>NC_053158.1:52580301-54980301 GCF_016835505.1 Polypterus senegalus
ACTGACAAAAGTAAAACACTGAAATAAAGCTTTTTTTTTTTTATAAATGTACCCCTCGATACTTTGGTAGTATGCTGATTTCACTATGGAACTATCTTGTGTTTTTTTTGGTGAGCTATTTTGTGTTTGCATGGCAGTGGTCATGTTGCTCATGCTTAAGACGGCCACGGAAGGCATGATCTCTGAAATCAAAATGTTCTAAGGCAGTGATTCTTAACCTTATTTAGATTCACTATATAGCCTGGTACTATTGATTTAAAATAGATGTAGCACTAGTAGTAGAAAATGTAGTAGTGGTCGATCAATTTTAATTTGCAGAAGAGGATTATGTTTAATAATTATAAATGAGTGGACATTATTTTTTACATAAAAAAGTTTATTATTTAAAGTTTAATAATACTTTGTGCATGTCATATATGTACAACCGGTGTCAGAGCTTGGTCCACATTACCAGCAGTAAGTCGAGCCCATTTCCAGTGAAAGTTGGACTACACCAGGGCTGCCCTTTGTCACGGAGTTTGTTTCATAACTTTTATGGACAGAATTTCTAGGCGCAGCCAGGGTGTTGAAAGGGTCCGGTTTGGTGGACTCAGGATTGGGTCACTGCTTTTTGCAGATGATGTTGTCCTGTTTACTTCATCAGGCTGTGATCTTTAGCTCTCGCTGGAACGGTTCGCAGCTGAGTGTGAAGCGGCTGGGATGAGAATCAGCACCTCCAAATCCGAGACCATGGTCCTCAGCCGGAAAAGGGTGGAATGCCCTCTCAGGGTTTGGGGAGAGATCCTGCCCCAAGTGGAGGAGTTCAAGTATCTCGGGGTCTTGTTCACGAGTGAGGGAAGAATGGACTGTGAGATCGACAGGTGGATCGGTGCGGCATCCGCAGTGATGCGGCTCTGCATCGGTCTGTCGTGGTGAAAAAAGAGCCGAGCAGTAAGGCAAAGCTCTCAATTTCCCAGTCGATCTACGTTCTTACCCTCACCTAAGGTCATGAGCTATGGGTAGTGACCGAAAGAACGAGATTGAGAATACAAGCGGCTAAAATGAGTTTCCTCCGCAGGGTGTCTGGGCTTTCCCTTAAAGATAGGGTGAGAAGCTCAGTCATCCAGGAGGGGCTCAGAGTCGAGCCGCTACTCCTCCGCATCGAGAGGAGTCAGATGAGGTGGCTCGGACATCTGATCAGAATATCTCCTGGACCCCTCCCTGGTGAGGTGTTCCGGGCATGTCCAACCGGGAGGCGGCCCCGGGGAAGACCCAGGACATGCTGGAGGGACTGTCTCTCCCAGCTGGCCTCGGAACGCCTTGGGAATCTCCCGGTAGAGCTTGAAGAAGTGGCCGGGGAGAGGGAAGTCTGAGCCTCTCTGCTTAAGCTGCTGCCCCTGCGACCCGACCCCAGATAAGCGGAAGAGGATGGATGGATGGATGGATGGCATGTCACATGTATGAGACAATCAAATCTCAATAAATAAAGTACATTATATTCATTGCATGCAAAGTTGTGTTTATGTGAATATTTCTGGGGAAGGGGGTCAATAGCTGTCATCAGATTTTTAAAGGTGTCTGTTACACAAAATAAAGTTACAAATCACTGTACTAAGGCTTTTGTTTTCACATTTTGACAGGTGCTTCTAGGTCCCACTTTAAATTGCAAGAACTGGCACTTTCTTTTTTTTTTTTTCTTTTTTTAAATAAGGAAAGAAATGTATGTATGGCCCAATATTCTAGTGCACTTTGTTAGCTGCTCTGAAAGTTGGGGCATTTTCACATTTACTAGTCACTTCAATGAGCTCATCACCACTATTTATTAAACTTATATTTTTATAACAGTGAGTCATATTCAAACAGTGATAATAGACTAATTACAGGAACTAGTAGTGTACATAAAATATGTTTAACTCTTCTAGGGGGACTGTCGACTATAGTGGACACAAGGGGGTGACGGCTGATGTAAACTAAACTCGATATTCAGGGACAAAGGATGAAAAAAGCTGTAAAAATCACAAAAACTCACCATTATTTTATAAGCAGACTCTTTGCTAGGAGGACTATTAGCCTTACTGACTTGACTTTGAATCCCTGCCTGTGTGTGAGTTGTGTAAACAACATCTAGAATGAATCAACATAAGGAGAGGGAGTGAAGTAAATGTGCAAAGCAAATACTCTGCGTGTATTATTTATTAACTAATTAAATGTATTTACAAAAAAAAAAAAACAGGTACCTGCATCAGCAGATTGGACCCCAGGTGATTGTAGTGCTGAACACGCTTGTGCAGCTGACATGCCTTTAGTAACATTAGTCTTGGGAGGACACAGACATAGATCAGTGGAAGGCAAGCTGGCAACTGGACTTCAAACGACAGGGCATGCTAGTGGACACTACGAATTACCTAATTTTCACTTCAAGCTGTTTTTCTTACTCCAGAATGTGCCTTTCAGCTTATGAGTAATGAGACAAACGTGTATGTAATAAGTATGTGAATTTTCATACTGTAGAGGCTCATGAAACATAAAACAAAAGTGCAATTTCAAGTATTTAAAGCTGATTTATGTGTGAAACCATTGCTTTGTGTGGTTTTCAGAATACTGAATTTTTTTGGAAAAATATTCACCCCTGGGATAAAAGGGGGAAAAGAAATTAGCCCTAAAAGAATAAATACTATTTTAAAATAACACATTACTAAAATTGTTTTCATAAACAGAAGCTTGTTGTATGTGGAGGGATAATTGTAGTTCTTGTTTCTTAAACATAAAATTTTTCAAAGTAACTGATGGTTGATCACTGCGGCTCATTGCTGATAAACTACAGTGTCAGACAAATAATTATTATAACCTTTAGATTATGCAGTCGTGACTTTTTTTTTTTAGTGTAACAGAAATACTGAATGCACATATAGTCACTATATAATAAAACAGTTTTCTTCAAAAAGAATTCAGACCCCTTCACATTTTTCACATTTTGTTAAGTTGTATGTGATGGTGTGGGTCGGCTCCATGCTCCCACTTTGGTCTGGGAGCCTCTTGAACCTGACACTGTCGATAGCATAACTGGACGAGCGTGGCAGATGAGGACAAAGCACACAAAGAAAGTGGTAGGTGTAAAAGTGATCAGTGCTTTTATTAAAAACCAACTAAATAAAGTTTCCAAAACTGCAATGCTTCAAAATGTTCCATAAATAAATAATCCATAAAAAGTAAAAGGTGCTGGTGGAGATTAAAAACAATTACAGTACAATCCCTCTTAACTGGCCTTACATTATCTGGCCGACGGATTAACCGGCCTGTTAAAATAAAATTATTATTTTTTTTTAATCCTGAGTTCTTCTTTATACTAGTGACTGAGAGCCCTATCGAATCGGGCCACAAATTCTACGTTTGTGAAATCCATACTTTCTCTGCAAAGGTTTGTGTTTTTTTTTTTTGAGACTGTAAAGCTATTTATTTTGATATCACAGAAAACAGAGCATAGGACCACATGTAACAGAACAACACTACATGTTCCAGTAAAGCCTGCACAGAAAAAGTTTTCTTTTCTCTAAAATAGACTGTCATTCAGTATCAAGTTAACAGAGAAAGCAACAATGCACACACCTGTAACATTTGCCAGGCAAAATCAAAAACAAGTAGTAGTACTGGGAGGGGATATGAGATGAATAGTGTTGGGACCAAAACATATGCTCAGTTTTTATGGGTTCGTTAATGTCCTCTTCCTGGTTTAGTTTAATTTATAAACAATAAAGTGCACAAACACACACCTCTCTTGAATTACCAGATTCATCCTTCCCAACAATGTACCGAAATTTTACTACACAACATTGAATCACAGTGGGTTTAATGAAAAATAAAGTGAAAAGTGATCTTGCAAAGTGATATAAATTGATTATGAATATAAAACAAAAACAATTGATTGCAGTTATCACAACTTTCAAGTCAGTGTTTATCAGAAGCACCTTTGGCAACCACGACAGTCTGTGTGTATGCCTCTCCATACGCTTTGCACATCTAGACACAGCCATTTTTCTGCAATCTTCAAGTCTTTCATGGCCTGCTACAAAGAAGCATCCCTAGATGTTGCCATCACTGCTTCACATTTGGGGTGGTGTGTTTTTGATAATATGCAGTGTTTGGTTTGTGTCAAACATGTCATTTAGTATGATAGTTTTAGGCTGCAGAACATTCTTCCAGCTGGTTTCACAGTCTCCTATGTGCCTTTTAGCAAACTCTAGCCTGGATGACTCATGTATTTTCTTTTTGCCATAAGCCTGTGACTAGTGAAGCACCTGAGCAACAGCTGTATATAGTCTCACCATCTTATCCACTTTTACTTGTAACACCTTCAGAGTATAACAGGTCTCTCGGTAGACTCCCTCATGTCTTCTTGCTTGATAACTCAGTTTTTGTGAGTAACCTGATCAAGGCAGATTTATAGCTGAGACATACCATTTCAAGGACTGATTTAGCTGTACTCCAAGGGTTAAGTGATTTCGATTTTCTTTTGTATCCATCTCCAATTTTTGCTTTTTAATCATCTTTTCACATTGATGTTTGGAGTGTTTTTTAATCTTCAGGCCATGAAATGGACACACCACAAGTTGGACCTTCCAGATAAAATGAGCATTTATACCATAAATGACACGGATTGTTTTAATTTTACTAGTTATATTACTTTATTTAATTTCCATTGTAACAAACAGGAAAAGAAAAAACTACTGCCCTACTAAGCAGATATTTTTTCATTAATAGATGAAGAGTCTGATGACTGATAATAAATAGCCAAACTCCGCTGAGAGAGAGAGAGAGAGAGAGAGAGAGAGAGAGAGAGAGAGAGGAGTTAATAAAGTTAAGAAAGAACTGAGAAGATTGTGTGGTCCATTTATTTCAGCAATATATATCATATTGGTGACGAGGATGTCAACTTTTGGACTCTCGCCCCCTCCTGCGGTTCTTGAAACTCCGAGTGAGCCTGCAATACCGTTCAATTCTTAGATTAGGATGTTTGAGAACTATGTGCTAGCTCTTACTGACACGGTAAACGTGCCCTATTGATTTATTGCCTAGGGACTGAAGCTCAGCATATTTTCTAAACTCTTGCTTTTACTGATGATACATTCGCTGCTGCCCTTGCTGCACTACTTTATTATTCCAAAAGTGAACACTGTGGCTGAAAGAAGAAAGTTTCACCAAAGAGCGCAAAAGCCTAGTGAATCTACTTTGCAACATGTTGCCACATTGCACAAGCTCATTGTTAATTGTGATTTCGGCGTGCTAGCTGATGACGACATGCTCAGAGATCAAATCATACAGAAAACAAATATGCTTCGCATTCAAGAACGATTATTGCTAGAAACAGACCTAACATCGCAAAAAGCAATTGCTATTGCTGGGCAAATTGAATGTGCTCTGGCTGAAGCTAATACTATGGTTACTAATACTGAATCATCTGTTAATATTATACAGTGATCCCTCACTATATCATGCTTCGACTTTCGCGGCTTCACTCTATCGCGATTTTTTTCTCATACACGCTTACGTCACTATGCATGCGCTTTCTGAGAACTTTTATCTAAGCCCTACGATGGCTCCTAAACGTGCTGCTTTTTCTAAGCCTTCTGACAATAAAACTAAGCACCGGAGGAAGATGCTTACTATCCAGGAGAAGGTGAAACTCTTGGATACGATTAAAGATGGCAATACCCTACAAAAGCCTCCTCACACATATGAAAAGACAGCGCCAGCAACTGCCTATCAAGATGTTCTTCAGCCGCGCACCCAGACACCCACTGCCTACTCCTAGTACTCCTTCAGCAGAAGACGACAACAACGCACCTGCTGAAGATGCTGCACCACCTTTGAAGACTCTCCTACTGAGGTTGTGCCTTAGTGGTTGTGTGTAAGAACTGTGTGTGTTTGTGTGCAATTAAATGTACAGTACAATAATCTACTAAATAAAAGCGTTCGGGATTGTCCTTCCATCCCGTGAGTGCAAAGCGTAGCGGTATTCTGCTTATTACAGACTTACTACTTGTGGCTTGAGTGCAGTGACGCGATGTGAGCAGAGTTCTGGTGCTCTCATGGTTCCCTTGCTTTTGTGCGTGATGCGCTGGAAAAAGACAAAATTATGTTTCTGGAAATAATTAATGTTGATGGAGTACAAATGCCTCACCACGTAGTAAATATCAGGGGAGATGGTGCTTGCTTATTTAGTGCATGAAACTCCCGTCTTTAGCGGTACAGATTCGGGCTGACATTGTACGACTTTGGACAGGCACTTGAGGGGATAAAAAAAAACCTTAGGTTTTCGGGAGATGTTATGAATAGGCACTTTGATGTTCTCATTCCCTACACTTACATGCCTGATGTACACATGGAGCGCACAAAAATTGAGGATAAAAGTCGGTCGCCTTAAAAGGCGAGTGCGCCAAGTAATATGATATTTGTAACGTCTAATATGTCTTATTTTCTCTTATTTTGTCTAATATATTGGGTAATGCGAGTGTAATGGTGACTAAAGGGTGTTATTTCATGTCTAGAGGGCTCTAATAATGTTAAAAAACGTATTTAGAAGGTCGTAAACAGGTTTTCTATACTCTAACTGCGAAAATATTCGATTTATAAATAAAGAATCCTACTTCGCGAAAATTCATTTATCACGATAAGAGTCTGGAACGGATTAACCGTGATAAACGAGGGTTCACTGTACACACAAATTCACAAGATACGAGAAGAGCGGGGCAGGAACCCGCTTTTAATGTGCGTGCATCTGCAAAACAAACAGCAGCAGCCCAGGTTTCAATTGCGGTGCAACAAAAAAATATGTTATTGCTGTGGATCTCAAATGCACCTGGCTAATAACTCCAATTGTCCAGCAAAAGCAGTAAGCTACAGACATTGTGGTAAATTTGGTCATTTTGCTAAAGTATGTCGTGGTGCCACATCCACTTGTGCTGTGCAAGAAGTTACTCTGCCTGACCTTACTGTTCTTAGCATTGATGACACTACAGTTGCACAACAGAGAAAGGGTGTCCCTTCAAGCTGCCTGACTTATATGCAGAAACCAATTCCAGTGCTGGGATGTATTACTCTTTTCATTACAAGGGGTACAAACCATACACAAGCTACATTTTACGTTGTGCCATTGGGAGCAGCCTTGTTAGGCATGGACCTTTATATGGCACTTAACTTAGAAATCAGAAAATTGACAAATTGCAGCCAAGAAAATGTCCAATGACCCATTATATACAAGATGACAGTAATGAATATTGAGAATGCTCATACATTTGGTGTGACTGATAGATGTACACATAAGGTTAAACTACAACATGAGGCAACACCTGTTCAACAGAAACTTCGCCTACCATTTTCTGTCCATAAGGCTGTCTTTAAAGAACTAAAGAGACTTGAACAGGAAGACATTATAGAAAAAATGGATTTGTCTCCTTTGGTGTCACCATCAGTAGTAATTAAAAAAAAATCAGGTGAAATACGACTATGTGTAGACCTTCGTAAGCCAAACAAAGCTGTGGTGATAGATAGCCACCCTTTACCACACATTGAAGAAGTGTTTACACAGCTTCGAGAAGCTAAAATGTTCTCCACCATTGATCTTAGAAATGCTTACCATCAGGTACCTTTACATGAGGATAGCAGTGATATTACGGTATTTATAACACGATGGACTTTTTCATTTTAAAAGAGTACCTTATGGTCTGGCGTCGGCTCCAAGTGCATTTCAGAGAATGATGTCCCTGATACTAGACAAGGCAGGATGGGGTGCAGTGTTACATAGATGACATTATAGTATATGGGGACTCACTATCTGTTCATGAACACAGGTTACAAGCAGTACTTCATTGTCTTCATGACAGTGGACTGCAGATTAATATGGAGAAATGTCAATTTAGAAAAACTGAACTAACATTTTTAGACCAAAGAATTTCTTCTGCTGGCCTTCAGCCCAATGTTAAACACATAAATGCAGTAACTGAAGCTCCACCACCTCATGATTTATTTTCTTTATGTGCATTTCTTGGACTGACTGCTTGGTACTCTCTAAGTTCATTCCAAATTATGCCACTGTGGTAGAACCCCTTCGCGTACTGATTAGGAATTCAAATAATTAGGAATACAAATACAGCTTAGAACAAACTTGCCACTGATATTGTGGGGCGATTCCAAACTGCACCATATGGCTGTCGCTATGCAATTACACTTATTGAGTACTTCAGTAAGTAGCCAGATGTTGCTTTTGCATCTGCTGTGACTTAGGAAACCATTATACATTTTTTTTGTGCACTGTTTTCAGTAGAGAAGGGAATCCACTGGAAATTCTTACTGACAATGGATCTCAGTTTACGTCTTCTGAATTTGAAGCATTTCTTAGTGATAGGGACATCATACACACTCACAGTTCTGTTTACTATTCACAAGCAAATGGTGAGATAGAGCATTTTAATAGGGTATTAAAGGACTTTTTGCAAACGACAAATATTGAAGGAAAGCCTTGGAAGTCATTTGTGAGTGATTTTTTACAGGCATATCATGCTACTGCACATGCAGTAACACAAGTCACCTGCTGAACTCTTACATGGTCACCCAATGATAACTAAATTAAACATTAGAGACCTGCTTCCAACTTTGCCTTTTTACAGTGTGGTACAGCATGTATAACGGAAACAAGAACAAATGAAAAAATACACAGATATGCGTTGCAGAGCAAAATCACCATCTTTCACCTGTGGGAGTTTTGTTTGTATTAGGAAACCACGCATAGTGCAAAAGGATCACTCCAAATTTAGTCACCCTTACCAGATAATTGCTCAGAAAGGCCCTGCTACATACCTGTTGTCAGATGGCAAGATCTGGAATGCAGTTCACCTCGCCCCAGCTACAGCAGCACAATCCAGTCTGATTTCAGACACACAACCAGAGAATTCATACGTTCCAACCTGTCCAATTCAGTCGACTGCTATTTCTACTGCAACATCTGGTCAATCATCTTCAAATACACAGAGAAGTAGAGTGCGACAGGCTCCGGTGTGGACAAAGAACTATGTCAAATAAAGGTTTACAGCATTTGGAAGCAACATATATGTTACCTTAACAGTGATAAGGGAATGGGATAAATGAATTGGTTGGTTATTTTAATGTTGAAAATTAGAGATTACAGTTTTCTCTTTATTGTAATGTTTCAATATTATTAAGGATTGTTCCCTTTTGTTGTCTTTTTTTTTTTCCTCAAAAGGGGTATGTGCTTTTGTCCAGAATGGTGTTAATTTGGTGTAGGCCCAAAACATGTGACCCAGTGAGGCTGGGACTTGATTGCAGCGTTCACAGGTTGGATCTTGCCCTGGAAACATTCTGGACAGTTTTAAGTGAGACAGATGTGCTTAATATATAATTTTAAGTTGAATAATTGTAAGCTTTGCGCATATGGAGCTTGAGTGAATTCTCTGCATTGCTACCTTCCACTCCTTTTCTGATATGTTGAGTGATAGATCTTTTTCCCATTGTCCTCTTGGATCTTTGGAATGGAGGGACTGTAAAATAATTTTATATATTGCAGCAATGCTGTCCGAGTCCTCCAAACTGAGCAATATTTTTTCCAGCATGAAGGAAGGTTCAAGATGAGGGAAATCAGGCAGGTTCTGTTTGACAAAGTTTCTCATTTGAAGATAGTGAAAGAAATGTTTTGCTGGAAAGTTAAATTTGGAATATACAGTCATGGCTGAAATTATCGGCACCCCTGGAATTGTCCCAGAAAATGCACCATTTCACCCAGAAAATTGTTGCAATTACAAATGTTTTGGTATACACGTTTATTTCCTTTATGTGTATTGGAACAACACAAAAACAGAGAAAAAAAGCTAAATCTGACATCACGTCACACAGAACTCAAAAAATGGGCCGGACAAAATTATTGGCAGCTTTTCAAAATTGTGGGTAAATCGTTTTATTTCAAGCATATAGCTGGCAATATAGCAATCACACCTGAAGCGAGTTAAAATTTAATAACCTAAACTTTAAAAACCTAAATTTTGCAATGATTTGGAATATAGATGCCAAAATGCACAGAAAGAGACATTTACACCATTAACAACAAAAAAGGCACATCACACATAAGGTTGCAATTGAAAAATGAACTGGACCCCAACTTGACTATGAATAAGATGGCACCATCCAATATCCTCCGTATAAATATTTGTACAAGAACGTCTGTTCAATCAGCCATTTTTGTTAAACTACAAACTGAAACATATGGCTTCAGTACACTACCACTAATAAAATTCTTTGTTATTACTGGATAAATTAACTGACAAATCTTTTTTCTTAACTGGTATTAGTCCAAAGCTTAAAATATACTAGCTTAAAATATACTATCTGAATAAAAATGGGAAGAAAGGGAAAGTGTATACATGTGTGTGCATTACTTATATATAAACTGCTCAGAAAAATTAAAGATACACTTTGAAAACACATCAATTGGCAAAAAAATCCTGCTGGATATCTATACTGACATGGACTGGGTAATGTGTTAAGAATAAAAGGATGCCACATTATTTGATGGAAATGAAAACTGTCAACCAACAGAGGGCTGAATTCAAAGACACCCAAAAATCTAAGTGAAAAAATGATACAGCAGGCTAATCCATTTTGCCAAAATATCATTGCGGCAACTCAAAATCGTACTCGGTAAATTGCATGGCCCCTCACGTGTTTGTATGCATGCCCAACAATGTTGAGGCATGCTTCTAATGAGACGACGACTGTCCTGGATGATCTCCTCCCAGATCTGGACCAGGGCATCACTGAGCTCCTGGACAGTCTGAGGTGCAACCTGGTGGCATCAGATGGACTGAAACAATGTCCCAGAGATGTTCTTTTGGATTTAGGTCAGACGAGCATAGGAACAGTAAATAGTATCAATTCCTTCATCGTCCAAGAACTGCCTGTACACTCTTGCCAAATGAGGTCGGGAATTGTCATGCACCAGGTGGAACCCAGGACCCACTGCACCAGCATAGGGTCTGAAAATTGGTCCAAGGATTTCATCCCGATGCCTAATGGCAGTTAAGGTGCCGTTATCTAGCCTGCAGAGGTCTGTGTGTCCCTCCATGGATATGCCTCCCGAAACCATTACTGACCCACACCAAACCGGTCATGCTGAACGATGATACAGGCAGCATAACATTCTACACAGATTCTCCAGACCCTTTCACGTCTGTCACATATGCTCAGGGTGAACCTGCTCTCATCTGTGAAAAGCACAGGGCGCCTGTGGTGGACCTGCCAATACTGGTATTCTATGGAAAATGCCATTTGAGCTCCAACGGTGCCAGGCAGTGAGAACATGGCTCAACAGAGGATGTCGGGTCTTCAGGCCACCTTCATGAAGTCTGTTTCTGATTGTTTGGTCAGAGACATTCACACCAGTGGCCTGCTGGAAGTCATTTTGTAGGGCTCTGGCAGTGCTCATCCTGTTCCTCCTTGCCCAATGGAGCAGATACCGGTCCTGCTGATGGGTTAAGGACCTTCTATGGCCCTGTCCAGCTCTCCTGGAATCTCCACCATGCCCCCAAGACTGTGCTGGGAGACACCGCAAACCTTCTGGCAATGTACTGATGTACCATTCTGGAGAAATTGGACTACCTGTGCAACCTCTGATACTGGTCCAGGATTCGCCTCATGCTACCAGTAGTGACACTGACTGTAGCCAAATGCAAAACTAGTGAAAAAAACAGGTTGAGGGCACTGACTTTTTTCCTTCCTCGTCTTTTCTGTTAAACCATTCCTGCTTTGGGGGTCATCTCATTGTTGCCCCTCTAGTAGTGGTGCAACGGATCACTGTTGATCCGTGATCCGAACCGATTCCTGTCCACGGTTCGGTGCGCATGTGATCCGAATATCCGAGAAAAAAAGTTCCACTGTATTGTGCGC
The DNA here is from genome assembly GCF_016835505.1 of Polypterus senegalus. Lineage (NCBI taxonomy): Eukaryota > Metazoa > Chordata > Cladistia > Polypteriformes > Polypteridae > Polypterus > Polypterus senegalus. Next base: position 52,592,230 of record NC_053158.1, read on the forward strand.
GTGTCTCTCGCACACTCTCTCAAACACTCTCACGCAACTCGGTAGCTCTCGCACACTGAACTGCGATTAAACTTCTCTTGCGCACTAATTGAACCTCTCGCTCATTTTCGCTCAACTTTTGTTCGGTTTGCCGCTTCATACGCATGGTCATGGCCAGCGCTAGCAGTTTAAGCAGAGGAGCTCGACAAACCTCCAGCATCATTTAAAAAAAAAAAAGTTTTAATCAATAAAGTAACTTTCCCTGCAGCATCAATATGCAACACCAACAGGAGCAGACACATCTCCTCCTCAAAAGAAGTCGGCAATGGCGGAGCTTTTTGGCAAGACCTTTGCACTGAAGGACATGGTCAGCAAGGCTTTTGCTGACACCATCAAAGAGGAGGTGGTATCCTATGAGGCAAGTGGCATTTCAGTCGATGGTGATCCACTGATTTGGTGGAAAAGCAACGAATGTAAATACCCTCACCTTGCCACAATGGCAAGACACCATCTTGCTGTGCCTGGCACTTCAGTGCCTAGCGAAAGGGTGTTCTCAACAGCAAGGGACATAGTTACAGCAAAGAGATCTACACTCCCCCAAAAAATTGAAATTATAAGCTCAGGTCTGCTTTGCTTTCTTCTTTATTGATGATGTGGACATAAGCTAGTTTTTATTTCTCTCTCTCCATGTTCAAAATAAGAAGCAATGATGCCTTAAAATGCATTTAAAGTTGTTTTTTATTGTGTCCACATTAAAGGAAATAGTTATCATGCCATATATTGCACCTTAATTTTTATTTACATAATTGAGTGGAAAGAGTCTCGAGTTGAATGTTTTTAATGGGCAAAAAATACTTAACTAAATAAATGGAGAGTTAAATTTGTCTTGTCTTTTTTTTTTGCTGATCCAAAAATTGATCCGACCCGTGACTTAAAACCGTGATCCGATCCGAACCATGAGTTTTTTTTGATCCGTTGCACCACTACCCTCTAGTGCACCTATTAACTTCATTAACACAAAAGCAGCTGAAACTGATTAACAACCCCCTCTGCTACTTAAATGACCAGATCAAAATCCTAGAAGTTTCACTGACTTGATGCTATACTCCGATTAAAAAGCGTTCTTTGCATTTTTTGAGCAGCGTGTATATGTGTGCGTGTATATATATATATATATATATTAGACATTAAGCCCATTACAATAACGGGCGCTCGAACAGTAGCGCATAAACATTAGTAGGAACAGTCTATATTAAAAGGCAAGGGACCTTGCGGCTGTAATATGCGTCACTGTATTGTGTGCCTTTAATTTTCTCTCTCAGTAATACTGGTTTGTATTTCCGTAAAATGCCTGTAATTTTGTCAGACAGTAACACAGTGGAACCTCGGTGGAACCAAAGTAATTCCCCCCATAGGATTGTATGTAAATACAATTAATCCATTCCAGACCGTACGAACTGTATGTAAATATATTTATTTTTTAAGATTTTAAGCACAAATATAGTTAATTATACCACTGAATGCACAGCATAATAGTAAACTAAATGTAAAAACATTGAATAACCCTAAGAAAACCTTGAACAACAGAGAAAACTAACACTGCAAGAGTTTGCGCTATAGCCTTACGACCCGCTCGCTAAAAACACCTTTTTAAATGAGTTTTAAGCACAGGGAAAAAAATGAACATTTGAAAAATCCGTAATCTAATAAACAACCAAGAAAAGTAACATGGCAACAATGCACGCGTGCGCCTGTGTGTGTGAGTGTGTGTGTCCGACTTTGTCCCGGGCCTGTGTGTGTGAGTGCGTGCGTGTGTGTCTGTCTCTGTGGCGGGCCAGCGTGCATGTCTGTCCCCCATGCGGGCCTGCCTGTGTGTGTGTGTGAGTGAGTGTGAATGAGTGTTTCTCGTGCATGCGTGCGCGCCTGTCTGTCTTGTCTGTCTCTCGTGCACACGCACATGTACATAAGTATTCACAGCCTTTGCCATGAAGCTCAAAATTGAGCTCAGGTGCATCCTTTCCCCTGATCATCCCTGAGATGTTTCTGCAACTTAGTTGGAGTCCACCTGTGGTAAATTCAGTTGATTGGACATGATTTGGAAAGGCACACACTTGTTTATATAAGGTCCCATAGTTGACAGTTCATATCAGAGCACAAACCAAGCATGAAGTCAAAGGAATTGTCTGTAGACCTCCGAGACAAGATTGTCTCGAGGCACAAATCTGGGGAAGGTTACAGAAAAATGTCTGCTGCTTTGAAGGTCCCAATGAGCACAGTGGCCTCCATCATCCGTAAGTGGAAGTAGTTCGAAACCACCAGGACTCTTCCTAGAGCTGGCCGGCCATATAAACCGAGCGATCACGGGAGAAGGGCCTTAGTCAGGGAGGTGACCAAGAACCCGATGGTAACTCTGTTAGAGCGCCAGCAGTCCTCTGTGAAGAGAGGAGAACCTTCAAGAAGGTCAATCATCTCTGCAGCAATCCACCAATTAGGCCTGTATGGTAGAGTGGCCTGACGGAAGCCACTCCTTAGTAAAAGGCACATTGCAGCCCCCCTGGAGTTTGCCAAAAGGCACCTGAAGGGCTCTCAGACCATGAGAAACAAATTCTCTGGTCTGATGAGACAAAGATTGAACACTTTGATGTGAATGCCAGGCGTCACATTTGGAAGAAACCAGGCACCGCTCATCACCAGGCCAATACCATCCCTACAGTGAAGCATGGTGGTGGCAGCATCATGCAGTGGGGATTTTTTTTCAGCGGCAGGAACTGGGAGACTAGTTAGGATAAAGGGAAAGATGACTGCAGCAATCACGTTGTCATTACGGGGTGTTGTGTGTAGAATTCTGAGGAAAAAAATTAATTTAATCCATTTTGGAATAAGGCTGTAACATAACCAAATGTGGAAAAAGGAATGCGCTGTGAATACTTTCCAGATGCACTGTATGTATGTATATAAATAAAAAATCAGGAGCGTTCTTCCCTGACTCTCTTGTATACTCAGATATGGGGATGAATATTTACACAGAATGTTACAAACTCGCATCAAATGATCCATGATGGAGCAATGTTACCACTGTGACAACTAGTTGAAAATGAAAAGCACAAATACACACGTGCAAACATCTTATTTTGTACCACCCGAGAGTAGGGCTTCAGCAACATGTCAATTGAACAATTTCTTTATCTTCGGTTTTATTCTTGAATAAAAGCATACTTGTTTCGTTACACCTTTTGTGAAAGTGTTTCTTGGATATTTGGGCTTCACATATCCTAAAATTATGTAGTTACTACTGTAACATATGAAAACATTTTCTGTTTTAGCTGTGTGTTCAGCATTTCTTGCTCCGAATTTCCTCTGTCATTCTATAATTACACAGATCATTTTAGACACAAAACACACATGAAATGTATGCATTTCAGATCACGGTATTTTATTACCTATATAATTCCTTACAAACACATTGCCAGATAAACACTGCAACACAGAATTCAGCTGTGAGAATCTCAGCGAGGTGAGGTCTTTATTGAACTGAAAGGGGGTGGGGGGGATGTGACAGGCTGCATTCTGGTAATCTACACATTTTCAAAACAAAAGCAGGTTGTTCGGGCAGTGATAAGGTGCTACCAGCTTCTTGGTATATGTCAGTAAAATTGAAGGAGGTCAGGGATGACAAAAAAAAAAAAAAGTTTCTAGTGTTAAAAATCACTTTTAATCTAAAAAGATGACTGTTGCATCATTTGTTAGTCTTCCTGTGTCCAGATTCATTTTTATTTTCAAGAAAAAATCCTACCATGTTTGTCTTTCACTCATAATTAATCTGAAAAAAACATAGCACTTGCATCATTTGTCAAAAATAGCACATTGCATTATGATCATTATAAATTACATGTAATGACTCATCCTTGTTACTTTCCTTGATAGCATTAACGATTTAACCCTATACCAGGTGTTAAAGATGTAACAAAAGCAACCATAGAAACTGCTTATTGTAAATTTGTAACTGTAATTCAGAACCACTTTCCAAACACCTTGTTTACATGGTGAAATAAGCACTCTGATTTGCCAAAAGATAGGGAGACTAATTCCAATTAACATTAACCACAATATAAAGTAAACCATTACCACACATTCTGACACACATGGCCTAGAGCTGTGGGTTTTGTACAATCTTAAGGGACTATTGGTTCCCTACAACTGCAACTTCTCAGTCAGTAACTGACCACAGAATTTAATTAAATGGTCTTTCTACAAAACACTTTTAGTCTAAAATATGAAATTCTATTCTGGTCTGTCTTGCCATGCTGATGGCACAATTGGCACAACCTTTTTCCAATGTTTTGATGTACTTTCACCTGCAGACTGCACTTTGGATCCAAGTAACATGAACGTGCTTAAGTAAAATTTAACTCAATCTGTTTTGATGCAAGGCTTGCCACTCAAAACAGGTAGCATGCAGTGATGTTTTGCTGGGAAAAAAAAAAAAAAACACAGAGAGAGAGAGAGAGAGAGAGAGAGAGAGAGAGAGAGAGAGAGAGAGTAGGGGCACTCACTTTGCAGGGCCAAGATTTTTTCATTAGATTATCTCACATTTCACTCTGTGCTATTAGAGACTAAGTAATTTAAGACTCATTAAAATATTTACACCAAGAAGTTAATTCTATATTTATTCAGTTTGTAAATAAGTTTAAAAACGGTTACAAAATCACGAAAACTCTGCTACACTTTATTTAATGTTTAGGAAAAAAAAACGTAATCAATTCACTTGTATCTAACAGAGGACAAACCAATAGAGTAGGGGAGAGAAGGTTAACATTTCCACATCACTAAGCATATACTGTTCAAATGAATGAGTACACTGGTGCAGGGAAAGCCCCCAAGGGGAGTCAAAACCCAAAGACCCCACCAATCAAACCTTCACAAAACCAGTTACAATTTTTTTTTAATATTGATTTTTTTTTTTTTTAATACTAAAATGAACAGTGAGAATCTGTTGCATTTTGTATTGTAACGTTTTAATCTAAAGTTAACAGATTGTTAACAGAGCACAGAAAGCAGGACTGAAAGACATGTCTGTGGATACTTCACAGCTTGAGCAGTGCAATATGTCTGAGTGACTGCATATACTAAATAGTAATTCCATGCAGGCGTTAATATCACCTTATCAACAATCATAGTTAATACACTTCATGGTCACCAAGATGATGCTAAATACAGGAGACCATCAGCAAAAATGTGAAAGTTATTCTGTAGCAAAACTACCGAATGGACTTCAACTTCTGGCTTACAGCAGGGGCATGAAACGTCCAACAGGAAATCAGCATGAGGCTTAGCAAAGAGGTTTGATTCAGACTTCATCAGGAAACGGCTGGTCAAAGCAAAATGGTTGTGGTGTTTGACAATAGTATTTAAGTTCAATTATGTCATACATCCACATAATGCTGGCATTATCTTTTTTGCAGACTGCATATGCATGACTAGCCAGCCCCAGATCCTTGGGTTTTTGACTCGCATATGACCCCTCTGTGCAAAATACAGGTGCATCTCAATAAATTAGAATATCATCAAAAAGATGATTTCAGTGATTCAATTCAAAAAGTGAAACTCAGATTCATTACACACATTGTGATAGATTTCAAGCAGTTTTTTTTTTTTTTTTTTTTTGCATTTTGCTGATTATTGCTTACAGGTAATGAAAACTCAAAATTCAGTATCTCAAAAAATGAGAATATTACATAAGACCAATTTAAAAAAAAAAAAAAAAAGACTTACAGAAATGTTGGCCTACTGAAAAGTATGACCATGTACGCATTTAATACTTGGTTGAGACTACTTTTGCATAAATTACTGCATCAATGCAGTGTGGCATGGAGAGTTTGCTGGTCAATCAAGCAAAGTGTGGAGGTGATCAACCTGTGGCAATGCTGAGGTGTTAAGGAAGCCTAGGATGCTTTGAAAGCCACCTTCATCTCATTTGCATTATTGGTTCTAGTGTCTCTCATCTTCCTCTTGGCAATACCCCATAGATTCTTTATGGGGTTTAGGTCAGGCGAGTTTGCTGGCCAATCAAGCATAGTGATACCATTTGGTTTGGCAGCTTATCAGCAGAGGGAAGCATGAAAGCTCTCTCAAATTTCCTGGTAGATGGCTGCGCTGACTTTGGACGATAAAACAGTGGACCGAAACCAGCAGATGACATGGCTCCCCAAATCATCAATGACTTTGGAAACTTCGCATTCGACCTCAAGCAACTTGGACCAATGAGCAACAGTTCAGTCCATTTTCTCCGTAGCCTGGGTAAGACTCTTCTGAATTCTCTGGTTCAGGAGTGGCTTGACACAAGGAATGTGACAGATGAAGCCATGTCCCGAATACGTCTGTGTGTGGTGGCTCTTAAAGCACTGACTCCAGCAGCAGTCCACTCCTTGAGAATCTAACCCAAATTTTTAAATGAGCTGTGCTTCACAATCCTCAAGGCTGCAATTATCCCTGTTGCTTTTGAACCTTTTTGTGCTGTATTTTTTCCTTCCACTGAACTTTCCTTTAATATGCTTGGATAAAACACTCTGTGAGCAGCCAGCTTCTTTAGCAATGACCTTTTGTGGCTTACACCCACCTTGTGGAGGGTGTCAATGACTGTCTTCTGGACAACTGTCAAGTCAGTGTTCTTCCCCATGATTGTGTGGCCTACTGAACCAGACTGAGAGACCATTTTAAGGCTCAGGAAACCTTTGCAGGTGTTTTGGATTAATTAGCTGAGTGGAGCGTGACACCATGAGTGCACAATATTGAACTTTTTCACAATATTCTAATTTTCTGAAATACTGAATTTGGGGTTTTCATTAGCTATAAGCCGTAATCAGCAAAATGAAAAGAAATAAACGCTTGAAATATATCACTGTGTGTAATGAATCTATACGAGTTTCACTTTTTGAACTGAATTACTGAAATAAATTAACTTTTCAATGATATTCTAATTTATTGAACTGCACCTGTATACAGACTCAAATTTAGATATTATGGACTTTCCAAGTAATTTTTAGTGTTGCGACTATTCTCCAACTAAAGGATTGCTGTTAGAGGAGACTGGGGGGCTTAACTCATGACTCATAAGTCCCCCCAAAAAACATCCCATGGCTCCGATATAATGTACACTAACATAGATCTGTACGCATCCCTAATATATTGAAACAGATTGGAAGACTAGTTGAAACATCCTAACCCTTGCAAAATCGTATTTTCATCACTATAATGAGTTTCTATAACTCTCATTCTTTAATTGTATTTTCTGCATTGTTATTTGTTCATTATTTTTCTTATAGCAAATCTGTGTACGTGTCACTATAATGCGTTTCCATACCTCTCATTCTTTTATTGTATTTTCTGCATTATTTGTTCACTAGCAAAATACCTGTGCTTCGCAGCAGAGAAGTAGGTTGTTAAAGAAGTTATGAAAAAGAAAAGGAAACATTTTAAAAATAACACAACCTGATTGTCAATGTAATTGTTTTGTCACTATTATGAGTGTTGCTGTCATCAAGGACTTGATTATCATTATTTCTTTCAATCAGGTTCGTATTTGGAGGACATGTTATGAAGTTACATTCCGTATTTGTCAACCGTTGTAAAGATAACAGGTTTCATTCATCAAAGTGTTCACTACGCAAATCGCTACTCGTGAATGTAAGATGTTTAACCGGCATTCCCGGTATTAACTTGTGCTAAACGTACCATGGTGTGACGCAAGGGGAGCCGACTGAAAAAAGGCAAGGAGGCACGTATTTTGAAAGAAAAGGGAGAAGACAGCGAAGGAGCATAAAAGTAAGAAGGAAAAGTGTTTAAATAAAGAGCTAGGAAGGTGAATGGAAAGAAGCAGCCAGCGGTAAAGCAAGGAAGACTTTGTAATAAGGACAGTTCGGTGCACGTAGAAGGTGTAACAAGAAGATTGTTAAGCCTTATGATAATATTCTCGCACGGAGCATTTAGAGAGACGCACTGGGAGAAGTATAATCTGAACCTCTCTACAGTTTTGTTTATTTTCGGGTTGTAATGTTCATCAAATTTACGTATCATCTGGTCCAGTGGCGGACCATGCATCTCACACCTAGGCCTTCAGTAGTGCTCCGTCTGAATCAACCCGCCCCTCAAAAACTAATTTATGGTTATAAAATTCATCTTAACATGCAGGAATACAGTAGAAAGAGCCATTACATCGCAGATAGACAACTCCTGTAGCCACAATAAATGCCTTTACTGAATACACAAACCAGGGGTGAACAAGTTCCTGTCTACTGCAGCTACATCAATAATAACTCAAACTTGCAATGTTATTTAGGAAAATCGCAACATTTTACTTACCAAAAATTCTGATTATTTGTAAACAAAATCCATCCTCCTCTCTTTCCTCAAAAACAGTTCAATTACTCTGTCATACGGTTTATCCATGCGCTTCAGTTCCAACAAAAAGTCCCTTTCTATCGCTATCAAAGCTAATGCTGAAAGTCGAACCTGCCCTGTCGTATTTCTGACATACGTTTAAATTCGCTTTAGGGCTGAAAATGTCCGCTCGACAGAAGCAGTGTACACTGGAATGGTCACCGCCAAATATACCAATGTGAACAGCTGCCCCATGCTCTCATTCAGATTTTTCTGATGAAGGAAGTCAAGGAGATCAGTGGGAGATTTTCCTAAAAAATCATCCATGGCATACATTACAGTCAGTTCTGTTTTTAGCCGAGACAAATCAAAAAGAGCTCCGTGGCTCTTGTGCTAAACTGGAGAAGGCTGCATGCGGGAAATTTTTCTTGTATTCCCGAAACTTCTGGGGCTTGAGGAACATGACAAACATCAGGTTTTCGTGGTCTTGAAATCTGGTCTGTGTCTGGCAAATAATATTGTCCAGAATCCTGCCATGGAGTTGGCCGTAGTGCGCGTGAGGATCTTGCGCTCTGAGCGCTTGCGGTGCGTTCAGTAGCCTCGTAGAGTTCCTCATATCGGCTTCTATCCAATCAAAGGGTCTGAATGTGGTGATGTTGCCGTACGACTGCTAGAGGGCCCTACTGACACGAACTCAAAATCTGACTGGTTGAAGCAACAGGTTAAATCGACATTTATTCTGTGTTAAGAGTGTCAACACAACGGATTGTGAAGGCCTCTCTGCCTGGCAACAAATGATGGCTGAAATGTGATTGGTTAAATGTTTTAATACGAAAATACATGCCTGGAAGCAGCACAACCATCGAAAAAGCTATGAAAGGAAGCGGACAGACTATTTGGAATTATTTAATAAGTATTCATGGACAAAATATAAATTAACATCAGTTTGTGATTCAGATATTTTTTAGGCCAGCAGAGAAGGCATGACTTTGCCAGGTCTTTAGCATTGAGGCTTTATACCCTGCGTCTTCTCATTAAACTTGTATCTAGCGAATATCTTGTGCGATCTTGCGATGTTCACAGCTTTATTTAATTTTAGCTCAGACCCGGCACTTAAGTTTCTCTCGCACTTTCGCTGAGGGAGGGTTTCCGCTGTAGCTGCACTTATGAATATGCTAAGCACAGTCCTTCACCCGCGAATATTTACCTAATATGGGCAGGCACTCAATTACGTGGGAGGCGTGATGATGCAAAACGCAACTCTGCCTCACACGGCCACCGAGCTGCAGTCTATTACAGTATATGGACGAAAGTAGGTTCCAGTTATGACCATTATGCATAGAATTTCGAAATGAAACCTGCCCAACTTTTGTAACTAAGCTGTAAGGAATAAGCCTGCCAAATTTCAGCCTTCTACCTACACAGGAAGTTGGAGAATTAGTGATGAGTGAGTGAGTGTGTGATTATTTTTCTTATAGTAAATATGTGCATAACAAAGAAAGTGTTTTTGCTAGTGAAAAAGATGCAAGTTCAAATTGTTTCCTTCAAAAATCAATAGTTTGACATGGAAATGTAATATAATGCAACCATTTTTATGTTATGCAAAGTACTACAAATTATACAGTCAATGATTAGTAAGTAGTTTAAAGCAAATAGTCAACTTAATGTTGCCTGACTGAAAATGTGTTCATCCTCTGCACTTTATTTTTTAATTGACAAATCAGACTACTTTCCACATCAACAATATATTCTTTTTAGTTGTGAAAAGGTTTATTCTACATAATAAAATCATCATTGTTACAGTCTCCTGCACAACCTGGTGATGTAAGCACAAGTTCTCTACTCTATCTTGTAGATGGAAAACAAATTCTAACACAAGGTAAGAAAGGCGATGCTGCAGTCTCAGCATGCTGTTTAACTTGAGCTTACAGCGCAAGCTTTCATGGTTTCTGTATTTGTATTTCATTTCTTTTTTTAAATATTAAAAAACACATACACAGTATACTGGCTATAGTCTGATAAACATTAAAGTAATTTACTAATTTCTGGTGTGAGATGAAGAGGCAGAAATTAGAAGACAGCCCATCTTAAACAATTTATTATGTAAAAGAAAAATTTGAATAGAAAAAAAAATCTTCAGGCACAAGAATCTAACACAACTGGACACCGTAGCCATTTTACTTGCCAATTTACAACTAATTGGGACTACCCACTGAAAATTTTAAAGACTTTAACAAGCATTATGTAAAATGTACTTACATGTACTAGAAACATTAAAAAAAAATCTGTTTTACTGTGTCACAGAGAAACAAACTTACATTTGTATCAGCAATAAGCAGTAATTCACTTTTTAAGTTTCACATCTTTCTAATCTATTTGCCAGAGGAACAGGATTAGCTAAATTAAAACCAGTTTGCTATACGCCCTTTGAAATTGCAATCCTATTACCCAGACCTCCCCTTTATGCCTCACAAAGGAAGCACTCTGTCAAGAATCACTACTGCTGCTACAAATGTTATAATTGCCTAGAAGAAAACTTGGAAGTGCTCACCTTGGCTTTATTCCAAAAACACTCCTAAGGCATTTCTGCAACAGTAGGATAACACATAATCTCTAGTCATCATCAGCTTTACTCTGCAAATAAAAAACACACATTAAAATAGATATAGTATATAAGGCTACATCAGAAGATTATCATAATTAGAAAGTTATCACAGTTTTGAGGTAATCGAGAAACTGAATAATTTACCTAAACAAAATAACAGGAAAATAAACTTGGAGCACTTACACAAGGAATAGCGACATAAACTTTTATGTTGCTAGAATATATGAATAATGGAAGGGAACCGCAAAAGCAGCAAATGTAAACAGTGCAGCAAACAATCAGTCACATGTAGAAACTTCAGAGTCTGCCTTCCTTCAGTAGATTTGCATCCTTAAGAATTCAAAGGAGGCTAGACTCCTTTGGCACTGTGTATCTTTAGAGAATCGTTGGGTACCACTGGTTTTACTTTGTGTCAAATGGCTGCAACAGATACATTGCCATTTCTGGAGGGTGGGACTGGACCATGCATCTGCCTGGGAGGGTTGCTAGCCAGGATCCCCAGCTGTTTCGTCATGTTGTGGGAACCACCACTAAGCTTTAAAAGCCCACAAATGACGCTCATAGGCATGAACAGGAACGTGAAGCTACTAAAGCAAATGACAGCCAAAAACATGCAGCAATCTAAAAACATTAGTTGATGAAAGCATAACTCATCTGTCAAAATGTAAAAAAGAAAGAGCAAACAATGGAGGGATAAAATGAGCAATTGCCTAGAGAAAGGCAGAAAACCAATTCAGACTGCACAAAAAGAAAACTTCTCAAACTTGACTCAAACCTTGGGCCCAAGATGAGATAGTGAGCTGTAAATGTTTTTAGTCAAATGTGTACACCACAACGTCATACAGAACGTCATAACAGGGGTTACGAACAACAACTGACTCAATCATGAAGCAAGACCATTTAGCCACTCTGTACATGCTGTTCACTCGCTATTCGCTACATTAACCACAATTGAAACCAAAAAACAAGCCTTCAGAATTCTTACGGTTGATCTCACCAGAAAAGTAATAGCTTGAGCGCTAAGGGAGGTTTTCTGGTCTTGGGCCTTACAGTAGAACAAACGTCATCCAAGCACTGGGGATCAACAATTGGACAAGACTGAGCTGTTTTGGATGGAAACTACTCATTGTTATTTACATATTTTAAATGACAAAAACACAATGCTTGTTAGAAACACAACCCAATATTTGAACATGAAATGAAATTTAATCTAGACACATTTAAAGTATTACAAAGAAAAGCACAATTGTGGGTCTGAAACTTGAAAGTACATTTAATGAGAAGGACTTAGGTGTCATGGTGAACCTGTTACTGTCCATAGTAGAAAATATCAGAACATTAGAAAAGTTTACACAAGAACAGACCACTCAGTGCAACAAAGCACTCGCCAGTCCTATTCACTTAATTCTTCCAAAATAATACATCTAGTTTTGAAGGTCCCTAAGGTTGTACAGTCTGCCACACTACTTGCTAATTTACCCTTATGCTTCAAGAACATGCAGACTTGGTCAGTAACTTAATACTCTGCTTTGTGTGTTTCAGCTAATTCTGCACCCATCTACATACTATACCCTAAACCTCCACTATTTAGCTTGATGCCAAACCTCAAATTTGTTACACCATCAAATGCTTTCTGAAAGTCAAGATAACTGCATTACTTTGATCATATCCTTGTGTTGTTTCTTCATAAAATTCCAGTGTGTTAGTAAAGTATGACTTCATTCATCTGAATCCACCCCGACTTTTCAGTAAAATGCCTTTTCATGCTATGATGTTGCTCAATCTTTTCCTTAATTGCTTCTATTAATTTACCTGTGATGCACAATAAGTTTTACTGCCCATACTTACTTGGGATTGCCTGATTACCATTTTATATAATGGGACAAGTCACCTCTAACCTCCTTGAGCACTCAAAGATAAATATTACAGTGGAACCTCGGGTCACGACCGTAATTCGTTCCAAAACTCTGGTCGTAACCCGAAGTAATTTCCCCCACAGGATTGTATGTAAATACAATTAATCCACTCCAGACCATACGAACTGTATGTAAATATATATATATATTTTTTTTAAAGATTTTTAAGCACAAATATAGTTAACTAGCCGAAGCCCGTTGTGGCATATGGCGGTGTAATAATAGGAACGGAAAACGGTGAGAAAGGAATTCAGTATAACAAAGGCTTAGGAAATGACCGTCGCAGTATAACGAAAATAGCAAGGAGCAAAACCAATGCCAATGGTTGAGAGAGTACCTTCCTGTAGCAGGCTACGGAAAACAGACATATATAGATAGACGCCGCATTCACTGTGTTGCCCAGTCGACACGATAAGTCAGCGCATCCGCTGTGAGTGGTAAAAGTGCCATTTAAACTAATACAGGTAGACGTGGAAACCGGGTTTTCTGATGAAAAAGCAATAAGGTTTTAAATAGTATCGTTTACATACAACAGATTTTGGCGAATCGTTTACATGCAATAATTTATATCCATTTTATACACTAAATGCGTGTGTATCCCATGGTCTTAAGAGTTGGCGGGCGGGGTTCTGTCTTGCTTGCCCTTAGTTAGAGTTGGCGGGCAGGCTTTGGCAGGCATGGCTCTCTGTCTTGCGTGCGCTCTGTCTTGCTTGCCCTTAGAGTTGGCAGGCGGGGCTCTGTGAGTTGGCAATCGTGGCTCTCTGTCTTGCGTGTAGTGTAAAGTCAACGTGGCTCAGAGGTGCATGTGGACTTTTGCACAGACGAAAGCGACTGAGGCTGTGTTTGGCGAGTTGCTGCATGCCTCGAGAGCGACGCTGGACTCGTGAGAATGGTTACAGTTGGCTTGCGTGCCTCTGTCGTGCGTATCCCATGACACGGTAGGAGGGCTAGAGTTGGCGGGCGAGGCCCCATGACACAGTAGGAGGGCTAGAGTTGGCGGGCGAGGCTCTGTCTTGCATGCCCTTAGTGAATTATACATATAGATTATACCATAAAATGCACAGCGTAATCTATACTAATAAAAGGCAAAGCACTCACTCACTCACTCACTTCCCATGTAGGTAGAAGGCTGAAATTTGGCAGGCTCATTCCTTACAGCTTACTTACAAAAGTTGGGCAGGTTTCATTTCGAAATTCTACGCCTAATGGTCATAACTGGAAGGTATTTTTCTCCATTAACTGTAATGGAGTTGAGCAGGAATGACGTGGGGGGGCGGAGTTTCGTGTGACATCATCACGCCTCCCACGTAATCACGTGAACTGACTGTCAACGCAGTGCGTAGAAAACCAGGAAGACCTCCAAAAAGCGCTTAAGAAAACATGCATTATATAATTGAGAAGGCAGCTAAACAATAAGAAGCGGCGAAAGTGACATATACTACCATATTCATGAGTGCTGCTACCTCGGAAAGAAAGCAAGGTGTAAACCTAAATTTTAAATTAAGTTCAAAGACAGGCTACCGCTGGCGTTTCACATGCCCACAGGTAATGCGGGATACAAGTTTAATGAGAGGACGCAGGATATAAACAAGAGTTTTGATCACTTTGTAACTAAGTTAAAATTGTTGGTGAAGGGCTGTGCTTATGCAAATTCCGAGACTGTGTTTGTGGGGATTGACAGTTAAGGTGGGTGGGGAGTCACGCCATCATCTCCCTCCCATTCATCTCATTTCGCCTGAGCTGAGCTCAGCTAACGCCGCTCTCCAAGCAAATTCATCAGACTGCCACCAAATACTCACAGAAAAATCCACAAGTTAATACACACGCTGTCTCTAGAGTTTCTCCACACTGAATCCTCCAGGCACTACTTACAAAAGGTTACATTGACAATCGTGTTATGTTATTTTTAAAATCTTTCCTTTTCTTAGCACAAGCACAGCTGAGAAGCTTCATGCATGTGCTCCATAACGCTTTAAAAAATAATGCATTTAATCACACTTTGCATTACAAGCAAAGGGGAGCTTTTGTCAATGCATGATTTCCTGGTACACCGATTACATTGATCAGCGTCCCAATTCATTTTACCCTCGCACCACCTTAGTTTGAGAAGAAGTATGAAAAATATGAGGTTAACACAGAAAAACAGATCACCAATTCAAGCTTTATGAATAATCGATTCGCCATCAATAATTGTTTTGGTAAAGCCATCCTCCTTCCATTTTATAATTTTTCCGCCACTAGCCATGATTAAATGAACGGTAAATAAAGTAAGAGCAAAGCGAGGGTGACTTATTTAGGCAGGCATATATATGACAGCAACACTCATGACAATGTCAATCATGTTATGCTATTATTAAAATGTTTCCTTTTCTTTTTCATTACTTCTTTAACACACTACTTCTCCAAGGGCGGTATTTTGAGATATATATATATATATATATATATATATATATATATATATATATATATATATATATATATATATATATATAATATATGAATGACCTCCAAAGAGTGCTGAGACTTTTGATATCATGAACGTGTCTGCAAAAACTGTGGTCTCCTGCCCTGCAAAAGTCGAGCAGCCAGCACGCATGCATAGCTATGCCGGCCTTTGAGACGCTGACTGCGCTTCTGCCTTAAGTCAAAGTGAGCACTTTTAATTTTTTCATCCTCCCCCTGAGCTATAGCCCAGACAAGTGCAAACACGGACCCCTTTTCTACACCACGGCAAAATAATATTAAGGCGATTCACACTTTCTTTGCACGATATGATTATGAGGTCCTCACCTCGGATTATGAAGACACGCACACGAGTGGAGGACTGACAGTGCCATCACAGCCGATTAATGGCGGGACGCCTCACCAGTCTACACAAGACCCACCGCGACTGTCCCCAAAAGGCGATCATAACGCCAGCTTAACACATCTCTCTATACTATATAAAAGAAAAAGGCAACTTTCCTTTCTTTACACCTTTTTTCCTTTTATCCCAAACCAAAGCCTTTCTCTCTTAACACTGCAGAGGACACAAAACTAATTTTCTTTAAATGCCGGTAAGGCACATTACCAGAGGCACAAATTTGAACGCTCACATAGAAAATGTAATTTCTATACCACAGCCGTCGTGTAGCGCTTTCAAAAGGGATCTACTACCGAGAGATGATCCATATATATTTTAGCTGCTGTTAGTTACTTACCTGTTGTGTTACAGTCTTTAAAATGTAGTTTACCCAAACACACCAGTAGTGCTCAATGTACCTGTACTTCTTAAAACGTTAATGTTTTACTGTTTAATAACTTATAGACTATATTTTATTATTTTTCCCTTGCACTCAGTGACCAAAGCTATACACACACATATAGACATATACAAACATACACACAAGTATATGTATGTGTATATATATATATATGTATATATATATATATATATATATATATATATATATATATATATATATATATATATATATATATATACACACAGGTGCAGAATTATTAGGCAAGTTGTATTTTTGAGGATTAATTTTAATATGGAACAAACACAGTGCTATCAGTCAATCCAAAATGTTAATAAACCTGAAACCTGAATGTTTCACAACGGAAATGTGAGTGTGAACATCATCAGGGGAATACATATGTGCACAATTATTAGGCAACTATTAGTGTGCAGATTTATTATGCAACTAAAGGAAAATGAAAATTTTCCCATCTCACTTGTTTATTTTCATCTGTTATAGTGAGAATAATAAACAAACACCTCAAAATTTACAAATAAACATCTCTGACATTTCAAAAAAAAAATCAATCAATCAATGACCAATATAGCCACCCTTCTTTCCAATAACAGTCATAAGCCTTTCCATTCATGGAGTCTGTCAGTTTCTTGATCTGTTGACGATCAGCTTTTTGTGGAGCAGTGACTACAGCCTCCCAGACACTCTTCAGAGAGGTGTATTGTTTTTCTCCCCCGTAAATCTAGCGCTTAAGAAGTGCCCACAAGTTCTCGATAGGGTTTAGGTCAGATGAGGAAGGGGGCCATGTCATTATTCCTTCATCTTTAAGGCCTTTACTGGCTGGCCACGCAGTGGAGAACTTCGATGCAAGTGATGGAGCATTGGCCTGCATAAAAATCATGGTCTTTTCCTGTATCACTGTTTGAAGAAAGTGTCTTCAAAAACTGGCAGTAGGTTTGGGAGTTGATTTTGAGTTCATCTTCAATGCAAAAGGTCCAACTAGCTCATCTTTAAAAATACCAGCTCATACCAGTACCCCACCTCCACGTTGGAGTGGAGCTCTGTGCCCATTACTGATCCACAGGTCCATCCATCTGGTCCATCAAGAGTCACTCTCATCTCATCGGTCCATAAAACCTTTGAAAAAATCTGTCTTCAGATATTTCTTGGCCCAGTTTTGACGCTTCAACTTATGTTTCTTGTTCAGTGGTGGTTGGGTTTCAGCCCTCCTTACCTTGGCCATGTCTTTGAGCACTGAACACCTTGTACTTCTGGGCACTCCAGGTAGGTTGCAGCTCTGGAATATGAAAGTACTGGAGGATAATGGGTTCCTGGTAGCTTCACGCTTGATTCTTCTCAAATCTTTGGCAGCTAATTTATGTCTTTTGTTCTCAACACGCTTCTTGCACCCTGTTGACTATTTGCAACAAAATGTTTGATGGTTCTGTGATCACACACCAATATCTTAGCAATTCCAAAAGTGCTGCATCCCTCTGAAAGACTTTTACAATTTTTGACTTTTCAGAGTCAGTTAAATCTCTTTTTGGCCCATTTTGCCTGAGGAAAACTAGCTGCCTAATAATTCTGCACACCTTGATATAGGGTGTTGATCTCCTTAGGCCACACCCTCCCTCATTACACAAATACACATCACCTGACGTGCTTAAATCCAATAAGCATTCAAGTTAATACAGCTTGGAGTTGGAATATACGCATTAAAAATGATGATATGGTCAAAATACTCACTTGCCTAATAATTGTGCACACAGTGTATATATATACACACATCTACATATCTACATATATTTATATATATATATATATATATATACATATATATATATATAACATATATATATATATATACATATATATATATATATATATATATATATATATATATATATATATATATATATATATATATATATATATATATACACACACATATAATTTATGTGTGTGTGTGTATGTATGTATGTGTATATATGATGTAGATATTATATATGTGTGTGTGTGTATATGAAGATATGTAGATATGTATGTGTATGTGTGTATATGTAGATATGTATATAGATATGTAGATATGTATGTGTGTGTATATATATATATATATATATATATATATATGTGTGTGTGTGTGTGTGTGTATATATATATGACAGCAGCAATCCAAGCTGTGAGAGAACAGTAAAAGGAGGCGTCAGACGTCATGGTACATTTTCTGATGCAGCTACGAAAACAACTTCTGACGCTGTCGCCAAATACACAAAACAATTACTTTGACAATCATGTTACGTTATTTTCAAAATGTTTCCTTTTCTTTCTCTTCCTTCTTTAACACACTACTTCTCGCTGCCAAGCTGGGTATATATATATATATATATATATATATATATATATATATATAGATTGATAGATAGATAGATAGATAGATGAGAACAACATATATATATATATATATATATATATATATATATAGATAGATAGATAGATAGATAGATAGATAGATATGAGAACAACACTCATATCAATGACAAAACAATTACATTAACAATCATGTTACGTTATTTTTAAAATTTTTCCTTTTCTTTTTCGTACCTTCTTTAACACACTACTTCTCCGCTGCGAAGCGCGGGTATTCTGCTAGTAGTAAACTAAATGTAAAAACATTGAATAACACTGAGAAAACCTTCAACAAAACAGAAAACTAACACTGCAAGAGTTTGCACTATAGCGCTATAAACCGCTCGCTAAAAGCTTTTTTTTAATGAGTTTTAAGCACAAAGGAAAAAATGAACGTTTGAAAAATCGGTAATTTAATAAACCACCAAGAAAAGTAACATTGCAACAATGCACATTACGAACCGACCACTGTACATAGAAGCGAAGTGGAGGTTAAAATCCAATAGAAAAAAGTCTTCATTAAATACAATGAAGTTAAAACAATGGTCGAATCTGTCTCTTTAAAAACAAGCGCAGTGCATTCATTATCTGCCTTCTAGGCCTAAACTAAGTGCATGAATATTTGCATTTAAGCAGTGCTTAACTGCCAATATCAAATAACTGAATAAATGTGTGTGAATATATTTTTTGTTAGACAAATAGTAAAAATGTTGTACTTAGTAAAACACTGTTTCAGATAAGTACATTACTGAAAAAATTAATACGACAGCTTGTTTTTGTACATTGTATCCTACATAATGTTTAGAAAAAAAAGAAAAAAAAAAGTTTTTCCTTAACTTACTCCCCTTTTCCACAGTTTAAAATTACAAATCAAACCATTCAGAAGTGAGTCAAGTGCACATTGCAGACTTTCATTTAAGGGTATTTGCATATATTTCAGTCAGAACATGTACAGTAGAAATTACATTTTTATATGGTCCCCCATTTCAAGGCACCATAATTTTTGGGACAATTTGACTGCTTGTGATTGCTTCATTAGTGCAGGCATAAGATACCAAAAAGTGTAAATCAAAGAAACCATTTTAAGGTTGAAAAACAACAATAAAACCATTAGAGACATTAGTAAAACCTTAGGATTACCTAAATAAATTATCAGGAATGCACTGGTTAGCTCACTAATCACAAAGGGACTGGTAGGCCATTTCAAGGCACCATAATGTTTAGGAGAATTTGACTGCATCTTTACTTCTTACATGTTAATGTTTTACTGCTTAATAATTTATATACTACATTTTTTTTTCCCCTTGCACTCGGTGAGCGAAGCCACTGGGTAATCAGCTAGTGGTATTTAAAATTATAAATCGAATTAGTGTAGTGGATTCCAGCTTTTATTTTAAAAGGAGTTCATCAACAAATCAACAAGAACACTGAGGCACAGATGGAAGCAGGTTAAAGGTAAATTTCATACAAGTGCTAGGAACTTACACCCCATCCCACCAACAAAAAAAAAAACAATCAGGATTACATGTGGCCTAACTGGAAGAATAAAGAAATGTGTTTATATATGCAATGTCAAGAATTTGAAGTCTGCCATCTATGCTAGCTGTGTTGTTGGCTCCAATTTAAAATAAATTGCCCTTAAAAAGGAAGGATGAAATAATAATTCAGCACTAAACAGGACAAAACATGTTTAAACTGAGGGTGGTACTGTGGTTTCGAGGAAAAAGCTGTTGCCTCAATAGCCTAGAGTTTAGCTGCTGGAGCAGTTTACACATGGTCTCCAGGCTGCATGGGTTTTTTTCTGGGCACTCTGGTTTCACTGTCACATGCCAAGGATATGCAGATTGACTGTGGATTTAAAACCGACTGCATAATGTGTTTTTGTATGTGACATCCTGTTACATCATCCATGGTTGGTTTCTTCATGTAGCTTGAGGTGGTTCTGTCTACTTCAAACTCTGAAATCTGGCTAGTAGGTTTAGTAAACAGATATAGTTCAAAAGGAAGAGAGAGAAACTTAAATACACTGTTTTCCAAATTAACCTGTTCAACTGTTCATAGGACTATGAAAGATCATGGTGACAGCATCAAATAATCAAAGCACTTAAAACACTATGGTTAAATTATCCAAAAGCTAACTGAACAGACATAACCATCCTTTAATAAAAGTAGACTTAAGTATTAGCATGCTTACAGGAAGAATGAAAAGAAAGAAAAAAAAAAACTTCACAGAACACAGTTAAAAGGAAACACCATAATGAGAAATGCAAGCAGCATTCACTTGACAAACCATTTTACTTACATCACACAAAACATGGCCAAATGGTTGAAACACCTGATGAGTGCAATTTCAATTTTTTGAGTTAAACAATAATAATTCAACATGCACTGAAAGAGTCAGGCTGCTAGTAAGTAGGGTTGGTGCTAACTGCTTTTTATCATGGAGCCCTATGAGAACTTTATCAAACAGCATTAGTGATTAAAAGATTTACTTCAAAACGTAACCTTTTCAGTTAAGGTTTGTACCTTTCTTTTAAAAGGTAGAAAGGTTATGTAATCTAAAAACACAAAAGCATTATGTAATAAATACATATTTGAGACAAAAAAACAAAGCTACAACTCACTTTGGAATTCTGAATAGAAACAATTTACGTATTTTATCATGCAAATTTCATAAAGATTCCCCATTTGTACAGGGGATGACAAAGGATGTTTTCTTCTGAAACATTTTTCCTTGAGAAACTTTAGTGGCAGTGCCTGTGCTTTGTAGAGAAAGTGCCCCTTTGGTATTTGGCACAAGTATGTAATATCGCTGTAAATGGTGGGCTTAGCTGATGAAATGATTATTAGCCAGAATTTCCCCCCTCAAAGAATTTAGTTAGCAACCAGACTTGGACTTAATTCCACCCCAAGGAGCTCTGTTTTACTTATGCTAGTTAACACAGAAAAATGTTTTTCAGATATTAAACTATTATCAAGTAACCTAAACGACATCCAAGAAAAACAAAACAAAAATACAATCTGAACTGCAAAATATAGGGCATAGCAATCCTTCAGATTTTTATGAATGAGGGACCTACTTTTCTTACATTTATCTACATTGTGCCTCCCTCATGAAAATTTAGTTCATTCAGTTTACTGCATGCTTGCAGTGCAGCATTTGTAAGGGTTGCAAAGAGCACTGGCCTACAAAAATTCCTCTGTCAGCTCAAATGACTACAAAATGGGCTTCAGCAAATACAAGAGGTTCAACTCAATAAGCTAAACTTCATAGCTGTGAGCCACTCGCACTTTAATGAAGCATGTGTAAGAGATGGCAGTAAGTCAAATTAGCTTAGTTCCAAGATATGAGGACATCAGAATCTGAAGACTTATGTTGGTGAATTCAGATGCTTAAAATTGCAAATTTCACCTTTTATGTATAGTTATAACATTTCTATTTTACCTTGAACATTAATTCATTCATCATTCATAAATTTATGCACAGCTTCTTCATGTACCTTAAAATGTGTACCGTGTAATTTGCAAAATTGTACTATAAAAATTAAAGTTATAATTAAATAGAAATGAATTTGGAAAAATATTTAAAGAAAACTCCCAGGGGGAAATGTTGCTTACCTACTTATTTTTATTGCATTTGAACAATATACACTTGAAACCAGCAAAAATACAATCAAAACTTAAATATCACACAAGGTTGCTACCTGCTCATTTAACAAAAAAACAAAAGGTAAATCAGAAATGAAAAGTTTATAAAGACAAATAATAAAGTTTATAAAAACAAATGTAATCCATAAAAAATACAATACTATAAATTGTTTTTAGCTATTATGAAATACATGAGCAAATGTTTATGTTATGTGATCTCTGCCAGTAACATGCATCATAAACTCTTCCAACATTGCTGGAAGGCTGTAATTAGTTAAAGAAGAAGGGGAAAAAAAAAACAAAATGTTAAGTTCATAAATTAGAATTCAAAGCAAATACTAATGTACCTGCCTAGAACGATTTTTTTTTTCAGGCTGACATGAAAAGTTTGTGTCTCATGCTGCTATGCAATGCTTCAATATGGCTTTAACAGCCTAAATTTTTTTAGTCAACACCTGCGTCAAGCTTTAATATCTGTTGAACATTTAGAAACTAAGAAAAGCACCACAATTATTATGCATTATATTATGTAGTAAAATGCTATATGTGATGTAATTTAGATGAATAAACTCAAAAATCTAATTAAATAAAAGACAATCTAATGCAGGATGTATGGATGCCACCCATTTACTATGTGGCAGCAAGTACATTAAAAACAGCCTCTAATGGAAGAAAAATGTAGATAACATTTCTTCAAACATAGCCCAAAAACTACTTCACTACCACTTGTTTCCACCAAGGTTTTGAACAAAGTAACTTATAAAAACTAAATTGACTGCATTTATTAAAAATCACAACCTTCAAAAGTAACTATTTAATTTTAAACATTCAAATTTACATTATTGGCTTTTTGTAAATAACTCAGAAAATAGGAAATAAAATGTAATTGTAGAAAAAATAAAATGTGAAATCTGGAGGGAAAAATGATAATCTGACACATCTGATTCTGAATGCCTTTAAATGTACTACTAGTTTACTTATAACATAAAAATCTAGTTTACTGAAGTGGTGGTACTTACAATGGCTAACACAGGTCCTTAATTTAAATCTGTCACTGGAGATTCCTGCCTCTGTAACAGCAAACTGGGGGTGGATTTTATTTCTTTTATCGGCTTAGGGAAAGATCATCATGGACAATGTGGACATACTAAATTTATTCACCAACATTTTCTGTTCAGTAACTTAAATATGCTGAAGATAAAACTTGAGAGAACAAGCCTCCAAAACAAGCAGGAGCTGAAGGAAGGCAGCATTAGAGGTTTGGCAGATCGTCAACATTGAAGCAGTCATTGTATGCAAGAAATACAGTGGTGTGAAAAACTATTTGCCCCCTTCCCGATTTCTTATTCTTTTGCATGTAGCCATGTAGGTTTGGATTTTTTTTCTCCCTAAATAATAAAAACCATCATTTAAAAACTGCATTTTGTGTTTACTTGTGTTATATTTGACTAATGGTTAAATGTGTTTGATGATCAGAAACATTTTGTGTGACAAACATGCAAAAGAATAAGAAATCAGGAAGGGGGCAAATAGTTTTTCACACCACTGTATGCAAAAAAAGTACTAAACTCGACTGCTTCAAAATACCTATCATTGCAATGTCCCAAACATTATGGTGCCTTGAAATGGGTGGACCATGTAAAAAAAAGTGAAATTTCTACATGGTGTAACAAAAATGTTCAAATATCTTTAAATTTAAATGTCCACAATGTGTAATTCCATCTGAATTGTCAGATTTGTATTTTTTAACTTAAGTAGTGGGAATATCAACAAAATATATACAGTCATGGCCAAACGTTTTGAGAATGACACAAATATTAAATTTTCACAAAGTTTGCTGCCTCAGTTTTCATGATGGAAATTTGCATATACTCCATAATGTTACGAAGAGTGATTAAATGAATTTCAATTAACTGCAAAGTCCCTCTTTGCCATGAAAATGAACTTAATCCCAAAAAACCAATTTCTACTGCTATTGTGAAGAAGATTTCAGGGTGTCCAAGAAAGTACAGCAAGTGCCAGGTTCGTTTCCTAAAGTTGATTCCGCTGTGGGTTTGAGGCACCACCAGCAGGCAGGTGTTAGTGCATCTGCATGCACAGTAAGGCGAAGACTTTTGGAGGATGGCCTAGTGTCAAGGAGGACAGCAAAGAAGCCACTTCTCTCCAAGAAAACATCAGAGACAGACCAATATTCTGCAAAAGGTACAGGGATTGGACTGCTGAGGACTGGGGTAAAGTAAATTTTCTCCAATGCATCCCCTTCGATTGTTTGAGGCATCCAGAAAAAAGGACGGCCTAGAGAAGAAAAGGCGAGTGCTACCATCAGTCCTGTGTCATGCCAACAGTAAAGCATCCTGACACCATTCATGTGTGGTGTTGCTTCTTAGCCAAGGGAGTGGGCTCACTCACAATTTTGCCTAAGAACACAGCCATAAACAAAGAATGGTACCAAAACATCCTCGGAAAGCAACTTCTCCCAACCACCCAAGAACAGTTTGGTGACTAACAGTACCTTTTTCCAGCATGATGGAGCACCGTGCCATAAGGCAGAAGAGATAACTAAGTGGCTCAGGAAACAAAACATCAAAATTCTTGGTCGATGGTGCCAGGAAACTCCCCAGACCTTATTCCCATTGAGAACTTGTGGTCAATCCTTAAGAGGTGGGTGGACAAACAAAAACCCACAAATTTACAAAACACCAAGCATTGATCATGCAAGAATGGGCAGCCATCAGTCAGGATTTGGCCCAGAAGTTGACTGACAGAATGCCAGGGAGAATTGCAGAGGTCTTGAAAAAGAAGGGCCAACACTGCAAATATGGACTCTTTGAATAAATTTAATGTACTTGCCAATAAAAGCCTTTGAAACTTAGGAAATGCTTGTAATTATACTTCAGTATACCATAGAAACATCTGACAAAAAGATCTAAAAGCACGGAAGCAGCAAACTCTATAAAAACTAATATTTATGTCATTCTCAAAACTTCTGCCCACGTCTGTACAGTATCTGTCACAAATATTAAAAGGGAACATTATCTTATGAATTAATGAATACCAATATTATTCAAGATATTTTCATTTACAGTACAAACCCACTTTAAAATGTTTTTGTTTGTTTCAGCCAGTCGCTTTGTCAGGTTTAACATTGGCTGTTCTAAGTAGGACCAAGCTGCTAATTCCAGGTGCTGATTAGTAGTGCACCAATATGGAAATTCCGGCAAATATCATAATATTATTGATAGGGTATATGGTAGGGTTTTGTTCAACTATGCCATTTCCAATGGCCGATATAGTTTGTCCACCTTTGCCAGCACCAATATTTCCATTAAAACTTGAGTAGGTATTTTAAAATAAGATTTTACAGATTGGACGCTGGGAACGCATTTTTCACAAGGGACACAACCTAAAGCTAGTTGCACTTAAACATGGAGGTGAGCCTGTCCTTCCTCTTTGTCAAGTGCCCACTAAATTAAATTCCAACACCACCCCCCCACCACAGTAGTGACTGTCCAAAATTGAAAGCTGTGCAGTTGCAAAGACACTTTTGCAGGCATTCTGAATTGTAAATGAATTGTAAACACCTGATGGATAAGGCAAGGTGAGGCATTTAATGTTAGCCTTTTTGACACCGTGCACATCTGCTGCACAGCTACCGGCATATTTTTATCTTACGGTACTGAACGTGGGTAAGCGACAAACACAAGTGGATACTCTTTGGGTGTCAGGATGTTGCAATGTATGATTTGTGGGTTAATAAGAAAGAATCCATTAAATCCAAGAATTTTTTTCCAGAAAATCTGAAATGTCTGGTCAGCCTAATTATCATCATCATCATTACTTTTACGATTTAAATTATTTCACCCTGGCAGCAACTGAATGTGGTTTTGAAGTCAAATACAAATTTTTGTTAAGAATTTCTTTATATATCTCCAACAATGAAGAGGCACACTCTCTCTTTAAGAACAAATCTTTTTCTGTTGTGGTTTGTGTTGGCCTCTACATCTGTTACCAGCTGACATCTAGACCAGTTGTTCCTCCAGTTTTTCTTGTACTTATCTTTTAGTATCTTGGTCATAAAAATAAAATTAGATTTTTGCATCTTGGTTCAAGGATAGCAGATGTCTGCATGCACTTTTTGCGGCATTACACATGTATTTTTTGAGCATGTCCGTGCCAAATAAATAACATTCGACATTTTGAAGAAATCATTTTATGACACGATTTACCTTTATTTATTTACTTACTTCCTAAAGCCTAAAGTCACAAGTAGTGTGCAGAGGGCATGCTCAAAAATGTGTGTAATGCCACGAAAAGTGCCTGCTGACACTTCAGTTTGCAAGTAATGGTATTCTTGCTCCGATGTAGAAGGGAGCCGAGTTTAACTCTGTTACAGCGCGTCTATGTGAAAACAGCAGTGTCAGATGCGGGGGTGGGGTGTGTTTGGGCTTGTGAAAGCGGCCGAGATAATAAATCTGACTAAAAAAGAAAAAAAAAAAAAAAACCAAAGCTAACCTTTACAAGTATCATATATTACACCGGCTGTTACAGACTGAAATCAAATGTATGTTTTTATTCTAAAATAGTAAGACTAAGAACAGTTTACTTATCAAAACGGAGTGGTGCAGGATTGAACTCGTGACCTTTTGATTCCCAGTCGGCAGCTGATTCTATCGCGCCACGGAGGCATTCATAATAAACGGGTGTCAATGTCGCATGTTAAGGCGGCTTTTTGTTTCTGCAGTTATATTTTTGAATAAAAGCGCAATTGTTGTGTTAGATTTGTATCTTTTGTGAAAGTATTTCTTTGATACTTCAGGCTTCGTACATTATATAGTTTATTGCCTACATTTTGTCATCTACTAGTAGAATATAAAAAACGTTTCTGTTTGAACAATGTGTTTACACAGATTACTGTAGAAACGGAACAGACATGAAATGCGTGTGTTCCAAACAACGATCTATTATTTCCCCTCTAAAACTCCACTCCCAGAAAATCAATCAAGGCATGAGCTGGGAGAAGTTTGTGCATGTTCTAAGTCGGTGGGGGGGATGGAATAGCCGGCATTTAGATGACAAAAGACACTGGTGGAGAGCTGTGAACGATTTTAAGAAGCGATTTAAGGTGGGACGGATTTACGAGTTTTTTCGTAGGCTCTGGTAATTCTAGTGTTAATAAAATGTTAGCATACTTTTTTTTTTTAATTTCATGATGCAATAGTGTCTGCCTTGTTGCCCTCCCCTGGTGAGGTCTGTAACTCACAATATTTGGAGCTAATGTGAAATTGTAAATGAAAACAATTTAACAGAAATTATCTGTCAACATTTTTTGCTGTCAGTGTTTTCAGCAATATCAAAATAATTATTTCAGCTCTTACGAATAATCGATCCAATTTAATCAAGAGACTTAACCTATACAAGTGAAACATACCCGGTTTTACAAGGATGGGTGAATTAGCATAGTAACATGAACACATGTAAAACCTTTATCTTAACGTCTTTATATAATATTATCAAATTTAAATTTTTATGTATGTGGTGCCACATTATAGTGGTACTGTATACATCTAAATTACTAACAAGTACAAAAATCACTCACTTTGGGTGCCAGCTTATCAGCTGTGGCAAGCTACGCTTTCATCTTGCACATCTTTTAGGTACAATTTTATCCTATGGATCTGGTGACAGCATCTCTATGTAAAATGCGGTACCCTGGCTCAAAATAACAGATTAGCTGCCATAAGACACTGAGATCCACCATGCCGATTTGAAATTTTTTTTTGTTCTTTCATTGTACACACCTTCTGTGCAATTTCCTATAATTGTCAGTCATAGGTTTTTATTGCTAGTGCAGGCAATAAGGTAGGTTGCTGGAGTGCAACCTTATAATTAGCATGCTTGTTTCCATGCAGTTATGAATTAACTGAACATAAGTTAATCATTAGTCTACCTAAAAGTGAACTACACAAGTCTATGAGGCTCTTCTTCTTTTTAATCTAAGTTCCTTAGCAATCAAACTATTTTGTGTTTTTCACAGAGTTCAAAGGCCTATTTAAAAAAAAGAAAAAAAAAGCTACAGTACAATTCTGTTGCAACAAACCCAGACACAAACAACTTTGAGAAGCAGATCCCACTAGCTAAGGAGAAACACCAAGCTATGTATACACATTATGTGCACCTGCAATCAAAAAATAAGACTCAAAGACTAACTTATTTTGATGGAGGACTAGGAAGAAGGAAAAATAATTACAGCTTTCATACTCATTAAGCATCTACCGCCTATGTTTACTTAGACCCGATTTTGTCACTCTCCAGAAATACTCACCAGCCACTTTATTAGGTACACCTGTTCAACTGCTTGTTAATAAATATCTAATCAGCCAATCCCATGGCAGCAGTTCAAAGCATTGAGGCATGTCAAGACAACCTGCTGAAGTTAAAACCGAGAATCAGAATAAGGAGATCTAACTGACTTTTAACATGACATGCTTGTTGGTGCCAGACGAGTTGGTAGGAGTAACTCAAAAACAGCTAATCTACTGGGATTTTCACATACAACCATCTTTAGGGTTTACATAGAATGATGCAAAAAAGGGAAATATCCAGTGAGTGTCAGTTCTATGGGCACAAATGTCTTGTTGATGCCAGAGTTCAGAGGGGAATGGCCAGACTGGTTCGAGCGGATACAAAGGGTAACAGTAACACATATAACCACCAATTACAACAGAGGTATGCAGAAGAGCATCTGTGAACACACAACATATTGAACCTCAAAGCAGATTGGTTACAGCAGCAGGAAAGCACATCCTATTAGCCAAGAACAGGCAATTGAGTCTACAATTCGCAAATGTTCACCATAATTGGAAACCAGAAGGCTGAAAAAATGTTGACTGATCTGACAAGTCTCCATTTCTGCTGTGAAATTCGAATGGTAAGGTCAGAATTTGGTGTCAACAACATGAAAGCATGGGTCCATCCTACCTTTGTATTAACAGTTCAGGCTAGTGGTGGTGGTGTAATAGCAGGGGGTATTTTCTTGGCACACTTTGGACACCTTAGTACCAACTGAGCATTGTTTAAATGCCACAGCTTACCCAAGTATTGTAACCGACCATGACTATCCTTTTATGTCCGTAGTGCAACCATCTTCTGATGGCACGTTATCCTACTGGAAGTAGCCATGTCACAAAGCTCAGATCATCTCAAACTGGTTTCTTGAACATGACAATGAGTACACTGTATTGAAATGGCCTCCACAGTCACCAGATCTCAATCTAATAGGACACCTTTGGGATGTGGTGGAATGGGATATTCGCATCATGGAAGTGTAGCCGACAAATCTGCAGCAACTGCATGATACTATCATGTCAGTATGGACCAAAATCCCTGAGGAATGTTTCCAGTATTCTATGCCACGAAGAATTAAGCCAGCTCTAAAGGCAAAAGGGGGTTCAGGCCTGTGAGTGGAATAAGTAATGGTACAATGAAGTCAAGCTCATTTCTGCATTTTGAGTGTGTGGCACTTAAAACTTAGCCTAATTTACAGAAACAGAAGAAATAAACCTTGCAGCAGTAATTCTGTGGTACACTTTCTACACCAGTTTCTTCTTAAGTCAATCTGTGCTTACACAGAAGTCTATAAAAAAGAAATGACTTGGGCAGGTCTTTTATTGCGTAGCAAATTATGGCCCATTAATTCATAGTAAACAAGTTCAGTTGATTAGAAAGGAAGTGTTTCTTTTAATATTTTTTCTATTAGGACAGGATGCTTTAAATTATTTGCCACTTGGATTCTCTCCACAATAACAGTTTTACAAAACAATCCGGCCCATGTCACCACGTGCTTTAATTGTTTTTCCAATGTCATGTGAAAACTGACTAAGGTGCCAAGCACGCGAGGTTTCTAAACTGCTTAGTTTCTACACAATTGTGCAGGTGGCCGATTTATTTGCAGTAGTTTCTAGGTGTCAGATAATGCTTTATAGTTCTTCACAGTGCTAAAAGACACTTTCCCCAATTTGACAGCTTTTCGTTTTGTAATTTTAATATCTCAGATTAGAACAGTTGAACTTGACTGGGAATTTGTCAAGTAGCAAAATAATGTTGACTTTTTAGTTAAATAGACCAGTACTAAGAGCTCTCATAACAGCAGATCATACTGTCAAGGCCTGCTGCTTTTCACCACTTTAGTAATACAAAGTAGCCGTTAAACTGGCTTTCATGCTGTATTCTTATGCTGTTTGAGAGGAGGCAAATGCTTGCCATTATCTCTTTGTGCCTGATGGGCTTAATCAGCAGTGCCATGACCTTCAGCTGTCCAAACAATAACACCATTCCCATACCCTTTATGGAGCAGCAAAAGTCAGGAATAAGTAGAGGGTAGTTTGTTTGAACCTTTAAGTATTATGAATTATTGCACGTTGTTACATGAGCTAATTTGAAACATGACGAAATCGTTTTTGGAGAGAAACATTTCCTTTTACATATGGATATTATTGAAAATAAACAAGTAGCTGCAAACCAACTTCTTTTTAGCATACTTCAAAAAGATGTACACCGGAAACCAGCACGGAGTACACAAACACATATGTTCAAAATACATATGAACAAATGCACAATTAATAATTAAAGAATTAATATATTCATGATTAGGTCAATTTCAGAAGTCAATGTTTGACATAGCTAAATAACACTTTGGAATTGTGTCCTAAATAAATTTTATAGTTGTGCCTGCTTAATGCACTATTCTATTAGCAGTGAGCACTGTCTAGATTAGAAACACCTTGTCTTTATCTTACCAGTCGTAACACATTTCACAATTTCTCCTTGTTACCCTATGTCCAGCCAAACTGATCATGTTACTTGCAATCCTGCAACAGGGCTCTCTGACTGAAACTCAAAGTGTTTTAACAAGTTCCATTTCTGTTTTAAGCCATAACTAATTTAACTGCACTGAGCATCATTTTTACATTATAATAAACATGTGGACATTTGGATAGAAAGAAAACTAGAGTATATATTTTTAAAAACTGGAGCTGCCCTCACTCAAGTAGCATCTTAAAGATAGTGGCTTCTGATTTGTAAGCAAGTGGACCGACCAAAAAAGTGAAGAAAAATGTGTCAGTATGTGTGTGATTATAACAAACAAAGGATCTGTGAATACATTCTGCTGGCTCCTTTGAAAAGAATTCTTTGACCTGCATTCAAAAATGGGTCAATGGAAGCATGCAAGAGTGTGGCATTGTGAACACAGAAAATCAGGTTTGCACTAGAAAGCATTTTCAGTGCATATAAGCCGCCCCTTGCTAGAAACAACTACTGCCTTTTTATTCATTTTTATTTCAAATTGGTGCCTACCAGAAATACCTCAGATTAATTAAACAAAGACCTTGCTAATTCAATCAATTCATTTTTGGGACTGACGATATTCATCTATAGGATTGTACTCTTAAAAAGTCTGAAGCAGCTGGAATAAGGGTTTTTGTGGCCTTTACCAGCCAATTAACTTATAGCCATCACACAGACAGTATGTGTACAAGAGCTGCTACTACTACTCTTTGCACTTTGTGAATTGCATCTCTGTCTGGGACTTGTGTTTTTATAAAAATAGCCCACCTATGTTTAAATTTACTGCACATTCATTATGCCCACTTGAAAATTACATTTTTGATTATCCATGCAATCTGTAATGCGATTTTGATCAGTCACAGGCAAAGGGCTATAATTACCTACTTCCCACAGCTGCTTACTCTAACATTAACCCCATGACAGGCCAGTGAAAAGAACAGCACCTATTCTGCTTGCTAAATGTTACATATTGATAGTTTAACTTTTAGTACAACTTTCACATTCCACACTATCTCTAAGCACATTGTAGCTATTAAAAATGGAATGGACATATGAAAGCAATTTGGCCAAGGTACTATCAACAGGACACTGTGGTACTCAAATTACAAACTAACATAGATCTTTGCATTTTATTTTTGGGTAAATGGCATGTTTAGTTTATATAGCAAAATAACACACTGCAACTTTCACATGTACAAGCACAACTCACCTACGCTGCCTTCTCTTGTCCTATTTAAAAAACAAAAAAAAAAAAAAATAGTTAATGATAAACTACTTTTGCCACTCATTAGTATAAAGAAAACACTGCAAGGATTGTCACACTAACCAAACAAAACAATATTTAACATTTTGATGATCTTGGGGTATCTTCTAGAAAATACTAACTCTATTGAGATGCCCTTCTACCCAGTATTCTTATCAATGAATAAAGAAAGCAATTCCCGTAAAAATTATTTAAAAAAATACTTAAAGTACTACAGTGATTTTTACGACCTAATAGTGTGATAGTGTTAAATGAGTATATGTTGTCAGTTCATCTGAAATATTATTTACTGAAAATGACAGACTGGTATGTTTAACTTCAGAAAACAGAAGAATAGCTGAAATCCTAATGTCATAATTTGCACCCAATAAAACAAATTTACACTGTAGAGCTAGCAACTCTTTAGAACAGTGGTTCTAAAGAGCACCCACAGTCGTCATCCTGGGGGGTGGGGGTTGTCCCAATTGGAGAATCGCCACTGACCATCTGAGATTTACTTGAGAGTCTGTGGCTTCTGAAGCAATGATATTTGCTCCAACTGCCCTCGAAAACTTCTCACAAGGCATTCCACAAACCATTCTTACCCTGTTCCCATTCAGTACTATTATGATTCATGACTATGTCACAACCCATAGTTTAAGAAACACTTTTAGAAAAATAAGCAAATTAAAGTACTGACCCATGTATACAAAAATACTGTACATACAAAATGCCCTTATATAAAAAGCATCCAAAGAAAACAAGTTCTTTGCTTCTTTGCCAACTACTTTTTAGTTTACAAGTATTATGGCTACACAGCTATAAACTAAGGTAGTGCATACAAGCGGTTGTTCAATAAACTCAGTAAACCACAAGGCTACCATTTCAGTCCACAACAGTATTTCAAAGTTACTCAGATAATGTTAATTAGCCTTCTTAAACTCAAGTTAAAAAAAAAATGCAAGTAGTATCACAGCTCATTACAACTCACATTGGATAACAGGGTCACCTAAAAACATACATTTTAAAATATTCAGCTAACAAAAATGCAAGCTGACCGACGGTCATGCATTTTTTTTTAAATCACAAAAATAGAAACAACAGCTCTATAATAAGCAAGCAACATAAGAAAACAAGGAATAAATAATTACTTACAGTAAACCAAAAAGCAAATTGTCACTAATACTGAATTATATTTAAGGTTTAATACAAGTGATCCACAAAAAACATTTACAACATAGTACATTAAGGCCTGAATCCATAGGTGAAAGTTTAAATTTTTTTAAACCAATAACAACTGCATCATCATGAAATAGTACTTTTATTTTATAGAGACACACTAAGCAAGTTTAATATATATATACACACATATATACACATACATACATACATACATACATATATATATATATATATATATATAATAAATATATATATATATAAATATATATATATATAATAAATATATATATATATATAATATATATATATATATATATATATATATATATATATATATATATATATATATATATATATATATATATATATATATATATATATATATAGTGTGTTTTACCAGTGCATCTGTACCAATCCGAAGAGTTTCTGCTAGGGGAGGGAGATAAATAGATTTATAAAAGATTCTATCTATCTTAATAGCATAGTCTTGCTTTCCACAGTGTGTGGAAAACATCTTTTCAAATGGCAGTACGTCTCATCCTGTTATTTTGTATGTGCATTTAAAACCTCTGAAATGCCATTTTGTCCTGCGTGTTTATATTAACATACCAGAATATACTGTAATGCTGCTAGCCACAACACAATCAAGACACCTCTCTGTAACCCATATTTGGACAACTACACAACTGAGAATGCGCTCTGTTCCAGAACATGAAAAGACAGCTTTCATAACACATGTAGAAGCTTCATCTTTATCATTCAGCTAAGAAGAGGGCCAAGGTACCTCTCAATAAGTAACTGCTTAAAGTGCCCTAACTCTATTTACCACACTATGATCTGTTACAATGCAAAGTACTTGAAGCATGTTTATAAAATTTAATACTAGAAGATTAATTTTTATATTTTTAAATTAAGTTGTGCAATGATTGTAACTTTTCTTTTTTTTAGGCACTCACTGTAAAACTGCTTCATTACATGAAATGTCACTCAGTTACATATACAGACTAGCGATGCACAGTATACTGGTACTGGAAAAGCACCAAAAGAACCCAACATTTAAAACTGTACAGTACCAGCATTTCTGTACGGGAGGTAAACATGACCTTATTTTTTTAATCCCCTCAAACCACTCACCACTCACCCTTTCGCTCAACAATTGCTGTTGCAGTTGTGAAAAAACAACCAAAACAAAACTACATGCTTCAACATGATTGGAAATTCATGGGGGCGGGGGAACACGACACCCCTGCCCTCCATATTGCTTTGACAAGATCTGGACTTCAAAACTATCAAGAGGTACATGGTATGTAGTGTAGCATAATGGGGTGGCGCCCCAGGGTGGCTGTACTAAGACTGAGGATCTTGGGTATTATCCTTTATCCAACTGTAATGCAGATGAAGTATGGTCACACACACACACCAAAAAAAAAAAAACCTTCAGAAAGATTCCTATATAACACTTTGCAGTATTAAGTTTCTTTTGTGCAGTGCAAATGTAAAAATGCAACAGCATTTCTGCAAATTTCCTTTTCATTCACAAATGTGTTTATATGAATAAGAGAAGTTTCTTTTACACACATCTATATTAGACCTTAGTATTTCTGACCACCTAGTTCCAGCTTATATATACAAGCAAACAACCGCCTCTAAAATTTAGTTTCTGGACAGACCTTGCTTAACTTTCACCATTTCACAAATTACAAAATGTGGCATCTAACAACATGTATGGTTTAAAAATGTCAGAAAATGTGACACTTTGAAACATCTAAATAAAAAGTCAAACTCTTATTTCAGAGAAAAAAAGATCAATGCTTAAAATTAGAATGAGTAAAAACTGTTACAGGAGTCAGATCAGACACTACATCTATCTAGCCTAGCCCAACCAACATCCCCCTTCCCCAATGGCAAATCCATATATCCTACAAATGACCTAAACAACACTAATGTGTTATGGCATGTGATGAAATGGGGGAGGAAAAAAGGCTATGATTATGTTACTTTCTTAGATTTTTTGAGGATTGCAATTATTACTTATATAGCCACCTCCAGGTCCAAAATGCATCTTTATAAAGGGTTCAGGGTGTACAGGATAGCAACTGTACCTTAGTGCTGAATAAGATTAATCTTTCAAGGGCCGAGTGAAAAAGGAAGAGACCTGCTTAAGTTGAAAAAGTAACTCTGAAGTGCTTACAAACTGGATGGAAGCTATAGGTTTTTGCAAAAAGTAAACATTTTGCTATTGAAACCTAGATGTTTGATATTGCATAAAACCAGGGTGCTCTTCCCCCTGCTTACTTAGCTCACCCACCCCCTTATTTGGTTTACCGGATATACAATTTAAAGAGATTTTTATTTTCATGGGAATTGTTATATATGCATTATTTTCACTTTTACTTTAAAAACTTTTGTAAAAACAATACTTGTCCTTTATTTCCGGCCCCGGGTGTGGTTGCATTGCTTTCTCGCAGGATGTATAACGCTAGCTGGTGAGCTACCTGTTCTGCTTGTTGCTTGCCGTTGTTTTAAGAGCTGTGAGCACATGTTGGACTGCTTTTGGCAGACACACCAACTGCTAGGTTAGATGTTCGTGGACTTGTTTTAAATGATCGCTCACTGCCTTGTCTTGCATGACGTTGTAAAAAAAATACTTGTTCTTTATTTCCGGCCCCGGGCGTGGTTAAATATCTTTCTCACAGGATTTATAACACTGCTCGTGTTGTGAAAAAGGGGGGGAGGGGCGCAGCGTTGATCATTTTAAAGCCTGTACAGCCGCTGTCCTTTTTGCCACTTCGTGTCTCTGCTGTTTGCGCTGTGACCACCTGACCGAATTGTGTTTTCTTTGAAATTAAACTTGTCATTGCTTTATCTGTTGTGGGACCACAGATTCTCATTGTGTATAGTCCATTATTGTGCTAATCTATGTTTTGTGCATTAAATGACGCAAAGGCGAGAAGACTTTGTTTTCTGACCTCGCTTTGTCCTGCTAGTTTTCAATTATACCTGGTCCTGGTGATTAATTTCCTTTTGTTTGCACTAATGCGATCTTTACTATCTTTTTATTTTTTTTTGATACTGTAGCGAATGCTGTAATAAAGTGTCACAAAAGTTTTACTTAATCAATCGCCACCTCGTAAACCCAAACAACTTTTTAGCGCCCTCTCCAACCCCTCATCCCCCGGGTCTCGCACAACCGCATCAATCAATACCCCACTATCAAGTCTTCTGTGCTGTACTCCGGCTACCCTCACTCAGACAGAACAGTCACTTAAAACAAAAAAGGCTTCAACCTGGCTGGGACACTACAAAACTTCGAATGTTACTGCTTTCATATTCTTTACCTTTCTCTGCATGTGTATCGCACCATCACTGGTTTGAGCCTTTCCAATTCCAATGCTTTCATAATCTCTTATCTGCCTTTTTTCTGTCCAACGCTTTTGGGTCTCTTTCCTCCGCGTTGCTCTTTGTTCTTTGCTTAGTCGTTAACGTTTCATCTAGAACGTATTGTCCTTACACGCTTTATATGTGCTACGTGCCTTTACATGACTGAGTGTTTTGCTTGCTGTGCTCTCTTATTTGATATTGTTTGCATCTCACGCATCTTTTAAGTGTCTTCCGAGAATATCAGGTCTCATCGCCCTGCTTTTCCTTTCCAGGATTTTTCTTTTATAATAGAGAAACATAAGTGGCAGTAATACATTACCATAATGAAATATTAAAGAAAATTTTCAAATAAAAGTAAACTTTCTGCACCTCTGAGGATACTTCAAAATAAAAAAATAAATCTATGGGGAGCAAGGGACGAAGGGAAGAAACAATATGCAGAAAGGTCCAACAAATTACCTCAAGAAGAGTATGTGCTACAGCTAGATGATGCATCCACCTAAACTTGATCCATAAACCCAGGACAGGCTTGGTGGAAACATCAATGCACATACCATGCACATGCATGGAGTATTCCATCAAAAAATATTTTTGTATCATATTTTATTTTTTCTCCATAATGAAATTCTTAACACACTGTGCTTCAAATGGTCTTTGACTGAACAATGGCTACAGAAGCAATCAACATGAAAAGAAAAAAAAAAAAACACTAAAATCTTTGTGCAGCATAAACCCAAGTTCAGGTATCCACTTATATGCACAGAATGTTTCAAAAACATGTATAATTGCTAAAATATTGTTAAATAAACCATTTCTGGAAACTTCAATCATCCACAATAGTGAAGTACATTCAAATCAGATTTTACTTTTAAGCTGAAAACACCAGGACCCCACCCTACAGTACACTTCATTAGTGAGGAATTCAACAAATTACTAGCTCATTCACTGAATAATATGGCACTACATGTGATATTAACATTGCAGAGCATGGAGAGTTGTGTACACTTAGAGATTAAAAGTTATAGAAAAGCAAGTGAAAACAACATAAGGTGTAAAGTGCTAGTATTTGCGCATACCCAAGAACCTTTAACAAGCAGAAGGTCAATTCACCAGTAGAGTTTTACAACCTGTCATGAAATAATGGCAAACTATTGCACTGGTGGCTTACCACTATAAATACCACTGTAACAACCAATAAAGGAGAGAGATTGATCTTCATTTGAAAATTTTGATCTCATGAGCACATACATCACTGTCATGCACAACAGGATTTTTTTCAGAAATGGTTTATTTGAATCCCAAAACACCCAGTTGCTTCCTGATTTTTCTGTTTTAGTACCTTAGTTTAACTCTTTAAGGCAGATTGAAAAATCCAGTCTTGCGAGTAACTAGAAAGGGGTTTTCAACATTTAATCAAAACACTGAGTACATATTATCATGCGCACATACCAATATAGTCACTCAGAATTCCTGCTTGCTAGGTGACAATGCTGCTAAAAATGCATACTAATAAAATCAAAACATTGCCATAATAGTGCCAAATGAATTACTACCTATAAAGAAATTCTAAAAATGTATCATCTACTGTATATAGTTTCAGTTAGTCAGTCAGTCACATTTATGAAAAGAAAAAAAAAAATCTGTGTTCTTAACAAAATACTTTTCAAATCAGGTTTGTCAACAAATTACTTCATTGGGTTTTTGACATTTTCTGTTATGAGACTGAGATGTTTTGTATATGCTGATGCAAACAATAACCGTTTAATAAATTAACCACTCAATTTTACCCAATCTCTCCTTTTTTAAATCATTCTTCGAATGAGGGCTCTCTTTGTTAAATCCAAACATCTCAACTAAAAAATTCAACCCACAGCTTCAAAATTCACATAGAACCAGTCCTTTTTTGATGTTTTCAAGATACCCCACCAAAGCAACTGGGCACTTACCATTGCTAATGTCAGAATAAGGCAACAAACGGACCATGTCTTAACTGGAATAATGTACTCTGAATTAGAGACCACATCTCAGTCTGTACCATACTATTCAAATACAGTATAAGCCCGTTGTGCATTCACTGTCCTTGTCGTGTTTTGGTAGGTGTAATAAGGGATAGTTCTTTAGTTTCTAAAACCCAAAAAGAAGTCATAGATGTAGAGTATGTCAATTTGTTTTCTAGCAAAATAGCCTGCTGTTTAAACAGCTCCAATAACTAAGTGGCAGTAGGAAAATGCACAGACACAAATGTATTTCATGTTGCATCAATAGTGCAGTCTGTCACAAACCTCAAATCAGTATTGTAAGTTGAGTCACATTATTACCTGTCAAAAGACAGTTTTACTATGTTTTACAGTATTATACACAAAAGCATAAAATTAATTTGCAGGGTAAAATTTTATCGCATAAAAATCTGTGAATAAAACGTAAACTGGGGACTTCAGCACAAACTTCTTACTTATAGCATTTACATTTTCTAGTTGCTTCAGCTGTGTGCCTGATTCATGATAAGAACCTTGCACATTATTCATTACTTGTGGGAATTAGCAGGGACAACTGAATCAATATTACCACAGTAGTCAGGATAGGCATTTTTGTTTTGTGATACTAATTATCTCCATTGAATTTCCCAATATATTGCAAATTATTATGGCTTTTTAAGTAATTCAGATATGATTAACGGTAGTGGGGGGTAGGGTGTCAGAAACACAGGAAACGGACCTTGAAAGAACCATCACATTTAAAACTTTTACAATAGTGAAAAATGATTTTAAACTTTCTCAACAGCACTGCACACAACAGTCGTCCAAACACATCATCCAAATTTAGATTTTGGTGATGCTTTGTGAGATGAGCTTTTAAACATGGCCATCAAAAATTGTTAAATTTAGAATGTTTTAGATAAAATGTATATTTATTTGAATATTATCACTAGTAGTTTAAAACTTCTTGGGGTTACATGCATACTGAGCAAGGTTTACAATTCATTGCGAGCATTATTAGTGAAAATGCAGTTAAAAGAAAAAGGCATTTATTAAAGAGATTTAATCAAGTTTAACTTTTCACTACAGATACTACACAAAAATAATGGACATCTAAGATAGATTTATCAATAGAAATTTGACCAAGAGCTTAATATTTCTGTTGACAGAACATCCCCAAAAGGAATATCAGAGTAAGG
Organism: Polypterus senegalus; assembly: GCF_016835505.1. Classification (NCBI taxonomy): domain Eukaryota; kingdom Metazoa; phylum Chordata; class Cladistia; order Polypteriformes; family Polypteridae; genus Polypterus; species Polypterus senegalus. The sequence goes on from NC_053158.1 coordinate 52,632,224, forward strand.
TACTGCTTGAAATGTAGACATCACATTTAAAATAATACTAATAGGTTTCAAGATTGCTGGGGTTTTTTAGGTGGTGTTTTTTTTTTTACATTCATAGAAATATAAAGTCTTAAGCACCAGACATGGACCGGATCAAGGAAACAAAACACATTTTTAAATATAGGTCAAAAAACACAACTAGGTGATAGCAAAAAGATTTTTTAAATTGTCAATACTTAAAACGGAGTGGGGGAGAATCAAAGGATCATTTGAACTTAATGGTTCATTATAGAAAGAAAATAAAAGGTTCTAAGCAGCATCCCACAGATGGGAGCAGAATAACAGTCCCTTCTGTTAACAGCACACAGTATTAGGACATCCAAGTGCCACGTTTGAAAGAGCATACAGTGTGATGGATGTTCCACAGCCCATGTGCACATCTATCACATGTCAGTTTGTAATTATACTTGGGAACTGCAGCCTCACAGCCTTAAATGCAACTTCAGCTTGTCTTTCATCCTCCCCTGCCCCCCTCATTCCAATTTAGTGATAATCCTGAATATACACCAGTTTCCTCTAACAGTGCATAAAAAAAGTTGTTTTATTTTCCCCAATAAAAACAAAAACACTCTTAATAAATGCTCAACAACTCTCTTGGAATATATATCTAAATAATCTGCATGTTGAATTGTGCTTAAAATCTTTAGCTGCTTTATGAAGGCAACAATTCATTTCCTTACAGGCCTTAAGTTTGCAAGCTTTAGTACCTCTATATCTGTTCTTGTCTTCTACATACAAGCTATTAACGGTTTTTCTTTTTACAGGTATGACCAATTTTCCCAAGGACAGGTACACTACAATTTTTTAAGATGTTAAAAATTTGGCAAAGCACGATCAAAATTTACAAAGGCTACATTCACATTAAAAACATCATTGGTCAATTCAGTTTTTTTTTATTGCTCAAATCGGATTTGCCTATCTTGACAGTCCGCATTCATAACCACAAGTGACCTGTATCTATCTGAAATGTGAACACATCTGTTCTCTGAAATGGTACACATGCGTACATTCATAGGTTTGTGCAAAAGTCATTTTTGTCACCAACAACGAACATTCGTGAAAAAACTTGTACACTGTATTAGAACAGTCAAAATGAACACGCTAGTAGCTAGTGTATGCATTCCATTTTGCTCTGGATGAAAGCAGGCAGATTGTCAGTTGCACACAATTTGATTGAGATGTCCAAAAAAAGCTTGACAGCTAGCTCTTGCCATTTATGTAGCAACCTCTGGCACTGCTGTACCAACAGATGTTTGGGTACTAGAAAGGAGCTAGCAATGCTGAGACTGTGACTGTTGTCACAGCTGTAGCTCTCCCCCAACTGTTTTGGTACTCTGCTGGTGCTGGCCGATGACAGCAGTGCTTCAGCTCATGTGTATGTACAGTATATTATCTAGATATCTCTATCTATCTATCTATCTATCTATAGAGAGAGAGAGAGAGAGAGAGAGAGAGAGAGAGAGAGAGAGAGAGTTGTGAGTATGTGTATACTAACTAGTAAAGTTACTAAAATCTGATTTGAAAGGATTTAATTTCTGTGTCCACACAGCCCTAAACACATCCGATGCATGTCGCATTTTTGTTTTAAATCAAATTTCACATGCTAATGTGAGTAAAACAAAAAAAAAGTATACATATGATTTCTAATTCCTAGCCAACCTTTTTGCAGCTGCAATTGACAAAGAAATTAAAACAAAATGTATCAGCACGCACTCTCCAGGGACAGGAAGATATTATAGTTAATTTTTAAATGAAAAGCTTTCAGTTGAACAGATTCAGGAATAATTTAACACCCCCCTGAGCTGGGCTAGGAAAAGGTCTTTCACACGATTATGAATGATTCCAGATAGCTTAGACGGAACATTCTGATGTAACATACCAACACAGAAGGAAAAATTTTACAAAACAGAATTCAGTAAATAATATGAACCTAAAAACGCAATCTAACATTGCAGGGTTTGTACTATAAAAAGACTATTTAAACTTTGTCTTGAACAAAGTAAATGTCATTTTAGGTAGGCATCTACTCCAGCTTTTAATACATTAGAACATGTAAATTCACCTTTAATCGTATAGCTCCTACGGACATCTTTCACATTTGTCTTTATTAGTATACCTAATATTTAGATGAATGGAAATATCAGAGTTAGATTAAGAACCAATGCATATTTCGTTAAATATTTACATGTGCAGAAAGCTTCATTTCACAACGACTAATGAAAACCCCCAGAAAAACCTCTAAAAACTAGAAATTGAACACATAACCTGAAGTAGGACAAAAACATACATTCCTGCAAGTAGTTGTGAGAGGGGGAAAATCCACACTCATTATAAAGCTGAAGTACTCATAATTCTTTTCATCCAAAGACAACATAATAAGAAAATGAAATTGGAATGTCTACAAACTTAAAACTTACAAGCAACATTAAAACAAGCAAAAACATAAAATAGAATGAATTTAAGACCCAATAGCATTGATTCCACAGTATTTTGCTGATCTGGTCCCATTCTATAAAAGTACTACTGTGTTAAAACCTACTGTACTTCCAAAAATGCCTTATGTTTGTGACTAGACATAGTTAAAACACCAGCTACCAATTCAATGCAAATCATCAATTACTGGTGATATTACATTCAAATGTTGACTTATTATCCTTTAAAAGTTCCTAGTTATACTTCATGCAACTAGAATTGTTGCATGCATTTATATCTTAAAATAGATTTCTAACATGTAACCTTTGCCACCTTTAATGTGTGCTCTTGTCAAATAATTTACTTTAAATAAATTAAATCCACTCTTTAGCTATTAAGATTACTCAAAGACACAGTTTATATGAATTGGGCAGACAAAAAAAAAATTCAATCTTTCCCAATAATCCATAGCATTACCATCCTAGAAGAAGTCTAGATGGTCATCTCTGGACCCATTGTAATACTGATGTCTGTCTGAGGAAACCAACACTGTACATAATATTCCATATGTGGAGATTTTGACAATTTAAATTCTTCAAATTTTCTCCAAGCACCATATACTGTAAGTCAGGTTTCTGTTAGCATTTTCAATAGTTAAGACAATTTTATAGTGCATAAGGAGTCTGCTCAAAATCCATTTTACAAGGCACACTTTTTAAGCTCTAATCAGCCATCACTATTTATGTAATTAAGACTTATTTCCTATTTTTAAAATTGCATTATTTATATCCACTGTAAGTGGCAAAGTGGCCCAGTGTTTATCACTGCTGTCTAACAGCTTCAGACCTCTGGGATGCAATAAGCATGGGTCTCATCTATGTTGCTTGTTCTTTCTACCCACATCTATAGCAATTTTGTTTTTCCTCCAAGATGTCAAGCTGGCCCTTATACAGTGAAGTATGGGAATGTGTACAAGCTTGCTCTGTGATGTACTGGGGCAGTCCAACAACACACTTGTGATCAACTTCCCAGAGATTTCCTCAGATTTTCTGGGAGGACAATCTTAAATTAAGGTGTTCCAAAAATGAAGATGATAGATATTTACCTTCATGTTTCTTCATGTTAATCTCTCATATCAGCAAAAGCTTTTCTTTTAGATTTTAGCAAAGTTAACCACATATCTCCAAAGAAACCAAACTTGACATCTGCCAACTTAAACATGAAAGCTGCTTTATATGTATGCAAGTTGAGGCACAAAGTGTAAAGGATAAGTTCCTTTTCACAATTGACCACTTGCTTTTAAAACTTCTCTAAGATGGAAACTAAGCAAACTATGTCACCAGGAACCTAGAAATAATCCAGTGATGAGTTATGCACCCCTTTACATTTGTTATTCAGCTAGAGAGGAAAGTGGGTCTTAATTAGAGGAGAGACATTTTTGATGCAGAAGATCAAAATGTTGTATTAGCATACTTTGAGTTGCAGTTCTTGCTAATAATAATGTCATCACACATTCTATGCTCTGTACATCAGTAAAGTAAGTTGTTTATATCAAGATACTACACAAGTATTATCATACAATTCTTTACATATAGTATATTTATAAGCAGACTACTGCCACTTCACCTACTCAGAGTCACACTGACTTACAGCTGCAGTGCATAACAAGCAACAGTTTTACAGTACAAGCAGCTACTCACTTGGACACAATGACTTTTGAGCTTATGTTCACTAGTGCTGGGAGGTATACCAGTTCATACCGAAAACCGTTTTTTATTTTTATTATGATATGGATTTTTCTTATACCGCAATACCAGTTTAAATAGCCTAAACAACGTTTGGAACATGGCACAGTGTGGAACTGTTTAAGGGGGGACTTTTTTCACTGTTACACCGCTAAACACGCATGCAACGGAGTACATGCATTACTGGAGTTTTTGAGCTGTGAAAACTGACAGAGAACATTCCAAAACTGAAGCTGTAGCAGACGATAAAAGTTGAACATGACACCACAGAAGAACTTTTGCCGAAAAAAGGAGCCGTGTCTGCTGTCTGGAGATTTTGGCTTTAAAAGGTTGGATGCAGACCAAACAACTATTTACTACAAATGCTGTCGAGCTAAAGTTGTCACCGGAGGCGGTAACACAAGCAATCTGCTGCACCACCTTAGCCGCAAACATGCTTTGGAGTACCATGAATGTATGGAACTAAGATTGGCATCTGCCACGTCCTCAGGAAAAACTGAAAAAGCTAGAGGACACTCAAGTCAGACGTTACTTGTAGACGCATTTGCTAGAGGACTGCCTAAGACAAAAAAAAGCAAGCGGTGGATCAAGATAACCAACGCCATTACAATCCATATATCTAACGTGTCAGTGGACAGAGATTGTTAACATTAACAGAAAGTGTAGTTGGTTTACAAAAAATATTTACTCTTTATTCCTTTTCTAAGACATGCTCAGTGCAATACAGCTTTTGACAAGCACCTCTGAATATTTTACTAAGTTTAAATGCCTCTTTGGTTGAAAATATGTTGTCAAAATTATAGTTTAAGTTGTTTGCAAAATGTGTTCAATAAAATCGTTCTATATTTTGACTGCAACTGTAATGCAATGTGATTCCTTCTCTTCATTAGTGCCACTTACTTGAAAACTATCACTTTATGGGGCCAAGCAAACCTGTATTAATACTTGTGTGCACATTAAAAAAAATGTTGTACAATGTACAATTTTCATGACAGTGGAATAGGTTATTCTTAACCAGTCTACTGCAGTAATTGCAGTGGAAAATGTAGTTAACATCCACTCATGCATGGGGAAAAAAATACAGTTGAATACCGTGAAACTGGTATAATTTTGAAAAATACAGTGATATATAATTTTGATCAAACCGCCCAGCTCTAATGTTCACCATAGGCTTCATCTCATTTAGGATACTCAACCCATCAATTTTAAACGAAGTGGGTGTAAACTTCAGAGCTATACATAAATTCTAATAGTCCTAAAGACTGACCAACATTGGTGGGAGAAGCTTAAGGGGAGGGAGCCTTTGGGATTGAATATATGCCCCATTTTCTCAACACACTCTTCTGGAGCATATCCCAGCATGGATCAGGCACAAGGCAAGAAGAATCTCTACCCATATAGGCAGTATTAGCCCAGGTAAGACACTTCTGATGGTGTCTCTGATTCAGGAGTGGCTTGACACAAAGTATGTGACAGTTGTAGCCCATGTCTTGGATACTATTCCTTCACATTGCTTCACAATCTTCTCAAGGTTGCTGTTATCCCTGTTGCTTGTGCACCATTTTTCCTTCCACTCAACTCTCCATTAATAAGCATGGATACAGCACTCTGAACAGCCAGCTTCTTTAGCAATAACCTTTTGTCAATGACTATCTTCTGGACAACTGTCAAGTCAGTAGTCTTCCTCATGATTGTGTGGCCTACTGAACCAGACAGAGACCTTTGCTGGTGTTTTGGATTAATTAGCCGAGTGAAGTGACACACCATGAATGCACAATATTGAATGTTTTCACAATATTCTAATTGCCTGAGATACTGAATTTTGGGATATCATTAGCTATAAGCCACAATCAGCAAAATGAAAAGAAATAGAACACTTGAAATATATCACTCTGTGTTTCATGAATCTATAGGGGCTTCACTTTTTGAATTGAATTACTGAAATAAATTAACTTTTTGATGATGTTCTAATTTGAGATGCACTTGTAAATGTAAAAAAAACCTAGAAAGAAAAATCACACATCAGCAGGTTTAGTTTTACACCAGTTTGTCAGAAGTGCCTGGAGTCCGCAAACTACCAATAAACTTTTCCTGTTGTCTAGTAGAGTTACTATCATCTCTGTTGTTGTACAAGATTTATAGGATGTAAATCGTCAAATGACCTTTTAAAAACATAACTGAATAATAAACAACATTATTCTGCTCAGTTATGTAGATATATAAAATTTTTCTACCAGTGCAACACAGTTTTATTATCAAAAAGGATTTTTTCCTGTGCAAAGTGACAGGTAAATCGTGATCAACAAAAGGATGACAACTAAGCAATAAACTTAAATGTTTCAGTCATTTTCTGTCCATAAGAATGATTATTTTGGCCAGGATATTTTCACATCAAGGCTTTTGAATTACACCTTGATATACAAGGAGTGCAAAGAAATCCAGCAGCTTGTCATAACGGACATTGATCCATATTCGCAGCATGGAATTCGGCTTTAGTGTCGGTTATATCAGTTGTATTAGTTGCTGTGCAAATAATGTATGCAAGACTCAGTCACAATTTGATGCAACATGCTATCACTTATGAACAGGATGAAATTTTGTGAAGGATTATATGTAACCGAAACTTCAATCTTGAACGTGGCAGAACCAGTTAACAGCAGCTTTGAAAGTTTCTCAGCACTCTAGAGATAAAACGCAGATTCCTAAGTTGTATCATAAATTACAAGTTAAACAAAATCATCACCTAGGCATGCTTCACCAACACCACAACTAGAATCGTTCATGCTCTCTCTGTCAATATCTGGAGAACTGTCACTATTATCATATAGTAAATTGTTTCCTTTTTCACACACTTTATGCACTTCTGTTAAGCTTGCCCTGTTGTCGCAAAACCTGCGTCAACAACTGCCCTCCGTTACTAACTGCTGTTCATGGGATGTCACTAACCTTTGTCCATGGGATGACCGTGTACATGTAGGTTGATGTGGATGCGTTGTCGCAGAGATAAAGATGATAAAAGAAGACTTGATCTGCCAGTCTAGATGCAAGAATTTTGAATCTTGATAAATTTCAGGGTTGCTGAAATCCCAAATGTACGCCCGGTTGTGATGAATAATTATAGTATTTTTGTTAATCATTTTATTTCATTATTTATATCAATTAGTATTTGTTCATTTATTTCCGTGAGTGGAAGTTATGTACATAGTTATGACCAGTGGTAAGAAACAACCAATCTCTGTTGGTTTCTGTCCTGCATATAGTACTGCTGAGGTTAATATTAGCTCTACCAAATTTGATTGAACAGGTGTGGAAACTGAATGGATATATAAAACAAAAAAAAAATACATCAACTTTATGCTGATCTTTCTTGCAAGTGTTCTGCAACCAACATAACAAGCTGGACTGACCAGGCCGTTCCATTCCCAGACAATATTGCATACTTGAGTGTGAAACCAAAGGTTCTTCTTTTTAACAAAATGACTCTTAAACTTTCAGATCAAAATTTTAAACTGCAAAAAATAACTCTACATACTTTTATCTTATATTTGCAAAGGCAGCAACAGTTAACTTTTTCCAGTATACTATGATGACAGAAATGGTACATACATAATAGAAATTATGAAAACAAAGCGACAAACTAGCAGCGGAAATAAAAACAAAGTCTTCTCGAGTCATCCACCAACAGCCCAAAGTACTAAAATGTTCTCTAAACCATACAAACTGAAATCTGAAAAATATGAAAACAAAGATAAAACTGCCCCTTGCATTAATGCATATTCAAAAGCAAAGGAAAAAAAGGACAATATCAAGGTTTGTTATAATTACATTATATACTTCAGTCAAACAGACTTTTGCTAATGTACAGCCAAGTACTATACTGTACTAGATAGCATAAGTAAATGATCCCAAAGTGTGGCTGATTGAAGGTTTGATGGCTGCTTAAGACTCTTGTAAGCTTCTTACCAGATTTAATTGGGCACACACTAAGCCATTATGATACTGAGCATATTTTGCTGCTGAACATTTTTTCTATTTGTTGCTAACAAGAGCAAAGGCAAAAAAAAAAATTGTGAATAACATTGCTCAATGCTAACAATTGATGCCAAAAGGAGGGCTTTTTGAATATTTGGAAAAGAAACCAAAAACAAGTTGTATATGTGCCATTATAAACAAAGATTACAATGCTAAACAAATTATTTTCATAAAATAACTTATTGTATCACAACAGGGTAATAAAGAGCTTTACCGTAAAGAACTCTACAGAGTGCACAAGAGGGCCAACCCTTCCAAACAGTTAATCATAAAAGTACCTATGTAAAGTGGTGGTGCATCTGGATGACCAGGGGCCTCATGTATAAACAAAAATGTTACATATGAACGTTCCCACGCTGAAATCGCGATGTATAAAACCTAAACTTGGCATAAAGCCACGCACATCTCTATGGTAGCTCATAGCCTGGCATACGCAAGTTCTACGCTCTGTTTTACAGACTGGCGGCACACAGCGTCAAAGCAGTGCTACTGTTCCAGTGTGGTTACTCTCTTTTTTAGATCCATATCTCTGACATGGCTTTATAAATACACTGAAATTAACTGCATATTGTTTATTAGATTAATGCATCTTATTGTAATTAACCTGTAACAATACAATAATCCACATAATGGTCAAATTATTCTAAATACAATAGCTGCTTTAGTGTTGTTACTCTCACTGCACCTTCGTTTTCTTCTTTCAGCTGCTTCCGTTAGGAGTTGCCACAGCGGATCATCTTTTGCCATATTATTCTCACTGCACCACTCAGAGTATTTATATCACTGTATCCGAGTAGGAAATCACAGCTGTACAGCAGCTGATCAAAAAGAGAATTAATCAGTATGCAGCATCAAGCACAAACTGCCTCAGGCATGCTGTCTATTGAACTGCTCTCATATGGCAAACGCTTCAGAGCCTTTCCTGTACTGACCCTGCGGTTCAGAAGCAGTTTCATCCCAAGAACTATCAACACACTCAATCAGTCCATCAAATGCTCCTTGTAGAACTGTTTGTACTTATAAGTACAATTACCTCACTGTAAACTTGAGATAGTTATAATATAGCCACTTTATAAAGCACGTATTTTATTTACATATAATGAAGATATTAAGATGAAATGCTGCAAAATAAAAACTAATTTAAATTATCTATATTGTTAATAAATAAACGTGAAGACATGGTGTTGCAGCACTAGCAAGGAGCTGCCGCTCCGTTCACGGATTGTTCCTGCATCATGCTGTATTCTTGTTGGGACTGGCGTGACACTGGATGGATAGAATAATTTAACATGCACTACGAAGATATTTCAATGTTCCTTAAAAGTTTTGAGGATTCGGCGTTCTAAGCTTACAGAGCTGATTGTGTGGTGATTGGGTATTTGGAGAAAGAAAAGTGAGGACAGGAATTGGGGGTTAGTACGTTTGAAAGAGACAGTACTGATGCAATAAAGTATTTCATCGAAGGTAGCACATGGTGCAGCAAGCATCTTGCGTGAGGCATGAACAATTACTATGCCACCATGTTCCCATGTTTAATAACATGCTTTAACTCATATCATCATGAAAATGATATTAAGTATACATCTCAGTATTTTAATATCATGAATGTAATGGATTCTGTGCCCTGATGGAGGAAAAGAAAGCCGGTTTAAGAAGCACGTAGCGATTCACACATATACAGCACATGGAAGATCAAATACAAAACAAAGCATTTAACGTGCTACTTTAGTTACGATGGGATTTGAGAAACTAGTAAATTAAACGATTTTAAGATGAAGTTTATAATGTTCTACTTTAATGACAACATAAGCTACATGATTAAAGTGGAAATTTCAAGATTGAAGTTGACATTTCATGCTTTTTTCACCACTGTGTGCCTATTTTTTTTTCTCTGTACCCTAATAAGCTTTCATAGGACATTCAGATGGTGGGCTACGACTCGCCACGGCGACTTTGATATCTGACAACTTTTTTTTTTTTTTTTTTTTTTTTATTTCAGGAACTGTGCGACTTTGTGAACTTGAGCTTTCGAGTTTCTCCAACACTCTATGTCACTCGATCAACTTCCTTTTGTTGTTTATACCACTGTTTATGCCAACAAATAGTACGTGTTTTTCCTTGCCTCCAATTGGTATTTGCTGAAATTCTTCTGTCTTCCCCCGTGCTTTTGTCATTGCCTTTTCACAGAACATGGAGCTTAAGGGCTATTTATATTGATTTGCATATTCAAAGAGGCGTAATTCTGGGAGGAGACGGGGCAGGGCAGCAGACGCGTGCACGTGTGTTACTTTTTTTAATGCTGACTGGGATTTATGCAGTGGAAGAACATGGAAGTTGCCGTCCGTACAGATTTATGCATCTGGACTTTTTTCTCCGTAAGCACATTTCTGCTTTTGTCCATATGCCATGTTAGAATGTGAATTCTACGCATGGCGTTATGCATGAGGCCCCAGGGCCATGAGCATTTTAGCCTATACCTCCTATCATACTCTTATCCAAGCTTCTTAGCCAGTGACTTTCTGCTGTCTATTAGGGTTTCCAGCCTATGCAGCCCCTAGTGATCTAATCGATCGGCCACTGATCTAAATCAGCCAATTTTTTTTGGTAATTTACGGGGATTAGAATATTAGTTTTTACATTAAACAAAGTTAAGTAAAAGTGAGAAAAACAAGTATGAGGAGTCACCCTGTGCGATTAGACACACTGCAACATCTCTATACAGTAATTCCTCCTCGATCGCGGGTTGCGTTCCAGACCCCCCGCGATAGGTGAAAATCCGCAAAGTAGAAACCATATGTTTGTATGGTTATTTTATATATATTTTAAGCCCTTATAAACTCTCCCACACTGTTTATAAATATTCCCCGCACAGTTATACAGCATAAACCCTTTAGGTATTCTCTTAGATATTAGGTAAGATTCATTGAAATTATGTATGTAAAACACACTGTTTATATACAGTAAAAGCTAAATATTATTTTAAAGATATCGAGTGTCTCCGATATCACATATGTTACAGCCATTACAATAGACAGGCCACCAGCAATAGATACGTACAATGCAAGACAAATTGTATACAGTAAATGTGTGTACAGTGACATTAAGCGTACACAGATGTACTAAGTACTGTAAGTAGAAAATTAATTATAGTTACTCACCAAAAATGACACGATGACTTGTCCGATAACGATGAGTTTAGTTTTACTGCACAACAAAGGAGAGCATTACAGCTCTTCTAAAGGAGCCTCTTTAGGCAACTGTATATCATCGCCGGTGTTCTTCTTCCGGCAGACTTCAATCCAAATCCCTAAAGCAGATTTCCATTCTTCCATCTGGACTACTGCCTTATTAAATCCACTTACAACTCGTTTTGCACCCTATTTAAAAGGACACTGCGGCTGTAGATCTTATATTCCTTTCCTACTTTTTAAATAAAAAGAATCGTAGCCTCATTGATGCCGTAATGGCGTCCTACAGCGGTGTAGCTTTTCCCTTCCTTCAACATATACAAAACGTTTACCTTTTCGGCAATCATTAACATCTTCCATTGGTGCTTGGGCACAGCCCCTGAAGCAGTAGCAGATCATAGATCGTTTTGGAGCCATAATGAAGGGCTTGACTATGCACAAAGATAAACACAAAAGAGCACAAAAGTTAACTCTTTACACAGAGAAACACGTTGATGCTGAATGAGCGAGACGGGACTTCCTGGTTAACACCGCGGAATCGAATTCAGCACTCCGTCGCTGAGCCATTCAGCACACAGGAACTTAACTGCGTGCTCTAATTGGTTAGCTTCTCAGCCATCTGCCAATAGCGTCCCTTGTATGAAATCAACTGGGCAAACCAACTGAGGAAGCATGTACAGGAAAGTAAAAAGACCCATTGTCCTCAGAACCTTTGAAGCAGCGAAAAATCCACGTTGTTTGTCCGCGAATTAATTAAAAGAAGAAGCACTAGATGGCAGTAGAGACACAGCTAAAACATAGGCACTGCATTAAGAATCTCCTCCAGGCTTATACTACTGAAGACTGTAGTACTCCAGTCACACCTCAAAACACACACACAAATTGTTGTGCTTTAAATTAACTAAAGAGATCTTCATTTAGATCTGCATCTTTGTTTGTCCGCGAATTTCACGCATGCGTTGACCACCTTCCAGTTTAGTATGTTGTTGTTACTCACGGATGTCAACAATGTGCCAGAATAACGAAAGGGGTGGTGGACAGTGTTACGCTGCTTAGCTCCTAAGGCCTGGTTAGAGAATGAGATTGCCGAAGATAAAAGGTACGTGCCTACGTAACATGAATGAAAGAAAGAAAGACAGTGGGTAAAATGAATGACAACGTAACAGTACATTCCGGAAATAATTATTGTTACATTGTAGCCGGAGTGCGCTGCGCGTCTCACAGTTGTACCGTGGCTTGCTCACATGTCAGTGAAGTGATCCCTATTTATGCTTTAAAGAGTCTCGATATCTATGTGTCCCCCTTTTATAACCATTGCTCCGTGTATATTGCCTTAGTCTTTGGATTGCCACAAAGCAACCTGCAAGATTGGAGAAAGGTTGAGAAGACATCATGAGAGGAAACGATAGCGTTGTGAAAACGAGACGGACTGTGAACGGACAGAAGCAGAAATGCTCCTACACCACCACATAATTACTATTCGGACAGTGATTCCGAGTAAGCCGTTCCTATCGAATAAATGTCCAAGGGTTTTCTTTTGTAATTTTGTTTCCCTTATAAAAAATCATAATGCTGTGTGATGAAGGGCCAAGTTCACAACTGGCAGTCGCGTTTAAACAGGGAGCCCTTCACAGACAACTTTAACATACATGGCTAGTATTTTAATAAATTCAAACCTTTGAGTTGTCTTGCAATTAATATGAACACTGTTTAAACGGTAAGAGAGCTTGTGTGGAGTACAGCAGCTTACATTTCCAAAGAAAAAAAGATTTTGAAATTGACAGAACAAACAGAATAGTATGCATAAAAGATATTTCTCAGCATATTTTATTTTTCATTCTTTTGTATTAATACAATGATGCATTTTTCCCCTCAGCAAAGTCTGACTTTCTGGCTAAATATGGTGCTGTGAAAAAGTATTTTCCCCCTTCCTGATTTTTTTATTTTTTTGCATGTGTGTCTCACTGAAATGTTTCAGATCAATAAATTTAAATATTAGACAAAGATAATCCAAATAAAACACAAAATGTAGTTTTTAAGTGATGATTTTATTTATTAAAGAAAAAAAAGTTATCCAAACCTACATAGCCCTAGGTGAAAAAGTAATTGCCCCCTAAACCTATAAACTGTTTGTGCCACCCTTGGCAGCAACAACTGTAATCAAGTGTTTGTGATAACTAGCAATGAACCTTTCACATCACTGTGGAGGAATTTTGGCCCACTCTTCTTTGCAGAATTTTTTCAATACAGTCACATTGGAGGGTTTCCAAGCATGAACCACTTTAAGATCAAGGCCAGGATCAAAAATTGGATTCAAGTCCAGACTTTGACTAGGCCACTCCAAAACCTTCATTATGTTTTCAGAGCTGGACTTGCTGGTGTGTTTTGGATCATTGTCCTGCAGCAGAACCCAAGTGGCGCTTCAGCTTGAGGTCACAAACTGATGGCCAGACATTCTCCTTCAGGATTTTTTGGTAGAGAGCAGAATTCATGGTTCCATCAATCATAGCAAGTCGTCCAGGTCCTGAAGCAACAAAGCAGCCCCAGACTATCACACTACCATCACATTTGACTGTTGGTATGATGTTCTTTTCCTGAAATGCTGTGTTACTTTTACGCCAGATGTAACGGGATGCACACCTTCCAAAAAGTTCAACTTTTGTTTCATCAATCCACAGAATATTTTCCTAAAAGTCTTGGGGATCATCAAGATTTTTTTATTGGCAAAAGTGAGATGAGCCTTTATGTTCTTTTTGGTTTTCACCTTAGAACTCTGCCATTCATGCCTGGTCTCTTTCTTATGATTTAGTCACGAACACTGACCTTAACTGAGGCAAGTGGGGCCTGCAGTTCTTTAGATGTTGTTCTGGGTTCTTTTGTGACCTCTTGGATGAGTCGTCGATGCACTCTGTGTAATTTTTGTAGGCCAGCCACTCCTAGGAGGGCTCACCACTGTTCCATGTTTTCTCCATTTGTGGATAATGGCTCTCACAGTGGTTTGCCGGAGTCAAAAACCTTTAGCAATGGTTTTGTAACCTTTTCCAAACTGATAGATGTCAATTACTTTATTCTCATCATTTCCTGAATTTCCTTTAGATCACAGCATGATGTCTTCCTTTTTGGGATCTTTTGGCCTACTTCACTTTGGCTGACAGGTTCTACTTAAGTGATCTCTTGATTCTAATGAAATTGAACTCCGCTTTCCAAAAAAAATGTGATTAACCACAGTTACTTCATGATTTAACAAGAGGGGCAATTACTTTTTCACATAAGACAATGTAGGTTTGGATAGTTTTTTTTCCCCTTAATGAATAAAATCATCACTTAGAAACTGCATTTTGTGTTTACTTGGGTTATCTTTGTCTAATATTTAAATATGTTTGATCTGACACATTTAAGTGTGACAAACATGCAAAAAAATGAGAAATCAGGAAGGGGCAAATACTTTTTCACAGCACTGTAAGTGGAAATCACAAGCAAAATTAAAGATTTCTTTTAATATATGAGAGCTAAATAATTTAAAAGACAGTAATTACTGAAAATTGTATAAACTATATCAACATCTGAAAAAGTTTTAAAAAAAAGTTTGAAATACAGATAGTGATTTTTAAACTGTGGAGTTTAAAAACATTTACACACACACCACCCCCATCCCACCCCCCTTTCCAAAGTAAACTTCAAACACTGCGCTTAAATAAACAATCATTACATTGTAAATGAAAAATGCTGGCTACAGAACATTGAAGTTAAATAGGTCAAATTAGTTAAGCAGCAGTAGCTAAACATACTGCACATTAATACACACCTTCATAAGTGAATTTTAAAGTAGTAGATAAAAAGGCTGTGGAGATGGATTTCACTATATTTTGGTGGGGTTGAAGTCTTAAATTCCTGCATTTGAGTGCCAAGACAACTAGTGGTTAATCCACCTTAATAAAAATAGTCCATGTGTCCAACCCAGTTGCTATGTCTCTGTCATTCCAATAGATGGAGTATCACAAACATTAGCAGTGTTTTTATGAATCCTATACCAAACTGCATATAACAGACATAAGCATTGCATTTGTAATTCCAAACAGATGTTGCATGACAAACATTTGATGACATGCAGTACTACAAAGGTTTGTGATGAACCATCAGTTGGAATGACAAATGCAACACGTTTTATTACTACTTGCATTACACAATACACTCCAATAAATGGTGCACTGCAAATATCAGCACTGGACAATGCTAATTACGTCGATTTCGACCTGTCTTAGACAGATTGCAAAGCTAGCAAACTAATATAAAAAAAAAAATAAAATATGTCAATTGAAAACATTAGGATATTGGTGCCTGCATCAAGTTTGGCTGCAACATTTGCGCAGGGAATATATGGTAGCACAAGCAAGACATGCAAATAAAGTTATGGAGCCAACTGTGAGTCCCAATGCAGCTAATGCGTACACATGTAAAATCACAGCTGTTCATGGAACTTTTATTTATTTCTTTGTTTGTGTTTCTTTTTGGGGTTTTTTTTTTTTGTTTTTTTATTTTTTTTAATTCCTGTTCCCAAAGATATTCCGCTAGCTCCCTTCAACAGCACAGTTTTCTAATTCTGTCCAATCCCTCCAAATAAAAATAATTTAAAATCTGTTAACATAGCTTTACAAGCGACATACATATTCATTTGGACAAATATCTTCCCATATAAGTTCAAGAAAATTCCCATTTCATCTTGCTTAATATGCTAGCAGAAAGCACATCTTGCTTCTTCTCTGCAACATTTTTACTGTGATACATGGAGCACTTTTGTTTGACCTTTCCGTATCTGCCTGCTCCATTTTCTCAATTTGCTTTGAATATCTGGTGCTTTGAAATGACAAAAATAACAGAATTAGGATTTAATTTGATTTTCAAAGCACAAGCAGAAATAAATTTTAAATTAAATGGTTTTGGTTTATATTTAAAGCAATAACTAAGTTTTGTCACACATTAGAAGCAACTTGTCATTCTATATTTCTCAGTGACAACTGACAATGACATCTTGCATACCATTTAAATGTGCTGTACCCACAAATTTACATTTAGTCTCACAGCATCCCAGTGCCAATGCAGACGTCTAATGAAAATATTCATTCATTTTAACACTTATTCTCTCCATACTTTAAAGCAGGGATGCCCAACTCCAGTTCTGGAGGGCCACAGTGACTGCAGGTTTTCATTCTAACCCTTTTCTTAATTAATGATCTGTTTTTGTTAATTAACTTCTTTTGAATTAATTTTAATTGACTTGCTAAGAAATGTTTCCCTGAATTTCTTCATCATTCCTCTGAATAACTTAATTTCTTTCCTTAAATGGCACCCAAACAGACAGAAGAGAAATGTGAAGTGAGTAAACGAACCAGAAGACCGACTAAGGCAGGGCCTCAAACTCCAACCAATTTCACTCTAATCTGTTGCTTAATGAGGCGCCGAGTCTTATCGTTAATGAAACCCGTCCTGTAATTCCGTGGTTGTTGCTGATCTCATTGTGCAATAGCAGACATTTCTGAAACTGTGGATTTTCTCTAGGAGCAGATCAGCATTACTGAGACCTTCACCTTTCTTTATTTTTTTTTATTTTCAGATATTGCATGATGGTCACAGTTTACTGGTCCTGTTTTGGCTCATTTTGTATTTCATTATTGTTTGGCTGCTAATTAAGAAAAAAAAAAAAAAAACAATTGGAGGGGTCTGTGTCTTCAAGAGCAAGTCAAATAAAATGAATTCAAAAGTCAATTAGCAGCAAAAAAGGTTCACTAATTAAGAAAAGGGTTAGAATGAAAACCTGCAGCCACTGCTGCCCTCCAGGACTGGAGTTGGGCACCCCTGCTTTAAAGTGATAATTACCAACAAATCGGACAAACAGCAATGTCTCCTAAAAATGCTAGTTAAGAACTTACCACATACTAAACTTGGGAGTTGTTTTGACAGTCAAAATTTTTTTCACAAAAGAAAAAAAAAACGGAAATAAAATAAAATAAGACTCCATACCCCTGGTAGGTTATTAGAATGTGAAAATTTACTTCTTCAATTCACTAGAAAATGCACATTACTCCTGGTGTCCAGAAGACCTGAACCCTACACAACAAACTCTTTTGCTAATTGTGGTTTGCCAAATTGTTCTGCACTTTATAAACAGAAACCACAGACCACTAAGGGGTTTTGAATATAACCTTAACCACTAGGAGCAAGCCAAGTTAATGTAATTTCATTTTATTTTCTCATAACACTTTTTCCCAGTCCCTCTTTTAATGTATTTGTTTATTATACATATACAAGTATAAAAAACAGTGGCCAAGTTTTAATAGAAGTAATAATTTCTGATAAAGATCTTCCTTTCAAGATCAGTTATCCATGGCTTAACTGGTGTCCAAATAATTTTATTTCCTCTACTTAGGCTGGGTCTCCTGACAAAATAACATTACACGTGCAAACCTACTTAATCTAATTCAGAACTGTTGGGGCCCAGAGGCTTGGGGCACTGCGTACAAAGCAAAAAAGATCCCCCACTACAGGGTCTATACACACAGACACCCATGTAAATAATATTTACAATTTGGCTTTATTTGGTTTTGCAAATTACATTAACACAGGTTTTTGGAAAAGAAAGAAGAAAACTCACACAAACACTGGATGAGACAACTGGATGTAGATTTTGAACACAGGATATTGAATCTGTGAGGTAGCAGCACTAATCACCAGCACTGACAAAATATTCCATTATAGCATACACACAAAAAAGGGATTCTGACAAGTATGGCAAATAAAGGATTAACTAATATCACCACAATAAACAGACCTTTAATTGAACCCAAAGGTTTTATATATTGTTTATAGTTCGATATCACTCCTGTATTTTGAGAGAGAATTGGGATCCCAACTTTACAGCCAACTGAAATACACTGCTTGAAGTTAATTCTTACACCTCAGTCACAAAAGGTGGTCTAAGTGTGGAGTGTATTTACAGCTCACACCACACATTTTAAGGAATATCTCATGTGTCCAGGAGTAAGCATACACTATCTAGGAACATGATCTTAAAAAATTCAAGATTCAAGAGACTGATTAGTCACACACAGTTGTAGAGGTACAATGTGCAGAGAAATGAAAAGTTAACCTACTCCAAGATTGTGCATAACAAAAATCACAGACACAAATTAAATAATAAAATTAAGAAAAAGAATTTTAAGCTAGTTTAACTTAACATTAACTAAATTATGTTTAAAAAAAAAAAAAACAAACAAATTCAAAACAGTAGAAAGTTATAGGTCTGAATGTCGACATGTCAGAGTTCAGGATCCTGATGGCCAAGGGATAAAAGCCCCTCGAGTCCCTCAGTCTTTGTCATTAAGCTGCACAGCCACTTGTCTGAGTTGAACAGGCTGAACAGTCTGTTACTGGGGTGGGTAGAGTCCATAATTATTTTAATTGACCTGCAATGCTTGGGTATTGCTCACCTGAAGATGTGCTCTGCTAAACATACCACTCTCTGCACGGATTTGCAATCTTGGACTTGGCAATTCCAAATCCATGATGTGCAGCAATGTTTTAGGATGCTACCTGTGGTTCAGGTGCAGAAAGTTTTCAAAATAGATTGTGAGACCTTAAAATTTTTCAGCCACCACAGGTTACAAAGGCACTATCTTGCCTACTTGACCCAAGTGTGTGTGATAGGTCCATGTGAGGTCCTCAGTGATATACAATGTGCCTTACAACACTAAGAAAGAAACATTTTTCTGTACCGTCCTTCGCAAATTTTGTAGCAAAAACAGTAGAACACTTGAGGTTAAAAATGAACTTACCATATTTAATACATTTTATACAGAAAATATATACAGTATACTAATCTCACTAACAACATCTTTTCTCTGTTGGTAATGAGGAAGAGAGCAGATAATCTCTTCTCATGCATCAACCAGCTAAAGACTTGACAGAACATAACCGTAATCCTTTCAAACCGTCACTTTTTTTCCATTAAAAAAAAAAAAAAAATTCTTTCCAACCTTTACACATTTTGCCTTACAACTTCCAAGAAACAAAAAAGGGAACATTTCTGAAGAATCGAAAAAAAAAATGAAAAATTAGATCAATGTTGGAAAAGTGTCACTCCGATGATTTAAAACTTCGCAAAAAGCCACCATTTGCTTTAACGGCAGCCATAATTCTGTTTAGATGGGTCTCTACCAGCACAACTAGATTGATGAATATTTTCCCATTCTTCAAGTTCAGTCAAGTTTTGTTGTTAGCGGCAACAGACTGCTCCCTTCAAGTCCATCCACGGATTTTCTACTGGATTTAAGTCAGAGCTATGGCTTGGCCATTCTAGGACATTCACCTTCCTGTCCTTAAGCTACTGCACTGTTTTTCTTGATGGTGTGCTTATGATAGTTGTCATGCTGGAATGTGAACCATCTGCCCATCCTCAGCTGTCAGGTAGAAGGATGCAGGTTTCCCTATAGAATTGTGGTGCAATTGGCAGCATCTATTGTGTTTTGGGTGATGTGATGAGCTGTGTTTGGTTTTTGCCAAATATTACCCTTGGAGTTCAGGACAAAAAGTTCAATCTTGGTATATTCTGATACCATAATCCAAAAGGTATTATGTCCAGATAAAACAAAGTTGCATTTATTTTATTTTATTTTTTTTTTTTTGCTGTCAGGTAGAAGGATGCAGGTTTCCCTATAGAATTGTGGTGCAATTGGCAGCATCTATTGCGTTTTGGGTGATGTGATGAGCTGTGTTTGGTTTTTGCCAAATATTACCCTTGGAGTTCAGGACAAAAAGTTCAATCTTGGTATATTCTGATACCATAATGCAAAAGGTATTATGTCCAGATAAAACAAAGTTGTATTTATTTTATTTTATTTTTTTTGCAAACAGCAAATGAGACTCTCTTTTTTCACCCTGCCATCAGAGCTGGTTAATAGTTTTAAAAGTTACTTACATTCCTCATTACTTAGAAAAAAGTAACCAAGTTATACAGTTGCTTATTATAAAATGTGATGTGCTACAAACAGAGCATTAGTTTTGAGTTACTTTTTCTTCTTCTGTATGAAAACCTTCCACATTTCACAGGCCAGCATTTGTTAATAAATCCCAAGTCCATGCATGATCCTTCAAGAAAAACACAACCAAATGCGACAATTTTCTTGTGTTTTTTAAATATGTTAAGTTCCTCATGTGCTGTGAAGTAAATAACATTAACTGATTTTTTCGATCCCAGTCTGGAGCCCCTGAAGTTTCATGGTACGAACATAGGACGCTGCTCCACCCAAACACAATATAGTTTCAACATATATATATATAGCAAATAGCTGGATTAAAACCAAACTGACACTTGATTTATAGGGTTCTGTCAATGGACTGCATGATACACACCCAAGCAGAAAAGAGGGTGCAATTTAGCCCAGCAAAGGAGCATGCATTTTGCCTTACACATAGCACTAATGTAATTATAATGGGCTCCCAGTGATCTCAAAATGGGCCAATTAAAACTTACTTCTCAGCACACACAGGATTAAAAGTATACTCACAACTTGAGTCCAGTTCTTTCTGATTGCACTCTATGCACATACTTAACATTTACCTCAATTATCACCAGAAGGCAGAAGCACACTCATGCACGGTGTTACACTTAAAGCAGCAGGCAAAGTCTTCACAAAGGAAACACATTAACAGAACAATAATACATTTTCTTTTCTTTGTGGAGTGGCAAAAATCAGCTTTCGTAAAGTGTAGTAACACTTTTTTTCTTTATAGTTTTGCAAGTTTTTTAATTTCAATAAAATTAGTGTGTTAGGTTACTAGTTATTTCAAACTATGTAATGCACGTTACTTTTAACATGTTACCTCCAATAACGCCGGCCATATAGGCCAGCTTTGTGTAAAGCTCGAGAGATTGTATGTTCATGCACAGACTGACCAACCTCAGCCATGGACACATTTACTTCTTTTTTTTGAGGTTGCCATTGGCATCTTGGTACATTCCCTGATCATTATTCTCCTGGCTCAGTTATGTAGTTTGGAGGGTCAGCCTGATCTAGTCAAGCTGTTAGTGGCACCATACAATTTTCATTCAATTCTCTAAAATAGTGCTCAAAAGGAACAGTTAAAGCCTTGGAAAGCTTTTGATTCTTTCTCCTAACTTGTACCTTCAGACAACTTTATCTCAGAGTCCTTTTGAAAGCTCCTACTTTTCTAAGCTTTACGGTAATTTAGTTGTAGTGCTTCTTTACATGAGGTATGACTGCAGTTAAGCTAGCACACATGTATTTTTTGCTGCAAACTTCCTGTGAACAGAAAGCATTAAGGTAGACTTGACTAGAGAGAAATAATATAGGAACATCAGCATTTAAGAAAGTGAAGTAATAATTTAAGAGCTTTGAAAATGTTAAACAATTTTAGAAACAGAATTACATCAGAAATAAATCAGTTAAACAATTTTTAAAGTAAAAAAAATTACATTTATCTACATCAAACTGATAAATACATGACTGTATAGTCATTAGCTAATTTTTGAGAACAGCTGTATTTTTTTTTTTTTTTATAAGTCTATATGTACATAAATTTGATCACTGATGTACACAACTTGGGAAATGATCAACAAAGCAAACTGCAGTTTCTTAAAGCAGCAAGACACAATGGTTTGGTAAAACAGTAAGCTACAAGAGATTGATCAACACAATACAAATTTAAACCAATAAGGACAGACTTTCTCACAGTCATTGGGTAGCTCAACTCACTTTTTAAACAAAACTATAATTCAATGCGAGTTTAAGCGGAGGGTGTATGTGAGTTGAAGGGGCGAGGGCTTACATACTGGGTGAACAATTTCTGGCATGCTGTAAATTACCGTAAATTATTGAATAGCTTATCTTTTTAACACACTTAGAGTGCTAGAGATTTTGTGGATTTCATTTCCCATTCAGAAGTAGTTGTGGAAAATTAAAGTGCTTAACACTGCGATACTGGCTTTTTGCAGATAAATAAAACAAATATTTACTGGATAAATATTTTCTCTACATATTAGCTTAAAAACTATACTTTAAGAGTTATTTATTTTAGCATTTTTATGATCACTTAAAACACCTGCAGAATTTCATTTTGTTAATAAAAAATAAACAGGTAGCACCTGTGGTCTATAGTTTAATTATAAAAATAGCAACGTTAACACTTTAATATAGAACATAAAGGTTCTCCTATTCTGACTATGCTGCAGCTCAGTGTAAAAAGTGTTTTTAAAGAGACTTTAAAAAAAAAAAAAAACAAAAAATCTACTAACATGAAACCCATAACTGGTATACCCAATCAGAGAATCCCCGAGAGCTGCATCTATAAAGTAAAAGTGAGGAAACACCCAGTACATCTTCACAGTGAAAACAGAAAATCAAGACTCAAACATTTAAACAAAATTAGATAAAAGAAAAAAGGAAGCACAGATGTCAACAGTCAACAAAACAGTAGCAAAATAATCTCTGTGCCCACAAAAATGTCTTTTATTCATGCAAATACTCAAGTATGGTCCTCTTGCAAATAATTTAACATTGACAAAATAAACCAAGAACAGACAGGCATATCCAACAAAGCAGATGTCATCATTTATGGTCCTCTTGCAAATAATATAACATTGACAAAGTAAACCAAGAACGGACGGGAATATCCAACAAAGCAAATGTCTCCAAAGCATGGTTATCATTATTGAAGATAAAATTACTTCTGCGGTAGCAAGACTAAGGCCAGGTTTATACGTCACGTGACGCAACACGTGCTCCAGTGGGCACTACTGCTACACAAGCGTTGTACTCTCTATACTTGCGTGCATACTTTACAGTATGTAAATCTGGAAGAATTCACAAGGTAGCAGTGTGAGATATCATCACATTGAGAAAACTTCTGGCTTCACTGTGTTGTGAATAGCCTGAAACATCCATTACATTCCATGGACACCTTGCCACAATATCTCTGAAAATTATGTTTAGTGATTACATCCATCAATTCATTTAATCCATCAAACTATTTCAAATCGGGCACGAGACAAAAACAAAATCCCTGGATGAAGCATCAGCTCATCGCAAGGTGAACACAAGCATACGCATACACCAGCGTCATTTTAGCGTCACCAAATCCCCAAAACTTCTCGTCTTTGGAAGGAAACTGGAGCACACTGTGGAAACTCGCCAGGAAAACCATGCAAACTCCAAGCAGGGAACACCAGGGACACGACACCCTGCGAGGCGGCAGCGCTGCCCCCACACAAGTAATTATTAACAGTATTCATTAAATAAAGTTAACGATTTACCTGTAAAATGTAACATACATACTTTAATGCATTTCATCATGAAAGTGATATTAAGTATAAATCTAAGATTCTAAATGAGCAGAGAGCTGGAGTATCATAAATTTAATGCGTTCTGTGTGGTGATCTTTTGCTGCTGCCGTCAGTTCAGGAGGAACTGCGTCGGTTTTAAGATGACATTTATGACGGTATACTTTAATGATACAATAAACTACGAGGTTAAAGTGGACATTTAATGGTTAAAGCCGAAATTTCCACTTTAATCACAAAGTAGACCTTTTCAAAAAAAGACAGCACAGAAGATAGTATATGAGACTTTTAAAATGTATTGTGTCATTACGTTGGGGAATACGCAACGCTTGAATATAAAAACACCACGAATGCATTTCTATGTCGTTATTTTGCTTCACCATATTGAACCATTCATCAAACATCAAAGCATGCACATCAATCCAGGAGGATACGCATAGCGGCTTTCTGTCACATGAAGATAGTAAACAGAGACACTAACGTCAAGTTCCAACTTGATCACACTGCTCTCCCTAACTTTCTGCTGGTACTGCAACTCGCGCACGCATCTCGTTAATTTCTGAGGACATGCTCAGAGGACACACCAAATGAACGCTGCGAACAAATGGCAGCCATGATGCGTGTGCGTATGCATTCTGAGCGTGAAGTATAAACCGGCCCTAAGAGAGCAGGCTACTCCAGAGAAAAAGGAACAAAAGTAGTACCTGGAAACCTAAAAGCAATATTGTGGCTTCATGAACATGCTACAAGAGGCACTCTACCTATACAGTGACAGATATTCAGATTTCCACAAGAACAATGAATAGCAAAAAAAAAAAGAAGTCTGTACTCCAGACACTAAAGTGCCAAATGAAAAGCATGTACCCATCAAGGGCTATGGATACAAACATTGATGAGCAAAGAAGCATACAGGAATCATCTGTGAAAGCCAGAGGTCCTTAAACCTCAAAAGGTTAATACTGAAAGGAAGAAGAGAAGAATCATGACTCTAAAAATTCCAACCAGTAGGTTGGACAGTTTATGGAGGGCAAGACGAATTTATGAAATAAACCACAAGTAGATTCTTACAATACCTTTAAACTATAAGCAAAAGATATTGTTCATGAGACTCTAATGGTGAATGATGTACACCAAAATCAACTTCCTATTAGGTGACAAATTAAATTACAGAAAATAAATATACTACTTAAACAGGCATCAACTTATACAAAACTATATGCATCTAGGATGTATTAGAAGAAAGGCCATCAGAACACGTCATAATTCGAAGATAACACAATATGTATATGTATTATATACATAGACACAAACACTTCTGGAAAAAAACGCATTTCGCACATCATTTGTAGGATCAATTCTGCTGTTCTATTTGATTAATTTGTATCATCATCAGGGCTGTGGAGTCGGTAGATAAATTCTTCGACTCCGACTCCTCAGTTTCCAGTACTTCTGAATCTGACTCCTCTGTATTTAATATCCTAATGAATTTTCCATGTTGATTGAAGGAAAGCAACATACACATCAATTAACCACAGAACTACTTGCTAGGAAGCGGATTCTCTACCGTATTGGCCAGTTTAAACAAAAGACCAGAACCCCTGAACACACATCAGGCCATAGCACACACCTCCACCTACATCATTACACTTGTTTACACTCAAACAAACTTGTTAAACACATTATATCTGGGGAAAAAAAATGAAAACACTTTGTAATGTACCATAATCCAGATTACAATATGTGACTGTCAGGTTGTATAATAGCTCAGCTGAACTTCACACTAGTAGTAACACAACTACGTACTGAGCTTTATTCTTACATCAGAGAAGTACTTAATTATGACTCATGTTTGTGAAATGGGACATTTGTACTTTTTTTTTCTGTATTTTCTTTTCCCCATTACAATTTTAAATTTATTAGGAGTCAGAGACAGTACATTTTTGCAGACTTTGATCCTGACTCCAGGTACCCAAAATTTTCTCCGACTCCAACTCCACAGCCCTGATCATCATTAGTAAAATTTACAGCCTTCCATTTCTTAAACACACCTTTTCACAATGCATTTTGGGACAGATTTCTTCACCACACGGCTGTGCTCTTAGATCAATAGATGTACCAAGACAAATTATTAAATACTTCTCTGGATCACTAAAATTATCATTCTGCTCCTCATCCATTTTCGTCTTGAACTGGAGATATGAGATGTACTGCTAGATTAAGCTACAACTGTCAATCATTTTTCACAGCAAACAAAACTGGACATGCTTTTGATTTTCACTTTAGCATAATACATTTAAAACAGCCATCTTGAATAGCCTTTTCAATGCTACAATTTTCATTTCAGATACGGTACAGTATGTCTGCCGATAAATTTTTCACACAGTCTGCATCTAAAACACCCAACTTTTCCAGGAATTTTCAGCTCTAGCTTTCATTTACAGAATCTTCACGAAGTCAAAGGGCAGTCTGCAGCATGCACCTATGAAGGCCAGTCATATCCAGAGAGTCACACCAACAAGTCTGCAACAATAGTCATAGGGATGGGCTGAGAGCCGACATCTGAATGATCATCTGGAAGTACAGCACATATAACGTAGTGAAGAGGAATTAAGAGCATGAATGTATTTGACCTCACAATGTTTCATGTTCCACAACAGAATAGGAAAAATGGGAGGTCCAGTTTGGGGCTGACCTAGCTGTACCCGTTAACTCTTCAGGAAAAATACGAGGCAGTGCAAACTGTGTGTGACTCCAATTTTTCTTTGAATATACAGTTTTGAGCACACCGAGTCCATTTAAGCATTTATCCAGGTATGACAATAACAATGTACAATGCCTGTTTAAAAAAAATCACAAAAAAATCCACATCATTCTTACACAATGTTGAACCACAGAGATTTTAAATTTGTTTTTTTGGCACTGATCAAAAAAAAAAAAAGATACTCTTTAATATTAAGGTGAAAATAAATCTCTGCATAGTGTTTAATTACAAATACAAAGTACAGTATTTGGAAATGGTAAAAAATCAATTAGAATTTTTACATCTGCATTTCTTAAATGGCCCCTAGAGGGTAGTGTTGCAGTGAGAGGAGCATTTGCTGGGATTTAAACCAAAATTGAATTGTAGCTACATTTTTGCATTATTTTGACTTTGAATGAAATAGTCACTAATTTACTGCACACTAAGTGAACACATTTTCTACACAATGTTTTTTTTTCTGGTAAATATTCCTGCTATGCTGTAAGCATTGTCCTATTTTTGTAAAATATACTATTTTTCATTGTGTATTCCATCCTAAATGTGGACGCTTTCATGTTCTTACCTATTAAACATTTCTAGTAACAAAATGGAAAATAAACATTCTAATATGCCAAGATTTGATAGCCAATTATAAGCATAAAACAAATAGAAGGAAGCTTGTCTTTCTGTCGTCTCATGTTTTATGTACTAAAAAAAGAAATGTCAGGGACTGTGGCTCAATACACCAAAGCAATTAATCCTTCATACAGTGCCGGCTCCATCAGGGTGCACACTACTGGGCTATCAGAAAAAGGGGCTAGCAAAACTGTGCTGGAAGATTGGCACCCAGTTGGTAAATGTGACATGGGATGCAATTTTCCATCGTGTAATATGACATAGTGCAGCAATGACATCAGTGACTGTGGTCAGTGAATATGACCTCACTACAATTCATCGCCAAATGTGACAACAGTCTCCTGTAAAACTGCTGAAAGATAAAATACTTGTCATAGGAAGCTACCATAAAATAAATGATGCAAACCACAAATGAGTTATTCTATTACGGAACTCTGAAATGTGTACCCATTTGCATAAACACTGTCATGCAAAAAAAAAAAATAAATAAATAAGAGGATTTATATTCAATATTAATTCAGCCATATCTGTGCATTACCAGAGGCAAGTAAGTGTTTATTCAGTTGCATATACTTCAGTGTTGTTGCTGCTGAAAAGAATAAGTATCCCTCTAATAGGCATGTATGGATAGTGTTGAGCTGTTTTTATGGAGAGATTCAATACTGCTAGTGAGAGTGAGAAAGAAAACTGCTAGTGAGAGTAAGAAAGAAAAAAGGCAAAGGGACACTGTAATAAGAGTTACAATTCCTTCCATTGAAACACAAGGGCTGCTTCAGCTTGATGAACAGAATTAAAATCTATAGAAAAAATTACCAATACTTTCCTTGCCTATGTAATTAATGCGAGAATAAGATACGTATAGAAAAGACACTCTCCAAATAAAACTCAATACAAAAAATTAACATTTTTGTTAAACAAAAAAGAAAAGCATTTTGAAATCTTAACATTTTGTAAAAAGTTCAAGTAGTTTTATATGAAAATGTGTTTAAACCAATTCATTTGAATTCATTCAAAAACTTGTTTTCTGGTCACACTTTAAGGCTTTCAAGAAACAGAAAAAAATATATAAATCCATCATATATTCATTTTATTAAATATTTTCATGCATGTCCAATATAGAGTAATTCCTCCTCAGCTAATCCTTCAATCAACCTCCTTCATAATGAGGTCACCATAAAAGGCACTATAGCACAAGAGCAAATTCAGACTTCATTCTGCTAGACTGCTATGGTGATCAATTACTAACTTCCTTAAACAGGATAGATGTTACCAGACATTCGATATTTTTGTACTACAGAGTGTAAAGTTATTACATATAATTGCTTAGTCATTTCAAATGAACATGTATGTACTTCACATTTTTAGAAAGTAATTATTTTCGCATTGAAGCATGAAAGTGTAAAGAAACGTTTTTAATCTGTGTTTTATCTTCAGAAGGAGCAGAAGTGAAGGAAAGAAACAGTGAGGCAAGGAAGGAGGCTGTCAAAAACAGAGGCTTTTAAATCCCACTGAGGCATTCCTTGTGGGATTGTGGGCTGTACAAGACATAAACCTGTTGTTGTTGTTGTTGAAAGAAACAACTGAAGCAGCTTCACTGGTGATAGCACCCACTCATGAAAAGGAACCAGTGAAAATTGTGAAAAAAGGGTTGTGGATAGATAGCACTTATCTGAAAGCATTTCACAGAATATTTTACTGCTGCTAAAGTAAAATAGTTTGGGTGTTTGAACACTAACAAGTCTCCGAAGGGACACTAGCTTGGATTGTCTCACAGAGATGGGAAGAGTGAGGTAGACAGTGTTGCCTCTGAGGCTAAATGAGTGTGAGGTGAAGCCAGGGAATATCTAGGTAGCAAACAAGGCAGATGACAACACGTGGAGCTGTATGGAAGAAGCCGTTTCAATGCATATCCATATCCCTCCTATATTAAATCTATCTCCAACAACAAACTCTGATAAACTAAAATCCTGTAAATGTACCTACTTTAACTGAGGTACTACTCTTCTAATCTGCTGGCATCTGAGCTTTTTCTTCTTTCGATGCACAGTTCCATGTGATTTTTTTTTTTTTTATATTTCACACGCCTGAAGTTCATTTTGCTATTGTTCTAAATTACATCTCTCTATTATATAAAAATACTGGGACAAGACAAAACTTTTTCAGAGAGAATTTCAAGCCCGCGAGACGAGACTTTGTGCCAAGAGATTTAACCACGCCCACCGTCCACTCGCCTCTCATTTGTGTGAATGCTATTGTCGGACACAGTTCCTGTACTCTCAGCTCTTATAAATTTTTATGCTTTCTTCATTTTAATACAAGACATAGTGACCCTGTGTTCGGATTCAGCGGGTTGGAAAATGGATGGATGGACATGAAATCTATTAATTTCCTTCTATGTAGTCCTTTTCTGGACAATAATTTTATACATTCTAGATTTCAACGACTAAGCGAAGAAGAAAAGGCAGTGCGTCAAAAAGTGGAACTATAATAATCTAAGTGCAAATTCGGAAAATAAGGAAATTTATAATCAGCCTGGACGAAGTGGAATTGAAAAACTAACAGGTCCAAGCAGGGGTGGAAATAAAAGACAAAGAGTAGAAGACAAAGTAGAACATCGTAAAGAGGTTCAAAAACGTTGGTGCGATACACATGCAGAGCAGGTTAGAGATTATGAAAGTACTAAAATTCGAAAGTCTCAAAAACCTGACAGTAAAGATCGCATTAGTGCTTACAAATGGAAATTACTACTTGGTGAAATAATGGAACAGCAAATAGAGATTGAATTTATGGACATAGGTGACATGACAGAAGTATGTAGATATTGTTCGGCTTTAAATTTGGAGGCTTGTAGATCGTCTAATTTGTGTTGCCATCAGGAAAAAGTAGCGTTTCTTCCCAATGAAGAGGCGTATCCGCAAGAAATAAAAGATTTGTTATTTGGTGAAAGTGAAATCCACAGACACTACAGGCAAAATATCCAAATTTAAAATAACCTGTTCGTGTTCGCATCATTTAATGCTCAAAACAGTCTCAGAGATCTTAAAAATGTAAGATGGAAACATTAAGGTACAAACCTTACATTTAGATAAACAAATTAGACAGAATTTAAAACAGAACAAAAAATAGTTATTGGAATTTCAATTCAGAAATGTTGTCATCAACCTGTGTGGGTATCAAATATCAAAGTTGAAAAGTGGCAGTTGCTGACACAACAGGAAGCTGAAATGATTAAGACTGGATGTTATGAGAATAAAATCCTTGTTGATGAAACATCTACTGGCATCTTCAGAATTGCTGAGAGAGAGAGAGAGAGAGAGAGAGAGAGAGAGAGATGCACAGACAGAAAGACAGAGACACACACAGGTATTTTAAGTGACAAATATTAAGGAGAAGAGAGCTACAACTTTGATTTCACATCACTTTTTTTTTTGAACATCCCTAAACATAACTGGATAAAATACAATATCCAAACTTCTGCAATGTAAACATAGTTCAGGGATGTCAAAACCTAAAGCAAATCAAGATACTATGCATTTCATATCTTAATGACATCAAATTAAAAATATAAACAAATAGTTTACTCTTGGAGTGTGCAGTTTCAGATGATGTAAAGTGCTTTCTTCAGACATTCCTTAAAACATCCTGCACATATAGAGGAGTGTGAACAACATGATGAAATTTGCAAAGCACAATTTTAATACAGGGATACTCCACTCCACTAACTGATACTATAAATACTAAATTGCACATTGAAAACTACTTTTAAAGCAAATGCCTAAAATTAATTCAAATGTATGGGAAGAAGGAGCAAATGGGCATTTCTTGATTATTTAGTAAAAATATTAAATGACAAGATTTTTCCGCTCATACTATTGTATCCTGGAAAAAATTTTCAGTCTTGAATTCACTAATTTTCCAGTTGCTCAGACAAAATTCTCCAACAGATCTTGCTGATATTTCATTATCACTACATAATTTATTAGATGTCTATATGTGCAAAAACTCTTGAGCAAGAAAGGTGTTAAAGGCATTAATTTGATAACAAGTATTTAATATACAGTAGAGCAGAGCTCAGTAGAAACTAAATTTCAGGTTTCATATAGACTGCCATACTGCCGCAACTGCTGGCAAGATTTAAACTGTTATTTTAAAAAGGAAAATCAATTAAATTTCTGGGGCTAAATGATGTTCAATAGCAGCATTAGAATTCACAAGGACAAAGAGAAAGTATCACCCCAAATTTTTTTAAAAATTCCCAATTACAAAGAGTAATAATTTATTGTGCATTACTGTCACTATCACACTAAAACTCTGCTTTGACACTTCAATTTCCATCTAATGTTACATCCCCACATCCATTTTGTTTTCCCACTTTCGCATGCTGAATATGTAAACACATTTGCCTGTAAAACTGACCACTTCATTGTACAACCATCTCCTTACTAACAATTGGGCCAATCTATTAATCTCTGAAACATGGACTTGTGTCCGTGCTTGAAACAGAAATGAACGCTGTTTGCAAGTTACCAGTGCTGATGGTGATTTGGTGAAAGGCACTGAATGAGTGAAAAATGTGTTTTTTCAGCACCAGTCGAACAAGACTTGCATTTCTGCAGATGGTGAACGATGGCAAATCTAAACAATGGTTTAAGGCAGGGTTAATTTAGTTAGCTAACAGACTGGCAAGTTACATCAGTAATTGCCAAGTTGTGTTCTACTGATTACAATGGCCCATTATCATTATGTAAAGGGTTTCCCAAAGTAACAGGCATCAAATCAGACCTATGTGATTTTTAAAATTGCTCAGATACAAAAGTCCATTTTATAGTTGTTTACAACAGCCAGGCTGTTGCCAGACATAAGTGCTATAAAATGAATTTGGGGTGGTATGATATACCGGTTCCTCAGTGACCTAAGTAACAAAAACAACGTTAAGCCGTTTCATCATCGTAGCCATCTATGTTAATGGGAGGGTGATTCACAATGCGACAACATGATAAATGACCAAGGGAGAAACTTAAAAGGAAAATGGAATTTGTGCCTCTTTCACTAGTTTTTGTCTCCCCCCCACCCAATCCATACACACACAGGCAACAGTGTTCACTCCCAACACCATTTATTCTAATGTTATAATACACTGCAATATCAGTAAGTACATGCTACACCATACTATAAACATTGATCTTCAGGTTTATTCCTTTAATGCTACAGAAGCTGTCATTTGAGGATAGGTGTTGCAAACAATTGAATGAGAATAATTTCAAAACATTTTAATTGTCGTAACTTTATTTTTTTTTAACTGTTTACATTACTGTACATCGTTGCGGGGATTTACGCACTTAATGACGTAATTGAAATCACATCTGTTTCTAATTAGTAAAGCATAAACAAACGTTTTATAGTCCGTGTTATTGAAGCTATTGTTATATATTTTCATTAGCGAACCAACCCATGGCAATGGATCATGTACAGAAGAACGTTAAGAAAATAGTAATACAGTGATGATTTTTTACAATATGGTTTTACTTCAATAGTTACAGAAGGAATTGAGAAACCGCAATGCGTTATTTGTAATGAAGTTCTAGCAGCCGAATCTAAGAAGCCGAACAAACCGAAACGTCATTTTGATAGCAAGCATCTGGGCTTTGCCAGCAAGCATACCCAGTATTTTAGAAGCAAAGCTGATGGAGTCAAGAAAGCCAGACTTGACACAGGCAGCAAGTACCACCAACAAAACGTAGCAGCCATTGAATCTTCATATTTGGTGACTCTCACCAGAGCTATGAAACCTCACACCATTGCTGAAGATTTACTGTTGCCAGCGGCCAAAAACATTGTTTGAGTTATTCCTTATCTAACGAAACTGTACTGTACACAGAAGAATAGATGAGACGTCGGCTGACATTATTGACCAGGTAATCCAGGAAATGAAATCTGCTCCACTTCCAGTATTTAGCATACAGCTTGATGAATCTACTGACGTTGCAAACTGTGCACAATTACTGGTTTACGTGAGGTATATTAATGATGGCGACTTTAAAAGAGGAGTTTCTTTTTTGCAAACCACTTGAAACGACAACTACTGCACGTGATGTATTTGACACAATTGGTTGATTTCAGAAAGAGCATAGGATCTCTAAGGAAAAGGTTTGTGGTGTTTGCACAGATGTTGCTCCAGCTATGCGAAGAGGTCAGTCTGGATTTCAACGTTTGGTACTGAATGAGTCACCAAAAGTCATCAGAACTCACTGTATGATTCATAGATCAATATTAGCAACGAAGACACTGCCACAAGAGTTACAAGAAGTAATGAAAACATTTTCACATAAGTATATAATATGAATACGGTGAATACAGTTCAATACACAATGAAGAAAAACAAATAAACGTAAGTCATAAAGACAAAATTTAATTTATTTGTAATTAGAAATTCTTACATGCTTCATGTAAGGCTCTAGTCACATAAAGTCACTTCTAAATGTTGAGCATGTCAAAACCTAATGACTACAGTTGCTGTGTCTTGTCACCATCCAGATGTAGGATTACAGGACGGGAATTGCAGGGGCTGATGAAATAACCACTGCCTCAGAACTTCAGTCCAGATTAAAAATTTGAAAATATTGCAAGCTTGCAACATTATGATCAAACCAATTAATGTGCTGCCTGACACCACCAGTACCTGAATCAAAATTTGAAAATATTGTAAGCTTGCAACATTCTGAAAACCAGTTAATGTGCTACCTGACACCACCAGTGCCTGAATGATTCCCAGGTATGTCGAGCTCAACTGTAGTCAGATTACATAACCAGGGATTGCAATGGATGACTGATTACATGACTGTTTCATGACTTCCCTGTGCAGTTCCAAAGTATTGCAAGCATGCAACATTTTGGTAGCTAATATGAATTCCACCTAAAGTACCAGTGGTGGTACAAATGTTTTCAATAAATGGAGAATTCAGCCACACTCTTCACCTATCTTTTTCCATATCCATCATGGTCATCGGACAGACAAGATAACTTAAGTGGTGCATTTTTGGTTTAATTGATTCTCGATTTCTTAATCAGCTACCAAACAGAAAGATATAAAAAAAAAACAAAGGAACCAGCAGTTCATCAAAATCAGAGCTTCAAAATTCAGTTGTGAGGGTCCACTCTGACTGCAGGTTTTCAACCCAACCAACATCTACTTTTAACTGCACTCCTACCTTTATTGAGCAAGGTGTTATTTCCAATTTATAAGTTTGGTAGAAATTCATAAAATACAAAGCGGAGATTTGTAAATAATTATTGGATTGTAGGATCACCATCATTTTCATTATGCACTTCATGGTGTTCCAGATGCTTAGATTATTTACTTATAATAAGCTTGCTAGCTAGAAGTGGGCTTTCATGTTTTTCTTCAAACATCTTATATTCTTGTTGGTAAATGCTTTGCTAGATTACAAATTAAGGGAACAAAAAATATTAGGAAAACAAATGACAACTTTGGTAAAAATACAAAGGTGCTTTTCTGAATGCACTATAGGAAAAGACACCAGCTACAAAACTAAAACAAGTACCACTATCTGCAAGGACTGTTTTCTACCTAAGCAACTGGGATGAAACAAAGTTCTTCAACTACTTTTACTTCAGTGCCAATTACATACTGTACTGCACCACTCCTTTTTGCTAGTTGTGATCACCCTTTTTTTCCCCTCCCACAACATTTTTCCCCCAAAATCAATCTCTGAAATGTTCAACTTTTATTGGTCACTACACAGGTTTTAGTCAGCCTGAGATACTTCAGTTGCACTGGGCTGGTGACATATTTAACCTAAGACATAAGACTTCTATTTGTCTGGTTATGCAAAAAGAAAAAAAAAAAAAAAGACTTTACAGGAATACAGGGGAGAAAAGAATAAGCATCAGAACTGGCCAATGATGATAATAAATATATGCTTTTTTCACTATTTTGCTTAAGTAAAATACAGGTAAAATTCCGTTACAACGAATATCTTTACAACGAAATTATCATTACAACTAAGTATTTTAGAGTCTATAGAAATCTCGTTACAGCGAAGTACATTCAGCAGATACTTTCATTACAACAAAGTGCTCTTGAAATGCTTGAATGAATCATCCACAGCACAGTTAGTTCTGTGGTTGCAGCTCAGTTGTGTACAACGATCCTCAAACATTGTAAAAAAAAAAAAAAAAAAAAAAAAAATTGATACTTTTTCGGCCTTTCATCATACTGTTTTGCTGTTTTTGTTTTTGGGGGTTTTCAGTGATACCTTTTGCTTATTGCTCGTCAACATTTGAAAAACATCCATTGGAATTTAACTCATTGTCACCCTCCTATAGAAACGTCAGACAGGAAAACAAAATAACAGTTCATATTAGAAAGAAAAAAAAAAAACTTTACATGTTTGCAGCTCTCGATTACAACGAAAAGAAAAAAAAGGCGTGGTCATCAACACTGTC
This sequence comes from Polypterus senegalus, assembly GCF_016835505.1. Taxonomy (NCBI): domain Eukaryota; kingdom Metazoa; phylum Chordata; class Cladistia; order Polypteriformes; family Polypteridae; genus Polypterus; species Polypterus senegalus. The sequence continues at coordinate 52,667,834 of NC_053158.1, forward strand.
AAATTTCTTGAAAGACCAAGCAAAGAAAAATCTCGGGTTGCAAATGTATGCAAGCAGCTGCATTTAAAGATGCCGAAAAAGCATTTTTTATGTGGTTCAGTGATGTTCGTTCAAGAAACATTAAAGCGGCACTCATTCAAGAAAATGTGGGATCTCTAAACTCTCTTGGGACCCCACCTAACTGGACAACACGCCAAAGAGCATCCCGAAATGCGATCGCCGCATCTGTGGAAGACTGTTTCTGTTGCCAAGGCAACAGCAGACTCACAGCTCTGATGCAGCTCAGCAATGAAGCAAAAAGAAAAGATCATGATGGGTGATGCAAGGAACATTGTAAATGCAGGTTACAGAATTACCTGGTCACAACCCTATAGGACTGCTGTGTCTGTTTATAGGAGAGTGGCAGATCCCGCTACAATAAATAACCGTGCTGTTCCTGTTTCAAGCTGAATAAAGCTGGTTTTGCTGAAGTACTGAGACTCAGCCTTGTGTTTTGGGGTTAAAGACAGGGACTTATAGCACACCCACGATCTTTTAGTATTCGCTTATGTGGTGCTTCACTGAAGCTCTGCGTGTCTGCAGTTGGCATGTCCCAGCAACAGACAATCTTCCACAGATGCGGCAATCGCGCTTTGGGACACACTTCAGCGTGACGTTCCCATTGGGTGGGGGAAGAGATCCCAAAAGAGTTCAGAAACCTTACAATATGAAGAAGGATGATTCGGCTTCTGATTGATAACTGTGCTGCCCACAACATGCTTCCGCATTTAGATAGATAGATGTTCATGTTGAATTCCTCCCACCCAACTGCACAGCAATGCTTCAGCCATTGGGTTTGGGCATCATTCACACCCTGAAAGTGTATTATCGCAAGGAAATGCTGAGAAAAATTCTCATCAGCGTGACTTGTAGACAGGAGAAGATTAAAATTAACGCAAAAGAAGCTATTGAAATGATTGCAAATGTCTGGACGCAAGTTAAAGAAAGCACTATAGCAACAAATACAGAATCTCGTTACAACGAAATTTTCATTACAACAAATATTTTTAGGTCCTTGGCAGTTCATTGTAACAGAATTTTACTTGTATTACTTTTGAATATTTTTAAAAAAGGCCCCTAATTATTTTTAAATAAGGACCTTGGATTTCAAATCGGCAGGGGAGAAGAAAATAAAAAATACTGTCCACACCAAGAAACAAAGGAGGGCAAATATTCTTGACTTTTGAAAAGAAAGATTTTTTCCTGAATTAAACAAAATTGTTTAATAGAATTCAGACCGGAACACCACTCAAGTGAACAGTTCTTGTGAATTTAAAACTTGGACTGGAATTACTAAGGAACTCACCTAATGTGAAACTATCATGTAATTTAAGTTTGGATTTCACTGCTCCATACAGGAATTGTCCTTAAGTGGTAGCATATTCGAAAAACCAGGTCTTCTGCTTTAGCAATATGCACCTTTTTAGCACCAAAAATAATAGCAGAAGGACTAGCATACTCTTATCATTTTCTCCCACAACCCCAGCCCCCCCACCAAACAACAAAAAACAACACATTTAAAATTAATTTTGCTAGCATACATTTAACAAAAACAGACCACTGAGCACTTAGTATAATGGCATAAAAGAGTGGCTGCAACAGAAGTTGCATAGCAGCCATTAAGGCCAGACAGACACTGGCAGGCTCCCTATACCTGGTTTCTGCCTTAAGCCCAATGCTGCATCGACAGGCATATTTATAAGATATTCCCATTAGTTTATTACATTTTTTAAATAAAAAAAAACAAAAAAAACACAACAACAACTTCTCACACACAAGAGTTGTTGCCAAGGACTAAGATGACTGACTGATTTTAGAAAATGAAAAGTGCAGTCCAATCAATTTAAAATCACTTCAAAATATTTTATTATTTGAGAGACACATTAAATAAAAATTATCAAATGCAGTTACCTATGAATTCTAAGAAAAATAAAACAGTGCCACATAATATGGCACTCTACGTGCACAGCTATAATTTGCACTGGGAAACTAATGTGCCGAGGCCATTTTTTGGCATCAAGCCAGTACGATTCTAAAGCCAATAGTTGCACTACTGAAAAATAAACAAAAACATTATTCCCAATATCTATTGGTAACTGAACTAGCATAGCTTTTCCCAAAATCAAATGCAGTATGAATTGATAAACATAAAGCTGTGTTATAATAAAACAAAGTTTGAGATCTCTTTCTCAAAAGTATCTCTAAAATAAATGTTGGGCTTACTTAAGTGAATGCTGTTAAATAAATAAATCACAATTAATGGGTAATGATATAATGTACAAAAATAAGCATTATACAGTCTCCTCCACAAGTATTGCCATAGCCCTAGTAAAGTTGAGTAAAATGCATTTTACTAAAAATTAACCTTTTGGTGAATTACGTTAATAACACAAAAAAAAGTAAAAAGTAAAAAATTCAGCCTTTAATTAAACTATGCTTTCTCTGAGAAAAATTAATTTATGAAGAAATATAAAAAAAAAAACACATGTGCCACTAAATGTTCTTATAAGTAACATATGTACGTATAGTTTTCCCCAACTCTATTTTACATTGTTGATCACAGTGTGCCGAAACTTTGAAGCAATAATCCATGACCTGGGGCCTCATGTATAAAACGGTGTGTACACACAGAAATGTTATGTAAGAATGTTTCCATGTTCAAATCGCAATGTATAAAACCTAAACTTGGCATAAAGCCACACACATTTCCACGATACCTCAAACCCTGTCGTACGCAAGTTCTCCGCTCGGTTTTGCAGACTGGCGGCACCCAGCGTCAAAGCAGTGCTACTGTTCCCGTATGGTTTATCTTTCTTTTTCAGATCCACGTCCCGGACACGGCTTTATAAATACACTGAAATTAACGGTATATTGTTTATTAGTTTAATGCATCCGATTGTAATTAACCTGTAACAATATAATGGTCCACAGAATGGTCAAACTATTCCAAATACCGTAACTGCTTTATCGTTGTTACTCTCACTGCACCACCTTCTTCTTTCAGCTGCTCCCGTTAGGAGTTGCCACAGCAGATCATCTTTTTCCATATTACTCTCACTACACCACTCAGAGCAGCTGATCGGAAAGAGAATTATCGGTATACAGCATCAAGCACATGCTGCCTCAGCCATGCTTCATATTTAAACTGCTTCTCACATAGCAAACGCTTCAAACCTTTCCTGTACGGACCACGCGGTTCAGAAAGAGTTTCACCCCAAGAGCTCTAAACGCACTCAGTCCATCAACTGCTCCTTGTAGAACTGTTTGTACTTAAGTACAATCATCTCACTGTAAACTTGCACTACAGTTTTAATATTGCACAACCTGAGCGACTTTATAAAGCGTGTATTTACATATGACGATATCATTTTTAAGATGAAATGCAGCAAAATATGTTTATTATATTATACAGATAAAACTTTAACTTCATTTAAATAATCTATATTGTTAATAATTAAAGGACATGGTGCTGCTACGTTAGCAAGGATCTGGCGCTCCGTTTAGGGATTGTTCCTGCCTCGCCCTGTATGCTTCACTGGGACTGGCGTAGAGGATAGAATAATTAAACATGTACTACTAAGATATTTCAGTGTTCCTTAAAAGTTTCGAAGAATCAGCGTTATAAGCTTACAGATGGCTTAACGTCTATTACAGAGCTGATTGTGTGGCGATCGGTTACTTGGAAAAAGAAAAGTAAGGACAGGAATTGGAGATTAGTACGTTTGAAAGAGACAGTACTGCAGGGGCGGCCTTAGACATGTGCAAACTGTGCACCTGCACAAGGCTGCCAAATCCCAGGGGCCAGCACGCCAATATATATTGAATATAAAACAGAAAGAGAAAATAACGACACAGCTAAAAACGCAGCTGCAAATTTCGGCAAAAGTTAATGTGTGATGAGCAGGAGGCGGCTATGCAGTGTCCGCAATGGACGTGGCCATCCGCCGTGCATAAAATACCATATTGACATTGGCGGAAGAAGGGGCCACCGATTCTTTCTCTGCCCAGGGGCACCACAAGCCTAGAGTCCCCCCAGAATACTGCTGCAATAAATTATTTCATCAAAGGTCAAGCACAATCACTGCGCCACCGTGTTCCCATGTTTAATAACGTGATTTAACTTCTATCATCATGAAAATGATATCACGTATACAGTAATCCCTCCTCGATCACGGGGGTTGCGTTCCAGAACCCCCCGCAATAGGTGAAAATCCACAAAGTAGAAACCATATGTTTGTATAGTTATTTTTATAAATTTTAAGCCCTTATAAACTCTCCCAACCTGTTAAACATTATTAGAGCCCTCTAGATATGAAATAACACCCTTTAGTCAAAAGTTTAAACTGTGTTCCATGACAAGACAGAGATGACAGTTCTTTCTCACAATTAAAAGAATGCAAACATATCTTCCTCTTCAAAGGAATGTGTGTCAGGAGCAGAGAATGTCAGAGAGAGAGAGAGAGAGAGAGAGAGAGAGAAGCAAACAATCAAAAAATCAATACGTGCTGTTGGGCTTTTAAGTATGCGCACCACGATTAAGCGGCCACAAAGAAGAGAGCAATGTGAAGGTAGTCTTTTAGCATTTTTTACTGAAGCGTCCGTATCCTCTAGGCAAACAGCCTCTGTGCAAACAGCCCCTCTGCTCACACCCCCTCCATCAGGCGCAGAGAATGTCAGAGAGAATGAGAGAGACAGAGACAAGCAAACAATTGATGCACCGAGCGGGAAGCATGTCGTATATAATAATAAATTTTATTTATATTGCACTTCATATTTTAGAAATCTCAAAGTGCTACAGAGTAAAAACAAAAATAATAAAACAAGAAAATCTATGTATACTTTAACAAAATATCATTGAGGAGTTTTATTTAATACGTAATACATGCTCTGATTGGGTAGCTTCTAAGCCATCCGCCAATAGCGCCCCTTGTATGAAATCAACTGGGCAAACAAACTGAGGAAGCATGTACCATAAATTAATAGACACACTGTCCGCAGAAATCCACAAACCAGCAAAAAATCTGTGATATATATTTAGATATGCTTACATTTAAAATCCACGATGGAGTGAAGCTGCGAAAGTCGAAGCGCGATATAGCGAGGGATTACTGTATATCTCGGTATTTTAGTTATTCAGAGAGCTGTAATATCACGAACGTAATGGATTCTGCGTCCTGTCGGAGTAAGAGAAAGCCAGTTTAAGAAGCACGTAGTGATTCACCCACATAGAGCACATAAAAGAACACATACAAAACAAAGCATTTAACGTGCTACTTTAATTACGATGTGATTTGAGAAACTGGTTAAACAAACGATTTTAAGATGAAGTTTGTGATGTTCTACTTTAATGACAAAATAAACTACGTAATTAAAGTGGAAATTTCGAGATTGAAGTTGACATTTTGTGCTGAAATATTCGCTGAAATTCTTCCATTTTCCCTGTTGCTTTTCCCATTGTCTTTTCACAGAACACTGAGCTTAAGGGCTATTTATACTGATTTGCATATTCAAAGAGGCGTAATTCTGGGAGGAGTTGGGGCAGGACAGCAGGCGTGTGCAAGAGCGTTACTTTTCACGCTGACCGGGACCGGGACAGCGGAAGAACGCTGAAGATGGCGAACGCACAGATTTATGCATCTGGATTTTTCTGTGCGTAAGCACATTTCGGCTTTTGTGCTTACGTCATGTTATAGTGCGAGTTCTACACACGGCATTATGCATGAGGCCCCTGGTGTTTTACTGAGGTATAAAAGAACAGGAAAAAGTGTCTTCATATGTCAGTGAATGGCTATTTTAAAAAAAAAAAAAAAAAAGCTAGTCACCTGAATGTTTCTTTATCAAGGCAATAATTACAAAATTCTAATCAATTGTCACAGTTACCAACTTACATGGAAGAGGACCCAAGTTTATTTTGGCCCTAAACAAAGTGAGTAGGTGCCAAGAGGTTTATATATATATAAAAAAAAATCCCTAAAGATTACTGTTGGAGAAATAAAGAAAAAAACAGTACCATGGGAGATGCTAACAGATCTTTTGGGCAAGTTTTTTCTGTCATTTAACCAGAAATAAACACCTGGAGTTTGCATAACGCCACTAGAACTTTGATTGGAGCCACATTCTATGGTCCAACAAAACTGAGCTTTTTGGGAACAAACACTCAAAGTGAATTTGGTATAAAAAGAAGGCTGGCTATACAGAAAAGAACCTGATCCCCTCTGTCAAGTATGGTGGACGTTCTGTGATGTTGTGGGGCCATTTTTCCTCCAAAGGCCCAGGGAACATTGTTAGGTTACATGTCATAATGAGACTCAATTCAATAGAAAGAGATTTTAAATTTAAGTCTGACTGCCTCTGTCAAGAAACTATACAGGGTAGTCATTGGATCTCCCAGCAGAACAATGATCCAAAATACAGGTGAGCTAAAAAGGAAAGTGCACAAGAGAGGACCATAGAACCCTGAATGATTCGTAGAGATTCTGTTAAGATAGATGTTCCCAAATTCCCTGTTCTATATTCTCCAACCTTAGAAGACGTTATAAGATATAGAAGACGACTAGTGTTTTATTGGCAAAGGGAGACTGTACAAAGTATTATTTGCGGGGTTGTCAATAATCATGGTATACATGGTTTGCTAAATATTTCTTGATGAAAACTTTTTTCTCAGAATAAATTTAAATTGGTGAAAAGGTTGGATTTCTCTGATTTTAAGGTAATTAAGGTAATTCACTAATCTTTACCAGGGGTACTAAACTGTGGATGTGACAGCATATACAATGCAAAATTAACTCACTCACTCATCAACAAAAATACTATTTGCCCTTCAGTTAAAAAGATTAAATTTAGTAGGATGTACATCTAAGGCAGTAGGTATGCACTAAGAAAGAATATTTCAATATATCAGTCTTTATAGGTAAAACACCTCCTTAAAATAGAAAAGAGAAATTAAATCCTACAAAACTACTTTGATTGAAATATGGTGACATCATAAAAAAGGATAACTGGCCAACCAATGTTTGTTGGTATTTGTTGTTAATACTGCTGTAGCAAGTGGGCTACTATTACCCTCTACATACCTTTTTGGTGGCAGCTCTCCTGCCACTTAATGCAAATGAAGGCCATTAGCACAAGTAAAAGTGGAACAAAAGTTTGGCAAAGCTCTAAAGAGATGTGCTTAGCAAGTTGCGTCCTTGGGTACATGCAGTACGCTCTATTCTATTGTAGACTTCAAACTCTTCGCAATGCAGTATAAAACACATACAAATGTGATTTTGGGTAGTGGCAGGTTTTGAGCACGCTTTATACTTCTCAGAATTGGGTGGGAAAAGAGGGCCCTTGGTGGTGAAATACATCCAATAATGCAGAGAACGGAGGTGTTCCACTGGAGGTCAGAACGCAATGTGGCACTACACTCCAGTTAATAAATAAGAAATAGGAAGTGCCAGTAGAATGCACTGGCTTACTTTAATCCCCAAGTATAAACAAATGCCAAGAGCAACACCATGCCTTACTAAGTGTAAATGCTTGCACAGCTCAGTAAAAGGATCCCACATAAATACAACACAGAGGAAGCAGATATTGTACATATTTCACAGTATTATTTCTGTTCATCCTGTCTTTTCTGCACAACAATGTGTGCTACCCAACTAAGATGGATTGAATTCAAACTAATCAACATAGACCTTAGTATTAAACATTTGCAGTGCACTATATACAGACTATGTCTCTGTTATATGCCATTTGGTATGAGATTCATAAAGGCAGTGTTAATGTTTGTGATATATACTACTTAGGCTATCAAAACAAGTAGCTTACAAATATATCCCAGACAATGCAGACCATCATGACTTATCAAAATCAGTTCAAGAAACTTTTTTCTTCTTTTTCAAGTTTAGCTCCCTAACAAAAGGTGCCAATTTTTTGGCATATCCCATTAAGATGGGAATCACTCCATTACATGGAAACTACACTATAAACCTAAGACACCTGTAATTTGAAACTTAAATCAGAAGATAAGCATCACATTGAGCTGATCAGATTTTTCAGCCCAGAGTTATTTTCCTCTATATAATTCTCTCTGTAATAAAAGCAGTTCCTTTCAATAACTAATGCATGAAACAATGGATATTAAAAAGTAACCTCACATCATTCATTAATACAAATTGTTGCAGCTGCAAGGATGGGACAGGTTCATTTTTAATTAGGGGAGGCATGTGCCCATGCAACCAACATGTAGCGAGATACACTACAGGTCAAAAGTTATAGAGCACCTCAGTTTTAATTGAATACATGCAGTTTAATAAAAGAAAAAGAAAAACACACACGAGTCAAGTCAAGAAATTATTAAGTGTATAAAATTGTAATCAAATGTTTGATTCAAAGTAGCCACCTTTTGTTGATATAACAGCCAACCTAGGGCCCTAAATTGTTTCCAGTTGTCTTTGGACTACTGTATGTAGGACACCACCCTCAATGATAGCTGGATTATTTATTTTTTTTTTTGCAACTTCTCAGAAATTCCTACACTTCTAAGGGTAATGATGCTCAGGTTTATTTCATTTGTTAGTAGCCATTCTCTTGCCATTAGAACTACAGATTAGGGCACTATTCCAGTGATAACATCCAGATACTATTTTCTAGTTTGCTGTTTTTCAAGCAAACATAAATACTCTGTAGAAATCCAGTCAGGCCTCTATCTGTTTGTGCGTGTGTCTCTGTATGTTTTCTTGTTAAAGGCACATAGGTTTACTAGCTGTATGAGACAGGCAGAAATGTCAAAGCGGGCAGTATCAGAAATCCCAACTATGTCCAAAACACAAGCTTAACTGCAAAATTGAGGGCACAACAATATTCCAGTGACTTTTACAAATCTGGACAACCAGCAAACCATAGACAAGACACAAAAAAAGATACTTGCAATGGCCTTGTCAAATCTAAAACCAATCTCAAGAACAAGGAGAAATTAAGATCAATAAGTGTTCCCCTGCATGTAACAATAAGAGGAAACAACAAAATTGTCAGATGCAAGACGCCAGTTTGTGGTGGACTTTGTGGCCATGTGTGCAAAGTCAGACACATACTGCTCAAAAAAAGGGAGGCATGCCACCAGAAAATGAGCAGTCTTCATCAAACTCATTTGCCCTACGTCTTTGAACAACATATGGATGCAGTTCTTCAAAAGATTTGTGGGTAAAAATAGTTGAAAGCCCATTAAGTCCACAGCACTCTCAACATAGTGATAGGTGAGTAAACATTTGGCTGTATGGTAATTCTTTTATTTAAGCAGTTCTAATCTTACATGATATATTTACTGCAAGTCATTGAACAGATTAAATTATATTTAACTGGTATTAACAGTCTTTCCCATATAAAAATGTTATTAGAGAACAGCACTGGTTCTTAACAGGTTTTCTTTCAAAAATTAACATTTCTGGATGTAATAAACATTTTGCCCTGTGGTGACAAGGCACTCCACCACTCAAGGTCCACATTTGACTCTTCCATTATAAACGTGGCAGTTTAACCTGGGCAGAAAAGCAGGCTTCTCCTCAGATGCAACAAGCCCTTAGTGCGTCTTCTTTTTCCTTTTTATTTGTTTAATTCCCGGATTCAGCATTTTCCAGATTAGTTAGCTTTTTGTTTGTAATGAATTAAGACATGCAGTAGATGAAGCTACAGATGCAGTTTAAGCTACAGATGTAATTATGTATGTTTTTAATCTGTAAACATTTCAAGTTTCAAAATCATTACAAATAATTTAAATAATTACAGTGGTGTGAAAAACTATTTGCCCCCTTCCTGGTTTCTTATTCTTTTGCATGTTTGTCACACAAAATGTTTCTGATCATCAAACACATTTAACCATTAGTCAAATATAACACAAGTAAAACACAAAATGCAGTTTTTAAATGATGGTTTTTATTATTTAGGGAGAAAAAAAAATCCAAACCTACATGGCCCTGTGTGAAAAAGTAATTGCCCCTTGTTAAAAATAACCTAACTGTGGTGTATCACACCTGAGTTCAATTTCCGTAGCCACCCCCAGGCCTGATTACTGCCACACCTGTTTCAATCAAGAAATCGCTTAAATAGGAGCTGCCTGACACAGAGAAGTAGACCAAAAGCACCTCAAAAGCTAGACATCATGCCAAGATCCAAAGAAATTCAGGAACAAATGAGAACAGAAGTAATTGAGATCTATCAGTCTGGTAAAGGTTATAAAGCCATTTCTAAAGCTTTGGGACTCCAGCGAACCACAGTGAGAGCCATTATCCACAAATGGCAAAAACATGGAACAGTGGTGAACCTTCCCAGGAGTGGCCGGCCGACCAAAATTACCCCAAGAGCGCAGAGACGACTCATCCGAGAGGTCACAAAAGACCCCAGGACAACGTCTAAAGAACTGCAGGCCTCACCTGCCTCAATTATGGTCAGTGTTCACGACTCCACCATAAGAAAGAGACTGGGCAAAAATGGCCTGCATGGCAGATTTCCAAGACGCAAACCACTGTTAAGCAAAAAGAACATTAGGGCTCGTCTCAATTTTGCTAAGAAACATCTCAATGATTGCCAAGACTTTTGGAAAAATACCTTGTGGACTGATGAGACAAAAGTTGAACTTTTTGGAAGGCAAATGTCCCGTTACATCTGGCATAAAAGGAACACAGCATTTTAGAAAAAGAACATCATACCAACAGTAAAATATGGTGGTGGTAGTGTGATGGTCTGGGGTTGTTTTGCTGCTTCAGGACCTGGAAGGCTTGCTGTGATAGATGGAACCATGAATTCTACTGTCTACCAAAAAATCTTGAAGGAGAATGTCTGGCCATCTGTTCGTCAACTCAAGCTGAAGTGATCTTGGGTGCTGCAACAGAACAATGACCCAAAACACACCAGCAAATCCACCTCTGAATGGCTGAAGAAAAACAAAATGAAGACTTTGGAGTGGCCTAGTCAAAGTCCTAACCTGAATCCAATTGAGATGCTATGGCATGACCTTAAAAAGGCGGTTCATGCTAGAAAACCCTCAAATAAAGCTGAATTACAACAATTCTGCAAAGATGAGTGGGCCAAAATTCCTCCAGAGCGCTGTAAAAGACCCATTGCAAGTTTTTGCAAACGCTTGATTGCAGTTATTGCTGCTAAAGGTGGCCCAACCAGTTATTAGGTTCAGGGGGCAATTACTTTTTCACACATGTAGGTGTGGGCCATGTAGGTTTGGATTTTTTTCCTCCCTAAATAATAAAAACCATCATTTAAAAACTGCATTTTGTGTTTACTTGTGTTATATTTGACTAATGGTTAGATGTGTTTGATGATCAGAAACATTTTGTGTGACAAACATGCAAAAGAATAAGAAATCAGGAAGGGGGCAAATAGTTTTTCACACCACTGTACAATTACAGGTACGAAGACCAGTACTTTCTGAGAGTCCAGGCAGCACTATAAATGCTTTATTGAGGCCTACCAGGAAAAGGAGATGGGCAACATTCTTCTCACTGAAAGACTGTGCTGACCAAGGCCCCACCCAAGGCAGGAAACACCAAGTTGGTTCAAACCAGTATAGTACCACGCTGAGCATATTTCACCTCTACACAGAGTTGTTTTTGGCTGAAAACACATCTGCACAGGTTGTAACAAATATCCTAGAGCTGACAAACTGAGGAAAAACTGGACACTCTAAAAGTGAAGTTAACCTTTATCTCAGAGGGATGCATCAAACTACTTACAGCTCTTCTGGAGCACACTCCCTCTCCTACTGCAGTTTCAGCATAGAACATCATGAAGATCTGGGCTTCTGCCTGATGAATGGAACTGCAAAACCCTATGGTTTTGGTGCCAAAACTGATGAGGTGTTGTCATCAGATGGGCATGTGACAGATGAGAGAAGTGCTTGATCACCTGTATGATGTATTCCACCTGGTTTTCAAAACATTGGGATTTCCATCTTTGAAGGAAGTATATAAGCTAGTCAGAGTGTTTGATCCCAGGCAGGCCCCTGCTATGGAAAACACATTGAAGGATACACAAACTGAATCCTCTGATGAACCCATCAGCAGATTTAAGTGAAGAGTGGACAGCATATTTACACAGTGGTTCAAATGAGGTTCGCCCTTCTGTGAAGCTGGCGAATTACTGGAAGGGTATAAGACAGTTTTCCCCCCCAAGGGTGACAGAGATAGCATTGCCCTAACACATACTTCCCAGTTAGCTTAGTTGACTGCAAGAGTGGTTTAGTATGTTTATTTTTTTTATATATTTGTTTTATATATATTTATTTTAGTAAATACAAGAATCTCCTCACAGACAAGAGAAAGTTGCTCAGTAAGCTAAACACCAAGTGCCGCACAATCACGTACATCAAGGGGGATGTGTGTTAGAGATGGAAACCAAATTAGCACAAGTTAGCTACAAGGTAAAACAAATTGTATCTATTAAGGGTATTAGAATGTGACGACTGTTAGTTTGCTGAATTCAGATGTACAAATTACACTTTTTATTTTATATAATTCCCTTCCAAATAATGCCTTATTCATTAGTTTATGGCCTGAAATTATGTTTAGGTACAATAAGGTACAGTTGTGCTAGTATGCTGTTTCATTAAAAGGAATGTAAAGTGCCATTTCACTATAGTTTAAATTGTAGCTGTTGCTGCTTTCTTACAGTTAAAAAAAAAAAAAAACTGGTAAAAAACTCAGATCCAAATCAATGAAGAAAAAAAAAAAAAAAAGTGAAAACTGAAAATCAGAAAAAATAAAATGGGTTTCATAGGGCCCTACGTGGGATTTACAATTTTCTACAATGTAATATTGTCCAAATAGTACTAACAGAGAGTGAAGTAACACAGTCTGCTCCAACTCTGCTTTAAGACAGACAGAGGGCTTTTAAGTAATCAACAGAAGTTGAGATACCTATACAAATTGTTTGTTTTATCTTGCAAGGCTTAATTTACTTTAATTGCTGCAGAACATCTGTAGGTTGTAACCTATTAGTTTTTCCCTGAAAAAGGACCATTTTGTAATATTCTGAAATTTCATTTTTTCAGTTTTTGTTTATTTTAAACTTTACTGCTTACCTTTTCATCATTGCCAGTCAGTCATTCAATGTATTTCAACTGATTAAATTTGAAGAAAAACTGAGATGTTCTAAAATTTAGTGTATATCAGCAAAACACAGTATTGGCATAACCTAAACCTGTAGTTTTAATGAAAATATAAGGTGTAAAGGTGGTACTTCTGTAAATAAAGTGCTGGATGTGGGTCACACTCAACTAAGTATTGCACATCTAAATATTGGATTTAAGGAAAAACTATGTATTGTGTCTCCTGCACTAAAAATTTACTACTGTATATGCATTTTCAGCTTTGGAAACCCTTAAAGTTAAAAGTTTAATGCTTTCCAAAAGACACTGACAACAGATCATTCCACTGGCCACATGCTTCTGGACAATAAACATTATTGGAATACAGAGGCACATCCATACCAAGGGCTGAGCACAACTATTTTAGCACATTGGCATGGCGCCACATCAAGGACATCTGTTAACATTCCACTGTGTGCTACACAGTAAAAGCTTCCAGTTTGGCTAGAATTAACAACAGTTTAATGCTGTCTGCTGAATGTGCTTTGACAGCCAGCTCCACAATTCTGAGACTGTACATTAACTCTGCTGTAGAATACCACTAAATGAACAAACATACCTACATTTGAGTTGTTTCATTTACTTGCTAATGTGATGAAGATCAAAACCCAAAATCACATGACAAAAGCAAAAAACACCACCAAATCTTTACAGGACAATATGTTCAGGTGGTTATTGGGGAAAAAAAAGACAAAACCCACATAAAAAGAAAACAAGTCAACTCTAAACCCACCGTGTAATTACACACACATATACATATCACTGTTCTGTTTTGGACTTGATCTGTACATCTTATGTTTGCTCTTTTGCAGCCAAGCTCAAGTATACGGGTGGCTGCCCCAAACCTTTTTGTGTGTCAAGGCTGATTATTTCACAATACACATATATACATACATACATACATACACACACACAAAAAAAAAATCCATTAAAGATAAAACAGCCTGAGACTTAAAAACCTGGTCACATCACGAGCATGTCAACCAATACCGAGAACACTGTCAATCTAATCTACTTTCTGAAGTAGATGACTGGACAGTATTAGTGTAGAATACTTAATATTTACAGGCAACATTTCAAAATGGAAAGTACTGTCAAGAATAAGCAAGACCAATGACCAACAATGAAATGTAAATCAATAAGAGATGCACTCTTTAAATTTGCTAAATCACACCAGCAAAACATGTAAGAAATATTAAATACTAAAAAGGTCTCAAACTGGCTATGATATAATTCAACAACTGTCACTAACGTATAATCTCCTCATTGCATCAAATTTCATCTTGCCTGAAGGGCCTGAGCTGCCTCAAAAGGTGTCATTTTGCTCGACTTCTGCATCCATAATGGCAAACACGGTACAACACCTTACTACTTAGTATTTGATGCAATTAAAAAGTTTGTTTTACACCATTCATTTGAATTTAAATAGCCAATAATTTTTTTTTTATTAACTTTCACTTAACTTAAATTACTCGCAAAACTTTTTGCTTAAAATGTTCTAAGCAGACAAATCAACTCCCTGTAATTTTAGATGTGTATAGGTGATGGATTCACAAATAAATACTTAGAAAGGATTCATTATCACATTTTAAAACAGCCAGGTTTGTAGATACAGTGGAACCTCGGGTCACGACCGTAATTTGTTCCAAAACTCCGCTCGCAACCCTATTTGATCATGACTCGAACTAAATTTCCCCCATAGGATTGTATGTAAATAAAATGAATCCATTCCAGACCATAGGAAATGTACATTTTTTTTTTAAAGATTTTTAAGCACAAAAATAGTTAATTATACCATAGAATGCATAGTGTAATAGTAAACCAAATGTAAAAACATTGAAAAACACCGAGAAAACCTTGAACAGAGAAAACTAACATTAATAGAGTTCACGCTACAGCCTTATGAACCACTCGCTGTAAACACTTTTTTTTTTTTTTTAAATAAGTTTTAAGCACAGGGAAAAAATGAAAATTTGAAAAATCCTTAATTTATACAAAAACTAACCATAAACAACCAAGAAAACTAACATTGCAGGAGTCGAGTTCTGGCATGAAGGAAGTGAGGAGGAAGAACTAGCCACTCGTAGAGGGATAGTTTTGTAGCAAATCGCCATGAATCTTCCTGGCTTTCTCGCATAACATCGCCTCGCTTACGCTATCCCCTGCAATTTGCTTCTCGTTCAACCATACTAGCAACAGTTTTTCCACCTCTATGACGATGCGGGTTCGCTGCATGCTCCCATCTTCCTTCTGGGAGCTCTTGAACCCATCACCGTCGATAATGTTACTGATGAGATTGGCAGTGATGCATAACAAATGGAGCAAGAGGATGGTGTATTTATAAAAAAAAAAAGTGCCAAAAAATCCTTTAAAATGAGGTTAAAACAACACTGGGAAGCAGTCCTTTAAAAACAACAAAGCCCTGCGTCTTCTTTACCTGGCGGCCCCCCTGCTTCTCCCATCTGGACCCTGCAATAGAAGAGTCATCCTACCAGCAGCTGACCTTCTCTCCGCTCATCTGGTCTGGTGGCCTCCCGATCCCTGGCTTCGGCCGCGCACTTTCCAGACCGAGACTTGGCTTCACCAACAACCAGGATGCTCACGTCAGTGAATTCACCACCCAAGCCTCCCAAATCCCGCTGCCTTCTTGGCCTTACACGGCCAGCTGTCCTTCTTCCAGTCACTCCGGCTCTCTACTAAATGCTCAGCGGGAGCGACCACTTCCAACTGCCCTAGGTGTTGGCCAAACACCCCTGCTAGGGCTCAACTGTCCAGCTGCATGCCTGCAATCCTTCTGTTGTTCGCTCACACCGGCTCTCTCTCACCACACTGCTTCCTGCAACCTCCGTCTCTCTCTTTTCTTTCTCCCTTTTTTCTCCTTCCAAGCCTCTTTATGAAGAGGATTTGATAGCCGTGGAAATCAGCAGCCCCTGGGAACTATTACAGATGCGGACCATCTCTCACCTGTGCACTTAGGTCAAACGCCCACATCACAAACTCTTCAGGAACCACTTCAGCCACACACCACCATGCCCCCTGGCAAAGCCGCGAATGCAGAGATTATTTTAAAACTGGCCTCTAACGTGAGCTGTGGACCCGCTATACCACAACCTCTTCCAGCACGTGAGGCCTCTGCTTGGTTAACACTGCAACTCCTTTTGCAACATCACCCATTTTAATGGCCTCTTTCTGCTTTAGAATAGTCGAAATCGTAGATTTTGACTTGTTGTACTCGGCAGCAAGATCAGTAACACAAACACCACACTCATACTTTTCAATGATTTCTCTCTTTAATTTGATTTCAATTTTCTTCAAACCTTAAAAATTACAAAGAGTTCACAGCGAATGCACGCTCATCTGACTGAGAACAATGTACAGGGAGAGACTGAACATGTGCGGAAATCGTGTGTACGAACCAGAAGGGAAACTGGCTTGTTCGTCATCCGAGTGTCTGGTCGTGAACATATGCAAAAGTTTAGCGAAATATTTGGTCGTAACCCGATTTGTACGTGTTCTGAGACGTTCGTGACCCGAGGTTCCACTGTACTTTGAGAAGTCAGAAGAGGAAGCATGCAATTAACTACTAAAAATAAAATGAAGTGACTCTTCAGGCAAAACAACTGTCATTGGAGAGGTTTCCTTGTTAAAGTCGCAAAATTATTGTATTAATCATTTTTATATAAATATTTTGTGGGCTGCAAAACAAAATTATCTGAGTTTCAATTAATTTATTTATTATGGGGAAATTCGCTTTGATATATGAGTGCTTTGGATTACAAGCACGTTTCCGGAACGAATTATGCGCGCAATCTGAGGTTCCACTGTATACTGAAACATAATTACAAGTATTTCATAAGTTTCAAAAGGTTTTTATTAACAATTACATTAACTTTATGGGAACAGTCAATATGTGCAGTGTTGGCCCTTTTTCAAAATCTCTGCAATTCGCCCTGGTATGCTGTCAATCAACTTCTGGGCCAAAACCTGACTGATGGCTGCCCACTCATGCATAATTAATGCTTGCAGTTTGTCAGAATTTGTGTTTTTTGTTTGTCCACCTGCTTCTTAAAGATTAACCATAAGTTCTCAATGGGTTTAAGGTCTGGGTATTTTCCTGGCGCTATGGACCCAAAATTTCGATGTTTTGTTCCCAAACCACTTAGTTATCACTTTTGCCTTATGGCATGATGCTCCATCATGCTGGAAAAGGCATTGTTCGTCACCAAACTGTTCTTGGATGGTTGGGAGAAGTTGCTTTCAGAAGCCACAACTTTACACAACATGCATTTTTTTCTGGGGTACATTGCCTCAGACTATAGTTAGATAATATTCACAAATATCAAAGAGATTAATCAACTTATTATTTCAAAGAAAATCATAACCTAAAAGACTTGCAAGGTTTTCATTTCTGCCTTGCTTTTAATCAACCCAGCATTTAAGCACTCCAGGCTTCCAAAGGAAATGAAGACTGTTCTACAAAACAGTGAAATAGCTTGGCTGCCACATACAATTAACACAGGAAACAAGATATTGCTTATTCACATATCAAAAGCCAAAAAATTTCTAAAAAGCACAATCTAGTACAAAGTCCCATGATTAATATGCTACTGATACCAGTATTAAAAATGTGTTGGCACAAATAAAGCTAGAATTAAAAATGGACGATAATTTCAACTAAACTACACTTTTTTAATGGGATGTCTCTAATTACAAAAATAACTTATTGCAAGTTTACTAACAAGAACATTCTTTTACCTTTCAAAAATAAGCTTACATACACACAGGTACATACATTAATATACACATTAATATTACATTTTGAGTATTTCAACTCATTATTCCATCACCCGACCAGCATGAGATTTCACAGCTGACTTCTAAGCTCTACTCCATATGAGAAGTTGAACTTGAGTATAATTATGGGTATGAAAAATACAGTGGAAGAATTGTTATTTTGAGTCATAGATATGTGTGTGTGCGCGCGTGCGTGCGTGTGTATGTATGTATATATGTATGTATGTATGTAGCGAAGCACAATATTTGCTTTGTGTATAGAATGCCAGTTAACCACTCTGGACCAAATACTAAATGCAAGAATTATGTTGCACCTCAAGGAAAAGAATAAAACACAACAACAAGGAACGTAATTTCACAGCTTTGATTTATAATGATGTGTAGCATTCAGGAAAATATACAACATGAATCTTTGCAACAAATGTAATACACTGACTGGTTTTAGCTCTTAGTGTTACTGGTAAAGCACAACTTCAGGCTTGTTTCTTAAATTCTAAAACTTAATACTACAGTTAAAATATTTATCACAGTTTTTAAGAAAATCACTTCACTTTGTAATTCCTTTTTTACCATATTCTTTTTGTTTAAAAGAATATTCTTAAGCTGAAAGGTCTCATTAAAATTCATAAGAAATGTAATAGGCTTAAGGCATTGAAGAATCAAGACACAGTGTTACTTTGTTATTAAACTTTGACCAAGAACAAAGAAAACAGATGCTAATCTTTAAACTCTTTAAACACACTTGCTTGGACTGGTTATTTTACATATTATCAAAACTAATAAAAAGCTAATAAACACATGCATAGCACAATGTGAAGGATGGCCAGAGCCTTTACCTGGGCAGGGCATCAACTGGGTGAAAGGACCAAGGGAGAGAGCATGTTTGTGGCTTTATCTTCCCCAGAACACTAGAGGGCAGCCTCCCTGGGTTGCTACAGCATCACGGATCCCTGCAGGGCATGCCAGCAGTGTGAGTTGGAGCAGCCCTGTTCGCCACCGTGTGTGCCGCCAGTGGGTGCTGCAGACACAGCGGAGCCCTTTGTGGCACCACTTCTGCCACACCCGGAAGTGCTGCCAGACGGTCAAGGAACACCTGAAGTACTTCCTGGTGCACGATAAAAGAAATTGCTTCGTTCCAGTTGAGGATCCACAGTCAGGAGGTGGAGGACAAAGCTTGCGAGGAGGGGTGGAGGCTGAAGAGAGACTAAAGAGAGAGGAAGAAAGAAGGACTGTGTTGTATTGTGCTGTGTTTGTGCTTGTGAACTGTGCTGTACTGGGGGGAAATGGGGGAAGGCATTGTGTGTTTTCCGTGTCTGTTGTGTCCAGGGTTTGCGGAGCTGTATGCCCCATTGTGGTCCACAACACACAGGAGAATGCACACCTTGATGGCTTTCTGTTTTTGGCCTAATGTGTTTACTTAAACAAGAACTCTGCCACACTGTGTGTGATAAGTTGCACAATTTAAAAGCACACTTACCTGCTACACAATGTTATCAAACAACATACCAATGCGTTCTGTCCTGCAAATAGTTTTACACTATAAATCAACCAAAAACACAAAATTTGTTTGTTACTTCAAAACTAAAAATTGTAGAAACATACAATACCAGAATTTTTGGATGCAAGCTAAATACCAAGATACTACTTTTTCTGTACATAGTGCAACAACCTTCCTATTAGTATATTTGCCTATATTTCCTGGGCAAATTAATTTTGAAACTACAATCTAAATGCACAGCAGCAGGAAAACTAGTTGGTGAATTAAACAATTGGTTTATTTAAAAACACACTTGACAAAATCTATTAAAATAAAAACCTGTGATCAATATGCATCTCTTCAGAAGCTGAACCAACTAGTACAGGTCAAAGCTTAAACAGTTCTACTACACCACAGCATCAACACTGCAAAACATGAACTAAGCCCATACCATACACAGATGTAAAAGTAAAAGAACCACCAAGACAGGTCAACAGAAGGAATATGAGCCAGCCCAAACAACTCTGTGAAAGTACAGGAAAAATTACATTAACCAAAGTACACTATTAGACCCAAATATTGTACAGTGTTAGATGAGCAAAACAAGTTAGTAGGGATGGGAGTACTGTTGGATTTTCGACTTCAGTATCTGAAGCAAATAACTGATATTTCAAACACCCAAACCAAACCCCCTCCTTACTCCCTGGTACATCACACAAATGCTCGCCTCCCTGGTAGGCCGCACTATGCACCGATTCCCTCTTGATAGCTGAGAATTCCAGATCACATCAAAGTAACTTGTCCCCATCGAGTTCCAATCACATTGATGTGTGTAGTTTCATTTTGTGAATCTACAAAAAGGACGTTTTTCTTCAGCTGTACTACTTGTCAGTGTTGAGGAAGAATGGGAGGGTGGTGCTTGAGAGAAAAGCCAATATTGACTTCCAGTTTAAAAAAATAAATAAATAAAAAATTCTGGTTCTGTATCATTTTAAAATTTGGGTATTTCAGTACCGCAGAACACTAGAAGGGAGTCATCACCGACTGGGCTTATGGTTGAAAAACAAATGGCAAGTACTGACTGGCCAAAAAGAAGTCTGAAGCATTACCATACATTATCCAAGCTTCAACCTATTTCTCAGCAGCAAGATATACTAATCAGCCTTCAGATGTCACAACAAGGGATGCATCAGCTTCACCATTAGTAACACCAATAAAGGCTAAAAAAAATGCAAGGTATTGCATTTCAATTTTTTATGACAAATTTTAAAATTATATGGTCACTGCATAGGAAGGCAGAGAATACTGCCAGGTCTGCACTAGCTCAATGATGCACACACCCACAGGCCAAAAGCCTTCATAGTTTGTGCACTTAAAATCTCTGCATACATGTGAATACTATGCTAAACACAAAATGAAGGGAAAAAAAAAAGAGTAATTTGCTGAAAGAAAATGTGGAAGACATAAGGGATCATCCATTTTTTCTATTTTAGGACATCTGTTATCAACAAAGATGTATCCCTTCTGTATGTATGTCAAAAAAATTTATCTGAATGTAGTCAGCATTGTCATTAGTCCTTGTTGCATTCGGTTGAAACCTAAATTATATTGAAATAGAAACAACAATGTCACAATTCCAAAATGAAGTCCAGAGGTGAAGCATACATCTAATATATTTAGTAAAAGTTCATGCACAAAACAAACAAACAAATAAATAAAATGACAGTTCATTTCAAGGCAGCAGGGATATGCTCCATATCAATGCTTGCACAAGTAAAATCGTACAGGTGTATGAGAGGAGAAATCAAGGCATTCATCTTCAGTATTTAATTCTGTATGAGCTGCTATCACACAAGCCTGCCAAGCCCATTATCTATATATATAATTCACCAAGGCAAGACACCCATGGAAAACACACCGGAAGGGGCGTGGATTCACTAAGCCGCCGACAAGTAAGACACCTATGGCGCACGCAGGGAGGAGCCACGACCACCAACTCCAAGACCATTGGATACGACGACAACTCGCAGAGCCACGCCCACCAATTCAGACGTGACGACACAAAGAACAGTGTCATTTATATTCGTCTGTCGCAGCGGCCTCATGTACCTCCGAGCCACCTTGACTGTTAATATAGGCATGTTTTTCGCGGAGGTGAGTCGCCATATGCAGCGTGTAAAACGGTTTGCGAGGGGTATCCCATGGGATCCTTAAAACAATCCTTCACAACTGAGGTTAAAACACAACGAAGTAAGCAGTCTTTACAAACCGAGTTTTCGGTTACGACGCACGACCTCGTGCACCATAGCAAACTGTTTTACACGCTACATACAGCAATTCGCTTCCGCGACAAACATGCGTCTTCTTGACTCATGGACAATTATATGTTGCTCTCTCCAGAGTTCCATCTTTTCATTCACTTTCTGTTGCATCCTCAAACCCTCTCCTTTTAGACAACTGTGTTTTTCCAGAAGTGTTCAACCATCAATAAATAATTATGCGGCGTTTGTTATGCCGCAGCTTCACTATTGTGTTGCATTTTGCTCTCTCCAGAGTTCCATCTTTTCATTCACTTACTGTTGTATTCTCACACCAACCCCCGTTTTAGACAACCGTGTCTTTCCAGAAGTGCCGAGCATTCAATAAATAATTATGCATGAGATTGAGCGTGTGTCTACCCGGCACAGAGGAGTGGGTAAGCGGTTGAACTCCATTCAGGCTGCAAACCGTGGAATTCCCACTAAGTGCGACTCATACGCTCCCACTGGTTATGTCCCTACCCTTTGTACACACCCCCCTCCCACCTCACTACTACCGTGGTCGGGTGTCTTGGTGAATTATATAAAGAAAAGCAGCCAAAACCGCACAAAGCAATAAAACGTCTACGTGAGTCACAGGTGCATCTGGACTGTGTAAAGACAACAACGACTCAAGTGACAAGTTGGAGGTGGGCACATGAGCGGGCAGTGCATACTGAACGAGAAATCAGCAGACTAGCAGGACGGAGGGAGCTGAATGGACGTCTTTCTCCTCTCCTCCCGTTCCACACTCCGCACCTGAGCGCACCCCCATCCCTCCGTCTGGCAGGAGAAGGCGCAATTGTGGTCCGCCAGTTTTCAGTCACAGACAATTGTGTGTTGGTTCGTTCCGTGCATCAGTTTTTCTTGCTGATTTATTACATTACCGATTTTTCAAATGTTAATTTTCTCCTTGTGCTTAAAAATCATTAAAAAACTGGCCTGATTATGCGGCGTATGGTACGCCGCGGGTTTGCTAGTGCAATATAAAATGAACTGCACTTCAGTACTCAGTACACCGGCTGTATATGTCTTAGCACTAATCACAGCATTTCAGCAATGCTACTGGTCCCCCAAGTTGTTAATCAAAGAAATGCCCCTGGTTTTACAGACGTCACAGATTGTCTACAGTAACTGTTATGCACATCTTGAAGCAGTCTACTGTGCGTGTATGCACGTTCCAAAAATCAGCTACATTTTAGAACTACAACCACGTTACTGCCCACATATCTGAAGGCAATACTGCAGCATCATAATGTACTGCTGTTAAGCAAACCAGAATTTCTGTCCGTTCTTTGTCATAGTAGCAAACTAACCCTTTTACCTTAACTCACCATAGCTTCAAACTGTACACGAACCCCAAGATTCATTATAGACAGACTTCCCAGTGCCTTAGTTTTTGTCACCATGCTCGTGAAAATTGCATATCTGAATTTGCATTTCAGAATAACTTGAAGTCAGCATTTATAGTCAAAGTATCAATCACGATACTAACAAGCCAGCTGGAATTATTAGACCAAAGTGAAAAAGGCATAAACAAATTGCTCACATATCAAAATCAGCTATCAGCTACTTATAAGCAATTATTTTCTTTAAATTAACTAGGGGGTTTTGCTCATCAACCCATTTTGACCCCCCCACCACCACCAAGCGCTACGCTCCGTTGTGAAGAGGGGGGCTTTACCCACCCCAAGGAGACGCAGCCGCTCCTGCAAAACGGTGATACAATGGGAAACAAATTCCTTTTTTTTTTTTTTTTTTTAAATCTACTCGTTGGTCGTTCAGCTGCTGGATTATTGCTGCTACCATGCCATGTGATCTGCACTTCGCTTACCTACCCCTTCCCCCGGACCAGCATGCCTTACACACCTTTGCAAAGAGGGGGTCTGAACACACCCCAAGGAGACACGGTCACTCCTCCGAAACCCCTCTAACGGTGAAACAATGGAAATCAAAAACAGTTGTTTTTGTAACCACCATTTTGCTCGATCAACTGCTGGCTTGCTGCTGCTCCTGTGCACCGTGATCTGCATTTCATGTGGCGCTTCAAACATTTTAAAGTCACTGTGTGGTCTCTCTTCTTCCCCAGACATCCTCAAACATTATTCAATGTCTTTTCGCTGTTCTGTTATTTCACAGAGTAATACTGTTCCGTTATTTCACAGAGTAATATTTTCTGCTTGTTTGCGCTAATGCTATCTTTACTCTACGGCTACAGGCCATTGTGAAGAGGGGGGCTGAACACACCAAGGAGACATGTTCACTCCTCTGAAACCCCTTTTAAAACGGTGATACAATGGGAATCAAATAACAGTTTTTGTTTTAACCTCCTCTTTGATCTTTGATCAGCTGGCTTGCTGCTGCTCCCTTGCCGGGTGATCTGCATTTCGTTCTGTGCTTCGAACGTTTTAAAGTCACTGCCTTGTCTCTCTTCTCCCCCAGACATCCTAAAACACTATTCGATCTCTTTTCACTGTTCCGTTATTTCACCGAGTAATATTTTGTGTTTGCGCTAATGTGATCTTTACTCTCATTTTCTTGAGACTTACAAATTTTCCTACTTCCATTATCTCTAACCTGCTCTGCATGTGTATCATGGGACCTGCTTCCAAAAGGTTGTAAGTATGATGTGACTTACCTGTCTCAAGGGATGTGAAAGTGACTCGGTCTCTCTGATCTGTCTTCAAAAGATCACGTCTCATCGCAAGTTTTTTTTTTTTTTTTTTTAATAATAGAGAGATGTCTGTAGTATTGTGCTATTAACAAGAAAAATACGGATATCACATTTACATTAGTACACCATAACCACAACATATTGCCTTGATTGTACATGAAGCTTAACTATGACCTCAAGTGTAAACTCAACCGGGCTTGCAAAATTTAAATGTCAAACAAAATGTTGGACTTTTATTCCTTTATCTGGGTTGGCATGTTGCTGTGTGGCGATGTAGACTGTCCAAACACAAAATTCGACAAAGAAATTATAATGCCACTATCATTTTTTACTAAAACGGTTAAGCCAAAAATCTTGTGACTCATACAATGTATGAACAATAAGTTCAGTATTACTCTTAAGTCTGAAGCATAAACAAGTTTCTCTCACAATCCTGAAACAGGAATACATTCCTCATCTATTTAACCACATTGTATTTTTAGCACGAAGATGCAAATAAATCTGACAAAGTCACCACAAACTCAGAGTCACATCTGCACTATACATTTAGATTTGTTTATAGTATCATCCTGTCTAATACAATAGTAATTCAGAAAAAATACTAACATACACTTTTTGGCTTCAAAAACACAGTGACCAACAAAAATGTAGTGTTTGCCACTTCATCTTCAATCAAGACTTCAGCAATTTAATAAACCCCTAACTGAACACCACTGCAATTACGCACATCCATTAACTTTACGCATATTATTGTTGAGAATGGCCACATGCTTCAAAGCATTATCGACTGAACACAAATAACTTGCCAATGTGGAAGTTTTCAAAGACTAAATAAACTGTCTTGGAATGGACACATGGAGCAGATAGTTGTTTAACTGCCGTGGACTGATTTGTAAGCCCAGGACAGGCAGAAACTCTCCATTATAATGAACTGGTTAGAAATTAGAATGGAGGATCAGATAAAACAACTGTAGCAACTTTAATAAACAGTCAGAGGATAAATGCAAAGCCTTCACTTGACGGAGGGATGAAAAATCTACGTATGGCACTTTACTAAAGAGTTAATAAACTCACAAAATATATGAAATTTAATTGTAAAACAGTTGGAACTGACAGCAGATTGGTCATATCATCGCATTCTCAAAGTATGAGCAAATTGTGCAATTAGTTGAGAAATAGACAGACATTCTCAAAGGGATAAAAGTGGCAATCATAAAAGGCCAAGTTTCTAATATCCCAAAGAACAAAAAAAATCCCTCACACACTATGAGCTTACAGTCAATTCTCAAAAAAGTTTAAATTGTTATTGCATCAACTTACCTTAAGGTAAAAAGGAAGCGATCCCCCAAAAACAAGTTCTACCCTTCCAACATTAATAATTTGCTTTAAATAGGCAATTTGCTACATCAGAGAACAAAATTATAAAATTTATAAAAATGAAGATTACTGTAACTGTAATTGACAGTTAATACTTCATCCAGCCAGACACTTAACTGCACCATTTTCTGTGTTTATAAAAAATGGCTAGCACTTTAAACATTAGCAGCATAACAGGAACCTTCAGTAAGGAGTCCAATTCTGTTACTGTGTCACACCATCGCCTTAACTATTTTAAAAACTTGTATAGTCAAATATATTTTTATAGCCGATGCCCCGTAGCATACGGCGGTGTAAGAATAGGAACAGAAAACGGAGAAAAAAGGAATTCAGAAATCAAGAAGAAAGAAATACTTCTTGAAAGACGCAGTTGTGAATAGGTGTTTTGCTGGAGACGACAGATAATGAGTTGAAAGATCTAATCTCGGAAACAGCTTGAATTTCAGCTTCACCACCATAAACTCCAGAAGCTGCCACGTATTGATAGTTCTCCTGACTTCTTGTGATAACTCGACTTGCGTTGGAAAGAACAGGAAGAACGTCTCCAAATCTGTCCCAATGTGATGCAACAAAATCTACTGCCCTATGTCGTAGTGAGAGCGTATTGCCTTTGTCAGCAGTTTTTGTCAAGAAATAACCCACTGATAGGAACTGGCAGCTGCCGGATCCTGGAATACAGATGACGTTGTACAAAAACCCATCGACAGAGAGAAGATACTGTCGTTCATTTTATAACAAAGGCTTAGGAAACAACCGTCGCAGTATAACGAAAATAGCAAGGAGCAAAACCAATGCCAATGGTCGAGAAAGTACCTTCCTGTAGCAGGCTACGGAAAAGACTTCCAGGAGCAGACATGGCCGAAGTGAAAGGTCACGCGGTCAGGCTAGATATCCATAGACATATATAGGTAAGACACTGCATTCACTTTGTTGCCCAGTCGACACGATACGTCAGCACGTCCAACCTACTGCGAGTGGCAAAAGTGCCATTTAAACTAATACAGGTAGACGTGTAAACCGGGTTTTCTGATGAAAAAACAATATCGTTTACATACAACAGATTTTGGCAAATCTTTTACATGCAATTATTTATATCCATTTATACACTAATAATGGCAATTATTAAATGATTATTATTATTAAATAATTCCTTCCATATAAGTAACATTTCTCGGACTGCCTTCACATCTCCAAAACATTTCTAGAACGTCCTGTTCTTACGCAGCACTGTACTGAAGTATTGGTTAATGCCCTAGTCCCCTCACATATTACTGTAATGCTATTCTATCTGGCATCCCACAAAACCTTATCCATAGCTAACAACTTCTTCAAAATTATGCTGCCAGGATAATAACTTGTTCTAAATCCACTGAACACATTACACCTATTCTCTCTCAATGTTACTAGCTCCCTGTTAACTACTGAATACAATGCAAAATACTGCTCTTAACATTTAAAGCTCTCCACAACTTCACTGATCTCCTCCAGACTGACACTCCCTCTCGCTCACTCAGATGCTCATCTGCAGCTCTACTTTCTGTACCACACATCAGACTCTGTTCTATGGGAGCTCGAGCATCTCTCATAGTGCTCCTCAACTCGATAATTCTCTTCCTTCTCATATACATCAGCTCGATTCAATAACACATTTTAAAACCGCCCTCAAATCTTTTCAAACTGGCATACCAATTGTGAATTTTGCACTGTTACTGCCAGTTATTTTTGTTTGTTTGCTAATTATTGATTTTTGATTTATCATTCTCTTGTTTTTAATATTACTAAAGTTGTTTAATTTTATTGTAAGGTGACCTTCAGTGCTAAGATTATAAAACAGGATTTTGTAATGGCCAAATATAACTAAAACAATTGTTCAGCCATACCTATTAAATGTAATCTCCCGGGATCTGGTCTGGAGCATACAGCAGTTTGTACAATCCCAAGCAGCACATTATTCATTACTTCACTCCACAGCAGTGCCACTCGCAATATGGCGGCGACATTGACGTACGATGCTGCTGGTCATGTGGTGTCTAGTAATTCTATGTCTATGTAAATATCGGGCGGGGACGTGACACCAATGGGGTCATGAGAGAGCAGCGGGGAACGCAGTAGTCCAAAGGAGGAATAGTACTCGAGAAAAGCGGTGTGGGGGTGTATGGGAGGCCACAGGCAGCATGGGGAAGGGTTTGGAAGAGGACAAATAGGAATCGAAAAATACCGTGTGGGCGGGACCGCGTTTGAAGAGGAAGCAGGACAAACCAGAAGAGAAATATATATAAAAGAGATATAGTAGCTTTGAAATACCTTTCAAACATATCTCTGCAATCTTTCCTCAAAGCTTACGTTTGGGGGAAATACAAGATGAGTGTGAGGTTCCCACACCAAAATAAATTCAGACCAAAATTGTAAATATACATTTTTGTGCCATTACTGGAAACACATTTTTGTATTTCTTGCAATTAAAGAAATATGTAAGCAGATTGTAAAGCCACTACCTACTAAGTTAACATGCACCTTAACTTTAAAAGAAATATGCAATAAAGAAGTTGCTTTTCTAAATTCCCTTTAGAACAAAGATCCTTCTCAGCATTTAGGTCTGGTTAATGTTAGAACACAACCTAAATTTATCAGAATTGTGATCTCCAATGACTGCCACATAGCTTCACACACAAATTTATCAAAAGCCAGAGATGTCAAATGCTACAAGACTATTTACATAGACAACCAAGAACTGTATACTGCTGTTTAAATTGTTCAAACCTTGAATAGTCAACAATAATCAAAACTGACTCACAAACCAAGCAGGGTACTAACACAACTAGCAGGCAAGTGAAATTACCATGAATGTAATACCTGTTTGGTATTGCAATTAACCCTTACAGCTAAAATGAAAATATATTTTGCTGATAATGAAACAGTAGGATTCCAGATTTACAACTGAATACAATTTTATTACACGAACATTAAACTGCAAAACGTAGGAGGCACTTAATATTATACTAATAGGATTGCAAATCCATATCCAAATAAATATGATACTCAAAATGTTCATCACCTTTACAATATTCCAAATCTCCCTACATGCCACAATTTAATAATTTTGTTTCCTGCTAACACACACTTCTGGGAACACATCCAGGCCGATTAAAAATTTTGGGTCAATAAATTTCCGAAGGAAATTAATTTCTGTCCAATATAACAGCAATCCTTTACCTTTTCTGAACATTGCCATACAGAGCTCCTTTGTGACTGGATGAGCCAGCACAGTCATGGTATAGTGAGAGAATACCGAGACACTTCACAAAAAGGCAAAACTTCAGGTGCTCCACTTGTAAAAAAAATGAAGTAAACAAAAGTCGGGAACAACATGGGACCATAAAAATATTTAGTTATAACGGAAATTGTTTTAAAGAATGAAGAAAAATATGTATATTGTGAACTGGGTTGCCGGAGATTCATCGTCTCTAACAATGGAGGCACAAGGATAGCTCCACAGCTGCATCTTACCGTGTAATATCTAACACCATTCCTGGACTCACCTGTCTGTCCCTCATGCAGCTAAGTCTGTGACCCAAGCTTGACAATACATGTATTTTAATAAAAAAAAATAAAAAAAAAAGCACTTTAAAACTAAAAAATAGAAATAGAAAATACGCTTCTGATTTTTATCTTCAAGTCCCAACGCCCAATCTTTAACTTTTGTCTTCAATTTTTTGATCCTTCAAAATCGTTAACAGCGTTATAGATGCAAGTCTGAATGCTTTCACCACGTCATTTTTCAACATTTTCCGGCGTCAGCTTTTTCCAGGATTGTTTATTTTTCTTTCAGTGTAAACCAATGCTGTTTCACACTTTTTTTATTCATGAAACTCAAACAATACAGTATCAACACATGACAACTACTCACAAAAACGCGAACACTCAGTGGAGCACTGACTCAGAATTTGCTTATTTATATGACGTCTTGCCTACACTCATGTTCAACTTTGCTGAAATTTGCAGGAAATTTTGCAACAGACTGCCAGAAAGAGACAGTCCGTTGCAGGTTTCATGAGACTCACGAAAAACGTAGGCACAGCATTATCTTCTTCAGTAGCCATTTTTGGTCAAAAAACATGCGTTATACTGAAATGTACATAAAACAAAATCCATTTAACATGATGTTACATGATCATTTGTCCTGGCCAACAAAAAGTGTTCATTAATCTGAAAATATTATTTCAGTATTCACTATAATGGGATTTGACCTGTATCATGCAGTTCCACTAATCTTTTGAGATGAGCTCATAAAAAGAAATCCTAATGTGTATTCTACTCTCTTAATTGTTACACCACCAAGCAAATATTTAACACAAAGCTTGGTGGCAGGATTTTCACATACCTCAATATTTCTGCTTTTGCTCTTGTAGTCTGGATCCTCTTCCCTAAAATAAGGACCAAAACACAGGCACATACAGGGAGATTAATGCAAAGGAACAAATTAAGGCAGGTCTGCTAAGCTATTTTGTAGGAATGTGTTCACCAAGTAGAATCCCTAACAAGTTTAAACCTTCCTGTGTCGTGTAACAAACGTTAAGCGGCAAAACCAATAATCCAGAAACTATTAAGTACTATGAACCGCAGAGGTGTGCAACTGCTCAAAATAAATGTTATTATTGCCAATTAACATAATTTGTGATTGTGATCAACCTCTTTAGCATAACATTTTTTAAAAAAAAAGTGTTGCATTTTTTGACATGAAAAAAGGCATTTATTAAATACCATCTTTCTATTGCAAAACACTAAAAGTATAAAGTTAGAAGTGAAGAAATAATGATACAAATAATAATGAAAAACAAAAATAATTCCAATACCTAACTGTATATACTGTCAAAATGTGCCGTGTGTGGTTTATCTTGAAATACAAATAAAATGCATAATCCAATGTCACAGTCGAGGCATCAGAAGCGTGATTTCTTGTAAAGTTTCCTTCCAGGCTTACCAGCTTTTGGAGAGCACACTGTACATGTGCAATTGACAGGAGCGTCACTTTTGGATTCATCCAAAACACGTTCTATTTCACTGTCCATTTCAATTTCACTTTGTCATTACTGCTCGTCTCATCATCAAGAGTGTTCAGCACCTGTGCTGCTAAAAAACATAAGATGCCATTATGAAGCTAGGACAAGACATGTCTATACCATTACAAGGGTAATACTCCAGACTATCGCTGACACATGAAACGCCTATATTGTTTCCTGAGCAACTCTCAGCACCAACGTTGGCACTTTTACAGCCCAAGTTATCCTCGGGTCTAACGCTTACGCAAGACGTGTCTATACAGTTGCCGAAGTGGCACACGGGTCTTAACGCCAAGGAGGTTTAGAATGCTACATACATATTGTGCTGCCAGCTACATTTATTGTATTCTCTATTTGTAATATATAATTTAAATTTCATTTAGGATGGAACCACTTAAAAACTGTAAATGTGTATGATTAAATGTATAAACGTGTATAATTGCATACATTCATTTTTTTTTAAACAAAATAACTTAAATAGTATACGCTGTTTAATACAGAGAGTAGGAGCAAGAAAACAACCCTGGCAAACCGTAGAATCAACTAGGGAAAAATGCAGTGGTTCTGCCTCCACTCTGCACAACACTCACAGTAATAGTGTACAGGCCAGCCATGATACCCAGCAACTTTGAGGGAATCCCACTGTCTCAGGATGTTCCACAGGACAGTGCGATCAACCGAGTTGAACGCTTTACAAAGATCAACAAAGGCTGCAAAGAAACTGATATTCACGCTTGTGCTCCATGAGAAACCTCAGTGCTAAGTTGT
The DNA here is from genome assembly GCF_016835505.1 of Polypterus senegalus. NCBI lineage: Eukaryota > Metazoa > Chordata > Cladistia > Polypteriformes > Polypteridae > Polypterus > Polypterus senegalus. The sequence continues at coordinate 52,699,458 of NC_053158.1, forward strand.
AGTCGATGGTAGACTTCTCAGGCGCAATACTAAGGACTTACCTGGCACTGAGAGGAGTGTTATTCCCCGTTCTTGCTCCTACTCTGTTCAAAGCTTGCATGGACTGGGTGTTGGGCAGTGTTGTTGGGTTCGGCAGCTGCGGGGCATCTGTTTGGCAAAGAGAGAATAACTGATCTCGACTCTGCCGACAATGCTGAGATGTTCGCAGAGTCAATGGAGGCTCTGTTCGGGGATCTCGAGGGACTGAGCATCTGGGCATGCAAGTGTCCTAATTAAAAACCATAATCCATGCCTTTTATGACCTGCTGAGCACAGCCATCATCATTGTGTCTGTCTGCAGAGAGAGTGTTGACTTTATCAAGACTTTTACTTACCTCAGCAGTGACATTCATGTCTCTGGTGACTCTTCTTATGAAGTCAACAGACAGTCTGGGAAAGCGGGGGGGCAGTCATGAGGTCACTGGAAAGGAGTAGGTAGCGCTCCCATATCTTTGCAACCAGTCTTTACTGGTGCTTCCTCTTTTGCTATATGGTTGCAAGATGGACACTATCCAGTGACCAGAGATGAAGACTGGACTCCTTCGGTATGGTGTCCTTGGGCACCGCTGGTTTTCTTTGTTGGACGGCACAGTTGCAGCAAATGCTGCTTTGCAGTAAGGAGACCTGCATTCGTTTCCCGGGTCCTCCCTGCGTGGAGTTTGCATGTTCTCCCCATGTCTGCGTGGCTTTCCTCCCATGGTCCAAAGACATGCAGGTTAGGTGCATTGGTGATCCTAAATTGTCCCTCGTGTGTGCTTGGTGTATGGGTGTGTGTGTGTGTGCCCTGCAATGGTCTGGCGTCCTGCCCGGGGTTTTTTCCTGCCTTGCGCCCTGTGTTGGCCGGAATTGGCTCCAGCAAACCTCCGTGACCCTGTGTTAGGATATAGTGGGTTGGATAATGGATGGATGGTTTTCTTTGTGTTGAATGAGTGGTTGCTCATTGAGTCCCAACTGAGGCACATTACCTGCATTGTGATGGAATGTCAGTTACTGCACCTATGGCTATGTAGCACAATTTCCTGAAGGTGATCCGGTTCACAGGATTCTTATTGTTGAGGACCCGAGTGGCTGGACTAGGCCAAGTAGACATGCACGCAACAGTTGGCTGCAGCAGATACATGCTAATTTCCAGAAGGTGGAACTGGACCTTGTGCCTACCTTGGGGGGTTGCCAACCAGGATCCCAAGGAGTTCCGTCATGTGGTGGGTGCGACAACACACTGTACCAGTGCATGCTCCCCAACCTGACCTGAATACATTAAAGTTTGTGATACTCAATTATTAAAATTTAAGTAAAACACTCCCAAACATATGCTTAGAAAACCTTCTGTGGTATAGCAGGTCCATGGCTTCAATAAAAAAAAAAGGCCAGGATTCAAATCCATAAAGCCATGTCACTCTCCGTGGGCGCGATTGCATGACCACGGGGAGTTAATTGAAGTAGTTGGGGTGAAGGAGGTTGAAGGACATGAAAGGCAGGCTTGGGAAGGACGATCTGGCCACCTGGAAGGAGGAGGCAGAATGAGCTGGGGCCCTGCGAAGGAGTGTTGGCTGTGGTGCTCTAGGGACTAGTTCACCCCACTGAATATTCGGGTGGAGTGTGGCGAGCAATGCAGGTGCCCTCCCTCGGATTCTGAGGTGCAACCAAGTGAGCACGAAGAAAGAAGGAAGGAGGGCCGACCTCAGACTGTCTGGCTATGGTGTCCGGAGGCAGCTAAAACAGGGGTCAGAAGAAAGGAGCTTGTGGCTGCAGAGTCTCCGCCAGGTACGCAAGTAATGGGTGAGCCGGGGAGAAGGAGGTGGACTGAGATCAGGAGGAGTTAGTCTGCATTTAAACCTCGGATTTTCAACGGATTCATTTATTTATGGATTTATATATGTACTGTTTTTTTATTAGAACACTGCACAACTGACACTTTTTTTTTGGTTTTACTTTTGTGTTCACTGTTTTTTTCTTTTTTTTTTTTTTTTTAAAAAAAGCACTTGGGCACTTTTTCCACAATCCTCTGGCATCATCAGAGAATGGTCCTCATTTGTCATCTCAGTCATAACTATTGACAGTGTTGGTTCAGCAGACTCTCATATTGGAAGTGTGAGTCTGTAAGGGACCAGCATCATCACACCTTCCATCACTACCACGACCCAATCAAAGATCATAGAATGTTGAATGCGAGTCTTCTGTATCAAGAAAACAAAAATATCGTGTGTATGTATTATCAAAGAAGATAAAATCTTAAATGACAGCGATGTTAAGAGGTTAATGCAATCACAACCTGATAGCTCTGTCTCAGTTATGTAAAAGAATTAAACGTAACAATGTTTAGCAACTTCAATAATTACTTAGATGGTGATACATTGCTACATGCTGCTGCCCATGTCATTTATGCATTGTGCTACAATACAAACAGGGCATTATCAAATAAAAAAAGAACTACTGCATAAATACTTAAAATTCACTATATGCATACATACTATTTGCACATTATAAGATATAGCAATAATGCAACAGTACAGTAACCATGGTAGGCAGCATTTACATTTAAATGTAGTAGGATACTCTTAGCAATTAGTGAATATCCTATGGTCAAAGCACTGGAGTCATGTTCAATCACTGATAGAAACAGCAATCAAAATATTTGCACAGTTATAATCTTGCAAAGTTTCTGCTTTTCCTGCAAATCAGCCAGACATGACGACTAAGTCCATAAGCAGCTGCATCTCCGTTCTTGAGAAATGTATACGGATTGTAAGAATCTACTTTTCAGCATAAATTCCTCATCAATATAATGAACCGTTATGTTCAGCCATAGTTCTAGTCAACCACAAATCAGCTGTGGTTGCATAAAGTGCCACTTGCATTAGACCCATTTAAATTTCTGCCCGACCTTTGTTTTGTGCAGGGGTGGATGTGCTTCGAGTATGGGTTCTGGCATATGCCTTGCTCTGTGTGTTGAATCATTTTTTAAACCTACACAGTTTTAATTGGAGTTTTGCCTTTTAAACAATACAAACTGAGGATTATGGATACCTAATTTTGCTCTCAATGACCTGCTGTATACAGACATGCGTTAATATGACCTAACATTACTGGGACTAGCTGCTTGCTTAGCTTTCCTTGACACACTAGACTGTGTGGTTGAATTCTAGATGGTAATAAATTTTTGAGTTCAGCACAGCAACAGTTTATGCAGTACTTGTGATTAACATCATTCTATTGAAAAACAAAACAATGCCAAATTAGGCACTATTCTCTTTATTTTGGTACTAAAATATTAAAAAACAAAAATGACAGTGCAGGTTTAATATTACTTAGGTTTCTCTTTTTCTGGAGGCTGCAGCAAACACAGGAGAAAGAAATTCACACTTTTTAAAAACATACCGTTAAGGATAATACTCCAACATGCATTTAGAATGGCTATCGAAAATTAGTCATATGATGTTCGTGCCTCTGATTCGCAAATGCACTTGCATTTAGGAGATGTCTCTGACTGGTTACAACACTCATTTTGCAACTGGGAAAACAATCTCTGATAAAGCTGGAGTATTAACTATAATGCAGTAATTTCCAGTTTTTGCTGCACCTGTAATAATCATGATTAACCTAATATTAATTGTACACCCTAAAGAAGAATAAATTCACAACACTTTCAATAAAAAAACACTTCTCTGTGGGGAAAAAAAAAATATTTCTCATTAACAGGATTCAATTACTCCGCTATAGAGAACGGTATGCTGCTATTGCCATATTTTTTCCAATGAGATGCTGGAAGAATTTATAGAAATCAGTAAATAGTGCTACCTTTCTGTTGTCAATGAAATGCTCGATAGCAAACTTTTAAACACTATCCTACTACCTACATATCTATACTAATAAAAGGCAAAGCCCTCACTGACTCACTCACTCACTGACTCATCACTAATTCTCCAACTTCCCGTGTAGGTAGAAGGCTGAAATTTGGCAGGCTCATTCCTTACAGCTTACTTACAAAAGTTGGGCAGGTTTCATTTCGAAATTCTACCGGTAATGGTCATAACTGGAACCTATTTTTTCGTCCATATACTATAATAGACTTCTGCTCGATGCCTGTGGGAGGCGGAGTTACGCCTCCCACGTAATTTAGTTCCTGCCCATATAAGGCCGATTGTCAGCGGCAATCCAATAGAAACACTGCCGCTAAATAATCACGGGTGAAGGACTGTACTTATGCAGAGGAAGATGAGATGGTCAGGGTGGTGTTTGGCACAAACTCGGCGAAACTGCGAGAGAAACTTTTAAGCGCCGGGTCTTAGCCAACATTAAATACAGCCGTGGATATCGCACGAGATGGCACTAGCACAGCGGAGAACCTTCGATGCATGTACACTGAGCGGCTCACGTGAAATGATGCAGTGCACAGACAAAAAGCAACAGTTCCAAAGAGTGCTGAACAAAAACCGAATTACACAATTGAGAAGGCAGCAAAAAAATATGAAGTGTGTGATACATACAAGCATATTCATAAGTGTAGCTACTGCGGAAACAAAGCACACGGTGGAAAAAGTCAATGTCCCGCTAAAGGAAGACAGTGTAAAAAAAAAACCTGTGCATGCAGTGTGTCACGTCTCAGATAAAGAGGAAGACGAGCGGTTTATTGATGCAGTAAGAAACAAATCGATGAATGAAACCGGTTATCTTTACAACGACTGACAAACACGGAATGTAACTTGAACACAACACATCCTACAAATACGAACCTGATTGAAAGAAATAATGATAATCAAATCCTTGATGACAGCAACACTCAACAACACTCACAAAACAATTACTGTATATTGACAATCATGTTATGTTATTTTTAAAATGTTCCCTTTTCTTTTTCATAACTTCTTTAACACACTACTTCTCTGCTGCGAAGCGCGGGTATATATACAGTATATATATACCCCGATCTACATACTCTCAAATAGACAAACCACACACCGTGGCGCAATGGTAGAGGCTTTGCCTCTAGCGCCGACGTCCGAGATTCAATTCCCGAGAGGGAATGCACGGAGTATGTATGCCTGATGACCCCAAAATTAGGGCGATACACGTGTTGCGTACTCTGCGTTATTTCACAGTAAAACTATTTATTTTATATATATATATATATATATATATATATATATATATATATATATATATATATATATATATATATATATATATATATACACACACACACACACACACAAATACATATATATCAGCGCTTCCCGATTCATTTTACCCTCGCATCCCCTTGGTTTGAGAAGTATGAAAAAATATGCTGTTAACGTAGAAAGACAAATCACCAATTGAAGCTTTATGAATAATGGATACTTTTTTCACCATCAATGATTGTTTTGATAAAGCCATACTCAGTGTAATCATTAGATGAACGGTAAAAAAGTAAGAGCGAGGGGAGGGTGACTTATTGAGGCACGCAGGCGAAACCACAATAGCACGTGTGCTCGATGTAGTGCGCGTCAACTCGATCTGAATTGCGATCACATTTGAAAAAATATATCTTTTCAAGTTCTATTTAGTCGACACAAATATCTTTGGTTGGAATGTAAGGCGAATTTACTCTTTACATTTGTATGGTGAAGAAAAATTTATGCAATGATGCCTACATTTAACTTACATTCCTACCAAAGATATTTCTGTCGACTAAATAAAAATTCCTTCTATTTAAAATTTAATTCAGATACGATAGTTCATAATATCCACGCAGACTTGCACGTAAGAGCGGGAGTCATCTGTTTTAACAAACAGCGTATTGCACTGATACGAAATAGCCTGCCCATTTTATTATTTAGGAATGGATAAATAAAGATTTTGTACACATAATGGTTTTCATTTTTCTTCCTTGATGGATTCTAGCACCCCCAGCAACAGTTGCTCGCTCCCAAAGAGTGAGTGTGTGTGTATGTATGTGTGTGTATATATATTATATGAGATAGAGAGATAGATGTGTATATATGTATCCCTCAAACATTACATCACAACCTATTTAATTCAATGGTTTGTGTAAAACTGCAGAATGCTACACTATGAAGCACTTTATTTATATATAAAATCACTGACTTATATGCAACAAATACAAAGGCACTAACAATTTGCAGCTTGTAACTGTAATAACTGAGAACTGAAACAATAATATACAAGTTGTTACTGGTAGGTTTAAAGTACAGAACGTGGGTATACAGAGATTTTTGCATACTGCAGAGAAACTTCAAATGCAAATTTCAAGAACAGGTTAACAAATTAACAAAAAAAAAAAAACACACCACACACACACACGGAATGCCTGGCAAGCAAAGCACTGTGCATGATGACACTTTGTTAAAGTAATATAACAAAATAATCAGTCTAATTTAATTAATTAGAAATGATCAGTATTAACTTTGCTTGGTGTCTACATAGTTACAGAAAGAGTACTAACCCCACCCCAATATATACTGTACAACAGACAAACTAGCACCACACAATATGAATTAGACACTTAGTTCCAATTTTCCTTAATAATGACCATGCAAAAGAAAGTGTATATAATAAAAATAAAAAGGCATGCACCTACACAAAGGATACCTTTTTAATTATTTGGATAAACATTTGAAATATGTTGAATAAATCAAATACAAAATTATTCAAAATAACGACCACACAACTCTTAAAAATTAGCCAGGACCAGAGAGCAAATTAATTTATTTAGCAAAAACTAAAAGGGAAGGAAAGTCCAATCTTAAAATGCACAACATAAAACCACCACCAAAGGAAAAAAAAAATGTCCAAAACAAATAAGCATTAAAAAATGGTCAATATTTTGCTGTTCGCTTTTTACAAATTGATTATTCATTTCAAACTGATTATCGCAATGTAAAAAATATAAACAAAAGCATGGGGGTATAGATTATTTCTCAGTTCAACCAAAATAAACCTAAGAGCTAAATACTAGCCACATTTCAGACTATATAACTTCTCAAAACAACAGAGCAAACATCAACAGTTCAATTAAAAGAAGTTACTCCCTTATATATTGATGGCTGACCAGTTTTGTCAACCAGAACAGAACACATCAACCAAAGCATTTACCTTTCTAACGTTTTGAATATTTAAGACAGACTTGTTTTACTAAATTTTACCGGTTACACTTCTACCGCTATCGATCAACAGGCTGATTAGAATAATGAACATTAAAGAAGAAACAGGGCCATAAAATATCAGAAGAGTTTTTTTCCCACTATAGTGGGGGAAACAGAAAGTGTCTCTTACTTGATTTGTATAAGAACCCTAAACCTGAACAGGATTTATGACCATCATATGATATACTCATGCAATCAAGCCACAGAAGACGCACAAACCAGTGTGTTTCTTCGTGCCGGTCCCAAGCCCGGATAAATGGGGAGGGTTACATCAGGAAGGGCATTCGATGTAAAATTTTGCCAAATCCACATGCGGACAGATGATCCGCTGTGGCAACCCCTAATGGGAGCAGCTGAAAGAAGAAGAAGATGATGATGAGATATACTCATGCAAACACACATTTAAAACTATCTGAAATACCCACATCTTTACGAAGCTGAAGAAAAACAAACATGCACCAACACTGTGAGAACTGAACGTCATTATTTGTGAAGGAAAGCATAATCATCCTTCTTACTTTAGACAAGTCTGCACATTTTACACATTACAGGTTTACCGAAGCTATGGCTACGAAGTTTTTATAAAGTAAACTGTGGTGCAAATTGATTCCTAGAAGGAAACCATTCTGAATGTGTACATGAAGGCTACTGATCTCGTATCTTAATAGTAAAATGTATGTGTGCGTATATATATAAGAATTCTTTTGAACTATGTGAAAGGTTACCAGATATAATTTAAAATATAAAATTAAGTGTTTGGGTTAATGTTTTAGTTATGCTCAAGGTCTGAAAGAAATGTTAAACTGTTACAGTGGAACCACCTGCGACTATAGTTTATTCCAAACAGTTCTTTATTCATAAGTTTGCTTAAAGTCTGGAACAGTTTCATATTTTAATAAGATTTTTTCTGCATTTGACAATGCTCTTATTCTGAAAAATCAAATATAAAACTCACACACACAAAGCACCAACACAAATTTAGAAAGATATACATTTAAACTACACACTCTTCATCTTCCCTGAAACTCTAGGGCAAGGTAGTAAGTTTAGGGTCACGAAAAGTGACTGTTGCTTGAAAAACAGTAGCTTTTAAAAGAGAAAACCTATATTATCCAAATAAATCTGCACAAACACAGCAACCATTTGCTAAAAACTTCGTCCTATCCTGTGTACACTTACACACATTGCCCAAATACAATAGAGGTTCAAAGAGAGGAGAGGCCTCTCTGAGCAGCACTAGACAAAGTACTAGATATGTTTTGAAGACCACATTTACCTCCTATTTTCAGAAAATTGATTTTCCTTTTTAAAAAATTGAAAATTACTCAAAGAAAAGTTCACTGCTTCTACTTAGTAAATTAGGAAAATAACTGAATGGAAACCAATAAAGAACAATAATATATTATTAAAAAAAACTGGTAAGAAAGCGCATTCACAAAATCTGTTCAAAATGACAGTGAAATCCAAATGTCATCCTTGAGTAAAAAGCATGTGGCTTAACACAGGTCAATTAATGGTGTAGGAGCCTCCAGCTACAGCTGTTCCATATGTCAGTTTTAAAAAGAAATAAAGATCCACCTTTTAAGTATTTACCACAACCCAACTCCCACCCACCCCCGCCTGGCACCTGTTGTGAACTTTGTGCTTGTGTGCTCTTGACTTGCTGCACTACCTAAAATGTATGAATTTTCCATTCATTTCATAAATCAACAAAATTAATTTGGAAATTAAAAAAAGCCTTAGGTTTTCCTTTCACCTTTGTTATGTTTAACACATAAATGTACCTACACAACTTGCACTTATAAATTTTTAATCCACTGCCTACAATTTGCAAGGCTGAACAGGAATTTACATTAATGCAATAGTTTAGGATGTATTTTGCATAGCATACTTCTAAGCAACATTGAAATGAATTAAAAGAGGTCTTTCTGAAAAACAACATTGGTGCAGCAACTCCACCACCACTGTACCATGAACTGTACAAACTGTATAACAAGGCTGCTGACCTTGCAAAGAAACTCATTTGGTTGAATTAAGTGCCCATTACTCAAACTTGTTTCAGTTTAAAAAAATAAATCAACATTTAGATAAACAAGCATAACGATCAGATTCAGTGGCTGGTCAGGCTGAAATATTTTGAAGACTTTAGAAATCCACTAACAGGTATGAAATAATGATACAACAGAGCGTCCAATCAAAATACTGAAATAACAGACAATAAGCTGTAGTCACTTGCATGTCTTCTACTGTTCATAAACATGAAGTAACGAGATACTCTCCTTTCCAAGAAGCAGAGATAACCTATCATCGACCCTAAAACTTGCCAATATGTCAGTATCAATGTGGAATACCAAAATTCAAACAGTAAAACAGTTAACATTGCAATTGTCTTAACTATGAAAGTTGTTTCACAATGATGAACGCTTTAATCAATATCTAAGAGTCAACAAATACAAGTAATTAATTCCCCACAAGACGAACCCTTCATGTAAAGGATTTTCTTTACATATACCTTAAAAATTGGGCGTGGAATGCAGAAATAACGTCATACTCGTCTTATTTGCTTCAAACAAGTAAGTTAAAATGGACATTGCTAACGTTTCTAAGCACAAAAGCATCCAAAAACCCGTAATCAAAACGACTACAGCTTTCTTCATGGGAAGCCGAACAGGCTGCAAGGTCTCGTCACGCGACTTCACGCGGCCCCTTCAGCAGAGCAGGGAGCGCGTGGCACGAGTGGGAGGCGTTTTGATGCGTCTTAAAAACAAAGTTATAAACAACTGACAAATAAGTTTGTTGCCTTGATTATAAAAAAATATGTATAAATTGTAATGCTGACTTGACAGCGCAACAAACCAATCTGTCCAGGTGTTAAAAATGACCGATTTCATTTTCTTTAAAAAAGGGAGAAAAAAAAACTTTTCATTATTCTCATTACTCAGCAATAACAAAGCCGAGTTCCGAAAAATAAGCCGCAGGAGACGTTAGTTTCTTAATTTTCATCGCACCTGTCAGACACACTTCTTGAGGTAAAAAGGATATATCGCTTAGATCAGCTGAACACACAGTTTAAAACACACTTTATTTTTTCCGTCTACATTGATATTCAGAAAACTCATAACAAAACAACAAATTTAACCTGAAGCAAACACTGACAGTGTTGTAGTTAAATGTATTCATTCCACGGACACAGTAGACGGAGCCTTTAATCCCTTATAAATTGATCTGCTGGGTACAAAGCTCACAGTACAAAAGTTAACAGGGAAGTTGAAACTCCTGGTTAACCATCCAAGAACAGCCCACTCTGAGGCGGAGGAAGATATATAGTATATTAAAATTACACAATGCTATGAAAGAAAAAGCGAAACTCGGGGGGTAAAAAAAGGATAAATGGGAGGGACGCGAGGACCCGGGAGGCTGCGTGACGACATGCCTAAGTACACTTGCGCTGAATGGACAGTCCATCTATCAATCAAGAGCGCAGCGTTCCTTCCTGTCATTTGCATTTTTTTTGGCAAACATTAGCGTCACCGTCAAATAAGTTCAGCATTTACGAGCGACAGTACAAAAACACGATCGTGTAGAAAAGTTGAAAGCCGAAAGGCCGCTGACAAAACAGTGCCGATCAAGACAACTTTTATTATGTAAATAGAACAGCACTTGATTAAACTGCCTGTTTAAGCAAGGTTTTTAAAAAAATAAACATGTAGCGCAGCAGCTTTCAAATTGCGAAACAATTCACAGCGGTTGTTTACATCGTGTAGTTATTCTGTTGCACATACAAGTGCATAAAAATGCTAGTGACACAACACGCACGGGGTGGAGGGAGAGGGGAGTGATAGAGGGAGCGGGGCGGGTTGAGTATGATAATAGGCTTGCTCCCCACACACTTCTCGGGTTTAAATGAACCTTCTCTCTGCTCGTTGCATAACACTTGGCGACACAGGTCGCGATACAATACTCGCCACCATCGCAACAGCAGAGGTAGCAACACAAGCGCTTGTTATGAACATCTCATCTCAAATAAAAAAATTAAAAAAAAAAAACATAAAACTTCCACTCGACCTACCCCCGACCGCCTACCCACCCCCGCGCTCCGATTTTTAACCCTTTCCCAAGTTGCAACACCGCAAGTGTAATGTTAAACTAAAACATACAAAACACTTATTTGGACCTCCACCACCCCTTCTGAAAACCGACAGATCGTATCCAAAGCTTCAAGACTCTACACAAGGAGAACGATCATTCGCTCCCCTTCCCCCAGCCCCATCCGAAGTGACAGAAAAACGAGAGAGAAGCACGGCGACGTCGCGGCCACACAACACAGACAAGGATCCCCAAACGCATTTCTTCCCTCGTACAAAATCAATCACCTGGCGAGAAGAGAAATGACCCCGTGCCGCTTTAAAAGTCACAATACTATCGACTTACTTTTGCAAGCTTGCGACAAACGAAGCCTTCATAAACCCTCGGCGTTATGTCCGACTCTGACCTTCGGGCTTCTGAAACAGATCTCCAGCTCGGTCTGCCGCCGCCATGTTCCTGCTGCCTGCTGACTGGCTGCTTGTTTATCCGAATAAAGATCCTCCCCCTCCCTCCCGCTCGCTCTCTCTCTCTCTTTCTCCCCCCCTCCCTCTCTTTCTCACTCAGTGACTCTCTCACAGTCACACACACACACACACAGAGCTGGCTCTATCTACTCATTTACTACAGCGCAGCACCGTGCAAACAAGCAAAATGATGACACAGCAGCAGCAGACATTAGGGAGCTGCTGCTGGTGCGCCCAAACGCGGCCCATTTGTCCCCGACCGACGCACCCTGCAAAACAAAGCTGGCGAGGGGCCTCCCTTGCAAAGTCCTGCGCAACAAGGGTGCCCCTCTATCCGGGGGCACTACAAGGAAAGCGAGCCACAACAGAGCTTTGTTAAATGCCAGGGGGAAGAAAAGTCCACTTAGAAGGAAAACGTGAAATAAATAACCAGCAACTGCTGTGTTTCAGATGGAAGACAAAAGACGAGATCTATGCTCTCAATTATGTATACAGCGCCTCACAATAATTAAATTGTCTTTATATTTTATTTTTTTCTCAACCTCGACACACGTCCCACCTTCATAACCAAAGTCTAGGCTTCCTAAATGACTGAGCCAACTGAAAGCTTGTGTAGCATGAGTGGATAGCATTGTCATTATCTGCTGGAGCAGTGCACCATAGCAACTTTCCATGTCAAACGCTGTTACTTTCCCCTACTTAAATGTGCCATTCTCAGTGAAGCACATTCCAGTACTGAAACCACTCTAACCGAGAACAGATCTGCAGCCATCCCAATTCTCCGCAGAGTTCTGGGAGTCTCCTGGGAATCAGCATCTCATCCCTGATTCATAATTGCATGTGCTACCAAATTCTTTGCAAATTATTTGCTGACACACCCTGTCAAAAAAAATCACTGAATTATTAAAAATTATATAGATTAAATTTTCTTCATGAATGGCTCACTCCACGGGCTTGAAGGCTTATACAATGGGCCCACCAACCCCCAAAATCAATGTAATAAGGTATTCAATTATATACCTGTACTTTTTTCTTGGGACTCACTCATTCAAACCTGGAATGTCTGGATTTGTCTTTAGCACCTCTCACTTCTCAGCCCTCTACCTGAAGGCCTGACATCAAATCCTGTGCCACACACCAAACACAAGCATGCTAGCCAGGCAATTATATAAAAAAAAAAAAAAAAAAAAGACGTTTGGTAAAGTAGAAGGCCAGCATCATTATTACATTGAGAACCTTGCCTCCAGTGCTTGTGCGTCTAACACTTGTAATAAATTAACACAAACACATAACACCATTTGTGATGGTTACTTCACCCCTTTATCAGCTGTTATTAGCTGCCTGGATCACAAATAGGTGGCATGAACTGAAGGGGCACTAAACTGGCCGGGTTAGAAGAACAGTACATACAGTAGAAGAAGCCCACATTAATGACAGGAAAGTTCCTTTAAAACAGGTGTGTGTACAGGCTACCATTGGGAGATGTACCTTTTAGTGTTAAACATATTAGAAGACAATTTTCCAATATGACATTAAGAAACATGTCATTGTACTTTTACCTTTATTCTTACACAACAACCTTCATACATCTGCATAGCTATAACACATTCAGAGATAGATAACATCTACTGTATATGCACAGATGTACAGTATGTGTTATACAGTATGTACATATACAGTACATTGCATGGTTATTTGTGACCTAATCATAATATTTTATTTGCAAATGTGTGTAGCATTCTGTGCATGTGTACTGGAAAGAGCACTAAAACGGGAACACATGGGAGATTACTGGTAAATGGGTATGAAAACCTCAAATGCTTCAGAGCCTGTTGTTCTCACTTCTCTCTCTCTCTCTCTCTTCAGGAAGAAATCAGACATCTCAAAGCCAGGATGTGTCCCTATAAGACCAGGAATGCAAGGGGATTTAAAACCAAGGAAGAAGGATAAGATGATGATAAAGACTATACCTGGCACCAGGGAATATAAAAAGAGAGGAGTTACTGGGAATATAAAAAGAGAGGAGTTACTTGGAAGAATAGTTTGTCTCTGGAGCCAAAACATGGTTCCCAGCACCCTGCGAGGAGGACTGGAACCAAACCTTCCAGTTTGATTCTAGGAGAACCCTTAAACAGCTCATTAAATGATCTAGGATGGTTTAGTACTATCCCTGATGTTCAGTCTTTTTGATGAGTAGTCCATAATTTTCACTATATAAAGTAAATTCATACTTCTATCCATTTTCTAACCAGCTTCTAACCCAGTGCATATACAAACATATATCATATATACAAACATACATACATACATGCATATATAATGTAACGTGATAGAGAAGCTGAACAGGTTTTTCAGCGCAGTTCCCATGGATGATGTCAGTGGGTGAATAAAACAGGCAGCTGGGTGCACAGTGTGTGGTCTTGAGCACTGCAGGAGGAGTGAAAAGAGAGCAAAGAGACTCAGAAATGGAGACTGATTACCATAGAGTAAGACTTGAAGAAAGACAGCAGTAAGAGAATGCAGGAACAACCAATTGGAGTAACTTTTTCAGGTTTGTTATTTCAGTTGCAAAAAAATTGTATACTGTATATAGTGTGTGCATATTATATTTATATATATATATATATATATATTTATATATATATATATATATATATATATATATATATATATATATATATATATATATATATATATATATGTCTATGGAAGACGGGCACTGAAGCAGGTTGTTCTATGGAACTTGAACATTCCTTGTACAAACAACTTGAGATAGTAGAATGGACCCCTTGTGTTACCAAATAAGGCATGTGCTCCATCCCTGCCATCTAGGAAAGGCAACCTCTTTTGCAGTATTTTGAAACATACACAATTCCTGAACAAATTTATCAGGGAAGCCTGCTCCATCACAGGGCTAACCCCGGACACACTGGAAGCTGTTGTGGAAAAGGGGGTGGTGGCAAAACTGGATGCAATCAAGAAAAATCACCTCATTCACCTCCAGTAGGCACTCTCTTGGAGCACTTGGAGCCTCTTTTCTGCCCACTGCTACCAGGCATTTCAGTTCTTCCTCCTGACATCCTAGACTAAATACATTTACTGTTTAGTTTGCTGTTTCATCGCAAAATTTATTTATTTGTCATGTGAATCTGTATCTTTCCTTTTTATGTTTCTGCTGCTGTGTGTATCTAAATTTATCTTCTGGATTAATAAAATGTATCTAATCTAATCTAATTTCATCTAATAAAATGACAGATACTGTATCATTTTTTATATAAGAGCAGAGGTCACCAACCCATCATCCTGGAGGACTGAAGCTGCTGAAAGGTTTAATTGCAGCCAGTTTCTTAATTTAATGTCAGTATTTGATGTTAATTGAAGATGCTTTTTATTTCCAGGGTTTGCACCAGCTTTTTACTTGAAATTACATAAATTAATAAAAGTGGGGGCTTTGTATCTTTATTAAGTTCAGAATAGTAGTTATTGCTAAAATATCTTTTAATGCTCAGGGGCTGCTAAATTTCTATTTTTTATTTCATTTTATTTATAGATTTATAAGGTCATTATTGTCATGTGTACAGAGTACAGTGAAATTCTTACTTGCATGTGTTAACATTTGATTTGATTGTTTAGAATTTTTAAACCAGCACCCATTTATCAATGAGGAACAAATAAGATAACCAACAGCCAAACAGCTAACATATCACCATCGGCACTTCTCTTCTTCATAAAATGTTTTTTAATAAAATATTTAGAAACGATAGAGAAGATAAAGGAGTCCGAGTACACTCTGAACCACCCAAAATATGAAACATTTTGATTAACTCAGAAAAGTAAAATACTTACTAGTTACAATTTCTTAGAAACATATTGATAACTAGAACATCTAGTTAAATGACATGTTGCATTTACAACAATAAACTGGTTTCTAGTAAAATAAACAAATTCAGTTACTGCTACCTCCTAGGAGCAGGTCTGAATGCTTACAATATTTAGTATATCCCTTCATCCATCTGGCCATTGTCCAATCTTTTCAAGTATGTCTTAGTTGTAGGGTAATGTAACTTATCCTGTCAGCTTGGGTGTGAACGAGCCTTGGACAGGACACCAGTATTATATACTTTCAGTTTTAATATACATTGTTGGAAGCTACTTATTTTTAATATAGGGTTCGGGAAGGCTTGAACACACCTCCTCTGCACTGAATGCAAGGTAAGAAGTATACAAGTCTTACATATTACAAACACATTTAGGGTCTGGCTGTGTAGAGGGTGAATACAAAGTTAATATTAGATAATCTATAAATTTCTGTGGTCTGTGAGAATAAGATAGTTTATATATATCTAGTATAGTATCTGGTATATATTATATATCTAGTATCTATACATACAGTGGTGTGAAAATTCTACTGTCTACCAAAAAATCCTGAAGGAGAATGTCCGGCCATCTGTTCGTCAACTCAAGCTGAAGCGATCTTGGGTGCTGCAACAGGACAATGACCCAAAACACACCAGCAAATCCACCTCTGAATGGCTGAAGAAAAACAAAATGAAGACTTTGGAGTGGCCTAGTCAAAGTCCTGACCTGAATCCAATTGAGATGCTATGGCATGACCTTAAAAAGGCGGTTCATGCTAGAAAACCCTCAAATAAAGCTGAATTACAACAATTCTGCAAAGATGAGTGGGCCAAAATTCCTCCAGAGCGCTGTAAAAGACTCATTGCAAGTTATCGCAAACGCTTGATTGCAGTTATTTCTGCTAAGGGTGGCCCAACCAGTTATTAGGTTCAGGGGGCAATTACTTTTTCACACAGGGCCATGTAGGTTTGGATTTTTTTTCTCCCTAAATAATAAAACCATCATTTAAAAACTGCATTTTGTGTTTACTTGTGTTATATTTGACTAATGGTTAAATGTGTTTGATGATCAGAAACATTTTGTGTGACAAACATGCAAAAGAATAAGAAATCAGGAAGGGGGCAAATAGTTTTTCACACCACTGTATAGTACAGTATGTACACTGCTGTAGACATAAGTATCTTTCATTAAAGCCAGATTGCATATGACCTAAAGGAATGACAGGAGTAAACAGCAGGGGGAAAAGGAGACAAAGAATTTTCTAGAAACTCCTAGAACTGAAAGTTTCCAGATTGTTGTATTTGGGTGGGAGATCTTTTCTGATATCATGAAGAATAGGCTGTATACAGTAGGAAAATGCAGAAAGAGGAAATAAAAATCTAGTCAGATACCATCTAATCTGATTGGTGAATATATATATATATATATATATATATATATATATATATATATATATATATATATATATATATATATATAAAGAACTGATACATCTGTAAAGTTCTTAAATAGTATAAGAAGTGAGGAAAAGGTAGGGATCAGTCACTACAAGAATACAGAAGCAGAGTAGCAAAGAATGTAATAGAAAACAAGTTATGTACAACTTTCTTGTGGATGAGAGTGTCATGTGGATGTTGTTTCAAAACTTTTCCCAAAGGTACAAAAACACTTCAAAAGTTAATTTAGGAGCACAGAGACTGGGCACTTGACTGACTACATTTTGAAAAATGATGCTCTGAAAGATTGAATTATTTCAATACATTTGCAACAATACATACAGAAAGCCACTAGTTCATAACATAAATGTACAATTTAGGATTCAGTAATGTTGTCCTCAACAGTATTTAATCCACATGTAACCATAGTGTAACAAAGTTATTTGACCAACAGATAGTCACTTAATCTACAAAGTACCAATCTCCAGTAATAGAAGCATTTAAATGAATTTACTATATCATTGTGTTTTCTAAGTTGCTATGGCATAATAACTTCAATAGATGCTGTCTCAGTTATAAATAAAGGTAAGATGAGCACTGAGTGATATCTTGTATAGCCAGGTTTTTGTGAAACTTCAGGGTCTAAATTAAATATTGAGAAGTATGAATGAGTCTTGTTAGTAGAGTGGGAACAGAGATCATAGAGTGGGAGGAGACTGGTAAATTCTATTAATAGGAAACAAATTAGGTATATTATAATCAGAACAGTCAAACTTTAATGAAGTGGAAAAGAAAATCTGTCAGAAAGTCTGTAGTCATTAAGAAGCTTAACCTGGGGGTGGGGATCGATTTGTTCTTAACTCAGTTTTTCTTTTTGTAAAAACTTGATTGATTTGTATGGATTGTAATAAAATTAATAAAAAGGAAAAAAAAAAAAAAAAAAAAGAAGCTGAACCTTGTAAAAGAAAATTATACTATTAAAACAGTAATTGTACCTTAAATGTTGTACTTAACTGCAATGCTTTTAGATGCTAAGTTAAATGATAAAAAAGAATAATAGGAATTTTGGTTTCTTGTGAGGATCAAAGACTGAAAAAATGCAAGATAAACAATAATGACAGATCAAAGTAAAGGAGGAAATCATTTTCCAGATTTAAAGAAACGTACATTGTTAAAGTATGCAGAAACAGTGGTTAACATTGTCCCAAATAAGGATGCAAAAGCAGGTGAAGTGATCAAATATCAAACTGGGACTGAACTAAGAAAAAACATAGACAAATGATTTTCAGTGCTCTAGAGCTGTATAAGAAAGTAGTCAAGCGGTTAATAAAGTATGAAAAATAAAATTATTTGGGGAATGTGGAAACAATTAATAGAATACAGAATCAGAGTAAACAAATAGCAAAAGTGAATCCTCTCATAAAAGAAACATTGGGTAAGGCTTGGTGACAAATTTCAGATTAAGCACTAAGAAACAAACAAACATTTAGGGTGACTAACCATACATAGAACCCTGCCAATAAAATTGTCACTGTTTAAAAGGAGAGCCGCTAAAGACTTCAAACATCCAAGAGTAAATTGCAAAGAAACCGAATCTATAGTGTGTGCTTCATGGGAATATGCTGAAGTGTAAAAGGTGTGCAGCCAAGTGAGAGAGAAGTGGGAAGAGATCTTCATAATGCAGATGATAACATTAGACAGAATTATGTAAGGAATAAAAGGAGTATAATAATGGAAATAATAAAAAAGAGACAGTGAAAAAATGTTGACAGCATAGGTCAGGGTTTATTAAGGACCACACATGGGGATGTAAAAAAAGTGCAAATCCCAGAAATGTCACAACCCCTGATTACCCACACCTGAAATGATTGATTTAATATTATTTAAAACAAAATTAAACAGTAAGAAAGAGCAGGAAATAATACTAAGAAAACAAGAATAGCAATCAAGAAATCCTAAAATGTACAATAAATCATGAAGCAAGGTGAAAAATAAACAAAATTAAAAACCAGGGAAAAAATGTAATACTGAGGAGGAAGGGAAGTGTACTAAAATCTAATTAGGTAACTTCTTAAGTCCTAGAACCCAAATGTTTAGGAAAACTAGAACAAAACAAAAAAAAGTCAAAAGTAATCAGAAGGTATAAAACACATTTCAAAAATCTAACTGAATCTGAAATACAAGAACTAAATCCATAATCCAAAACTCTAAACCAGATCAACAAATTACTAGTAGCACCCGTGAAAGAGACAAATCAGTAATAAGGCTCAGTCACAATTGCTATAATCTTAATTGGAAGGGAGGGAAAAAATTAAAAGCTATAAAGGACATATTGTTGACATTTAAGAGGGAAAAATTGTACAAGGACGAAAAGGGTGAGCTGGGGTGGAGCTGAAGCCAAACCATGACATTGAAATTGAGGAGGTATATAGTGGGTTAGAAACCAACTAATATACAATGAGAAGACTATACAGATTAATAGAGTTACACAGAGAGCACAAGAGAAAGACCATGAATATGTAATAAAAGAATATTGGTAGCACATTTGATCAAAAATAACTGTATAATGGACTCATAAAGAATAAAAAAACAGATGAATTGATTAAGAAAAACTAAACAAAATGTGGGAAATTCATTTTTACGGACAATGAGTTATGG
The DNA here is from genome assembly GCF_016835505.1 of Polypterus senegalus. Lineage (NCBI taxonomy): Eukaryota > Metazoa > Chordata > Cladistia > Polypteriformes > Polypteridae > Polypterus > Polypterus senegalus. The sequence goes on from NC_053158.1 coordinate 52,719,144, forward strand.
AAGGATAAAGATTATTTGGCTAATTCCAATTGGCTAGATTAAATAATCTAGAGCTCTGGAGACCTGAAAATTGTAAAATGCATAAAAAATAAATCAGATAAGGAGTACCCACCTGTAGTAGATTACAGAAAATAAATAAAAGTTTCAATATAAATAGTAAACACAAATTTACAATCTAAATTAAACAATTAAGGCAATATGAAAGAGAAGTACCAATAGCTGCTTCTAATGCAGATCATACCTACTACACTGTAAGGAAACTGTTTCGAGGGCCTCACCAGTAGCTTAAACTGGTTGTATTGTGAAGTCTGTGTAAATCATTTCGACTTCACTTTCTTTAACCAGGTATTAGTGAATATAGGATGCCAGACTATCTCATATTCAGAAGAGAATGTTAACACAACATGTAGAAAGTTTATTTGTCAAAGTACTGGTGTATTGCAAAATTTGTGGAGCACCCCGTAATAGCAGAGTTTGGCTCCCACCACAAAAAAAAAAAACTTCAAAACACACATACTTCTTCATTTAACCAGGTTAAATAACAAAGTTTTTTCAGAAACCAAATTAAATGAAACCTGTGCTGTGCATGGTCAGTTTATTGCAAATCAGTGGGAAAACTGTTGTAACATTAACATAATAATAGTGAAACATTTTTAGATTCTGGTGTTGTAACTTGCTTATTTCTGTACAATTATTGCATATCATTACTTCTGTCTGGGTATGAGACTAGCAGGTCGCTTGGCACATTTTTATTAATAGGCTTGTAATTGTCTGCAATGGAAAGGGGTGGGTAGGAAGGGCAAGGAGAAGGCGGCTTTTTTTTTTGCGTGCCACTATGCTAGATTTACCTAACATGATCTCTTTAAATAATTTTATCATCTCCCTTTTCTACTGTTGATTTAAATCTAGACATTGTCTTTGGTAGTTTGGCAGTTGCTTGCTTTCTCATTTTGAATACTGCTTAGATATTTTTTTTCTTTTATCATGATACAGCACTTTGTACACTACCTAACCTTTGCAAATTTAAAATACTATCACACCCATTTCTCACTTATTTAAGCCTAAGAAAGCACACAATTTGAATTCCTTAAAAAAATAAAAAGTAAATATATTTTTGCACTAGTGCACCAAAGAAAGGCATATGAATTCAAAGAAAGTGTTGAACAAGTCAAAACAAGCAAACGCCCCCCAAACAAAGTCTTCCTGATGGTATATTTTTGAAGTGTGGGACACAACTGGCATCACTAGTCAAAACCCATGTAAATGTGAGGAAACTCCAACCAGACTTTAACTTTAGTGCCTAGCTACCCACCCAGTCTGCCTCTAAAAAGATATTGTGTCAGTTTTTTAAAGGATGAAAAAGTGGTCTTCAAAGTGTCCTTTGAGAGAACCCATTATATTCTTACATTTTATTTTCCATTTGCATTGATAGATTTGCTGTAATTTTTTATCAGGCTGTTTTATTATGTTCACAACTGTTTTTTGAGAATTCTTTGGTATAACTGTCTTATCCTGGTTATAGTCAATTGATGATGTGAATTCTAAAACAGAACACTTCAATATCAGCATCTCAATAATCTTTAAAACAATGTCATACAGACACTGAAGTATAAAATGCTTTTTATTTTTGTGACTGGTATTTCTGATTAGTGCATGAAGTCATTAAATATCCACCTTACAAACACATCTTAAGTTCCAATTTAGTATACCCTCTTTCACAGACAATATAATCCTGCCATGCTGTAACTCATAAGAATACCTCTTTTTTACACATTTCATAAACCTTAAACTGGGAAAGGTTAAACTGGTATAGTCAGTGATGCGTCCACCTCTAATCATCAGTACAGGCTCTTCATTACTAATGACCAAGTAAGGTGAGAGCTGAGGAAGCTACATACATGGAAAAGCTGCAAAACCAGATGGATCATTGAGTTCTTAAGTCCTATACTGGCCAACTTTGTGGTAACTCTGTTATCTGTTCAGTCTGCCACCAGGGCCCCAGAAAAGTATCACTACTGTGGAAAACATCATGTATTGTTCCAGTTTCAAAGAAGGCAAGTTCCCTTTCATCTACTGACTATAGACCAACAGTACTTATGTCCCACAATCATGAAGATTTTGAGAGGATGGTACAGTACTATAGGAGATCTCTTGTGAAGGACAATCTAGACCCACTGCAGCTTGCCTATTAGACAAAGATTAGAGTAGAAAGTGCAATTATCTCTCTGCTCCTCAAGGCCTATTCCCATCTAAATAAATATGCCAGCATTGTGAAAATTGTGTTTTTTTTATTTCTCCATTTCACCAAGCCACTGTAAAAAACCTCACACTGTTCCACTGTGGTGCTGAGGTGTCACCTGTTGTACGGCTGTACTTGGGTCCCAATCTGGGTGGTTCATCATGTGGTGAGTGAGGCAACGCGCTGTAATCAGCGCATACTCCCTACTTCTTCTTCCTCCTCCTCCAGTGCCATCAATACGATACAGCCATCCCTATTAAGGAGTAAGCTGAGGGATATGCTGGTGGATGATCGTTTCGTGTCTTGGATAATGAATTGTTACTCCGGCAGACCTCAGTTTATGAGGCCGAAGGAGTATATCTCAGATATGGATGTAAGCAACAAAGAGCAGTAGAAGAAACAGTCATATCTTTCTCTTCACTGTGTATGCCTCAGATTATAAGTATAACAGCAGGTCATGTCACTTGCAGAAATTCAGTGATGATTCTGAACTAATGGGGTGTATTGATAAGGCGGTGGAAACAGAGTATTGGAGTCAGGTGGGGAACTTTGTTTCCTGGTTTAAAGAGAATTGTCTGCATCTTAATATCAGCAAACCAAGGAACTGATTATTGGCTTTCGCCACACCAAACAGCATCTATGCGAGGTCAACATTCAGGGAGTAGATATGGAGGTGGTGCACTGCTATAAGTATTTCAGGTTCCACATCAATGACTGGTTTAGTGTTCTTTTAATAAGGGTAGTGACATCCTTTATATACAGTATTCTACAATTCCGTGATGGCAATTTTCTACACTGTGGTATACTGAGCCAGTACCATCACAGCAAATCAACAAGTAAATTAAAAATGCAGGATCAGTTATGGGATGCACTCTCAGTTTGCAAAAGGAATTAGAGGAGAAAATAGCAAAGGTAAAACTGAAACCCATTATGATCTCTTTATCTTTAGCCAAGTCATTAGTTTTCTTTCTTTTTAGTTTTTTTTACTTTTTGTCATTCTGGTGCATATATGAGAGACGCGTGTTTGTTACATTACCCTGTGGGGGATAAATAAATGCTGTCTATCTAAAATGCTATATGAAATTGTTCAGGGTTACTCAGCAAGCAATGGTCAGCTTCATTGGAGGGAAGTTAACCAGTGTCTTGGTGATTTACTGTGTTACTCTTTAGTCACCAGACTATACTTTCTAGCTAATCTAAAAACTAAGTATTTTATTAACATTTAGGGCCAGGCCCCCTATGATCCCAATTTGGTTTAAGTGGGTTTCAGAATATTATGTTATAATCAAAGTTGCTATTTTACAAATGAGATCCAAAATGAAAACCACCTCAAAAGAAATGTCTATGTTATTGTTGGCATGATGGTTTAGTGGTTCATTCTGAAGGATAACAGTACTTTGATTGAGTTTGCATGGTCTTCATGTGAATGCCTGAGTTTCCTCTACAGGATTCAGATGAACCCTGTCCCAAATGCATTCATGTTACTGTAGTTCAACTAGTGGCACTAATATGGCCTAGCATGAATTACTGTGGGTGAATACCCTGTAAGTCCAAGAATGGTACCTGTTTTATGACTGCTAGTGCCAAAATAGTCTCTATGTCTACCCAACCTTTTACTGGAAAAAGTAATTTTAGAAAATGGATGGCTGAATTACATCATAGTGCCTTAGAACAATGCAACAAAACATTTTAGTTAAAATGTGGCATGTGTTTGTTTTTATACAAAGACCTTCATGCTGAATACTATCATAAATTATGTATTGTGTATGTTGGGTACTGAAGAAGGTGCACATATGGTGACAGAGAGCTATGCTTCCCACCAGGATTGATAGGATATTGAAAATTCAAAGTCAAAATGTACGGCATGTCGGAGGGTACCTATGCCTTTCACAGAAGGTTGACAGCATCCTGTGCCTACATTCTTGTCCAGCAAGTGAACAATGTTGCATGGCTTAATGCAGAGAAAGGCAAGCATGTAACATTAGAACATGTCTGGTTGCTTAAGCCATTAAATCCATCAGCTGTACAGTTGGAATACATGTAATATCCACTTATAGATCTATTTTCTGAATGTTGCAGAAGTATAAAAGTGGCCCCACACTGTGGGCTTACACCATAAGACCACCCCTCAAGCAGATATCTAGGATCTTGGTGTGATAGAAAGAATAGCACTCTGGCCAGGTAGCAGAAAAAAAAACATTTCAGGAGAAAGCAGGTGAAGAAGATGGATGAAAGGTTGTACAGGTGGAAAGTTCACTTTGATGAAAATGACAGCTTTTCTATATGTAAACCCATACAAGTTAAATACACCAATTATGTGGTATATTTCATTACCTATCCTACCGCCGTGTATGTTTTTCTTTCTTTTATCGACATCTGTTTGTAGGTCTCATTGTCCATGTTGATGTTAATTAGTTGGTTTCTCAATTTTATGATGTGATCAATGCAACTTTTTACTATAAATGTTTATCTAATTACTGTATATATAAAATTGTTCGCAATACCCCTTAAGGAAACATTGAGATGCCCAGCATACAGTTTTATTATATTTTCTGCCCATTCTAAATTTCTTTTTATTTTACTAAACCTTTCTAAATAATGAAAGACAATTTGAGCATAAGCATTCCAAACCTTATCAATGTACTTTTAGGAGCATTACATTATCGCACATGCCAAGTGCTAAATATCAGGTCAGGAAGGAACAATTCTGATAGTCTAAATCCAACTGTTATGCAATGGCTGTATTTTGTTTTTAAGTTACTATGAGACAGCACTCTATTCTGTGACTTCTGGTTTTCACCATTTTTGATGTATAAACAGAGCTTCACAGACAGGGGACATCATAACTTCATGGCATTCCATTTTTTTTGGTTGTGAAAGCAACCATTCACTGGTTAGTTTTTTTAACTTCTGACCTTTGAAAAACTTTTATAAATATTAATTACCTGCAACAAATTAAAGTCCCTGTTTGTGGCTTGCCCCTTTCGTGAGGCCAGTAGTGCCAGACCCTGACCTACTAAGCAAAATAAGTGTAATTTTTTTGTGATTTAACATCCACTGTTCTTAGTCATCTAAAGCATCATTAAGCATAAGTTAACACAGTGTAAATTCGATCCACTGGCAATACTTGAAACTAAGCTCTAAACCTGAAGCGCACACACACACACACTTATAGGTGTGTAAATAAACAGGGTTCATTCGGCATGGCTCCAGCAGCTTTAAGTAACTGGCCTAGCATTTTCTTGATGGACACAGTTAAACAAGCAAACTGAATACATTAAACATACACAGAATGTCTTATAGTAATCTGGTATTTTAGAAATAAGTAGTCTTAAGGTGAATAATGTGGAAAGACAAGAGTATGACAGTTTTGAAAAACAGCCAGCAGAAAAAGACGCTTAATTTTTCACAATAACCAATGATTTTTCTGTGTTTCAAGTAAAGGACAAAAAATAAGTTTTTGTTATGAAGAAACACACAATTTACAGAGCCTAAATATTGTAACAAAAGGAGTTGAGCTGTAGACAAACTAAAATAAATTAAAAAATAAATATCCAAAACCAAAGGATTTTTTCCAGTTATGATTTTTTTGATACTTGTAGTCTGATTATCATTATTATTATAATTTTAATTAATGCTAACAGAAAAAACAAACCAAACTTGTGGAGTGTTTTAGGAGTCCTGGTGATGGGAAACAAAAGGTGTGTGGGGAGTGACATAGCTACTAACACACTTTCAATTTGTGCTTTTAGAATGGAAGAGAAGCAACCAGAAGACATCTGACATAATTTCTGTCTCATCACAACTAGCCCCATTTCGTTCATTCCACCTCACTTCATACATACTGTATTTCAGCTCATGTCCTAGAAGTCAGCACTCATTCGGGAACTACCCTCCAATGAATACAGAGTTATGACATAGAGAAGCTAATATATGAGGCTCACATGAACAAGACATTGGAAACATACGCTTGCTACCTTATTATTCATCCAATTCAACATTTAGATATTATCCTCTGGAACTCCAACTCTTTTTCTTACTTTTTCCTTTTAATTTTATAATATTTGGTAATTTTTAACATGAAAAGTATAGTACATTTCAATAGTTTATGATTTAGAAAAACTCCTTCACAATTAATGTGTAACTTAATACAATTCTTTAAATGGGCCTATATGTATAAATTGCATAGTAATTGCTTGGTCCAATGTGGTTGTATCTATCCCAGCAGAAAATAGTCTTCCCTACAAATGAAAGGAGGAAAACATTAACTACTTCAACTGTTCCGTAATTATTCATTCACTTCAGTGTTCCTGTTGCAAACACCTGGCCACCACTTGCCTCGGAAGTGATATGAGCTTGGCTGGCACTTAACACAAGATGACATTTAAAGCAGCCTCACAGCCAATGGCTAATTGAGTGTGGAGGGGAACTTGATTAATGGCTCAACGAGAGAGAGAGAGAGAGAGAGAGAGAGAGAGAGAGAGAGAGAATGTGAATATGGAAGAACTTCATAGCACAACAGAAAGACAAGCCACCCTACCTGAAAGACCAGGTTTCAGATCTGTATAGGTAGGCACAGGAAGATTGATTTATTTCTGTGTTCTCCTTTTGTTCATCCCCAATGTATCCTTTTATTTAACAAATCAATTTTTTAAATATTTTAGTCTCTTCAGAGGTATTGTGGGTAAAAAGGTCTCTACGATGGTGATTTCCTTCATTGGAACATTAGGTGATACAGGAAATCATATGTAAGAGTACACTCCAGTACGAAGGATACCAGACTGCTAAGTTCATTTTCAGGTACCAAAATTGGTATACTTATTAATCGATTTGGCAGAGGAAATACATGTCCAGAGTCTAGATTGTCTTAATCTGCCTTACTTCACCTTTCAGCATTGTACCCAAATTCTGTGATTTTATTTTGCAGGTAGTAAGCTTACATGGTGGTGTCACATGGCTTCTCTTCCACCACTTGCTCATGTGGTGATGTACACATTAGGCTTCCAAAGCAGCATATGGAGCTGGAGAAACCTGCTGTTCTTTTATATTTTTTAAAATATTGTTTACTTTTTCTTTTGTTCCATTTCAATAAAAGTGTTACATGCCTTGAAATCAAATTGACATTTGCAGTTGCATCTCAGTAAAGTGCAACAAACACAGGATAGCATTTTTCTGTTTTAATGTCATTTAACTTTTCTTGGATTTACTTGATATACAGTAGATTTACATTTACTGTTTTCCTCTTACCACTTGTCACTGGATGACTCTCCATTCAAACTGGCCAGTTATGTTGTGCCATGTGGGCTGTGAAAAAACATTTCTCACTCAGTGATGTGCTTTTCCTGACGCACGGTTCACAAGCTGATATTGTAGCCCACTATATTATGTCATTCTGCTGCCTACTTGCTGGAAAGATTGTCTAATGCCATTTACCAATATAGCATAACATGTGGCATGTACACTGTGTGTATATTGTATGTCTGTTACACAGATGGTGTGAACATAAACACAGTACCCTAAATGTTTCCTATTCACTGGCATGACAGGCTAGGATGGTGACAACCCACAGTATAAGGTGTCAAGCACAGAAGCCTCATTAGAAGATGTAACACTTTACCACTGGTAGGTGTAATTACAGCATAGTTCACACATTCTTGTGAGGTGAATACCAGTCACTGTAACTGCATTACAATCCTTCAGTAAGAATCTGTCTTAAAGAATAAAGAAATGTTGTTTGATTGCAATGCATATATTAATGGTCTGTATTCTTTTAGGTCCTTTACTGCATCTGTGTGATCCTAGAAATAAATGCCTCTGCCCTTGTTTTCATGACTTTTGACTTTTAAAGTCACCGAAAAGGGAATTGTACCTCTTTCCTATCTTTCTTTTCACTTATTTTTCATCCTTGTGAACTTGTAGCTGGCTGCTTACTTTCAACTACTGATACATTTTAACACAGAGCAGTGGTTGTCTGATTTTCACAGATTTCAATGGATTTAATTAATTCTATCATTCATTTATTCCAAACAGACCTATTCAAATACAGAGTTTGAGAATCGGATTTAAGGAGTCACACAATGAGTTAGTCTAAAGTGGGGGTCTGCAGTGGGTGCAGGTTTTTTGCTTTAACCAAATTTTTAATTAGAACACATTTACTTGCTACTAACGCAATATGACTTTTTGGGCTTAGTTTTAATTAACTTGTTTGTTATGATTCAGAGCCCTTAAATGCCTATTTCAAGGTTTTAATTGTTGCCTGTGCTAGCCATCAGTTAATAATGAGGCGCAAATGACAAAGGAATCACTAGCTCTCCAGTAAACATGTTTCCATATAAACCTGTGTATGTGTGTCATGAGAAGGAAAGGACCAAAGGGTACGAATCTGTTCCGTACCACAAGACATAATGATAACATTCTCAGAAAACAAATAATCCACAATGTGATAAAGATTTGTCTTGGAAGAATGAAAAGCACTAACAAGCCATATAATTAAATTCCAAGTTTCATTATCTGCCAAGTCTGGCATCTGATTATTGATGGTGTGAAAACCTGCACTAACTGTGGTTCTCCAGGACCAGAGTGGAGTACTCCTGGTCTAGAGTCACCAATCGGTCAAACCTGGGAAGTCATGAGAGTACCTAATGAAATTCCACACAGGAATGGGGAAATTTCACTACATAGACAGTGGTCAGGAACGGAAAAACAGGACACTAGTGCTGCCATTCAGCAATGCTAATTACAATGGTACCATTTCTGCCATAATTTTTCATAATTAAAAAATGTATCACAGGAAAACACAATATCATCTTGTCATGGACTGGTCTGCTAGCTCCTAAAGACTCTCCATAGAAATATATACAGTATCGGAAAACTGCCGAATCATTGTATGAACTGTTCACCCCACAGGGTTCCAAGAAGCTGAGGCCTATCCTGCCAACATCAAGCATAAGGCAAGAACATTCCTCAGACCTGGCACTCATGCACATCACTACACCATTACATAAATAAAATGTATTATTTTCATTATTATAATTATGACACTAGGACAATCCAGCATTACCAGGATTATGAGATATGCATTATAAAATACTATACTTAGAAAATAGGAGGAAACCAGAGTCTGAGCACTGGTAGAACTGGATAAATTCACACAAAAGGCACTAAAGTTAAAAACTAAGATTTGGTCCACTAAACGTCAGCCTGCCACCTGCATTTCATCAATGTGTGATATATTTCTTTTGTAATACAAATGAAATTAAAATGTCAAAACTTTGAAGAAAACTGTCACAGAAGTTTGCACTAAAGGAGAAGTACATTTAAGATAGAAACCAAGAAGGACTACTTCAGACAAAGGGTCGTGGGAATACAGAGTAAATACTGAGTCATGCATTTGCAAAGGAAGCCTTGACACTTTTTGAAAATAATCTGGATAACATTTGGCCCAATTTAAGTATCACCAAACCAAACAAGCACGATGGACTATATTGTCTCATCTCATTTATCAGACCTCAAATTCATATATTATGTTAATTTAAGTGTTGTGTGCATTATTCAGCTCTCCAGCCATCTTTTTTAAAACTTATTTAATCCAGTTCAGGGTCACAGGGGCTATAGATGGGGTTGCCATTCCATCACTGACACACACACACAAGGACAACTACAGGTTGAGGTGTTGAACTTCTTAACAAACAGATTGAGCTACACCATTCAAAGATGGCTAAAATGGATTTTATTTTGTATATACCATGCTCAATGACATGAGCCCCTACTAGTTAAGTCACTTGTTAAGATTTACAGACTTCAATTATTTTACTCTTAAACAGCTGCAGCCGCTGTCTTTAATTGCTGCTTATTTTCTTAATCAGCTGCTACTTAACAATGAGATGCAAAAGAAAAATTAACCATCAGTTAACCATCTGACACAGTCCCATTTATCATAAAGTACCTGTTTTAACAAACTTTTTGGAATGGAATGGAAGAGAAAAAGGTGAAAGATAGAAATCATTTAGATTTTTTTTTAAAATAACAACATTACAGTATTGAAATAACATGGCATAGAAGAATAAAGCAAAGCAATTTTAACAAGTTATGTTTTTAGCCAGTGTTTGGTTTCAGATTAAGATGTTGGGTCAAGACAAAACCTACAACCAGTACAGCTCTCCAGGGCTAAATCTGAGGACACCTACATTATCGATGGTGATGTTTTAGGACAGTAATTCACTTTTCAACAAATTAGCTTTTGACATCAAAAAGCAGGTGGCATATGCATGATGTTACATCCTTTAATAAAATTAAAAAAAAAAAAAAATCAGATTCTTCTAGAAATTTTAAGAACTTCAGATTTTTTCATTAAAGCTCAGAGGATTTTGCGTGCATTTTCTTGACGATTAAGGAAGAGTCCTTTTTTTTCTTCAAACTTTGGATTTTGCATGCCTTTACTTGTAGTTCCTGCATTATGATGTCAGTGACTAACTGTAAAGCTGATTGTTCTAAGGTGATTGACAATCCTGGAACAACTATGATGTAGCTTCAAGGACAACAGAATCCTAGTGCTATCAATCCAATGTTTGGGTCAAGCATTAATCAGTTTACTGTTTAAATTACAAGTCACTTGTTATTTTCTTATTTTACTATAAGGTGAATAACGATGAATCTACAAATTAGGTTTAGTATGTTGCTTTAGGGGCACAGTAGGATTGCTGCCTCAGAAACCTCAGCTTCCCTTGCTACTGTGCACTTAGTTTTCACACTTGGAAATCCAGCATACTGCTGTTTAGCACTTTTACCGGCAAAGACTTTGACATCAATGTTGGCAGCTGAAATTATTCTACTATTTTTAATCCCAACACTAATAGTAATAGTAATTTCAAACTTATGTATTTTTTTGTTAAAGTTGATGACCAGAGAATCCAAATTAACAGACGGGAGATTTATTAATAAGCAAAGGAATATACATAGCAGGACAAAAGGCACAGAAACAGAGCAAAACTACAAACCCTAACACCTCAGGCCTAATTCAAATAAAGGAGGCCATTGACTACCACATGGGATGGCTGGTCCACTTACCCACTGCCATACACTTTTGTCTTGTTCACTTTCTGTCCAAATCACTCTCCTTCTCACCATTGGATTTCCTTAATCCTGTCAGCTAAGCCCTTGTCTAACTGCCACCTCTCAACTCTAAGCTGACAGGCCATGTGGCGGGACACTGAGCCCACCTTTGGATCTGGCTAAACCAGTGCAAGGTTACCCAGCTTCTAGCCAAAATGTTGGTGCTGTACAATGCTGCATTCACATGCTTGATGAGCTTTCGAAGATCCAACTTGTTATGTTTGACCTTCCCACTTCCGTGCATTCACTTGGAACTTGGTCTGCAAAAAAAGGAACTAAAGAAACTATTTATACTTGAAAATAAAGAGCAAACTAAACTCATCAAATGCAAACTTGTTTCAAGTGCAATTTGACCCCAAGAACTGAATTTCTGGCAAACCAAGTTATATTTTTTATTTTATACAATTGACAATGGTAAAAGGTCAGTGTTATATCAAGACTCAGAGAATTTGGGTAGCTTTTTTCTGTGGATTGTGAAACACGTACCTCTGAGTTAATAGGGAATTCATGTGACATTTCCAGCTAAGAAACTCATATTTACTGTCTGTCCAATAGCATGTGAATGTAGCATGAGGGCCATTCTTGCCTAGTGACTCTTGGTAATTCTGTCTGTTCCCCTCACCACAGAGGTGCCTTGAGGAGATCCAGCATACAGCCCTCAAGTGGCTTGGGTAACAGAAACAACATTCATAGGCTCATTTCTACTGAGTCCTTCAAAATTTATTTATGAAAGGTTCACACGGTCTGACTGAACTATTACAAAATTAATGCTTGTGCACTACATGACTCCAGGGTGTCTCAATTGACCTTCAGTTTTTTCTTAAAAAATTAATTTACATAAGAATGTTATAAGAGTCTACTTTAATGAATATAAAATTGCTGTTTACATATTTTTGGCTTACACCTATTACCCAGAATTGTAGAGTCACAGTACTGCAGTGGTTTGCCCTGCTGCTTCATGGTCCCAGCCTTCTAGTTAAAATCTCATGTCCAGTCATTGTCAGTGGGAGTCTGTACAATCTCCCCTGTCTGTCTAGGCTTTTCTTTCACATTTTTAAAGATGGGCAGGTTAGGTTAACAGACTACTCTAAATTGTCCCTAGTGTGAGTATTTAACTTGACCCTGTAATGAACTAGGAAGGCTGTTCTCTACTTAGCACTGACTGCTACCAGGTTAGGCTCCAGCTTTACTTTAATATACTGTGGTCCAGTCACAGTATCACCTCAGTGTATGACACACAAACGACCTGCTGAAATGTTTTATTGTGTCTAAATGTCTTATTTAAATTTACTGTATTATGAAATACTCTTTTCAAATGATCTACGTGACATTTATTTCTGGAATGATTCTTGCAACTAGAACATAAGGATGATGAGTGGTTACATTCCACAAACAACTACAAAATGAGCAAGCTAAACACAGCTTGTGGTGGGGAGAAATGGCTTTTGCAAGGCATTTTGCAATGACGTGAATATGTACTAGCTTCTTCTCAAAGTTCTCTGCCCTGTCTTGTACATGAAAAAATGCAATGTTTTAAGAATAACAAAAGAACATCATAAGGGTTTAATATTGCACAAAAAATTGTATCAAAAGCTACACTCTTGGCAAACATGCTATGTTATTGCCCATTTCTCATTGAGAAATGGAGTCATAGCTGAGTACTGACCACTTTTCACTGCAGGCTACCATTATGTTCCAAACCTCTTAAATGAAACGGCCATCTTCACACCTCAAAGGATTTTGTAAGCTCTAAATTGTAGAAACATATCATTCTCAAACCCACTTGAATCAAGTCAAGGTCACAGGGGCCAGAGTCTATCTCACCAGCATTGAACACAAGGCAGGAAGCAGCCCTAGACAGTGATGCCATCTTGGTGTCTACTAACACACACACACTCACCTGTGCTGGGCCAGTTCAGTCACCCATTAACCTAACCTACAGATCTTTTGGAACGTCAATGCAAAACCAGAGTACTGAAGAAAAATAGGTGAGAAGAACAGTACTGGAGGAAAATCCCATGTGCACATGAGAAAAAACTACAGTAGCAACTACCAATTCTGCAGCATCTCATGAATGTATCCAATGTATCCCATCCAAGCTTTTTATCATAGTATTAAAAATAATTAACATTAAAAAATATTGATTTTGCACTTATGAAATAGCAAATAAATAGCTGATCAATGAATGAATAAGTGTTCATTTTCTAAAGTACCATAAAGAGCATGACAAAATGAACACTTATTCATTCATTGATCAGCTATTTATGATATTGTATTATGATTATGATATTTATGAATGCATCACAAAATGCTTTGGAGGGCTAACCAAATTACAGTATCAACAGTATTATTAGTAGTTAGACACACATAGCAGAAACAAGAAAAGCATCCATTACAGAAGGTCATCGTGACAATGTACCTGACAAATTTTAAATAAAGCAAAAAGTCATAAATTAAAATGACTACAATAAAATCAACCACACCAACATCTGCATTCTTTGAATTTTTACTATTCTAATAAAGGAATGAGCACAAAGGAAGACTGTATTATAATTCCTTCACATATATATCAAATTGATATTTATTATTGGATATACTGTACATATTTCCAAATTAATGGTCAATAATAAATCAATACTTACTATATTTATAAAGAAGTAAGCTATCAATTCTAAAACCCATTTCAGGGTCGTGGGGATTGGGGGTCAGAATACATACCACAATAACAGGGAGCACAAGGCAAGAATCTGCCTCAATGGAATGCCACTCTTACGCACAACACTAACACAAATAAATATACAGTACTTAGCTGAAAAAACACCAATCTCAAATAATCAACATGTCAAATAATATTCTTTGTGCTAATAAACTATTTTCATGTTGAATCTCCTTTTTGCAGAAGACTCAATTATAATAATAGGTATTGTTATTATAATATAGCAGTGATGGACAACAATATTTATTTTTGCTAGATTCTAATTACTGTATATGCCAAAATTAAACAGTCATAAAATAATAGATAGATAGATAGATAGATAGATAGATAGATAGATAGATAGATAGATAGATATTTTTCTGCTACATACCTAGTGGGCTAGTGGGCATGGTGGCATCTGGATGAGCCGGACTCAGAGATTATTCCAAGACTTTGTTACGATAAAGCTAACGAAAAAGACAGGTGTCTGCTCATTCAGGAGGAGGTCTAGGCAAAGATTGATAAACATTGTTCCAGCAGGATTGTGGGAATATGCAAACAGGGCCCTTGGAGCAACTGGGATCATATAGTCAGTTGAAAAATAACTTGGGCAGAACTCTGGAAGGCAGATCAATTACGGATTAAGTTAATCATACGGTCAGTGTATGATCCTCATTCTCTCTCTGTGCCAAAAGGGAGTATCCCTGTAGCATATCCAATGCTGCTGTCCAAAGGAAACTACAATGGGGAAGTACTGCTGGGGTCATGACCAAGTGCTAAGGGCAGTGGAAGATGCCATTTGTAGAGGAATCCACCAAAGTAAGCAAGCAACAATATTAAGCTAAACAGGCCATTGCTTTGGCACCAGGAAGATCAAGGTAAACAGTTGAAATTCCCTGACACCATCCTGGAGACCACAATTAGGCCAGATGTGGCCCTTACATTTGATGAAGGCCAGGTTACAGCCTATGGAAGTAGGCTGCAGAGGCTTCTCAGGCAAGTCTCTTCATCGAACTCTGAAACACTTCGGCATATCTAGACTGCACAACAGAATATTCTTGAGGCTGATAAAAAGGCTTCTAGGTGGCTTTGGAACAGGAGGGCCAAGCCTTGGTGTATCATGTTACTTGGACACAAGCAGGAGTTTTATCTAATTTATAAATTAGATATTTATATAGTCATTATTCATTGAGCTACAGCAATACTTCATTACTACATTTTATAATAAAAAACATAATAAGCACCCATTTTGTCAACCAGCTCTTGGTAACAGGTAGGCACAGCCTATCCTTGAAGCACAGTCATAAATGGGATGCCAGTCAATTGCTAGGCAGACTGAAAATTAGCACACGTGGACACAGTTACTCAAAGTGGGAGGTTTTGGGATATCGAGTGACCTGGCAGCACTTCTTTGGATGATCATTTAATCCAGTTTACTGCCGTCTCTTGCAGGGTTGTATTCACAAAATAAATTTGTTAACTGCTGCAATTAGTTTTTCCCACTTTTTACTTTGGAGGTGAAAATCTACGGTGACAAGTAACATTTTTATAGTCAGCTGGAATCATATGCACAGTGTGCGCATCTTATGCATTTGTTTTAAAATGTTCTTACAACTCCATCTGTCACATCTGCTTTCAACTTTGTAGTTATCCTAAGGAGGTGCTTATCTTGTTACAAATGGGGAAGCGTATGCTAGATCACATAAAACACAATGACTGGTATACTGTGTCACTTATCAGCATATCTGGTACAAGTCTTTGGCTACTTACCACACATTTCTACACAATAAAGCAACTTGTCTGAAGACTGCAATCAGCAAAAATAAAGGTAACCTTTGTGGAAAAGAAACATAATTTATGACTTTAAACATTAAATAATAACTCCAAATAGAACAACCAGCCAGTTGTGAAAGGGACAGTCTACAATCTGTATGGCAACAAGTCAACTTTCAACCTTTACTGATTATTATTTTACAGCTGGCTGTAATTTAACAAATAGAATGAAACAATGTCACTTTCTTATGTTTTGCATGTTCCATATGTTGTCAAAATACATGGAGAACTACTTCTCTGCTACACCGAATCTTTCAGTCTATTCGTCTATCCCTTATATGTATTTGGTTCATCCAATTCAAGTTAAAAAAAACCATGCAGGCAAAGAGAAAATACAAATCCCACTCTCCTCATTCCACAGTAGCATGATTTTTTAAGTAATGATCATAAACTAAATCACATTTCACTCAAGACAGACATACAAGATACATCTATAATGTATAAAATTACACACACCAAATATTGGCAATATAATGCTGCTACTTCAACACACCAGGCACCTTTATGGATTAAAGTTTTAAAATTGCTCTTCCAGTGTTCAATATTTGTCTAGGGTGTCTAATTTTCTTTCATTCATTCGCTCTGTTGATATTTGTTGTCTTCCTCACATCATTTTACTACTATAAATCTTTTTTTCTTCAACTGTTGCAGATGTTCCCTTTGCCACTTGCTGAAACTCTTTTGACATATTTTTTGTCTCTGTCAGGCAATATTCCTTTTTTAATTAGATCCTCTTGGAACTACTGTGTAGGTGATGAGAACCAATGGAGCATCTGGCCGCTATACTGATAACTGACATTTTACATTTAGTCCAAGTGCGGGTGCCCCTTCCTATTTGCTGCAGTTCTGACCCTTTTACCTTCTGATAAGGTGGATGAAATGCTGGTTACTTGTTGTTCTACTCAGGTGATTCTTTTGAGGTCTTTTGAAAATCTTGAATTCTGCTGGGCTGTTTTGAAATTATGGGGGTGGTGGGGTTATTCTTTTATTGTATGTAAAAGTGTACTGTTTGTTTCCCTAAGATGTTTGCTTTTTGTGTCTTCCAATAAATATTTGATTCAAAAAATATACAGCAGATATCACAGCAGATATTAGGCAACTCCTATTGTCAACAGCTACTGATTTCTCCAGCTTCTAACCTAATTTCACTCAGTCAATCTAATTATTTCTTCAATTGGATGTATTGATTTGCTAAAAATGTAAAATGCTGCTCGTGGTTAAAATGCCAGTAAAAACCACTGAGGCATGCATGAAGTTGTAAGAGTGATGTGTGAAATCACCACCCATTTAAATCAAAATCATTACTATTAGTAATTATTTTTATAACAATACATTTTTTTCTCATCACATAAAATTTGAAAAATGACTGCTATACATTATTGCTGCTAATCATAATCTGAATGGGCTGAGCACGTAAAGATGAGTACAAACTGTAAAAAATAAAATCACCAATAATACACAATACATTATTTTCACACTTAATATATAAGTTAATATCATTATATATGGTTTACTTCTGTAATTTCACATAAATTAAATTGGAATTGTTTCTCAAGGTTTTGCACAAATCACATATTCGTCCACAGTGGGTTTATAAAATGAAAATGTTTAAAAATAACTTTCAAATGTTAGTACAGCATCACCTGTAAACCCAGTAAAACATGATGATTCACAGGTTCTGTGTACTGAAGATAAAAATAAAATCAGTCTTTTCAAAAGCTGGCAATATGTTTGTAAGATGCCAATGTGTCTGTAAAGACAAATAATAATTAAAGAATACATGGACTGCCACATCACAGATAATATTGCCTATCCATGTTATATTTCCTAATTAATATGAAATGTTTATCAGGTTTACTAACTGTATGAGTGAATGTACACTCTAGATTTATGTTATTTTGTCACATCAATTTATACTGTTCTCTATCTGGCAATTCCCCACTGTCTCCAATATTTAAGAAGGCCACAACAGTGCAATATCAAGGTACATGTAGCCATAATGAAGCATGGTTATGACATAGAGAGGGTATCTTAACATGCATCACATTTTGATGTCAAAGTGGTCATTTTCCCCTATTAAAAAGATAAATTGGACAAAGTTAAAACTGTCAGCTCTTCTGATCTTTTTGGAATTGTGAGCCTCTGTCTTTTGATAATCAGTTTTGCTGTATTTTTGAAGCAAGTTGTCCATCTGCTCTTCCCTCAGGCTTGTGCGTGAGGTTAACCTAGGAGTGGGTGAGAAACTGATTGGTATAGTCTACTAGATGAAATTCTTACTGTAGTATTGATTTTAATAAAATGTTTTACTGATAAACTAGTTGTCATTTGTTTGAATATTTCTTGAGCTTTCATAAAAAGCTAAATTTCCCCTTGGGGCAAATAAAGTACTGTCTGTCTACAAATTAGTGGAACACTGTGAACACATTAAAACAGGGGTTCTCAAACTCGGTCCTGGGGGACCCCTGTGGCTGCAGGTTTTTGTTCCAACCAGATTCCTAATCAGTGACAACACCTGATAACACTGATCTCATTTAATTAGCTGGTATTATTTATCTTTTATTCTACATTCAGAAAAGCACAGCAGCATGATTTTACATTTATGAGAAACTTAGAAATATTTCTGTTTTTGCTATAGATTTAAATGCTTAACTCTCTTTTTATTATATTTCGCCTTTTCTCTGTGCAGCTTGCTCCCTTCATTGAATCTTAATAATGACAATTAAAAACAAGCAGAGCAAAAACCCAATCAAACAACACTCAATCGTGAAAGGACGCAACTGCTTTGGCGTCAGCCCCACAAAGTAGTAAATAATGGATTAACTAAACAATTAGAACACCTAGAAAAGTAGAATGACAATCAAGATAAAAATACTGTTAAAAAGAAAAAAATACATATAATTGCTTAGTACATTTTAATACTTTTTTTTTAACCAAACTTAGTTTTCTAATTTGTATATTGTTCCCAAAACAGGGAATCTGGGAAACAACAGTTCACTTAATTAGCCCAGGAGTCCAATTAAAAACAGAGGCTGGTTAGAACAAAAACCTGCAGCCACAGTGGGCCCCCAGGACCGAGTTTGAGAACCCCTGCATTAAAACATACAACACGTGCAAACATGTGCACGAAAAAAGAAACAAAAACTGTGATTTTATGTTGGTTTATTAATGTTTTAAAAGGTACTGTCATAGTGCATTATCATGTACGTGAAATGTGTACAGTAAGTGAGTGTGCCCCATTTAGACTATTGCCCCTAGTAATGTGTGGTACAAATAGACTGAGGAGTTGATGCTGGCTCCAGCCCCTTGTGACTATGCATTGGATGAGGAGGGTTTGACAATATGTGTATGCTTAAAATTGATGATTTGAAAAAAGAGACATCACAGAAATAAACATTACCTTCTTATGTACTTGAATGGCGGATGTGCGAGTGAGTGAGTGACTGAGTGAGTGAGTGAGTGAGTGAGAGAGAAGCTGCTCTTTTATTGGTTCAAGCCAAAAACAGCTGAAATTCATTTGGGTAACAGAGCACCAAAAAGTAACAAATAACAAGAAATGTTTTTGCACAATTTATAATTAAAAAGTGTGTTATTTGTTAGAAAATATTTAATCTGAAAAGTATATACAAGTACATTATACTGGTATCTATCTACCGTCACAGTTTTTAATTATACCATGATATACATTTTTGGCCATACCACCCACTTCTATCTGAACTGGCAAGTCTAAATGTATTTTTTTCTAGCCTCCGTGATTTACATCAGCACTTTTAGTTTCCTGTACTCCCATGTGTTTATTTTGTTTGAGTGTGTTTTACAATTCTTCTCTTCAGCTTGTGGTGCTTATGTTTATTAGAAGCTAGTCTGTGTAGTTAGGCACCTATGCTGATCAGGTAAGGGTCAGATGAGAGAAGGAAACACATGTGGGCTCGATCACAAAGCTATCATTATATAATGATAATGTTAGGGTGTGCTAAGGCTTTTGCACCAAGTACTGAGCCCTTCTTTAGCAACATATTGCTACCAAAACTTTAATGACTCAGACAGTTCATTTTGTGGTTTCCACAACTATCCATAGCAGAGTTATAGTGGGCCAAGACTGAAGTTTACTAGGAGATTATGAATACTGGCACCAGGCGTTACCCTCAACCCCTAAAATTGTCCCAAACCTTATTTGTCATTGCCAGGAATTAATTTGGCATTAATAGTTTTATTTAAGCTAGTTAGCTCTGTCATTTAACAAGATTTATGTGACTCTAGCAGGGCTCAATCTTGGGTCAATTTACTTAGTTTATAGATCTTGCATTTTACATCTATTTTTTATTATAAATGTTTTTCTTGCCTGTCTTGTTAAAATGAATCGCTCAGTTTGTATTTTAACGTACTGTATTTATATAACAATTGAATACATCTTTGTCTTCTGCAATTGTCATTGTGTGTTGCTTATCTAATTTATCAACCTTTTGCTCACTGAAACATTTTTTCACATCTTCCAGTATTACATTCCATGGTCGTAAACCTGTTTTTTCAGCCACATCACTCACTGCATTTCACCTCTTACAAGTCCAGATTTATCAAACAATTCCTGCCCAAACACTGCCAATACACATGAAGAACAGAAGATCTAATATGTGTTGGGCTGTCTGTACACTGACATGACAACTAGATTTTTTTATGGTTAGACATTTTTCAAGAGACAGGATAAAGAGGTCCCCAACTGTCATGAATCTGTATTGTACTTCTCCTGATTTTTTTCTTTCATGTTTCTTTCCATGCATTTTACTTTATTTATTTTTATCATTATGAGGCTGGTGTCATTTCAGCAACATCTTAGGATCTTAAGTTTTCTTAGTCATCACCATTTTGTGCTCAGTTTTCATGGCTGCAACCATACAGTTTACTGGTGCTACACCTAAATGGCAAAGTGCAGCAGTCAGTATCCTAGCATTGCCTCTCCCCAAACTACATGAAAGACAAATGTGCCATGATAGTGTGAGTTAAGGGAAAGAAGTTAGTGTAGGACTTTTGCTTTTAAGTGCAATTCTGTTTTACTACATTCTTGTATTAGTGCATTTGTTTTGCTTGTCATCTATTATTACCTTCCAGTCCCAAATGTTATAAAACTAATTTACAGGTCTCTTTTTGTCTTCTGGCATAGTCCATTACTTACAGGTCTTGACATCAACATAAATTAATAGGAATGTGAAAATGTTAAAGGGAAGAATCCTGGAACTTGAAACATAGCGATTATTCTGGTACCAAAAAGGCTGGGAAATGCTCATGATAAAGACAAATCTTTACAAAGCAATAACCAGAGGGCACTGTTAGTCAGAGCTACCCTATAGCCTACTGGAGATGCAGTATAGTAGACGAAGCACGTTAGTTGTGTTTGTCACCTCATGGCCCCAAAATCCTCAGTTTAAATCCCAGCCTGAACACTATCTGTGTGGACTTTGCAAATATTTCTCACATCTGTGTGTATTTTCCTTGGCTACTCTGTTTTCCTCCCACGTCCCAAAAACATGCATATTAAATGAACTAGTGTAAGTGAATGTGCCCTCAGATAGTGTTGGTTCCTGCCTTACACCAAATGCACCAGGGTTAGGCTCAGGCCCTGTGTGAAGTGAAGTGAAGTGAATAAACGAATGAATGCAGTAGTCTTCCTAAATGCTGCCTCTATAAGGCATGTTGAGGCCAAGAAATATACAGTAACAATGGCTGTTTGCCATCAGCAGGCAGCACCATATGGTGGCCCCGGGCCTTTTACTGTGACACTAAACTCCTAATTACATGATGTCTTCAAAGACAATAAAATCCCACTCGTAGTTTACTGAGTCTAGAGCTAAGAGGTAAGTAGCAAGGAAGGCTTATTTGTGGGAGGTAAGACAGCCAGAAATTAAGCCTCTCAACTGAAACAACAGACTACAATCAGGAACTGGCAATTGTTTACAAAAATACAGTATGTTACATTTTTAAAAATGCTTTAATCAATATGCCCATCCATTATCCAACCCACCAGATCTAGTTCAGAGTTATGTGGGCCACAGCCTTGTTTAGCAGGGTTAGATACAAGGCAGGAACCAATATTAAATGGGGCACCAGTGATTCATTTTGTAAAGGTATATACATAGTGTATAATATGAGAATGTTATTACAACAGTGAAAAAATACTTTATGTACAATTAACCCTAACTGTGGAGAAACTCAGGAAAAAAAAATGCATTTTTATTTATGTGCATATTTGTGACAGACATACACACGGCTGCGGTGGGCTGGCACCCTGCCTGGGGTTTGTTTCCTGCCTTGCGCCCTGTGTTGGCTGGGATTGGCTCCAGCAGACCCCCGTGACCCTGTAGTTAGGATATGGCGGGTTGGATAATGGATGGATGTATAGCTACACCTGGACAGCACATACACTACCAACATAACTCATATAAGCACTAACTGCCTTTAATATAGAGTTGTACCCATGATGGAGAAGTTGAGAATGCATCCCACTGTGAAACAGAGACCATTCTTTTGATCCCAAATTAAACTGGATTTATCTGAAAATAGAGTTAAATAAAAAAAAAAAAGAAAATGGGATTATGGAATAAAGTGTAGGTTTGGGTCTTTTCTGCAATACTAGGTTAATTTAAGTCAATAAATAAGCCACTTGCTTATCTGATCTTCATCCGTTCATTCTTTTAAATGAGAGAAGCAGTGTGATCGATTGATTTTCAGTCAACTAACACATATTAGTAGAGTTTTCTCTTGTGGAGGTCATAAGACCGTCTTCATTACACAATGCCTTTCAAAAAGGTTCCTTAAAGGCAGACAATTTGTCATGCTTAGAAATGTGTGCTCTGAACAAAGCTCACAGCTTAGAAACATTTATGGATCCACATTAACAAAACTATAAAAAAGAGGAAAAAAGCTTCCATAATACATGATCTGTTTTGTAATTTATGATGCGGACTTGTAAAATAACTTCAGATGTTCCATTATATTTGCCACCTGTTTGTCTTGTGTACAGATTAAAAATAAATATCCCTCTGCCAAAGCTCACACTTTTTTTTAGGTGCTGTGTGTAATAGTCTGCAGCAATCTGGTTGAGTTTCTTTGTGCACTAAGTCATGTAACAGTCATGTGATGGGAGGAGCAGCTAAAATATAAGTGTATGCTCTTCTTGACTTCTCCTTATTTTTTGTTTCTCTTTTAGAGTGTGAAAATTAATATAAAATGTAGCAAAATGTGTTATTTACTTAAACTGAATGGCATGGCAGATCAGTAGTTTGCTCCACTGCCTCATAGCTCCAGAATGCTGCCATTTAAGTACTTGCCCAGCCATTGCCTTTTAAAGCTGGTACTCCAGTTTTATCTTACACTGATATCCCAAAGATGTGTATGTGCTAGGGTAATTGGCAACTTTAAAATCTCAATATCCTTTACTGGTGGCAATTAGTAAAAGTCTAAATCATACCACTCCATTCCAGGGTTTCCTCTAACATGCACTTGTATCTATAGGCTATGGGAGGAAAAAAAGAT
Organism: Polypterus senegalus; assembly: GCF_016835505.1. Taxonomy (NCBI): domain Eukaryota; kingdom Metazoa; phylum Chordata; class Cladistia; order Polypteriformes; family Polypteridae; genus Polypterus; species Polypterus senegalus. The sequence goes on from NC_053158.1 coordinate 52,742,546, forward strand.
TCAGCCTAAACAAATTTTCAAAGTTCATGCCCCAACTGAAAATTGAACTAAGGCTCAAATACAGTGAGGAGTCATAGACAAACCACCCCTATTTTGTAGCTTAAATGTACAAACGCAGCATCTTTAGGTATTCTATTTATATACCTGGAGACTTGTGTCATGTGATGTTATCATGTAAGCCACGATCCATCACATAGTCTGTTGTTCTGTGTTGTATGGTGAAGTTTTCAGTTTCCAAGAGATTCATAAAACAAATCACCGGGACAACATGTTCTTTCCTTGTACTGACAAGTCCTACCATTCAAGTTTTATAGATATCTATTTTGTATCTACAGTGAGCATGTGTGTATGTGTCTGTATATATATATATATATATATATATATATATATATATATATATATATATATATATATATATATATATATATATACTAAAAAAGAATTAAAGGAACACTTTTTAATCAGAGTATAGCATAAAGTCAATGAAACTTATGGGACATTATTCTGGTCAGATAAGTAGCAGAGGGGGTTGTTAATCAGTTTCAGCTGCTGTGGTGTTAATGAAATTAACAACAGATGCACTAGAGGGCAACAATGAGATGACCCCCAAAACAGGAATGGTTTAACAGGTGGAGGCCACTGACATTTTTCCCTCCTCGTCTTTTCTGACTGTTTCTTCACTAGTTTTGCATTTGGCTACAGTCAGTGTCACTACTGGTAGCATGAGGCGATACCTGGACCCTACAGAGGTTGCACAGGTAGTCCAACTTCTCCAGGATGGCACATCAATACGTATCATTGCCAGAAGGTTTGCTGTGTCTCCCTGCACAGTCTCAAGGGCATGGAGGAGATTCTAGGAGACAAGCAGTTACTCTAGGAGAGCTGGAGAGGGCCATAGAAGGTCCATAACCCATCAGCAGGACCAGTATCTGCTCCTTTGGGCAAGGAGGAACAGGATGAGCACTGCCAGAGCCCTACAAAATGACCTCCAGCAGGCCACTGGTGTGAATGTCTCTGACCAAACAACCAGAAAGACTTCATGAGGGTGACCCAAGGGCCCCATGTCCTCTAATGGGCCCTGAGCTCACTGCCCAGCAGCATGCAGCTCGATTGGCATTCGCCATAGAATACCAGAATTGGCAGATGCACCACTGGTGCCCTGTGCTTTTTACAGATGAGAGCAGGTTCACCCTGAGCACGTGACAGAAGTGAAAGGGTCTGGAGAAGCCATGGAGAACATTATGCTGCCTGTAACATCATTCAGCATGAGCAGTTTGGTAGTGGGTTAATGATTGTCTGGGGAGGCATATCCATGGAGGGTCACACAGACCGTTACAGGCTTGACAAAGGCACCTTGGCTGCCATTAGGTTTTAGGATGAAATCCTTGGACCCATTGTCAGACCCTATGCTGGTACAGTGGCTCCTGGTGCACGACAATTCCTGGCCTCATGTGGTGAGAGTATGCAGGCAGTTCCTGGAGGATGAAGGAATTGATACCACCACACTTTCCTGGCCTAAATCCAATAGAACACCTCTGGGACATTATGTTTTGGTCCATCCAATGCCACCAGGTTGCACCTAAGACTGTCCAGGAGCTCAGTGATGCCCTGGTCCAGATCTGGGAGGAGATCCCCCACAACACCATCTGTCATCTCATTAGAAGCATGCACCGATGTTGTCAGGCATGTATACAAGAACAAAGTGCTGCGTACAATTTTGAGTTGCTGCAATTAAATTTTGGCAAAATGGACTAGCCTGCAACATAATTTTTTTACTCGGATTTTTGGGGCGTCTTTGAATTCAGGGCTCTGTAGGTTGATCATTTTCATTTCCATCAAACGATGTGGCATCCTTTCGTTCCTAACACATTACCCAGTCTATATCAGTATAGATATCCAGGAGGATTTCTTTTTCCCATTAAGATCTGATGTGTTTTCAAAGTGTTCCTTTAATTTTTTTGAGCAGTTTATATATATTATATAGTATCTGCCAGATAATACAAAGAGTAGACAACATGTGTTTCACCCTTACTGGAGCTTGTCAAGTGTTCACACCTTTGCATATGATGGTGGATGTTTGCCGACTAGAAAAATAAGCATTACCACCCAAATAATCAGATTGCAACTCAGACCTAAGAATATATATTATATATATATATTATATATATATATATATATAATATATATATATATATATATATATATATATATATATATATATATATATATATATATATATATATATATATATATATATATATATATATATATATATATATATATATATATATATATATATATATATATATATATATATATATATATATATATATATTGTCACACACGCGCATGGGAGGCAGCTAAAGGGCTTGAGTGAAGGCAGTTCGAGGCATGCCGGGTGTGGCAGAGTGCACTGACTCTTTTCTCCCTTGCCTGTAGACCATCCCCGGGATTTCACCTGGATCACCTGACATCACTTCGGGACTGAGCCAATGGAAGTCGGCCACACCAGCTCCAGTCCCTCTGATGTCACCTCCGCTCTGAGCCAATGGTGGAAGACCACGCGCGGATCCATACGACCTCACTTCCTGTCTCCCCTTTAAAACCTGCCCCTTTTCCTTTGTTTCTTTAGTCTTGTTTTGGACTCGGTTGTGTGCACTTCAGTGCTCTGTATTTCTGAAAGAAAACGACTTTTGCAGCCAGGATACCACAATATACGGGTGGCTGCCCCAACTCTTTATCTGTCAATGTCTCGTTCTTGTGACAGTGGCGTAGCGGCAGGATGGAGAAGTCCCGGAGGAGAAGGGGACAGGACCTGCAATATACCCAGGTGGGAGCGCATGCGGGGCGAGTATTCAGGCGGGAGGGTGCCCGTGGTTCGGCGTGACCGGTGCGGGCTCCGCTCCCGCACTCATAACTAGCCCATCTGGAGTGGCCAGGGAGTGTGCGGGTGGGGCTCACAGAATTGGGCTGCCCTGGAGGGGAGGCAAAGGGACTCAGTATGCTCTCTTGGGGAGAGTGCCTGCCTCCCTGCGAAACCAAAGCCCCATTTACCACCTAGGGGTGCCCCAGACTGGCAGGTGAATAAAATAAAAATGGAGGTTGGACCCTGAGCGGCCAACCAACAAACAAGCCTGGTCCTTATGGGCAATGGTAGGGCATTGGCTACGCCATTTGAAAACACGCCCTACCAAATAATAGAGCAGGTAGCTTGCTATCTGCTCCTGGAAGCGCTTCCCGTGGCTTCACCCAGCCGGTTTGGGGCGGCGGTTCAAGAACATGGCTGAGCTCATAGAGCTTATGGAGACGCAGAGGGCGGCCTCACACTCTGGGGAGCAGAACCGTCCTCATGTCAAACTCAGCCGGGTATGTTCCAAGACCTAGCCCCACCCTGTACAATCCGAGCTCCGTATGGCGTCCGGGCGGGCGCGCAAACCGCTTGGAGGCAAGGAGGAATGCAGGTGGAGGGTGAGGAGGGTTGGTGTGTGCTGGCTAATCCGTTGGCGGTCCCACATACTGGCGTGGTGATCGTCCAACGGACACAAGACCACAGGTTTGTTCGACTCCGCAGCAACATTTCATTGTTGCCGCGCTTTGTGCAACCGCAACAGTGGCTAAATTTAAGACCGGTATAACCTGTGTCCACGGAGACATCCGCTGGTACAGGTCCGCCGCATGTGTCATCAGTTACGGAGGGTCAGTTCGTAAGCTCACCGTAGCGTCCTACCTGATCCTCCACACCCGGTGATACTAGGGCGGACTGGTCTAAAATCAAAAGCGGTGAGACACATACCACTCCCGGGTTAATTTGGGCCTCGTTATGGACGGAGATAACCCGTCTCAAGCTGCCTCCACGCCGTGTAATCAGCCGGCAGAGAGAGAAGCAGTCGCCCTGACTGGCGTGGCAACTCCGGGCCGTCGCGGGCTAACACGCCATCCACCAACGCCGGCGGAGCGGGAGAAACCACGCCCATTGAGGTCGGCTGACCCTCTCTCCGTGTTGCGGTTCCAATTTAAAGAAACGCCGGCTTCTTTTAGGAGGGAGCAATGGAATGATGACTCCCTGAAGTTTGTAAAAAATGCAGTGGTCCTTGTCAATGGCCAGCGCACTAATCAGTCGATGCCACAGGGCCCCTACTTTGTGCTAGATAATGACCTCCTTTACCGTGTAGCAATGCATGACGGGCAGGAGACGAGGCTGCTGCTAGTGCCACGTACCTTCCGGCGCAGGTCTGTGAGCTAGCACACGCCCACCTCCTAGGTGGCCACCTGGGCACCGAAAAAACTCTGGAGCGGATCAAGCTCCGTTTCTACTGGCCAGGAATTAATGAGGAGGTTAGTGCCGCTTTGCGCCTTCCTGCCCGGAGTGTCAACTGCGACAAATTCCTAGGAGGGACCGTGCTCCTCTCATTCCTATTCCACTGATTGACGTTCCCTTCCACAGAATCGGGTCGACCTGGTGGGACCCTGGAGCCCTCAGCCCGAGGACACAAGTACATTTTAGTCCTCGTGGATTACGCTACACGATACCCCGAAGCTGTTCCGTTGCGCTCAGCTACCTCTAAAGCCATCGCACGGGAATTACTAGGGGTATTCGCGTGGGGATCCCCAAAGAAGTCTTGACAGACCAGGGGACCCCTTCACCTCGGAAACGCTCAAGGAGACTGCCAGATTACTGAAAATAAAGCATTTAAAGACCTCGTGTATCATCCTCAAACCGACGGATTAGTAGAGAGGTTTAATCAAACTCTCAAGCAAATGCTGCGTAAGGTGGTCAGCGAGGATGGAAGGAACTGGGATCAGCTCCTCCCCCTCGTCCTTTTGCCTATCGGAAGTCCCACAAGCCTCCACGGGTTCTCCCCTTTGAACTACTATACGGGCGACAACCTCGGGCATATTAGATATTTTGAAAGAAGGCTGGGAAGAAGAGGCTCTTCCCTCCACAAACATACTGGAATATATCGCGCAGTTACGCGATAGATTTGGAAAAATTCGGCCTGTCCTTAAAAGTCACATGGAGGAGGCTCAAGCAGCACAGGCCGGTACTACAACCGCTGCACGCCTCTTCGGGAGTTCCGCCCGGGAGATCGGGTCATGGTCCTAGTGCCTACCTCCCACTCTAAATTGCTTGCCCACTGGCAGGGCCCCTACGAAGTTAAGGAGAGGAAGGGACTGGTCGACTATTTGGTGAGTCAACCCAATCGCCGGCCAAAGGAGCGGTTTATCATGTGAACCTGCTGAAACCGTGGAAGGACAGGGACCCCGATCCCTCCTCCGCCAGCCCGCCACTCTTCGCTCACACACACGACCTTAACTTCGCACGGACTTAAGTCCCAGACAGCGGCAGGAGCTGGAAACAGTTATCCGGACCGCTCGGGAGGTAGTCAGTGAGAACCCGGAAGGACCTCTCTGATTGAGCACAACATCGTGACAGAGCCGGGTTGTTGTCCGAGAACGCCCGTATCGTCTTCCCGAGGCAAAAAAGGCTGAAGTGGAGCTTGAGATCAAGCGCATGCTGGAGCTAGGTGTGATTGAGGAAAGTTATAGTCCCTGGTCCAGCCCCATTGTGCTCGTCGGTAAGCCTGACGGAAGTTGGAGGTTCTGCAATGACTTCCGTCGGCTTAATCAAGTCTCCCAATTTGATGCTTATCCAATGCCACGCGTGGGCGACCTCCTCGAGAGGCTTGGACAGGCTCAATACCTGACCACACTTGACATGACGAAAGGGTACTGGCAGGTTCCTTTAACGGACTCCGAAGGAAAAACGCGCTTAGTACCCCTAGCGGACACTGGCAGTATCGTGTCCTTCCATTTGGGTTACACGGGCTCCAGCAACCTTTCAGCGCCTGGTGGACAAAGTGCTTCGCCTCATAACTCATACAGTGCTGCCTACCTGGATGACGTGGTCATCTATTCCAGCACATGGAAGGAACACCTACAGCATGTCCAAGCGGTATTACGGACACTTGGTGAGGCGGGCTCGGATTAATCCCAAGAAATGCTTCTTGGATTAAGCGAGCCAAATATTTAGGCTACCTGGTGGGTCGGGTACCGTAAGGCCACAGTGCTCCAAAATTGATGCCATTCTGAAATGGCCCGTCCATGAACCAAGCGGCAAGTCCAAGCCTTTCGGTTAGCGGGTACTACCGCCGGTTTGTACCCGGTTTTGGAGAGAGCGGCGCCTTGACTGATTTAACAAAGAAGAGGGCCCGAACATTGTGGTATGGACTGAAAAACAGGCGCTGCATTTGGTGACTTAAAGCAGGCCCTTACGCCCACACCTGTTTTGATGGCACCTAACTTTTCTTTGCCTTTCATCCTCCAGACGGACGCTTCGGACACAGGCCTGGGCGCCGTGCTGAGCCAAAGCGTCGATGGTGTGGAGCACCCCATCATGTTCCTGAGCCGGAAACTGTTGGACCGGAGACCAGGTATGCTGCGGTGGAGAGGGAGGCTCTGGCGATTAAATGGGCGATTACTCAGCTGAGGTACTACCTGTTGGGCGGGAATTCACCCTTGTCACGGACCATGCACCCCTACAGTGGATGGCCCTCCACAAGGAGTCGAATCCGCGGGTCACCCGGTGGTTTCTTGAGCTGCAGACGTACAAGTTTTCGCTCGTTCATCGCCGGGCGCTCCACGCCAACGCTGATGCTCTTTCTCGGGTTCACGACCTCTCGGTTAGGGTCGCCCGACCCGTCGGGTCTGGGCTAAGGGGGGGGCCTTGTCACACACGTGCGCATGGGAGGCAGCTAAAGGGCTTGAGTGAAGGCAGTTCGAGGCATGCCGGGGTGTGGCAGAGTGCACTGACTCTTTTTCTCCCTTGCCTGTAGACCATCCCCGGGGGATTTCACCTGGATCACCTGACATCACTTCCGGGACTGAGCCAATGGAAGTCGGCCACACCAGCTCCAGTCCCTCTGATGTCACCTCCGGCTACGAGCCAATGGTGGAAGACCACGTGCGGATCCATACGACCTCACTTCCTGTCTCCCCCTTTAAAACCTGCCCCTTTTCCTTTGTTTCTTTAGTCTTGTTTTGGACTCGGTTGTGTGCACTTCAGTGCTCTGTATTGTGCTGAAAGAAAACGACTTTTGCAGCCAGAATACCACAATATACGGGTGGCTGCCCCAACTCTTTATCTGTCAATGTCTCGTTCTTGTGACAATATATACATATACATACATACATACACACTACCATACACACCGATGACCAGGCTTATGTTTATAGATATTACAGAACATCTGCCTGCTCATCTGTTCTCCACACCTAGTGACACATACCTGACAATGCCTATAGAACACTATGAACTGAGAAAACGTTTAAAATTAATATTATATAACACTGAAATTTTAAATATTGCTTTTTGAACATTCCTTTCTTCACAGCTTGTGTTTTGACTTGCCTTAAAATATTTCAGACAAGCAAGCAAGGTAAATATGCTCCATTTAAATAATAGTAAGAAGAAATCCACCAATGTTAAAATCTTACAAATCCTTGTATTTTCCACTCTGCTTTCCTCAGTGGAGGTCACTAAAGTAGAAATTCGCAATGGTAAATAATTTATTAATTATTGTGTATTTATCTGTGATGCAATATTTGCACTTGAGTTAGTGGTCCTCTCAAACTTCAGTTATTTTTTTTTTTTTTTTTATAAAATAACAATATTAACTATTTCATCACTAAAAAATACATCTTTATTAAAAACTAGTCTGTATTCAGAGAACTAGGCAATTAAAAAACAACTTGTCACTATCTCGGTAATGGAGCCTGCTGTGTGTGTACTATGGGTCATTAGTTAGGTTTTCTAAACAAAACTGTTTCTGTGTTATATCTAGCTAAAGGGCGGTCATAGAAGTCTAACAGAAAAAGAAAGGAAATGGGAAAGATTGGAAAGAAGAGAAAGTAACATGCTTAAAGACATAGAAGATGCGTTAAATTATTCAATTCTGAAACCTATAAAATCCAAGAAGGGGCGGCACGGTGGCACAGTGGGTAGCACTGCTGCCTCGTAGTTAGGAGACCCGGGTTCGTTTCCCAGGTCCTCCCTGCGTGGAGTTTGCATGTTTTCCCTGTGTCTGCATGGGGTTCCTCCCACAGTCCAAAGACATGCAGGTTAGGTGCATTGGCGATCCTAAATTGACTATTGACCAATCTATTGCTTGGTGTGTGTGTGTGTGCGCGCGCCCTGCCCAGGGTTTGTTTCCTGCCTTGCACCATGTGTTGGCTGGGATTGGCTCCAGCAGACCCCCCAAGACCCTGTAGTTAGGATATAGTGGGTTGGATAATGATAGATGGATTTTGTACATAGATGAAGCATGAAACTTGGTAACTAAATCCAAGATGGTTTACTGTACAGACATAATGATTTTTTTGATTTCCAAGTAACCAAACAAGTGACTTTAGGGGTTGGAATTTAAAGTTTGGCAAGGAGAATAGACAATATGTTTAAAGTATATTAGAACTCTATGTCAGACATCTGCAGTGGGCTGGCACCCTGCCTGGGGTTTATTTCCTGCATTGCGCCCTGTGTTGGCTGGGATTGGCTCCAGCAGACCCCTGTGACCCTGTAGTTAGGATATAGCGGGTTGGATAATGGATGGATGGATGGATGAAATCCAAGAAGGATATATTGTACTATATCTAGTGCTTCAGCAGAAAGTGCTGCATAGTGATTTCATTTCAATTTTGGAATTTAAACTTGAAGATGTGAGGTGGGCATCTGCAACTTAGAAATTAAAAATTAAAAATACTGTATATGGAACAGTGGGTAGTTGTATCCCGAGTTCAGATCCTGTGCCCTGTTGATGTCTGTGTGAATTCTGGGTACTCAAATGACATGCAGGTCAAGTTGTGTTCTAGAGGAGATCTTGCCAAGGAGCAGAGCTCCATCTAGGATTGTTTACTGGCACCTCCACAACCCTGAATTGGATTAAGTGGATTCAAGATGGTTATATTATGTCATTGTCTCTTCCAGTGTAGGGCAATTTATCCACAGTTGGTTCTTATTTTAAACCCAGTGCTACTAGGATAGACACCTGTTCTCTGAGATATCAAACTAAATAAGTGATTTAGAAAAAAGATGGATGTGTATGTTGTTTTGGAAATGGAATGTTTCAGAAGAACGCAATTATTTACTGTAATGATAATGCAACAAAACATGAAGGGTCTCCAAAACTACCCACTAGCCAGTCCATGATCTCTGGCAGTCTTTTTCTGCATATGAGGCTATTTTGGTCTCCAAACTGAAGTCACAATCAAATGCTTTCAAGACCAGACCACTAAGGCTCCTGGTTTCTTGTTCACAATTTAATTCCTACATGTAACCACTTCATTACTTTCTTGTTATCTGAGAAATTCATCAAAAAATGTACTTTGTTTACCGGTGTGAAATAAATACTATGTGTTTAGTAATTACTAGATCTTTTATTTTTCTTCATAAAATGTTTCAGATTACATATTTTTACTCCTTTTACGTATTTATTTTCCTTTACTGTTCATTACAATATAGCGTCTAAATTCCATACATTTTCTAAACAGTTCCAATTGCAGCAGCACTAGGAGAAATACAGACAGCAATCCTGCAAGACCTGCATGTACAGTGCAGAGATATTTAGTCATGCAACACTTATTTTTCATTGCACACAGAAAGGCAACATAGAGGTGAGACAGCAGGGCCACAGAAGTTAAATTCTGTCGTGTAATGTGACTGATAACAGGTTTTTGGCTGCTTTGACAAAAAAAAAAAAAATCTCTAATGCTCATAGCTACATATTCCAATTTAGGGTCTTGGGGTCAACACCCATCCCTGCAACAATGGATGCAAGGCAGGAAACTGCCATGGAGAGGGCACCAATCCATCATAGCACATGCACACACTCACACACCCTAGGTGATTATTCAATTCAGTTTTCAGAATTGCCGTAGCTAGAAGAAAACCCACACAAACACAGAGAGAATATGCAAACTCCACAATGTCCAGACTTAGGATTTAAACCCCAAGATGAATCTGTGAGGTGGCAGCACTACCCACTACTCCATCGTACTCCCCTTAACAAGAACATATTCTTAAATAATGTAGTTACTAGGTACTCCGGTTACACTCCCAAATCCCAAAGATGTGTGTTAGGCTAAGTGAGGTCACCAAATAGACTTTGTGTAAATGAGTATTGATGTGCATGTGTGCATGCCCCACCATCAACTGGCATCAAACCACCAAATCCAAGGTAGGTTCCTGTCTTGCACCCTACTCTGATGGAGTACACCCCAGCTACATATGACCTTGACGTGATTTTAAGTGTGTTTGCTAATGTTTGAACAGATGGAATTTACAAAATTTTAATAAGAAAGAAAAATTTGAGAAGGGAGGGAATAGACTGCAGCATGCTCATTAAATATTAAAACTTGCACATAGCGACATTTTGACTCCACTGACTGAGAGAAGCAGGAAGCCATCTAATTCAATATAAGGATCCATGAAATGGTTGGTTAAGAAATGAAAGCAAGCATCTACCTTAGGGTTTGACAAACAGGCCTTGCTTCGGCGCCACAATGTCATTTGTCTTCGTGTTTGAAATGACATTTTCTTACCTTTCCGGTTTTACCTGATTTTGACCCAAAATCTGACCTTGCTCTTGTGAAATCAGCTTTTCCATGTGACTTTACTAAACTGCCTGAATTTGCAACACTTCCTATCATTCGTTATTTAAAAGGCAGATGCATATCGGCATTGCCATTTGCATGAATCTGATACAGCATGGGCAGTGACATGCAAAACTGCTCCTTTTAATGACACGGAGGGCTTAGGGATTTGGTTTCCTGTAATTTGTGCATCCGCACATTTTCTTTCCATTCATCCCACCCCACAGTTTACATGCACAGCGGTCTTAAAATATGCTATTTGCTCTTGAAAGATTACCAGCTTCTTTGCCAAGCTTAGTAAAAAAAAAAAGAAAGAAAAAAACTTTTTTCTTTTTTTTTTTTACATTTTGTGGCAGTTATGAGAGGCAAATAAATCAGCTTCCATTACAAAAGATACATGGAGATTGTGGATAAAATAGTATTAGATGCTATAAATAGGAGTCATTGGTCACCATGACAACAGCAAGCTAGCAACTAACAAACATGCAAGAGAGGAGAGAGAGAGAGAGAGAGAGAGAGAGAGAGAGAGAGATGGGAGGATACAATAAGCAGAGCTAGAAAAAGAGCGAGAGAGACGACGTGTTCATGTTACTCTTAATGCAGATCAGCGGCAGCAGGCATACAATGAAGAAACTTAACTCTGACCAAAGGTCAAGCAAAATCACCCACAGTCAGCAGCTTATTGGATAAAACACTGGCCTTGAAGCCATGCTCTACCCTCCACTGCCTCACTGTGTAATCCAGCATCAGTCACTTAATCTGGTCATGCTCAAAGTGGAAATGAGAACTGGTTAGGGGTAGGCCTGCATACTGAAATGACTGGTTATAGAAAATACAGTTAATACTTCTGCCTCATCATTCCAGGAGACTAGGTTTGAACCTCGACCATGTCAATGGCTATATGCAGTCTGCATGTTCTTCTTATATCTATTTAAGACTTTCCTCATTTGTTTTGATTTTCTTCCTAAAGACGTGCAGATTATTGATTGAATTCCCTTCATATTCATAAGAGTGAGAGTGTCTGGAGTTGGATTGGCATCAACATCTACGTTCCAGCCTTTCAGATTAATGAAAATTAATGGATTGATGCATGGTAGGAAATAAACATTGCAAGACAGAACCTGAAGGTTGACAAGGTGGATTTTTCTCTGAGCTATCTCAAGGGCTTGGAGATTTAAGCAAACTCTGCCTCACACTGACATTTATCAGCAATCATTCCTCTACAATGCCGGACATTTTGAATGAAGCTCATGGCATTACTCAGCTCTAAATGTTAAAAATGTAGACCAATATATATTTCGCAAAATTAAATTGAAGAACTGAAGAATGATATTTTTCCAAAAAACATTTTTCTTTCGGGAACAAATGTGAACCAAAAAGAAAAAACACAAAGTTGTTAACCCTGTAGAGCAAAATCTACTAGAACAATTTTCTTACAATTATTTGAATTCTAGCAGTTTACTATCCTAACAATTGTGCCATGTTTTGCAGAATATTGGGTTTGTTTTTGAGTTGTTGTGTCCTCAGCCCCCCAGGCTTCCATCCTTAGACACTGACTGAAACAAACACAGAGACAGAAAGACTTCACTTTAAATTATGTTTATAGGTATTAAAACATGTTAATAATTCATTGAAAACTCTCAGATTAAATTCTGGCCTATTTCTGTACATCGGTGTGAGACTTAAAAGTAATGTATGTGCAATTTCACTTACTGTATTTATGAGAGTTCATGCTGGTGCTCCCCTAAGCCTTTCATAGCCTACTAGGGGGCTTCGCCCCCAGCTTGCTTCACTCGCCAACCCCCCAGACCTTCGCTATGTGCCAGCCACTTTGCGCCTCTGCCGCTCATGTATGTGGATTTCACTTTCATCAAACAACAAATCTTTTAATCCTCGTGGATACGCCCCTTCATTGGGAAGAAACACTACCTTTTCCTGATGGCAACACGAATTAGACAATCTACAAGTCTGCGACTTAAAGTTTTAAATCTGTACAATATATTTGATCTCTTTTCGCTGTTACGTTATTTCACCGAGTAATAATTTCCATTTGTTTGCGCTAATGCAATCTTTACTATCATTTTTTTGAGACTTTCGACTTTTAGTACTTTCATTATCTCTAACCTGCTCTGCATGTGTATCACGCCAGCGTTTTGGAACCTCTTTATGATGTTCTACTTTGTCATCTACTTATTTCTGGCCCCAGGCGTGGTTAAATCTCTTGGCACACATTCTCATCTCGCGGAACATGAAAGTATCTCTCTGAAAAAGTCACGTCTCATCTCAGGCTAAAAAGTCTCGTCACATCCCAGAATTTTTTTTATTATAAATAGAGAGAAATAACTACACTGGTGTTTTTCTCAGGATTTCAAGTTTCAAGAATTGGAAGAATAACTGCACTAGTTGAAAACTGCTGTAGGATGACGTGACTTAAGCTGATTTGAGTTTTCTATTAAATGCAATGAAGTTATATGCTGTAAAGGACAGTGTCGCAGTAAAAGCATCCCAGCTGAGATGTTAGGCAATGCATTCCCCATACAGAAGACCACAATAATGAAAGTACAGAAGAAGATTGCCTCCCAGCACAGAGAGTCAGCATAATTCTGGATGTGCAAAACCCCTTTCGGCACCTGCTAGAATATATAGGATATGTAGTCTTTAAAGGCACAGGGCTTACTTTGGAGCAGCTGGGGGAAGATGCTGAAAGAGAGCTCCCCCTTTCTCTCTTTGAACTCTGCCTATCCCAGAAGTGATTTTGGGTCACACCTGTGTCATATGGAGGCACTCCTGGATCTGGTGTTTAGAGGAGTTTCTCCTCCACAGAAGTCAGAATCAGAGTCAGGGGTGGAGTAGGACAATGTTGACCTAGAGTGGAGGAGGAGAAGGATAAAATAACTGGATTGCACAGAAAGCTTGTAAAGAAGGAACTTTGTGAAAATAAAAGTCTTTCTGAACAAAGACTCGGTTGTCATAGCTAGGTTCTGGGTTCCATCATCCACAATATTTTAATACATTCTTGTTTGTCCGGGCATTATGCATTATAGTGTGACAACATTCTGGTCACAGAAAATAATAATGCTAATACTACTGTTTTATATTAAATATACACACATACACTCATATGTATATGTACTCATATAAACTCTATACAGAATATATATGTATATGCAACCACACACACACTCATATATGGTATATACTGTATATAACTACATTATATATAGTTTCCTCTAAAATAATGACACCTATGATTTTGCTAAAATCAACAGGCCTTTTACAATAATAATAGCAGTGTCAAATTTCATTTGGAATTAATAATTCATTTCTTAATACTGACACACAAATAAGACATATACACATAGAAAGACATTACTCTGCAAGCGAGCAAATCATGTTCTGTGCATGCCTAAAAAAAGTATAAATTCATTGAAAAATCAAATTAAAATTTTGCACCCAGCATACCTTCCTTATCTATCTATATATCTATATATATATATATATCTATATCTATATACACATAGATAGATATAGATATATATGTGTGTGTGTATATATCTATATATCCATCTATATATCTATATCTCTATCTATATCTCTATATCTCTAAATATATATCTCTATATATATCTATATATATCTATATATCTATATATATATCTATATATATATCTATATATATATATATATATATATATATATATATATAGTGTACTAATGATGTATGTATAATTTAATAAAACTAAAGAGATACAAAGCTGCAAGTCACCCTATTGATGCCTTGAAGAATATTAATGACACCTTCTCTACGTCAAAGATGAAGCACTAAACTGCAGTAAACAGGCCTTAGCCTGCGATATTATAATGCTGGGCAAATCTGGGCCAACTGAGATAAGAGGGCGCAAATCTGGGACAGCCTGAGAGGATCTAAGAAAAGCTACTGGAAATGAACTATTATCACTCAGAGGGAATGCCTCCATTAATGTACTAACGTCCATTTCTTCGAGCAAATGACTCACTGACTGAAAAGTAAAATGAATACTGGCAAGATGGAGACACAAACAGGCTGCCAAAAAGAAAAAGCAAGCCTAGGCTGACAGTTATTAAGCTGTATATAGCACCTTTTATGGTGGACATCTTTAAGTGGCTGGCATATACAGATGAATACATTACTGAGTTTTGTTTTATTTTTTTTCTCTTTGGCAATATACACAGTGCTGGCTTAGCAGCTTGTTCAGAATCAAAAAGTGAACAAAAGACAACATTTGCAACTCAAGCTTTACATTGTAAACTCTATGTTCTTAATTGCTAAGCTCCCATGCCAGCAGAAAAAGTTAATGCAACACTGGGAAGCTATAGCAATAGGTGAGAGTAGTTCTAAGAAAGTCATAAAAAAAAATTGCAGTATGTTGGCGATTTAAGAAAAGGAGTAGTCAACCATTCATGCTATATGTTGCATTACAAAGTGTGCATAATTACAATGACTTCATCTTACTGCCACCCACAAGCCTGTTATTGAGAGCAGCAACTCTCTTATTATCCAAGCCAAAAGTTCTGATGTGTGTTTGGGGAGTTGTTGTTTATTATAATATTTAATTTTTTGTTGAGAATCTCTCAAGCTTTAATTCCCCACTGGGGACAAAGTATAATCGGTCTGTCTTTCTATTACAACTTACTAGTGCTTTGTGGTGATTAGACATAGGCAAGCAGGCTAGCTTTGTTTTCAGTAAATTTAGTGCTTTGTTCTCCCCTTTTTCATAAAACCCTTGTGCTAATTAAAATAATAAATGAACTGCCATATATTTTTTTTAAAACAGCTACTATTTGAACACCTATTTCATTTAAAAATAAATATTTTACCTCCCTTCTGCTGCACTATAATGACGATATGTTTGTCGTGATATAGCAGACCTCTCAAAATAAATGAAAGCATTTTTTTCTTAATGCCTGCTGTGCTGGACTCCAGCTTCTGTTTCTTGCTCTATAAAAATTTATTTAGCATGCCCACTATTTTAAAAAATTAGATCAAAAAGACATGACTAAAAATTATGGAAAAATGCATTCAAAACAAACTGAAAGGCTAGCATGTATGATAGGAAGCATTGGTTAACTGCTAATTAGTAAATAAAAGCATAAATAACCAAAACATCTGAAAAAATAAAATGAAAATCCATGATGATGAAAACCTTAAAAATAAATATTAAAAAACATTTGAAATTACTTCTGTATATGACAAAGAAATGTTTGCTATGCTCCAATAAAAATGTAGAAAACGCAGTTTTGCAGTTTCCGTAGTGACACTAAAACACAGAAACTGGGAAAAGCAGGTTGGACACTTAAGGCAGGGTTTTCTAAATTCAGTCCAGGGGGTTCTGTTGTGGCTGTGGGTTTTTAATCCCAACAGTTTCACAAATAAATGGTTCGGTCTTGCTACTAAATGGTCCAATTGCTTAATTGGTGCTTTTCTTCTCTTACTGTGCATTGAGAAATATGTGCTAGTGTATTTAAACATGGAAAGAAAATATAGAAATTTAATTTTTTACCATATCTTTAAATGTGTAAGTGCCACATGGGATGGACATAGATCCCAGCCAAAGGATGAGTTATCTTACCAGATGGGGCGCACAGGAGGATGGACAAGTTGCCCATATGGTTATATTTATGGCACCTTTCCTGGCTGGAATAAATAAGGAAGGACAGGGAAGAACTGTTGCTGGGGACTGTTTATTCCCCCAGGACACTAGATGGCAGCAGCCCTGGATATCGATACCCAGTCGGAAACCAATAGGGCACGCTGGGAAATGAAGTCTGGTACAGCAGCCCTGCTCAGGTCCATGGGTGCCGCCAGGGTGCGCTGCAGGAAGTTACACCCCCTACTCTTTGGGACTTCTGGATGACCTGGAAGAACTTCCAACTGACAAAGCCCCAGCACCAGAAGTACTCCCAGGTCCTCAATAAAAAGGGACCACACTGCCTTGTCCAGGTGAGTTGGAGCTGGGAGGAAGATGAGCAACACTCAACTGGAAGAGGGCAGTGTGGTGGAAGAAGGACAGGTGAACTGGAGGGGAGAGAAAGCTTGTGCTTTCGTTACTAACGAGAGGTATGGTGTATAATAAACACCCTTTGATTTGAACCCGGGACTATATTCTGTCTTTGTGTTGGGGTTTGGGACTTACTGGTGTCCTGTTCTACCACAAATGTTAACTTTCTTTTACCATATTGTTTTTAATTCCTCTTCTGTGCAATTAACTCCCTTAATTGTATCCAAATACTGACGAATAGTGCTGAGCAGTACAGACACAGCTGGAAATGACACTGAATGAATATTAATGGGAAGCAGCTACTTCACTATTAAATTCACTTGTGAGCCAATTAATAAGAAAAGGCGTAAATGACCAGAATAGAAGAGCAAAACCGTAAAGAACATGAACAATAATCACTTCCTCGCTAACATCCTGTACAAAAATGCATGCAATCCCCTAGAAATTTAGCAAATCCATTTTCTAATCTCCAGACCTACACAAAAAAGACAGAAACAGGGAAATAACGGCTCATTTAATAAAGGCAGAAGTCCAGTTAAAAGCAGAAAGTGGTTGGAAAGGTAGTCTGCGGGCCTGAACTTGAGGACTACAGAGTCCTTACTTTTATTAGTGATCAGCACACACGTGAATGTAACATGGAAATAGCGGCCCTGCTTTCATATTCACCGTCATTTGCTCCTAAGTCTGTAATTCTCATCACTGTTTGTTAGTATCTGAATACAATTTAAGGAGTCAACTCCACAGAAATAACGTGAATTGAAATAAAAAATGGCAAAGAAAGGAGTTTAGAAGAAATGTTGTTTTCTTTGTCACTAGCTTTAAATGCGAAAAGATAAAAGGCAGCTATGAATGGTACGTGACCCAATGATTTGTGAAACTGGTTGCAGTGAAAGTTTGTGGGGAAAGTGGTACACAAGGACATACACTAGGAAACCACACTTAGTTGGGATAAAGCCTGCGGACAAACTGGACCCCCAGGAATGAACGCAACGAAAACCTGCGATACGCTGTCAGCACACTAGCAACAGCGTGAGAAATCAAAGAGAGACACGTCAACGGACGCCGTTTTTGTTGAAATACAGGAACGCCGAAACCGTAATTAACCCTCCATTATCTAATCAATATAGACTTTCTCATCTGACTCTCCCTCCTGTGATTTGCTATCTGGCTTGTGCTACTTCTTTAAATCTGATTTTGTCCGTCAACTGCCTTTCCTGTATTCCCCTTCTTTCCGCGGACTTCTGCTTCCCTCCCTTCTTCTGTCACTTTTCTCTCTTCCAGCACAGTTCCACCCCCATCCTCTGCGCACAGCAACTGAAGCTAAGACGCAGCAGGCTGCTTACCTCCTTTAGTTTTACGTCATCCCGGTCTCCATTCTAATACGATCAGTTGCATGACGTCACAGGTAAAGGGATATCTGGCAAATGAGCATAAAGGTTCACGGGATGATTGAGTTGCTGCCTCCACTGGACACTCAGACGGGGAAATACCATTGGCGCCTCCAAGGGGTGGCACAGGATGGCCGCGGTCACCCTTCAAAAAATACGGGCCACCCTACCTACCTCCCTTTCAAAAGAGAGACAAACTGAGTGACGACAAACTTTGAAGGCAATGGTCGCAGTACTAACAGTTACATTTCACGAGTTCACATTTCTTTTGCCCTTGCGCCCTCTCCCCATTGCCCTTTTCACTATACTGTGAGCTCTTCTGCTGCTGTCAACGCTGGACAGGTTTTCTGTGTGGTGAAATACTTTTGTTCGATTGGTTGCTACTTAACTATAATAACTTCAGCTACAGAAGAGATATTAAGTAAGTAAGTAACGTAACTCGAGCCAGTCAGTTAGTAACTGGCAAGCTAAGCTTAGCTTACATAAATGTACATGCTTCCTAATGCTTCAATAAGATGCTGAAGATGTTCTATCAGACGGTTGTGGCGAGCGCCCTCTTCAACGCGGTGGTGTGCTGAGGAGGCAGCATAAAGAAGAGGGACGCCTCACGCCTGGACAAACTGGTGAGGAAGGCAGGCTCTATTGTAGGCATGAAGCTGGTCAGTCTGACATCCGTGGCAGAGCGACGGGCACTGAGCAGGCTTTAGTCAATCATGGAGAATCCACTACATCCACTGAACAGTATCATCTCCAGACAGAGGAGCAGCTTCAGCGACAGACTGCTGTCACTGCCCTGCTCCACTGACAGACTGAGGAGATCGTTCCTCCCCCACACTATGCGACTCTTCAATTACACGGGGGGTTAAACGTTAACATTATACAAAGTTATTGGCTGTTTTAAATTACCTGCATATATAATTTAATATTGTTTTTATCAGTATGCTGTTGTTCGAGTATAAGAATTTCCCCTTGGGATTAATAAAGTATCTATCTATCTAATGTATCTGTATCTAACGTTAATTATATAGTAAACCTTTTGACACACATAAAATAATTCACAAAAAGGCACTTACAAAAAAGAATATTTTACTTATATAGTGTATGTAAGTGACTATACTTCACCAACACAGGGAGACAGGAAAACGTGGATGAATTTGTTTGCACCCCTTCACAAAGAAAGAACCCACAATTGTCTCTAAAAATAACTTCCATCCATCCATTTTCTAACCCGCTGAATCCGAATACAGGGTCACGGGGGTCTGCTGGAGCCAATCCCAGCCAACACAGGGCACAAGGCAGGAACCAATCCTGGGCAGGGCGCCAACCCACCGCAGGACACACACAAACACACCCACACACCAAGCACACACTAGGGCCAATTCAGAATCGCCAATCCACCTAACCTGCATGTCTTTGGATAGTGGGAGGAAACCGAGCCGGAGGAAACCCACGCAGACACGGGGAGAACATGCAAACTCCACGCAGGGAGGACCCGGGAAGCGAATCCGGGTCTCCTAACTGCGAGGCAGCAGCGCTACCACTGCGCCACCGTGCTGCCCTCTGAAATAACTTGGAACTAACAAAAGTAACTGGCATCCATCATTGTTTATTCCATATTCCATATTCAACAAAGATCAAGCTTTGCTTTAGAATTTTGATTCAACAGAATATTTCAAATAATAACACAAATGAAAGTGGCATGGACAAAAATGATGGGATCCTTAACCTAATATTTTGTTGCACAACCTTTAGAGGCCATGTCTGCAAACAAGTGATTCCTGGAGCTCTCAATGAGACCTCTGCTCCTGTCCACAGGTAGTTTGGGCCACTCTTACTGAGGACTCTTCCTTTAGCTGTCAGGTTTGAGGTCTGTCTTCTCCAAACTGCATGTTTCAGTTCTTTCCATAGATGGTCGATAGGATTCAAATCAGAGCTTGTAGAAGGCTACTTCAGAGTAGCCCAGTGTTTTGTTCATAGCGATTCTTGGGTGCTTTTAGCTGTGTGTTTTGAGTTGTTATCTTGTTGGAGGGTCTGTGACCTGCGGCTATGACAGAGCTTTTTGACAATGGGTTGTACGTTTTGCTCCAGAATGTCTTGATAGTCTCTCATTGTTCCCTGCACCGACTCAAAACACCCCATGCCAGATGCAGAAAAGCAGCCCCAAAGCAGAACCATGCCTCCTCCATGTTTCACAGCAGGTATGGTGTTCAATTGTTTGAAAGCTTCATTGTTTTGTCTGTGCACATAAAGTTGATGTGACTTGCCAAAGAAAATTTTCCCACAAGCACTGTGGCTTGTCAATATGTATTTTACCAAGTTCCAGTCTGCCTTTCTTATGTTTGTCTAGTCTTCCATTGAGCCCACTGTCACTCAAAAAGCGATAGATGCTGCGCATCAGACACTGATGGACCTTGTCCATGGAGTTTAGTTTGTATCTCTGCCTGTTTTCCTTGTTTTTTTTTTTCTACTATTCTGACTATCCTTCTGCCAAATGGGTTCAATTTTCCTCTTGTGGCCATGTCCAGGGAGGTTGGCTACAGTCCCATGGACCTTAAACTTCTTAATAATATTTGCTACTTTTGGTACAGGAACATCAAACTGCTTGGAGATGGTCTTACAGCCTTTGCCTTTAACATGCTTGTCTGTAAATTTCTGTCTGGTCTTCTCAGACAACTCTCCCCTTTGCTGTCTCTGGTCCATGTTCTGTGTGAGACACATGATGATCCCAACGAGTAGAGAGACTGCTTTTCTCCATTTAAATAGGCTGAATAACTGATTGTATTATTGTGGACATTTGCAATACTAATTAAAGAAAACAGCTAGTTTGAAAAAAAAAAAAAAATCACACTAATAGAATTATTTATGATCTTTTCTGTGGGTACCAACAAATGCATCCAGGCTACTTTAGAATATCTTTGTAGAATAAGCAGTACTTGATTTCTTTTCAAACTTAATCACCGACATATCAAAGCATGCAGGTATATGTGGGATGATTGCTTTTCTTTTAATCACTTTTCAGGCCGCATACATTACCTTTTCAAATAGCTGTAAGGGTCTCAACAAATATGTCCAGGTCTGTATGTTACCAAACTCACATTTTTTTTTACGAATTGCCCTGCTGTTACTGAGAAGAAGGCAGCAAGTGATACAGACCTGGTGAAGACACAGGTCTATGCAGGGACATGCGGCCAGGGGAGGCAAAAGTAAAATAACTAATAATGATAACATACTGTAAAATAAATGTGTCCACTGGTCTGTACTATAAATTTTTTTTTCTGTATGATTCCAATAATTTTGATAATTTTTGTAGTCAAAAATCGCTGAATTGGCGCATTTCCTGATCAAATACAGGGGAGATACCTGAAGTGCGGTAGCAACGAGCCAAGCCTCACCTCAGACATGTGCTCTCCCTCACACACTGGGTGCATGCAATTGGCACGTGCCTGTTGCTGTCTGTCAGTATGTCGCCAATATAATGTTTGCAGACACGTTTTATTATACACCCTTACTTTCCACAGTCTGGGTAATATATTTAATGAATGTGTGTGACATATTTAGTCTTGCTGATCGGACATGACAAGGCACAAAGTGAGGCAGACAGTACCGTGCTGCACCGAAGAGGTCGCATGTGAGCCCGATTGGTTCTTGTTGCAGCTGTTCTTCAATGCAGAGGCTCTAGGCGCCAATAAGTTAGTGATATCAGAAAGTCAAGTGCACTGCAGCAGTCTGTTTCTTTTTATTTTTGTTCCGACTGACTGCCAAAATGGAAGATTAAAATTTTTAAAACTAAAGGAAAGTAAGGAGGACTTTACAAGAAAGTGACAGAGATTCTCGCATGGACTTCATTTACAAATAAAGGTAAAACCATAAACGGTTTTCAGTTTTATAAAAAAATGGGATCAGACTAAGGAAAAAACAATTCAATATTTAAAAACTAAATTGTGACCTTAAAATATTCTTTTGTTTTTCTTGTTATCCTTTTGTTGAACAGTCTGTATTAAAATTAATTAAAGCATCAGAATTAAAAGCTTTTAAAAACAACTACCGGGAAATATTTCAATTAAGGTCAAAATTGAAATCCGTATTTTTTGTACACCCCTCTGTACTTTCATTTGTATTGAAGGAGTATCCATCCACCGTCCTTATCCAACCCGCTATATCCTAACTACAGGGTCACGGGGGTCTGCTGGAGCCAATCCCAGCCAACACAGGGCGCAAGGCAGAAAACAAACCCTGGGCAGGGTGCCTGCCCACCACAATGAATGAGTATGAACCGAGGAGTTGCAACAGCAAATTTAGAACACATGGAGGGCGCAGAGCAAATGCGCTCTCTCTGCCCTCTCACAGTGTTCTTTCCTAGCCAAGTATGTAACTTACTTATCTAGGTGTAAAGTATGCTGATGAGATGTGAAACATAACCAGTAGTCAACGTGCATGCTGCCAACTGCATAGTGAATAAGCTACTCTTTTGAGCTCATATATTTGTAAATCTGACTCTGTAGGAGTCAGTGCCTCACCAGCCACCGCACATCACCGAGTCTATGAATCCCTTTGACTTAACACAATAATGATATTTTCTTTAAATTTAATCTATTTTGGGATAGAAGTTACTTGTAGATATCTACAGTATTTACAAAAATCAAATGGATTATTTCTATTTTTGACTGACAGGGAGATGTACAGAGAACAGAAATAGGTATATATTCATATAGGTGTATATATTTATAGACTTAAGTTACTCTAGTGTAAATGTTTGATTTGTTTTTTACTGTGATTAATTTACTGTGAAATATACAGTACATAAAAATAAATGCAATTTTCATCAGCAGTAAGCTACTGAAGATGATTCTTTCAAATTAGAATTTGGCAAATTGGTATGTAATCGGCCAATGAATTATCTGATTTCTGCTCTGTGTAATATAATTTTGCTGTTATTTAATTCTATTATATTAATAACTGGCATACCTTGTACCTTTCCCATACTATTGACTTCAAGTGTGATATTAACTGGCCGTTATCCAGCCATCACAATGAAGATCATCTGGGGGCATCGCTGAGAAAAGCGACTTTAATATGAACACCGCAGCGACTCTCAGCGGGTCATTTCAGAGAAAATAACGCTACCCAATTCGAGGTGTGACGTAAATTTGATTCTGCTTCACTTTCGAAAGTATATATAACAAATAAGGTAAATCCAAAAAATTGTGGCCAAAATGATATTTATGCTGATGCGTAACGGGTTTCATTTCCACGAACAAATACTTAACAGCGTATCTTTAACTACTCTTTCAAAGGCGAATTTGCATCTCTCCGAAAACTCCGACCGAAAATGCATTTGGATCGGAAAGAAATGAGAAGGCGCGACGGGCCAAGTAGTAAATTATGGCCATTGCACTATGTATCACAGAGTCTGCTAAGGGTCCCAAAGTCGGAGGCCGACTCCGAGTAGCAAAGCTAGTCGGGTCGCACGCCTCATTTTCTTGTACAATGAAGTGGCCGCTGTTTGTTTTGTTGCTGGGAAACTTCCGCAACTGCCCGTTTAAATGAAGCTCACTGACTAAACGTGGCGAGAATGTTATAAAGCAGCAGAAATGTAAGCCTCTTTATTCCCCCGAGCGCTCATAACGAGTGTGTGGCTGGGGCCCTACTGCCCGCCATGCAGACCGACAGCTGGAGACTGCACTTTAAGGGGAATGTGACACCTTAAGAGATTAAAAAAAATACATAAATAAATAAAATAGAAGAAGCCGTTCGTATCGGGTGACAATCAAAACACCTTTCGCTATTTTCCTTTCACAAGAATGGCAATAGCGCGCACTTCGATGCAGTTTTGAAAAAGAGAGCCTTTTTTTTTGTGCCATATTTGCTGAAATGAAAATAAAAATGGGACAGGGCAGGGGGTTGTTGTCTGTGTCAAGCTGGCATGTTCATCATATGTTAAGCTTAATTTGCCTCCCATATTCCCAAACCCATTTTATTTAACGATTCTAAATTGTCCAGAAATTAAATATTGTATATGTGCAGGAGTGGGCCTAAAGTGCAAGACTTAACTTTTTAACCCAGGCCCCAAAAACAAAATGGGTGCCATACTGGGATTATTTTCATAACAAAAACCATTGGCATACATAGACAAATAAAAATGGCCATATACAGTAATAGGTCCATCCACCTGCATACAGTACTACGGTGTCCTGGATAATAGACCAGCTTGTGAGACTCAGGAACTGTAACTCAGATATGGAGTTGTGAGCAACACAACAAGGAACTGTCCTGTCTTTCTTTTCTCTTGACTCTGTACACCACAGACTATAGATATACCAAGTCAAGTCACTTACAGAAATTCTCAGATGATTCTGCACATATGGGGTGTATTGATAAAAGAGATAAGAGACAGAGTATAGGAGTCAGGTGGAGAAGAGTGTTTCTTGGTGCAAAGAGCATTATCTGCATCTTAACATCAACAAAGCCTAGGAACTGGTTACCATCTTTCACCAGAGAGCTTTAACTCCTGGTCACTGTTCCGGGAGTGGATGTAAATGAGAGAATGAAAACAAAACTGAGTGTCATTATGAACAATGCTGCACGTTCTCTCTCTGGGACACAAACACTGAGTACTTTCAAGCTATAAATTATTCAATAGACATGTTGCTATGGTCTTTCAGTCTTGCAGATTCACTCAATACAATATCCGTAAGATCAGACTTTTATCTTTTAGAATATGCAGCACAACTCCTGGTCCAGGCTTTGCTCTTATCACATCTGGACTATTGAAATTCCCTGCTGACATGCATGCTGCTGCAGATGGTTCAAAATACAGTTGCATATCACATATTCAACTAGCCAAGGTGGGCACATATCGCTCCACTCTTCAGATCACTACTTTGGTTGCCTGTATCAAATCTTATCTATAGTGGCGGACGGCTGAGGAATGAGAAGACTGGGAGAGAGGCAATACCTTCCCCGAGACATGAGAGGGCACTTGGACAATTCTGGAGCCATTGACTGCAGCACTTCCACCACACCAGGTAGTGCTGCCGCAAAAGAATCCTGGTGCACCTGGAGTGCTTCGAGTTCCCCATGCAGCATTTCAACCACACCAGGAAATAATGCAGGAAGATCATCAAGAAAAACACCTGAGGCACAGCTGGGGACAATATAAAAGGGGCGTCAGGAGGCAGAGGATGGAGCTTGCAAGTGGAGGAGTGGGGGTAGCAGAGAAGACGAAAGAAAGGAAAGAGAAAAGGAGAGAAAAGGACTGTGAGCATTATTATGGTTGATTTAAGAACTGTGTAAGGTGTTGTGTGTTAAAAGGAGAAGAAAAATTAAACGTGTGTGATTTGGGACTTGTGTGTGTCCTGTGTCTGTCTGTAGTTGGGCTGACGTAGCACTATATTTTTTATTAAATATAATATAATATAATATAATATAATATAATATAATATAATATAATATAATATAATATATGGAGACACATCTGAGGTCCTATGATCCTTCTCGAAAATTCAGCTCTGCTGTAAACAGCATCTAGTGATGTCACCTCGGTGTGGTATCAAATCTCAGTCCAGACTATTCCAGTGTAGCTCCGGGCTGATGGAAGGAGCTGCCCACTTTCATTCGAAATTCACAATCCCTCAATGTATTTAGGAAGCTTTTGAAAATTTCCTTTTTCTGATGAATTTCTTTTGGTTCTCTCTGGTTTTGTAACCAGCTTGTATTTTGTTTTGAGCTCTTTACTTACGATGATCAATTTTGTGTCCCTCTCCTGTAACACTTGTTTCCAAATAGTCCCCCCAGACTAATGCTTACTCAATTATGTTGCTGTCTTTTTTTGGGGGTGTTCGGGTCACTTTGGATAAAAGCATCTGCTATGGGAATTGAAGTAATTGTAGAAAGATACTATTTGGTAGTATATGCACCATTCCCCAAAGATTCAGTTTGCTGCAAATTTTCTGGGGGATGACCGTACAGTGATTCCTGGTGTTGTAAATGTGAAACCCCTGCAGAATGGATTATAGTGGATTTACAATCTGTCAATTCCTTCACTGGGAATATGGGTACATGTTCTGGAATAGGACTCCAGCTATCAAATCCACCATGAGAAGTGTTCTCTGCTATATAGGGTGCAGTTCCATGAACTTGGGTACAATTCTTGTTTCGGTAATAAGAAATGATTATGACCCAGAACATTTCATCTTTCACCTGCTACCTCTGTGTGCCCCACCTGTTGGCCATTTTACATGACATTCTCTTCTTGAAGACTCTTGGTTGTTCCAGCTGCACACTGCTAGAGGCTTACAGCTCACTCTCCACTAAAACAAGACAAGACACTAAAACAAGAGTCCGATCCGGTTATAGATACAGTACATCTTATACTAACACATATAACAGAATATGCATATCTTTCACCTTGCAGGTCTGTCCAAGGATGCAGAGAACTGCCTATCTGCAGCAAGAAAGGAGCAAACATTAGAAGGAATTGCAACAGTGCCCCAGAATGGTTTTGCTAATTTTGATTACACAACACTAATGGATAGCTAATTTTTGATCACTTAGATGGCACTCCCCAAAGAGATCCTCCCCACTGGGCTCACAAGATGTGAATTTGGGTCTACAACTTGCATAAAGTGCAGAAGCAACTCCCATAGCCAGCCAAGCCGAAGTAGAACTCCGTTCAGCTCAAGTGACTAAATTTGGGGTACCGAGTGCAAGGGAGTCTCTTCTTCTCAAAGGTCCCGTTTTATCTGAGACATAGTGACTGCCACCACAGGGCATCATGGATTTATCAGTGTTGTTTAACCCTCCTTTACTGATCTTGGCTATCCTGAGTTGTCTGCTTGTACTCCTTGTACTCTCAGCCACAGTTCCTGTTTACTTACACCAACTCTTCTAAGTTTGTTTCCTTGTAATTTAAATTGCAATGGCCGACGTTGCAGTTTATTTTGTTTAAAGTGCACTTCTGTTTGTGTTATAAAGTGCTTTGCGGTGGTTTACTCCTTGAAGAGGGCTGTATAAAATAAATACCTATTAAGTCATGGTTGTTTTAACACTTTGTGCAACTTATTCTATCCCTCTGGATTTTTTTTTTTTCTAAATTGCCTTTTCACATACAGATTTGCATATAAAATGTTTATATTGTAACGATTACCTGTAACCGTCTTAGCCATTCTTATTTCAACTCATTGTAGGTGGCGGTGAGCCAGGGATTAGCCTGGCAACAAATCTTATCTTGGTAAGGATGTCACTCTATGGAATGTCTTATTACATAATATAATCATTTCAGACAGACTCGCTCAAGAGTGCTGGAGTGACACACCTCGAATCTGAATGAGAAGGGTTTGTTTAGGAGAAGGAAATATGAAATGTGCAGCAACTTTCTCCTTTGGTGTCCCTGGGGAAGAGTGTTGGCCAGGAAAGCCAGAACTGATTGGTATTGGTGGGGGGTGGTGGTAGGGAGGAGGTGGGTTTGATTCCCAGGAAAGGCAAGAGGGCACAGCACAACGACAGGCATTCAGTGCTTGCGTGCTCCTGTTTTCTGCTTCAGGCTCCCCGTGTTTTCCCAGCACCGATTGCAGGGACGCCGATACGGGCCTCCTCCCATGGCTGCTAGTTTGCACAGAAGCAAGCAGTCCTCTGGGACTTTTTTGTTAACATTCAGGTATGACTTCTCCAACAAATGGCTATTCATCAGTATAAAATTATATGGGATAGCTGAGTTGCACTACAAGCTTTAGAACTAGATGATTCTGGTTAATAAAAATACATAAGAGAGCAGCTGCAAGAGATACAACATGCTAAGGTTAACTTTCTACTTTCACAATTCCTGCCTTGTAAAAATCAAGCAGCTAAAAAAAAGTACAGATCTCACTGTCATTGTGAGTGCTGGTATATTTAACACAACATACCGTTCTCAAACCCACCTTATCTAATTGAGGGTAGCCTGTTCTAGTCACAGGGCCGGCTTTGGGGTTCCAGTTAACTTGCTGTACATGTCTTTGGAGGCAAAGGAAGAAAACTGGAGGCAAACCACACAGAAATAGAGAACATGCAGACTCCACACAGATAACAACTGGATGCATGAAGCGGCACCACTACTGTGCCACCCCGGTATGTAGAATATGCCATTTAAAATAATTAAATCATTTAAAGAATACTCCCTATAAATGATATTAAAAAGTCACTTACCCCGGGTAGTTTGTAATGATGACAGGGAGAAAAAAATACAACCTCATGTTTTCATGCATAACAGAGAGAGAGAATTTAATGATATAATAGCATAGCACCCAATGGTGGCCAATACTATACAATGGTGAACGATGTGCAAGCATCCAAGGGAAAAGAAAAAAAAAAATCTTAATTCACAGGTCTGTTATCTAGTTGCATGCAGAAAATGTGCAAAAAAAAAAAATTAAATAATTACTTCTGGAATTATCAGCATACATCATAAACAGGAAACACATTCCCATTCCCAGACAGGACTCTTAACCAGTGAATGAGGGCATAGGGGTGAATCTTAATCTGAAAGCGGAGTATTATGGGAATGCATTTTCTGTTTAGGATGTGCACTGATTTTCTGGAAGTAACCATTTAACAATATTTTAGCAAATAAAGCAGGTGTTTTGCACATTTTGTCCATCCAACTGGATAACAGACATGCAGATTAGGCGACGCGAGTAACATGAGATGTTTTTTCTTTTTTCCATGGACATTCTTCACAGAGTTTATTGCTATACAGCATTAGTCACTACTGGGTTCTACAGTATATTAATCATAAATATTTTTTTATCTCTGTTATGTACAGTATGAAAATGTGAAATTAAAATTTTTTCCTCAGTTATAATGCAAAAATACCATGTGGTAAGTGAGGTTTAAAAAAAAAATCATTTTTGGGAGGATTATTCCTATAATTCATTAATTTGAATTATTTTATTCACTCGTTTCATGAATTCCATTCATTTAATACTTTGAGTATTTAATACACATGTACATTTTAGGCATCTGTGAACATGATTTTACAATTTGCAGTGTGATGTCTGTCTGTTTGTATATGCGTGTGTATGTAAGGATGGCAGTGACATGTACAAAATTTGTGAATTTGTGAACCGCACTCTTATTTGACACTCATACTACAATCCAGAATTGTGATAACTGTATAATTCTTTTTATTGTAAGCACAATTGAAAGAGGGCAGCGCGGTGGCGCAGTGGTAGTGCTGCTGCCTCGCAGTAAGGAGACCTGGGTTTGCTTCCCGGGTCCTCCCTACGTGGAGTCTGCATGTTTCCTTCCACAGTCCAAAGACATGCAGGTTAGGTGCATTGGCAATCCTAAAATTGTCCCTAGTGTATGCTTGGTGTGTGTGTGTGTATGTATGTGTGCGCCCTGCCTAAGGGTTTGTTCCTGCCTTGCGCCCTGTGCTGGCTGGGATTGGCTCCAGTAGACCCCCGTGACCCTGTGTTAGGATATAGTGGTTGGAGAATGTTTGTCTGTTTGTCTGTCCAACTTGAGCTGACCCTCTAATGTCCTCATTTCTAATTCTGTCCATCCTCGTCACCTCCAATGTAAATCTTAACATCTTTAACTCTGCCACCTCCGCTTTCTGGTCAGTGCCACCGTCTCCAACCCATATAACATAGCTGGTCTCACTACCATCCTGTAGATCTTCCCTTTCACTCTTGCTGATATCCGTCTGTCACATATCACTCCTGACACTCTTCTCCACCCATTCTACCCTGCCTGCACTCTCTTTTTCACCTCCCTTTAATATATCTTTCCTGAAAAGGTTTGGTCATCTGTGTCTTTTTTTTTCCACATTTAAAATGTAATTCAGATTGACATTTAAAAATTAGGAGTTTAATTGATGATATTAATAAATGAACAAGAGTGTGAAATTCCAATCTAAAAGCAGAGATCTGTTAGTGTGGAGAGTAATATTCCAAGCAGAAAATGCAGTTGCCACTGAAAAACAAGGCTAACAATATAATACATTTATACAGACCAAAATGAGAAAACAACTGCAACTATCTGATGATCTAGAGACCACTGCTAGGCTGAATATTCCACTGTGGCAAACCCTGGATCCCTTCTTTAGAATTTTAATTGGCTTTGAGACTTGAGGTGTCAGACATTGCCATCTCCAATGATAACTCTGCATGTTTAGCTACTAAAAGACAAAGATTTGAAAATATTCTCTAAGTTATAGAATGTACCATTTTCTGTTTGTTTGGTTTTTTTTTTTTCCTACAAGTACTTCACCTTTGTATGCCCTTTGTAACGATACCCATTATGAAAGATACATTAAGGATGATGAATAAAGCTGGTCGAGATAGAGGGAGAGAGCTCTCCTGCCCCGGGTTTGTTCCTGCCTTGTGGCCAACACAGCTATAATGGATATCCAGACAACCTTTACTTTACTTTATAAAGTGACTTCAAAAGATGGAGGATAGACAGACACAGAGGAACTCCGTGACCTTGGTGTCAGTGGGTGTAAATGTAATGTTGTCATTATGCCTGCAGTTTTATATGTTCTCAACATTTGTCTGAGGTTTTCATGCTTTGTCTTTAACAACCAACACATCTCAAGTAACATTCTGATCTATTTTAGGGGGCCATATGATTGTGTTCACTTTTAAAGTTGCAATTTGAAATTAATCTTGAAGTCATGCCTTTCATATAGACTTTTGTTGCAAAACACTTGGCTCAGTTAGCAGTTCAATAAAAAAAAAGGAGGTAAACATCTGGGCCTGAGAGTGAAGACACCAGAAAAACCAAAAAAGGCTATAAAGTTATTGGAAGATGAAATGTCTCAGATTTTAAGGAAATTAAACCAAAGTGTGTTGTCTCTCTATATATAAAAAGAAATCCAGGTGGAATGGAAAAGCAAGGTGACCATATACGTGATCTTCTTGGAAGTTCTCGAAAGACATTTTAAAGATCCGCGAGACAAAGAAGACTGGCCACGCAGTGTCTCACGGGGACCAAAAACATGAGATTTGGTGCCAAGAGATTGTCCCAGGGCAGTCTCGCGGGGACGTGGAACATAATCTTGCAAGACAAGCCCTTCTTATCAAATAGGAGCATGGCCAGCCAGCAAAACATTCAGTCATGTAAAGTCACGTGGCACACACACATCCTGTGTGCTCAGCAAAGAAGAAAGAGCAGCGCGGAGAAAAGAGACCCAAGGTGCGATACACATGCAGAGAAAGGTACAGAATATGAAAGCAGTAACAGTCGAAAGTATTGTAGTGTCCCAGCCAAGCTGAAGCCTTTTTTGTTTTAAGTGACTGTTAGGTTCGATCGAGGGAGGGCAGAGTGCAGCACGGAAGACTGATAGCTGGGTGCTGATTGATTCGGTAAGGGGGAGGCGAGACCCAATGGAGAAGGGGTTGGAGAGGGTGCTAGAAAGTTGTGTTTGGGTTTATGCAGTCGGCGACTGTTAAAGTAGAACTGTTGTGACACTTTATTACGGCAGTCGCTACAGTATCAAAAAAAAGATAGCACAGATCGCATTGACGCAAACAAAAGGAAATTAGTTTAAGTCAGAGAATTTCAAAAATGGGGTTTAACTCACATGCATTTATTGGTTACTTTGAAAAAAAAAAATATTAACTGCTGATGATGTGGATCGTTTTATCTGTGCTGAAATTCCAAACAGAGAAAGCTATCCTAAATTATGGTGCAAAATCATTAAACACAAGTCTCACAGAGTTCATTAAAAAGATTTAGCATATTGGGACACGAAAGATTCCAAACATTGTTTTTACAGAAGTTCTGAAATAAAAGTGAAACTAATGAAATAGCAACTATTCAAAGAAAAAATAAATCTTACAAGTGTGTTCCCGGAATACCAAACACGGGGGTTGGAGAATGAAGCAAGCAGGGGGTGAAGCCCCCTAGTTGTTATATAAATAAAACTATATAACAGTTTGTGAAAACGGAGTCCCAGAAAATGAAGGTCCCTGCTTTGATAAGAATCAGATTTTGCGGTGCTGGTGAACGAGGCAGAGTCTTCTCCTGTGACTCCCCTCCATGCATAGCGATTGCCATTAAATTACCTTAGTGTGCTCAATGCTAAGGGTGCTTATAGAGGTTTTGCCAGTTTTTTCATATGGTGTGTACATATAGGAGCTAAGCTTGTGAATGTGCGGTGATTGTCTATTTGACCACAAGGTTAGACTGAAAGGTAAAGGAGAAATTGCTCACACTTTCATCACCAAGGGTGTGGAAACCTCCAACTTAACACGTAGCATCCTTGTGGTAGAAAGAGCATAATGAAAGACTCCTAAACCTACAGGACATACTATCAGAGGAGGAAGAGGCAGTACGAGTAACATTGGCTGGCACTTGACAAGGTCAGTATGAAAGCTCCAGTACGGCCATACTGCTGGAATGGATGTACGGACTATTGCTCGAGTAACTTAGATAGTGCGCCTTTTTGTTATTCTGTGAAAGGTGGGGACAGTCTCTTTAGACTTGTAGACTGGAACCCCAATTTTAAAAAGTCATAACTCTGGAGAAGTAATACGGATTACATGCCGACACATGACTAGAACAATCAACAAAGACATTCACGGTGTTGTAGGAGTTTACCAATCTTGCCCATGGATGTTTTTCAAGTAGACACTTAATGAGTATTGTTGGATTTTTGGTCACTTTATTTGCAAGGCCAGATTTGTGTTCAAATTCTTGACATTAAGTTGGGTGTTAGGCTACACAAAAGTATTTCTTGCCTCCCTAGAACATTAGACATATTTTCACAAGAACAGGCCATTCAGACCAACAAAGCTGACCAATCCCATTCATCCAATTTCTCCATAATAACATCAAGTTGACATTTGAAGGTCAGTAAAGTTCCACCATCTACCACACTACATGATAACTTATTTCAGGTGACTGTGGTTCTGTGAGTGAAGAAGAGCTTTCTAATGTTTGTACAAAATTTACCCTTAACAAGTTTTCAACTGTGTCGCCGTGTTCTTGTTGAACTCATTTTAAAAGTAACAGTCATGACCCACTGTACTAATTCCCTTTTTGTATTATAAAACCTTCAGTCATGTCACCTCTTAATCTCAGTTTGTTGAGTTGAAAAGGTTCAGCTCCTTTAATCTCTCATCATAGCTTGTAGTTGTGGAATAACCTGGATGTTGTTCTCTGGACTTTTTCTAGCGCCGCTATATCTTTTGCACGCAGTATTGTAGATGAAGCCTCAGTGGTGCATTATGAAGCTTAAGCATTACTTCCTTTGACATGCACTCTACCCATCATGCTATATAATCTAACATTCTGTTAGCCTTCTTAATGGCTTCTGAGCACTCTCTGGAAGTGGATAGTGTTGAGTCCACTTCGACTCTTAGGCCCTTCTCATATTTTCAACTTTCAAACCTCCCATTCTGTATTCAGATCTAACATTTTTACTTCCTATGTGCAATACCTTACTTTTACTTACATAAAAGTTCATATGCCCAAGCCTGCATTCTTTCCAACTTCCTCTCTAATGATTCAACTGATTCTATATTATCTGCCATTCCAACTAGTGTGGCATCACTTGCAAGCTTTTCTTTACTTTTTCTCCTTTCTTTGCAATTATTTTTATGGATTAGAGTGGTACAGAGGTAGCACAGCTGCCATGCAACAAGCAGACTAGGAGTGTGGAGTTTGCATGTTCTCCCCATATCTGCTTGGGCTTTCTCACAGTGCTCCAGTTTCATCCCACCATTCAAAGGCATGCAGGTTAGGTGGACTGGCATTGCTAAATTGGCTTTTGGTTGTGCTTGTGTGTTTGCTCTGCAATGGAGTGGCGCTCTGTCCAGTTGATGTTCTTGCCTTGTACGTGATGCTTTGTGGTCTATGGCCGGCTTGTCATCCCGGCCAATACCCCCAGGCCGCCAGATGGAGCTCTCCCTGCAGCATGGAGGTGCCCCTGATACCAGCAGGGAATCATGGACGATGGAGTTTTCCCCTGCAGCCCTGCTGGATGCCACAGGTGCCAACAGAGGACGTTGCAGGGAGGCCCAGAGAGTCATATTTGCCCTACGCCCCGGAAGTACGTCCGAGTCACATGGACAAGAGGAATGACGTACTTCCGGGATGAAGAAGACGACTTTTTATCTGACCTGGAAGTGATAGAAGATCACATGGACTGGGGGATTGGAAACACTTCCGGGTCAGGGACTATAAAGGATTGTGGGAAAGCCCCAGATGATGAGCTGAGCTGGGTGGAAGGGTGGCAATGCATCTGGGAGAGTGGAGGATTGATTATTGAGAATTATTATTGTGTTTATGAGTATTGTGGAGAGGATGGTGCTTTGTGCACTGTTGTTATTTAATAAAGTCAACTTTTGGACTTTTATCATCTTGTCTGGCACATTGTCCGAAGGTTCAAGGGAGCAATAGCGCCCCCAATCTATCACAGCTTGCTGGAATAGGCTGCAGCTACTCTGTGACCCCGCCTTGGATAAGAGGATTAGGAAAATGGATGGATGAAGGATATCACAGCTTGGACTGTATTCGGTTTAAGAGTTTAGCTCTTTACTGTACTGTTGGCCTTATTTGACTTTGATCTGTGGCGTTCCCTTTAATGGTACCATGCTGCACAACCAAGTCAGGCATTGGGAATCATCATATGAAGAACTGTGCAGAACTAAAGGAGCAAAACCATGACACAATATTCTTAATCCTCCTTTTTCCAGTTGAGGGATGTGGAGAGGAGTGATATCACTATTTGTGAAATGTACAATTTTTTCAGAACTGAAGGGGAGTACAGTGACACTGTAGGATAAAAATAAACATTCAAACAACATTTTATAGTGCCTTTAAGAGTACACAGAAGTATTATTAGTGGCCTGTATGTCTTAGAAAAACTGTACTAAAACACAATGGCTCTATGAACAGACAGTTAATGTTTTCTACTGCACCTTAAGGAATAATTGGAATTGTTATTAGTGTACTTTAACAGTCAATGAAGGGCTAAGCAGACATACAATAATTAATAATCAAAAATGAGAATGAAACTTTTTTTTAATAGATTACATTTTCACTCTGTCCAGGGCTGGTTCCTTCCTTGTGGGTGATGCAGCCTAGATAGCCCCTGGTTATCCCCCCATTCACCTTTATAAAAGGATAAGTGACTGTGTGTTTGTTCGGTTGCTATATCTCTGTCATTCCAACAGATGGTGCATCGCAAACATGAACACTACTTTTACAAATCCCATTCCAAATGGCATATAACAGAGACATATCCATTGCATTTGTCATTCCAGCAGAAGGCATATCACAAACATTTGTAGTAATGCATTTTAGTACTAAAAATGTCTGCGGTGCACCACCTGTTAGAATAACAAGTGCAATGCATTTAAGTATTCTGTGCATTACAAAATACATTCCATTAGATGGTTCACTGCAAATGTTAACATTGCAGTCTGTGTTGCTTATTTACATTTCAACTCATTTTAAACAGGTAGCCCAGCTAGTCTCCCATACAGTAATTGGATTAGTTTGAGAATGTCATATTATTTTCAGAATATTGCAGAAGTAATTAGAGATATACAGTGGCAGAATGCATGGCAGAACTGAGTAATCACAATGTTTAATACTGTATAGTGCTTTCCTTCTGGACCTCCTGCGCTGTGGCACAGGGCAGTGCTGTGTATTTAATCTGTATTTTCAAGTTCACTATTAATAATACATTTTACTTATATAGCACCTTTCTCATGCTCAAAGCCTTACCCTCATGTGTACAAAGTATAATGAAATTCTTACTTAGATGTGTCATCTCCCTGTGACATCCAACAAGGGCCCACTCAGGCAAACATCTGAAATCTTCTCCACCAACCTGTAATCACCAGTTCATCTAAAACACATGTTGTTGGGATGTCAGAAAAAAGTGTCCAGTAATACTTCTATATTACCTTTGAAGTGAGCATCATCGTTATTTGTGCACTGCTGGAATATCTCTAGAACTAACTAATAGCTACCGATTAAGAGGTGGCATGACTGACGTTTTTAAAATTATAAAAGGAATTTGTACAGTGGATCCAGGCTGTTACTTCAAAGAACACAGGGAAACAGCTGGAAACTTGTTAAGTGTAAATTTCACACAAACATTCGAAAGTTTGTCTTCCCACAAACAATCACGGACACATGGAATAAATTACCAAATAGTCTGACAGGGAGTACAGGACTTTAGGGACCTTAAAACTCCATTTTGTTATTTTGGAGAGATTCGGTGGCTAAGACTGCTAACCTTTGTTGAGCTGAATGGCCCGTTCTCCTCAATAAAATGGTAATGTTCACACTGTTAGATATCCAAAGTGCTAAACAGATGATATTTGAGGGGAACATCGCAATCAACCAATGTTTTTTCTCTTTAGTGTCGTTTGCAGTGTGCACACTTTCAGAACGTCCACCGACCAGAAGAGACGGACTGATGCGCAGTATAGGTTTGAGGCGAGTCACTGATTCTGCTTCCTTTTCTATTTCTTTTATGAAAAAGAGCGCTTATGAATGGGATAAACGGTGAGAAGATGGCGTGCCAGAGTACCACAGACATTCTTAGACTCCTAAAGATCACGATGTACAAATGTACCGTTCAAAAGGACTCACTTATTGTCCCAAACTGTTCAGCGTGCAGCAGATAAAGCCAACCAAAGAGCGCATTGTGTGACGAGGACAGATAGCGAGTTAGTATCACTGCCGACTGTTTCTGATAGCGACACTGCGCCTGCACATCCAGCTGAGGTGGGGTACAGTAAAAAGTGTGCTTTAAGCAGTAAACGAAACGAAGACGAGGATAATTAGAAAATAATCACTCCCTGCTAGGTCTCTTTTGAAAGTTTTAATTAGTGGCAGAGGCCACTAGAAACGCACTCGCTCACGTGTACAGTAGCAAAGGAATTCTCATCCTGGCTCCGCTTGGCTTGTATAAACCTGTAGTATCGTATGTTTAATGAGCAGCCTCCTACTCACTAATTATAGTAAAGGAGGATCACAAGGCATATAAAACAGTTTTGAGGCACAAAACATTCACACAAAAGGAAAATAGATTCGTGACGACTGATAGATACATTGTGCGTACAAAAATCACAGTTACTCATTTTTCCCAGTGTTTCTCATTTCTAAAAGAAATGTAATTTTACTCCTTCTCATGACAGCGTTTCAGCTTTGCTCATTTTATATTTTCCACAGATTTTCCACATCACGAACTGAATGTACCTCATTGTGGTTGATCAATCCAATCATCCATTTTACGAAACCTTCGAGGCTCCATCGGTGCACGACAAGAACTCAAGATCGGCACGGTTCACAATCGCAGTCACGCGTTTGGGACACCATTTGAATCGACAATGAAACCTACATGCACATCTTCAGCAGAAACCTAAGTGCAAAAGAACTTGGAAACGTCTTACAGACCTCTGGTTTGTAAGGCGACGGCGCTAGTCGCTGCGCCACCTGGACGAAGAACGCGCAGACTGGAGTAGAGACATTCCCCCCACAAAACGGCGAACCACCCGATCGTTTAGACAACGTGTCTACTGTAAGCTACTAAATGTATGCACCGTTGTGCTGATTATAGCGAAAAAGACCCGCACAAAACGTATCATCAGGCAGTATAACTGAGACATTCATTTGCACAACCTGGCACCTTTTTGCTTCTGTTTATTAAGGGTAATGGGCAGTTTTCCGATTCTTGTCGTGCCCACAGGTTAACAGTACTCAC
Organism: Polypterus senegalus; assembly: GCF_016835505.1. Classification (NCBI taxonomy): domain Eukaryota; kingdom Metazoa; phylum Chordata; class Cladistia; order Polypteriformes; family Polypteridae; genus Polypterus; species Polypterus senegalus. The sequence goes on from NC_053158.1 coordinate 52,780,324, forward strand.
AAGGATCGCAAGCGGCTTTTGATGTAGTGACTTCACAGTGGGGGCAACTAAAACATTACTTCACCAAACACTCATGGCCAGAAAGCATCATTAAATCAATAGGTCACCCTACAAGCCAATGTGGCATAGTGACTAACGCTTTAGACTTGAAACTTTGAACCTGTGGGTTCAAATCCCACTCTGTATGTTTATAACAAAATGATGTCTTCTGTTTGCTTTGTCGAGAATGGCCCGTATCTATTCCACACTGAGCAGTTTGGGACAGCGAGTTCTTTTGAACAGTAATCTTGTACATCGTGATCTCTAAGAGTTAGAAAGTTTTCGTGGTGCCCGAGCGCACCATTTGCTCACTATCTATCCCATTCATAACAGCCCTTTCTCATAAAGGAGATGAGAAAGAAAGTTGAATTGGATAAGGCGGCAGACAAATAAATAATAATGATAATAAGACGAAATCGGTCTGACCCAGCGACACAAATAGGTGATATGTATGCATTGCATAACCCAAGAATGTCTGTACTCATAGGCGCCCTCTGTGGGGACAACTGCCACCGACTGTGTATTGATATTTTTACCGAACCAATAAATTAAAAAAAAAAAAAAAGAAAAAAAAGAAAGTGTCATCAGGCTGAAACGACCTAAAAATTTGAACTACATGCTGACTGCTGACACGTTGACTCAAACCGTTTACATCACTGGATGTCTGTAAATTCTTCAGCTGGCAAGTGCTTAAAGATGCTTTAAGTTGGGGTCACCACTGTCATAGGTGTACATTTGAAAACCTGAGGACTCCAGAGCTGAGACAAAACTGGTGGGAACAAGATGTGGAAGGGTTTAATGCAAACCAGCGGTTGGGGGGAACATTCAATTAACAGCTGCACCTCACTGCAAGACTCACAATGTTTGGGGTGCGACATTTCAGAAACAGGTAGCACTTGGGCTGTTACTGGCAGACTCTCTTTCTTTCTTGTACTACTTCACATTTCTCTAAAATGATGGAGTCTGTTCTCATACAAATTAAAGCAAGTTACCCTGCAAGGATTATAAGCACAGAACTCTTTAATAAGGGCAATTCTCTACTTAATCCATCATCCTAAATGTCAGCTTACAGTGATGGTGACCATAAAATCATAATCTTATCATGTCATGTCATTTTCTAACCTGCTTAATCCAGATCATGGTCATAGGGGGAGCCGGAGCCTTTCCAAGCTAGCAGAGGGTGCAAAGCAAGAACAAACCTTGGACAAGGTACTAGTCCATTACAAGGCAAACAAATATACACACACTTTGGCCAATTTAGCGTCACCAGTTCACCTAACCTGCATGTCTTTGGACTGTGGGAGGAGACTGGAGCACCTGGAGCAAACGCAGGGAGAACATGCAAGCTCCATGCAGGGAGAACGCACAAACCCTGGTCTCATTATTGTGATGCAACAGTGCTACTGTACCACCATGTTGCCCCATTATCTTATCATGCACCCCATAAATCATAAAGAAATGCACTAGCTTAACATCTTTGAAATACAATGGCAATACTAGTATACTTGTAAAAATAAATTAAACCAAAGTATGGCACGGTGGCGCAGTGGTGGCTCTGCTGCCTTGCAGTTTGGAGACCTGGGTTCGCTTCCTGGGTCCTCCCTGCATGTAGTTTGCATGTTCTCCCCGTGTCTGCGTGGGTTTCCTCCCACAGTCCAAAGACATGCAGGTTTAGGTGCATTAGCGATCCTAAATTGTCCTGGGTGTGTTTGTGTGTGTCCTGCGGTGGGTTGGCACCCTGCCCAGGATTGGTTATTGCCATGTGCCCTGTGTTGGCTGGGATTGGCTCCAGGTGACCCTGTGTTCAGATTCAGTGGGTTGGAAAATGGATGGATGGTTAGAAAGTATAATCCATCCATCTACCAAACCTGCTTTAACCTGAGCAGGGCTGTACAAAAGTTGGAGCTTATCTCACCAAGCGTCACGTACAAGTTAGGAAGAATCCCTAGACAGGACACCAGCCCATTTCTGAGTGAAAACACACACACACTCACTAGGATCAATTCAGTCTTGCCAAACAAACTAACCTGCCTGTTTGTGGACTGTAGAAAGAAACCCACACAGACACAGGGAGAACATGAATATTTACCTTTAATTCCTGTTTACTGATCCTCATAAACATATGCAAAAAAACACAATATCACAATCCAATCAGTGCACAATGTCAGAAAGATTTTTGTCAAGCAAAAGATGGGTTAAGGAGAACTTTTGAAGTTTGCCAGGCTGAAGCATATAATCAGTCATGTCATAGAGGGTGATGGACAATGAAGGTTTTAACTCAAATTGTTCTGTAAGCTCATTTGAGAGACAATTTTACCTTCAATTGAAACACCAATACAGTCAAAGAGAACTGCAGTCTTGTTGCCGTTTTGATTGTTTAAATGTATTTACTGCCACAAATGTGTCTTCTATAATATGCCAGTTTGATAATCATTATTGTTGTTGTTATTGCTGGATAAATGTCGGTGTTCACCGTATAATTTTCACACCCCAGCATCCCCACCATGATGAGTCGGCACCCATGTCTGAAGGTACAGTTTTTGACTCCTACAAATATTTTTATTTATTATATGCATGCAGAATGAGTGCCTAAAACCAAATCTTTTACCCCTCTTCCAAACAGCTTATTGCACCCTTGGTTGGAAACCCTTCTGTGCCTTTACTGTCTGAGACAGTCAAGTTGTTACCTGTCAGGCAAGGACAGTGTACACTTATACTTAAATGCAGACTAAGCCAGAAAAATAATTGCAGCATGCCTTTGTCAAAAGCAAATTCTGCATTTGCTCCAGGCGTTTTTAACATTGAAGTGGTGCAGAGCAGGCCCAGCCCTTTATAACATGATCTTCTGAAGATCTCAGAATGTTTCTGGGACGGCTTGCTTGTGACTAAAATTCATATAGGCACTTACACTGCCTTTTGAGAGTGTTCAGATGCCTTCACTTTTACACAGTTTGTTATTTAGCATTTTCTTATGCTAAAATCATTAATTAATTTCTTTCATTCATCAAACATGTGTGATCTAAGTTGGTACCCCTGCCACCTCACAGGACTTGAACCCTGGTTTGATTCCCAGCTGGGAGACCTTCTGTATTGAGTTTATTTCCCTTACATTACTTCTATACTCCATAATCCAAATACAGTCAACTGAATAACCCCTTATGAGTTAAAGATGTTAAGATATGCATTGGGTGTGACAAGGATGGACAGGATTAGAAATGAGGACATTAGAGGGTCAGCTCAGGTTGGACAGTTGGGAGACAAAAGTCAGAGAGGCAAGATTGCGTTGGTTTGGACACGTGCAGAGAAGAGATGCTGGGTATATTGGGAGAAGGATGCTAAGGATAGAGCTGCCAGGGAACAGGAAAAGAGGAAGGCCCAAGAGAAGGTTTATGGATGTGGTGAGAGAGGGCATGCAGGTGATGGGTATGACAGAACAAGATGCAGAGGACAGGAAGATCTGGAAGAAGATGACCTGCTGTAGCAGTCCCCTAATGGGAGCAGCTGAAAGAAGAAGAAGGTCTGTCCATCTACCATGGTGCTCTAGGTTTTCCTTAAACTTGTTCCCATCACCACCTGTTATTTTAATAAAGCCAAGGTGGTTATGATGTCCAATTAACAGTCAGCTTAATTCCATATGATCATGGATATCTGTTGAATTCAAGTTCTCCAAAGCCTCATATCTTAAAGAAAGTTAGGCGTTCTCTGAAACTAACAGCCACCACTGATATCAGCTACATGCTATTAATCCATGTTCATTGAGAGTCCACTCTTTTGTACGCTTGCCAGAACATTAAGCTATCAAGTCATTCTTTGGACACTCATGTTGTGGATATTCTGAAGAAAATCCTACAGAAGACCTAAGATGTGCTGTATCCCAGTTTGCACAGCCAGAAATCCATTAATAGATAGTTGACTTACAGATGAGCTCCAGAGATCACGAAACTCACTCCTTTGGATCAGTGTGGATGTTTCTTGCCAACCAAAACAATGAGTAAAAATCCAATGTCACCTCATTCAACAACTACCTTTAAAAAGATATATGTCATCAATTAAAACATGAAGAATATAAAAGGAATCAGTGGAGTCAATCCAATTTAAGAAAGATGGTGGACAATCCCAGTAAGCACAGACATGATGGACCATCTGTCTTCATGTTAAAGTGAATCTTGTTCAACTGTAGGCATTCAGGACCAACCCCGCCCCTGTGATATGCCAAATAATTTGATAACTGAAGGTGTGAAACTGATCTAGGAGGTAGACGTGTGAAAACCCCAATTCATGACACAGGAATCAGAGGAAATGAAGTGTGAGTGGGTGGAATAACAGGCTTCCTGTCACTTTGCATTAACTGCTGTATTTGTTAGCATTGAATGCCCTACTAAACACTTTTGCACACACTTTTGCACACATCTTCAAATCATACTTATGAAAGAACAGTGGTGAGGTTTTGACTAAATAAGGATCAGAGTTCCCATGAACTCCCTCCATGCAATTCTTGAAACTCCTTAGATTGCTCATTTCTTCAACACCGGTGTCCTCCACCATTTAGGTGTGCTTGGTTCCGATTTTTGTTTTTGTAATTGATTGTGTCATAGAAACCTGGCATGTTGATCTGTTGTTTGAGTGGACTTTATACGCAGATCTTTCTGCCTTTGGTAACTTTTATACTGGAATTCGAACATGAATAATGATAATAACAATTTACAATTAAATAGAGCTTTTCTCATTACTGAAAGGACTTTACATTCACAGAGGGGAACCACTTCAATCACCACCAATGTGTAGCACCCATCTGGATGATGGAAAGACGGCCAGTTGTGCACCAGTACACTCACCACAAATTAGCTACTAGGTGGTGAAGGGGTGAGAAGGAGAGAGAGAGAAAGTTAGCCAATTAGAGACAAGATAATTAGGGGGACAGAATGACCAGGCTGTGATGGGCAATTTAGCCGTTCACATAGGGATGCAACCTACTCTTTATGAAGGATGACTGGAGATCTATAATGAGCACAGACAGCCGGGATCACAGTTTTACATCTCATCCAAAGGACAGTGCCAGTGTCACAGCACAGGGACATTGGGACCCACACAGAGAGTACAGGGTAAGCACCCCCTGCTAGCCTCACCAACACTCCCTCCAGCAGCAACCCAAACCTTTTGTAGATGGTCTCCCATCCAAGTACTGGCTGCTGTGCCCAAACCTGCTTTGCTTCAGGTGGATGACCTGTTCTGAAGTTCATGTGGTAAGATAGCTGACAAATGAATGACGTGAGACAAGGCAGAATTTGTTTAGTATGCTGATAAATATGTGTCTTACAATTCTTTTTAATTTGTTTAGATTCCACAGCCTGGTACTACATATAAAATCCCACACTTGCACATAATTCTACCTTCTCTTGCAAGTGTCATTAAGGTACCTTAAATAAATATCAAAAGGCAGCATACATGAGTTTTAAAGGGTGGGAAAGCATCCACAGCAGACTGCACAAAGTGTATGGGGCATGATTCAGCTGGTCACTGTGCAGGTTGGTGCTGGTCTAAGCAGATGTCTGAAAAAGTGGGCCTACCAACCTCCCCATCTATACCACTACACTTTGGACACACTACTGTCTATATATGACTCACGCCAAGGTGATATTACGTAGTAGAGATTTGAGGTCTTATATGGAAATTTGGGATTTTGTTCCCAAATACTGTTTCTATTCACATTTCTAATATAAAAATAACAAACTTATTAAATCGACTTAGTCCAATTCAGGGTTGCACAATGCACAAAAAAAGCCCAGAACAGGGTGCCAGTCCATTGAGTTTTGTAAACTGTAAGAGAAATACTCTGTAATATATGCAATATCCACTAACTAACCAAACTCTTCGAGGGTTTACTAATACTGGGTAAGGCCTCATTTTGCATTCAAAGCAGCCTCAGTTGTTTGTGTCATGGAACTCAGAAAAGTCTGAAAAACATCTTTTGGAAATTTGCTCTATGTTGATATGATTGAATCACTCGACATCTGCAGATTTGTCAGTGGCACATTCATGCTGTGAATCTCTCGTCCTACCACATCCCAAAGGATTCAGATCTGGCGACTGGGAAGGCCACTGCAGGACACTGAACTCATTGTCATGTTCTCGAAACCAGTCTGAGGTGACTTTAGCTTTGTGACATGGTGCATTAACATGCTGGAAGTAACCATTAGAAGACAGGTAAATTATGGCCAGGAAGACACCACACATAGTCAATTCCAATACTCAAACAGGCCATGGCATTAAAATGGATGATTATTTGGCATTAATGGGACCAAAGTGCGTCAAGAAAGCATTCTGCACACCATTTCATCACCACCACCACCAGCCTGGACTGTTGACACAAGGCAGGTTGGGTGCATAAATTCATGTTGTTGGCACCAGTTTCTGATCCTACCATCAATGTAACTCAGCAGAAATCAAGATTCATCAAACCATGCTATGTTTCACCAGTCTTCAGCTGTCTAGTTTTGCGAGCCTGTGCCCATTGCAACCTCAAGCTTTCTCGGCTGATAGGAGTGGAACCTGACATGGCCTTCTGCTGTTGTAGTCCATTCACCTCAATGTCCAAGATTTTTCTGCTCAACACGATCACACAGTGTGGTTATCCGAGTTACCATAGTCTTTTTGTCAGTTTGAACCTGTCTGGCCATTCTCTCGGACCGCTCTTATCAACAAAGAATTTCTGTAAGCAGAACTGTTTTGTTTTCTCATCATTTGGAGTAAACACTGGAGACTGTTGTGTGTGAAGGTTTCAGGAGATCAGCAGTTACAGAATTCCTCAAACCAGCACTTCTGGCAGAAACAGTCATGCCACGGTCAAGAATTACATTGAACACCATAATGGGGAAAAATGTAACATTAACCGAAACTCCTGACCTGTATCTTCATGATTGTATGCATTACATTGATGCCACATGATTGGAAGATTAGATAACTGCCTGAATATGCAGGTGTAAAGGTATTCCTAATAATTTGCTCAGTGAGTGTACTGATAAATATATGTTTGGAGATTTCACAGGTAAGGGTTTGATGTATGGTTGTGTCACTCATCAATAATGGTGAAGGAAATCGGCAATGTATTGCTTATTGATTAGAACTTGCAGGTAAAATTTCATTGTCGTCAGTAATAACCCTATAAACCTATAAAGAAAGCTTTTTTGTGGAAAGGCTGCATGATGAAGACTTGGCCTGGTCACTGTTGCTTTGGGGTTTGCACAATGTATTTGTTTTGCTACTTCCCAAATATATGTACTGTATGTCAAATGTATTTTTTGACTTTGACTCAATTTATCTTACAGCACCAGGTACCGGTGTTTGATTTTCAGCTTACTTTCTGTATGTCTGGACTTGAAATGTTTTCTTTGTGGTCATGCGAGTTTTTTTCTTCTGGTATTTCAGTTTCCTTCCACATCCCAAAACACACATTTACAGTTAATTGATGACCCTAAACTAGCTTGGCTTGAATGTGCCCAGCAAGATGGGCAACCCATCCAGTGCAACTTCCCAATCTTGAGTTCTCCATTTCCCTGTAATCTTGTAACATAATGTGTTCAGAAAATGTGTGATGAATTCATCTTACAATGACAGTCACAGCTTTTAGGGAAGAGATAACATCAAATACTAGGACCTTGGTGGTCTCTCAGGTGAGACAGCCTTTCTTACAGGAAGGCAGGACTGGCCCACACCCCACACATCTAATGGCTCTTTGTGTACTTTCATGTCTGATCAGGACTGATGGCTTAGGAGCTCTAATACTACTGCAGGTCCATCTGCCAGGTCGACGTGGTAGTGCAGTACTTCAAAAGGGACAGTATGACTTTAAGGAGCAGAGACTCTCCTTTCGGCCAAGTCTTCCTGAGAGTACAGAGGGTGCAGATTGCAAGAGAACCATCTAGTTGAGGAAGTCTGACATCAGAGCAAGGTCGAGAAATTTTCAGCTTTAACATGTAGCTGCTACCAGAACCCTCAGATACCTCAAATATTGGTGGCACTCTATTATATCACTGCTCACCGTGCAGTTCTTCATAATATAAATGCAACGGGGGTCAAATACATTTTACTGGTAAGCGGTGATAAACGCTGTATGCTTTCTAGTCATTTTGTAATCTGAACAGACATGACTTCAACCTTGAGTGGTACAAAGACAAAGCATGCTAGCAACAGACGGACACAATGACGATAATGAAACTAAACACAGCCGCACTGAAGGCAGAACCACCAACATTTTGGCTGAAAATAGCTGGGAGAAGATATCTGTTCATTCAAAGAGTTTTAAAAAATCCCACTCTCTGCCGAATACACAGCCAGACAAAAACCACTGTGGACACTCAAAAAGCTTGCAATAACTCTAAGAAACGTGCCGCATATGTAAAATCATTCCATTGGCGAAACAATGTTCTTTTGTTTTGTAGCCTATGGGCCAAGGCATTGGACTGTCAACTTCAAGACTGCTAATTCAATAGCCATTTCTGATCCGCTGTGTGATCTCGAACCAGACACTTAATCTGCTAAAGCTCCATCTGTCAGATGAGTTATTCTACTGAGTGTCTGTAAAGTGTCAAGACATGGTGTTCACTGTAGTCTTTTTTTTTGTCTTTTCAAAAAAAAAAATGCAAACTCTTCATTTATACATTTTTAAAGGCAGCATGTTTCAGCATGTTCAACAAAATCCTGTTCTATACCTTATGGAGGGTTACCAGTACGGCAAAGGATAAAGGTGGCATGTGAATGAACAAAGGAGTCAGACAGACATAAGCACACTGGTAAGTGGAGTGCATCAGTACATGCCAGATTGGAAAGCTGGCACCACCAGGGAGTGGTGGGTACACTTGGTGTAATGTGAGAAATGGAGAGAGAGAGAATGGGGGTGGAGACCTGCTTTGGTACAAGGCCATAGGACCCACAGACCACTAGGCAGTGCCAGTAACCAGGAAAGTTGGCACCAGCTGGTCATTTTGTTATCTTCCTTCAGCCCTTTTCCAAAATTGAGATTTGAAAAATGTCAGAGTGCTACTGTCTGCTACACGGCTTCATAACAGATTCCATGTAATTGTGGCTCTATGAGTAAAGAAAATCTTTGTTATTTTTGTGCAAAATGTGCCTGTACCGCCGTCCAGATAAATGTGCTCCCCATTCTTGTTGAAGACTACATTTTTGAAAAAGTGTCGAGAATAATAATTTAACAGAGACCAGGAAATGAGCAAGTAGAGAATTTGAGAATAGGCAGAAATCAAATACGAAAAGAGTGAGGGACCAAATTGAGCAAAGTCCAATACAAAAACGCATATTGTGACTCTCAGAAAAAGAACAACCGAAGTGGGAAAGATTGGATGGAGCAGGATGTGAAAAACGTTAGAAAGGAAGAGACATTTTTCATTTCATTACATGGTTTTAACATATGTTTTTACTGTGTATATGACAATAAACTTCTTGTATCTTGTACATGGAATAGTCACAGCACAGGCAGGTTTTAAAAACCAAAAGACTGGAAAAGCCAAGCAGCAAAACCACAAAATCTTATCCAAAATTGTGAAGTGAAAAAGACAGTCCCTGGTCTAAGAGAGAAAGGGTAGCATTTTATGTCCAATACAGATATACTGTACCAGGAGCTGTGCACTGCCATCTTTCACAGGCAGAACATGATGACACAGGCTGAAATGTCACCTCGGGTCATCTGCAATAGACATTGTGATAGTAAACAAAATGGCCATCGGCCGTCAAACAGATAACACAAAATGGTGTCATTAAAGTAACAGTAAAGTAGTATACATAATTATAAAAACAAAGTAAAAACATACTGTGGTACATGACCGGCCGTTCATCCCGGCCAATACCCCCAGGCCACCAGATGAAGCCCTCCTTGCAGCATGGAGATGCCCCGAATGCCAGCAGGGAATTATGGACAGTGGACTTTTAATGCACAGCCCTGCTGGATATCATGGGGACCACCAGGAGTCACTGCAGGGAGGCCCAGGGACTATTTTCCCTACACCCCGGAAGTATGTCCCAGTCACATGGATACAAGAAATGATGTGCTTCCGGGATGAAGAAAAGGAGCTTTTACCTGACCCGGAAGTAATAGAAAGTCACATGGACTGAGGGACAAACACTTCCGGGTCAAGGAATATAAAGGAATCTGGGAAATCCCAAACGGACGAGCTGAGTTGGGAGGCAGGGTGGCTAAGCGTCTGGGAGAGTGGAGGATTGATTATTGGTTATTATTATTGGAGTATTGTGGAGAGGAGGGTGCTTTGTGCACTTTATTATTATAATAAATATTCATCTTTGGACTTTTACCTGGTGTCTGACGTGTGGTCTGAGGGTTCAAGGGAGCGAGAGAGCCCCTAATCTGTCACAATGCACAATGTGCAAAACTAGGACTAAAACAACTAAATCATATCTCTAATTTGATCTGAAATAGCTAAACATACTAAAAAAGGTTCACTCAACATCCAGAAACTTGGATGTTGGTAACAGCACTACTGTTTAAAATACTGTGAGGATGATGGTGTCACACATTTTGTAATCACGCGGAAGCAGTAGGGAACTGCCAATCAGAGGCGTAGTTAGGATTTTCAGTGCCCGGGGACAACTGAAGATTTCGCGCTCCCTCCTGTTTACCAAAATGCAATGGGGAAGGGAAAGAAAATGTTAAAAAATGTATTTAAAATAATAGTATTTTAAGAAAAAAATTTCATATAAGTCTCCGAAAATGATAACGCCTCGTGTTCTTTAAAATCTAAATCCGTCATTAGTTTTTGTAAGACAAAATTTGTTTTCCGCATTTATAAATGATTTTAAAGAAAGTATATAGCAAATTATAAAGCAAAATAATGATATATTTATAAAAACTGCATTACTTACAATTTATTCGTACGAAAATATGATGGGGAAACGTCTAGACTTTTGCAGCCATCTACTAGAATACTTCACCAAAACCCAATCAATTTTCTATCAAATACATAAACACAAATCACTGGGCACACAGAAATGGCATTTGCAACAACTTAGACAATGATACATTAAGCGACCTGCTTAATAACGTCAAAAATGTTTGTGGGTGGGAGTCAAGCATGTTAGAGTAGTGGAAGGAATAAATTATTGTCTGTTGGGTATATTGAACTAATACGTGCTTCAAAATCAGAAAAAGACAAAAAAAAAACATAGGAAAAAGGTATCCTCATACTGGTGGAGTGATGGACCGAGTATGCAAATGTTTATTTACTTTTTAGTGCATTTAAGAGTGGAAAACATTTAATTCTAAAATTTTGTAACATCAATTTGGCGCCCCCTGGATGCTGCGCACGGGGACAGATGTCCCCCCCTTGACCCCCGCCACTGCTACCAATTACACAGAAAATGGTGGCACCTGTGATCAAATGCAACAAACAAAATGGTGGCATGATGACATTACAAAAAATGATCAAATACAACAACAAAGTCAAAAACTCATACAAGGAGGGGCCCAACAATTCTCAGAATCCATCAATAGCACCGGAGTAGGGTGCAATTCTCAAATATACTGCTAGGTGCTGTAAGCCTCAGGTCTTGTTAATCAGTCCACCATGCTGATTTGATCGAGTGCGTATAAATGGTGTTTATTCTATACTTTTTTTTTTCTTCCAAGCCACCATGGGAAATTTTCAAAAGACAATGGTGATCACATTTGTCGTCATTGGATGGACTTGTTCATAAAGAGTTTATTGGTCAGTGGCATTACATTGAACTGCTGAAGCATCAGGGGAAAAAAAAAAATGTCCAGTACCTAAAACTGCATTTTGCAACATGATTGCATACTCAAAGTATTTTTCATCAAAAACAATATAGTTGTTTCTTTGCCCATTTGCCAAATCACACTAACTGAGGTTTTGCTTTGTTCCCCAAATTAAGACGCAGACTAAAGGGAAGAAGATTTGCTACCATGGAAGAAACTGAGGGAAAAAAAGGGCCATAGAAAAAGAAAACAAGTGCAGGAAATGTTTCCAGGAATGGGAGAATTGCTGGCTCAAGCGTGCTGCATCTCAAGGAGAGCACTTTGAAGGTGTCTAAAACAGAATAGCTGTAAGGTTTATTATAAACTTTTTTGTTTTTTTAGCAATTCCAGGAACATGTGGTCCCACTCCTGCACACAGAAATGAAATGCAGAATTGGATTCCAAACCATCACACGTTTTAAAGTAACAGATGGCATCTACCATGCTCATTTTCATTGTAAATTTGAACACATCTATTATGACTCCTCATATTCAGCTCTTTCTGCTCTCACCCCACAGTCCAGTTGCTCTTCTCTGTAGTTCCTCTACAATATGGAGACTAAAACTGCCAGCAATGCACTAGAAGATTCTTCACCAGTAAGTGCTGTGTCATCATAAGCATCATTTCTTAACACATTTACTCCACACAGCAGTGCTATGTTTTATTGTCTGAACAGCAATTAATGCTATGCTATGTTTTACTGAGCATCTGAATTAGTCAAAATTACAAATATTGACCTTATTAGGCTCAGTCAGTATTTTAGTAGTGAAACAGTGGTGAAAGAGAAGAATAAATATATTAGGAAAAAGTAAGAGCAAAATAAAATATATATGAAAATTAACATTAAATTCTTAAAATGCATAATTTTCTAAGTGTGCACATCAGAACAGTCCAATGATCACTCTGAGCCATTTAGAGATTTTGATAATACAGAGCAGAAATCACTACTAAGCTTAATATATTCAAAATAAAAAGTTGCCAAAACCAGGTAACATTTACTAAAGAGTTCTTAGGAAAGTTAGTTCTTATTTACACTAATCCTTTCTGTGTATTTTACATAGATCATTACACACTACCGTTACATAAAAATATGATTCACCAGATCCTAGTATTTAAATGCCAATCAGCTTAATGTGTATCCTGGGTAAATTAATGGAAGCAATAATTAAAGAAATCATTGAGCAACGCGTGTCAAGAACAGGTGTATTTGTTAGCAGTCAGCATGCATTTTAATGTACAGATGTCATCTAACTTGTGGAGCCCAAAGTCAGACTTGCCACCAAGGTTCATGTGCCTTTTTCTTTTGGTTTTCGATATCAATGCCTGTATGAAGGACTCACAGTGACAGAGACACTCTTCAGTTTGACCGCCTGCTGCTCGTGCCTCTTCCACAGTATCCTCTATGCCTTCTGGAACTGGAGCCGGATAAGAGGGTGCAGGAGAACAAACAATACAGTCAACTGTGAGCTCTGCTAGCCATGGAGCAGACATCCAGCAGGGATAGGTGAAATACCAACATGAGCAAAGACCTGCTCAATTTACACAAATATTACGGCAATTGGAAATATTTGTATATTTTCCTTTAAACTTTTTGTGTCTTTACCAAAAAAAAAACCAAAACAAAACAAAAACAAATTTCAGTTTTTAAACAAACATTATGGTAAATTAAATAGTTATTCAATTGTTGCATAACAGTAGCTCTAACAATTTAGTTAGGCTTTATTTTCCCAGAGATAAAATGTATTTGCAGCAGATTCAAGAAAATAAGCCAAGACACAACATGACAGTAAATGTTAACATCAGTACACACACCAATGAGATTTCTGCAAATAAAAATAATATATCAGTTTGGTTATTGATTAGAACATTGGTTCTGAATTTTTGCAGTACCTGAGCAACTGTTATGTGGTATAGGTCAATAAAAATATAAATAAATAAAAAATTCACACATGAGCATCAGTGGGCTTTGTGCTCCAAGAACCAAGTTACCCGAACTTTTCTATATTTTAATAATAATTTACCACTCTGATGCTGATCTTTCTGATCATGAAATTGGTCATTACGATAGCAATATACATGAAGAATTCATAGTTAATTGCAGAATAATGGCATTTGAGGGTTCCTCTAGAGTTGGCTCAAAAACTAATCACAGCATCACCTCATAACAGGCCTACGTTTCGAGTTTGGTATTTTTCAGTCAGCCGTTTCAGCTGTACTCTGTCCTCAAGAAACTGTGACATGCACATCATCGAGATATCTTTGTTTTCAGTAACAGTGGACCCTAAAACATCGAGATCTGTCGAAAACTGGAGATCTAAATGTATGACAAATATAAAGTTTTCACACCTCCCTATAGATGATGGTGGTGGGGGTTTGCCGGGATTGGCCTCAGCTTCCCATTCTCATTGCTCTGCCTTGATTAGAAGGTCTTCTTTTATTCAAATGCATGTCGGGTCACTTCTGCTAGAAGTAACTAAGATCCAAGATCATGCTCCGCTTTTTGCCACTTGCTTTAAATAAGGGGCATTAAGGAGTTGCCCAATCCGATGGTACATTTTGAACTGCCATCACTTAAAATGTGGGGGTCCCACTACGTGATAAGCCGAACGCCGCACGCCATACATGGGAAAATTTCGGAGTTCCCCCTTGTGACGTCTCGCCTTTCCAATTCGTTATATTCACGTCAGTTTCCGGTCGGGCTTTTGGGCTGTTGATGTGTAACTTGGTCTACAGTTAAAGATAAGCAGTACTTTTTTGCCTGAAAATAAAACCCAAATTAAACTGCATGGGGGAGTGCACTGAATATTTCCAAATACAATTCGACCACAAAACAGGTCATATGTGCTCTTATGCTAATATGAACGTGACGTCAGGCATCATTCGTGCCCCGCCGCAGCCCACCTGGAGAGGCGCTCAGAGCCTTTAGGGTTCTGTGCTGTTCCGTTCAAATGCTGCTGATCTTCTGACATCTCTGGCAGGTTACCCTGGTAGTCGGGGTTTTGTAACTGGTACATGGATGACGTCACTCGATCACTAATGTAACCTAACGCAACCTTAAATTAAGGGCTGGTGTGTTCTAGAGCTAATTTCGGCAAATAAAATTATTTTCCCCCGATGATTCGTTGTTTTTCAAGAATGAAAACCAGCGGACCCGTACAGTACACAGTTTTCGTAGGTGTTCGCCTGCTGGGGATTATTAAAGTGTTTCGATGGCATAAAAGAATGTAACATTTATAAAATTGGACTATTAAACTTGGCAAATGATAATTCGCAGTCAAGTGACTACAGTCGTCTTCTCCGTTAACAGTAAAGTATTGTTCAAGTTGGCATTCACTGTGGCAGAATGCTGCAGAAAATATTTATACTGCCAACAGGAAAAGGATAAGACTAAACATAGAAACACATAAAATAAACCTAGGAAGTAACGGAATCACAAATGCAGAGTGTCTCGCGACGTTGTTTCTGGCAGAATCTGAACAGCTCCTGCCATACGCAGCTGGAAAATAATACAGCGAAAACAAAAATACACAAGTGAAAAGAATCTAAAATAAAACTGCACTTCTAATATGCAACATATCTATGCTCCCTATAAAGCCAACTAAATGAAGGGAGCAACACCTTCAAAGACTGCCATCTCGTCCAGTGGCAGACGTAATATTGAGAGCACATGGCGATAATGGGCCATTGTGATCCTATAAAGTGCCTCCACGTGCCACGGAGTGTATCAAAGCTGTCACTTTGCGGGTCCTTTCAGCCTCTACCCACGAGCGGCCAGATGGTGACGCTGCTGCCCCGCACTCCCACTGCCTTGCTTCGAGTTTGCGCGTTTTCCTCGTGTGAGCGTGGGTTCCATCCGGGCAATCCGACCCCCAACACCCCCGCTGTCTTGATTGTTGATGTGACATTTGTCCTGTAGAAGTGCACTTTAAGGGTGGGCGTGTGTGAAACGTGCACTGCAATCGTTTGTATCTTCATCCGGCAATGACGAAGAAAAACTAGTTAAATAAATGAGTGGAAGGAAGGATAATGGCATTATAACTTAATTATAAAACAGAAATGATCTCCAACACTGGTAAATAATATGCACACTGCTCTGTGCCGTCTGCAGCGAAAACAAAGCGTGATTTCATCTTCTCCTGTAATTTTAGCTACTAATAATGATACTTGCTTATCGAGGCGTTATACAGAAAGCCATTCATTCAGTTTGTCCTTGCTGTGGACATTACAGCGGGGCTCATTGCGATCACAATACATTTAAATTTCATATTAAAAAGAAATATACACCGTACACTGATATCAAAAGATAAGTATAGTACAGTAAATTGAAATGGCAGAGTGGATAATGAGAAATGTACGACGGCAAATCTGAAAATTCAGGCACAGATAAATAGATGCACTGTAAAAAATGAAGGTTCTGAAGTGGCACTGTAGTGGGCTCTGTGGTACGCTGTAGAAGTCAATGCTTGGCAAGGAGCCATTTCATTCTGAGAAGAGCTCTTTGCACACGAAATTGTTTCTTTGGGCATTGCAATGGTTCCTAATAAGTGGAGGAAACAAATCTCTAATGTATATAAGGCTACTTAGCAGGATATGGACAGAAAAGAAAGCTGCTCTGGCTGTGTTGTTGTATGCAGCAAGAGTTCAGTAGCAGTACCCTGCAACTTAAGTGAAAAGGTTTCTATAATAACCAAACAGCATTTATTCTTGATTAATTAGGGCAAGCGAAGGGAGTTAACCATCAATTAGTACACCGAAGGAATGGCTGATGAAAATGAAGCTTGGCAGTCGTATATGCAAAAAAAAAAAAAAACCCAAACATACAGTCATTTCAAACATTAATAGTCACGAGCAACTAGTAATGTCTTAAAATCAATTGCATTCAATCAATCAATCAATCAATCAATGGCATCTTGGTAAAAAAAGATCATTTTCTATTAAAAACATTAACATTTCAGTGTGTTCAAAATTTTTGCCTTTTAAATTCTGCCCATCAAAGCAAAACTTCACAAAGGATGTTTTAAACAAATTCTGATGGTAGTACATAAAAATAGTGCATCAATAGAATAAAACAAAGTACAACGGACGAGGACAGATTAAGGATAAGCATTCTGGAAATAAAAAACATGTTGAAAGTCTCCACAGCTTCCAAGTTGTGCAGAGCCCTTAATAGGAAGTCTGACCACCAGCTGATGTAGGCTACAGAGTGCACAGGAGTGAGGAAATTCAACCAATACTTGCGTATAGCGCCTTTATAAAGAACAGAGGCACCGTCCCTCCATCTCAATGGAGCAGGAACTGCACAGGAGAATGAGCAGACGTTAAAACTTATCATGTCTTTTATATATTATCTGTTCTATAGGGTGGTCCAGATCTAATTATGCAATTTTCATTACGCTGTAACTTAAGTTTATTACATAGAAAATCACCCAAAAAATCCCAGACCATCGAGAAGTGTGCGAACTGACGATATGAAGAATCGTCTTCGCGCCGAATTGGAATCGTTCCGCATAAATCAAAGTCATCCAGACGATCTGGATCTGCATAATTAGTTCTGGACCACCCTGTAGTTTGCTCAGTCATTATCAGTAAGCTGTATGATTATTATTTAAGTTGGCGCATTACAGACAGGCGCCGCGGGTTATGCTCATGTCACATTACACGACTTTTTCTGACTTGCTCATTGCGGTCGCTGATCCCGTTGCTACACCATGTCACATTATACAACAAAATCACTGCCCCTGTCACATCTACTGACTCGTCCACCACACTCGTGCTCGCCCGTTATTCTGACAGCCAATATCGTGATGGCTGACGGAGCTGGCGCTGTATGAAGGGTTAATGGCGGGGCAAAAAAAAAAAGTCGAGTTTCTGCGTTTATCCCATTCTGCTTTTGTACATAAAACAGGCAACATTAGACTGACAAGCGTTTCTTCTATTTGTGAGCTTCAAAACACGCGTGTTCTTTATTCCTTCTAATTCTGGTGCCCACCCCTCGACCAAAGAGAAAAATCTTTGATTTTTAACTTTGCCAGTCGCAGACTAGTTGGACTCAGTTGTTACGGTGACTGTTTTCACGGGAGTGCGCCCTCGATGTCTATGATTATGTAAATCGCTAAGACTAAAATCATCTGAAAAGTCCTTTAACATGACAACCTTTAGCCAAGAATTTTTTTTTTTTTTTAAATTTCAAGCTTTTACTCATACGGCCTTTTAATAAAGGCCAGGTGGCGCAGTGCTCAGCCTGTTCACCGTCTGTGTGGACTATGTCCAGTTCTCCCGGTGTTCCTGACCATAAAGTTCTTCGTGCTTCCCAAATACGCAGGTTACTAAGTATGCCCAGTGTGTGTGAAGTGACTGAGTCTTGAAATAGCCGACAAGTTATGTTGAGAAATATATTACAGACCACTGCCATTTTAAATGTTTGTGAAACGAGTGTACATTTTCCTAAACTCTTAGTTAAATCTAACTAAACTGGCTCATGTTGAACGGTATCCTCACGACCAGTGCTTCAGAGACTCTGTGAAGTGAGAATGTGGCGGAGCGCCGGCGACGCAGACCTGTAAGTGGACGTGGCGGTCGGGCCTGCGCAGCTCACCGCCTTCGTGCTCTGCTTTGCCTTCTTCCACGGTGGTATTCACTCGCACCCACCTGTTGGCCCCTGCGTTAGAGGCTCATGGATGGTGTCTCGCTAATGAATCAAAGTAAGTTTGTGTCAGTCCGGTGATGTTACGGATCGCCAGATGGTTACAGTGAGCATATTAAGCGGTCACGTTGACTCGCATGACAGATGTTACAATGCTGGATGTGCACGTACGGTAAAACATTTAATGAAGTGGACGCTCCGATTTGCTATTTAACGTTGAAACGTACGCACTATCACCCCGTGTTCTCCAGCAGTCAAGGTGACAGCAGATTGCGGAGTGCAAAACTATAAAGAAGATAAACTAAAGTTCTTTTTTTCTAGAACAGCATACGAGTCGATCAGACAATGTGACTTTATGACTAATACAGGTGAGCTTTTAAACTGATCCTCATGAAGTTTCGGATTTACTTCTCCCCGCATAGAGAGAATACGTTTTTAGGCTCAAACTTGGGAGTGTTTAATGAAGATGTCTCCGCACATACATTTGCCTCGACCATTGCTTCGATCGTGCACTTTACTGAAAAGTGAGGCTTTTACAGCAAGACAGGTGAAATAAAATCGTGAAGCGGCGTCAAGAAAAACATCACGAATCGGGCAATTCCGTCCTTTGTTCGATTCTATGTAGGTCAGGGATGACTGCGCTTCTTTCCACAGAACTAGAATATGGGACTCGAAAGACACGCGTGCCAATAGAAAGAACGGAAAGAGTATCTGGAGCCAATAGCCGCGGGGGGCTGAGCGCCTCGCAGTGCTGTGCCCGCCGCGTGTGTGGATTATGTCCGACTTGCGTCATCGTATCGCGTCCATTATTTTATTTATTAATGTGTATTTGCATATGTTCTCCAGACACTGTCTGGGGCAGCGGTACACAAGAAAGACAAGCCAAAAGCGACCCGTGCAGACTTCGATCGGAGAAGCCGCGGATCTCCATCCAGTCGGAATCACAAGTAGTCACAAATCAGTGGCATACTAAATTAAAATAAAGAAATAAATCCTGTAGCAATAATGTCCTTGGTGACCACCTTACCTGAAAGTTACACCTGTCCGATGCTTGACACCGGGATGAGGAAACGTCTACGGCGGGTGTGTTAGCCTTTCCAGCAGGTTTTTCTAAGGATCGGTAGTTTAATATACTCCGAGGATCACTTGCGCAGTCAAAAGAAAAAAGCAAAAAAGCTTCCCGGTGTGTAGACGTGATTGCAAGCAGTCGTTTGCTGAAGCCGATCTCGCAGGTTTGCTTTCAGCACGAGCCATTTAATCCCATTGTTGGAGCAGCTGCCGGCTAGTCCGCAAAGGCGCTCACGGTGGATACCAGTTGAACTAAGCGGTCATATGCTGAAGGCTGATTAAAGCGGCTGCTACCTCCTCAGCTTAACGTTTGTGAACAGAGATGTCAGAGAGAGAGAGAGAGAGAGAGACGTGTTAACAGGCTGGTAGTTAACAAGGGCTTGTTTGACCTCGCAGCACCACCAAGTGGTGACATGATGCACTGCAGCTTTGTGGCCAGGGAGATGACAGCGCTGAGTACTCTGGAAGGAATTCTGAATCTCCAGGCAGCAGGTGGGAAAGATGACAGCTACGCTACAGGTATGTCCGCTTTTAGGAAATATCTGCAGATATTTGAAATATGTAAATATTTACTCTTCCAACTGTGACTTGATCTAGTCACTTCAGTTGGCTAAAAACACGATAAAAAAACATCAGGGACACAAAAGGAGAAATCAATGAAAATGAGAAGGAAATAGCGAATGAACAGAACAAAAAAAAAATCATCGAGTTTTTAAGAAGGAAGAAACAAATTGACTGCCCCATAGAAAAGTAAAAATAAAGTCCAAGTTCATAGATTTTAAAGTAGAAGATCTAGATGTGCTTCAAGCCCTTGATACGTTAAACCCCTGGACCTGATGGGATTTTACCAACTATATTGAAAAAAGAAAAAGAAAAATGTCATCTACAAACATAGCTGAGCAGTCACCTGAGAAAGGAGAAGTACCCGAAGACTGAAAAGTTGCAGTCACCAAGAAGAGAGACAAAATAGTGTGATGCTTAGGTTGCCCGCAGCCTTGGCACCTTCTTGAGCCCAGGTCATCGATAGTCATGACGAGGATTGGTAGGTCAATGAAAAAAATCCCAAAAAAGCAAGGTTGGTGCAAATTATGCTCAGTGCATTTTATTCCAATAAAGTGTGCAGTGTCCAAATAAAGTGAGGTGTAAAATCTTTATTAAATAAATAATCAATAATAAAAACAAGTACGGTCAGTGGAAGGTAAATCAACAAAAAAGTAAATCAATCAAGGGTTACAGTCAAGTGGAGAGCTTTCGAATTGGAATTGGGTCCGTTCGTCATTGTTCCCAGAGCCTCGCGGGGTATGAGTGCTATTATCATCCTATGAAGGGCTTTCATTCCAGCCACCTCAGTCAGTCATCCACTGGAATGCCCAAAGCCTGCTTCCGTCACACTCCCACCATCCTTAGATGTCCCTCAAAGCCCTTCGGCTACTCCAGTTCTCTGGATGCTCAGAAGGAGTGACCTACCCCTGGATCGCCATTCCTCTCACTGCCCTACATGGCTTCTCCTTGATCGTCTTGCCTCCTGTCAACAGCACCTGCTGACATTCCTAATCCCAACCCTTGTTCATTCTTATTTTTCTTCCATGATTTTCTCCTCCCTTACTCTCTTTTTGACCCCCTCTCAATCCTCCTCACGCTCCTCTTATAATTTTGCCGTTGCATGTGCTTTACTTAACGATCCGTGAGGTGTCAATGAGGAACAGCGGAGATAACCGCACCTGCACATTAGCAAGCAATCAGCCCATCTCCCCATTGAGCACCTCATTGCCATACGACTTCACAGCAGCACGCATCTGCACCCACCAGCCTGAGGTGCGCTGTCCTTATTTTAAAAACTTTACACCTCCATGGATGCCATACTCACTTCACCACAAACAGACTCTGCTAATTACAGAGCACCAAGTCTTAACTTCTGTAACTAATACTTGTATGCAAAATTTGGTTGACCTAAGTGAAAGCGTAAGGTTATCATATTTACACACACAGACATAATTCCAAAAATGGTATTTTCAGACTCAGGGAGATCTAAAACATCGAGATTCATCAAAGTCTCAAAATGGAATTTTTGGAGGATTCCAATACTTTCCCTAAACTTTGTATACAAGAAGGTCAGGGAGGCCTGAAACGTCGGGCTTCTTCAAAATCTCGACACCGAATCTTTGGACAATTACAATACTTTCCCAATACTTCGTATACAAGAAAGTAATAATATACTAAATAAGAGCCAGTATGGGCTTACGAGGTGAAGATCCTGCCAAACCAATATTTTAGAATTTTTTGAATCGGCAACTGCAGTAATTGACAAAAGCAATGCGTACAACGTACTTTGGTTAAGACTTAAAAATGCCTTTGATACGTCCCACTGATGGTTAATTCTGAAACCAGAAGCTCTAGGCATCAGAGGTAACCTACAAACCTGGACCTCAAGATGGTTAACCAGCATGAAACACAGAGTACAGATAAGAGGGGAATGCTGCACATGGAGTGAGGTCATCAAGGTCTGAAATTGAACCACTGCTTGTTTGGATTTCTTGTAATGGCATCGGTTCCAGTGTAGTTTGTAAACTTGTGAATTTCGTAGATGATACTAAAATGAGAGGAATGGTAGATACTGAGGAGGATAAAAAATAGTCCGAGAAGATTTCGACAAGCTTCAGAACTGGGTGAACGTGTGGAAAATGTAGATTAATCCATGGAAGTGCAAATTGGTACACGTGGAGAAAAAGAACATCAATTACAAATTCAAAATGGAAGACGCTGACCTGCAGGATGAAAGATATAAATAGGAGTTACATGTTTATGTTTCTCTACTTAAGCAAGGTGTTGAAGCTATCAAAAAGCAAAACGAAAAGTTAGGTTGCATTATAAACACTGTTGAATATAAATCGAGTGACGTTATATTTAGTCTACATGATGGAATAATGAGACCACATCTGGAGTATCGTGTGCAGTTCTTGTCACCACAGTACATGAAAGACTTGGTGGCACTTGAAACTGTGCAGAGGAAAGCAACCAGGTGCATCCTTAAGGACTTCAAGAAATGTCCTACTCTGACAGACTCAAAAGAATGAAACCTATTTAGTCTCAAGCAGAGGCAGTCTGCTTGGGATCCTAATCCACGTCTTCAAAAGTCTCAAAGACATTGACAAAGGCAGCATTTCTCAACCTTTAAGTATTTGCGACCCGAGTTTTCATAACAGCGCCACCCCCTAACATTTTTTTGAAATGTAGATGCATATTTTATTATACCTACTTAACTTTTATCGACATTTATCTAACTCTATATTTATTGTTCTAGTATCAGAATGTCGTTTAAGTTAATTTGGTTTGGTTTCAATAGATGTTTTTTTCAGATTTTTGATTCTTGTTTTCTTTTTTTCACATCTTCTCGCCCCCCTAGGGTGGCCTGCGCCACAGGTTTAGAACTGATTAAAGATTGAGATTGACTGATTAACTGATTGAGATTGATAAAGGAGATCTCAAAAGAATTTTTTAACTTAATGACGAATCACGCACTTGAGGACACCAGTAAAAATTAAAGGATAAATTTGGTATTTTTCAGGTCAAAGCGATTTCTTCACAACATGGCATACATGCATTTCCCATGTGAAATTGTGTCCTAAAGTTCGGCAATTTCTCTAAATTAAAAAAAAAGAAATCTTGCCCACACTGGTGCTATACAATGGAGGCTATGGGCATGGAAAACCACCAGAAAGGAAAAGCTTAAAAGAGAAGTTTCGATATACGAAAACTTGCCATCCCTGTTTCTGACGCATGTTTGTGACACGAAAAGGATCACACATTCCAGGTAATATTTTTTTTATGGTATGGATACGTTCTCTATGTGTTTAAGTGAGTTTTTACATAAATACGGAAGTAAATCAAAAGAAAACCAACAACGTGGCATGAAAAGTTCACTGTGATTTGGTCTTTGGAGAGGAAACCATCGCATGAGGGGTGTGAAAGGCTGTTGGCAAGGAAGACTAAGTGCTGAGCTATCGTGCACAGCGGGTCTTCTTTTAAAATGGCTGAATCTCATGCTATTGGTCTTTTGTTTTGTTCACAAATGGCTTGTGTAAATTATTTTACAATGTGTGTGTAATCACAAGAAATAGATTTTGTCTTGAAAAAATGATGAAATTTGGTAAGTTTTTATGCTTTTCCTCCAAATCCAAAAGACTGCAATGTAAAGCTCCAGTGAGGGAGAGAATACTTCTCGGAAGACAATTTAACGTCACGCGAGACAAGGCAGTGAGACAACATTTAAAACTAGTTCACGGACATCTAACTTAGTAGTTGTTGGAATGGTTTTGGCAGACACGCTTCATGTGCTTCCAGCTCTTAAAACAACGACAAGCGACAAGCAGAACACACAGCTTGCCAGCAGCAGCAGCAAGCCAGCAGATGATCCGACTGCTTCTCCTTAGCATGCGTTCAGCCAAAACCCTCCCCTGAAACCCCCCCTGCCCCCCTCCTCGTTTTCACAATGCGAGTGACAGAGAGGTGAATTGGCAAAAGGACAACTGCCATACAGGCTTTTAAATGATCGACGTGCAGCGCGACAAGCAGAATACGCAGCTCGCCACCAGCAGCAGCAGCAGGCTAGCAGATGATCCGACTGCTTCTCCTTAGCTTGCATTAAGCCCAAACTTAACAACGTGAGCGACAGAGACGCAAAGTGGCAAAAGGACAACTGCCATACAGGCTTTTAAATGATCGACGTGCAGTGCGACAAGCAGAATACGCAGCTCGCCAGCAGCAGCAGCAGCAACAAGACAGCAGCTGATCCAACTGCTTCTCCTTAGCATGCGTTCAGCCGCCCCCCCTTCACTATTGTACGTCCTGCTAGAAAGAGATTTAACCATGCCCGGGGCT
The DNA here is from genome assembly GCF_016835505.1 of Polypterus senegalus. NCBI lineage: Eukaryota > Metazoa > Chordata > Cladistia > Polypteriformes > Polypteridae > Polypterus > Polypterus senegalus. The sequence continues at coordinate 52,804,732 of NC_053158.1, forward strand.
GGAAATAAAGGACAAGGACAGTATTGTTTTTACAAAAGTTTTAAAGTAAAAGTGAAAATAATGCATATGTAACAATTCCCATGAAAATAACAATCTTTTTAAATTGTATATCCGGTAAACCAAGCTGGGGGTGGGCAAGCAAAGCGTGCAGGAGGCGGAGCCCCCTAAATTTTATAAATTTACAGAAAACGCATAACTTCAGATGCATGGCAAATACATATATAGCATCTATGTTTAGAAATAACTTTGACTTGGAAAAATACAGAACATATCGTTTAAAGGGAAAGCCATTTAGGACCAAGCCAGGGAGCACTTCTTTACATAATAAGTTGCGGAAAGCAGGAACAAACTACCAAGGCATGCAGTCGAAGATGAATCCTTGGCAAACCTTTACGAAGTATCTGGATGAGAAACAAGCTTGATGAACTCAGTGGTCTCTTCTTGTTTGTCAAATGTCCTTTGTTCAGATTAGTACTATTCTGCCATAGTTCTTAGCACTAGGGTTCGATTTTTAGTTCTGTCACCTGTGTAGCTTACACGTTCTCCTGATGTTAGTCTGGCTTTCTCGAAGGTATTGCAGTTGTCCCTACATTACAAACGCAAGCATATTACTTTATTACATAATCACAAATGTCTGTTTTTTTGGGGCCACCTACAGGACTAGGTAACGCCGCGTAACATAACCTGCGTGGATTTGGGAGGTGATGGGAAAACCAGAATATGTCAGGAGATAAGGCACCAGATACAAATGTTTTCAATGCTGCAGTCTTCTGACGTCTTATTTTTCAAATCTCCTGAGAGTTGCGACATGTTGCAGTTTGGTCAGACACACAAGTAACATTTTCATCGTATTCTGCACTCTATAGCTACTACTCTACATATAAAGTAAGGATTTATTGATTGATGGCTCCTCAGGTTTGGATCATAACATGCATGAGAATTACCAACACATGTAGTTGTTTGTGCTGGCGTTCATCAATTTTAATGACCTTTTGGGCACAACCATCAGCAGTGTATCTGTCTGCGGAGAGAGTGTCGACCTTGTCGAGAGGTTTACTTACCTTGGCAGTGACATTCATGTCTCTGGTGGCTCTTCTTATGAAGTCAGTAGACAGATTGGGAGAGCATGGGGGGTCATGAAGTCGCTGGAAAGGGGTGTGTGGTACTCCTGGTATCTATGCAAAAGGATGAAGGTCCAAGTCTTTAGAGTCCTGGTGCTTCCTGTTTTGCTATATGGTTGCGAGACATGGACTCTATCCAGTGACCTGAGACGAGGACTGGACTCCTTTGGTACTGTGTCTCTCTTGGGTACCGCTGGTTTGACTTTCTGTCGAATGAGCGGTTGCTCATGGAGTCCTGAATGAGGGGCATTACCTGTATTGTGAGGGAGCGTCAGTTATGGCACTATGGCCATGTGGTGCGTTTCCCCGAGGGTGATCCAGCTCGTAAGATCCTCATTGTTGGAGACCCGAGTGGCTGGACCAGGCCAAGGCAGATGGAGGGTCATTTCCAGAGGGTAGGACTGGACCGTGTGTCTGCCTGGGGGGTTGCCAACCAGGATACCGAGTTGTTTTGTCACGTGGTGGGTGCACAACGCACTGTACCAGTGCATGCTCCCCAACTTGACTTGTTCATCAAGATAGGTGAGGGTTCATTTCACAGCAGATTATGGATTAGAAGACATTTAATTGAAAGCAATGAAACTGAGGCTGCATAATGACATAGTTGAATCAGAAAACTTTATTAATCCAGAAGGAGATGACTTATGTTACAAACTGTACAGATAGGCAAAGGCACAAGTAACATAAAGAGCACATATAAAAGGTAAAATAGAATATAAATATCAAAATAAACTACAATACAGATGGGTGATTGCACATCTAAGTAAGTTGAAAAAATGTTCTGGAAGATCCATTAAGGACTGAGGGAACAGCTTATTGTGTGGATGAGTGACCAGAAGAGGAGTTCTATAGTCTGATGGCTGTGGGAGGAAGGATTTCCTGTGACGTTCAGTGCAGCACTTCATGCTAGTCAGCCTACTGCTAAAAATGCTCTTTTGCCCAACCACAAGACTATGAGCTGGGTGATTAGCATTTTCAATGACAGACTGACGTCTAGACAACATTCTCCGATCTGCCACAGTTTCAGAGCTGTCCAGTTTCTCTCCTACCACAGGGCCAGACATCTGAATCAGTATGTTATGCCTCTTAATGTCTGCTATCTTCATCCTGCACCCTCCCAGCATGCCACAGTGAAAAATATGGCACTAGCAACCACACACTCATAGAACATCGGCAGCATAGTATTGCAGACTCCAAAGGATCCAAGTCTGTGTAGGAAATATGGCCTACTTTGACCCTTCTTATATATGGTCAGTGAGTTCTTGGACCAGTCTAACCTACACCCCCTGGTACTTGTAGTCCTGAACGATCTCCACATCCACACCCCTAATATACAGTGGAGTAACTGGCGACAATGTTCTTCTCAAATCCACCACCAGTTCCTTACTTTTACTGGTGTTTACACGCAGCAGATTCAACTCACACCATTCAAAACAGCTGTCCACTACCCTCCTGTATTCCATCTTGTCACCATGTCTGATACTACCAACTATTGCAGAGACATCAGAGAATTTTAGCAAATGGCAGCCCTCTGTGCTGTGGCTAAAATCCATAGTATACAAGGAGAAATGGTATGGTGACAGAAAGGTCTCTTGTGGAGCACCAGTGCTATGCAGCACACAGTGTGAGACACACAGTCCTGTAGCCACACATACTGAGTGAGGCCTTTTGCTTAAATGATCCATCATCCACGAGAGGCTAAGGGAGCATCCACCTGCATTGCAGAAGGCTTACTCTCCAGTCTGGCTGGTTAAAGCATGAGAAATCAAAGAACATAATCCTAAGAATTCCTCCTGGCTTGATTAGGTGGCTGTAGGAACGGTGCAGCAGATAGATGGCATCTTCAACCCCGGTCCTCTCCTGGAGGGGATCCAATGCAGACCTAACCAGGGACAAAGTATTTCCAGGACCAGTCTCTCAAAAACTTTCATTATATGTGTGGGGTGCCACTGGTCTGTAGTCAGAGGGGGCACTAGGGTGTGCATTCTTTGGTATAGCAACCAGAGTAGATGTTTTCCACAGTACAGGCTCATGTTGAAAATCCTTAGTAATACTCCACAGAGCTGTGAGGTGCACTCATGGGATGATGCAATCAGGGCCCTGAAGGATGCATAATTTTCTCATGATTAGGTCTTCAGTAAATATGATGGATGGCCCACTTGTGTCAGCGTTATATACAGAAGAGAGGGTGGAGGTGGCTTCAGCCAGTAAGGGTGGATTGGTGGACTAAGAGGGGCTGAATGCATGAGTGACCTGGTGGATGTGATGCTTTTATCAGAGGCCTTTCTTATTAAGGCCACACCAGGTCCAATTGGACTTGACCCAGTTAGACTGCAGACCCACACATACAGAATCTGAATGTAAGCATGGTGGAGGGGAGGCAAATGTGTGTCACATCTTAAATGTCTTACTGCATCAGGGGGAACGACAGCAGCTATCTAAGAAGCAGAGGTAGGTTGTTGTCGTGTTTTATAAATTACTCTCATCCAGTTCAGACTTGTAAGAAGGTGGTGAACACCCTGGAAGAAGCAAGCGTACGACTGTGACCAGTTTTGGATGACGTCCATCGCAGGCTGATTTAGAGCTTTCAATGAAGCCTGGCGATCCCTATGTAGTTAAGCAAACCAGAACTGGGGATGGCTCTTACCCGCTTTTACTTTCTCGTATATGAAGTGTAGAGAATGTATTGTACTCATCCAAAAACCTGACCTAGGGATTTTGGTGAATCTCGATGTATTAGACCTCCCCAAGTCCGAAAATACCATTTTGGAATTATGTTTGTAAACACGATAACTTGAGTACACTTTCACTTAGGTCAACCAAATTTTGCATACAAGTATTAGGTATGAAATGTTGGGGTCTACAACCTTTGAGCGGTTTCCACCAACTGGAAATGGTACTTTTTTTATTCATGTAGCTGCAGAGTCCGATTTATTCAACTTAACTTTTATAATAATTGTTCAATATATTATTAATTTGTTGTTGATGGTTCTTTAATGTACACAATATAAAAATGTAATCATTATCGTGCAGTTTACTCCTCAAATATCCATCCCCCCATATCTGAGAAAGTCTAGGGGAGACGACTCCCAATTTTGCTTTCTATGCTTTACAATATTTTCTGTGACAAATTCTGGGTATTGCTCAGATTTTTGAATCACAAGGATTCTAAAAATATTTTCTATGAATTTTTTTCCCCAAGTCTGAATTACATAAATCTTTACTGCAACACCATTTTGTTTGTAACAGAAATTCCTGTTCCTGTTTTGAGTGATGGCTGCTAAGACACAATGTCCAATTGCTATGGGTTTGTTCGTGAAGTTGCGGAGAGTCATATCAGTGTAATGACATTAATCCAGCATCGTGCATATCTCATCTTTGAAGATTTTGAACCCACTCCCAATATCTTGTGCATTCCTTCCAGGTGTTTTTCCAGAAAATGATCTGAAGCTGCCATTCTCTTCCTTTGACTTTTGATGTTTTGGCTCGGATGAAAGATTGCCTCAACTTTCTGGTTTTGATCCAGAACCCCCTAGTGTTTTGGCCTCCGTTTCATTTCCAGATTCATTCTCTATTGTTTGCCTGCAGCTCCTTCCAAGGTGGCAGAACAGAATGTCGGGTCAGGCCACTGTACCAAAGTTATACTATCGCAAAAGGACTTCAACTCAAAGACACAACATTACTGTTCTGTTTGTATTTTTTAAACATAATTCGTAATTTTCTTCTTGGAATGAGTAACCATTTATAAAATTTTACCCCAACATCTCAGTACCAACCAACACCAGGATACAGGACTGAGTTTGCAGGAACGTCACTACAGCACATCCAAAGTTCAACAGGCTTCTCGCAAGTCATACTTTGACGTACACCAACTAGTTATACCATTTGCAGATGCATCTGAACATGGATGGGGAGCGGTTTACTTATGAACTTACTGGCCTACACCATTTGCCTCCATGACTCTTCGTAACAATGAGCCATTCCAGATGCAGATTGAAAAGAAACGGCTTCCCCTCAAATTCCGTCTGCCTGACATTGCTTGTGTAGTGTCTAAGAGGAAAAGCCATCTGACAATGAAGATAACAGGACCAGAACATGGAATACAACATCTAAGTCAACAGACTGGCAAAGGTTAGGTATCAGAAACATGATCCGTTAAGATTTAACAAACAAACTGAAGTTACAGTCAAAAGTAAATACATGAGGGTTCAAAAGGCCTAATTCAGCAGACACACTAACACCATGAAAAGCTTAGAGAGAAAATACATCATTTTTGATAGTTACCTGAACCGTAGCACTGGTTTAAATACTGTCACATGGATGATGTCATCCAACATGACTTCTGGTAACTGCCCACTACCAACTTACCATCATGACCTAGCAACTGTCACACAAAATGGCGACGACCAATGTTAGAACAAAATGGTGTTGTGGAACAAATGCCAAATCTGAAAAATCCCATAGATCACATCCTTCAATCTGCTTCTTTCACATATCAAGGGAAGCTCGGCAAACTCTGGCCAGTGATGTAAAGCGTACCATCACCAGTCAGCCAAAATGCTTCCACTACTTTCTGTTGGCTAGTCAGTCAGAATGCAGACTCCCCGTTAGTTTGACAGAATGGCTACATTTTCAAATTTGGATCCCTGCCCCGCGACTTGAATTTTAAAAATGTAAGACCAGGCCATGTATTTTCATACATTTCTAAGATATGCTTCACTTTAGAACAATCTCAAGCAGAATTACAGTATAACTTGACTGTCAAGATACAACTTTGGGACTTGAAGAACACTGAACTTATCCCTAAGCTTAAGAATTTGATATCCATACAGCCAGATGTCTGTATTTAAGGAAAAAGGAAAACAAATATAACTAAGAACTTCACATAGCACCTTTCATGATGTAGAGTTCCTCACAACCCTTTCTTGTTGTACCAACTTAGAGCATTATGCTGCATTAGCTCATCATTAAAGTGAAAGAGAAAACAAACAAGAAACAACTGTTTTAAGAGCTAAAAATGGGCTTCGACGGTGGTGTGACATTATCTTAGCATAGTAGGCAAACCACCTTTCTTTTAAACTTAAGAGTCTTTAATTACATATTTAAACAGGTGTGTCTAAAAATGCAATCAAAACTTCAAAGTTCTCGCTTGATATTCCAGTAAAGACCCTCCACAAATCAAGCCTACGGTATACACTGCATTTAGAATTAGGCAGAAATACGTAGTGTGGAATTAAGTTGTCATGAAAGAAGAAATCTTGCGCGGGTACTCTAAAGAGTCGAGAGCCAGCAATTATCAGCTGCTTTTAACTGTTCTTACTGTGCCTCACCCGCACGCACTCGAATATAATCTCATTCTTGAGAAAACATGACCACTGCTGAACAAACGCTCTTTAAGATCACCGAAGAATAACAAAGGCTTGTTTCAACAAAACATTTATTATTTACAGCAGATTGCTTTTTAAAAAATACTTGGACCAAGCTTTGCTGAAATATGTGAAGTTCAGAAAAAAATAGCAGTTATAAATTATTTTTACACTTTCATTAATTTGTATCTTGTAGCACTGTGCCTTGCAAAATAAAAAAAAATTGGATGATGTGGCTGGGGGGTGGAGAACAAAAAAAACCCCACATGGCTTGAATTATAAATGAGCATTCCCTAATGTATAGGGTGGTCCAAATCTAATTATACAATTTTCATTACGCTTTAACTTCCCGGACCATCGAGAAGTGTGCGAACTGACGACATGAAGAATCGTCCCAGCATAAATCAAAGTCATCCAGACGATCTGGATCTGCATAATTAGATCTGGACCACCCTGTATTGTGTGCTTATTTATTAAAATTGAGGCTCATACAAAACCCCCTTTTCATTATGGATATCAGTCATAAATTACTACTAAATGTTTACCTCCAGACACAGCTGCAGCACCTCGCCCTGCTGAATGGATATTTGTACGACACTAAGATGTGCGTTATGATATAAAAATAAAGTAAGAAAATGTCATGTGCTATAAAATGCTGGTGGTGCAGTGCATCTGCAGTCATTTTCCATTCTGCACAATTTCATCTCCCACTCCTAACCAAACCAAACCCACATTCATTAAAAAAATACTATTGAGAGAACCACAATCACAAAAAGGTATAAAATACCCCCTTTTGAAAACGGTGTCAGGTCTGACAATATTTTAACATGGAACTTGTAAAATTAATGTATTCTGTTATCAGGCTACCTCTTTTGGTCCAGCGTAAAACCTAGCCCTTAAATATGAGGACATCTGTGGTCATTTCACAGAAAAGTTAAACTAGACAAAGAGCACACGTGTTTCCACTCATGTTATCGACTTTAAAGATCTACATTATTACATGGACATCACCCAAAACTGAGACGGAGGGTTCAGTGAAAAGCACACTCAGAAATCTCATAATGTGTGTGATTGGCAAGTCTTAGAAAAACGATCTCATGAAGAGACAAAACGACGGACATCCGCTTAGTGACTACATCAAAGCTCGCCAGCCAACTGCAAAGTGAAAAGCATCTTTTTACTTCCATATTCTGGCAGAGTGGCCGACTGTTTAAAAGTAAATCCATAAAGGGGCGAGAAGATACAAACAAAAAGGATGGTGACAATATGACAGGACTTATGACAATAAATTCTGTCATTTAAGATACTTCAGATCATCACGTTTCTGGAAGTTAATCATGTTTTTTTTGGGTATTATAACAATAATGGGGGGAAAATGAGAATGCATCATTAACACTTCTTCAAATCTTGCAAAAAGGCAGCAAGTTAAACTGCTGAAGCATGAAAACCTTACCTACATTACTTTTCTAGTAATCTCCTTGACTCACTGGCTATAGAAATAAAAATACTGGAGGAATGTCTTCCAAAGTTTATCCATTTTCACATCTCAGAAAACAACAAAAGAATGATCTGAGGATCAAGAATGAAAACAAATTATGTTCTGTGCCATTTGATGTTTAGACTTTTTTTTTTTTGGGTCAAATGGTAACGCTTGAATATTTAGCATCATGTTTTCTTATAAATTTGGCCAAAAGCTCGGTTTTATTTCAGACAACAAATGAAAAATGTCCCCATTCTTATTTTTTTTTCTCTTCTTCTTCTATGATCTCACTTTTGGGTGGTAAAGTGTCCAAACGGAGAATGAGAACTAAAATGGCTTGTTCCAGGCAAGAATGCTGTTCAGTAGCTCCAAAGTTTAAGTTATGAAGACTTCTCTTTCTTGGCACGTGGGGAATCGGCTCCATTGGCTGTTAGTGATCCATTCACTCCATTAGCTGGAAAACAACAACAACAAAAATTAGCATTTCTTTTATGGGCATGCATCATTTTGAAGGTAAAGAGGAAGTTTGCCTTTACAATTCAAACTCATTGTCTCTCTGCTGCTTGTGGTTTTAACAATTCTCATTTTTCCTCCATTTTCAAAGTGATCTAAATGTGACATGCATTATACATTATGATTAACAAAAATCATGACAATCTTCTTTTAACATTTTTTAACCTTCCATAGTAAGTCATTCACTAATTGTTTCACACTTCTTGTGATGTCCTTGGTCACATCAATAGTGTTTGTATATCAGGTCACAGAGTGTTTCAGGTCTTTCCACAATCACAGCCCCTTATCCAGGTGACCCAGCAAGGACTGATCAGGCCCCAAGTTGTGAGTAAGCAGCCTATGTAGTCCTCAGATGCCCCTTCTTGATCTACAGCCATCTTGTGGCTCTCTCTGACACTTCTTCGATATTCCTGATTGCTTTTTCGCTGTGCTGACAAGGAGTGCCAAGGATTCTGCAAAGACTCTTCAACCCACCTCTACTGGCACACACAGTGCAAGCCTTCCCTGCCTCTGGTGTTCACCTACAAGTTTCTCTTATCTTTTCCTCTTCCTCTCACATGCCTTCATTCAACAAATATTCTACAATATTTCCTTACTTCTTTGCAGATTTATTTATTACCTTGTATCTTTTTGCACTACCTAATAAGCTGAGACTATGCATCTATTGTAAATATCTGTAAAGTTTACTAATTAAAGTTATGAAAAAGCGTTACACTGGTGCAATCTTTTTCAGGCAAATGACAAGAAGCTGCATTATACATTTATAGATCTGGAGAAGGTATCTGATAGGACTCTATGAAAGGAGGTGAGAAAGTTAGGTGTGGATGGATGATTAGTGTCAGCGGTAATATTAAGAGCTCAAGGACAACAGATAGGGGCATCGAAAGTTTTGACGTGAAGGTGGGACTGCACTAAGGTTTCATTCAGAGTTGGTTTCGTTTCCCGATAATGATTTAGGTGGTGACCAGAGAAGTGTGTGGAGTAAATAATCTTTTGATGGAAAAAAAAAAAAGTATCGTTAGAGAAAATTCTGAAATGGTAAGCCAGTTTGGAAGAGAAAATAAATTAATTTAGCAGCAATAAATAGCAAAGTGATGGGTGGAAGTGGAGGGGCAGGAGGCATGGAATGGGCATGTGTATTGCCAATGTAGTAAGTATAAATGTGGATACTGGCATTGGCTTTTCTTTTAAGAAAGTAGAGAAGTTCTGCTATTTGGGTCAGTGTGGTATTAGTCAGGGCAAGAGATGCGTGGGAGCTGTCCTGCATTCGGACTTCAAAAAGATTCTCTGACACTGAAGTGTTAAATGTATAAAAACTACAGTATATGAAAGCTATGAGAGGAGTGCTATACTTCACGGAAGTGACATGTGGCCAATGAGGGAACATGATACAAAGCTGTAAGGAATATAGAGGAGAATGATCATTTTGTGGAGTTTCACTAAATGAGATGAAGAGAAATGTAGAGTTGATAGGTTTTGTGTTGAGGAGAAACCACTAAAATGATTTGGGCATCTGCAGCAAAAGGTAGAGGATGACTGATGTGGAGTTGGTGAGGCCAAGAGGAAGGTCAAAAGGATATGAACGGAGATGGGAGTTTTGAAAAGCAAGGGTCTCAACCACAAAGGATGCCCTAAATCACAAAAGATTTAGAGAGCAATCTGAAAAATTAAGAAAAATACAAATTTAAAAGTTCAACTCAATTACATTTTTGTTGAAATGTGCTCTTAAAAGTGTACTGGCACAGAACACTCTAGCAGTAGTACTTTAACAGTAAACGGTTAAACCAAAATCAAAGGTTTATGTGTTTTTAAATGGTGACCCTGTGGTTATTGCTAGCTTTCCCATCCTTAATCCACACTGCCTCTCTATCAATGTCTCTGCTGTCATGAGTCGAGAATTTATTCTTTTTGGGGTCTGGCTGCATTTCAGAATTGCAGTAACAACTCCTTGCTGGGTTCTAATCATGAATACTGTCATGTCTGCTTCGCCCTCCTAGTTCAAGGTGGACACTTCGTAACGCTTAAACTACAAAGAAAAGCTGACAAAGCAGGAGTTAAATAACCACCCTTGGATTCTCTTTTGTGTTGCTCTGAACTTTCACTCTTCATCAAACCTCACCCAACACCCCCCGCAAAAGAGCATGATACTCCTTTTTATATTACAGCAGATAAAAGCATCACACAACTTTGCCAGGGTAAGTAATGTTAAGCTCCGGTCATTTTTACTTCTTATCTGGCTTCATTCTGTGTTCAGTTGTTTCACTTGCTCCCTGGGGGAATTTACCCACTCGTCAAAATTATGTGTTCACCTTGTCTGTACGGTCCTAGAGAGCAACTATGCAAAATTTGATCCAGATCAGTCAAAGAGTGTAGGACTATACAGGGAACATTTACCCAGACAGACATTCTTTTCATCATATTGATATACACAAACACATATTTATATATTTGCCAGTATTAATCTGATACTGTTGCTTATATTATGATTACACCATAAAAATGATTAAATTCTTCACCTTTTATTGTGCTAGCATCGATGTTTTGTGTCCGACTAACTGTGTTTGCTACGATTAAAGTTCTAACTGCGTCCAATAGCTGATGCACTTGTCTGTGTTTATGGATCGGTATGTCACTATGGTTTGTGATTAAAAACATGCGTAATATGCGAGTGCTAGAACCATGTTTGATCTCTTAGTGTGATGAAAACAGCTTTGTATATCTTGTTGCCATTGATGACTCAACATGTTATATAGTTTGCATTTCTGGATTCTCATATTTTATCTACTGAGTAAATACTAGGAGCTTCTGAAAAATGTATTGGAACAGGCTAAACAAACAGAGACTTGGTTAAACAAGAAATGTACAACCCTGATTGGCTGGATTTAGAATACTGGTTTAAATTTGTGATTGCTTGTCAATATGTGAAGAACAAAAGCTTACCAACTTGTGAAGAAAGGAAAACCACTTTAAAGGAAACCATTGTCTTGATTTTGCTCAATCCTGAACTCTGGCTTACAAGCAACTGTCCCATTATAAATTAGAGAAAGACTTAACTTGAAAAAGAATTAACAGTTTTTTCCAATGAGCTTCTTTTGCCAATTGTATGGTTGTTAGCATATGTCTTCAAAAAGAAAAACAATCCAAGTGCAATCTTTTACTTTTTAAAGCGACAGTTTTTGGTTTGCAGAGGGGTTTGGAAAACATTTATTGCCTGGCAAATTAATTCTACTTTTGTAAAAGAACCCCTTAATGGACACAAAATGCTGTCATTTACTACTGTTGCATTGTTTAGTGGCATTACACCACTTACTTTGTTATTTCATTTTGGATATTTCTGCACACCAAATATTAAAAACAGAGTAATGTATACTGACAAACCTTTTCTTGATTTACTTTTCGCTGGAGCAGATTTTCTTTTGACAGTTTGGGTCTGAGCGTGCTCTCTCCACCTCCTTAACTGAAAGCTGATGAATTTCCTCATCATGTAGACTTGGGTTATACAGATGACAGCAAGCACAGTGATTCTGGACAATGACAAGAAGAAAGATGATGAAAAGAATATAAACAAGCCTACATAGTTGTCTGAAGTGCTTAATGACACAGAATGCCATTGTATACTAGAGAAGTAAAGGACTGTTTGGAACTATTGGCTCACAGAAAACATTACTTAGACAGTTTTGACACTTTCTAAAATGGTGGCTGCACCATGAAATGTAGGAATTTCTGCTTCAGTTATGGCATTAAAATACATACACATTTAGTTTTCTTCACAGAAACCACCACAGTAAGTGAAAACACAATCCACACGAACAATTTAAGCCAAAAACACCCACAGATCATATCTTGCAAATATCTAGAAGGTTATTACATTATCTGAAAGTGCAGAACCCAAATATATAAAAGTGTGGAACTGAACAGATTAATAAACAATTTAAGGATATGTGCATTCACCAAAAAATCTTAAATTTAAAACAAAGTCTGTGTATTGTTGAAAAAAAATTAGATTCAATTTCCTCAATTATGCCATACTTTGGGCACAAATGTGTGCAAAATGGCTCTATTAAAAAATTTTTTCCCCCCAAGATCAAAAAGATTCTAGCATTTTATAGTGCTAACAACAGTGCCAAGTTTCATTCATGTCATACCATGTCCACAGACAGACAGCATGGATTGCCCAAAATAAAATTTTGACCCCATCACAAAAGGCCCCTATATAAATAGGAAATGTACAGCATATGAAGTAAAAGTATCATGCTGCATATTTTCCACACATAGATGCACAATCATGCACCATGGAGGAATTTACCCAAAATCATCTGTGTCTCCAGTGCATCATCAGGACTACAATCACCATGATTGCCATCTTAACAGGCAAAGCTGGCATCGTACTACTAGATGACCACAAACCACATAGGACAGAAAGTCTGCATGTGAAAAAACAACAAAAAAAACTTAGCTTTACTATTCTCCACTAGAAAACTTTATTTAAATACAAAATGCCAGGCTGATATGTAAATTTAGTGCATGTAAATTCATCATCCTATATGTATTAAAGAGCATTCAAAACATAAACCAATGTAGAAGAAAAAAAAAAAAAAACCCCAGGAACACAGACGTGTTAATGGTCTTTTCTGTACACAAATAGGTGCGATTTAGGCCTACAAACTGGTGCACCTTCTTCTTAAAGCTTGATACGAACATTACAGCAATGGCCTTGGTATTTGAAAATGATGGGTAAAAAAAAAAATAAAAAAATACTGCTGCAAGTTACTGTAGTATTTGTGAAATAGTGCAAGATGTGTATATGCGCATGGGAGGCAGCTTAAGGGCTCGAGTCAGTGCACCGATTCTTTTTCTCCATTTCCTGCAGACCATTCTCGAGAGATTCCACCAGGCCCTTTTGACGTCACGTCTGGGCTCGAGCCTATGGCTGAAGATCTTCATGTGCCCAACCCCTTTGATCTCACTTCCTGTCATCTCCTTTAAAAGCCTCCACCTTTTCCCTATTCCCTCAGTTCTGTTTTGGACTTGGTTTTGTGAACATCAGTGCTGTATACATTTTGTGACTTTGCAGCCAGGATACCAAATACACGTGTGGCAGTCACAAAACTTTCTGTGACTCCGAGTCGAGTTTGTGACATAGTGTCACAAACTCGACTCAGAGTCATAGAAAGTTTTGGGACTGTCAAATACCACTGACTCACTTATCATGAAATCTCCTGAACCATGAGGACTTGAAATTTGGAATGTAGGTTACCCTTGGCCCATAGGTGCTCGCTAAGAAACTGTTTAAAAAATTATGTGGTCCAAGCACAAAATTTAATATAGTTTTTCCGAACTGTTTGTATGTCTGTCTGCTTTTCACGAGAGAACTACTTAATGGATTTAGAGCAGGTTTTTTTCTATAATTTGCTTGAACATTCCGGTTGATTTTGCAACTTTCTCATCACATAAAGATTTATAATTTGCTTGCAGGGGCAATATGTTCGAGTTAATAGTGGGTGTGGGCCAAGGGAAGGGAGAAGAGTGATGTCAGGAGTAGAGAGCTGGGCAGGGCCCTCGTCACTGTCCTGTTTCACTAATATACGGGTGAAGCCACAGGGGGATGGCTAGTTAAGTATAAAGCAGGTTACTTTGAAAAGGGAACAGACTTAGGATATCAGATTGTTCTTTTTTGAAAACACTTGAGCGTTATTTGCCTATTGGACATACTGTATGCACGCACCTCCCTGTTCTAGCTACATGAATAAATTATACGCAGTATGGGCATAAAACATACTATTGCATTCAAGTAAAATTCCCACAGATGTAAATATTTATTAATACTAACAAATTTAATACAGTTTATATTTTCAGCAAGTTTTAGTATACTTAAACAATTCATTCAGTAGTTATTTAAAGACATACCTAACAAAAAGCACATTGAAGTTTCCAGATGCAAGATCTAGGCCCTGGTTCTCAGCTCCAGCAAGACCAAACCCAACAGTGAGGACAGACAGAGACAGTGTGAGCAGCCGGCCAAGGACAAAGAGGACAGCCCAAATCGTGAAACTGCAACAGCAAAAATAGTCATCAGAATGTTAGAAACTCCCCACATACCTACCCATTTAACGAAGTCAGAGAGAAAACACCTCTTTTCTGTAAACAATTATAAAGAACATGCTTCTCATTACATTATATAAATGTTTGGACTACTGTATAAAAATAAAAGAATCTAAACGGCACTTAATTTCTAATACACCAGTGGAAAGAAACCTTACCTCTAGTCTTCCATGATAAAGTGCTAAATATGCATATTATTGCTAATAGGGGACTAAAAGACTTTTTGCTTTTTTTTCCTATTAGCATCCAGGGTGTTTAAGTAGCTGCATCTAATTCTGTTTGGATGGACTGAAAAATGGCTGTAGCACATGTGAGTTTATGGAGTTTTCTCCAGTAATTTATTTTTTTAATATACTGCAATGGTGGGAAACCATCAGTTTCTTCCTGAAGGCTACTACCTACTCCAAAAATTCCCCCAAAGGCAAACAAAATAGCAGAGCAACCCCGATAAAATGGTTATTGCCATTCCTTACTCCATTTGACATTTTTGTCAATGTGGCTATGACTGCTGACATGCCCACATTACTCCACCAGCAAGAAATAATGTCTGCAAGAAACACTGGACTGTCCCACATTAAATATAATCCTGCCTATAGTGCAAATTGTACAATAGTGGACATAATTTGGAATTTTTTAAATCTATGCTCTTCTGACATGCATCAACGGAAGTTAAACATTAAGACAAAATGTGTCAGAAAGCATTACTCTTGGCTGATGCCATGTCCTTGCTACATATTATACAAAAAACATGCAGGTTTAACACAAAGCAAAAAGAGCTTACCCTGCTTGTCTATTTTCATTACTAAAATACAGAAGGCGGGAGACATGGAAAAGAAGCTCAACGAAGTAGTGCAAAACCAGGAGGACAAGGCCCAGGCGGTTAAGGCTAAAGATAAAACAAAACAGATGAGTTACGCAGCTGGCTTTTGATGGTGTGTCCTCTCTTTTACAATAGTATCACAGTTTGATATCTTGCTTACTTCAAGAGATACGCTCCTGTGATGTGGAGGAGGTAAAGGCTGATGTAAATAAGCTGGTGAGGAATTTCTTCCTAAAAGAAACACACAGACATTAGAACAATTGTGACAAGAACAAGTCACTTAGCCCAAGAAGATCAGCAATCCTATTCATCTACTGTAGATTGTCCAAAATAACAGATTGAAATTTGAAGGTCCCTAAAGTCCAGCTCTCTACAAGTAGTACTTGGTAATTCACTCCATGTATATATAGTTTGTGTGACAAAGAACTAACATTCGTGCAAACCTTCCTGTTAAATTTCCATAACCCTCTGCTTCCTCTGTTTCAGCCACTTTTGCACCCTCCTACTCATTGAATTCCTGTTTCTTTTAATTTGATCACTAATCTTGATGTCTGTGTTCCTGTTGGAAGAATCTCTAAGTAATATCTAGAATTCACTGTGTTAATTCCCTTCATAAATTTAAAACACGAACACATCACATTGTAACAGGGATTCATTTTTTTTTATTAAGTAAAACTCAAAGTACTCAAGATGAAATATTACAAGAGGCATTTTAAGTGAACAAACTACGTGACCAGACTATAGCTGTACTATAGAACTCATAAGGGAAATTAGCATTTCTTTTAATTGTACATCATTAAGAGTTAGGGAAAAGGTTTAGAAGAAAGTAAATGCAGGCACAGGATATGAGGTCCTGTCAAGCAGGCGATTTAGCTCAATGATTACATCATACTGTCAGGGACAGATGAAGATTTGGGCCGGAAGGTGGTAGGTAAGTAAATTAAGAAATTTAAATAAAGGACTAGAGAGAAGGTTAAAAGTTTTAGAAGATGCTGTGGGTCAAACTTGAGAACTCTTTGGTCCACTAGATCTGTTCTTCTTTTGAACCATCAGCTAAACAAACTTAATGGAATAAACAATGTATTTTAACAGTATTGAATTCTGCCATATGCAAATAACACAAGCATTATGGGAAGGATACTCAAGTGTAAAATAAACATTAGGGTGAAGTGTTATTTATTTTTAAGGTTAGAAAAACTAATCAGTGTGTATATATTTACTTGGAAAAAGAGGAGTTTGGAACTTTTTTTTACTATACATCTCATAATTAGCTTAAAATAAGTTCAAGTTAACTTTCATCATATTCCAAGGAAAATTCTCAGCCTCCCCAATTATTACTAACGTCATTTACTAAAAATAGCCATCAAACCATGGTATAAGAAAAAATACAGCTATTGACAGATGTAGTTGCTATACAGCTATTGAGTTAAGAAAAAGTGAGGCAGATGAAATTGAGAAAAGACAATGCAGTGTTTGTATGAGAGATATAGCATAGGCAGTCCTGAATCTGCAACAGATCATCATGTTACGAAAGTGCAGTGCCACCTAATATGTGCTCTATCAAAGGGAGAGCCACAAAAGCAACATTATGATGGTGTATGCTTTTGAAGAATGCCTCAGTTAGATTAAGAGCAGCGGACTCTTTAAATTACATGGACACCTCTCTCTCCTGGTTATACTGAAGCAAAGCTTGGTGTATGGACACTGATTCGAATCACTAAGGTTGTATATTTTCTTCTACTTTTGACTAGTATTTATCACCTGTTTTACCTGCTAAGTAATAATTAAAGTTTGAATATTTCCTCATTGAAATTTACCTTGTTGACTGATTTGCTCCAATGCACTTTTTTTTTTTTTTTTATGAGGTAGTATTCATTTAGTTCTTTCAAGGGTAGAGATCTGGCCTTGTTACAGTATGTCTTGCATTGTTGTTCAGGTGAAAGCTCTGCCCTTTTTGTTAGAATTGTTCAGCTGTTTAAGCAGTCAACATTTTAGAGGTAACCATGAAGTAGCCAGGTTCTGGCCCTTGCCACAGGTACCTGCACCAGGGAATTCCCAACACTCAAATGTTGTGTTGACCCTCTAGCACTACATAAACCAAGATGTACACAGTGGCAAGTAACAGACATAAAAAGTAAGGCTTTTGTTTAAAAGGTGCAAAGAGTTTACATAGTTTATTTTGTAAGATGGCAAATTAATCCATTAAACATGACCATAAATAATGTTCAAATCTGTTCAGTGAATAAAACAGGTAAAACCCAGGAATTCATTAAAAACAAATCATTAAAATGTCTTCCATAAAATGGGCTTCTTTAAATGAACTAGACATACTCTAAAGAGTACACCTCCACACCGCAGTTACGCCGACACCAGAAGAGGCAACCTCTAATGCGCATCACTAGGATACACGCTGTCCACCTGTAGCTAGCACAGGTATGTGCACTTTAAAGCTCTAATCGACTCTACACCTACTCTCTCACTCCAGCAACCCTAAGTTATTTCCAGTGGCCTTCATCGTCTATGCTCTGTAGGAGCAGAGTCTGTCGCCACCTCACCTTGCCATGCTGTACTGCCAAGTGCTATTCCTACAAGCTGTCCTTCACCATCACCAGCTGTCGATGCACTATCCTCATGCCACGTTCTGCTCCTCGTACTCTCTGAGTGGAGGTCAGCACAGCCCACATTACAACCTTCTTGATATATTTCCATTTGTACTCGCTGCTTCACCCCACATGCTCTTCACTCCTTCGCAAATCAAAGCTCTTTAAAACTCCTTCTTTCCTTCTATTTTGAATCACTGTTGCTCCACAGCATGAACACACCCTTCTTTCTCTTATTCATCTCAGATCACTCCACACAGCTGACTTTTCTGTCTGATCACTCGTAAAACCGACTACGCCACTGCACTCTTGCTTAAAAAGTGTTTATCCTCAGTACTCCTACCAGTCCTCAGCTGTTGTTCAAATATTAAGCACCTGTTAATTTCTAACAAAGATCATTCAATTAACATGTGACAGGCATTGGAATCATACTTTCTGCACTCCATGAACCCCTTTAAATTACTAAAAATTGCTAAGCTTTTGAAAAAGAGGTTGCTAGCCTCGGTCATATTGCACTGTTTGATTTGTGTGTTTGAGATAGGATTGTTACATAGGTAAGTAATGTGTGGTGAATATAAAGACTAATAATTTAGGCACTCCCAGCATTAACTTGTCCACCAACATAAATAGGTTGAAGTACTTTACATGGACACTTTTACATGCCAAAACACACCTCTTAACCTGTTTCCTTAAAATGAAAATGTTCAGCTTCTTCCATCTCTCTTTATAGGTCATATGTCTCAGTCCAAATATCATCCTAGATACTCTCGTCTGGACTTTCTCTGGCACTGCTAGGTCTTTTTTTTATATAATATGTAGACCACAACAATACAGAGTACTCCAGGTCAGGCCTCATTAGTGCGTTATACAACTTAAGCATAACCTCCATTGACTTGTACTACATACGTCGTGCTACATAACCTAACATCCTATTAGTCCTCTGAATAACTTCTGTACACTGTGATTAGTCTACTATGGCTCCTAGGTCCTTATCATAAGAGGTGATTCAAAGTTTCAGACCTCCCACACTTACATTTACTAACGGTCAAATTTTTGTTGCATGAAATTTTAATAAGTCCCTCTTTAATAATTTGGATGAATATACATTATATGCAGAAAAAAAAGAACAGACGACCCAACACTGATCCCTTGGGAACACCAATTTCAATATCACCTAATTTTGAAAAATTCCCTCTCTCCCCCATAATTGTTTGCCTACTGTGTTTGAGCCACTTTTGTACCACCTACACACCATGCCCTAAAATTCCCCATTTCCTTTGGTTTGATCACTACCTTTTCATATTGTACCTTATCAAAAGCCTTCTGAAAATTAAGAAATAATATCATCAGCACCTCACTTATTACACACTTTTGTTGCTTCCTCATAGAATTCCAGCATATTAGTGAAACACGACCTGCTTATCTGAACTCATGTTATTTTATTTTGACTGTTTGTGACATATGCTACTTGATCTTTTCCTTAATAATTGCTTCCATTAATATACTGTACCTGTGATGCACATTAAGATACAAGCAGTAACAATGTGTTAGTGTTACTCACAAACATCCCAGACTCTACATCCATTCCAATATCTACGCATCTCTTTTAATATTTTTTTTAGATTAAGCACCTAACTTCACATCATTACCAAAAACAAAACAAAATAAGGTGTTCTGGTAGCTGATTAAGGTTTCTATTAGTTTTTGTTCAAACTACTGGATGAACTGAGTTTGTGTAAAACCACCCTATGATGTCAACACATTATGCAAGATTTTGATATCTTTCCAGGCATTTATTCTTAAATACGCTTAATCCAAACATAGGTTCATAGTGGGTAGAGCTTGTCATTTCAAAAACACACACACACTAGATTAATGAAATTTATTGTAATTCTGTAAGTTAACATTACATGTCACATCCTAAAACCATGCATATCAGATTGACGGTTGCCTTTTATTTGGGACTGTGTGTGTATGATTATACCCTCTTCAAGGCTGGAGTCTGTCCCAAGTTTAATGGTGCTAATCCTTTGATGTGTATGCCTGTAGCAAAATCCACAAACAGAAGGCCTCTACCTCCAGGTAAACCAACAAGGGGAAAAGGCCGCACAATAATCTGTACAAAGTGAAGGAGAATCACTTTATCACTCCCGTCAACACAAAAATAAAAGAAGCTAAGCAGCAGTAAAACATGAGGTAGATGAGAGTAACACTACTGAATGATGAAATAAGACAAGCTAAAAGAATACAACAAAATGGGGCTTTATACATCACATGACAAAGCCATCTAAGAGGGGAAAACATTACTAAAGGGAATAGGAATTACTCCAGGCATGCAATTAACAGATTCAAGAACTCATCTAATAACAAACTCATATTAATCCAAACACATTTTGCCTTTCAATACCATCATTTAAATTCACCAGTGCTTAAAAATTAGAATAAATAGGACTCGAGTGACATTTAGTGATCATAAATTGACTTGTTTGCTTTCACTTCATTATGTAGCACTGTCAGGTTAGGTTGAGAGGAGGTTTGAAGAATGAAGTAATTTCACCATCATTATATCAAGCGCTCTTCAAGCCAATACACTGATTAAACCTGCAGGCATTTCAGTCCTTTAATACTGAGGGCTCCACTCAGTTACCGAACAAGCACAGCATCTCCCAAAGAGCATGTAAGTGGGCAAGTGCATAATGAATTATTGTGCCAAACACTTGTTGAGATTCAAATGTTTCATTGTTCAAGCTTGCTCCTGACAATTACTTAACACAAGGGTATATATATATATATATATATATATATATATATATATATATATATATATATATAAAAAGGCCATACCTTCTTGATCTTCTGGAAATAAAGCTCTGGTAAAGCATGTAACCAGTAGCCCAACTGGCAGATATAGAAAAATTTCATTTGGAACCTGTAAACAAAGCAAAAAATACACCAAAATTAAAAAACCAAAACAGTATACAGTTAACTAATAACATCATCAAAAGCTCAAGTCCACCTGAAACAAACATGTGAACACACAAACAGTGAATTCAGAAAGTATTCAGAGCTCTTCACTTTCTGCACACTACTGTGTTGTAGATTTACTTTTAAATGAATTAATTGTTCATTGTTGCTACATTCAATATTCCATAATGACAAAGTGAAAACATGTTTCCAGAAATGTTTACAATTTTACTAAAAATCAAAAACTGTAATCTCTCACTTCTATAAGTATTCAGACACTTTGTTGTGGCACTCCAAATCAGGTCAGGTGCACCCCATTTGCTTTAAATATCTTTTGAGATGTGTCTAAAACTTGGAGTTCACCTGTAGTAATCTGAATTGACTGGCCATCATTTAGAAAGGCACAGACCTGCGTACCTGCATAGTCTCCAGACCTCAAACTAATATGATTGGGTTAATGTGAAATGGGAGATCACAGCACAAATGGGTGCTTGAAAGATCAGCAGTATGTTACTACCATATCAAAATGGACCAAAACCCCCAAGAATTGTTTCCTGTGCCTTGCTGAACCAAGGCATCAAAGAATGCAGGTGCTAGGAATGTATACCTAATACAGTGGTCACTCAGTATTTATATTTTAAAAAAAAACTGGAACAGCACAACTTAACATAATATCTATTCCACTAATAATTCTGGTAAAATATGGTATAGTCCTAGAAAGAGAAAACAAATGAAAAAGCTTCATGTGAACTCAAGCTGAAAAAGGGAGAAAAAAAAACAACCCTATTGGTACATTTCATGCATTTATTTTCATAACTTGCTTTCCCAGTACAGGATTGACAACAGAACCTGTCACATCATTTCTGGACAGAATGTAGGAGAGATCATTAGAAATTATGTCAGTTCATTTGTATCTCTCTCTTTTATTTATTTATAATAACAAAAAGATACACATACATACATACACACACTGGCACAACAGCGGCAATTATCAAAAGTGTGGACGAATGAGTGAATAAGTGGAAGAATTTTGACAAGGATAAAGAAACAAGATGATTTGTGGCATGACCCTTAAAATGAAAGCAGGAAGATTCACCAAAGCTGAATTATAATGAGGTTACACACTTGAGGTGCGCTTTGCACCTTGAGCCCAGCTGCCAAGGAAGGAGAGAGAAATACATGAGGTGTATTCCTCATGACCAGACAATAAGCTGCGAGCAGTGGTGCTAGCGTAGCTCAAAAGAAACAGGAGATGGAGACTGTATAGCGTGCCCATGTGTTACACTGACGGGGACCCCGAATGCCCGTCCTAGCACCACAACTCCACCCAATTCTATTTATGTAACCTGAAACTACATGCATAGAATATCCCAAACCAAGCCCAAAACAAACACAGCTTATAGCCTTGCACACAAAGAACATTGCTGTCAAAACTCCCACATTTACACCTTAAGTACAAAAAGCATAAGGTAATGCCTACAATGACCATATACAGTATGTATTTCATAATATTGTTTATTTTCTATAAGGTACTGTTAGCAAATTTCTTCATTCTTCAAAGTACATATACCAAATACATGATCATCCTGTGTACTGAAATAAATACACTAAATGTTGTGTTAATAAATCATTAATGAACTTATTCACTTTGTCAGCATTTCCTTAGGCATGAGCATTACTCCGAATCACACTCAAAATCTCATGACACACATTATTGTCATAAAACAACATTAACTTAAGCTTGAATATATAGTTTTTTTTGTTTCAGTCATTTGTAATGCTTGTTTAAATAATGTGAACAAATGAAAACTTACTATACAATAATAAAAATAATAAACAAAAAAAAAGTAATCCATCCATCTATTTTCAAAACCTGATTTTTCCTAAGGAAGGTTGGAGGGAAATTTGGAATCTATCTAAGCAAGCATGGGGCACAAGGCAGGTAAACAAATACACACAATTCATATTATTCAACTTATTACATCTTTGAATTGAAAGGAAAACGGATAGCCCTTACAAGTTATAAAGCAACTAAAACAGCAGCATTATGTGAATGATTTGCCTACTGGCCTTAGCTTGATAGATTTCAGCAGTAATTCATTTTCTTTTTTCAACTTCATTTTCTGAATCCTTCATCTCCATTACCTGGGCGTGTGGAGCCATAACTCAACCCAGCAGAATTAGGAGATGCCATTCAATTTTAAGGGATGTTCATGCAACAAATCAAACATGTATTCGTTATCTATCTTACGTATCCAGTTTAGGATCATGGGGAGTTGGGGTCAGATTTACAAAACATGCAAAGGCACAAAAAACAGGCACACACAACTTTCCACACAAAACTTGGGATTTATAAAAGAAAAGTTGAAGCAAGAACTTATGTAGATATTACGTCAACTGACCAATCCATATCTAACATTTCGTAGAAACTGAAATGACAACGACCTTGATCAAACAGGGAAATGCAGCCAAACCAGCTAAATGATTACTCACGTGTATAATTTGTATCACCAAGCTAGTACTGAATGTGCATTGATGTGACAAACACAATAAAATTTAAAAGTAATGAATATCTATATATACAGTGGTGTGAAAAACTATTTGCCCCTTTCCTGATTTCTTATTCTTTTGCATGTTTGTCACACAAAATGTTTCTGATCATCAAACACATTTAACCATTAGTCAAATATAACACAAGTAAACACAAAATGCAGTTTTTAAATGATGGTTTTTATTATTTAGGGAGAAAAAAAATCCAAACCTACATGGCCTTGTGTGAAAAAGTAATTGCCCCCTTGTTAAAAAATAACCTAACTGTGGTGTATCACACCTGAGTTCAATTTCCGTAGCCACCCCCAGGCCTGATTACTGCCACACCTGTTTCAATCAAGAAATCACTTAAATAGGAGCTGCCTGACACAGAGAAGTAGACCAAAAGCACCTCAAAAGCTAGACATCATGCCAAGATCCAAAGAAATTCAGGAACAAATGAGAACAGAAGTAATTGAGATCTATCAGTCTGGTAAAGGTTATAAAGCCATTTTTAAAGCTTTGGGACTCCAGCAAACCACAGTGAGAGCCATTATCCACAAATGGCAAAAACATGGAACAGTGGTGAACCTTCCCAGGAGTGGCCGGCCGACCAAAATTACCCCAAGAGTGCAGAGGCGACTCATCTGAAAGGTCACAAAAGACAGGACAACGTCTAAAGAACTGCAGGCCTCACTTAAGGTCAGTGTTCACGACTCCACAATAAGAAAGAGACTGGGCAAAAACGGCCTGCATGGCAGATTTCCAAGACGCAAACCACTGTTAAGCAAAAAGAAAATTAGGGCTCGTCTCAATTTTGCTAAGAAACATCTCAATGATTGCCAAGACTTTTGGGAAAATACCTTGTGGACTGATGAGACAAAAGTTGAACTTTTGGAAGGCAAATGTCCCGTTACATCTGGCGTAAAAGGAACACAGCATTTCAGAAAAAGAACATCATACCAACAGTAAAATATGGTGGTGGTACTGTGATGGTCTGGGGTTGTTTTGCTGCTTCAGGACCTGGAAGGCTTGCTGTGATAGATGGAACCATGAATTCTACTGTCTACCAAAAAATTCTGAAGGAGAATGTCCGGCCATCTGTTCGTCAACTCAAGCTGAAGCAATCTTGGGTGCTGCAACAGGACAATGACCCAAAACACACCAGCAAATCCACCTCTGAATGGCTGAAGAAAAACAAAATGAAGACTTTGGAGTGGCCTAGTCAAAGTCCTGACCTGAATCCAATTGAGATGCTATGGCATGACCTTAAAAAGGCGGTTCATGCTAGAAAACCCTCAAATAAATCTGAATTGCAACAATTCTGCAAAGATGAGTGGGCCAAAATTCCTCCAGAGCGCTGTAAAAGACTCATTGCAAGTTATCGCAAACGCTTCATTGCAGTTATTGCTGCTAAGGGTGGCCCAACCAGTTATTAGGTTCAGGGGCAATTACTTTTTCACACAGGGCCATGTAGGTTTGGATTTTTTTTTCTCCCTAAATAATAAAAACCATCATTTAAAAACTGCATTTTGTGTTTACTTGTGTTATATCTGACTAATGGTTAAATGTGTTTGATGATCAGACACATTTTGTGTGACAAACATGCAAAAGAATAAGAAATCAGGAAGGGGGCAAATAGTTTTTCACACCACTGTATAATTCACTAAGGCAAGACAACCATGAAAAGCACACCAGAAGGGGCGTGGATTCACTAAACCGCCGACAAGTGAGACACCTATGGCGCACACAGGAAGGAGCCACGCCCACCAACTCCAAGACCATTGGATACGACGACAACTCGCAGGGCCACGCCCAACAACTCGGACGCGACGACACAGAAAAAATGGCGTCATTTATGTTTGTCTGTCGTAGAGGCCCCATGCAGTGCAGGTCAGGTTAATGTCATGTACCTCCGAGCTACGTTGACTGTTAATAGAGGCATGTTTCTCGCGGAGGTGAATCGCCATATGCAGCGTGTTTGCAAGGGGTATCCCATGGGATCATTAAAACATTCCTTTACAACTGAGGTTAAAACACAATGAAGTGAGCAGTCTTTAAAAAACGAGTTTTCGGTTACGACGCGCCGCGTGCAGCATAGCAAAGTGTTGTACACGCTACATACTGCAATTCGCATCCGCGACAAACATGCGTTTTCTTAGATGCTCCTGTACTTTGTACACACCCCCCTCCCACCTCGCTACGGCGCACGGACGATTGTGTGTTGGTTCGTTCCGTGCATTGTTACAATGTTGCTTTTCTTGCTGATTTATTACATTAGCGATTTTGTAAATGTTAAAATTTTCTCCCTGTGCTTAAAAATTATTAAAAAACCGGCCTGATTATGCGGCGTATGGTACTCTGCGGGTTGGCTAGTGATGTATAAACTTTTAGTTCCATTTTAAGAGGACCAATTCTGTGTACTTTTAAAAAAATTTTTTAGTTTTCTTCAGTTTATATTGACTACTTGTTGTCAATTCTCAGGCAGGTAACTGGCCAACAGGTTAGCAATATTTTAGCCACGCTTCACTCCCATCATGGCCCCCTTGCTGGAAGCCATAAACCAATTGACTAGGCGCTACATCCAGTTTTCATATGGTGCTGGCATACATACATAAAACCTAACATGTTCTTGCCAACATAAACACATAGCAGTGTCCAGTTTCATGAATCCATGCAAAGTTTTATAAATGAAACCCATGATTCCTATCCTGGCAGAATTAGGCACATTGCAGGAACCAACACTGGATAGGTCATTTGTCCATCAGAGTGACAATTTACAATTATCAATGAACCTTTTCATGATAATAAACAACAAAGAATACCAGAAGAAAAAAAAAAGCACAACATGCAAACATCATGTTGGCAGTGTTGAAACTAGAATTCTTAAGCTATAATGTTCCAAACCCACTCATGCTGTGCAAGCTTATTATTATATGGTATATTAACCTCAGGAAACATTATAAATGTTTAAAATTGGAGCACTGGAATATGAAGTGAACTTGCCTGGGTCACACAGTGCACGAGATGCAAGAACTGAAATAAAACCTTGCGGTTTAAACGTTTACCACCCTAGTCATTATACTGCACTAGCTGCATAGTTCTGTCTATAAAACTTTGAAATGTGGGAGGAAATCAGGATAACTGGACAAAATCCAAACAAACGTGCCAAAAACTTTAACTAGCTGAGATTTTCCAATAAAAACAATTAACCACTGTGCCATTATAAGTCCCTAATTTAAAACCTTATACACAGAAACATACTGTAGATTCCTATTACCTGCTACAAAATGTTTTATGTTTAACTATATTTGAAAATGACAAAAAAACCTTAAACCTACGCACTTCATAACATTCAGGTGAATTTGGACACTTGCATGTTTTGAAAGCTGCAGTAATCAAACCAGTTAAGTGATTTTTGCTTTATGTGACTTTGATTTTCTTGCTTGCATTTTTTACTTTTATGGAAAACTTACCTAGTACATCTGAAGGCTACTGGAAAACTCATTTAGTGCTGTACAGGTTCACACAAGCCACTGATATAATAGTGAGGAGACACACTTGCATGACACCACACATTCAAATAACTTGTACTGGGGATCTGTTCTAATGTCAGGAGTGGTTATTGGGTATGTAAAAATTCTAGGACAGACAACTTTGAAAATTCACCAATGATTTTAAATGGGAGGTTTTCAAATTTCAGTGTTTCCTATTTAGTGCATCTCAATGAAGAAACTCTCTACAAATTTTCTTGAAGTGTACAACATTTCAATGTGATTGGTCAATTGGGTGCCTTGTCGTTTTATGCAAATTATCAAACACGATGGCAGCTGGTGCCTTTTGCATTTCATGAGAACACAACTACAAATGATTCTAGTAATGTTTGACACACTGGTGAGAACCAACACATTCTGGATACAACACTGGCTTGAACCAAAGAAACAACACATTTTGATATACATAAAACCATACTGCAGATCAGTTTTTTTTTTTTAAATATATATGTTGTGAATTACTTACGACATTAAAGTGTGAGGATAACCTTCCCATAAAAGGACAGGGTGTGACAAAAGATTTTCCTGGTAAGAAAATGAAATTTTAGGTTATTACAACACTACTAAAAATATATAGACATAATACATATAGTGTATATCAAGTAAAAATCATATGATCTTAACAGACTTAAATCAAAACCCTCGGTAGCAGACAGCGGCAAGTACAACAACAAACAGGAGCAACATCCATACAGGAATGAGGCAAACAAAGAAGGAAAATCTAACTGCACAGATTCATCTATTCCTTTACTTGATAGTTATAGTTGAGCATGGGAAATGCGCTATATAAATAAAATGTATTATTATTATTACAGGATAGTGAGTTCTGTACAAGCAAATGCATTATACATGTGCATGCACTTGTCAATGTGGAAAAATTAATTTTCATTAAGTTGTTGTCGGCAATGAGCACAGCTCACAACAGTCAGTAGTAATCACGATATAACAAACTCTGAATGAAGCAATGGTTTTTACAAAATACCACCTCCACGATTTCAGGTCCACCTTCCCTGCCCTGGGTAATTCACTGGAATTAGCTGAAATGTGTTACTTTAGAATCAACATGCTTCATGCATACTATGGGCTTGAGAAGTATGTTGTATTGCATTCTTGGGGTTAACTGAAGGTAATTTTTGGCAGGTACCTCCTTAATAATACCTTTCACAATTGCTATGTGTGTCAGCCAAACCCTCTATGTTACAAGATATCAAACTGACTGCAACTGGTGAAAAATGCATGTAGTGACTACATTACAGTGAAAAATAAGGGGGCTTCACCTAAGGGCTTAACACACTATATAGAGCACTTATTATGCTAATATTGAGCCACTGTATTTCACATGTCAAAGTACAAATTTATAAATATAAACTCATTTTTGGTAAAGATGGATATACTGTAATTTTGATACAACAGGGTCAGGTTAGTTCTACTAAACCTTTACTCTCAGGTATTACATTTATTTCTTTTTAAACACTTTAAGGTGGGGTCTCTCCCTAATATGTTTAAGCAGGCTCAGGCCACTTCTATTTGGGTTTGTTTCTTGCTTAGAGGTGATGGATGATGACATACTCCCTTTTTTGCTGTTATATCTCCTCTTCCCAATCTACTATTCTGTCTTTCAGTACATAACTATGTCAAAATAAGGTTATGATATTTAGGGGTGAAACTTATTAGTTCAGATCAAAATTAGACTTGAGTTTTGTAAAATACACATCTTAATTAAATCTCTCATTAAAAGTAAACCTCTTACCACCACACACACACACACACACACACACACACAAACAGAATGAAAGAGCAGAAGTAAACCTTTAACAAAATAATGAAGGAAATTGTTCTCAAATTTTCTAAAACAGCAGCAGTTATTTTAGAACCTAAGGATGGGGGGGAAAAAAAAAAAAGACATAACACCAAGACTTTCTAACGACAAGATAGCTGACTGTGCAGTCTATACTGGGATTATAACTTTCTTCTTGAATTGCATTACTAATAGAGATCAGCACTGTAAAGTACTCTTATGACTGAACCAAAAAAAAAAAAAAAAAAAGACCTTCAAGCATTTAAATTCAGTGTGTAAGATAGCCAGTTACATTTGCTGTAGCCTGCTGCTTTAAGTTGCTGATACTATTTGTTGTATCTTAGCTGCTTTAAATACGAAGAAAAATGACCTAAAACCTCATTAAGTGACTGTAAGGCTCAGCATCCGGTTAGCAGTATTTTCACAGCTCTCTTCTTAAAATTAAACAATATTTAGTTACAAAATTCAGTGATAATGTAACTTAGTTGTTTACCGATATATTTTTCATTATATAATTTCAACCTCCTTTACTTTATTACTTATAATGCAGGTGGGTCAAATAGGCCGGTGACTAATAAAATGTGATGCTACTGTGAAGGTGATGATACAGCAATTGTATGGAGCATGTAACTGAGAAAACCTATAATTTGTAATTAAAAAAAAAAAGAATTTAAACAAATTATACTTACGGACATGAGAAGGCTCATACCCCAGATGCACGAAAATAAATAAAAGGCACTTAGTTGTCCTGATTCATTAAATTTGCTGTGCTTGGTTTTGGATAAATGCATTTTCCTGTTGATTTTCTTTTAAGAGAAAAGAATAAGAAAACAGATGTGAAAAACATTAATGCCATTTTTAGGATGTAGAGGAAATTGGATGATGTTGTTCAGGACACAAATCAAAAGGAATTAAGTATGCCTATTGAGTTCTTAACTTACATCAAGCACATACTCCTGGATGACAGCATGCATTATAATAGCCACCAGCATGTAAAAGAAAGCTGTGGCCAGATCTTTCACTCCATGTTGAAAATAGTTCATTGTTATTTCTTCTGGTCCCTCTATAAAAAAAAAAAAAAACAAAACAAAAAAAAAAACACACAACAGAAAATGAGGTTTTATTTTCTGCATGCACATGCTGTAGGTATTGCACTAACCAAGAGAAGAAAACTAAAAAGACTGTCTAAAGAGCATTTTGCTATATATACTCTGTTTTATACTGTATAATTTGGTCTCCTGGAAATCTGAAAAACAAAACACAGATCATATATAAAACATAAGAGAAAGCACAGAAAAAATTATCAGTGAT
Organism: Polypterus senegalus; assembly: GCF_016835505.1. Classification (NCBI taxonomy): domain Eukaryota; kingdom Metazoa; phylum Chordata; class Cladistia; order Polypteriformes; family Polypteridae; genus Polypterus; species Polypterus senegalus. The sequence continues at coordinate 52,834,890 of NC_053158.1, forward strand.
ACTAAAAGTATTAACAGAAATCAAGGTTGAATTATATTTTCAATTTCATCGTGTTTTTTTATTTATTTATTTTTTAATATATTTCAATATTTTGATTTTTTTCACTCTGTGTTGACGTATCCTGCGGTCATGTGCTATCAGAGAGATGGGAAATTCAAATTTCCAAGTCAGGAATGTTACATGAATGAAGTTGGAGCTCTGACCAGACAATTCAGAGAGAGAATAAAGCTACCCGAATTTTCCAAGTTGTGATGCAACACTGACCTTTCACCTCAATCAATTGTTTAAAACACAATTTGATTAGCCAGAAGTATCATTTTTGCGGTTGAATTACATTTGGATAGATGCAACGGACCTTTAATAAAGTTTAGTTTGCTGTTTATTTTTACAAAACAAATTGTTTAAGTACTTTTTACTTGAAGAGCAAGTGACTGTGACCTCACATTTCTCCCAAAAATCCAACTGTCATCTCACATTAAAGTGGAAAGGTGAAACGTTACAAGTCAAGATCTCCACGATAGTATGTGGAATTTGCATTGCAGTACCAATACGGTCAGGCTCCTTTATCAGTGGCACATACAGCTTAAGTGCTTTGTACCTTTCTATATAAGTTGGTCATCCTAATGACTTGTCAGTCAATCACCTTCGTTCATCTTAGACAGTTCAAACATACGCTTTACCCCTCATTCTAAATTCACTTCAACAAACAGGTAGTGATCACAAGATTTCACTGTCATTTCAAATTACATATCTGAACTCCATGAGCACCAGATATATTGAATAAAAGCAGAGAATGCTACTGTGCTAGCTTTTCTACTAAATGTTGAGTCTGCCGTGATAAAGATTAAGCTTTATTGCATCTCCCGCAGAAGAAAAAAGTATACAGCACAGCTAGGAAATCCACATCTTTGCATACAAATCTAAGCATGCAGAGTCAGTATGTACATCTGTCCCTTATATCATATTCAAAACCCACTGTACAACAACCAGCAAGAGAAAAGCTCAAATTAAAATGTGGCTAAAAACCTCAAATGTTAAACCACAGATGACCCTGCCTCCGACATAAGACTTCACAACAGACGTGTACGTGTGAATATGTATAGCATAGTTATAACAGTCTGTGGTTGCCTAGTCACAACATACTTGTGTCCCAACATTTAAAAATATACATAGTGTTTGGCAACAAGCACAGACCACAGTTTTGCTATGGTATAAAAATGTTACTAATTTTTTCATTCATGTTTTCAGGCAAGCTACTTTTCCTTTTTTGTGATTTTGCAACGAGTGTCCAGTGGCTGTTAAAACAGGGGGTTTTGCTTTTAGCCAACGGAACTTTGGACATGTGAAACACACAGTAAGGCTGACCAATCAGAAGCCTCCTCAATCAGTTCCACTGTCATTTGTTTCAGGTTAGTGGCCTAGTGGAGTGTCTGCTTTTGAAAATGACAGAATAACCGAATCTGTCATTTACTGTACCATGTCAATAGGAGTACAGAGGAAAGTGAAGTTGGTGACTTGATACACAAATAAAATCTGAATCTGTCATTTGGCAGTACTTTGGATTTGATCACTGAGATACTGATCTAACATTGATCAATCGCACATTGGTATTGTACAAAACATGCATAACTGAAGTTGCTTTGTTGTGTGGAAACACAAGTAATTTATAACTGCATCACAGACACCACATAGAACTCTACAATGAATGCACTGCAAAAAGGGAAACACAAGATAAGCTGCCTGTAGCCTTAAATCCCAGCAATACCAATGTGTTTATAAGTAGTATGCCATTTTAGCAAACATTGAGAACACATAAGATCACAGACACTGACACATATTACTTAGCAGAAGACATGCTGCCCTTATATGCTGACTGCAGAGATGGTTCTGAAACTAGCCAACAAACTCAACAAGCGATACAAGATGCTTTTGTGCAGTTACTTTGTACACCCCTGAACTGTACACAAAGTGCAAAGTTAATGCTGAATCTGACATAAAGAAACTACAATTTTATTAAACAACCTCAGACCTATGGTCAACATGATAGTCATATATACTTTATTACCTTAGGACTAGCACAGATGTTGATATTTTTACTGCACGGTGTATATACAATACTATTATTACAACAATACAAACAAGATTTAACTATAAATATCATGTACTTATTAATTTAGGAGGATTTCTATACTCCGTCTCCCATCCACCTTAATAAAAGGATAAGTGTCTATATGGTTGGTTAGTAATAAAATGTATTGCATTTGTCATCCGAATGGATGGTGCATCATAAACATCAAGACTGCTTTTACAAATCCCATACTAAATGGCATAAATCAGAGACCTATGCACTGCAAGATGCACTGAAGTCATGAATGTTGAGGTCTACGTTGATTTCTCAGATTTCAACTCGGGTAGCACACCTGGTTTACTAGGTAATTTATTAAAAGATGATGCATGCATTAGTGGGGTTGGTTTGGCATTGAATCATGTGACTGACAAGAATGAGAAGCATCTTGATTACGATAAGTAAATAAGTGTGCTTGTAATCTAGATGCTGAGTCACATGATTCATTGTCAAACTACCCCCACAAATGCATACATCATCTAGTAAAGTAGCTGGGCTACCTGGGTTGAAATCTAAGTAATCAATGTAGACTTCAACATGGGACCAGAGTTGCCTCAAAAGCTTGCACATTGTAATCTTTTTAGTTAGCCAATAAAAGGTGTAATTTTACTTGACTTCTTATTACATCAGTAATGGCTAACACAATAAACCACCCTTGTACTATGTGGTATTTGAAAAGGAACCTCTTTTTAGTATGCAATTCTGACTTCTGCATTAAGTTTATTATGCTGACTTGAAATTGTAAAAATATTATTTTATTCATCATAAAGAACAAATTTCTTGTGAAGTTTTGGAAGGCAACACTAAGGCTGTAAAAAAGGTATATTTTTCAAAGATGTTCTCTCAAAATGAAGCTATAAATACCACATTAATGAAACAAAAGGCTTAGAAAATATGTACATATAACACAGATGAATAAGAAAATGTGACATAACTATAGTATATTTCCTAGCTGACACTATCACTGATCGTCACTGCTTGAATGACAAAAAAAAAAAAAAAAGGTTTACTTGCTGAATCACACACCAAAAATAGTTTTCATAGGTTTATGCTTGTAAAACATATTACACCACTTACCATTTGTTGTAATGGTGACATTATACTGGACTGTAACAAACAACACTGCAACCTTGGCTGTGACCTAATTAAAAAAAAAAAGAAAAGAAAATGCAGTTACGTGCAAAATGCAGCAGGATAGTCTGAGAAATAAGATACTGATCTTCAACTCTTAAGACAGAGCTTATTATAACACATGCAGTATTAAGCTGGAGGGAGGAGTGAGATGTGACACATAACCTGCTTGAGTGCTTCACAAGACAACCAATAAACAGCACTCATCTAGTGACTTCAATACTTTAGGCCCATCCTGCTAGAACTGGTTTGTTTGGGTGGGCTCACTGTGCTCCTCCTGAATGGTCCAGCACAGTCAATATCTGCTACAGCGCCAGCTCAACAGTTTCTTTTACCATGAACAGACAACTCATCATATTTCTCAGCAGCACACAATTTACCATTTAATAAAGATCAGCAACGTTGAATAGAAGCCTGTAGTTACTTAGTAAATGTAATTTCTCTTATAGAGCATTCTTCAAAGAGCACACCATCACAAGAGGTCTTTTCAAAGTAGCATTCCTTAGACTAATTGAAAGCAGCAAGCTTCTTATATTCATTGAAAAAATATCAGAACCATTTAAGGGACTAACCCAAAAAGTTCCAAACAAACCATCAAAGACACTCTGCAGATTAAGGCCAGTTCATACTATTCACATATGCAGAAAGACATTTAGAGCACACAGACAAAATTATTTGACAACATACTTCCAAATTTTTATGTCTGCATGGACTGTGTATGTGCTGCAAATAACACACACACACACGCTATGTAACTCTCAAACAGAAACGTGCATATTCAATGGTAACCATTTGCTCGATTGTACATTAAACTGTTTTTACTTCATGTATTTGGGTACCCTTTGGGGGGTTTGGAATGGAGTCCTTCACAAAACTTACGCCATACAAAAACATCTGCCCCAGATTTAGTTGGTTAGTTGCTTTAAAACATATCAGCCTGTATTTTATTTAAATAAATGAGCCTCCTTCTCACTTTATACTCAAACCCTTTTTGCAGCTTAAATGGAGGGAAAAAGCTTTTAAATGTTCCAGCATTTTGTTGGAGATAACTTAAAAACACCCATTCAGGAGTCATGGAAGGCTGGAGCCTATCTGGCAACACTGGCCGAGGAACTGTATCAATTACCAGCAACAATGCACAAACCCACACTAGGCCCTGTGTGGCATCCCTAAATAATGTAATATTCAAGTATTTAGGGACTGTGGGAGAAAGCCCAGAGTATATAAAGAAAAATGCATACAAACAAGGACCATGTCTTGGATATGAATCCATGATGTTGAGCAGTGGTAACCATGTTACCTTTCAGTATACTAAAACAAAAACAGCTAAGGCGGGGGTTTAGGGGTGTGTGTGTGGAACAAAGCGTGAAAATAAAAAACCAGGCTGCTGATTATGTATACTGATCAACAATGCATTTTCATTTGCACAAATAAACAATACATGCCACAAGAGCAATTTATGCGGTTAGCCCATTAAAGAATAAGTTTGGTATTTTTCAAGTTAAAATTTGTTCACAATCATGGTATATATTTATTTGACACACAAAGCTGTGCTCTAAACTGAAGTATTTGTATACATTTAAAAAATACTTTGTGTTTGCAGCTTACAATGGAGATGAAGGGTACCAGCTTTCAAATATATACAGGTATATAAAAAAATCTTCCACATTTATGATGCATCCTTGTAATAAAAAGAAAATAGAAATTATTTTATCACAGGTTCTCAGAAATATTTATCTTGAGGTAAGAATACATTTACATTATGGGTTGAGTTTAGATGTACTGTAAATAAGGAATATAATCAGCATGAAAACAGTGTCTGAAGCTGATGAAAATGGTTCAAAATGTGCATATTCATATATATATATATATATATATATATATATATATATATATATATATATATATATATATATATATATATATATATATATATATATATATATAAAAAGTTTCTACTGCCTTCCTTGTGGTGATCGTGCTACCTTAAAGTTATGGCTTTCTGCACTTAGTTTGGATGTGGCCACTCTAGTGGAAGACGGGCTGAAAGTAAACCGGAGGGTCTGCAGCATTCATTTCTCAATGGGTGACTATTTGCAGCTGAAGAGGAAAACAAAGTGTTCCTGATTTCTCATTACTGAAGCCAACTTCAATTCCTAACATACTTCAGGTGAATCATTTCACTGCAGCTGCAAGTGAAGTGGGTTGTAGAGGCACAGAGTTTTAACAATGGAAATATTTACTAGCAAACCGAATACCGTGTAGATGATTAGCTCTTATGTTGGGCAGCAACAATCATTGCAGGTGACACTTCATGGATCTAGCGACATGGGTTTAAATCATGTGCCTGGTTGCTGTCCATATGGAGTCTGCACATTCTCCCAGACTTTGAGTGTTATCTCTAATAAACAGACAAAGCTACAAAGATAATAAAGATAATTTCAAATAGCAATTCCAGGTTAGTGTGAATGGGATTGTGCATAAGTGGAAGTGTGTCAGTCATTCCTGTGATGGGCTGGTGCATATTTCTTGCCTTTCACACAGTGGTGCAGAAGGCAAGACTACTGGCAATATTAGGTAAAGAGCTGGTTTACTTCTAAAATGGATGAATCTCACAAAATAGTTTACTTTTTTTTTTTTTTTTAAATTCCTTTCTAAAGTGTTGTGGAAACACAGTTTTGCAATATTTGCACAATTTCAAGATGTAGATTAATATACAGTAACATTCCTGCCTTGAAAAATGGATGTTATTTGTCAAATTTACGCTTTTTTCCCCAAGTTTAGACCCTAGTACCCCTCAGCCTCATTGTAAATTGCAAGAACAGACAAGGTATTTAAAATTTACAAAAAATGCTTCACTTTATAACACAATTTTATGTAGCTAATTAATATATAATTGTGAAGATAAAACTTTTAAAAAATCAGTTATCCTATAAATTGCAGTTTTCTGTAATTTACTCCTCTTTTAAATGTTTAAAGCCAGCAGTCCATGTGCTGTGTTAATCTGTCATGTCTGGCTAAACCCCACACTTATTTTTATTCATTTCTTAATGGCTGAAATGGATGAGAGATCACAAACATTTTAAAATGGAAGAAAACCCAAGTTGACAAAAGTGTGCAATACAATTTATTTTTGATTAACAAGCACTGAGTAACTGATTCAAAAGCATCTTATGACAGTTTTGAAAAATGTAGTTTTTGGATTAACTAAATCTGAACACATTTATTATTGGCATGATGTGGTGATCACCCCTAAATACTCCTATTTAATATACTGTAAATGATTTAAACATGTTGATCATAAAGATTTCCTTGCACAACAGCTCTCTGTTCACACACCTTAACTTGTGAGAGCACTGTACTTCTAAGCAGAGATGGCAACACACTTCTCTGAATAATTTTTCTGGATGTGGTTTTGTGACAGCTGGCAGTGTTGCACCATATACAGGCAGATTCTGTTTTATACACTCCCTTCTCATTTCACTTATTCATTTCTCCCTAGTCTGAAGAAATCTCAATTATGTTACCTACCACTGTACACAGCAAAAAAAAAAAAAAACCAAAACTTATTGTTTTTCTTTACTGAACTCTTTAGTAAAAGGCAAAACAAAATAAATTAAAAAAATTACAAAATGAACTGTTACCTTAAACTGGGTTAAGCAGACCTAACAGTATTTTGTTACATAATGAACACCAAAAACACAAATAAAAACAAACACTACAAATCTGACAGATGTAAATGAATGGGGCAAATACACCAATAAAATAACTGATCGTGTAACATGCAAGTTCTATATACTGCCAATGTCTTCTGAAATATGTTGTTTTTACAACTGCCAGCAGGCAGGGTGTTCAGAAAGGCCTACACCATGTGTCACAGTCCTTTAGTGACAAATTAAAGGTGGATATCCTCTCCCATTCTCTGCCAACTGATCAAACAATTCTTTCACAGCAAGTTCTTGTTTAACTGAACACTGTTAGGCAACTTTTGTCTGGTAGTGTACCTTCCTTTCTGCTCTCTACCAGGCTGCTACATTTGTTTTGAAAGGTGCTGGCTATACATTAAACTCCTGTCAGCACCCCCTACCCCACCACGTATGCATAAGCACAGAACTGTCTTTCAGTTTGTCATTTGTGGAAAGCATGAGTGAACTAGATACCAAAAAAAAAATCACTTGTATTGAACTCCTTCTTAATAGATAAGAGTAGCTTGGAGTCATTAATGATAAATGTTATCTGCAAGTATGAAATTAAAGAGACATTATACTATACTGTAGATCTCAAAGCATACAGGCATAGTCGTTACTGCTGTTGCCTTACAGTTACAAAGCTCTGGGACAAATTCTGCATTCTTAATTTCTTAAAGAATATTCACAGTACTCTAGTTTAATCCCACATCATAAAGTCCTGAATTTAAGGATTATAACCAGGTTACTAGGTGTGTGGCCTGGTTGGCAAAGTGGAAAAGTAAAAAATAAGTACAAATAATATTACCAAACTCAATTACCCTTGAATGTGTTTTATTTGATAGACTGTTAGTGAAGGAAAGCTTTTTTTGCCTACATTTTTGTGTTTTCTTCTTTTTGTGCAACAAATAATTCAAGTGACAATATGGCTACTCAGAGTGTGTTATGGGGCCATATAGCAAGGGAACTGCGTCCAAAAAAAAAAACACAACAACCCAAATAAGTAGGTGGTTCTACATTATCTATCACATCACAACATGTGTGGAATCTATTTGCCTGTCGATAGATTTCATGCCACTTGACAGTTTGAAACTTCAACTCTGCTGGATTTGTATGGGCATTGTTTTTTTTTTTTAACATTTGAAAAGTGTTTAGACTAAATAAGATCAGTGATCTCCAAGGACGCCGACATGAGCTGTGGGGTTACAATCATTAACTCCAACCATAATGCACATCAAGGGAAAAATTGACAGTTACAATATATACAAAAATCCTAACATTATGCAGCTTCTAATACAAGCGAGAAAGCTGTGGTTTAATAGTGTGAGATTACACTTGTGACACCATATTGCAATAAATAACTTGAGACAATATGGCCCCACTATAACAACAAGTCCAATACTTACTTTAAGAGAAAAATTAAACATAAATGACAAGTATCAAACTTTTATGGCTGAAAAGCAAACATGCAGAGCATCTTAATCTGAATGATGTGCCTTTTTCTGTTAATATATCTCAGTGTACTATTTATTCCAATTTGTTCAAACCTGGAGAAGTGCCTGCTGTTTCGGAATAGCAAGTCTATACGTCATATTTTAAAAACCTGACATACTAAGAAATACCTGTGTGCTAGATTTCAAGTCTGTGGCTTAAAAAACAAAGTTGCAGATAAACAACAATAAAAAGGGGATTGTGCTTTAAATACTGAGATCTTTTGTAAATGAGAGAGTGGGTTTATGTGGCTAGATAGGTCCTGGCTTCCTGCAATCCTAAACTGGATTGAATGGATTTGAAAATTGGTGAATGGAAGCAGACAACATGGCATTGTCAAATAACAGGAGTGGATAAACAGCATAGGAAGAGCTTTCAAAACAAACAATCCTCAACTAAGTAATTCACTTACTTCGACTAACTTTGAAATAGAGCAAGGACTAATTAAGCTTGTAAGTCAGAAAAAACATTTTTTTACCTACTTTATACTGCTGAAGCCACCACCCCAGTCTATTAAAAGGAGGAAACTGATATCATGACTGAAAAAAGTAAAACTACCTACAACACACATTGGTCAGAACTCTTCAAAATGAACATTATAATTGTTCACACTACAAAAATAGTCTTCAGGTTTAAAAAAATAAAATAAAATGTGTGAATGATGCCGAAAAGGTCAAGGAAAAATTACAGCTCTAGAAGATTAACCTATCAGATCTGTCTGAAATGAGAAAGTTGAACGTGCAGAGATAAAGAAAAATGAATCACAACATAGCAGACATTTGTTGAGTGTGTGCCATGTGAAAGACATAAGTTTACTTTTAGTGTTGCAACACTGAAATGAAAATGTGCAACGCCCACTTTTACTACCAAACAACTGTTTTAACTAGATACTGTAGACAGACTGACTGACTGACTTAATAGCAGATGGTCAATAAGGTTACTGAATGTTTGTTTTGTTTTTACGTTACAAAAATTCATTTAACTTTCTTCAATAACTTTGGTTTGCATTACAGTTGCTAATATGAAACCCATCCATATATTCATACAACTAATTTGTCTCATGTCAGAATATTTTTGACAAAGTGGTTAAGGATGAGTTTGGATTATGTATTACAAACAGGTCTCATTTCATTTATTTTATGCAAGATAGCATTATACATCCAATTAAAATTGTGCTGGTCATTACAGAGATGCTCATGGTATTCCCAGTACATCAATTCAACTTTACCCTCTTCATGTTGATTGTTTTTTCTCTGGGTCATTTTTGGTTGTATCACTAATTTGTTCTCATCCTAAAATGGCATTTTAGGTTCTGTGGTATTATTCAGTTTGATTTTCTTGAATAGTGCCATTTAGAGCTCAGAATGTTTACTTGTAGGACTACAGTATAATTCGATAGCAGTAAGCTGCTAAACTTTACAATATTTAAATACATAAGCAGAAAATGTAACTTAAAAACAGTAAAACAAAATTGAGGCTATGTCCACACTACTATGTTTTTATTTTTACACAGTGATTCAAAACAAACATTTTTCTGTCCACACCAGAATTTTCACATTTACGCTAAAATGACAAAAAAAAAAAAAAGGATTATGTAGCTGTTTATCCATACCGAACATGCAACACATCGGCAGAAACAGGAAGAAGTAGTGCCTCTGTAAATGAGTGGTTACACTGCTGGCCACAGGATTTAGAACAAAACCATAGCAAACAGTAAATTATTTGCTTTTTGAGCATGTATGCAGCAATCAAACCGTGAAAAATACAAGTTATGTGCATACAGGTAAACAACACAACAAGTGCCATGGAAAGCAACTTTTATATGCTCGCTTTGTTGGGACTATGGTTTTTCTTCTGTGATGGGAGAGCAGTCAAGGAATAAGATGTTGTAAAGAGCAGGATTTAATCAGGGAAGGGCCATATAATATGAACAAACCCATCACAGCATGATTAAAGCCTGCGCTTTCAAAACTGTACATTTTCACCTAACTACTAAAACGTTGATCCAGCACTTTCAGAAATCTACAGCGTTTTCAATTTTGAGGAAAATCACCACTGTAATGTGGATAAAAGGCAAAAATTGAGACTAATTTCTGATTCACTTCAATGAAAATGTAGTATAGTGTGGAACTTAGACTAAATCTCAGTAAATTAACTCTTTGAGGGCTGAATATTTTTTCCAGTTTTCTGAAAAGCACACAAAGCAATGGTTTCACACATAAATCAACATAAATTGTCTTTTGCTGCATGTCGTGGCTGCTGTCGGTGCTGTTCGGCATCTCTACGACCCACAGGAATACGCGACAAGCCGGCTGCCTTTGAGCAGCAGTCTGATGCAATCTGGTTTGTACCTCTTGTCATCGTAAGAGACAGTTCTCCCAGGTGCATTAGCTATACGGACATGTTCAGCACCACGATCAGCTGATGCTGGTCCCTCACTTTCGATCTCCAGATCACTTGCATCAAAATCTGACAGCTCAGCGATAGGATATGCAAAACGTCGTCCACAGAGTACCTTTTGATTTGCGCATTCGCTTTGGTCTCTCGCCAGATGTCGATGCCAATTGAGGGGTTGTTTGCTCTTCGCTACTCATGCATGCGCAGGAAATCTCGGTCAAATCAACGAAGCTAACTTTAAAGAGAGTCGAACTAAAATATAACGGCAAGTTTTGTCACAGTTTACAGCTAATTACTGTCCTCTACCCCTGAATTTCGAAAAAAGTCGACATCCGCCCTGAAAGAGTTAAACAGAACAGGCATATAGAAGGTCTACATTAAAATAATAACTGGCGTATGCCCAGTTGAGAACAAAATAGAGAAAAATCAGAAACTCCAGGTAATATCATAGGAAAAAACACCACTTGGGGTCCATGGACAGCTAAGATATTGCTTTTATCTTTCTTAATTATGACATATGTATACACCTGGGTCAGCTCCTTGTGTCCTGACTTTTCTTACAATGTATTGACTATTACTCCAACTAAATTTCTGAATGATGTTACATTTGACTTGTGGCTAACATCTCAATCTTGATCTTGAATAAAATGGCTAAAAATACTTCACAACGTGCAGGTTATCTGATAATTTTTTTAACACAGGAGAAATTTTCTGCTGCTGGCCTTTCCCCAAACATCACAACATCCAAGTTCAAAGCCTGCTGTCAGAAATTTCCCATTTTCGTAATGTCTCTGATCATTTGAACTTTGTGATGTTCAGAAATGGCCCAGCATTGAAAACTATCTATCATCTTTCATTGACAGATGTACAGTACCCAACCTGTGACCCTGCTGATGGAAGAATCTAAATAATTTGCAGCAAGCATTCTGTAAATAAATCGGTATGGATCACCGTACATAAAATTAAACTCGGGAGGATAGTAAACCATACTGCTGCATTCTCATGCTACCAGTCAGATGAAATAGGAGTTTCCCAGCAACAAATCTGGAGAAATCAGTGTTACTCAAACTCTCCACCTCTCACCTTAGTTAATAATAGAAAGAAAGAAAAAAAAAAAAAAAAAGATCAGGCAGAAATGGTCAAATTGTATTTTATTTATAGGAAAATGTTGACCCTATCTTCAATTGCTTTTTGTGTGGTCCATATAGCAAATGAACAGTGACAGTGCATTTCGCCGCAAAATCCTATCAGACATTCACACGAATGCTATGAAGTGAGAAGGTAAAAGCTCATGAGTGAACTCCAAAAAAATCTCATAGCACTTGAATGCAGTAAATGTGTGGCAGTATTAGTAATAATACATTTATTTGTATGCGTCTTTCTAAACACTCAAGGACACCGAACAATAGACAAAACACAGATTATATACAAAAGTAAAATACAAGTTAAAATCAGACAGAGAAATTGCAATCAGAGAAAAAGCAGTCTTAAACAAATGAGTTTTAAGTTTAGATTTGAAAAGTGAAAATGATTCAATATGTCTAAGCTCAGATGGTAGTGAGTTGCAGAGCAACTGAATGCTCTGCTCCTCATAGTGGTAAGATGGACGAAGGGGACAGTCAAGTGGATGGAGGAAGAGGATCTAAGGGTAAAGGAGGGAATGGCACCGTGGAGGAGGTCAGACAGATCTGGAGGGACAAGGTTGTGGATAGCCTTAAATGTGCTGTAAATAATTTAGCAGAAAAACAATGACGATTGTCAAGATGGAAGGTGTGCACTGACTGGTAAAAACAATAAAGCTTTCAATTGTTAAACCTATTTTAGAAGCAAAATGTTCTGTCTAAAGGAACTCTCTCAGCAGCTTCAAGTGCTGACCCATATTATCCTGCGCCCTAGTGATTACTGTGTCACTATTTTTCCCTTCTGTTTGAGAAGATATAATGTAAGGGATGTCCGATGAAGCAGGGATATGTGGTGGAGTACTGGGATCAGACGTTTATTTACAGAGGATTCAGATAGTACTCAGTCCCATTCTGTGTTGTACATTTAATTTTAAACTGATAAATTTGCCACTGTTGCCAATCATTCTGCACTCAATAACCCATACTGACAAAGTGAAAACGTGTTTTCAGATAAATTTATTACAAAAAAATCAAAAACTGAAATCTCTGATTTAGTATTCAGACCCTTTGTTCTGGCACTTCAGAATGTGGTCAGGTGTATCCTGCTTGCTTCATTTATCTTTAACATATGCCCAGAACATGATTAGACATACTGTAGTTTAAAAAAGCACAAACCTGTGTATGTATCAGGACAAAAACCAAGCCATAAAGTCCACGAGACTCTGTGAAGACTGCCACAAAGTAATTGTGAGTAGGCATAGCCCAGGGCAAGTGTATAAAACCATTTCTAAAGCTTTGAAATTGCACAGTGGTTTCAATACTTGCACAGTGGAAAAAAATTTTAATCCACCAGGACTCTTTCTAGAGTTCTTAGCAACTAGGCAAGAAGGGTCTTGGTCAGGGAGTTGACCAAGAACTCACTGATCATTCTAGCAGAGCTTCAGAAATCGTCTGCAGAGATAGGTGAACCTGCTAGAAGGACAACAATCTCAGCAGCAATCCATCAATCAGATGCTTAAGGTAGTGTAAATACACAGAAGACACTATTGAGCAAAAGGCACATCACAGTGCACTTGGAGACTGCCAAAACAGCTCTTAAAAGACTCTAGTCTGATGAGACAAAGATTGAACTCAGTGGGCAAAACGTCAAGTGCAGCTCATCAATTGTATGGTACATTCATACAGTTAAACACTGGGGTGCTTATCAGTGGCAGGGACCGGGACACTGGTTACAATGAAAGGAAGGATAAAAACAGCTAAATACAGAGAGGTCCCTTTAAGAAAAATTACTGAAGAGTACACATGACCTCAGACTGGGACAAGAGTAATCTGAAGTATACAGCCCAGCACTCCAGACAAATTCACCTCCAGAAGCCAATGGCTCCTAAAAGAAAAAAAAAAATTAGGAGCCTCAAACTTTGATTTAGGTGCCAAATAATAAAATGTGTAAAATATGGATCTTCCAATCTCTTCCCTTCCTGCCTCCATGAATGTGTGCCTAATTCTTTTCCTTCTGTGCAGTGCATCCATACCTCGTGCATTTGTACTCATCTAAATGATTTAGGTAACTGAATATCATTATAATTTAATATAATGTACAATCATTATTTTGCTCCGGATTCGAGTCTGTGCATCCAGTGTAATTTGGTCTTCTTTTACCCTTGTTTGAAATGAGCTAGCATTTGACACAGGGCTCAATAAAAAACTGCTCAAGTGATGGGCCTTCAGTCCGATTATGACTAAATCCTCCAAGGCTAAGACACCGAGTGAGTTTAACACTTTTGATTTTATTTTGCTGTATGCTAAAAAGTCACATTCACACTGAGCTGCTAAAATTGGCACAACAAACTTGATCTCAGCAAGATGTAGAATATTGTGGATAACTGACATTCAGAAAGACTTCCCACAAACTGTTATAAGACTTGTTTGAGAATTTGCCTTTAACCAGATTTGCAATATCCAATCCGTTTGCACAGCACTGACATCACATGTGTTCTTCAAGACTTCTTCTTGATACCAGTTAATTAAAAAGCGTCAGTCTCATTTTCTAAAAAAATGAGATTAAATCGTCTGGCTATGAATTATCATAGAAGACTGAGAAACAAATGATTGCAGATGCAAGCAAGCTTCCTTGCTATGTATTACTCCTCATATTTTCAAACTGGCTTTCCAGTTCCTTGACTATAGCCTCTACTGTTTTCTCAACATGGTCTGTCTGACATTGCCTTGATTGTGAGAACACCAAATCAAAGAATCCTTCTGAAGTGTAACACTTAACTTTGAGATTTCCTCAAACAAGTCATGGATAAAGTGACAAAATGCCACAAAAGGCAATTTCTTCATTTTCTGTGAAATGTGCTTTGCTTCCACATTAATGTCAGTGTTTTTTGAGCTTGTAGCCAGGTGTTCCATAGCACATATCTGTACTGTATGATCAGAGTGCAGAAAAACAAAAGTTCAAAGTAAATGTGGGACAACCAATGCTGAATCATCGTCATCACTGCTGAAGATGTGTGTATAGAATAGTCTAATTGCACACTGATCACTCTCCACTCACAGTTGCTTTTGGGGTTGGTACGTTTTCCATATCAGCTGTAGTAAGTCACAGACTTTTTCAATCATTAGCTGTCCAGTGTTCATCTTGAAAGCAGATGACTGGGGGTCACTCATTTTTAAAGCAAATACCTAGCTAAGGAACTCTCTCTTTGAATGAATGAGACAGAGGAGCACAATAGACATGAAGGCGATATAGAAGACTTCCTTCAATCTTTTCAAGTCATTTTTGGACAATTTTATAATTCCAGTATTTATCATGCAAACAGCAGGCAGGAGGCACACATTTTACGGCTCTGCTCCAGCTGAGAAAAAAAGTGTCCCTTCCAGTGAATAGGACAAAAGGGCACAGTGAAGAAAAAAAAAAAAGTGGCAAAAGACTTCCTAGAATCTTTTTAAATATGTTTAGCTCAATTTTAGCTGTCCAGTGTTCATTTTGTAAACAGAGGAGCATTTCAACGACAAAGACATTGTATACCATTTTAACCAGCCACTGTTCATTTTGAATGGGGCACAGCAGATAGACTACCATTTTAAAAGTTTTTAAAAAACATTTGATCATTTTTTTTTTTTTTTATCTGCTGTGATCAACGGTGCATGTAATACAAGAAAAAGAGTTTTATAGGATAATGCTACCTAGTATTAAAATGAGACCTTGACCAAATTTAAAGGGATGATCATGACAGGCAAGGCATTTTCTTTAATAGAACTATTTCACTCACATGGATTTAATCACTCATGTGACAGAGGTGAAATTTGAATTGCACAACAAAGCCTTCCCCATGGAGACTTTTCTTCTAACCACACACACACACAGAAAAAACTACCTGAGTAAA
The DNA here is from genome assembly GCF_016835505.1 of Polypterus senegalus. Classification (NCBI taxonomy): domain Eukaryota; kingdom Metazoa; phylum Chordata; class Cladistia; order Polypteriformes; family Polypteridae; genus Polypterus; species Polypterus senegalus. The sequence continues at coordinate 52,850,731 of NC_053158.1, forward strand.
TATTTAAGGGCAAGGGAACAGACATAGCATGAAAGTGGATTAGTACATTTAACGATATATCTTTTACATGTCTTTGTACAGAGTTACTGGGTGTCAAGTAAGGAATTATTAATTAGAATTATTACTATTATTAATATTTCACTGAATGTTTTTCCCTGTTTGTTTGCTGATAAGCTCCCACTGAAAAGTTTATTGGTAACAGAACAGTGTACATGCCAAAACAACTGAAGAAACAGCTGGTAAGTGGCATTCTTCGATACCATTTTAACAAAGTTTACTGTACAACATCACTCAAGGAGCATCCCAGTAAAACAACAACATATAATACACCTGCAACTTTAAAATGCAGACTCCATGACATCACTGTGTGTGACGAAACAGTGGTGAGGTGGCTGCGCATGCATGTTTACCGATGGACAAGCCAGCATTTTACACACAGCTTGCATTAAATCAAAAGAGATACAGTGTGCAAAGATGCACGAAAATGTGACAATCATCAGATCAGAAAAGGCAATGAATTCCAAAGGGCATAGCTTCATAATAGGGGACCTACATGATGCGCAGATGTATTTATAATATTTGTCTCGTATTCCATGTATTTTAATGATCTGTTGCATATTCAGCTGTTCATTCATCATTTTGGCAGAATCGTAACCAGCCTCGCCTTGAAATTTACAATTTGGGATTCACTGCCACAGTAAACAGCTAGGAAAACGTATTTCTCCATCCGGCAATCAAACCTATCCTAGACACGTCAAGAATCTAGTAGCCTTTAGTAGAATTCTGTTCACAGATCTCCAATGGGGAATCTCAACCTGTACCAACACTTGTGTAAATAGCACATCCGCTCAACAATAAAAAGGCCATTACAATATTATTAGTTTAAAGTTTCAATAATTTCATTCAGCACTGGCAAACTAAGCAGAAATAATTGCCATAGTGCAATTTTGGTTGCATTTGTGACCATTTTAGTTGCAGCCAAGACAATTCTGGAGTCCCTGGATGTCCTTGAGTGGCCCAGTCAAACCCCAGGCTTTGACCCCATTAAAGACCTGAAGATACTTTTACTTTCACCTACCTCAGCCTCAAGCAGAGGATATACAGGTTATCAGCTAACAGGAACAATACTGAAAACATTTTTTTAAACTTAACTTTCTCCTTTTTTTAAAAGACTTTTTCCTCTTTCCACATTGATTTAGGATATGTAAAGAGCATGTTATAGTGGCAGTGACAATATACTATGTTTCAAAGTTAAATACGAACAAATGACAAAGGTCAAAAACCACAATTTGATTGGAAAAAGTTAGATAACCCACCAATATTTTTCTGAGCAGACAGAAAAAAATGCGGTCCAACATATACACAGAAATTAAATTGCCACCCACTCTACTTCCTGCAAAGGGTGAAAACCACTGTAAAAACCTAAAGATTCCTAGTATTACAAGTAAAAATCTATTCATAGTTTCCTCCTCAGTTTCAGGGCTGAATAAAATAAAAAACACACCGCATTCACAACTTATTGTGACCCTGAATTGGATTAAGGCGGGTTAGAAAAATGGATGATGCAAGAACCAGTGTCTTCTTACAAATGTGAAAATAAAGTGCGTTTTGAAATGGACTGCGCACACATGATAGTAACTGTAGAAGTATCGTGCATGGAAATGCAGCAAGGCTCCTATTTACTTGGAAGCAATAATCTTACTAATGCAGTATTTAGTGTATATAAGAGATTGTTCATTTTTACTAGCACTGATCATTACGTTTGACGACTCCAGGCCATGGTCAGTTCTTCTGAAAAATGACAATCTGGATTTCACCACACATAAAATTATACTTAACCAACTGGCTGGCACCGGGCACATTATATTTGAAGATATCTAGCAGCAGTAAAGCTCACAGATTATTTAAAAAAAAAAAGACTGTGAATTTTATGAAGGCCACAGCATAAGAAAAAAAAAAATTAACCCTGGATGGGCCTTCAGTGTGTCTGGAAAACCGACATAACCACACACAAATCAGAAACCAGTGCAGTCCTCAGGTATGCCTTTTGGACGTTGGAAGAAAAGACATACTGCCAGTAACCACTCTAGGAGGATGCATACTTAGTTAATATAATTCCACACTTCCAAAAATAATACTGCAATGGTGATTTGCACTTAACAGTTGTAAAGGGAGATTTTAGTGCCAGTCTAGGTCGTCTGGAGAAGAAAGAATATGGTAGCAAGTCCAATTGAAAGTCAGCAGCATCATGGTCCGAGTCTCACCTGTACCCTACTTTGTAAATCTTCATCATATTTGTTTCACATACAAAAATATATGCAGAAGAATAATCAACGCTACATAAGCAATACCAAAAATGAACTGTTCATTGCCAAAAAATAAGAAAAAAATGTCCCATATTGTTCTAATAATTTTAAGATATTCACACTATTCAGTCTTTATTTCTAATCATTTAAATATTAAGATGTATACTTAACCACATTTTACATTATTGTATCATCTGGAAGCATAACATCTTTGGATTTCCTTTTAAAATTTGTATTGTTATCTTCCATATTCTCTAACTTTAACCGATTACTTTACCACTGTCCCTTAACTCTTTGAGGACTGAATATTTTTTTCGAAAAAACAGTTTCTGAAAAGCAATGGCTTTATACAGAAGTCAACATAAAACGTCTGTTGGTGCATGCTACACAATCACAGTCGCAATGCACTGCAATCTGGTTTCTACCTCTTACCATTGTTAAGTGGCAGTCCTCTTGGCAAAAATTACTGTAGGCGTGTCAGCTACATGATTAGCTGGGGACCAGTCAGCTGAAGCTGGAACCTCACATTTGTTTTCAATCACTTGTTCCAAAACCGGAGTCCGGCAAGTCATAGTCCAGTTCAGAGATAATAGGCAAAACTTCGTCCATGGAGTATTTTGCATTACGCATTCGCTTTGATCTCTTGCCATTATGTCAGTGCCATTTTTGCTCTTGTTTGCACCTTATTACTCACACAAGCGCATAAAATATCGGTCAAACTAATGAAGCTAACTTTCCTTCTAGTATAGAGAGTCCAACTAAAACATAACGGTTGGTTTTGCTGCAGTTTACAGTTGATTACCACCGTCAACTCCTTGTTTTGACAAAAGTCGACATCAGCCCTGAAAGAGTTAAGAAATCAGAACTGCTGCCACCTCTATCCATTTAGTACTGTTCTTTATTATTTCAGAAGTTTTGTTACTTCTGCAGTTATTTAGATGGATGTTTAAAATGATCAGTTTAGCTCATAAATACATTCACAATTTATCACGTTTATCCATGCATTTATCTAATCGGCCCATCATTTGTCAGTGGTTTAATGCACAGTATCATGCAAATGAAGGTCAGAAGCTTCAGGTAATTTTCACAATAAACAACCAGAACAGAGAAACAAAATGTGATCTCAGTGATTTTGACGATTTTTGAAACGGCTGATCTCCTTGAATTTTCTACACACACAACAGTCCCTAGAGTTTACTCGGAATGGTATGAAAAATGAAAGGCAGAAATGCCTTGCTGATAAGAGAGGTCAGAGTAGAATGGCCAGACTGGTTCCAGCGGCAGAATGGCTCCAGTACCTCAGATAACCACTTTACAACTGTGGTGAGAAGGAAGGCATTTCAGAATGCACAACATGTTAAACCTTGAGGCAGATGTGGTCTTCTGCTGCTGTAGCCTATCGACCAAGACAGACTCCTGTCAGCCAAGAACAGAAAGCTGAGACTGCATTGGACACAGACTCAACAAAACTAGACAGGTGAAGACTGGACCAACATAACTTGGACTGTTGAAACTCGATTTCTGTTGAGGCACACAGATGTTAGGGTTAGAATTTGCTGCCAACTGCATAAATGTGTGTCAAAAGTCCAGCCTGGCAATAGTGGTGTAATGGTGTGGGGGAAAGTTTTCTTGACACACTTTGGGCCCATTACTACCACTTTAATAATCGCATGAATGCCGTGACATATTTAAGTACTGTTGTTGACCATGTGCATCCCTTAATGGGCACAATTTACCCATCTATTGAATGGCTACTTCCAGCATGATAGCGCATCATGTCACAAAGCAAAACTCATCTCAACCATGTTTCAAAAACATGACAATGACTTCAGTGTTCTTCTGTGGCCTTCCCAGTCACTGGAATTGAATTCCACTGAACACTTTTGGATGTGGTAGAATGGGAAATATGGTGCATGAATGTGCAGCTGACAAATCTGCAGAAATTGTGTGAAGCATTAACGTCACCATGGACCTGAATCTCAAAGGAAAGTTTTCAAAATCGTATGGAATCCATGCCACAAAGAATTACGACTATTTTGAGAACAAAAAACAGGTCCTTCCCAACATTATAGCATAGTGTTCCAAAAATTTGCTCAGTAAGTGTACATAATTAATATTCTATAAATACTGTACATATATACACATATCATACAAACATACACACTATCATGAAAAGAGAAATGTTTTAAATAATATTAAAACCTACTTGTTTATCATTAAAGTGTAAAGTGGGAACGTTCTTTTAACTTTTTGGCCTAGCACAACTCTAATAAATGCATTACTCTGATATCATGTACTGTAATGAGCATTTTAAAATTTTTTTCAAAAAAAAAAAAAAAATTGCGAAAACTACGTAACAACTATACGGAGCTTCACAACCCAATAAAGGATTACGGTGAGAAGTAAAACGTTCAGTGCTTATTATTGACAGGTCTTCAAGTGTTTAGATCCTCTCCCCCCATAATTTTACAAACGTTCTTTTTTTCCATAATTTTGCAAACAGCTGTCTAGCTTCAGCAACTTTTTTAATCGACCTCTATTAAACAAAATAACAGTTGATTAGTTAAACAAACACATGACATCTGCTGCCCAACTGAAAAGATACGCGTAATCAATAAACACTGCTGTTTTGAGTTTAACTTGACATGTACACGTCAGCCTGTTTTCAGGCAAGAAGGGCCAAGTTGCAAGGAAGTCTCCTCTTTCGTCTGCGCAAACTCGTGAGCTGCGCAGTTCTGCTTTCCTAACTCAATCTACAGAAACGCACCCTTGACTCGGCGCGCTTATCCCGAGGCTCTTGGGAGATGTAGTACTTTCTACTTAGAACGTGCACCTAATCGCTTTAGGCTTTCAAAGCGGCCAAACTGCGAGTCCCCAAATGCACCTCGCGCAAGGAAATCAATAGCCTTCAAACGTTGATTGACCAAGCTTTGCGGGGGGTTAGCGTACCTTTCTAAAAACGCTACTTTCTTTACTGTTAATGCTGGGCAAAATTCTTATTTTGAGCCGTCGGTTGTTTGATTTATGTACATCCCCGAATCGAACGCAACTTATAATTACAAAGGCACAGATGATGGTAACCTTCCTAGCTGGCGTGTAAATGCCACGTATCACTCAGTCGGAGAAACAAAACGTTCAACAGGACACCGTTGATGGGCTGCTTTTCAGAGTTCGCATAATATCACCAACACACATAATGCGACACTTCTTTCCCGAACCGAAAAGTTCAGCTTCAGCGTGTTCCTAAGCGCGTCTCACGTTACAACTTTTGCTTTACGATGACACAAAAAGATACTAACGGGTTGCCGATGATTAGCTGCTCACAGGCGGAAAAAGTTCCGCCACCTGCACTGCGCGTTTAAAGAAAAAAAGTTGTTCGAGCGCCAGTTTCTTTCGTTTGCAAAAATCGACAGCACCAACATCACTCTAATTTCAAACATGTTCAACAAATAATACACAAGTTTCCCTTACCTCAAACATTAATCCAAGAAGAAAGACCATAGCGACGCAAGAAACAATGTCGGCGTGGTTTTGGATGATAAACTCGTGGCTTAAAACCGGAGGGTTCTTGTTACTTTTCTTGCGGAATCCCATGTTTGCAGAAGTTTCGGCTCGAGAGAGCAGAGCTGCGATCTTACTGAAGCCGGCGGGGGGCTGGAAAGAGGAACACGTCCGCACTAGCGCTTCTATCACGAGGTGCAGCGCCGCCAGAGAGAGCGGCCCTCTGGGCGAGAGGGGTGGAACTGCAGCCGAACGCGCTGTTCACCAATCACAGCGCGTCCATCGACCATGGCGTACACGGAAGTCTAAAGTAAGCCGATGTGGCCACAAGAGCTAACGTGGATTTCCAGCAGTGATGCTTAAAGGTAGATAACTTCAAAGGCTATTTAAATGTGTTTCCGTCTCCGTTCTTACCAGGAAAATGGAAAGAAGTGTATAGGAGTTGAAAGGAGAAGGTGCATAGAGGACAGCGTTAGTTCATATACCGTTTTTTTCTTAAAGTTTGCATATTCCTTTTAACATTTCCAAGAAATTCGTATTTAATAAATAAAGATTAAAGGAAACTGGACAAAAAGAATATCAGCCTATCCATCTTCTTATGCTTTTCCCACATTGATACACTATATTTGACCAACCTGCTCCATTCCCATCTATTGTACATTTAATATCATCATTTTGAACCCCCTTCACACAGTTCATCCACTTTGTCTTTGATCGTCTGCTTGTTGTCTGTGTGGGCACCTTCATATTTATGAATTTTCTCCTCGCACTATTTACCTCTCTTCTCATTGCATGCCTGTACCACTTTAACCTATCACCCTGTACTGTATTGACCAAAGGTTGTGGCAGTGACACAAATATATTGTGTTTTACAAACTTTGTTGTTTCAGCATTTTCAGATTATTTTTTACATGTTTCTATGGTACACTGAAGACCAATTATAAACATAAGTTTCAAAGAGTTTTATTGCCAAATACATCAAATTTATTTAAAGAGTCAATATCTTCATAACTCCTGCAATTTGCTCTGATATCCTAAATATCAGCTTCCGGGTAAAATCCTTACTGATGGTGATCCATTCTTGCCTTTTTAGTGCTTGGAGTTGATCACAATTTGTTGGCTTCTACTGATCGACCCGCTTTTTGAGAACTGACCACAGGTTTTCAATGGGATTAAGATCTGGGGAGTTTCATGGCCACAGTTCCAAACTTTCAATGTCACAATCTCAGAGCCACTTTATCTATCTTTGCTTTGTGACATGGTGCTCCATCTTGCTGGAAAATATGCAGATCTTCACCAACTTGCATCTGGATTGTTGGGAAAAGTTGCTCTCAGAGGATGTTTTGGTACCATTCTTTATTTAAGGCAGTGTTCTTAGGCAGAATTGTGATTGGGCCCACTCCCTTGGATGAGAAGCAACCCCACATATGGATTGTTTCAGGATGCTTCACTATTGGCATAACACAAGACTCATGGTAGCATTCACCTTTTCCTTCTCTGGACAATTGATTTTCCAGAAGTCCCAAACAGTTGGAAGGAGGATTCATCCAAAAAAAAAAACTTTGCACGAAGTCTTCTGCTGTCCAATCCTTTTACTTCCTGCAGAATTTCAGTCTCTCCTTGATGTTTTTTTTTTGGACAGAAGTAGCTTCTTTGCTGCCCTTCTTGACACAAGGCCATTGTCCAAACATTTTCGCCTCACTGTGCTTGCAGATGCACTCACGCCTACCTGCTGCCAATACTGAGCAAGCTCTGCACTGGTGGCAACACAATTCTGTAGCTGACTTCTCAGGAAGAGATGGTCGTGGTACTTGCTTGACACTTTTAGGTGATCATTTTGTGCCAGAGTGAAACTGAGTTTTTGTGATAAAGATAACTTGTTATGCTAATAAAGCTTTTTGCAATGAATTAATATGCATCTGATCACTCTGTACAATAATATGAAAACAATGTAAATTGCCACCACAAAAACTGAAGCTGCACATTTTGCAAAACACAACATTTCGGTCACTCCTGGAACCTTTGGCCACTACTGTATTTTCTTTGAAATTTACCCAACTTTAACTGTACCTCTGATTTCCTCATTCCTGACACTTTTTTCAATTAAAATGTTATTAAAAATATTCAATTAATACAGAATAAAACATAAAAAATGTAAAAATCATATTAACAACAGAGAAACAAGCAGAGCATCATAAACCAGAAGTGGTGAGCTTTTATTAAATGAAATAAACTTCTCCAGGACTGTGGTGCAACATACACATAAACACAGGACAACTGAAGAGCTATACTATATTATTCTATAAACAGATGAGTAAAGAAATACTAGGTCAATGAATAGATAGTAATAAACTAAAATAGATAGTAATACATAAAAACAATAATAAAAAAATAATAGTAGTAACAAATGTACTGCATATAAATAAACTACTGGGAGCAGATCTGAAGGGAGTGGGGCAGCACAAAGCTCAGAGTCCTGACAGCCAAGGGGTAGAAGTGGTAGGACCTTGCAGAACTGATTCAGATTCTACCGAACCTTATGCCAGATGGAAGCTGGACGAAGAAACATGGGTTGTTGGTGGTTCTCCACAATGCTTGATAATGGCATCTTTAATGGGGAGAGGTCCCAATGATCTTTTCTTCTGGGTGTATTATCTGTTGTAGTACCTTGCAGTCACAGACACTGCAATTCCCAAGCCAGACGGTGATACAGCTGCTCAGAGCATTCTTGGTGATGCCCCTGTAATATGTGGTGAGACTGGGGGAAGGTTTGCTTTCCTTCCACAGCCACTGAAGGAAGTGGAGATGCTGTTGCATCTTCTTGGCTATGGAGGCAATATGGTCAACTGCCTGGTGCACACCAAAAAATAAGGCGCTCTTGACCTATTCCACACTAAGGCTTCAGTGTGTACTGTAGTGGGGTGTGGATAGCATGGGTCATCTTGAAGTCAACAATCATTTCTTTCATCTTATCCATGTTTAGAGAAAGACTGTTGCAATTGCACCAGAGTCAAGAGATCTCTAGCTGGAAGCCAGCAACAGGTTTTCAGCAACAGTTGCTAGAGTGGTTATCCTCTGCTGAACTACAAAGAGGGAGAGAGTGGAGAAATCAAAGACAAGGAGGACCTGAGGTGACAAAGAAATATACACTGAAAGAATTGAGGAAAACTATTAAAAATATTTGGCTACATAAATAGGACAAAAGAATAACAACTGGGGGATACTATATGAACATGTGGGAGAAGATGCCATGAGCATTTAAGGAACAGAGATGACAAAATGGATCTGGAGCCAAACTCATTAAATGGCACTCTTAGGGGTACATATGATCCATGTATAATTTTGAATTGAGCGTGCTGGTGACTGGAGTATTTGGATGAATTTGTAACTTTTTTGAATACAGAATTCCAGCAAATTTTTGTATGGGAAGGAAGATCACAGCATCTTACGGTGGAAATTGATATGGGTTTTTAGGAAGCATTGTGCATCAAGGAATAAATTGAGGCTACAGGATTTAATTTAGGGAGAAGAAAACTACAAAATTGTAAAATGGGTAACAGGAGAAATAAGAGAAATTCCACATTTTCTAATTACAGACCCCACCTTTAGATATAAGTAAAAAGAGGCAGGACTGGCAAACCTGAGCTGCAAGGACTTTAGCAACTCAAGCAGGGGTGTACCACAGAACTGTGGACACTATATATAAGGAGTATCTGTAGGCAACCTCCTCTTGAACACAAATTTTTCATTCCAGACTTTGAGCCTCATCTAATCCAGTGGGCCCTGGGTAATCATTACTCTTTTTACCGCTACTGTGATGCCCATGACTCAAGTCCTAAATAATTAAAGGTTTCTCCTAATGTGCAAATATCCATTCTAGACTAATTAAGAAAAACAGTTGGCTTGCCAAATAAATTTGGTGCTAGGTTCTTAACAAGAAAAGTATGAAGATGCCACCTCGGAAGCGGTCCCAGTAATTTTTCAACATGATGCCATGTCTGGAGGACATTAAAAATAAAGGGGCCTGTTTTGAGGGGCATCAGTTTTAACCTGCAATTAGAAAAAGGCAGTAAAGAAAGAGGTGAGGGGAGACCCAGTTTTGCTCCATTTGTTGCCAGAAAAGGGGGATTTGACAGAGAGATGATCCAGTGCCACATTAGACAGAGTGTATAGACCCAGTGGTACAGTTCATTCCTAGTCTTATCAAGCTTTGTTACTCCACACATCACTTTCAACACCCTCATTTCTGTAGCATCCAGTTTAGTTTCATACAGCAATGCTAGTCCGAGTACTGTTTTATACGCTTTACCCTTCACTCTTGCATTGATTCTTCTGTTACATGACACTCTTAATACCTTTTTCCAATTTTTCTAACTGGATTCAATTCACTGGTTTACTTCTGAACCTACCTCTTCATCCTCTGCTATTGTTAATCCTAGATATTAGAACTTTTCCATTCTTTTAAGCCTTTCTTCCTGAAAGGTAACTTTTTCATCTTGTACTTGTCCCTTAAATCTTAGATATTTTGTCTTTTTCTTACTAATTTCAAGGCATCTGTCCTCCACAGCTGTTCTCCTTTTCTCCTGTTTCCTTTCCACAATATACTTAGTGGTCCACACATAGCATGCACCATGGCACCTGATCTACTATTCCCTTAGCAACGACTTACATAACTATAGTAAAAAGATATTGACTTAATGAAGATTGTTGATGTAACCCAACATTAGCTGTAAGTCCATTTGTTAGTCCTGACATAAATCCAAACTATTCATCCCTTATCATCATCTCTCTTCTCAGCATTTTATTGATTATCCTTTTCATTATTTTCATTGAATGTGACATTACCTTTATACCCCTATAACTTTCACAGTGCCAAATGTTTCCCTTCTCCTTATACATAGGCACAATCACTCTGTTTTTCCACTGATCTTGCATATCCTCTTTACAATTTATCTTTGACATCTGCCTCCATAACAAATTTATTCCTTCCTCCCACTAGACCAGAGGTCCCCATCTCCGGTCCAGGAGGGCCCCGTGAGGCTGCAGGTTTTGATTTTTAACCCTTTTTTTAAATTAGTGACAGTTTTTGCTGCTAATTAACTTCTTTTGAACCAATTTTATTTGACGTGCTCTTGAAGACTCAGACCTCTTCATTGTTTCCTTTTCCTTAATTAGCAGCCAAAAATAATGAGATGCAATACTAGCCAAAACATGACCAGCAAACTGTGACCATCATACAATATCTGAAAAGAAAGAAAGATGAAGGTCTGAGGAATGTTGATTTGCTCAGGTCCCCAAAACATTTTAACACTTTTCGAGAGTGCCAGGGGCCACGACCCGGCCGGGACGCCTTGGAGGACCGGAAGTGGGCGTGTGCCCATCTGGGATCACGTGGGGGCCGCCTTCCTGGTTGCTTTGGGGGCCACGGGTTCAGGGCATGGAAGCCCCACCCTGTAGGGGCCCGTGGTCACCGCCAGGAGGCGCCCCAATGCCTTGGGGACCCTGGACCTCAGCACTTCCGCCACACCAGGAAGTGCTGGGGGGAAGAGAAGCAAGGACACCCGGAGAGCTTCCGGGAGAACAGCCGGCACTTCCGCCACACTGGGGCGTGTCAGCGGGAGATTCCTGGGAAGTACCTGGAGCTCATCCGGGTGTGGATAAAAGGGGCCGCCTCCCTTCATTCGGGGCGAGAGTCGGGAGTGGAGAGGACTGAGCTGGAGAAGGCAAGGAGGCGGCCTGAAGAGAGTGAGAGAAAGGCATTGTGTGGCCAGAACTTTGGGGACTTTGGGGGTTTTGTGGTGCACTTATTGTAAATATTAGTGTAAATAAACGTGTGTTTGGGTGACAATGATGGTGTCTGCCTGTCTGTGTCTGGGTCAACCTCCACACACTGCTCTTAGAAAAGAGAAAATCAACAATTTTGGAAATGTCTGCAATATTGAACAATGAGGGCTGCAACAATCCATGGAATTAAAGAACAGGTTTAATGAACAACAAGAATCAGAGTGTAATTATGCAACTGGTTGGAGTGAAATTGGTTGGAGTTTGAGACCCTGACTTAGTTGGTCTTCTGCTGTGTTCTCACTCACTTTACATTTCAGTTCTGTTTGTGTGCATTTTAAGGAAAGAAATGAAGCAACTCAGAGGAACAATGAAGAAATTCAGGGGAACAAATCTTAAAAAAATAAGACAGTTAAAATTCATTCAAAAGAAGTTAATTAGCAGCAAAACAGGTCACTAATTAAGAAAAGGGTTAGAATGAAAACCTGCACCCACTGGTGCCTTCCAGGACCGGCGTTAGGGACCCCTGCCCTAGGCTCTTTCATGCTTTAGCCGATATGTCAATTAGTATCCACCTGTCCACCAGTCTTATTGAATGTTTTCCAGTTTTACTTCTCTCAGAAAACCATTGGCATGGACACACCATTCGGTGGGTTGTGGCTCACAAAGGTATGAAGGAGCATCTCAAAAGAGAGAATTTTAATCCTGGCCAAGTCAGTGATTACACTTATTGCTGTGTTTTTATATTTACTAGAAATTTGAATATAACATCAGTGGTATAATATTCAAAGCCTTCACAAAATTGTTAGCCTTGACTGTTGATTAAGTTAGATTATCAGAAAAGACATTAGATCCTCCTCTTACAGCAAATGTAGTTTATTTTCCTAATAATACATCTCAACAAGGAGAAAAGCAAACAAAGGAATGCCCATCTGATTACATGAAACACCAGATGTACCTTAACAGCAAGAGCTCAAGTTATAACAAGTCTCCATAACTTAAATATAGTGCTGTACATGATTTTTAGCTTGAAGGCAGAATTAACAGGTTCTTATGAAACACCAACATTGTATGATGCCAGTGAACGAACATTATTCTTTCTGAGAAGATTGGCATCCTTCAACATCTGCAGTAAGATGCTGCAGATGTTCTACCAGACGGTTGTGGCGAGTGCCCTCTTCTTCGCGGTGGTGTGCTGGGGTTGCAGCATATAAATGAAAGACGCCTCACGCCTGGACAAACTTGTTAAGAAGGCAGGCTCTATTGTAGGATTAAAGTTGGACAGTTTAACATCTGTGGCAGAGAGACGGGCACTAAGCAAACTCCTGTCAATCATGAATAATCCACTGCATCCACTGAACAGGATCATCTCCAGACAGAGGAGTACCTTCAGTGACAGACAGCTGTCACTGTCCTGCTCCACTGACAGACTGAGGAGATTGTTCCTCCCCCACACTATGCGACTCTTCAATTCCACCCAGGGGAGTAAATGCTAACATTAATTTTATTTTCTTTTTTTCATTTTTTCATTTTATTACTATTTAATTGAGTATTGTTTCTTTGTATCAGTATACTGCTGCTGGATTATGTGAATTTCCCCTTGGGATTAATAAAGTATCTATCTATCTATCTATCTATCTATCTATCTATCTATCTATCTATCTATCTATCTATCTATCTATCTATCTATCTATCTATCTATCTATCTATCTATCTATCTATCTATCTATCTATCTATCTATCTATTATTTTCAGTTTCCACACTTGCCCCATACTTCACAAACATTCAGAAGGACATTGTTTCAGGACATTGTACAATTATGCCATGACAGTACCTGTTTCTGTTAACTTTAGCAAACATGTCTACTACTTTGCCCAGGTCCAAGTCTTTTTTGTAGCTGTCATTAAAGGAAAGAAAATGCATAAGTAATATCAGATAGATAGATAGATAGATGCTTTATTAATCCCAAGGGGAAATTCACATACTCCAGCAGCAGCATACTGATAAAGAGCAATATTAAATTAAAGACTGATAGCAATGGAGGTATAACTAACAGACAAAAATTTTGTATAATATTAACGTTTACCCCCCGGGGTGGAATTGAAGAGTCGCATAGTGTGGGGGAGGAACGATCTCCTCAGTCTGTCAGTGGAGCAGGACAGTGACAGCAGTCTGTTGCTGAAGCTGCTCCTCTGTCTGGAGATGATCCTGTTCAGAGGATGCAGTGAATTTTCCATTATTGACAGGAGCCTGCTCAGCGCCCGACACTCTGCCACGGATTTCAAGCTGTCCAGCTCCTTGTCTACAATAGAGCCTGCCTTCCTCACCAGTTTGTCTAGGCGTGAGGCATTCCTCTTCTTTATGCTGCCTCCCCAGCACACCACCGCATAGAAGAGGGTTCTTGCCACAAATGTCTGAGAGAACATCTGCAGCATCTTATTACAGATGTTTACGGACGCCAGCCTTCTAAGGAAGTATAGTCGGCTCTGTCCTTTCTTACATAGAGCATCAGTATTGGCAGTCCAGTCCAATTTATCATCCAGCTGCACTCCCAGGTATTTATAGGTCTGCGCCCTCTGCACACAGTCACCTCTGATGATCACGGGGTCCATGAGGGGCCTGGGCCTCCTAAAATCCACCACCAGCTCCTTGGTTTTGCTGGTATTCAGTTGTAGGTGGTTTGAGTTGCACCATTTAACAAAGTCCTTGGTTAGTTTCCTATACTCCTCCTCCTGCCCAATCCTGATGCAGCCCATGATAGCAGTGTCGTCTGCAAACATTTGCACGTGGCAGGACTCTGAGTTGTATTGGAAGTCCGATGTACTGTATATAGATTGAACAGGACCGGAAAAAGTACAGTCCCCTGCGGCGCTCCTGTGTTGCTGACCACAATGTCAGACCTGCAGTTCCCGAGACGCACATACTGAGGTACTGAGGTCTGTTCTTTAAGATAGTCCACGATCCATGCTACCAGGTATGAATCTACTCCCATCTCTGTAAGCGTGTTCCTGAGGAGCAGAGGTTGGATGGTGTTGCAGGCGCTAGAGAAGTCCAGAAACATAATTCTTACAGCACCACTACCTCTGTCCAAGTGGGAGAGGGATTGGTGTAGCATATAGATGATGGCATCCTCCGTTCCCACCTTCTCCTAGTATGCGAACTGCAGAAGGTCGAGGGCATGGCGGACCTGTGGCCTCAGGTGGTGAAGTAGCAGCCGCTCCATGGTCGTCATCACATCGCAGTCATCACAGGCCGGAAGTCATTCAGCTCACTAGGACGTGATATCTTTGGGACTGGTGTGATGCAAGATGTTTTCCAAAGCCTCGGGACTCTCCCCTGTTCCAGGCTCAGGTTGAAGATGCGCTGTAGAGGTCTCCCCATCTCCAACGCACAAGCTTTCAGCAGTCGTGACGATACTCCATCTGGACCCGCTGCTTTGCTGGCACAAAGTCTCCTCAGCTCTATGCTTACCTGGGCTGCTGTAATTGTGGGTTGGGGGAAACTCTCTCCTATGCTGGTATCAGCAGAAGGATGGGTGGAGGGTGCAGAACTCTGAGGTGAGAGTGAGTTAGGGTGGTAAAACCTGTTGAAGAAGTTGCTCATCTGGTTTGCTCTCTCCACATCTCTCTCAATGGTGGCACCCCACTTCGAGCTGCAGCCAGTGATGATCTTTATCCCATCCCACACTTACTTCATGCTGTTATTCTGCAACTTCTGCTCCAGCTTTCTCCTGTACTGCTCCTTCGCCGCCCTGAGCTGGACTCAGCTGGAGTTCCTTCTGCACGCGCTTGAACTCATGCTGATCACCGCCTTTAAAAACCCTTTTCTTCTGGTTCAAAAGGCCCTTGATGTCACTTGTAATCCATGGCTTGTTGTTAGCATAGCAGTGTACTGTTCTTACTGGAACTGCAATGCCCATACAGAAGTTCATGTAGTCAGTAGCGCAGTCAACAACCTCCTCAATGTTCTCACTATGTGACCCCAGAAGGATATCCCAGTCTGTAGTTCCAAAGCAGTGTCTCAGAGCCTGCTCTGCCTCAGGGGACCACTTCCTGAAGAAGCGTGTGGTTGTAGGTAGCTCCTTCACTCTTGGTTTTTAGTGAGGCTGAAGCATAACCAGGTTATGATCTGCTTTCCCAAGTGCAGGCAGCAGGATGGCGATGTATGCGTCTTTAACATTTGCATACAGTAGGTCGATGGTCCTATTTCCCCTGGTGTTACAATCCACATACTGGGAGAAGGCAGGTAATGTTTGTCCAGCGTCACATGGTTAAAGTCTCCAGCGATTAGCACAAGTGCCTCAGGGTGCTGTGTTTGTAACTTAGCAACCGTGGAATGGATGATGTCACCCGCAATTACCATGTCCGCCCAAGGAGGGATGTAAACAATAACAACGACGTGTCCAAACTCTCTGGGCAAGTAATAGGCATGCATACTTACAGCCAACAGTTCGATGTCCCTGCAGCAAGTGGAGATTTTAATGTTTACATGTCCAGAGTTGCACCACCTTGTATTGACATAGAGAGCGACTCCCCCTCCTTTCTGCTTCCCGCAGGTACTTGCTTCTCTGTCCGCTCTAAATGTGCTAAACCCGAGTAGCTCCACGTTAGCATCTGGGATGTTAGTTGTAAGCCACATTTCACTAAAACACAGCAAACTGCATTCTCTGTAGGTCGCCAGTTTGTCGATCTTATTTGGTAGTGAGTTCACATTTCCCAGGATCACAGAAGGCACCGAAGGTTTGTAGCGCCACTTTCTTGCTAGATGGTTGGCTTTTATCTTAGCGCCGGCTCTGCTGCCCCGATACCACCTTCTTACCTCATCAGGTAAATAGGGAACCACAACGGCATGAGCATTTGTTCTCAGCGCTTGAAGTTGACTACTTGAATAGACAAGTCTCGGCGTGTAAAAATCCATGTCCAAGTAGTACAAGTAGCAAAAATTGTCCAGGGAACAAGTCCACAAAAAAGAAAGTGGTAGGAGTGATCAGTGAAATAGAGAAAAATAGAGAAAAAAGGTAGAAAGATAAAGTCATACACAGAGCTGCTTGAATGGCTGCCACTTGTGGCAGCACCTATTATCTCCAGCTTAATACAATCAATTACACTGATAATCTTGTCATTTTACAAGAGTATTTATCACAGTTTTTAAATCTCACACTCCTGATACATCAAAGAAAACATTAGAACACTCCTGAAGTACTGTAAGCCAGCAACATGCACATAACTGTTTATAATGGATCGCCATGCATGATACAAAATACCCATGGTCTTGTTTACTCACCTAGTGACAAAAAAAAAGATACTTTGACCTCCTACTGTACTGTAGCTGTAGTAGAAATAATAAATAAATTTTTTGTAGACTGTGTGTAGAAAATATCAGGAAACAGGTGACAAAGTTAGCTCTCAAGATGTGAGCATGCTTTGCAAACAGTTCTGTAAAATCACCTTTATTGATAGAACCTCTTCTTTCATCTCGTCTTTTGATGACTATGTCCTGGCAAGAAAGTGGTGATGTTGCCCCATTCTTTCTCACCATTTAATTTTACAGTGGCATTTGACATCAGGCAACCTCAATACATTCCAGTAGTGCATGTGCACTTAAACATGAGCCCATTTTAAGTTTGCGGCACTTTATTTGTCCTATTTATAAATAGGAAGGTACCAAAAAGAAGCTAATTCAAGCTCATAAAGAGACCATTAGGCATATTGTTTAACCTAATCAATTTGTTTAACTGCTTATATAGTGAAAGAATGCAATTGAGGACATTTCTTCAATTTGCTATTTTTAAAGCAAGTGGGGAAATGAACAGTGCTCATGTATAGAGGTTAAGTACAATGAGAACTGCAATTTTTTTATCCGCCAGGTTAAAATAGACTCATGACCATACAGAGCTGCAGAGTGAAATTAGGACAGCAGTTAGTGCAGTGACATATTAAAGCTGCCTCAGTAAAATGTGGAATGAAAAGCACTGTATGCAGACATATTCACAGTAAGCAAAGTATTTTGTGGTAAGTCATACTGTTGGTTAAACAAGACAAGCCAAATTAGCAGTCTTACTGTTGGCCTGGAGCTAATGCTGGAAGCACTGGAAACACATCAAGAACTAACCTGGATGGAGAGCCATGAAAAATAGGCACCAGTCAGTGTGGACTGGTAACAAGTACTTGTCTACACTATTCACCAACATCAGCCTTCCACAACACTCCTGGCTCAGCTTACCACTATACACTCTATTCATCTATGACCCTGTAGCGAAGCATGAGGGCAAAAACATCATTAAGTATGTGGATGGAACTGCCATGATTGGCAGCAAAGAGGCTGCTTACAGGAGGGAGGTAAAAGACCTAGATGTGTGTTGCCATGACAACAATTACTCCCTGTATGTCAACAAAACAAAGGAATTCATTGTTGACTTCAGGAAGAAAAAAGACAGTAACACACTACTCCACGTCAACAGCTCCCCTATCCAGTTATTCAGCAGCTTTAGGTTCCTGGATGTCCAGATCACTAACTGCCTTGTATGGTCTGTCAACACCACCTGCATCCTCAAAAAGGCTCTGGAAAGGCTTTTTGTCCTGAGGAGGTTAAAGAGCTTTGTGGTGGAAACCAAAATACTAGTGAATGTCTATCACTGTACTATTGAAAATGTCCTGACTACATGCATCATGGTGTGGTTTGTTAACCTGGCTTGCCAAGATTGCATGCTACTCGAAAGGACTGTCCTTACTGCTTCTAAAACCATTGGGGCTAACCTTTCACAGCTTTAAAATAAATATCACCTACTTTGCCAGATATCTGAGAAGCACTGAATCCATAATCTATGATGTCAACCACCAAGCTCATGCCTTGTTTTCACTTCTGCCTTCTGGTGAATGCTACTGGAGCCTCACTCCTTGCTCCACTTGTATAAGGGAGAGTTTCCTCCTTTAGGCCATAAGGTCACTGAACTTTCAGTAACCTGATCTTAGCTGCCCTGTACTTTACCCACCTGCTGGTTTATGTCTAATTCTACTGTATGCTACATCTGTACTGCCATCTCACTTTTTCCCCCACTTCTGTTTAATACAATTTATGTGTGTGTTTAATACAATTTATGTGTCTGTACAGTTCTGTTTTGCACTATGTACATTAGGCCATCAACTTGTCTGTATATATCTCAGTGTACCCCCATCCCCACCGTGACACAAGAATTTGACTATACTCCCTCAGCGTATGCGACGATAAAGATCTAATCTAATCATTTAATCTAATCGGTTTAGCAGCATCTATGTGATGTAACCAGCCTGGAATAGAGAAACATCATGAAGGAACAGTGTCTGCGCCATAGGGCATGACTGATCTGGTAAAGTGACCTTGCATTCCCTGGCTATTATTCAGCCATGTAGATCAATCATCTCTAATGACACCTACAATATAGCTGTCCATACTATTACAGATCCCCTGTCATGTTTAACAGGTGGGAACAGACATTGGGCTGAAGGCTTCCTCTAAACATAAACCCATCTGCAGAATCCAGCTTTGAGCTTTAGCAGTTGCAAACTCATTAATAACACCTACAAAATTCACTTAAAGCACAAGCTCCCAATTAATGGACCGGATCGCAAGACTGTTCTGTCTTGGTTAGGGAATCCATTCCCGGATATGTTTATCCATTCCTGGGAATTCGGGAATCCCGCATGTCATTCCCGGTTATCCCAGGCTCCCGGGGATGACACAGTTCACAGGCATCTCACATGTGAATGGTTTTAGAACAGCCAACACTTATTTTTAATAAAACTACTGCAATATGTTGACACCATTAAAAGACTAACCTTATCTACAAGCAGTTCATGCTGTCATATAAGTACATATATCTTGTTCAGGGGTGCCCACACTTTTTCGGCTTGCCAGCTACTTTTAAAATGACCAGGTCAAAATGATCTACCTACATTAAAAATGATATATATATATACATATACTGTGTATATATATATATATATATCCATCCATCCATCCATCCTCTTCCGCTTATCCGAGGTCGGGTCGCGGGGGGCAGCAACTTAAGCAGCCCCCCACAGGATTCCGCGAGGGACACGGTTGAATGCCTTTTCCAAGTCCACAAAACACATGTAGACCGGTCGGGCAAACTCCCATGCACCCTCCAGGACTCTGCTAAGGGTGAAGAGCTGGTCCACTGTTCTGCGACCAGGGACGAAAACCACACTGTTCCTCCTGAATCCGAGGTTCGACTATCCGACGGACCCTCCTCTCCAGAACCCCCGAATAGACTTTTCCAGGGATGCTGAGGAGTGTGATCCCTCTATAGTTGGACCACACCCTCCGGTCCCCCTTTTTAAAAAGGGGTACCACCACCCCGGTCTGCCAATCCAGAGGCACTGTCCCCGATGTCCATGCGATGTTGCAGAGACGTGTCAACCAAGACAGTCCTACAACATCCAGAGCCTTAAGGAACTCCGGGCGTATCTCATCCACCCCTGGGGCCCTGCCACCAAGCAGTTTTTTGACCACCTCGGTGACTTCAGTCCCAGAGATGGGAGAGCCCACCTCAGAGTCCCCAGGCTCTGCTTCCTCATTGGAAGGCATGTTAGTGGGATTGAGGAGGTCTTCGAAGTACTCCTCCCACCGACCTACAACGTCCCGAGTCGAGGTCAGCAGTGCACCATCCCCACCATATACGGTGTTGACACTGCACTGCTTCCCCCTCCTGAGATGCCGGACGGTGGACCAGAATCTCCTCGAAGCCGTCCGAAAGTCGTTCTCCATGGCCTCTCCAAACTCCTCCCATGCCCGAGTTTTTGCCTCAGCAAAAACCGAAGCCGCGTTCCACTTGGCCTGCCGGTAACTATCAGCTGCCTCCAGAAACCCACAGGACAAAAAAGTCCTATAGGACTCCTTCTTCAGCTTGACGGCATCCCTCACCGCCGGTGTCCACCAACGGGTTCGGGGATTGCCGCCACGACAGGCACCGACCACCTTGCGGCCACAGCTCCGGTCAGCCGCCTCAACAATAGAGGCACGGAACATGGCCCATTCGGACTCAATGTCCCCCACCTCCCTCGAGACATGGTTGAAGTTCTGCCGGAGGTGGGAGTTGAAGCCACTTCTGACAGGGGACTCTGCCAGCCGTTCCCAGCAGACCCTCATAACACGTTTGGGCCTACCAGGTCTGACCGGCATCTTCCCCCACCATCGAAGCCAACTCACCACCAGGTGGTGATCAGTTGACAGCTCCGCCCCTCTCTTCACCTGAGTGTCCAAGACATATGGCCGCAAGTCCGACGACACGACCACAAAGTCGATCATAGACCTGAGGCCTAGGGTGTCTTGGTGCCAAGTGCACATATGAACACCCTTATGCTTGAACATGGTGTTCGTTATGGACAATCCATGACGAGCACAGAAGTCCAATAACAATATATATGTATATATATTGCATAATTTTACTGTCAAATAATGCAAAGAGTACGTTACACGTGTTTCACCCTTTACGTTGCGCCACAGCGTGTGATTCATTTATTTGACAGCACGTAGATCGGGGTAATTACATTCATGGCATTCGTAGTCTCAATCACAATCTGATTGTATGGGTGGTTACCTACCAGGTAACGCTTGTGTAGGCAAACATCTGCCACTGTGCCCTCATTAGTTGCGAGAAGCAGATCATAGAATGTTGCAAAATTTTACTGTCAAATAATGCAAACAGTACGTGACATGTGTTTCGCCCTAATTCTGGGCTCATCAGGCGTACACACTAACTGCACGTTAGCGTCAAAGGCAAAGCCACGGTGTGTGGTTCATTTATTTGACAGCATGTAGATCGGTGTAATTACATTCATGGCATTCATAGTCTGAATCACAATTTGATTGTATGGGTGCGTGTGGGATGACCAGTGTGTTAGAAGGAAAGAGATTTTAGACTGGCCGCCCTGTATGTCAATCAAGTGGCAAATGCCATAGGCAGGATATATGATAGACTAACGTTAAAAAAAATTTTTTTTTGAATGCAACGCGATCTACCTGATCAGATACTGATAAACTTGTTCTAAACAACGCCCGCGCTTTCCATTATTCTAAAACACCGCCATTTCAGCTTTTATTGATGCATCCAGTTTCTTGTCATCATTCTGTGATGCTAAGTTTCTTGGCACAGATAATGCAGATGCAACAAACTGACGCATTGCAATTTCAAGTTGCTGTTCAAAGCTGTTGTCTGACAGACGTCAATGAAGTCTGCCCTGTCCCGGCATTTGTGAGCTGCCGAGTGCAGACTCCTCCCAGTCCACTGTACTCAGTCTTAGTCGGAGCTGGGAGACTGATGATTGCTGCTGGTTGACTAAATTAATCTGCAAAACACTACACCGTGGGCCAAAAAACCAAACCACTTAATTATTTTGAACTATAACTCTGTTATTTCTTGATCGATTTTTACACTTTTACACGCTATATATGCGAGCTTGCCATTCCCGGTTTCCCTGGAATTACAGCAGTTTCATTTCCGGGAATGCGGGAATGAAAAATGTCCGGAAATGGATTCCCTATTCTTGGTACATCACTGAGCATAAGTAATTTTGAATGAATTTCAGTTGATTAAAATAACACTTCACTCGAGATTAACAAAACAGGAATGTTTAGATTTGCATAAAGTTTCTCAAATGAATTTTTTTTTTCAGGCAATTACTCAATTGTGAAGCACAAAACTTACTAAAGAATTTAAGAGGGCTTGAAAGTTTTTTGGGTTTTTTTTTGGAAAACAAGTAATACTTCTCCCTAAAGCCTCATTGACATTTTTTGGATTTTACCTGTGTTCTTTTATACAGCTGTGTAAAGCATTTAGTTTGTACCACACCAGTAATGTCAATTCTGTTTATGCCTCTAATTCACATCACCACAGTGGACTATGGTACATTTCTTAAAAATGTGACAGGCTGCATAATTTCCACACAAAGACACTCCATAACGCAGCATTGTGCAAATTACTCTGTTTTCCCCACAAGAAAATAGCTGCCTCTTGACTTAGCAACTGCCTTATCCTAGTGGAGCATATGCACACTTATGATGATTTTTTTTTTACACTAGAGTAATTTATTTAAAAAATTACTGGCAAGCGGAAAATTTATGAAAATTCTTCTAGATGGGAAATAATCACCAGTTTTTATGAATGGCTTGAATTTCGCTGGAAGCAAAATTTGCACTGAATTTCACTGTAAATTCAGATTTACATTAATCATTTTACTAATCTCTAGGGTCTGCTCTTGCCACTGTGACTGGTAACATACAATAAATACATAATGCAATGCAAACATCTGGGTAAAATCTCTGAAGCTTCATTCCTTGTATGGCATTAAGAAAATCAGGAGGTGTCTATTCACCTTTAAAAGTGGTTTCTTCAGATGATTCAGTTGACACTCAGAGGGCCCATTCACACTTGAACGGTGTAAATTTCCAATGTTTATTTGCCATTTTTCAAGCTTTTTAATGCAGCTTTGCAAGCATTTTCAGGGTTTTTTGTGTGTTAAAGCATTTTCATGCCTTTTCAAAGAAGCATTTTGCAAGGAAAATATGTTTGACATCATTTCCTGTCACCATTTTTTGGGTTGTGATTTGTTCTATGACTTTAGTTTTTATTCTTGGCAATCACAGTACTAAAGAGGAGGTGCCATTAGAGATGTGAGTACAGACATTTATTGCGTATTGGGTTTAGAGTTGCACAAATAAAACTTAGAATAGTCCTTTTAATCACACTTTATTCTTGGACAATATTAGGATCTTTTGTAAGTGAAGAGTAACAACCTGAGATAATACATCACCCAAACCAGACATGCTTAGTGGGTTCTGCTGCTGTAAAAAAGTAAGACCTGAGTCATACAGCTGAAGGTGTTGCTTGACCAGGTCAATGAAGATTTCTGTCTCCATTCTGTCCAAGGGGAATACCATGTTTGTTTTTCTGCATAGGTTAGAAGCTTAATGCTTCACTCCTGACTCATCCCACAGGAGAAGGAAATGACTTTTAGCAAAAACACCTCAAAAACACTATATTTTCTTTTAACCATCATTTTATGAGTGTTACCATTCATTTCAATGGAACATGCGTTTGGCTGAAGCTCCTCAAACACTGCTGCTGACGGATATTTTCAAATTCACTCTTTGCTAAATACTTAGATGTGAATCGAATCATTGAAAATAATAGAAAATGACTTCACAAGCAGTTTAGGAGTGTTATAGTCTAAAATCTTAGGAAAATATTTAGGTGTGAATGGTCCCAAAGGGTCCTGTCAAATCACTGGTTATTACTACTGATGTCGCCGTTACAAAAATGATGAATTTGTGTACAGACATTCCTGGACCTACAACCAGTCCAAGTCTTGGGACAAATGTTCTTATTTAAGTGTCCCCCCTCCCAGTGGAGCCCCTGAGTGTCAGCAATATATCAGCAAAACTTCAAGTATAATGCAAATAAGAAAAAATAGCTGAAGTGCTCATCTGTTAAAAGAGGTTTGACAAGGAAAGCCTTGAAAATACTTCAAACGGATCTGCTCATAGATTATTCTTTGAAAACTTTGATTCAGAGGAAAAGGGCATCCTTAAAATATTCCAGGGATTTGATTTATATGATTTTCTGCTAACCACTGCTGCTCTGTGAAAATATAATTAAAAAAAAACCAATGCATTAACTCAATGTTAATAAATGTTAATTAATCCTAGCCACTTAACTGTTTTTTTTAAAGTGGGGGGCATATTCCCATTTCTAGAAAATGTGGATTGTCTCAGTAAATGTAATGATCATCACTTTATTTTTTAAGGCCTTCTGCTTGCTAGACAGACAGATAACAATTACATTTTTCACACTTGAGCCTCTTAGAAACAAGAAAGCAGTGACTCTTTCTGCAGAACCCCACTGCTTTCATGCCTGAAAATGCATAATACACGTTATGTGAATCCAGTAGATGGAAATCAAAAATAGTTCACACTCTCAGTTAATTTTCTTATAAAAAAATAAATAATTCAGCAGTTTTCTCATCATCATATTTTAACAACGTAGGCTGAATCAGAAGCAGTCAGTGACCAACTTCTACAGGCTGACCTTGAAAAACTCTCATCACAGGCAAGCTCATTTCCCTCTTTTAATTGATAACATCGACAATCTTGACAGCTTATGCTGCTTCCTTTCTGGAAACTGCAGGTCATACCGCTGGTGTTAGCCACTTGTGCTGTCAATTGATAAATGAGACTCTATAAGGAAGTCTTTGCTGTATTTAAATAAAAATGAAAAGAAACTTTTGCTCAAATCATTTTGCAGAGACTGGTATTCCATGAAAATAGATTACGTCTGACCAATAAAAATAGATACAATTGGACAGTGTGCAAAATTATTACACTCATATGAATGATAATGTATGGCCAATTCTTGTTTTTCTGCGATAATTTCCACTATGAGACATTCAAATGATTTTACCTTGTTGGTCATCGATTTTAAAAAATTTCATACTGATTTACATGTGTCAAGCTTAAGCGAGCCACTGAAGCTGTACAAATCATCTAGTAGGAAATGCAGCATTTTAGCAAGCAGAGGATGAAGACTATTTGAATTTGCATCATTAGATTCAGGGGTAGTTTTTAGGCACAAGTCATAAGGCTACCAAACAGACATTTGCATTGGCAGCTGCACAAGTGTTATTTTATAGATATATCCTCTAATGTTGCTTTTATGGCATTATATTTGTGGTCTATGTGTATGTATTCACTGCCTGTTGCTGGTATTGCACCACTTTCAATAGTTTATAAGAGGATTTCATTATACTATGTACACCTGACACTTATGCTTCAACAGTACTGTACCTGAGAAGATGGCTTATCTTGGCAATAAATGCACTGCAGTGTTTTCTGTTTGCCTCTTAATTGCAGTATAATTGATGGACCTTGACAACTGCTTCTGGCTATTCCCTTTACATGCTATTTTGCTACGGTAAGACTGTGCATGTTTGGTTCTGCACATGATGGTAGGGTCGGAAAAATAAAAGGCAATCCAGCCTGTGGTCTGAGTTCCAGCATTGTGCTTCAACAGGCTTTGTGAACGCCTTAGGACTTAGACTTACAGTTCCTGTGTTATGATTGTTGTATTTGTGATATCTCCTAATAGATTTTGTTGCAACACTTTAGATATTGCAAAAATTGCATCTATTACTCATTTACAATTATGTAGCAGGACCTTAAAAACATTTTTTGGGTCTTCATAACACTTATAAAATGTCATTAATGTGTTTATTTATCTCTGCAATGTGACCTACTAATAAAACTCTTTGGAGTGGTCTGAGGTGTCTTAACTGAGGCACATTCTCTTGACATCTCATATGAAGTATATGACCTGTTAATCCTTCATATTAACAATTAACTTTACTATCAAGTCAACTAGGGGGCTTTGCCCCCTGCTCGCTTCGCTTTCCAATCCCCGGGTGTGCGCCTCTTTGCAGCTGTGCCATTCGCATATGGGGATGCAGATGTACAATTTAAACAGATTTTTATTTTCATGGGAATTGTTACATATGCATAATAGAACTAACTATTTTACATTAAATTAACATGCAAATACTTTTTAAACTTACAGTTTTACTGTAAGACTTCAGTAAAGACAATTTTTTGAATAAAATTTTCGTCAATATTGCATTGAATATTGATTCTTTGTTTGGACTTTCATCGTGATGACGCAATGATAACTGCCCGTGATTGAATTTCATTTCTTTCTCTCTATTAAATAAAACAATTTTTTCAAATGTTTGGCTCTGAGTTTTGTTAAGTGTCTTTGCAAAATCTATTTTAACAGGACACTGTTAACATTTTAATACGATTGGCATATCAAGATCTCCTATGTTGTCTAGTGTATTACCTTTCTTGGACACATCCTTCTTTCTACAGTAATTCGTGCGGTGGAAGACAGGACGATGTTAACGGTTGTAGATATTCTTCGGGATATTGTAAGTTGATGTTTTCATGATCCCCACGATCAACACCAATTGTTTCAGCATAATTTATCGATACATTTTTAACCAATCCGATTGACATTTTTTGCGTTAATTCAGTTTAACTTCATCGTTCCTTGGTGCTAGGGTTGCCCATGTACTAATTTTTTCTGTTGATAACCCTTCGTGATGAAAGATTTGGACATAATACGTCTTCTTTAATTGGGAACTTAAAGTGAGGAAAACATTAAAATTTATAAGAGCTGAGATAGCAGGAACTGTGTCTGTCAAAAGTATTCACACAAATGAGAGGTGAGAGAACTGTGTGCGTTTTTGAATATGGTTGAGAGGAGGGCATGACTTGAAAAATCTCATGGCCAAAGTCTCGTCTTGCAGGACTTAAAAAAATCTCTTGAAAAAAGTCTCTTCTCTTCCAAGGGTTTGTTTATATAATAGAGAGATATGGCAGAATGCACAGTGATGAATAGCCTCTCTACTATAATAATAATAATACACTTTATTTAATAGGCGCCTTTCTTAGCACTCAAGGTCACCTTACAATGAAATTAAACAACATTAGTAAAATAAAAACAAAGAGAATGATAAATTAAAAAGCAATAATTAGCAAACAAACAAAGATAACAACCAGTATCAGTGCAAAAATCACAATTGGTATGCCAGTTTGAAAAGATAAGTTTTGAGGACAGTTTTAAAATGTGATATTGAATCAAGCTAATGAATATGAGAGGGAAAAGAATTCCAGAGTTGAGGAGCACGATGAGAGAATGCTCGAGTTCCCATAGAACAGAGTTTGATGTGTGGTACAGAAAGTAGAGCTGCAGAGGAGCATCTGAGGGAGCGAGAAGGAGTGTAAGTCTTTAGGAGATCAGTGAGGTGAGGGGAGCAAGGCTGTGGAGAACTTTAAATGTTTAGAGCAGTATTTTGTATTGTATTCTGTAGTTAACAGGGAGCCAGTGAAGTTGAGAGAGAATAGGTGTAATATGTTCTGTGGATTTAGAACAGGTTATTATCCTGGCAGCAGAATTATGAATAAGTTATAAGCGATAGATACGTTTTTGTGGGATGCCTGATTGAATAGCATTACAGTAATCTATACGTGAGGTGACTAGGACATTAACCAATACTTCGGTACTGTGTTGGGTAAGAACAGGATGAAGTCTAGAAAGAGTCTAGAACAGTGGTGGCGAACCTATGGCACGCGTGCCAAAGGGGGCACTCAGAGCCCTCTCAGTGGGCACGCGTGCCGTCGCCCGAGCACAGAGTTCGTTACTATAAAGCCAGAGGAATGCAGGGCCGGGCTGCCCCCCTCACCGCTCCCCCTCTTCACACGCTCCGGAGGACTTTTCTCACATCACCCGCCCCTTTGCCCAGCAGCCCAATGGGAGCGCTTCCTTCCTCTCCTGTCTGGGGTAAGGCGGGCGACACACATGCTGCTTGAGGGTGCGGCACGGACTGCAGCCTTTTGAGTCTGTGATTCCCGGTGTGGGGTTGGAGGGGATGTGGTATAGCGGGTCCACAGCTCAAAATTGAAAAGGCCAGTTTCAACAGATAATTGCCGCACCGCGCTAAAGGGGTTATGGTAGAGTGGCCGGAGCGGTTTCCGGGAGCTTTGTGACGCGGGCAGTCCTCGCTTAAGCGCACAGGTGAGGAGTCGTCCACATCTGTAATTATTGCCGGGAGTTGCTAATCGCCACACCTGATCCACGACCCCGTAATATATAATAGAAGCGGGGGGTGGGGGGTTGGCGGAGCTTAATAGGGAAGACCTGCGTGAAACACTTGAGAGGATCGAAGGGATGACAAAGGACAGCACAGTTAGTTATGAAAATGAAATCCTTAAAGTGTGGAATTCTCTGCCAAATAATCTTAAGTCAATGAAGGCACTTGAGATTGCTTTCCTTACTTTGTTTGGAACATCTTATGCTTGTGCGCAGCTGTTTTCAGCTTTGAATTAAATCAAATCTGACACCAGAAACAGACTAACAGATGACCTGAGTGCTGCATGTGTTGCTCTCAAACTTACAAAGTATGAGCCAAGGTTAGACAAATTATCAGCATGCATACAACAGCAAAAAGCACATTAATTGTTCAAAAGCATACAGAATGCAAACTTTTACCTTTCAACAAAAAGTTGTTTGTATCATTGAAAGCTCCGTTATTATGTTTTTCTTTTAAGACAAAATATGTTAATGTATGAGTGGCTTTTCTAAACTAAAAGCTCAGTAGATAGACAGACAGAGCATCAGTATTGGCAGTTCAGTCCAATTTACCATCCAGCTGCACTCCCAGGTATTTATAGGTCTGTACCCTCTGCACACACTCACCTCTGATGATCACGGGGTCCATGAGGGGCCTGGGCCTCCTAAAATCCACCACCAGCTCCTTGGTTATGCTGGTGTTCAGTTTTAGGTGGTATTCAGGTTAAATTGCCATGTTGGCACTTTGTGATAAATAAGTGGGTTTTGGATTGCAGTTTGGGCACTTGGTGTCTAAATGGTTCGCCATCACTGGTCTAGAAGAAGGCAGTCCGAGAAACATTACTTATATGGGAAGAAAAAGAGAGAGTACTATCAAGAATGATGCCCAGGCTCTCCACCTGGGCAGAGATACTGTATTTGTGTTAATATTATTAATTAAAATAGAAGACTGGTTAACCTTAGGAAGTGTGGATTTAGAACCAATGATGAGCACCTCAGTTTTATTGCTGTTTAGTTGGAGAAAATTGTGAGTCATCCAGGTCTTTATGTCTTGGAGACATGCAATGAGAGTATCTGGAGGGAAAACAGAAGTGGATTTAGTGGATAGATGTAGCTGTGTGTCATTAGCGTAACAATGAAATATAATATCATGTTTTCAGAAGATATTACCTATTGGGAAGACATAAATAAGAGAAAGAAGTGGTCTCAAACCTGAACCCTGCGGGACTCCCTGAGTAACGACTGCATTCTCAAATTTAAAGCCCTTTATTTGAACAAATTTCCTCCTATCAGTAAGAGAGGAAGAAAACCATTGGAGGACAAGGCCACAGACTTCAAAACTAGCTAGTTGTTTCGAAAGTATCTGATGGGATATGGTGTCAAATGAGGAACTGAGGTCAAAAAGCACAAGAATTGATAAAAGTCCCATATTAGCTGCCTGTAGAAGATCATTTGTAATTTTGATCAGGGCAGTTTCTGTGCTATGTTTAGGACAAAACCCAGATTGAAACTGTTCCAAAAGGTGATTTTTTGAAAGATGGGACTGGAGTTGGGAGGCAACTATCTTTTCAAGATCTTTAGATATGAATGAAACATTTGAAATAGGCCGATAATTGTTAAGGATATTTGGGTCTAAACCAGGTTTTTTCAGAATTGGAGTAATTGAGGCTGTTTTTAGTGAGAGTGGGACCATGCCTGTAGTAAGGGAAGAGTTGATTATAGTAGTTATCATGGGGGGAAATATGTGACAGACAGAACTTAACAAAGCTTATAGATATTGGATCTAATTGGCATGTGGAAGAATTAGATTTTGTTATAAGCTCCAAGATAATATTTTCAGCTGGTAAACTGAAATCTGAGAATAGGGTGGCTGGTGAGGGAATATGGGTGATAGTGGAGAGTATGTCATTTTCTGCACAGATGGAAGAAGCAATTTGCTGGTGCATTTTTTCAATTTTTGAGTTGAAGAAATCAAGAAAAGTGCAGCAGTATTTAACAGAGAGGTTATGGTAAGTGACATTTTCTGGTGGTGTAATTAGCCTTTTTATTGTAGAAAAAAGAGCTCTAGTATTATTCCCTCCTGTATTGATAATATTAGAATAGTATACAATTTTAGCAGCAGAGGGAGCATTTTTGTATTATCATATGATCTGAATACATTTCAAAATGTCTTTTTAGCCAGGCACTCCAGCTGTTGGCATTCAGGTGTAAACCAGGGAGCAGTGCAAATAAATGAAACAGTCTGTGTTTTTAAGGGAACTAGTGTATCAAAGGCAGAAGACAGAGCAGCATTGTAAAGGTCTACTAATTCTGATGGTGTGGTAGCAGAAGGAGAAACAGGCTGGGATTGCAATAAATCTATAAGGGTCTCTGGGTTTACATGCTTGACATTACGAAATGAAATTACGCGCTGAACCTTTAATATACTAATGTTTTATAGTGTTATGAAGACTAAAAGAAGACTCTTTTACGGTCTTGTTACATAAGAGTAAATGAGTAATAGATGCATTTTTGCAGTACCTAAACTAAAGTATTTCCAAATGTGAATTCCTTTGTCTGTGATTCACTTGCCTTACTGTTTCTTAACCACCTGCAAACTTCCTAAGCAATGTTTTGATTCATGAACATTAAAACAGATATTTTCACTAATCTGACCTCTGCTTTGGCATGGCTCCTTTTTTGTAGATTTTGTTGTAATGGCAGATGGTTATATATCCATTTTGTGTTATTTTCGTGTTTTTAGAATGGAGAATCTATTCATGGAGATTTATATCAATTTAAGCATTTTTGAAAAGTTTAATTTCATTTTTGTTCATCCCGACCACAATCGCCACACTCCATACGTGATAGGTAGTGACAGTATAAAGATGGCAGAATTTCCATGTTTCAGTATCCCTCAATTGAATAAACAAACAAGGACATTAGCGTAGTTAGTTTCTAAATAAGTAGGCCAAGTGTTACACATCATTTCAGTTTTCTAATTACTTTTGTGCCTTTGACTTGTGATTCTCCAGTATGCCCTTGTGTTTTGTTTTTTTTTTGCTTAGTCTCTCTAATTATTTTGGCTTTGACTATTTTTTTCATCCCTTAATATGTTTAGTAACAGGTTTGGGTATCCTGGTTATCTATTCTCCTCTCACAATAATACCTGAGAATTAACATCATACAACAATAAACCACCAGAAAAATCAGAGAGTCCAAGCAAACAAGACATAAGGGCAAATTGGAGAACTAAATATAATGTACCTGGAATTCATGTTTGTTTATTAGATTGCATCCATGTGATTTATTACTTTTTATGAGCATAATAAACATCAGACATCAGTACACAATCATATCAGTTTGAGCCACTTACAAAACAGAATTGAGACATTTTTAACTCCATTCTGAATGTAGCCTCAAATGTCAAATTCAAGTTACTTTTACCAGCTCCACTTTTTTCTAACATTTCTCCAGGATTACCCCCTCTGCCCTCCCGTGCCCCATAGACGGCACTTATGATGAAATGTAAAAATCAAGTAAATGAACAGCAATACCATATACTGAATGAACATCATAGCATATACAGATACAGTATGTGACTTTGAAATGTGCATGCGCCATTGTAATTTTCAAATGCTTACATTGTGGTGAGGCATTTGCAAACTGCATTATACAAAATGTGAAAATTTTAAAATTACAATATTTCTTACAATTTTTAAAGGTAGTACATAGGTAATAACGTATTTGTATGTGATTTATTGTTATTTTGTATTGTTAAAAAATAAAAAATTACATGAAAATGCCACCTTTTAACAAAGTGCTGCTTCATACTTAGGCTGACTTCTACCATTAGAGTCTGTAATTGCCACTATTCAACATGAGGACAAGAGCTGTGTCTATTAAAAATTCAAAGAAGCTATTATTAGGCTGAAAAATAAGAATAAAACTATTAGAAACATCAGTAAAACCTTTGGATTACCTAAATCAGCAGTCTAGAATATGATTAAGAAGAAAGATCATACTTGTGAGCTGAATAATCACAAAGGGACTAGTAGGCCCAAGAAAGACCTCCAATGCAAATGACAGAAGAATCCTTACTATGGTGATGAAAAATCCCTGTCTGACAGATCAGAAACAGTCTTCATGAGGCAGATGTGGATGTGTCAGAGGACTTCATGAACAGAAATACTGAGGCCACACTGAAAGATGTAAACTACTAGTTAACTACAAAAACAGGACGGCCAGATTACAGTTTACAAAAATTCCCTTAAAAGAACCTGCAGAATTCTGGAAAAGGTCTTGTTGACACAGAAGACAAAGATGAACCTGTATCAGAGTGATGGCAGGAGCAAAGTGTGGAGATGAAAAGGAACCACCCAAGATCCAATGCATACCACCTTATCTGTTAAAGGTAATGGCACACATACAGTTTCTTCATTGATGATGGAACTGCTCATGGCAGTTGCATATTGAATTCAGAAACATCTACTTAAATTCCAGTAAATACCTTCAAACTCAATTGGACGGTGCTTCATCCTACAATAAAGTAATGATCCCAAACATACTGCTAAGGCAACATGGGAGTTTTTCAAAGATAAGAAAATGGAAAAATGGGCAAGCCAGCCACCTGATTTAAATCCAATTGAGCATGATGTCCATATGCTGAAGAGAAACTTAAGGGGACAAGTCACTGAAACAAGTAGGAACATAAGATAACTGCCTTAGAGGAATCACCAGAGAAGATACTCAGCAACAGATGATGTCTATAAATCACAAACTCCAAGCAGTCATTGCATGTAAAGAATCTGCAAAAAACTACTAAATATGACTGCTTTAATATACCTGTTATTGCTATGTCCCAAACATTATGGTGCGCTGAAATGGGGGGAACCATGTATATTTCACATGGTGTGACCAAAATGTATGCAAATACCCTTAAATTAAAGTCTGCAGTGTGCACTTTAATTATATCTGAATTGTTTGATTTGTAATTTCAAACTGTGGAGCAGAGACGTAAATCAAGGAGAAATGTGTCTTTGTCCTAAATATTATGGAGTGCACTGTATATATATGCCTGGATGGATGTGCTTTTTGTTAAGAATCAACATTTTCAAGGAGAGAGGTGTACAGTAAAATGAGATCACGTTACTTTGCAGGGTTCCACCCATCTCCTTGCCTTGTCCTTTTCTCACCACACTTTTTCTTTAAAGCCGCTCTTTCTTCTCTCCTTCTTGCTTGGCATGTAGGAGTTAATAAGAGACTGCTGCTGGCATTGTCTGTCACACAGCAGGTGGCTGAATTGAACAATCTGGCAGAATTTGTAGGAAAATCAGCACAGTATGACTCATAGCCTAGAAGCCACCAAAAGCTATGATACCAGAAAAGCTAATGTAATCATATAAATCTGTACATTTGTCATGTTCCAATTTACACCTAGTAGTACACATGGCTTTCCTGTATGACTGACTACTTAGTCAGTAACTTCTAAATTTAACCTTTAAGGAATATAAGTAGATCTAGTGGATTATTTTTAAAAACATTTTACATGTCTGGGTAATGCTGTTGTACAGAAGGTGGGTAGATACCAAATGTATCAAACGAGGGTGTGTGTATGGGACAATGGGTAAGAGTAAAGTTTTAAGTGTCTTTGAATGATGCAGAGCACCAGGTGTGCCAGAATGAATATGGCTCTCAGTTTTATCAAAGTCAAGTTGAATTACAGTACTTCCTAGGTGAATTATGTCACTAAGCTAAATCTATTAAAAAACAACTTGACATGACAAAAATGTCAAAAGAGGGAAGTTTACAACCATGAATTCATCCATCCATCCATCCATTTTCCAACCCGCTGAATCCGAATACAGGGTCACGGGGGTCTGCTGGAGCCAATCCCAGCCAACACAGGCGAAGTTTGAAGAAATGTCATACAAACATGATTAGATTATAAAACCCTAAATCAGGATTGTGGGGAGCTTTCGTGCTAGACTTGGACAAAAGGCAGGACAGGGCACTAAATCACCACTTTGAATTAAACCATAGAGGAAACGCAGGAAGAGGGTTGGGGTATCCTGAGGGTATTCCCAGTATAATGAAGAAATAATTGATGTGGCAAGGATAACCAAAACGCACAGAAGACCATACAAGTCATTGTAAATTCAATACGTAAGAGATAGCCCGGCCACAGACAGACACAACACCAATATCCACAACACACGTGTTTATTTACACTTATCTACAAACTGGTTCCACCAACTCATACGACTATTCAGTCCTTTTCCTCTCTCGCAATCTCAGTCTTCCTCCTCCTGACTCTGGCTCCTTGAATGGAGTGAGGCTGCCCCTTTTATAACGCCCCGGATATGCTCCAGGTACTCTGAGATGGTCTTCCGGCTGCACTTCCTGGTGTGGCAGAAGTGCTGTCCTCAAAGGCTCGGGAACCATCCAGACGTCCCCTGGGGGAGGTCATGGACTCCCACAGGGTTGCGCTCCCCAGCTCCGTATCCGTGGTCCTTGATGGAAATCAGGGGGGCTGCCCTCTTGTGCCTAGGGGAGATATTGCCCCTCTCCCGGTCCTTCCCTGCTCCAGGCTTCCCAGTGGGGCAAAGTCCCTGGTCGTCTGCCACAAATATCAAGTCGAAATTGGTGCACTAATGTGTCCACTCAGATGTGGGTAACATAAATGAACCTTGACTTCCAGTGAAAATGTTTTTTATAATCGCATCAGAGCAGGACTTCTGATTCAAAGAAAGAGGAAATTATGTCAACAGTCTGGGGCAGAATTGGTTCTGAGAGCAAAAGTGGAGAAGGTGTTACCAACAGTAAGGACCCTCTCATGCATGGGGGAGGTATTAGCTTTACCAGAGCTCTGTAGCTGACCCCTACTTATACATGTCTGGCATTAAATGTATCCAGCGGGCAGTTATATAAATAAATATAAGTAATTGACTGAAAGAGAACACCAATGTAATTATTATTACTGTGTTTATGTGGTTCTTTTCAACTCACTAACTTGTACACAACTGTTCTGCTTCCTACCTTATTCTGCACATCTTATTTAACCAAAGACTTTCAAGATACTAATGTGGTACCTGTCGAGGGAAGACTATGTATTGAAAATAGTAAATATATAAGGTGGTGGTGCTCAATTTTATATTCAAATTAATTGAGCCATATTCCAAAAAGAACCATTTTTAATGTGCTCTAATCAGTAGTGCAATATTTAAATATGAATTATCCTGTTTGCTAAAGTTGTAATCCTTGTACTTGAAGTTAAAAAATAAATTTTCATTATTGTTTTCTGTCCAGAGTCACGTTTGAACAGCTTTAACAATGTTCATTTTTTCTTTTTTTCTCACTGGCATCACCATTTTCAGGGTTGTTTCAGGTTGTGACAGAGGCCATTTAGTTAATGGCAATGGCGTCATCATGTTGTGTCTGTTGAGGGGAAGACTTTAGATAAAACTAAAAACAAATGGCAATTTTGACAGATTTAACTAGGGAAATACTAACAGAGAAGCTTAGAATTTTTGGCTTTGTATATTTTGACCAATTTTTAGCTTTGACAATTGTTTGTCTCTTGTGTCTATTGTGGTATTCACCTTTGACTGATCTTTGACACCTCTTTAGAATCCCCCTTAAGTTTGTCTTATTATTTTCTAGTCATTTGGACCTGTTTGAAGTCTTCTAACTTGTCAATTCTTACCCTGACTTTAACAACATCGCTGTCAATCTTTAGTCTCTCCATTTAATGAGTCATATGAACTGTTAATACCTGCTGAAGAAAATAAAATTATTTTTGAGAACTGTTCCCCATGATTACTGGGTTTTGACATACAATGTGCAGATCCATTATTTTACATTTGTTCTTGTCCAAACTGATTCAGTTTACAGTACCAACAATCATATCTGAATCTTAACTGGCTACACCACCTGTATGCCTTCAGAACATACAGCTAACATGCTTCCAAGGGAAATTTACACATTTTTATATGAAACAAAAAACTAGCAAACGTGTCTTTATTAAAATCCATACAACATATTTAGATTATTAATGCAAATATTGTTTTCAGTCACACAAACCGTAAGGCAATAATAAAAACTCCACCTCCTAAATCCATTTACTTATAAATCTGAACAATCGTTCTACTGTGCTAGGTTTTATAGACTTGCCAGTTCCAGTGTCATGGATTTGAATTTTGAGCCTTGATGTTGTCTATGTGGCTGTGTTTTTCTTTGGGTACTCAGGGATTTCTCCAATGTCCCCAAATGCATGCTGGTTGACTGGAAATTCCAGTATGATTTGAATGAATGTAATGGTGGGTGTGTGCAAAAGTGAGCACCGTGATAGACCATTGTTCTGCCCAGGGTTTCTTTCTGCCATGATTCCACAACTGCTGAGTGTGACTTCAACTCTCCCTGAACCCTCGATTGCAGTAGAGTGTTAAGAGTGTCTGTGTTAGCCATAGATTGATACAGGAGAAAGTAGGGTGAAATGAAATACATTTTATTGGCTAACTAAATAGATTACAAATGCAAGCTTTAGAGGCAGTTAAGGTTCCTTCATCAGGGAAGGTTACTACTTTCTTCTGAACTCTCGATTGGAATATACAGGTTTCAAAATGAGATGTGATAAGATGATGTCGTGAAGAGGACAATCAGAAACGCCCTTGTGAATGAAAATAGAATGTAACCCATCATTTAAATTGAAGACCTGACTCCCCTGCTCATTCATCATTTAGGAGTCCAGCCTAGTAACAGCTTATTCTTTGGCTAACAATGTGCGTCACATGATACCAACATTGTAAAATACACTGTGAAACATGTATAACTAAAGAGTAATAGTTAAAGTAAAGTGGCATTGTACTTGTGCCACCATAATTATGATGATTGCCATGTGATTTTTCCTGAAGGGAATTTTAAGCCTGTTGTAACCAGAGGTGAAAAAAAAATAGTGTTCAATGTGCCATTGTGGTCTATAAGCTTGATTGCTTCATACAGGGAAAGGACACAAAACAGATAAGCACAGAACAAAC
Organism: Polypterus senegalus; assembly: GCF_016835505.1. NCBI lineage: Eukaryota > Metazoa > Chordata > Cladistia > Polypteriformes > Polypteridae > Polypterus > Polypterus senegalus. The sequence goes on from NC_053158.1 coordinate 52,888,009, forward strand.
AAGAATGAGTTGGTAAAAACAACTACACTAAGCTTACAAAGCAAATAGAAAGTGTGTTCTGAAGATGGCATCTAGAAATTCAAAAATCACATGAAAGTTGTGCATTTACCTGCTACACCTGAATCTTGTTCCCGAAGTAACATAACACACTAGTGAAAGGCGCGTTGGACTCTATAAAAAAGTGTTTATGTGCTCTTGCAACCCATGTTGTAAATCCTGAAGGGTACTGTTGTGGCAATCCAATGTAAATGAAAGCAGGCAGAAAGGTGGCAACAGAAAAGGTACAGAATACACGTTAGGTCCGAATTACCCATAAAAACTGTGTCATCTCTGCTGCTTCTATAAAACGTTAGCATTAGTGCTGTGATGCCATGTTACATTATCCTTCAACCCTATTGAGATGTTATCCTTCTGAGCCTCCTAGATCCTTCGGTCATTGACAGAACATCCCTCTGTCACATCAGTGTGGCTAACATGTACTAAAAATACTGTACATCAGGCTGAAAAGACATCCACTCAAAGAATGGCAGTTTAATTTATTTCAAACTCATTAACTTGTTTGTATGTCTGTGTTGTCAGGGCAGTGTTAGTGTGTACTGTCACCACAATTTGATCTTTTGTAGTTCTACAACCAGGTGTATGTCAATGTGATTCAGTCCTAAAAGACTACCTCCTTTTTTGAGGCAAGGCTGTTGTGGCCATTCTAAGAAGCATCATCTTGCCCTCTGCACACCCACCCTGCCGTGCTGATTTCCCATACAGGCCTATGAGTACATTGTTTTTTAAAGACAGATGGCAATCCTCAAGGCTTATTGTTCACTTTGCGGAGCCTAAGACAACAAACAAGCATGGGATACAAAGCAGGCCCAATCCTTGGACAGGGTGCCAGTCCCTGACAGTTTGAACAAAAAACACACACACACACAAACACACACATGCTGGAGCCAGTTTAACCATGCCAATTCACCTAGTCATCCATTTGAAACTTTAAAGGTTACCGGCAGAGGAATATAACTCATTGCAGCGTGTTATGTGATTCATCTAGATATGGCAAGCCATGAATCACTCTCTGATAGATCTACAGTCAGTCTGAATTAGCACCTCTTTGAAGGGAAGGCACTTAATATCGTTGGTTGCAAAAATAGAATTTTCATTCACAGGGAAACAACACTTAACACCCCTGCATATTTGGTCTGCTCAGCTCTCAACAAACTCTCACAAAATTCCAGTATATGGAGGATTACGAACCACATTTGAGCTGTTGGAAGTGTTTGCAAGATGCTGTTTAATTTAGAGAAAATAAAAGGCTATTTTTTCATCCACATCTGTTGTTTCTACATGTTTTATCCTGTAATGTTTTTTTTTCTCACATTCATCCTATAGTCCTTTACATAACTTTGCTATCACCTTACACATCGTGATATCTGCATTTCTTTATTATTTCTGTAGACTTCTAAAATGAAACAATGAGATCTAAAAGAGACTCTCATAAATGAGTTAATACAAAATTGTAATTTTTATGTTAGTTATACCAAATGTACAGCCATTTAGTTGCAAAAATGCATGTGTCTTTAAAAAGAGTGACAGATAGATATACCATGTGAACGCTAGGTGGCACTGTTGCCCCTTTAAACCCAACAGACAGACACTCAGGACACAGAGTAAAAGCACTCAGAAGTATTTTAATTCTTTTATCCTTCTTTTCAGTGCCACAACCGCAATAAACACAAGTAAATCAAAAATAACAATTCTCTCTCCACCACACCTCCCAGCAAGCGTTGTCCACCTCCTCCCAACTCTGGCTTGCATGCTGGGTATTCCAAAGTCCTTTAAATAGTTCCTTGTCCTGGAAGTGCTTCTGCTGTTCTGTCCATGTGACCTGCCAGCACTTCCGGGTCACACAGAGAATTAAAGTTTTTAATCAGCCCTGAAATACTTTGGGGCTTCCATCCATGTTATCAATTAGTACTTCTGGGCTAGGTGAGAATTCATTCTCCCACCGTCTTCCCACAGTGTCCCCTGGCAGCACCCACTGTACCCAGCAGGGCTGTGTTGCTGAATTCCATGTCCCATAGTGCCCTGTGGGAATCCGGGGCACTGCTGTAGTCCAGGGGAGCTGCCATCTATCGTCTTGGTGGTGGCAGTATCCTCAAAATTCTGCCTTCCCCCATCCTTCCATCTCAGGGGCATCCCAGCCAGTTTGAGCGGCCACCTGTCCTATACAACCAACAACAGAGAAGTTTTAAAATTAACACAAAAATTATTTACATCAATGCTTCCTTAAACCACTGTTCAAAACAATTAATATAAATCATACATATTTCCCTCCCTGCATTGTTAAAGTACACTTAAAGCAAAGAGCTTGAATAACCTTCTCTCACATTAGTTAACCTGTCATTTTGTTGTCTCTGATTGTACAGTAAGTCACGATAGCTGATTTTCTTATCTCTTAAGGGTAAAGACCAGTCACCCAGTTGGAATGCTAAAAGAGATTAACTTTAAAATGAAGACCTCTAGACAGTGGCCATGTGGTATTTCATGGTTCATAGCAATATGCAATTTTTAGATAAATAAAAATGGTGTGGCTCAGGCATCATGGGTAGGCATGCTGTTGCAGCCCTGGGATATTTAATGGGGTGATTAGGGCTGATTGCGCTAGCACATGAGTGCGTGATTAGTTCCAATTGTCTCATTGACTTCCCATGGGTCATGAGACACCGCACCCACGGAGAGATACAAGATGAGCCTGAACAGCAAACAATAAAAATAAGGAAAAGATGTTAAAATGAAAGTAAAAGAAAATGAGACATCAGGGGCAAATAGGAGCAAATGTGGATTGGAGGCAGGCAGCCGGGAAGTGAACTCCAGGATGGGAGAAGGGACCCAAGCTTGGATTTTTTATTTAGGATCCCATCTGAGGTAAGCTGAGGAGACATCAGTATAGAAATGGAGAAAGATGCAGTTTGGCTTGCATTTGTTTTTAATGTATGAACAAATCTATAATTTTATTTTTTGCCATGATTTTATAGATATATTTATTATTTCTTGATTTTTACATCCACAGACAGTTTTATTGGATTATGTATTGATTGAAGACTCTTTTGCACTGCACTTGGAATTTAGAACACTGCTTGTTTTCATAAAAGCTCTTTACTGACTGTTTGTCCTCATTTGTCCTCATTTGTCCGGCTTGTCTCTTCTATTGATGGTTCAAGAGCTGCCAGGGACCATGGAGCCAGCCTGGACTGTCACAGGCCATTACCCATTCTGCCCTGTATAAATTGAGATTGGCATCACTTTTTTAGACATTACCTACTTTTGTGATTTTGTTGAAATAAATCCCCTTAAAATGACAAGTCCTATTGTGTTGTCTCTGCCACAACTAAAAAGAAAAAACAATTCTTACTTTGGACCCACTTCCATCATTTGTGACAAGAGTTGGAGACATCTTGACATCAGAGATCTGAGCTTTATAGCCCATGTTACCTTTCTGTATTCTCAAAGGTTGCTTTTCTGCTCATAAGAATTACTTCAAGCTTTTTGGTATCTCTCATCCCCCACACACACTATTGCCCTTCCAGACCTGAAAAACCCTAATTTTTTAGGCCATTTTAGGGTCAGATTATTTACAGGAAATTGCACCCTTATGTTAAAGAGTAAACCAATAGTTGTCTGCAGCAGAAATGATTAGAAGGACATGAACTTGTGCATGATACATCAGCCAACCACAGGGGTTCAAAATGGCATACAATGGGTCAAATTTACTCCATTTTACAAAACCTTCAAAAAAATGAGGAAACTTATTTTAGGCAAGTGGAGTGTCGTTTTATGCTATTTTGAGGTTGCAAATATGATAACTGATTCTCTAAAAGCCACTCCCAGAAGGTTACAAACGTCAGACTTCAAACATAAGCAAACAGGGTATCCTTCTAGACTCTTTCAAGGTCAGTGATTACAAGGGATCTAGCCCTCCATGGACCTCAATCAGAGGGTGAAAAATGACAAATTTCAATTCCAACCAAGAATTTTTAAACTTTAAACATTTAAATTGAATCATGCTCTTTAATACTTCAAATGTCTGTTCAATTATGTACTTCTACCTCATGAAGCAGATCATTAAGTTTTTGAATACCCTGAATTAATTCAGACTTTTTATTGACTGACAGGAATCAAAAATGTATACCAAAGCTACTTGAAAATATCACTTTAGACTGAAAATGCAGTTTAATGTGAACTGGGATATAAAATAAGGCTTCTCTGAGTACAAGCTTGTCCTTGTCCGCGTTCCATCCCATTATTAAACCGTGCAGCACAGCACAGGAAGCCTTCCAAAGAGTCATTCTGAAGCTGAAAGCTTTAAATTCTTTTGTTTGCTAAAATATTCATTATAATACTTATGTGGTTGTTTTTTTCTCCTCAGCTACTTTATCTTGACACAAAAGAACCTAGTGGAGCGATAGTATTTATCAGTAAAAGAGATTATCAGTTTTCATAGAGCTTTATCTTTTGCCATACATTAGCAAAGCTCTCATGTGAGTTTTAATAATGTCTAAGGTCTTTATGAAAAAATAAATACGAGAAACTGAGACAAGATGTCAGGGTTTGCATTTCATTCCATTAAGATAAATGTTTTAGTAGCAGATGTTAGGTCTAGTGAATAAGAACAAGAGCTGCTTCCTAATACATGTAGCCTGACACAGGCAGACATGCTGCTATTTTTTAACTCCATAAAATGTCAAGGACACCCCACCACCAATAATCAGTTTCTGCTTCAATTTTACATACTGACATGAGGTGCCCGCCCATCCACACCAAACAATATATAGTACCTTCAGAAAGTATTTTGTTATATTGCGGTCTTGAGCTAAAATCCTTTAAAGCAGGAGTGACCAATGCATCGATCGCGATGGACCGGTAGATCGCAAAGGTAGTGCAGGTAGATCGCGTTGCATTAAAAAAAAAAAAATTTTAAACGTTAGTCTATCATATATCCTCCCTATGGCATTTGCCACTTGATTGACATACAGGGCGGCCTGTCTGAGATCTCCTTTCTTCTAATACACTGGTCATCCTGCACACACAATCAAACACCCGAGCTACTGCAAAACTCCGGCTGTGATCTAGTTAGCCTTCCAATTTATATCAACTAAAGAATGGATTTAAAAAAAAAAATTGTTTGGGGAGGTTATGGGCTGGATGTGGAATTGGAAGAGGATTTTTTTTCTCACAATGTCACAATCGAAGTGTGTTTGTCTGATCTGTCAATTCTATCATTGCTATTCCAAAGAAGGAAAATGTGGAAAATCACTTTTGAACTGTTCATAAAAACTATGAAACTGACTTCCTTCCAAAAAGTGATCAGAGAAAGAGAAAGGAGAGGAACTAAAATCGCAATTAATCGGACAGCCATCATTTTTCACTCAGCTGAATTCAAATGCTCCTTGACTGCATTATTCGGCTCTTCTTATTTATGCGAGTCAGCCTTTTCCCAGATGAAGATTATTAAATCCAAATACTGTAATGATCATAAATGTATTATAAATTGCTATTGTGCCATAAAGGTTATTTAGTTATGCAAGGTACGACAACATATATTTTATGTATAAAGTATACTATACTGTATATATTGTCACAGGCGGCTGGGGGTAGAGCCCAGCTGGGACGCCCGAGGGGACTGGAGGAGGGCTGGTGCCTCCTCTCGACCACAAGGGGGCGACCGCCTTGGTTTTGTTGGTGGCCTGGGGTAGGGTGCTTGGAAGCCCACCGCCAGGCGGCGCCCCGGTGCCTGAAGAACCCTGGAGCCCAGCACTTCCGCCACACAGGGGCGTGTCCAAGGAGGAGTGCCGGGAAACACCTGGAGCCCATCTGGGGTGGAATAAAAGGGGCCGCCTCCCTGTATTTGAGCGCGGAAGTTGGGTGGAAGAAGGACGGAGCTGGAGAGAGGACTGGAGGCGGCCAGAAGAAGAGGCACAAAGGACTGTGAGGCCTGGACTTTTGGGGGATCGGTGCTGGAGGCACTGGGATGTGCACTAAAAACTTGTAAATATTGTATATAGTTGCGGTGAATAAACATGTGTGTGGTGAAACAACGATGCCCGTCTGTCTGTGTCCGGGTCCCGTTACACAGTGGCGTAGCCAGCAGGATAAGGGCTGATGAGTGCACCAGGTCCTAGCGCCCTGTGCTCCAAGCCTGTGGCTGTCTCCCGTCAGTCTGCATGGACGTAGACGGGGCTGGATTTGAGCTTTCGTTGTGCTCAGACCCAGACCAGCAGGGCGTCCAAGAGAGGAAGGAGGAGCCGAAGGGTGTATGCCGGTTCCTCCGACAGGAATGGACGTGTTGCTGGGTGCTTGCGTCCGGTGAAGGGCCATCCTCTGCAGAGGCAGAGGGAGAATCCTGGGCGGGTGGAGGAGCCACCTGCGAGAGCCGTCCTGACAACGAAGAACGGACGGACATGGAACCCACGGTGGAGGCACCGAACAGGCAAGTGGGACCGATGGGAGGGGGGAGCGCTGCAGGTGTAGAGTTCAGAAGGACGCCCAGTGCGGATGTTTCCAAGGAGGAGTAACGGGAAACACCTGGAGCCCATCTGGGGTGGAATAAAAGGGGCCGCCTCCCTGCATTTGAGCGCGGAAGTCGGGTGGAAGAAGGATGGAGCTGGAGAGAGGACTGGAGTCGGCCAGAGGAAGAGGCACAAAGGACTGTGAGGCCTGGACTTTTGGGGGATCGGTGCTGGAGGCACTGGGACGTGCACTAAAAACTTGTAAATATTGTATATAGTTGAGGTGAAACAACAATGCCCGTCTGTCTGTGTCCGGGTCCCGTTACAATATATACACATACTAATACGGTGTTTGACCCCCTTTCGCCTTCAGAACTGCCTTAATTCTACGTGGCATTGATTCAACAAGGTGCTAAAAGCATTCTTTAGAAATGTTGGCCCATATTGATAGGATAGCATCTTGCAGTTGATGGAGATTTGTGGGATGCACATCCAGGGCACGAAGCTCCCGTTCCACCACATCCCAAAGATGCTCTATTGGGTTGAGATCTGGGGACTGTGGGGGCCATTTTAGTACAGTGAACTCATTGTCATGTTCAAAAAAACCAATTTGAAATGATTCAAGCTTTGTGACATGGTGCATTATCCTGCTGGAAGTAGCCATCAGAGGATGGGTACATGGTGGTCATGAAGGGATGGACATGGTCAGAAACAATGCTCAGGTAGCCCGTGGCATTTAAATGATGCCCAATTGGCACTAAGGGGCCTAAAGTGTGCCAGGAAAGCATCCTCCACACCATTACACCACCACCACCATCCTGCACAGTGGTAACAAGGCATGATGGATCCATGTTCTCATTCTGTTTACGCCAAATTCTGACTCTACCATTTGAATGTCTCAACAGAAATCGAGACTCATCAGACCAGGCAACATTTTTATAGTCTTCAACTGTCCAATTTTGGTGAGCGCGTGCAAATTGTAGCCTCTTTTTCCTATTTGTAGTGGAGATGAGTGGTACCCGGTGGGTTCTTCTGCTGTTGTAGCCCATCCGCCTCAAGGTTGTGTGTGTTGTGGCTTCACAAATGCTTTGCTGCATACCTCGGTTGTAACGAGTGGTTATTTCAGTCAAAGTTGCTCTTCTATCAGCTTGAATCAGTCGGCCCATTCTCCTCTGACCTCTAGCATCAACAAGGTATTTTCGCCCATAGGACTGTCGCATACTGGATGTTTTTCCCTTTTCACACCATTCTTTGTAAACCCTAGAAATGGCTGTGCGTGAAAATCCCAGTAACTGAGCAGATTGTGAAATACTCATACAGGCCCGTCTGGCACCAACAACCATGCCACGCTCAAAATTGCTTAAATCACCTTTCTTTCCAATTGTGACATCCAGTTTGGAGTTGAGGAGATTGTCTTGACCAGGACCACACCCCTAAATGCATTGAAGCATGTGATTGGTTGATTAGATAATTGCATTAATGAGAAATTGAACAGGTGTTCCTAATAATACTTTAGGTGAGTGTGTGTATATATATATATATATATATATATATATATATATATATATATATATATATATATATATATATATATATATTTTAATGTAGGTAGATCATTTCGACCTGGTCATTTTAAAAGTAGCTCGCAAACCGAAAAAGTGTGGGCACCCCTGCTTTAAAGTAATATTTTCCCCCATGAAACAACACAATACCACAGAATGACAAAATGAAAACAAAATATAACGAATGCACTATTTTCAAAATTATTAAAAATAAATAACTGAAATATCACATTGACCCAAATATTCAGACCCTTTACTCAATACTTCCACTGAAGCTCCTATCACAGCGATTACAGTCTGTGTTCTTTTTTTGTATGATGCAACAAGCTTTACACACCTGGATTTTCAGATTTCCTGTCATTCTTCTCTGCAGATCATCTCAAGTGCTGTCAGGTGGATGAAGATCATTGATGCTCTGCTGTTTTCAGGTCTCTCCAGAGATACTTAATGGGGTTCAAGTCTGGGCTCTGACTGGGCCACTCAGAAACATTCAAAGAATTGACGCTAAGGTACTCCTGTGTTGTCTTCACTTTGTGATAAGGGTCATTATCCTGTTTGAAGGTGAAGCTGCAGCCCAGTCTGAGTTCCAAAGTGCTCTGTAGCAGGTTTTTACTAAGGATATCTGCGTACTTTGCTCTGTTCATTTTTCCCTCAACCCTGTCTAGTTTTCCAAGTCCTGCGAAAAATAACACCACAGCACAATGCTACCACCACCATATTTCACGACTGGAAGAGTATTTTGCTAGTGATGAGCAGTGCCTGGTGTCCTTCAGAATTGAGGTCAAACAGTTCAATCCTGGTTTCATCAGATTATTTCTCATAGTCTGAGAGTTCTTTAGGTGCCTTTTTGCAACCACCAAGAGGGTTTTGATGTGTCATGTGGCCCTCTGTCATGAAGACCTGATTAGCTGAGTTTCGGTGGTGGCTGTCCTTTTAGAAGTTTCACCAGTCTCCACACATGTTCTCTGAAGCTCAGCCAGAGTGACCATCGGATTTTTGGTTATTCCTATTACCACAATCATTCCTCCCCGATTGCTCGGTTTGGCTACACAGCCCGCTCTAGGAAGAGTTGTAACAAACTTCTTCTGTTTAAGAATTATGGTGGCAACTGTGCTTTTGATAACCTTTAATGCTGCATTAATTGCTTTGTAGCCTTACCTAGATCTGTGCATCGACACAATTCTTTGCAGGCAATTTCTTTGACCTCACAGCTTTGTTTTTGCTCTCGAAACAATGAACATTTGGATGTTTGAGGCATAGGAAGTACGGTATGTCAATTTTACAGAGAGAATAAGAGGTGCTTATACTGTGAAATTAACTGTTGTGCGTATTTCTTTCATGTTCTTCCAATAAAGGTCTCCTAAGATTCTTTAGTCATTGGCCAATTAGTTGTACTGTATGTGTGTAGGTATATAATGTTCACGTTTTATGCATCAAAAATATGAAAATAAGCATGACAAATGCAATACCCAATGTACAAAATATTGGCAGAAATTGTGACATCAGAAAATTGAATCATGAGACAGCTGAAACTACAAGACAGCTAAATGAAATTTCTGACATGATACAGCACAACAGCTCAATCATAAGATGAAACTGGACATTGCAACTCCGCTCACACTGTGAGTGAAACAATGGCCGATGAAGCTGAAATGTGGACCGAATCAAAAGATTGAGCTTAAAATCGTGTCAAAATTGCTCAGTGTATGCCTGGAATTATGGAGCTGACCATTAGGACAGTGAAGCAATAGCTGCAGAAATTGTCCCTTTGTTGTCATAAGTAAATAATGAAATAAAAATCATTTAAAGAAGTGATGGCTATTAGCAAAGGTAGCAAGGTCTTGGCTGTGTTTTTAGATCTATTTAACGGTATGTTGATAAAAACATTATCTATTTCTATGAAAAACATTAAAATATATGGATGATTCCAAACTTTTAACTGGTAGTGTACTGAATGGTTGTCTTGTAAGAATGCAATTCAGAGTAAATTTTCAGAGTAAATTTGCTTAGTAGTCATATTTGCAGGTCACTGCCCTTCTTATTATTATTATGGTGGTCATCAGTTGGCTTTGCAATCTCTTTGCCCTCACGACATGATCACAGGCCACTTTGCCATCCTTTATTGACTTTTAATAAAGCTTGATGATGAACAATACTTACACTTAATTATTAATTCTGAAACGTTATGCACCGTGAAGTGGGGTATTATCATTAGATGGGCTTGCAGGGACTTTATTACAATAAACTTTTCTGCCCACCAGTAAAGTGACCATCAGGTTGGCACAATATAACTTCTTTGAATTTCCAGGATTATTCCTTGCTTGTCTATGTACTTCAGCATCTTGTCTTCTTATTATTTTTCATTATTCGTCACTGAATCACCTTCTGTGAATTGTTTGGTGCGCAGCAGATGTTGCTGCTCTCCTTTTTCCTTCTACCATGTCACTTGGTTTTGTGATTACTTTGCTGTAATAAACACATGACCATAGGTAACTTTTCCAAAGTTGATGCTACCTAAAATATTTTGAATTTCCAGAACAGATAAGGTCACAGACTTTCAAGTAAAGCCAAGCTCAAGGTTCTAGCCCCAGTAGTTCCTGAGTAATCCCATAATAGACAGACAGACCTTATAATTTTATATATAGATGTGCATTGGCAACCCAGAAGTAATACAGTACTGGAAGTTATGTAACACCATATCCCCCCATTTCTTTACATTTTTAAAGAAATTATTTCTTTCTAATCCAAATTGATGATGTTTTACCTTTGTCCAATTTCTTAATATATAATTTTGTTAACATACAGTATATTTGGTGTACACTGTAAATGATACCAACATTTTCGTAGAATATTTATTTTAGCAAGATGAAGATATGACTAGATGATAATGTCTTGTTTTCTAATTTATAATTGAATAGAACTTTAAATCATTCTTTAATTTTTATAGTCAGATAAAAACTGGTTGAGAGTAGAGCCGAGAGTAAAGACCAGGGCGTAAAAAGCCTTTAAGAGTTAATTGAAAAGAGAAGTCACTAAACAGGGGTGGTTTCAAAACCTAGAATTTCTAACCTGCTGAATATCAAGACCAAAATGTGTAGCCAAAATTAAAAAAGACCAAAAAAAAAAAAGGTTGTTAAAATCCTAAACAAAACTTGAATGTTTTAAGGTTCCAAACAATCACACATGCTATTCATTTATATCCAAAAGCTTGGATGCAGTTTGCAGACAGATGCCATCTTAAAAAGAAGCTGTATAATTATATTATAGCCATGCCCACATCACTAGCAATGGGCCTTACTGCCAACAACAACGGAAAGTGACCAAAAATGGACACCTCCAAGTTATAATTCCTATAACCAGGATGCTGCTCTTGGTTGCCTTAGAACAGGGGTGGTGAACTCCAGGCCTAGAGTGCTGCAGTGGCTGCAAGTTTTCATTCTTACCGTCTTCTTAATTAGTGACCAGTTTTTGCTGCTGATTACTTCTTTTAATTAACTTTACTCAGGCCCCATAGTTGTTCCTTTTTCCTTAACTAACAGCCAAACAATAATGAGACACAAATCAAGCCACCACATGACCAGCTCCCCTGTGGCCATTACACAATATCTGAAATTAAAGAGAGGTGATGGTCTTGGTAAGGTTGATCTCTCAGGTCACCAAAACAGTTTGACAGTGCTCTTAGAAAGAACAGAAAAACAACAGTTTTCGAAATGTGTGCTGTGGCAGAATGAGAGCAGCAACAAGCCATGGAATTAAATAACGGGCTTAATTAACAGCAAGAATTGGCTTCTCATTAAGAAAGTGATTGGAATGAAATTGGTTGGAGTTTGAAGCCCCAGTTTAGCTGGTCATCTGTTAGCTCGTTTCACATCTCATTTCTGCTTGGCTGTCATTTAATGAAGAAAGGAATCAATTCAGAGGGCTGAACTCTTCTAACAGAGCTATTAAAGTGATGAGGAAAAAGTTAATTAGCAGTGAAAACTGGTTACTGATTAGGAAAAGGGTTAGAATGAAAACCTGTAGCCACTGCAGCACTCTAGGCCTGGAGTTCTTCACCTCTGCCATAGAATATGGTTTCAGACGTTGCCACAACGTATATCATCAGAGTGAGGCCTTAAATACCAGCATGGTGGATCATTCTTGTATCCGTGATTTAGACATAAACGTAATTAATCTTGGTCCAAATTTCCCTCCTGAATTTCTGGTTTTCACTTTGATTTTGCATGGTGGTGTAGTGGTAGTGCTGTTGTATTGCAATAAGAAGGCCAGGGTTTGCATCTTGGGTCCTCCATCTGTAGAGTTTGTATGTTCTCCCATGTGTCTATGTGGGTTTCCTCCCACTATCCAAAGACATGCAGGTAAGGTGGATGTTTGTCTGCCAGTCTTTATCAATGGAGATTGAATGGCTATGTGAATGCACCTATTAGCAATGGATGCAGCTGAAACTTCTCAACTCAGTAATTTTGAGCCACATTGTGTATATTAACCAGTTCTTTGCAAGTATAGTACATGATTTAGACCAAGTTAGTAAAATAATCAAAATGGCACCCCTGAGAACTTAAGGAAGGATAAGTCAAATGGTGACATTAGTCTTATTTCAAACGGCCAACACATTTTTAGTTTTGCCTTTGTACTTTAGATTTCACTCCACCTTATGCTGCATAGTGCCAACAGAATTTGTTCCTTTTTTCATTCGTGCTGTACTATGACTGAATCTAGATGACTATGACTGGATGAAGGTACTAAACCTGTTAAAAAGATTTTGACAGCCAACCATTTGAAACTTCATTGTAATAATACCACTGGGATGTTGCAATTGCTTACCTTGTGATAAAAACTGCAGCTTGTGAGAGCCGTGCCTAGAATAAAAACATACAGTATATAAAATGGGTAGATTTGTTAAGCTACTTCTTAATTAAAATGGAAATGGAAATGTCTTACTTTATGCTTATAACTAACTTCAATGTAGCCTAATCACGGGTGAGGAAGCAAGCAACATCTTCTGCCAACACCTTGCTTGAATACTTGAGGCGGTAAGAAAAAAAAACCGCATGTGTGCCAAAGAATGTTCTCTCATTTGAAACTTTCCTCTGTGATAATATTCAGCACTTCCCCAGCCTGCTGCATTTGACTCATTTTACTAAAAATTATACAGTCAATTTTCTTACCAGGTAACTATCACACCTTAAATAAGATGCTTGAAGCATCTGTTTTCTAAGACCAACTCACTATTCAGCAAGCTACACTGGCAGAGTATGGGAATGGCAGCAAGTGTGTGTGTGTGTGAGAGGAAGTGAGAAAGAGAGAGACATGTGCCCACATTAACTCTACAGAACATAAACTTTCCTTTCCCATCTCCCACCATCTCCCACCAGTACTTCAGTCATGTCCTAGCCAGGTAACCTATAACAGGAGAAGAATGGCAAACAGAGTCAAAACAGCAGCCCAGTAGCTGCCGCAACATGACACTTTGTAGCAAGGCATCTACTGTTTAATGTTCTTTGCCATGATTGTGTATAATTACAACCTTTTTTTTAGATGTTTTCATTTGTATCAGTGCTGATGTTAAAAATTCTGGATTGTGTCTATAGGTGGCACCACAACACCTATTTACTTCTGAGCTTGGGTATCAAACGCGCTCAGGGAAGTCTGCCTTTTTATGTTTCTCCTTCCTGGAAGTGTAATAAACCCTGAAAATATCTGGCACTGGCCTAAAATGTGCTCCTTTTCACATGCTATAGCTGCTCATTGGTCTCTCACAGAGTGGAGCAGAGGTTAGTGCTTTAGTAAATGTGGCACCCTAATTGGGAAGTGGTGGTAGTGGTTTATAGTGGGGGGTTAAATCAGAGTTCTTTAGAACTAGGAATAGACTGGTGTGTCCTGGGAGAAGCAGCTTTGGGATGTCTGAGCCAAAGATAGAAACAGACTGCCTACTAGAGTTGTCAGAGGTGGTACAGTATTAGCCAGCGGCACCTACGGGATGCCTGCAATGATAAATTAGAAGGCTTTCAAAGTGTCTCTGCTAAGTCATGCTATGGGCACACAGTGGCACATAAATCAAAATATTCATCCACTTTAGACTATTGAAGAAGAGGGGAATTAGCCATGTTACAGGAAATTCAGTACAGGTAGTTACCTCACGTGTATCTGTGGTGACAGACATGGAACTCTCAAAGTCAAAGTCAAAGTGAACTTTATTGTCATCTCAACCAAATTGCGAAGCTCAGGGTCCACAGTGTAACAACATTACGTGCAAATAATAAATTAGAAATTAATTCAAATTTAAATTTAAAATTAAAACACAAACAAGACAATGTGCAAAGACAAGACAATATGAACATTGATGCAATGTATGGCATTTGCAATCTAGATACATAAATATAGTCAAAAGATATGTAATATAATAAATAAATGACAAATAATAGATAAAGATAATACAGAAATTATCAGTGTATGTTGTTTAAGACATGTGTAAACAATGACAGGACAGAATGTTTCACAGCAGAAGGATATCAAGATTGTCAAAATACTTAAAGGTCAGTATGAGATTTTCAGTTCTTTTTTACATGCACACTCGTCTTTGCAGGAAAGTGGCTTACATGTATAAAAGTTCTGTTTTTAGAGGTGGTTGAGGTAGTGTGGAAGATCCCGGGGGCAGCATGGTGTTAAGGAGTCTGACAGCTTGGGGGTAAAAACTCTCCTGCAGCCTGGCAGATCTGGCTTTGATGCTGCAGTATCTTCTCTTGGATGGCAGAAGTGTGAAAAGTCCATGTGAGGGGTGTAAGGGGTCCTGCACAATGCTGTAGGCCTTGCAGACACTGTGTTTGTAAAATATGTCCTGTAGTGAAGGGAGAGGAACCCCAATAATGTTCTCTGCTGTCTTCTCTATCCTTTGCGGTCGCTTGCGGTCGGATATGTTGCAGTTGCCATACCAGACAGTGATGCAGCTGGGCAAACACTCTCAATGGTGCCTCTGTAGAACATGGTGAGGGGGGATGACTTGCTCGCTTTAGCCACCTCAGGAAGTGTAGTCTCTGCTGGGCTTTCTTGATTAGTGATGAGGTGTTATATGTCCACGTAAGTTCCTCAGTTATGTGCACACCAAGGAACTTGGTACTCCTAACAGTCTCCACATCTAAACTGTTGATACTGAGTGGGATGTGGGCAGGATGTGATTTTCTAAAGTCCACGATTATCTTTTTTGTCTTGTCAACATTGAGAGATAGATGGTTGTCCTCACACCATGCAGACAGCCATTCCACCTCATCTCTGTATGCTGTTTCATCATCCCTGCTTATCAGTCCCAGCACCGTCATATCATCCGTGAACTTGATGATGTGGTTGGTGTTGTGTGTGGCTATGCAGTCGTGAGTCAGCAGGGTGGATAGCAGTGGACTAAACACGCAGCCCTGCGGCACTCCAGTGCTCAGTGTGATGTTGCTGTAAGTGTTGCAGCCCACCAGAACTGACTGGGGCCTCTCTGTCAAGAAGTCCAGGATCCAATTGCAGAGGGTGGTGTCCAGGCCCAACCTGCTCAGTTTTACAGCCAGCATTTGAGGGATGATTGTATTGAAGGCAGAGCTAAAGTCTATGAATAGCACCCTGACATACTGTATATATCTTTTTTATCCAGATATGTCAGGGAGAGGTGAACGGCAGAGCATATGGCAATCTCAGTTGACCTGTTTGAGCAGTATGTAAACTTAGAAGGGTCAAGAGAGGCAGGGATATTAGTGTGACTAACCTTTTGACGCACTTCATTATGATTGGCGTGAGTGCAACTGGTTGGTAGTCATTCAAGCATGTCACTGATGGTTTTTTTGCTATGGTATAGAAAAACTACAAACCCATCTTACTTGGACAGTGAAAAATAAAGAATTGACCTAACCTGACAATATAAACTATTAAAGAATTGACCTAACCTGACAATATAAACTATTAAAATGCTCCTAAAATTAATCATTTAAGTATTAAGAGATGCACCTATAAGATCAGGCCTATTTAAGCAATGCCACTGGGGTGGCTATCTCTGCACTGGAGTTGTCCCTGTAACCCAGCATGTGTTGTATTAGACCCAGTGAGTGTTACAAGGGTATATGAAGAGAAGTAAAGATACAGGTGTTCATCACCTTGTGTCCAGGATACATTTTGGCACTGGGGACATAAGTCAATATGTGTGTATCTTGATAATTATAGGGGAGAGGATAAATACACTGATATTCAGGTCCTCCTTTTTTCTTTAAGCATTTTAAACAAACTCAGCACCTTTGCTGTGATTGTCATGGTGCTTATTAAGATATGCTTCTAGTTCTGGTCTTTAGTCCATGTTGCAAGCAACTTCTCCATATCAGCTATAGGTTCCTTATGCTGCCTGGTTAATATTGTAATGTGTTGTGAGACGCACTGGTGGCTACATACCTTGGTCAATGGATTCTAGGCACTGGGAGAGACGTCCAAAGTGCTCTCCAAGTGGTGTGTGTGCACCCTTCCCAATGCTGATCATCGAGCTGCTCTTATGCCTACTTCTCCAGGTAGTTCTGCCCCGAGACAGCTCTCAACCATCTGAGTAGCTCTCAGGTCCGGACCCAGGGGCGCCAGCTACACTATTGTGGTGCAGATCTTTTAACACCCTCAGCAATCTTGTCCTTGTTATTTAAAACTGTTATTATTGTAGAGTGAGACCAGCCAAAGTTGTGTGTGATAACATCCACTGCTTTGCCGCTTTCATATTGTTTAATAACTTTTAACTTGTTTCCAAATCAATGATATCTTTTCTTCTTGGATTTCTCCACAGATTTATTTGGGTGGTGCACTGACGCCATGAAGCATTTCATTTCACAAAAATATACAAGTTACAAAATACATATACGCACACAGGAGATGTAAGAATCAACGTAAGGAGCTGGTGCTTGATACTTTATGAGACTGGTAACAAAATCTTACACAGTACAGTGTTCTTTCTTCTTAGTAAAAAGTGAAAGTACACATTACAATAAAGAGTACATACAGTGCATCCAGAAAGTTTTCACAGCGCATCACTTTTTCCACATTTTATTATGTTACAGCTTTATTCCTAAATGGATTAAATTCATTTTTTTCCTCAGAATTCTACACAAAATACACCCCATAATGACAACATGAAAAAAGTTTACTTAAGATTTTTGCAAATTTAATAAAAATAAAAAAATTGAGAATGTACATGTACATAAGTATTCACAGCCTTTGCCATGAAGCTCAAAATTGAGCTCAGGTGCATCCTGTTTCCCCTGATCATCCTTGAGATGTTTCTGCAGCTTAATTGGAGTCCACCTGTGGTAAAGTCAGTTGATTGGACATGATTTAGAAAGGCACACACCTGTCTATATAAGGTCCCACAGTTGACAGTTCATGTCAGAGTACAAACCAAGCATGAAGTCAAAGGAATTGTCTGTAGACCTCCGAGACAGGATTGTCTCGAGGCACAAATCTGGGGAAGGTTGCAGAAAAATTTCTGCTGCTTTGAAGGTCCCAATGAGCACAGTGGCCTCCATCATTCGTAAGTGGAAGAAGTTCGAAACCACCAGGACTCTTCCTAGAGTTGGCCGGCCATCTAAACTGAGCGATCGGGGGAGAAGAGCCTTAGTCAGGGAGGTGACCAAGAACCCGATGGTCACTCTGTCAGAGCTCCAGAGGACCTCTGTGGAGACTGGAGAACCTTCCAGAAGGACAACCATCTCTGCAGCAAACCACCAATCAGACCTGTATGGTAGAGTGGCCAGACTGAAGCCACTCCTTAGTAAAAGGCACATGGCAGCCCGCCTGGAGTTTGCCAAAGGGCACCTGAAGGACTCTCAGACCATGAGAAACAAAATTCTCTGTTCTGATGAGACAAAGATTGAACTCTTTGGTGTGAATGCCAGGTGTCACGTTTGGAGGAAACCAGGCACCGCTCATCACCAGGCCAATACCATCCCTACAGTGAAGCATGGTGGTGGCAGCATCATGCTGTGGGGATGTTTTTCAGTGGCAGGAACTAGGAGACTAGTCAGGATAAAGGGAAAGATGACTGCAGTAATGTACAGAGACATCCTGGATGAAAACCTGCTCCAGAGCGCTCTTGACCTCAGACTCGGGCGACGGTTCATCTTTCAGCAGGACAACGACCCTAAGCACACAGCCAAGATATCAAAGGAGTGGCTTCAGGAAAACTCTGTGAATGTTCTTGAGTGGCCCAGCTAGAGCCCAGACTTGAATCTACTTGAACATCTCTGGAGAGATCTTAAAATGGCTGTGCACTGACGCTTCCCATCCAACCTGATGGAGCTTGAGAGGTGCTACAAAGAGGAATGGGTGAAACTGGCCAAGGATAGGTGTGCCAAGCTTGTGGCATCATATTCAAAAAGTCTTGAGGCTGGAATTGCTGCCAAAGGTGCAACGTATTGAGCAAAGGCTGTGAATACTTATGTACATTTGATTTCTTAGTTTTTTTTATTTTTAATAAATTTGCAAAAACCTCAAGTAAACTTTTTTCATGTTGTCATTATGGGGTGTTGTGTGCAGAATTCTGAGGAAAAAAATGAATTTAATCCATTTTGGAATAAGGTTGTAACATAATAAAATGTGGAAAAAGTGATACGCTGTGAATACTTTACGGATGCACTGTAAATATATTTGAAACATCTGTTTCTTAGAGCTGTTAAGTACATACATGCATTAGATGTGCACTGTACCCTTATATAGCTGTAAGTGCAATTGGTTTAGAATGCACATGGTGCAATAAGAAAGATACGCCCTCTCCAGCCATTGAACATATGTTGGGTCAGATGTTGTTACATCATTTTTTTCACCACGACTTACACAGTATTACTCAGTAAAGATTTTCCACTTGAATATTTCATTCATTGAGATATATATAGATATATACACTCGCCTGCCACTTTATTAGGTACACCTGTTCAACTTCTTGCTAAAGAAAATATCTAATCAGCAAATCTTATGGCAGCAACTCAATGCATTTATGCATGTAGACATTGTTAGGACAACCTGCTGAAGTTCAATCTGAGTATCAGAATGGGGAAGAAAGGAGATTTGAGTGACTCTGAACGTGGCATGACTGTTGGTGCCAGATGGGCTGGTTTGAGTATTGAGTATTTCAGAAACTGTTGATCTACTGGGATTTTCATGCACAGTCACCTCTAGGGTTTACAGAGAATGGTCCAAAAAAGGGAAAATATCCAGTGAGTGTCAGTTCTCTGGATGAAAATGCTTTGTTGATGCCAGAGGTCAGAGGAGAATGGCCAGACTGGTTTGAGCTGATAGAAAGGCAACAGTAACTCAAATAACCAGTTGTTACAACCAATGTATGCACAAGAGCATCTTTGAACACACAACATGTCAAGCCTTGAAGCAGATGGACTACAGCAGCAGAAGACCACACCTGGTGCCACTCCTGTCAGCTAAGAAAAGGCAACTGAGGCTACAATTCTCATAGGCCCACCAAAATTTGAAAATAGAAGATTGGAAAAACATTGCCTGGTCTTATGAGTCTCGACTCCTGCTGCGACATTTGGATGGTAGGGCTGGAATTTGGCCGATTTGATCCATCCTGCCATGTATCAATGGTTCAGGCTGGTGCTGATGGTGTAATGGTGTGGAGGATATTTTCTTGGCACGCTTTGGGTCCCTTAGTACCAGTTGAACATTGTTTAGAAGCCACAATCTACCTAAGTGTTGTTGCTGACTAGGTCCATTTCTTTATGACCACAGTCTAGCCATCTTCCGATGGCTACTTCCAGTAGGATAACACGCCTTGTCACAAAGTTCAAATCATCTCAAACTGGTTTCTTGAACAAGACAATGAGTTCATGGTAGTCAAATGGCCTCCACAGTTACCAGATCTCAATCCAATAAAGTAACTTTGGGATGTGGTGGAACAGGAAATTCACATCACGGATATGCAACCAACAAATCTGCAGCAACTGTGTGATCCTAACATGTCAATATGAACCAAACCCCCGAGGAATGATGCACCTTGTTGAATCTATCTATGCCTTTAAGAATTATGGCAGTTCTGAAGGCAAAAGGGGGTCCCAACCAGGTACTAGCAAGGTGTACCTAATAAAGTGCCTGTTTTTTGTATATATAAATATACATACCAAGGTATATGCAGATATATAGATACTTGCATATAATCATCTTCTATTATCCTTAAGTTTTAAAAAAGTTCTATTATTTTGTTCATTACAGCAAGCGTGTATGCTTTATTTGTGAAAATGTCTATGACCAAGTCCACACCACAACACGGAAAGTGAAAGTGTTTAATGTATACTTTTACTGATTTATGAACCTTGTTCATAAATTATAGAGATAAATCTTGAAATTTCTGGCATCCTGGCTGGAAAATAGAACAGAGATCCCTCACTCAACCTACATTAATTTGGCATCCTCTGGGTGGGCGTCCTGTTAATTGTTTTAATTAATTACTAGCATTGCTAAAGGCAAACTGATAATTAATTAACTGTGTGATCATTCAGCCCCTTTTCCTACAACTGTATGAGTGAAATGCTGTCTGTAATGGAGTTGGACAAGGAAGCCACAAGTTCAAACCTTGCTAAAGTAAAGCAAGGTGCACAAGCAAGAGAAAAAATAGCTAAAGCAACACATTCATCTTGCTGAAAAACAGAGCCAACTGATTACTGACTACCCGGCAGATGCAAAGTTTATGCTAACAAATACAGTATACTGTGTGCGAAACTTTGGAGAAAACTTCATTACTGACCAGAATGAAGAAGAAGAGCCTCCGAACAAAGGAAGATAAAGTACGTTGAACATCCTTCCACATTTGACAGAGAAAGCTGACCCAGAAGGATTGGAACAAAGCATCGCCTCCACCCAGAGTCTACAAGAACCAAGCCATAAGTACACCAACATTGATTGTAAGAGCAAGACTGTAACTGGTAGTTAGGATAAAGACAGCTAATATATTCTTGGTATCACTGGAGCAGAAAAACAATAATCTTTGTGTAGGACAAGTCTGTAGCAGTTATAGGTTTCTCTCCCTCAAATCAGTAGGGAAGTTTAGAGCAGCATCTCTCTCACCACACACTGTCTTTTGGGGTTAAATCAGTGCAGACTAGCTGTGAAGAAATCAACACCATCATCACAATGCAAATGTATTTGAGATATCTTGAAATGCACAGGAAGTTATTTTGAGATATTTAAGAATACATTTCAGATATCTCAAAATGAATTTGAGATTTCTTAAAATGGGTGGGATGTTCTTTTAGAATATCTCAAAATATAATTAAGATATCTCAAAAAGCATTTAAGACAACTTAAAATTCACTGTTGTTTGAGATATCTACAGTATAATACATTTTTAGATATCTAAAATTCATGCTATCTTAAAATGGATCTCTGCTCCATTTCAGATATCTAACAATGCATTTCAAGATATCTCAAATTGTATTTCAAGATATCTAAAATACATTTTAAGATATCTTTAAAAGGACAATTAATTATTTCAAGATATCTCAATTACATTTCAGATATCTACAATACAATTTAAGATATCTGAAATACATTTCCAGATACAGTATCTCAAAACAGCTTCCTGTCCATTTTCAGATATCTCAAATACATTTTCAGATATGTCAAAATCTATTCCTGCTCATTTCATGATATCTCAAATACATTTTAAGATATCTTATAATAAACAAGAAGTCCTATTGAAATAATAGGCAGTTTTACAAGAAATGATTTTGAGATATTTTGAAATGCATTTAAGATATCTTAAAATGCATGAAAGTTCAATTTAAGATATCCGAAAATTCATTTGAGATATCTTGAAATGCAGACACAATTATTTTGAGATATCTGAAAATGTATTTGAGATATCTCAAAATGTATTGTAGATATCTTAAAATATGAAGGAAATTATTTTAAGATATCTCAAAGCAGGTTTCAGATATTTTAAGATATCTGAAATTCATTTTGAGATATCTCTAAATATTAATTTGGCTTGCCATAATGATCCATTTATCTGCAAGTTCACAATTCTTAAGAGAACATTTTAGAGCCAGTCAGGAATGAATAACATTTTTTGAATACAGTACTTCATTTGATAAGAATGAAGAAAATGGAATTTATAAGTTATGTGCCTTTCTCTGTTGGAGAGAAAAGATCAAATTAAGCTGGGAGTAGATTTATGTTTTGTGTTGTTTGTTACTGTTCTTTGTTTGTATATACTTGCATGTATCTATTTTCTACTATCCTTTTGTTATGATTATGAATAAATTGTATTACTTGGTTTATTGCAGCGTATGTGTTTGAGTTATTTGTTGAAGAATATTCACCACATGTAAGCTACAAACAGAGAATGTGGAATTTATTTAATGTGGACTTTCACCACTTTGTGTACTTTATTAATAAAGTGTATAAATCTCATCGTTTTGATATTAAGGTTGGAAAGTGAAACAGACATCTCACACAAATCACATTACCTGCCTCACTATTTCACTAGCAGGTGTAACAGAAATTACATTGCAGCAGCTCCAGTCTAACACCTCTTGACTAATGTGGAGACCCCTTTAGGCTATGACATTTTTTGACAAGGGTCGAGTAGGAACGGTCAGGCAAAAACACTGTCCATATTCAAGAGGGATGCTGCCCCCTACTGTCTCTCTACTGGTATTTCTCAGAGCTTGATAATCTTTGCTGGCCACCACCTGCTGCTCTTGGACTTTCTGTCAATCCCACTATGGGCATACTGTTTCTCTCGATTGACCGATTAAGTTTCTTTCTTGAGATTCTAGAAAAGCTATTTTGGAAAATGCATGAGTGGACAGCTAAAAGAGTATCAAATAAAATGTAGAGGGCAAATGACATACTGTGAAGACCAATAAACATAGCTTACTGAAGTTAAATGCAATATGTTGGCACCAGATAACACTTTGACGATAGTGTTTTATCACCATATTTTGTTTGTATAATATTCAAAAGTCAACATTTAGCACTAGAGGGACTTTCAGTTAATTTACTTTAGGAAAGAAGATTTTTTTGCACCCTGCCATTGATCGTCTCAGAGTGTTATCTCACTAGATGTGCCACATCTGGTGTTAATTGCTGATGCAGGACAGAATGTGAGAGTTCACTCAAAAGGGCTAATCAGAATTCTGAAGAGCAAGGCAAGAACATGCTGAGGCTGTTTAACTGGAAAAGGAGTATTACAGATCTAATTCTGCCTTAGAAAAGACTTCACCTAAGCAATTCATCACATCCCTAATAGTGTTAGTTTTCTTCATTAACTTCCGTATCCTAAAGTAACATTTTGGCTTTTTGAATGCAAGAAGAAAATGAATGCCGACTAGCCCACAAATCCTGAGAAATCAGCTATTGCCACAGTATGCAAACCTACAATTGTTATAACTGAGTTATAAAATTTCATTCAATTCTTTTTGTATAATGCACTGAGCATAGGCACAAGTTCCCAACTGTAAACCCATGATAAATATAATTAAAGCATACATCATTTATATATGTACATTCACAAATTAGGTTGCAGTACAATGTAGCAAATTTCAATCTGATTAATATAACATTATGGCAAAAGATATCATTATGCAGTGCCTATAAAAAGTATTCAGCCCCCTTGGATATGGTCTGAGGAGACTAAAACTGGGTTTTTTGACAATAGAATAAACACCATGTTTTGGGGGAAGCCAAACGCTGTAATTATCAAAAGCACACCACCCCCTCAGCCCCATTGTGGTAGCAGCATCATGTTGGGTGGAAGTTTCTCTGCAGACGTTCCTGGAAGGCTTGTGAGGGTAGAAGGGAATATGAAGGCAACAAAATACAGGAACATACTGGAGGAAAACTGATGCAGTCTGTCAGAAGTTTATGCCTTAGGAAAAGATTTGTTTTCCAGCAAGACAACAACCCCAAAAGCATAAAGTCAAAGTTACACAGGAATGGCTTAATTATACAATACAATACAATACAATTTATGTTTTGTATAGTCCAAAAATCACACAAGACATGCCGCAATTGGCTTTAGCAGGCCCAGCCTCGACTCTCTAAGAAGACGACAAAAAACTCCCCTGTAGGGAAAAAATGGAAGAAACCTTGGGAAAGTCAGTTGAAAAAGAGACCCCTTTCCAGGTAAGTTGGGTGAGCAGTGGGTGTCAAAAAGAAGGGGGTCAATACAATACAATACACAGAACAGAACAAATCCTCAATACAGTATAAAAATAAAACTTTTACAAATACGGAGCAGAATTTAACAGTAGATGATATTACATAATATGATTTAAATTTGTTTAGAGTCCTGGAGATCTCAGCCGTCAAGCTGCCTCCTCCATTTGGCCATTCTACAGCTGAGTCAGCGCTGGGCCAGCCAATCCGATGAAAGGACCCCTCTTTCCCACGATTCCTGCGATTCTCCATCAGGGATGACTTTACTTTAGGCAGGCAAAACAACTTGGCAGGTGGGCCGTGGCACCAAGTGCCACATATGAGTACCGAGAAGAGAAGGTGAGGGTTAGTAACAAATTATAACTATCATGTTACTTATGTTTTAGTGATAATGACTGACAACAGAGATGCAGATGCAGCTCTAGTCAGGATATGCTAAACTGAAGTAGTGAGTTTTCAGCCGGGATTTAAAAGCTAAGACCGAAGTGGCATCTTTTATTGTAGCAGGCAGTCCATTCCACAGTTTAGGGGCCTTGTAACTAAAAGCTTGACCTCCCACTGTTATTTTTATTAATCCTTGGAATAATAAGCAATGAGGCATCTTGAGATCTTAATGTGCGCTCTGGTTTGTAAATCATAAGTTCAGACAAGTAAGCCGGACCTTGGCCATTTAATGCTTTATATGTTAAAAGGAGGGTTTCGAAATCTGCCCTAAACTTAACCGGGAGCCAGTGTAAGAATTTAAGAACTGGAGTTGTGTGTTCATATTTTCCCGTTCTTATAATAATTTTTGCAGCTGCATTTTGGATTAAGTGGAGGCTGTATAAAGAACAGTTTGAACATCCAGTGAACACCACATTGCAGTAGTCAGTCCTACTATGAACAATGCTGCACAGCCCCTCTCTGACACACTAATACTGAGTACTGTCAACCAGCTAATTATTTAACAGAAGTGTGTCAAGAAATGCTACTGGGCTCCTTTCTACCAAGAGCAATAAATACATCCACATAATTGCTCACTGGGAATAGGACTGAAGTTTTCTTTCTTTTTAATTTTCTTGCTTTATAGTCATTCTAGTGTGTGTTCAGACCATACTGAGCGTATGTTTTTTTTTTATCTATTTATGTATTTATTTTTTAACAAGCTTCTGCAAACCACTAAATGTTCCCAATGGGGAGAACAATTAAGATTTATCTGTCCATCTAGAAACAACAATGTTAATATCCTGGATTAGCCAAGTCAGAGTTCAGAATTCAATCCAATTGAGAATTTATGACTGCACTTCAAAAAGGTTCTTCACTCACAATTTCCATTGAGCCTGACAGAGCATGAGCAGTTTTGTGAATAAGAAGAATGAAGACAAATTGTAGTGTGTGGATGTGCAAAGCTGACAGAGACCTGTACACACAGAATCAAGGCTATCATGGCTCCCAGAGGTGAATCTACTAAATATTGACTTCTGTGTTCAATTATTTTACACTTGTAATAATTTAGACCACTTTGCAGAAATCTGTTTTCAATTTGACATTAAGAAGACTTTTTTTGTTTTAAACAAATGAATTCCACTATGATTCAATGTTGTATAACAATAAAATATGAAAACTTCAAACAGAATGGATACTAAGTCACTGTAAGTGAGATATGGGCAGCTCATCATAAAATCAAAGGAAACAAAAACTCCAGTTAATAGCTTTGTCAAGACAACATCAACTTGGAGTTGGTGTGTCCAAGGTCAGTTATAACTGACAAAATGTATGTTTCTGGTGAGCTAGGCTAAAAAACGTATCTAGTGCGAAGTGGGTAGTGATATCATTATTGGTCAATGTGAGACACTTCTATCACAGAAGGGGGTCACTCAAAATCCTATATATAGTAGGAGAAACTCTACATACTCTTATATTCACTATACAGTCCAGTACTGTTGGTTTAGAGTAGATGTAGTAGTAGTAGTAGATCTGTTTTAATTTGCACAAGAGAATTGTATTTCATTATTATAATGAGTGGCCATTACGTTTTGCATAAAAAGTAGTGTTTTTTTTACAGTTTAATAACACTTTGTGTATGTCATATACAGTATCTATGAGACAATCAAATCTCAATAAATAAAGTACATTACATTCATTGTATGCAAAGTTGTGTTTATGTGAATATTTCTGGGGAATGGGGTCCATAGCTTTCATCAGATTCTTAAAGATGTTCACGACTCAAAAAAAGGTGAAGAATCAGTGCTCTACAGCATCTTGATGGGGTTTTTAGATCTTGCCTTTGACTTGGCCACTCTGTAACTCTATGTTTCTTTCTTTTCAGCTAGTCCTTGGTGGATATGTTGCTATGCTTAAGATCATTGTTATGTTACAAGATCCACTTTTGGTTTAGCTTCATTCTTTTGACAGATGGTTTGATATTATTCACAAGCAGGTCTGGTACGATGAAGAACTCATAGTGGATTCTATGATGATAAGCTGCACAGGATGTGATGTGGCAAAGCAGTCTGAAACCATAACATTGTCACAACCATCCTTAACAGATGGTCATCAGATTCTTCTGGTCAAAGGCTGTCTTTGGTTTTTGCCAGACATGCAGCCCTGCTCAAGGTAAGAGGGTTTGAAAATGGATGGATAAATGGATGTCTTCTGGTAATACGGCTAAATAACTATCTTTGCATTGTCTATCCAGAACACATTGTTCCAGGAGTCCTGGTTTTACCTAGGTGTTTATGTGCAAATTTTAGTCCCACCCTGATGTTATTTCTGGACAGAAAGGTTTCCTATTTGTGCTCCTCCCATGTAGATCTGACTTGTGCAGCCTCTTTCTAATGGTAGACTCATGCACCTGTGATATTCATGGCATCATGACCTACCTGTAGGTGCTGTAATGAAATCGAGGTGTTCACGGAGACTTCTTCCAGCATCTTGTGTTCTGTTCTGGAGCTGAACTTGCTAGGGAAGCCTTGCCTGGACAAGTAGTCATTTTTTTTAAATCTTCTTCACTTGTAGATCATCTTCTGGATTGTGAATTGGTTGATTTTCAATTGTCTGGAGATCTTTTTAAATCCTTTCTCAGACCCATAGGCATCAACACCCTTTTTTCAGACGGCTTCAGAGAACTAATTCATTTTTGGCCACATACTTCAAAAATAAAGAGCAAACCAAACTAAATGAGATTTAAATAAAATAAGTCCCTCCAAGATCCTCTCTAATGATTTTTTGATCATTTGCACTTGATTTGGTGCATCTAAATCTAATTTGATTCATTAGACATAGTGATAAATAAAGTGTTTTACTTAAATTTTCTGCACACACAATTTGCATTTATGTTTTTTTAAATTATGATGGCCTATAAAATGTAAATGTGGCACATTGTTTGTTACATTTATGTTTGTTTACAAGACAAAAGAAAGGCGTGTTGTTCTGCCTTTATTTATAGATACTGTTTAAATGAAGATCAAATAATGATATATCCACATACTGCATTTAAAAAAAAATGAGATATACTTTTTCAAATGAGTGTTTGCTTTAATATTTTAAAATAATACCACATTTTGATCCTGAAGTGGGTCTATTACCCTTTTCTCTATATAACAGGAGAAGTGATAATAAGCTTGAGACATTCAGACCCCCTGAAATAAGCCTTTCTGATTGGGCGAGATCATGGCTGTTTCATTCTTTCTTATCACTTCCTACTCTGCCCAAAACCTTTCCATCTGCAGTATGGCACTTGCTGCCTGCATAAAGTACCACAGCTCTTACGCCTCTTGTTATCAGCCTTCTTGTTTCATTAGCACATTTTTGGCCGATAATGATGTCCTCATTTTTAATGCATGTACTGTATTTCTTAGTTATTTACACAATTCCAACTTCAGGTTTGTCAGTATCAAGGCCACCAGAATGATTATGTCTGTTCCTTCAGTGCAAAAATTAAAAGTAGGGAACACTAATATGCACATTTTAATGAACTCTTGTGTTCAAGCAGTTGTCATATCACCAAAAAAAAAATTACAAGGATGACTCAAATGAAACAAAGCACGAAACAAGATAACAATGTAAATGTGAAGGCAAACGAAGGACAATTTTAGTGTGCACAGTCTTTGTACTCAAGGCACTGTGCAAATTGTATTGATGAAATATAAACACCTCTCCTGCCATGATTTTCTGATTATACAGTAGTTGTTGTTTGAATCTGGTACTTTTTTATTTTTTCTCAATGCCATTTTGCATTTCTCTGTTTCTGCTAACATTGTGTAAATCTCTCAATAGAGCTGAACAGCAGCTCAGTTTTGCTGACGAGCCAATCAGATTGCACACTTTTAATAATGGTTAGCAGTATTTGCCTTACGTCAGTCACAGTCATTTGCCATGCCCAGTCATTGGCATCTTTCTCAATGTGCTCACTTCATGGTGTACCTTGCATGTCATTCTCATAATATATCCTTACACTATGGTTAAGTTTAGAGTTGTGGAGGGTTATCCTATTCAGGACTAATGATGACTATTGTGCCTTGCAGTAGACACATCATGCACTGGAGGTACTGTGTACTACTGTGTTGTTTTTGTTGTGTAAATCATGTGACATAAATATGCAATTCAATTGGCCTCTCAGGGCAACCTCTGAACCGCAGAGGAGGTGATGGATAGGTATGGTGTCAAGGAGAGGAATGAAGAAGGTCAGAGGATAGTGGATTGTGTCAAAGAGATGGACATGGCTGTGGTGAATACGTATTTTAAGAAGAGGGAGGAACATAGGGTTATGCACAAGAGTGGAGGAAGATGCACACACGTAGATTACATCCTATGTAGAAGAGTTGATCTGAAGGAGACCGAAGACTGCAAAGTGGTGGCAGGGGAAAGTGTAGTTAAGCAGCATAGGATGGTGGTCTGTAGGATGACGTTGGAGATCAAGAAGAGGAAGAGAGTGGGGGTAGAGCCAAGGACCAAATGGTGGAATCCAAAGGAAGACTGCAAGGCTGAGTTTAGGGAGGAGGTGAGAGAGGCACTGGGTGGCAGTAATGAGTTACCAGACAGCTGAGAAACTACAGCTGATTTAGTAAGGTTGACTGTGGTGTTATGGGTCCACAGCTCGCTGAGCAAAGGCTTTTTCTTTTTAAATAAATAATCACTGCACTCGAGGCGGCTTCATGAGGGGGCGTAGTGGCCATAGCAAGCCACGGGGCGTTTTGCGGTGTGGCCGTTTCTCACCTAGTGCACAGGTGAGGGACTGCCCACATCCGTAATTGTTCCCGTGGCTAATGTGCTGCAGCTGCTATGGCCCCTCGCTGTTTAAAAGAAGTGCGAGTTGGTTGAGAAAAAGATCAGAGGAAAGAGAAAAACAGAGAACGGAGGTTACAGGGAGCGAGGAAGCAAGTCGGTGAGAGAGAAAGAGACAGACACGTGAAGCGTGTGGGCGAGCGAACGAGCGCTCGTGGGCAGCTGCAAGGAAGCTGGGTGTTAGGCCGACACCCAGGCGTTGGCGTTGAAGTCACTCCCGCTGAGCGAGCAGGTAGCGGGAGTGACCAGTGAAAGGCGACTGGCCGTAGAAGACCGGAAAGGCAGTGGGAGTCGCGAGGCTTGGAGGTGAAGTCCTTGGTGTGGGCGTCCTGGAGACCAAGGAGTCCAAGTCTCAGGTCTGGGATGAGTGCCAGACTGAAGCCAGGATCGGGAGGTCTCCAGAGCTGTGTTTGTGATAGAGAAGGTCAGCTGCAGAGAGGGCGTCTCGCCTGCTGCAAAGCCCAACTGGGAGAAGCAGGTGAGACTCTAACAGAAAAGAAGCACCAGGCTTGTCGTTGTTGTTTTTTTAAAGACTGCTTCCTGTTTGAACGTTTTAACCTTGTTTTTAAAGGATTGTTTTTTCTATTTTTACCTCCACGTGTTTTTATGGATTATTTATTTATTGAAGAATTTTGAATGAACTGCACTATTTATTGAACACTGTTTTTGTTGACTATTTTAACAAAAGCACTATGCACCTTTTTGAACCATCCCCTTGCTCAAATGTTGTCTCACTGTCTAGCTCACCTCGGTTATATCTATCGACGGTGTTGGGTTCAAGGGCTTCCGAACAGTGATGGGAGCGTGGAGCCGAAACCGCATCGTCACGGTGACAGCAAGAAGGGTGCTTGGCGGGAGGAAAAGGAAACCTGGTGGTGGAATGAGGAAATACAGGAGAGTTTTTAGCTATTATATATACGATTAGGCCTAAACCTTTTAATGAAGTGATTGGAGCATAAAAAGGATCTCCTTTATGTAGACAAGGAGGTAGTAGACCACGGCTCTCCAACCTTTTTTCCCCTTAGAGCTACTTTTACAAAATGAAAATGGCTGAGAGCTACTCATGTTTCTAACGTTTATTCTCATAGCTTATTTCAACCCAAACAAACTAAATAAGCTTATTTTGCCTGAACATTTATAAAATGTTGGTGTCCACAACTCACATTTTGCATTAAAACATCACACAAAAAAATATTTAGTTCACCTGCAAGTTCATTTTGTATGTCTGTATGCATTTTCTAGTGTATCTCACACTACTGAATTAAAACATGAATGCTGTCAAAACAAAACAATGCAATTACAAATACACAGATATTACTTATTCATTTGTCATTTTGTTACATGTCACTGTTTCACTTCACAAGAGTATTCACATGTCCACTTGCGTGTGTGATGTGTTTTTTAGTTAGTCAGATGACTGGCACTGCATGGAGTCAACAAGAGAGGCAGGTGTATGGTAGAGTGTAGCCACTTAGGTTAACTCTTATGTTATTTAAATCATTTAAATGTTCATCTATCAGTCTTGTTCTGAACTTTGATTTCATGACATTCATGTCAGAAAAGGCAGACTCTCAGAAGGATGGAGACCCAAACAAAGCAGACATTTTCAGAACTGCTTGGTGAAGATTTGTATAGTTATCTGGCTCTGCTAAGCTCCAGAAATGCTGAAAATGCTGTTGAGATTTTAACTGCACATTATTTTGAAGGTTTACTAATATATAATATATAAAATCAAATGTCTGTCTGTCTGTCTGCCTGTCTGTCCACTTTTCACGAGAGAACTACTTAACAGATTTAGATCAGGTTTTTTTCTATAAGGAAGGATTGTGATATGATTTTTTGGAAAGATCGCCCGCCCCTAATTTGACTAATCAAGTTTTCAAATTTATGTAGGATTCATGAACCGTTTGGCGAGCTACTTGTAGCTCGCAAGCAACGTGTTGGAGACCCCTGTAGTAAACAGATGTTTCAAATCAAGACCAGTTTCAAATGCTCAGAGATCTAAGAGGCAAACACAGTCTGACCAACAAAGGAGACAAAATATTATGAAGCCTTCTGTGGCATTTCCAATAAGATCATGTAGAGACTATGATCTAAGTGTAAATGAAATGTATTTGTTGGATTGCAAGTTTGTCAAGTGAAATAAAAAGCTCAAATTTTTACATGAAGCACAGGTATCTCCAGATTGATCACCATCATTCTTCAGTCAGATAACCTCCCACAACCATAGTCTTAAGCAAAGTATAATTAGGTATACCACGTAACACCGCTGACTTACAAGGTTAAGCAACAACCCCCTCAAAGGAGCAGAGCTCTGAAGGTCTGCAGCTAGACTCTATTGATTCTCAACATGCAATGGGTGCTTCATGATTGACATTATGGGCATTACATGATGGTGTTGGTGTTAGGTGACTGACCTCATATGTATTGCAGTTTCACTTTGTTGACTTTTTCACAAAAACAATAAATACTCCTCATTTGGCAATTTCCCTTTGCTGATAAGGAAAAATAATTAGGGGAATCTACACACACTTGAGGAATTATTGCAAAAATAGGACAGACTATAGAGTAGAAAAACAGGTCAACGGAGAGCAAGAAAAAGTTCAAACAGTGAAAAGAGAATTTAATAGTAGTTCCAAAACGTACCATCTTCTGACAGCATATGTAGGACAGTTACGCCATCTTAACAAGCTGTCAATTCATCCTGTAATGCAAACAACACATCATTAGCAGGGGTGGCAGCCAATGAGATGGTTAAGTTTATTAACTCTTTCAGGGCTGATGTCAACTTTTGTCAAAATTCTAGGGTAGAGGACAGTAATCGGCTGTAAACTGCGATAACACTCACCCTTCCGTTTTAGTTCGTCTCTCTCTTTGCTAGAAGGAAAGTTAAGTAGCTTTTTAATTTGACCAAGATTCCCTGCGTGAGTTAATTCATTGTTTACGACTTAGTGGGTCTGAATAATTAGACATAGAAAGAAAATGAAAACTATGTGATTAGTACAGAGTACAAAGATTCTACAAATGTATTCATAGACAAAGATTTACAGTTAGGAAACACGCAAATGTTTGCTGTCTGTGGAAGCTCCAAGAATTCACAGAGGGTCTATTGCATTATGGAAGTGTAAATGTAGGAAAAGAACTGTGGTAATATAGATGACACATATGTTTGCCATTGACAGGGGAAACAGCAACTGAAATGACAGAGTAAAGAATGCTTGTGTTTCAATGACACGTATCGGTGACAGAAACTGTAAGCAAATCCAAGAATCAAATAAACTGAGTGAGGATGGTCAAAAAGGGCAGAATGAACTGATCTTGCACTAGAAAAAATAAAATGAGCATGTAGAATGGGTTTGTGTTATAGTTCTGAAGTAATTACCCATCATCAATGTAGTGAAGAAGACCTACTGTTTTACAAATGATGGAAATAACACGGAATTTTCATGAGTGACTGAAGTTGCTCTGTAAATCCTACAGCAAAGCAACTGTGACTGCATAACCTCAACCTTGGGAGGTAACAAGAAAAGCCAACTTGTTGCCATGATCCTTGGCTTTGGACTGTCAGAAACTGATTATACACAGTTTCGTACAAATTTAATTTTGTTCTTCTTGTTGAATAATTTTGAATATTTCATTAAGAATGTCTCAACACAACTTTGGAAAGTGTTTTTATCTTGGTCACCTCCATTTCACCATAAACTCATTTTATCACAACCGTGTTTAATAGAGCAAAGATATTTGGTTTTTCTCCTCCTTTTCACCAAAAATGCTTGTGCTGCAGCGACTCGGGTATCCAAGTTTTTGGGTATTCAAAAAAACATTCAATCGTACTTCTAAAAAGAATGTATGGTAAGAGAACCCTCTTTAATAATTAATTGGGTTACAACTTTGTTTCGCCCTCTGACTTCCTTTTTTAAATAATGTTTTAGCTCTGTTGTTTTGTTTCCTAAACATCTGTTGGTGCTGTTACTTCAATGGCTGATGTCAGTTCAGTCATGTCATATTCTTAATGTATATGTTTTAGTCACCTTGTTTTATTAAAACATTTCTAACACACCTTACACAAAATATATGAGGAAGACTTGAACTTTACTTGTAACATTTTCACACAACTACTGTATGCTTTAAGCAATGGCTTATCGTAAAAAGTACACATTTTGAAAGACTTAAGAAGAATATCTAGAAGGAATTCCAAACTCATCAGAGGTTCATCTAGTATGTAACATCTTGATCAATAACATTTTTATTGTCTGATTACATGATGCGATACTCCTGTTTAAAAGTGAACAGGGACGGATTTAGACTTGATAAGGCCCTAAGCTATTTGAGACATGGGGCCCTTTATAAGTCCAGATATTCTATGTAAGTGCCAAATAAGATTTGTTTTGTGGGCCCACAAGAAGGTGGGGGCCCTAAGTTATAGCTTGTTTAGCTTATACGTAAATCCTGCACTGAAAGTGAATCAAATCTGACACATGTGGGACATAACAAGTAACAACCAAAATTTGGATCAAAAAGCAAAATTAAACAACTCTTTTTTTATGAGAATAATGGAAGAACCAAAACCTAAACTGGATAAGGTATTGGAAAATATGCAAGAGAAGCCATTTTGGCTTATTAGAGAGCTCTAGTTAGAAGGCAGAGCCCACTCCTGGGGCCTCATGTATAACGCCGTGCGTAGAACTCGCACTATAACATGGCGTAAGCACAAAAGCCGAAATGTGCTTACGCACAGAAAAATCCAGATGCAGGAATCTGTGCGTACTCCAACTTCCACGTTCTTCCGCTACATAAATCCCGATCAGCGTGAAAAGTAACGCTCGTGCACGCGGTTTATTTAAGGCCCCAACTCCTCCCAGAATTACGCCTCTTTGAATATGCAAATGAATATAAATCGCCCTTAAGCTCAGCCTTCTGTGAAAAGACAATGGGAAAAACACGGGGGGAAAATATAAGAATTTCAGCGAATACCAAGTGGAGTCAAAAGAAAAACATACTATTTGTTCAAATAAACCGTGGTATAATCAACAAAAGGAAGTTGATCGAGTGACATAGCGTGTTGGAGAAACTTGAAAGCTCACGTTCACAAAATCGCACAGTGCCGGAAATAAAAAAGTTGTCACATATCAAAGTCACCGTGAAAAGGCGAGCTGTAGCCCACTGTCTGAGTGTCATATGAAAGCTTATTAGGGTACAGAGAAAAAAAGGTACACAGTGGGGAAAAAGCACGAAATGTCAACTTCAATCTCAACATTTCCACTTTAATCACGTAGTTTATTTTGTCATTAAAGTAGAACATCATAAACTTCATCTTAAAATCGTTTAATTAACCAGTTTCTCAAATCACATCGTAATTAAAGTAGCACGTTAAATGCTTTGTTTTGTATTTGATTTTCTATGTGCTCTATGTGTGTGAATCACTACTTGCTTCTTAATCCGGCTCTCTTCCCCCAACTGGACACAGAGTCCATTACATTCGTGCTATTACAGCTCTCTGAATAACTAAAATACTGAGATGTATACGTGATATTTTTATGATGATAGGAGTTAAAGCACGTTATTAAACATGAGTTACACGGCGTAGTGATTGTGTGCGACCTTCGATGAAATAATTTATTGCAGCAGTACTCAGGGGCTGCTCTAGGCTTGTGGTGGCACTGAGCAGAGGAAGAATCGGTGGCTCCTTCGCCCGCCAATGTCAGTAAAGTAGCTTATGCACGGTGGATGGCCACGTCTGTTGCAGACACTGCATAGCCGCCTCGTGCTCATGACACAAGCATTTAACTTTTGCTGAAATTTGTTGCTGTGTTTTTAGCTGTGTTGTTATTTTCTCTTTCTGTTTTATATTCAATATATATTGGCGTAGCCGTCACAGCAGTCCTTGCTTTTCTTTCCCCATGTAACCAATCACCACACAATCAGCTCTGTAATAGAAGTTAAGCCATCTGTAAGCTTAGAGCGCCGATTCTCCAAAACGTTTAAGGAACATTGAAATATCTTCGTAGTACAGTACATGTTTAATTATTCTATCCTTCATGACACTCCCAGTGAAGAATATAGATTATTTAAATGAAGTTAAAGTTTTATCTGTATAATATAATAAACATATTTTGCTGCATTTCACCTTAAAAATGAAAGCGTCATCATATGTAAATTTTCTTTATAAAGTGGCTCAGGTTGTGCAATATTATAACTGTAGTGCAAGTTTACAGTGAGGTAATTGTACTTATAAGTACAAACAGTTCTACAAGGAGCAATGATTGAGTGTGTTTATAGGTCTTGGGATGAAACTGTTTCTGAACCGCGAGGTTCATACAGGAAAGGCTTTAAAACGTTTTGCCGTGGCTGAGGCAGCGTGTGCCTGATGCTGTATACCGATAATTCTCTTTCTGATCAGCTGCTGCTGTGATTCACACTCAGATACAGTGATATAAATACTCCGAGTGCTGCAGTGAGAGTAATATGGAAAAAGATGATCTGCTGTGGCAACTCCTAACGGGAGGAGCTGAAAGAAGAAGAAGAAGAAGTGAGAGTAACAACGCTAAAGCAGTTATGGTATTTGGAATACTATGGCTGTTCCCTGGACCATTATATTGTTACAAGTTAATTACAATCAGATGCGTTACACTAATAAACAATATGCGGTTAGTTTCAGTGTATTTATAAAGCCGTGTCAGGAAAATAATGAGTAACCACACAGGAACAGTAGCATTGCTTTGACGCTGGGTGCCGCCAGTCTGCAAAACCGAGCGGAGAACTTGCATACGACAAGGTATGAGGTACCGTGGAAAAGTGCGTGGCTTTATGCCAAGTGTAGGGTGCCTCGCAGTTAGGAGACCCGGGTGGAGTTTGCATGTTCTCCCTGTGTCTGTATGGGTTTCCTCTAGGCGCTCCGGTTTCCTCACACAGTCCAAAGACATGCAGGTTAGGCGGACTGGCGATTCTAAATTGGCCCTAGTGGGTGTGTTTGTGTGTGTCCTGCGGTGGGTTGGCACCTGCCCAGGATTGGTTTGTGCCTTGTGCCCTGTGTTGGCTGGGATTGGCTCCAGCAGACCCCCGTGACCCTGTGTTCGGATTCAGCGGGTTGGAAAATGGATGGATGGATTTACACTAAGTGTAGGTTTTATACATCGCGATTTGAACGTGGAAAAGTTCTTACGCAACATTTCTGTGCATACGCACCGTTTATACATGAGGCCCCTGGACATTTAATGACAGTGTCCAATCACACACACACACACACTGAGTTACATTATGTCAATTTAGAATTTCCAATCAATCTAATGTTCACATGTTTGGAATGTAGGGGGGAATCTGCCATACACAGAGCAACCTAAGTTCAAATTCTAAGTAGAAAAGGGCTGGGATGAAAATTAAAAATCTGGACACTGGATTCATGAGGCAGTAACATTAATCATTACACCATCCATATGTTGATGTAGTTAGGAAACACATTGTTTTCAGACAACAGTTACCAAATATTGAAGTGTCAAAAAAAAATTAAATGTAACAGACAACCACACCGAAAATTAAAGTTAATGTATAGAATCCAGTGTTTCCCAACCTCGGTCCAGGGGGCACACTGTGGCTGCAGGTTTTTGCTCCAAACAGCTTCTGTTTTTAATTGGACTCCTGGGCTAATTGAGTGATGTGTTATTGCCTAAGTTCTGTGTTTTGGGAACAATATAGACATTAGAAAACTAAGTTTACTAAAAAAGATATATATATATATATATATATATATATATATATATATATATATATATATATATATATTAAAATGTACAAAGCAGTTATATGGTTATAATGTATTTTTTCTTTTTCATCTTGATTTTCATTCTACTTTTCTAGGTCTTCTAATTGTTTAATTAATCCATTGTTTACGACTTAGTGGGTCTGAAGCTAAAGTAGTTGCAGCCTTTGATTATTCAGTGTGTTGTTTGCCAGCGTGTCTGCTCTGCTCATTTTTAATTGTCATTAATAAGATACAGCAAAGGGGAAAAACTGCACCGATAAAGGGCAAAATATAATGAAATCAACAAAAGAGAGTTAAGCATTTAAATCTATAGCAAAAGCAGAAATACAGTATTTCTAAATATTTTATAAATGTAAAAATCATGCTGCTGTGCTTTCTGAATGTGGAATAACAGAAAAATAATATCAGCTACTTAAATGAGATCAGTGCTGTCAGGTGTTACCACTGATTAGGAATCTGGTTGGAACAAAAACCTGCAGCCACAGGGGGCCCCCAGGACCAAGGTTGGGAAACACTGGTCTAGAAGAAGCTCGGCAATGTGAATCTAGTAACAGAGACAAAACACGAAAAGAGTCAACAGAGTGAAAGTGCTCTTGTAAAAACATGCTTTGAAACAGAAGTCTCTCCATTTATGTTGATTTTGGAAATGCAGAGTAGTACCAATAGCTGAGGTGTTTCAGGAGCCATTCTATAATCATGTTGAAATGCAGCAGATTCATTGTAAACAATTAAGTCCTTGTGGCCCATGTCTACAACACAAAACATCAATGACTTGTAATCAGTCAGATTTAAGGATACCCCACATAAAACAGCTTGTATTATTTTTCTTAATGTTCAAGAAAATATTTACAGATACAGCATTATAAACTACAAATTAGAGAAACTTGTTAAGCAAAAACTGAGGGAGAGAAGGCCATATAAAGAGACTGGAGGTTGATACCAGAGGGCTGTGTCTATAAAATGGGGTAAATTTTTTGAAACGGAGTTTGTCAGTAAGTATGCTGCCTCAACAAAAATAAATAACAGTAGGCCAAAAAGAATGGAAATTGGCCAGGAGATGAAAAGAGAGAACATCCTGTAAACTTAGGACAGACCATGGTCAAACCTATTGATGAGCAAATTCATTGTTCCTTGAGGTCTGAGAAATTGTGGAAATGTTCAGGAAATGCCAGCACAACAAAAACACAAGTAAGCTCACCAACTCCCTAGCACATTTGAACGAACCACCAGGAACTGTGGGAAACCCTTGCCTTTATGGAGCTGAGGGCAGTTCCTGATGGTTATGGGTGTGGAACACAAGGCACATAACAAAGGCTTGAGTCACTTTTAACTACATCTTGAATGTAGCTTAAGTATCCTGTGGCAACTAAAAGTCTAAAACACAACCAGTGTGGACTTTTCAAATCATTTTTATTATTGTGACTATTCTCTAGGTTTGCTCAACGATTTTAGGGGGGCAGTCAACTGTGTGACCATTCGTAGATGGCATCTTGGTCTCATATGGAGAGTCTTGGGGCACCTACGCAATGTATAGTCTGCACCCCTGTTTGTATCCCATCTCTACTTGCAGCCTTTTACCTGACAGTTACATGCAAGTGAGCACTGAAGGGCTGCACACTATCATTCATTTTATTCAATTGTACTTGCAGTCATTTATGGGAGAAGCTTTGTTTACAGTGTATTTCATGCGTCATCTTCCTTTACTGAAGCAAGTAAGATTACAATTTCCTTGTGAAATGCTATAAATAAAGCATCTATTTAACTTAGCTGGAAGGCATGCTGCTTATATGTTGTTTAACTTTTTCTCTCTGAATAACTCAGATGAAAAGCCGCAGGTGCCACTGAGACATGAGTTATTTCAAGAGCATTCAGTACAATAATACTTTGTTACATAGTAATGCAAAAGAAAACACATATAAATTCAACAGATAGTAAATATACACCAGTATACTAAATGATAATGATACTGCACTATGTACAGAGCTACATTTCTCACTTCTTACCTCAGCATTGAAGCTGAAAAAATAGTCAGACATAAGAGTCTGGCTTAAAGGAGGGATTAGTCTCTGAATAGCAGACCCCTTGCTATGAGCACATACAGTATCTGTCCCTCTCTGCACGCTGTAGTGAGTATCCATGTCTCTGAGACTTATGGACCATTCTGTCAGATTTTATGTAAGCACTAACTGCCAAACAAGTACAGAGTGACATTAACTCAATACCATTTGAACAGGCCAGAGACCACGAAGCAGATTTTTGCCCTAGTTTCCCATTTTGCCTTATGACCCCATTAATCACCTTGTGACTTTAAGTAAAATTAATATTCTGCTCAGCAGGAACAGGGAGAAATGCCTATTCAAGGCTGATTTCCCGTGTGGTTTAATTTAAGGGCCCCCAAAACCTTCATAAAGGATTAGGTACAATAAACCTGTTCACAAAGAAAAAAGCCAATTACATAAATTATTATGACAACTGGTTGCCAATCTAGGCCACTGCAAATAGGTCACGTTCTCAAAGTAGCAACTTTCTGCAGCAAATGTATGAGATGTGCCCCTGATAGATCTATTTTGAGAATCTGGTGTCAAAACAAACAAATTCTCTCAAAAGTAGATCTGAATTTACATCTGCAGAAATGGTACTCTTGACCTTTATGATCAGTAGGGGGTGATTTTGAGCCATTTCTCACACCAGAATAATTTGCAGTGAAGTATAAAGTCCAGCAAAATAACACCTTTTATTGGCTAACTAAAAAGATTACAATATGCAAACTTTCGAAGCAACTCAGGGCCCTTCTTCAGGCTTTTAATCTTTTTAGTTAGCCAATAAAAGGTGTCATTTTGCTGGACTTATCACTACATTCATAATGGCTAACATGGTACAACTCCCTAGTACTACAGTGAAGTATAAAAATGTTTGGTTTATTACAAATTAGTAATACAAGGAAAGGAAATACAGAGGGAGCAAAGTCAGAAAAGAACAAACAACACTGAAGTGCTAACTGCTCCACTGGCCCTTTGTCATCCCTGTGCATCAGACATGGTAACGAACACACTTAAGGCCATGTCACATTACATGATTCAGTTGTAGCCATCATTTATATACTGTATATATTTGCGTATAAGTCGGGTCTTGAAACCTGAAAAATCGATTCTCAAATCAGACCCCGACTTATACGCGTGCTCAAAAATGCGACACTTCAATTTTTTTGTTTTACATATTCTTGCTTTCTCCAATCTCGCACCAGATTCTCAGACACATCGAATTTTGTTGCAGCAGCGCAGTTACCAATTTCTTTCGCCACTTCTCAATTTCTCACAAAGGATCTGTAGATCAGACCTCTAACTAGCTGTGAAGGGAACACAATCTGCTATAAATTACATCTCCTCTGTGTAATCTTGTAGGTTCCAGACACAATTAAGTTCCAACATTTTCTTTTAGCTTTTGTGCATAAGGAGGTGAAGTTCTTCTTTAATACCTCCTGAAGAGCGATTTTGTTAGTGCCAAGATGCAACAATAAGGTAGATACTTCACCGTCAGCCTGAAAGACCAATTTATCCTCAACAGAAGCTTTCCCACCGTAGGAACTTTTTTCAGGAACCAGGGCCATTTTAGAAACTCAGGAACTTTTGTAGCAATCTCATGGCAGGAATTTGGGCCATTTGTAGTTCCTGGTGGATAGTTTCTGGTACTTTTCTATCATAGGTGGGGCTCGGGAGATGAATTGTGCGGATTGGTTGATCACCAGTACTAGCGCCATCTTACAAATCTGTTAGAAGTTTGGACTTTGGACAGTTATTGATGATGATGGAGCACTACGCTTTATACTGCATCACTCTTCATATCCTCCTCCCTGGTGCACCGTGTCATACGCCACATCAAATCATTTTTTGGATTTGTGTCCATTGAATCCCAAACATGTCTCACTTTGCACCGCATCACTATTCTTTGCACATTACATATTTTGTATAAAGGTTACAGTTCCTGTTGGAATCCAGGGACCAAAAGGACAATTTCTCCTCAGGGATTAATACAGTGTACCAAAGTGGCTCAGAGCCTACATCTTCCAGGAACTCACTGCTTCCCGAAAACAAAGTTCCTGTGGTGGGAAACTGCCTAAAGTCAAATATCTTCACACCAGGAGGTGTTTAATTTTAAGTTTGTCAGCAAGATAAGCAACCTAATAGTAGACTTTAGGAGAAAAACTTAGGGGTAACTGTTGACTGTAATCTGAATTTTAAATCGCATATTCATCAGACAACTAGGACAGCATTTTTTCACTTAAGAAACATAGCAAAAGTTAGACCTCTTATATCACTGAAAGATGCTGAGAAATTAATTCACGCTTTTGTTTTCAGTCGACTAGATTACTGTAACGCACTCCTCTCAGGACTACCCAAAAAAGACATAAATCGTTTGCAACGAGTGCAGAATGCAGCTGCTAGAATCCTAACTAGGAAAAGAAAATCCAAACACATTTCTCCAGTTTTGATGTCACTACACTGGTTGCCTGTGTCATTCAGGATTGACTTTAAAATTCTGCTTATGGTTTATAAAGCCTTAAATAATCTCGCCGCATCTTATATATCGGAATGCCTGACACGTTATATTCCAAATCGTAACCTTAGATCTTCAAATGAGTGTCTCCTTAGAATTCCAAAAGCTAAACTTAAAAGAAGTGGTGAGGCGGCCTTCTGCTGTTATGCACCTAAAATCTGGAATAGCCTGCCAATAGGAATTCGCCAGGCAAATACAGTAGAGCACTTTAAAACACTGCTGAAAACACATTACTTTAACATGGCCTTTTTATAACTTCACTTTAACTTAATACTGATACTCTGTATGTTCAATTCTTCATAATAACTATTCACAGTGGCTCCAAAATCCATACTGACCCCTACTCTCTCTTCTGTTTCTTTTTCCGGTTTCTTTGTGGTGGCGGCCTGCGCCACCACCACCTACTCAAAGCATCATGATGCACCAAAATTGATAGACTGAAAGACAGAAGTCTACGTGACCATCATCATCAAGTCCTTCCATGAAAACCCTAAATACAAAGAGGACTGTTTGATTTATGTTAGGTAGATTGCCCTGAGGGGACTGGGCGGTCTTGTGGTCTGGAACCCCTACAGATTTTATTTTTTTTCTCCAGCTTTTGGAGTTTTTTTTTTTCTGTCCACCCTGGCCATCGGACCTTACTTATTCTATGTTAATTAATGTTGACTTAAGTTTATTTTTTATTGTGTCTTCTATTTTTCTATTCTTCATTTTGTAGAGCACTTTGAGCTACATGTATATTTGTATGAAAATGTGCTATATAAATAAATGTTGATTGATTGAAAACATCGGAGGCACTACCACCCCATCAGTATTAACAGCACTCAGGTGGAGAGGGTGGACAAATACCTTCGTGTTCACATAACAGAGGACTTGATCTGGTCCAAGCACATCAACACAATGGTGAAGAAAGCACAGCAACATTACCACCAGAAGGCTTGTGGGTTTTAGGCTGCCTTCCTATATACTGCACTAAAGAACTTTTACATATCCCCCATTGAAAGTATTCTGACAGGAGAAATCACCATCTAGTTTGGAAACAGGACCACAAAGCTTATTAGAGATTGGTGCAGTCAGCTGAATGCATCACTGGGTGTGCACACCCTCAATTCCAGGACATTTGCACCAAACAACATCAGACCAGGGTAAAGAAAAGTATTCATGACAACGGGATGTAAACAATACTGCCACCAGTCCACAGTCCATCCATATGTTGAATATGGAAAGTGTCAAGAATTACATTATGTCCTATTGTAAAGTCCTTAATAAAATTTGATTTTTAACATTCCATATTATGCCATTGCCATTATGTCCTATTGTAAGGTCCTTAATAAAATTAGATGTTTAACATTCCATACTATGGCATTGCCAGTTATGAGTACTTTGTTGTTCTAAGCCTCAAAAGATGGGCTACTGAGTATCAGCTATGAGTTTTAATTGGTGACCTGGGTCTCAAAGAATTAAATTTTAACTTCTTAGATCCTCATCTCACTGTTACCCATTCATCCTCTTGCTGAGCTGGTGCTGCTGATTTTGACTGCATACTGACTACAGTGGGGCCTGGACAGAGTGAAGCTGAATCAGAAATGGACTAATTGTCTAAACAAGCTGATTCAATCCACTTTTCAGTTTGACTAATTGCCATCAGGTTCCTAACGTGATCCTCTGGAGCGCATATTTTTCCCCCACCAACTCTAAATTAAACCTACATTTTTGGCAGGTGAAGCTATCTGTACTGTCAGTAGGAAATTGTAAGCTGTACATACTGCAGAACACACTAGATGTAAACATGCCGTCAACAAGCAGGGAACAGAGTGAACTTATATTTAGTGCGGAGTTCATCTTCTTCTTTGTGCTCGCAGTAACTTTACACCTGTCGCTCTTGAGTTCAGGCTTTCACTGCCGGCTGGACGATCGACTTTGCTGGGCTGGTTGCTTTTCTATTCACGTGTCAGGTTTTATTCCAACTGATCTTTATTTTTTTGCTTTCAGTCATCTTCGATTAGCATCCATTCTCGGTAAGATACCAGATGTTCTTCTCTGTTGCTGTAAAACACTCTGTTCATATGAATGCTTCCGTTCCTGCTCATGTGACCCGACGTGAAACGGTGGCCCAATATGATTGAGTGTAGGTTGGTAAGCGCAAGGTTTCCCTGCACAGTAGCAGCCACAGAGAACTACTTTACTTGCAAAAGAATCAAAGTATGAGCTAATTAGCACAAGAAAAGTAATAAATGCACTATGATAAATGCCCAGTGGATCAGAATTTATTTTTTAATGTAATTTTATTAGGCAAGAACTGCTCAAGTATATAGAATTAATCCATTTGCGAGTCATCTACTATTATTCACTGAACATAACAATATGTATATATAAAAACTACATTTTGCAGTTATCTTCCAGTCAACATTGGATAAGGATGAAGTGTAATGTAAGGAAATAATCCTTACTAGAAGACAATCAATCACAAGTCCAGTATTTAATTTCAATTTACCACAGTCAATAAATGAATCTTTAGTGGTATTGGTAATTTTAGCAGTACTGCAAATTTAAGTGA
This sequence comes from Polypterus senegalus, assembly GCF_016835505.1. NCBI lineage: Eukaryota > Metazoa > Chordata > Cladistia > Polypteriformes > Polypteridae > Polypterus > Polypterus senegalus. The sequence goes on from NC_053158.1 coordinate 52,932,379, forward strand.
GGTTATGATAAATTACATTGAAATTATGAAAACTACACAAGAAAACATATTTGACATAGTTTGAAGGCAGAATAACAGATAATATTTGAAAACTCCTAGTGCATGTAATATATCTTTCATATATAACATGGCATCTTCAGTACAACTGTTTGTGTGATTATATTAACAGTTTACAGTGGGATGCAAAAGTTTGGGCAACCTTGTTAATAGTCATTATTTTCCTGTATAAATTGTTGGTTGTTACGATACAAAATGTCAGTTAAATATATCATATAGGAGACACACACAGTGATATTTGAGAAGTGAAATGAAGTTTATTGGATTTACAGAAAGTGTGCAATAATTGTTCAAACAAAATCAGGCAGGTGCATAAATTTGGTCCATTGTCATTTTATCGATTCCAAAACTTTTAGAACTAATTATTGGAACTCAAATTGGCTTGGTAAGCTCAGTGACCCCTGACTTACAGACACAGGTGAATCCTATAATGAGAAAGAGTATTTAAGGGGGTCAATTATAAGTTTCCCTCCTCCTTTAATTTTCTCAGAAGAGTAGCAACATGGGGGTCACAAAACAACTCTCAAATGACCTGAAGACAAAGATTGTTCACCATCATGGTTTAGGGGAAGGATACAGAAAGCTTTCCCAGAGATGTAAGCTGTCTGTTTCCACAGTTAGGAACATATTGAGGAAATGGAAGACCACAGGCTCAGTTCAAGTTAAGGCTCGAAGTGGCAGACCAAGAAAGATTTCGGATAGACAGAAGCGACGAATGGTGAGAACAGTCAGAGTCAACCCACAGACCAGCACCAAAGACCTACAACAAGACCTACAACATCATCTTGCAGCAGATGGAGTCACTGTGCATCGTTCAACCATTCGGCGCACTTTACACAAGGAGTTGTTGTATGCGAGAGTGATGCAGAGGAAGCCTTTTCTCCGCCCACAGCACAAACTGAGCCGCTTGAGGTATGCTCAAGCACATTTGGACAAGCCAGCTTCATTTTGGAATAAGGTGCTGTGGACTGATGAAACTAAAATTGAGTTATTTGGGCATAACAAGGGGCGTTATGCATGGAGGAAAAAGAACACAGCACTCCAAGAAAAACACCTGCTACCTACAGTAAAATATGGTGGTGGTTCCATCATGCTGTGGGGCTGTGTGGCCAGTGCAGGGACTGGGAATCTTGTCAAAGTTGAGGGACGCATGGATTCCACTCAGTATCAGCAGATTCTGGAGACCAATGTCCAGGAATCAGTGACAAAGCTGAAGCTGCGCCGGGCTGGATCTTTCAACAAGACAACGACCCGAAACACTGCTCAAAATCCACTAAGGCATTCATGCAGAGGAACAAGTACAACGTTCTGGAATGGCCATCTCAGTCCCCAGACCTGAATATAATTGAAAATCTGTGGTGTGAGTTAAAGAGAGATGGCCATGCTCGGAAGCCATCAAACCTGAATGAACTAGAGATGTTTTGTAAAGTGAATGGTCCAAAATACCTTCAACCACAATCCAGACTCTCATTGGAACCTACAGGAAGCGTTTAGAGGCTGTAATTTCTGCAAAAGGCGGATCTACTAAATATTGATTTCATTTCTTTTTTGTGGTGTCCAAATTTATACACCTGCCTGATTTAGTTTGAACAATTATTGCACACTTTCTGTAAATCCAATAAACTTCATTTCACTTCTCAAATATCACTGTGTGTGTCTCCTATATGATATATTTAACTGACATTTTTTATCGTAACAACCAACGATTTATACAGGAAAATAATGACTATTAACACGGTTGCCCAAACTTTTGCATCCCACTGTATGTAGCAAAATAAATCTTTGACTGAAAAATAACCATAAAGAGCATAATGACTGTTAAAAATGAGGCCAAGACTGGGATCACAGAAAGCTCTTCCAAGTCACACAAGGAACGGTTTCTTTTCCTAAATGAAACAAACAAGAAACAATTTACAAAATTTCTCACTCTCATATATACTTTAAAATACTCTGACATTCCAATAAATAAAATAAACATTCAAATAAAAAATAAACACAGAATGCACATCACACTTGTTTAGTTGGACGGAAATATGTCTTTGTCAAATCTCTGGCCAAAATATTGTTTCTCATAAAGATAATGGTTAGACAAAAAATTGTCTAAAAAATCTTGAATTCCCCACTCTGTTTTCCTTGCCCATATAGTATATCTGAGCGTATTATATATGTATGATATCTAAAGTTGGCAGTATTGCTAAGTGATGGCGCTAGCGACAATCTCCTCCTTGAGTTCTGCATGTGACCTTGAGTAAAATTCATGATATAAAATATGCTGTATTGCACTGATCATAAACATTGAGATACTCGGCTTTCATGTTCACGATTCCATTTACTGTACACTCTAGCATTATATGAATTGAACATGTACAGCAAAAATGAAAGGCGCCATGCAGAGTTGTAAGAAAACCGAATCAGCGAACTGCATCAAACCTTTATTATATACATTTGGAAAGGTAGAACAATGAGATCAATACATGAACACACAACAAATAAAATTATACCTGTTCATGGGGGGCTAACTGAACAAGAGTGAGTTTCCTGAAACTGATGACTTTTGGAGATTACTAAGTAACTTTAAGATGGACTTATGTAATGTACAAGCTGCTTTGTCTGTTTTTCCAAACCCCTCTTAATCTGCCACTTTATAAATAGTATAAAGCATTACTTTGTTAACCCAGCCCTTGAAATTGCCTACAAAAGAGTATTATAAGTCAACTGAAAAAATGATTGATTAAATTTTACCATATAGTAACTTTTTTTATTCCTAAAATAGAAGAAAGGTTGTAAAAAGCAATACAAAGACAAAGCATATGATTAAGCACAAAATGGGATACATACTGTTTCTAAGACAAATGTAAAATATACAGTATAATGACAACCAGCGTAAATGACCTTACTCTTTTGTGAGATGACAGTAGAATGTCTTTGTTTACTAAAGCATGAAGCAGCCTTTTCAAAAATGGGAAAAATCAAAAGTGGGATTAGTCAGTGAAGAGAATAAGCCTGCACGTCATGACCTAACTTTAATCTCTTTCAGACCCTAAGACCCCACCAGGGCAGTCTGGTGGCAACATATAAAATTATCTTTATATATAATACACTACCGTGGCTGTCTGTTTGCCTGTCCAGGATTTTAAATCATCTGTAGCTCACAAACCGTTTGAGCTATTTACCTGAAATGTGTACACATATACTACATGACGTGTACTATCCGCTTTAGGAGTGATGATTGACCTCCAAGGTTATTCCTCTTTTTTATTTTTATTTTATTTTATTGTAGATTCAACTGTCGGGAGCAGCCAGCAGGGCGGGTGTGCAGCACATATGTATGGGCGCCGTTCTCATCCTTACCACCTTCGCCATCACTTCCCCTACCTCTTCATATCTTAAATTATTCTTGAGGCAGGTTGAAAACTTAAGTGCCAGCTTAAGTGAAAAATTTAAGAAAATGTACTAAGTAATTGCAATACAAACTTAATCAGTTTTAAAGTAAAAAGATGGCAACGAAAGAGAAGAAGAAGCAGGCCGCTAGGGTGGAGAAAAGAAGAGCTGCTCAGGAAGCAGCAAGTGGATCAACCTCTGAGCAAATGAATGCGAAACGTACACAGAATGATTATGAAAACTATAAGTCAAGTGTATTCACTGCACGTTATCGTGTAGTGCGCCATTACTGGTCTGTGTATAATCTGTAATTTGTCCACAATCTTTAAATGAAGTAAATAGATTCCATTATTAATCACAAATTCCCACACTCCAGCAAGTGGAGATTGGTACAATATTGACATAATACATTACTTCATATTTTTAATATAATGGCACACTTACAGTAAAACTACATATAATGAAATAGCAGCACCACTACAGAACAAAGTGTGAGGTATGTACCTCTGCACAAGTCTTATTTTAAGAGTGCTTTAGCTTAACTTGTTAAAAAACATTTGTTTTAGAGCAGAGAAGGATTTTTTTTTTGTAACTGTAAGCATTTTTGGCAACATGTTTAACACTTACTCAGTTTTCCTTCCTTTTCCAGTTTTGTTAAATGATGTAAAACATTATTTTCTGCTGCTTTGTGAAGATGTTCAGGAGTTTCCTAGGAAGATAAACAGCATTACATAAAAGTGGAATTTAGAATTATAATACAAAATATTTATTAGCAACACTATATGTTTAGTTTTATCCAAGTAGGGGGAGGATACCCAATTTCACATTAGCCATCCGCCTGTTATTAGTAATTATATTAATTAGTTGCAGAACGTTGACACAATTGTTTCTGCTACCGCCTCACAGCTAGCTTCAAGTCTTAGCCCGGGAACTACAGTATCTGTATGGACTTTGAAAACTGTCTGTGCAAATGTTTCTTCCATATACTAAAGATACGTGTGTTTAGTTAGCAGGGGACTCTAAAGTGGTCCTATATGACTGCCTGAGTTTAGGTCTGTTTGTGTCCTGTGAGAGGTGACCAGAGGGCATTTTCACTACATGCCCAAACTACTTCATCTGGCACCTCTCAATCCAAAGAAATAACAGTTCAAACCGAAGGTTCTTCACATATGCCAAGATCCCCACTCATGCGCTAGAACCTAATCTCAGGCACATTCTTGCAGTCGTTAGTCACACATGATCATTAGTGATGATGGAGACACAGACTGATCTGTAAACAGAGAGCTTCATCCTGTGGCTTAGTTTCATTTTACCACAGCTGATACTGCACTCAGTTATAACTTGGCCTCACAATCAAGACTTCCCTAAATTATGAACAAGACACCATGGCACCTGAAATTTTCTATTTGAGAGAAACTGCTCATCTATAACCTATAAACAGAAAGCCATTTTCTTCCCGACAAGGTGACAATGAACTCAGATTTGGAGGTGTTAATTCTTATTTTATAGAGGATTATTTTTGGCAGAATACTTCATTGTGTGTCAATTATCAAAGTGTTTGATGGACACTGCAATGTCCACAAAAAACACAGACCATAAATCTCCAAACTGGAAACTCTGCAAGAGTGCATCTTGATAAGCTGTCCCTAAATATTGCAAACAGGACATGAGACAAAATGCTCCCCAGGCAGACTATTACTTCCATTCACATTGCCTAGTATTCAATTGCGACTCTTGTTGATGGGACTGACATTGTTCCTCCTGGATCAGAGCTTCAGCTTTAAGACAGAACCACTGCCCCGTACTCCTGTAAAGGCTTTCCCAAGGAAACTATGGATTCTGATCTCTCATTAATTGAAAGCTTCATTTTGGACCCCTATTTACAGAAGAGGACTGCCATCCCAATGTCAGTTTCAAGGAGCTGTGCCAGCATTCCATTCAACATGGAGCTAAAACTCTAACAGGGTTCAGTACTTTCAGCATTACCCACCTGGTATTATCCACACCTGAGGACTTGCTTCAACTGGGCTACAGGATATTATTTTTTAAAAGAAAAATGCAATAACTGTTGCAATATTTACAGTAAACCTGAGATTTTTTTAAAAACCTGGGGAAATTGGGAACATTCTTATGTCATGATGCATATAATTTTATTAATTTTCAGAACTTCCTTTGGCCATCTGTGATAGCACTGTAGTAAAGAATGTACCATAACTTTTCCTTAAATATTTTAAACATTTCTTACTAGAATACACGCAGACCTCCATTCCTCCCATGATCAAGGTTCTAGCCCTAGTAATTCATCAAAGCTAGCAGATTGTCATGCTGCATGTGCTTGACAGGAGTGAATGCCAGAGCTGTAATTCTTCATGTTACAGGTTTCTGCAATATTCTTAACGCTCAACAGATCCCAGTCCTTTTCTTTTGCTTTCTATCATATCACTTTCTGGATCAGTTTGACTATACAGTTTGACCATGCATATTACTCCAAATTCTCTTAAGATGACGATCAAGGTTCTAGCCCAAGTGGTTCACTAGTAAACGTGTGATGGATGGCTAACCTTCATATATTTTTAAATATAAAAATATATAAACTGGCTAATGCCAAATTTCCTATTACAATTGTTTTTTTCCACCTTGGCACTTTGCCACCATAATCTTCATTAGGACATAAAGATGGAAATTGAAGTAAAAATTAAAATAAATAGAATATTTTAGGGACAAGCTGTGAGACAATCGTGGTTGAATCTTTTATGCATTGTGGCGGTCGGCTGGGGGCTTATGCCCAGCCAGGATGCCTGGAAGGACTGGGAAAGGGATTATACCTCCCCTGGGCCACGAGAGGGCAACCGCCCAGTCTGTATGGGGGCCACAGAAACCAAGCATGGAAGCTCGACCATAAATGGGGCCTGTGGCCACCACAAGGGGGCGCCCAGAGGACTGAGGAGCCCTGGATGTCAGCACTTCTGCCACACACGAAGTGCCGCAGGAAGATCGTCAGAGGGCACCTGGAGCACATCCGGGTGGATATAAAAGAGGCCGCCTTCCCCCAATCGATGGCCAGAGTCGGGAGGAAGAAGACAAAGCTCGGGAGGAGAGGAGGAAAGGTGGCAGGAGAAGTCCGGAGGGAGAGAGAAAAAAGGACTCTTATAAAGGTGTTTGGTGCAACAGCACTGTGTTGTGTGCCGGACTATTGTAAAAAACGTGTGTTTTTGCAACATCCGGTGTCTGTCTATCTGTGTCTGGGGCTAACTAACACAACATGTCTTTGTGTCAATATAGTTTTCTGTGTTTTTAACAAATATATATAGCAATACACCTTTGACATGACACACAGAATTGAGACCTGATTAGATTAATAAAGGCTCAGTAATAGTACTGTTCAACATGCATTGAAGTGCCATAACTTACAAGATACTGCAAAACAGAAAACAATAGGCCCAAGTTTGCATTTAGATCTGAATTAATGAGGCCTTAAAGGGGAAGTCTGGCAAATTTGTATAATCAAACGATTTATAATTTCCCTCCATCTTTCAATTTACTTAAACAGACTTATGTCTTATTGTGAGATATAACGTCATATATCAGTACAAAATATAAATTTAATATCTACCCATCCTGCTTATTTAAATTCATCAGTATATGCTTGGGACTGTTTCCCTAAAACAAGATCCCCAATGATGATGCAATTAACAAACAACGCTTCACTATATGCTTTCTTATTGATAACCAAGCACATATCATCCGGTAACCCAATCATATCAGTAAATATAAAACATATTGACCTTGTAAATAGTTTTTACAAGTTCCATTGAAGAGAAGCCCTTATTACTTTGTTGTAAAACACTCAGAATCTGCTGTTCACGGAGGTTCCTATGAGCGATATATTCCTTAATTTTCTGCCCGGCATTCACTACAATTGGTCCATGGCCTGAAATAAAATACAAATTGATTTTGATTACATACAATGACATCTGATGAAACAAAATCCTTATATGTAGATTAAGGTCCTGAGAGTTATCAATATTGTTCCCATATATTTTGTTTTTGAGAAATCTCCACTTTAGTTGTTGTTAATCTTTTCAAATAAAGAGTATGGCTTTTCAAAAGAAGCTGCACTTACTGATGCTGCCTTTTCCTAAAAACTATCCATTTCTTTTTCACTAAAGTTTTGTTGTTTAAGAGATCTTATTAAAAAAGTTGAACTCTGTTGATTCGAGCAGCTGCATTAACAAACATTGACATTTCAATAAGGAGTGTATCCTTTTAATTTTTATTGTTAGGACTTTTTGCCTTCCCTTTTTCTTACCATTCTTCACTAAAACTAAGCAGTATTAAATATTAAATGCTAAGAATTACGAAGTCCAGTTGATGCATATGAAATAAAATCCACTCAACTCTGTTAACTCAACAACTTGACTTGGTTGTGAATCAAATCCAGGACCTGACGAGTAAGAAGCAGCTAAATACTACAATATCATGGCAACCAAACCCTCCATACTCTAAGAAATGTAATGGCAAAAAATGTAAAAATCAGCATTTTTGTGTCCTGAATTGTTTTTGATGAAAGGAAAAAATAACTTTCAAGTGTTTTTCCAAGTCACCAATCTCTTCACTGGTGTGTACTATTAAACATTATTTTATTAACCAATTTCATGCCCACTTTACTGTAATGCTATCAGTTCAATTAGAATTAAGAATGAATGCAGCTCAAAACTGTAAATGCAGTGTTTTTATTCTTGTGGTCATTTCATATTTTACAGCTGTAGGACAGCGGAAGCAAAAAGGAAAAAAGGAAAAAGATTTCAGACAATTACATCTGTACATCTTCATCCTGAATGTGAATCCTGATCTCCTTAAGGGTTAGGGCAGCAGTGCTACCACTGCACCACTGTGCTGCTAACAATTACATTAGTATTGATATTTTTTTCTTACTTATATTAAAGCAATGCATCTGAAGAGTGACCTAGTCACTAAGTAGTTAAATTCACTGTAACTAAGGAACAATGAAACTCACTCACAGTAATGGAAGAGTATGCAAAACACTGGAAAAAAAGGGGACTTTCCCTTAGTGGTTAAAAAGCAAATGAACTACCTAATCCAGTTCAATGACATCAGCGGCTGGAGCATATTGGCAATCAACCTGACGTCAGCATTAGCATCTAACAAATGTGAGTGAAATCTGGGGTACCAGAAGAAAATCCAAGCAGACCCGAGGTTAACAGGCAAGTGCCACACAGACAATCTCCAGAATGGGAAATGAACCCAGAATTCTGAAAGTGTGAGACAGGAAAGCTAAACAGTGCGCCATAATGCTACCCAACAAGAATACATCTAATTCCAAAAATATTCACTATTACCTATAGTATATTATTTACAATAAATACATTGTGTAAAGTTCATATTTTATCTGTTCATCTAATTTTTGAAAATGTTTATTCCCATGAAGGTTAACAGAGTGGTGTATGGAGACTATCCTAGCTAAAAATGGGTGCATGTGAGGTATCAGTTCCTCTCTCTTAATTGTTTGTTCGTTTGTTTTTTCTTACAACTTCTTTGTTCTGTTAACGCTACAATGCTTCTAAAACAGTAAAAACACAAAAATACACATATAATACCTGGATAGATCAAGTCCGCTTTACAATCTAAGAGTATTTCCAGAGATTTCATGTAATCATAAAGGTCTTCAAACACCGCTGTCCCTTCCCCAAGTATACAGTCTCCAGAGAAAACTGCATTTTCTTCTTCAAGAAGTAATGCTAAGTGGTCATCTGTATGGCCAGGTGTAAAAAGGATCCTAAAAGAAACAAAACAGTTAAATAAGTTCAAAGTAACAATGCATCTCTATATTCAGGTTGCCACATTAGGCTATTAGTGTTTTGGAAGGTCTGTTTTAACCAATGACTGTGAAATTAGTGGGTTTTAGAAAGTTATGTTTTGAACTTTTGTCACAGATATGGTGTGCATCACAGCGCAATTGCATTTATTTGTCTATTATATTAATATTGCATTACTTTTCATTATTACATAATAATTTAGGAACAAGAAATCATTATAATTCTCTCCACCAATATTCTCAGCCTATTTTTTTCTTGTAAAGTATCAGCAGGGATCCAGAGCTTACCCAACAAGTATCTGTTGCAAGACTGCCCTGTACAAGGTACACTCTACCAGTATCAAGAACCAATATACAGTAAGACGGCAATTAGCCCTTTTCACTCCTCCTCATTTTTTTTCAGGAGGCATTGCAAATGGGTTACCCTAAACAATAGCAGAATTTCAAAAGAAGAGCTTCTGTTGTGTGCCTCTGTGTTCAAATTCTAAACACAAAATCCTTACCTGAGTTTCAACAAATTTCCAACTGATGAAACATGGTGAAAAAAATGGACCCAAGCAATCAAAAGATATAAAGAAGCATGTTTAATTTCAATATCATAATAAGTCAGAAATAACGATACATTGATAGGCGGTCGTTACGTAAACATGGATCAAATACATATATTTTATAAAGAAAGTATCATTGGGAGAAATTATAAAAAACAATTGTGGAATCACAAGAACTTCTGTAGTATTCCATCCATTATCCAACCAGCTATATCCTAACTACAGGGTCACGGGGGTTTGCTGGAGCCAATCCCAGCCAACAATGGGCTCAAGGTAGGAAATAAACCCCGGGCAGGGTGCCAACCCACCACAGTCTGTAGTATTTCTCTGTGGTCAAATTCAAAACAAAGACAGCCTTACTTGATTTTTTCACAGCTTTCTAACTGATGGTAACAGTCATAACGGTCGACAACGTCCGCCATCTTATTTATGGCCCCATCTTCACGAACTTTGGTAGGCGGCTTCCCTGTGCTAACCGAAACCGATGTACGTACTTATTTCAGTCATATGACGCCACTGTCGGCCGCCATATTGAACTTTCCAACGTCACTAATTCTCCAACTTCACGTATAGGTAGAAGGCTGAAATTTGGCAGGCTCATTCCTTACAGCTTACTTACAAAAGTTAAGCAGGTTTCATTTCGAAATTGTACGCGTAACAGTCATAACGGTCGACAACGTCCGCCATGTTAAACTTTCTTATTTATGGCCCCATCTTCACGAAATTTGGTAGGCGGCTTCCCTGTGCTAACTGAAACCAATGTATGTACTTATTTCGGTGGTATGACGCCACTCACGGCCGCCATATTGAACTTTCCAATGGCCTTTGGTACTTATGGGCCCATCTTCAAGAGATTTGGTATGCGGGTTCCCAACGCTAACTGAATCCTACTTACGTACATATATACGTCCATAGCCTGCAGCTCGGTCACCGTGTGAGGCGGTGTTGGGTCCCCCATCCCAACGCCTCCCATGTTGTTGGCTGCCTGCCTATATAAGGCCGTCGCTCTGGTCTTTACATTCCCTTCCTTGCTTCGCCATGGGATTCACGTCTCCCTGCTGATGACTGCAGCCTTTTTATGTAATAAAACTCACTTACTAAGTGGTTTTCATGCCCGGAGATGGCACCTGCCTTTTCCATTCTCTTTGTTACATATTGCACGGCCATATCAGTCTCACTCTTGATATCCGGAGGAACATTGTGTCTTATGTATTGAATGACTGGGACAGGTTCAAGGTGTGGACTGATGACAGTACAGGAGATAATTATACTACACAGGAGCACTATAAGAGTGAAATGCTTAAGCCCTTCACCTATGGTTCTGCATGTGAGTTGATGGCTGCCGCTGAATTGTTTGGTTCTCGCTTTCAAGTGTACCGAAATGGCCAAATATTTTACCCCTTTCGACAACCGCCAATGCCTCTTAAACATCTTAGAATCACAGGTGACGAGTAGTGGACACTTCGATGTTTATGAATGTTTAAACTCTCAAAAGCTGGATGTGAAGTTATCGATGAAACCGGTTGTATGCTTACAACGCTTGACAGATGCCAAATGTCACTTCAACACAAGTCCTGCAAATACTGTCGTAATTGAAACAAACCATGAAACTCAAACCGATTATGACAGCAGCAATCCAAGCTGTGAGATCTGAAACAAGATTACTGTTCACATGGCCAACTGTACGTTGCATGCTCAAGAGTAAGCTCAGCGCACAGCTTGGTCGTATTACAACCGGAGGGCTGAACTGACAATGTGGTATACAAAGAGATCCTTAAAAAATAATTATTGGTATATTTTCCCTCAGTTTAAAAAGGTTTAATTTTCTTCTTAATAAAATTTTTTAAGGCAGTAAGTACTTCGCCACTGCGAAGCGTGGGTATTTTGCAAATCTTAAATAAAGGAGACTCCCAAGATGCTGTCATACCTAGTTAGTTTGGACCAGTTCTTTCAAACTCTGGAAGAATTTCCGCTGTGGTTTGGCTTGTGTAGGTAGATATGAACATGACTCTGCTGCGGACCAAATCAAATAGACTGACACAGGACTGATCTAACTGCAGTCTATGTTTACTAAGACAGTCCATGTTTACTATGTTTAAAATTTAAAAAAGAATTTAGGGGTAACTATTGACTCTGACCTGAATTTTACATCACATATTAATCAGATTACTAGCGCAGCATTTTTTCACTTAAGAATTATAGCAAAAGTTAGACTTCTTATAACATTGCAAGATGCTGAGAAATTAGTTCATACTTTTGTCTTCAGTCGGCTCGATTACTGTAATGCACTCCCCTCAGGACCACTCAAAAAAGACATCAATCGATTGCAACTAGTGCAGAATGCAGCTGCTAGAATCTTAACTCGGAAAAGAAAATCCTAGCACATCTCTCCAGTTTTGATGTCACTACACTGGTTACCTGTGTCATTTAGAATTGACTTTAAAATCCTGCTTATGGTTTACAAAGCCTTAAATAATCTCGCTCCATTTTATATCTCAGAATGTCTCTCACCTTACACTCCAAATCGTAAGCATAAATCTTCAAATGAGTGTCTGCTTATTATTCCGAAGCTAAACTTAAAAGAAGTGGTGAGGCGGCCTTCTGCTGTTATGCACCTAAAATCTGGAATAGCTTGCCAATAGGAATTTGCCAGGCTAATACAGTGGAGCACTTTAAAACACTGCTGAAAACACATTATTTTAACATGGCTTTCTCATTTTAGCTTAATCATGATACTGTACTCTGTATATGCATTTAATTATTAATATCATTCCTGGCGGTTCCATAATTCGTACCAACCCCTACTTTCTCTTCTGTTCCTTTTCCAGTTTTCTGTGCCACCACCACCCAATCAAAGCACTGTGATGTCCCTACATTGATGGATTGAAGGCCAGAAGTCCACATGACCATCATCATCAAGTTCATCCATGTGAACCCTGAATGAGGACTGACTGTGAGGTCATTTATATTAGGTAGAATGCCTAGTGGGGGCTGGGTGGTCTCGTGACCTGGAACCCCTGCAGATTTTATTTATTTTTTTCTCCAGCTGTCTGGAGTTTTTTTTGTGTTTTTCTGTCCTCACTGGCCATTGGACCTTAATTTTACTCTATGTTAATTAGTGTTCCCTAATTCTATTTTCTCTTTTATCTCTTTCTTGATTATTTAAAGCACTTTGAACTACATTATTTGCATGAAAATGTGCTATATAAATAAATGTTGTTTTTTTTTTTTTTTAAAAAGTCAAGTAATTTGTGATCAGGTTGATTAACTCACATGCAAAGAAATGAACAGCAATGCAGTGACTCGTCTTACTGATGATAAAACCCCTTAATTTTACACTGTAGGTGTGCTGCGTAATAATGGGGCATCCTTTCAAAGTGATTGCTCCTCGACACAATGCAAACCCAGGGGAAATATTAACATTAATATTATGCAGTAAATGTTAAACATTTCAGAATGAACATTATTAACAAATATTTACAGGCGTAAAAGCAAAAGGCATGTGATTTGTGAACTAAATAGTATAGTAGTTACAATGATATAGTGGGTTACTGGAGAGCAAATACAGTGAAATGAAACTCACCTGATACATCTAATGTCTAAATGAAATTGAAACATTTCACTGCCCAAAGCAGAGCCTGCCATCCTCTATAGAGCTGCCTTGATGAAACATGTTGTTTCTGTGGCATGCAAAGTAGACCATAATTTCATTCTACTCCTTTAGTTACCAGATAATGTGCATTCTGCTTAAAGCTGGGTAAACCGTGTAATTACAGTATATGTGGCAGTACACAAAAGCAGCTGTTTTCGACCCTCCTTGAAGATTTTTCAAGAGAAAGAAAAAGTCCAGGACACTTCCATGGAGTGCTTATTATTATGATCAGGTTCACTTGAAAATTAGCTATGTGAAATACCCAAACTAAGAGGAGATTAAAACAAAGTAAGTAATCATCTTCCGATTTGGCACTAAGCAAACAGACTAAGAGTGCGAAAATACCTTTTAACGATCAATCTTAATTTTAAAGCCCCTTGTGCAAGAAGCACTGCTAAAAGTACTTTACAAAGGAAACAAGAATGCAATGCAAAGAAAACATGAATAAAGCAAATGATTTAAAAGAAAGAAAATGGAGTGCATACCATAGAATTTAAATTATAACAAATATAATGATGCCTTGATAGACACTGTAGTCCAATACAGTGCAATGCCTGACTAAGTTGCTATTATCAATTAATTTTCTTAACCACTTGTCGACTGCAAGTTCCATACAGATTATCAATGTTTCTCTCCCTGCTTTGTTTCTTTTATATTTATGTTTAAAAATGAAGATTCTCAATAGATAAACTAAGGTATATTATTAAGTATATTTAATTTGTGGATGTATAAAATCCTTCAATAAACAGAAACCTGAAAATTCTAAGCCCACATGACACACAGGTTGAAAGTCATCAACCATATTAAAACATAACACTCTCCTGCCTCCTTAATCCAATTCAAAGTCATAGCGGGGCAAAAGCCTATTCTGGGCAGCACTGGGGCATGGCTGAAACCAACTCTTCACAGAGCACCAGTCCTCGTGGGGCCAATTCATGAGATGTACAGGCTGGTTCAACTTGCAGAACCACTAATGCTCTGTATAAATGAAACATTAGCCATAGGCATTTTTAATATAAAATGCTTTATTTACTGTACTAAATGTCACACTCTCCATCTGACTTCCAGCACTGCTTAAGTCCATATGTATACGTGAAATGAACGCCCTCGCTCAGATCCCACGTACTGCAAACTACTTTACTAAATGTAATTTCTACTTGAGAGGGCTCACCTAAGAGTGGCTCCTTCAGTTTCAATTACGTCGCCATCTTTCAGATATGTATACTTCCTCTCTCCACTTCCTATGATCTCTTCAAGGTAAGGCACACGGGGAAGTTTACTGACTCGCATACTGGAATCTAAAAGAAAACAGTACATTATGGTCACAAATAACTATATGTTGTGTCATTCAGACACTAGTTCAATTCAAGTATCACTGTTCAATGATAGATATTAAATTTGTTTACTAGATTAATAAAGACAGATTAATATTTCATAAACAACAATAAAAAATCTAAATAAAAATTTTAAAAATAATTCACTTTCTTAACTGCTTGGTCAGAGTGGCAGCAGGCCAAGTAGGTAAGCGCATACTTCCATATCCTAAGTTATAGGTTCCAGCTTTTCAAACACAATCCCTTCAGCTTTCCTATTTCTGTCACAGGATCCCCAACCCCTGGGACATGCCCAGAGCAGCTGTAGGAGGTGCCATTCGAGGGGCATCTTTACGACATGCCCAAACCCCTTCAAGCGGCTCCTCACAATCCAGAGAAGCAGCAATTCTACTCTGAGGCTCTCCCAAATTGCAGAGGTTCTCGGTCCACCTGGTAAAGAAACCTTGTTTCTGCTACTTGCTCTCACAATCTCATTCTTTCAGTCATTACCTAAAGCTTATGACCACAAGTGAGGACAGAAATGTAGATCAACCAGTAAACCCAGAGTTTTGTCTTTAGACTCAGTTCCTGCTTCACCACCATGGACTTGTAGAGCTGCCACCTCTCCAATCTGCTTGGCAATCTTCTGTTCCCTTTCTTCGTTATGTGTGAACAATCTTCTGAGATACTTGAACTCCTCCACTAAAGGCAGTCGTTCTCCTACTTACCTGAGAGAAGCAATACACTATTTCCATGAAAGAGCCAGGACCTCAGACTTAGAGATGCTGAGCCTCATCCCAGCCGCTTCACACTCAGCAGCAAATTGCTCGAGTGTATGCTGAAGGTCACAGTCAGAAGAGTCAACGAGAACGACATCATCTGTGAAAAGCAATGATGCTACTTCTAGCTGGGGACCCTCACATACTTGACTGTGCCTTGGTAACATATACATGAAACCCACAAACTGGATATTCTAACACAAAAAGAATATCAGAATGAAGAAAAAGGATACCTAACATAATATTAAACTGCTTTTTTCTAAAACAAAAATCAACATAAACCTAATAATAACCAGGATTAACACTAAAATAAAGCTTTTTCAGTATCATAGAAGTCATAGAAATGATGGAGTATTTGAATCGGTACTTTTTATCTGTAGTGTCTTCTATAATTCTGAATGTAGTACAGTATATGAGCGCTGATTGACAGCATGCACTCCAAACCATACGTTTCTCTAAATTTCAGGTATATTTGTTGTGGTCTGACAATTTTGCTGCATTAATGAACATTGCTAATGCTAAAATTTCCATATTGAGATAGCAGCACATTAATTAAAACTAACAGAGTAATAGTTCTATAAATGTTAGCATTAATGTCAAAAGAAATCGTGAGATAAAAGTGGTCGCTTGTTTCACATCTTGTACACTTTTATGGATTTCTTAATGACAGTCTAATATGAGTCTACAAATCCTGAGATACTTTAGTAAGTTCTACTAGTCTTAATTGCATTTGACTTCTTTTGTAGGAAGGACAAGTCATAACAATTACTAAACCATCAACCACAGGACAATGAGAAATTATGTTCTTGTTAAGTAGGCTCAAAAATCAAAAGAATTTAAAATTCACTTATTTTAATAATATGGTGTCTGTCTATGTACAGAATACATAAAAGAACTGAAATGACGTATCCTTGTGGAGATACAGTTGGTGCGGACAGCACATGAGATATCTCACTATCCACTGAACCACTTGGCTCTGCCCTGTTAAAACGTCTATAAACCGCATTGACAATGACAATTCTAATTAAAACAATTTATATTTCTTTCAAAGAGAAAGCAGAACTGCATGATACTAAAAGCAGATTTTATTTTTCAAATTGCAGCCGACTGCGAGTCTTAACATCATAGGAAAGCCGCATAAGGTAAAATATATAATGTAAGAAATAAAGGAGCAACAGCACTGCTATACTACTATCCAGATGGTGGTACTTTTTATTTCACAATCTATGTGTGTGTCATTCACATGGATATTTGCATCTTTTACTCTCGGAATAATTAACCACGCTTTTGCAACATGTCCAGGATGATCCTAATGCACAGGGTGTCTGTTTATTTTCTCTCTCATTTGTGTATCTGCTTAATGTGCAATCCTCAAAGCAAAAGATACTGACATTTTGCAATCATTAGATTCAAGGAACAAAGTACAAGAAACAACCATTGGCACAATCCCCCTAAAGTAAAGTCAATAACAGTATTTCAAAAGATCTGTTAAAAAGCGAATTGAGAAAGCATTCCAGTCTCTTGCATTAACTTAAGAAGATTTTTAATGCCAGCAGGATAATAGCAGCTCAAATGAGTTTAACAGAACTGAGCACTCTCAAACCTACCCAATTAAATTCAGAGGTATGCTATGATGGCCCTAAAGTCTGTTCAGCAAAAATATAAAAATGGTGGCACATGAAGGATATGAGGAGTGGAATCAGAGGGATGAAAACATTAAGAAATACGACACATAAAATTGGCATGGACTGAATTGAAAAGAGAGCGGCACAGATTCAAAAGAAAAGAAGGATGGTAGAATGAATCCTTAACCAGTCTAAATGGAAGTTTGCTGACTGGAAAAACTCAATCTTTTTTTTTCAATTTTAAATATGTGTGTATGCATTTAATAATGGTACTATATATGTGCTGTCGTGAACGGCAAGGGGCCCTGGATGGAAGGACCGGGGGAGAAAATGTATTCAGGGCATTATCTCCACCAGGACACTTGAGGGCAACCCCCCAGGTTACTGTGGCACCACTGACTCCCAAAGGGCATTCTGGGAGCTGGAGTTCGCTGCAGCCCTGTTGGGTTCTATGAGTGCCACCATGGGGAGCTGTGCAGGCTGCAGAGATCTATTATTTCGGGCTTCCACCACATCTGCGGGTATTTCCGGAGCTAATGGGCCACCTGGAATGAACTTGAATGCAACTTAAAAGGAGCCAGCTGCAACTACTCCAGGAGCCAGAGTCGGGAGGGAGAGGGCAACGCTTTTTGAAGGAGGTGTGGAGGAAGAAATAAAGAGAAAGAGAAATGAAGGAGAAGGCAAAGAAAGTACTGTGCTGTTTGTGGGAAATGGCTGTTGGGGAGCCTTTCCCACTAAATAAAGGTGTATTGTGCTTGGAAATTGTGCCTGGTGTTCGTCTGTGTTGGGTTTAGGCGGCTGGTGCACCCCCTGCAGGCCACAGTGTCTTTATGTTTCTAGTTTTCTCTAGCAAACATAAATAGAATATAAGCCCATGATGCAGCTTTCTGGCAAATTGCTCAATTGTAGTATGCATCAACACAGAACAATTCCCGTTTCAAATATGCCACTAGCTGCAATGTTCCAGTACTACTTAAACAAAAAAAGGTAAAACACAGTCTATTGATGGGACATGCTATCTTCAGTCATTTCTGTTATGATTCCCCTTCTAAACAATCAACATACTGTAAATTTACATTAACAGTGGCATAGCTGCTTTGAAATTAACTATATTCTGAAGGTGGTGCTGTCAAAACTGAAACCAACCCTTGACTGAATGCTACCACATACAAGTAACCATACTGTACCAAATTCTGATACCCAGCCAGCATTTTCCCTGACTTTGCATGACTTCACAAACAACATATGCACAGCAATGAGGTGCTTCTGTATAGCGTAAACTCCACATCCTATCAAAGAGTGAGCCCCCCAGACCCTGCACAGGCATTTCATTTTGGGCACCTGTACACATGATCACATTCTTTTGCTCACCATTGAGAGCTAATAACCAAAGGAGGGAATGGGGAAACAGAATGACCAGTAAACCAAAAGCTCTGTCTGAGGACTTAGCTTCTGTTTCGTCACCACAGTACTCCCGTTTTGGCAATGACTCTTAAGTAAATCTCACCCTCACTCAGGAATAAGATCAAAGTGTACCTGAACTCTTGGGGTAGCCTTTCCTCCACAACCTGCAGATGGCAAGCCACTCTTTACCATGCAAGGACCATAGCTGTAAATTTTGAGGTGCAAATTTTAATTCTGTGTGGAGTTTACATGTTCACTCTCTGTCTACATGGGTTTTTTTCATGTACTCTCTGGTTAGGTTATGGACCATGCTAAGTTGTCCTGAGTGAGAGTGGATATTACAAATAACTTCAGAATTGCTCACTGTGTTCAGAATTGCTTCCTGTCTTGCATCTAAAGCTTCTATTATACTTCAATCCCAACAAACCTGAATAAGATTAAGAAGGCTGGAGAATCTTATATAATACTAGCAAAATATCCACACTTTGCAGCGGAGACGTAGTGTGTTAAAGAAGTTATGATAAAGAAAAGGAAACATTTTAAAAATAACGTAACATGATTGTCAATGTAATTGTCATAGGCTTATTTTAGTATTGAGAGTGAATTTGATGATTGTAAAGAGTTTAATTTATAATTGTAAATGTTGTGTATGAGAAATGGACATTTTTAGAATGTAAGGATCTCTTTGTAAACGACGTTTGCAGTTCTGCCCTCAGGATGTAAAATGATCATGTTATTCGGGGTAAACTTGCACCCATTGAGAAAGAAAGTATGAAGGAAGGTGAGAAGCAGTGGAGCAGGGAATGAAAAGCAGAAGTCAGCACCAGGAAGACGTACGTGAGCAAGTAAGGAAACCCAAAAATGTCAGGCTTGAAACGGTGGAGTAAATGAAAAGGCAGGAGTCACCAGCAAGAAGACGTGAAGGAAGGTGAGTAGTAATAGGCTTGAAGCGGTGGAGTAAAGAAGAAGGGAGCAGTGAGCACAACGAACTGCTGAGGAAAGTAAGGAAGCGAGTGAGGAGGCACATGAGTTTTGGATGTTGTTAATGTATATAGGCAGGGAGCCAACCACGTGGTAGGTGCGCGGACAGCGGCCATGCGGAAAAAGGAAGGGGGACCGGGGGCGGCCCTTGTGCGTCTCTGCCATGAAACAAATTCTTTGTTAATGGAAATAAGGAATGAAACTGCCAAAAGGAGAGGTCAGTTTCAAAAGTTCCTTACGCCATAATGGTGAAAACCGCCAAAAAGAAGACATTATTTTTGAAAGTTCGTTATGAGGCATGGCCTGAAATGAAACATACTTAACGTTTGTAAGTAAAGTGTAAAGGATGAGCGTAGGAAATTTGGGCTTTCTATGTATATTGGAAGTCGCAGAAATAGTGAGGAGGGGTTTCCTCCATCTATATATACAGTTTAGGGGGTACACCTGTCCCCTTGGGTGTTACAATAGAACATGAAACATACCAAATGTTTGTAAGTACACTGCAAGGAATAAGCACGCGAAATTTCAGCTTCCCACCTTTATGGAAAGTGGGAGAATTAGTGATGATTCAGTGTGACCACATCATAGTCAGCTGTAAATGTATCTGTTGTGTGCTGGATATTGAAGAGGAACGAGGCAAAAAAAACATTATCATTCACAAACAGCTGAACTGCAACTCTTATGTGATTCTCTCTAATCTTCAGTCAAGCCTTCATATCTGTCTATTAAAATCACAAACATTAGAGGAGAGAAATCACACCATTGGCAGAGTCTTACACTCATTATAAAGTATAGGAATCTTATTTTGACTCTGTAAGTATAGATTACGTTGGGATGGTTACAGCAGTAGCCTGGGAACCCCTGTTCTAACTGCATTTTCCATAAGATATTGTAGCTTAATGAATAAAAGACATGTCTTTTCATAGTCCAAAATTCATGTAAAGAGGAAAACATATAATGGGAAGAAAAAGAAAAAAAAAAGATACATAAATGCTTATAGATTTGTGCAAGGCCAGAGAGTTGCTTTCCTGTTCTGCAAACAAGATCAGATCTGCATGTTCTCTACTGGACCCTGTTCCATTATTTAAGTTTAGCATTTCAAGCTAAGACAAGAAGTGATATTTCACAGTAGATGAAAAATATCCCCTTTGCCCCTCTTATTTTTTCAGATACTGTCTCTACTTTTCATATAACAATGATGAACAGTTGTAACTAAAGTACCTTTCACGGTAGTCAGTGCTTTCAAGATTTCTGGACTGATCTCATACACCACTAAAGCCTTCCCACAACAAAGCTATTTATTCAACACAGCAATCATAATTCTTTTGACATTCTCACGTCCTACATTGATGTAACAAAATTGTGCCATCCAGCTCCTGATGATATTCCCATTTGGGGTCAATGTTTCCCTTCCAAGGTTGAATTCCATCTACCCCTCCTGACTCATTAAATGGTATTCCAGAACCTGTTTAAGGCAACCTAAAACATTACTGTCAATGGCCTCACCAAACATGTCCTGCACAGGGGAAGTGTAAATTCTCTACTGAAGAAGTAGCCAGCGCTCATTCATGAGTTTAACAAAATACCAATTTAATTGCCTCTGCACAGCATTAGTTCTAGAACCAGATTTCTTCCACATTAATACTGATCCCAAGTTCTATATATAATAACTAAACATTCAGACCTTGTAATAAATCAGAGCCATGAACAAATGCCTGCCATTTCTTGGAGCTTTGCTTACCACAGAAGATGTCCCTGCAGATGTCAGTGATTCCACCAACATGATCTAGATGCCAGTGTGTTACAATGATCTCCTGTATTGAGGTGTTAAACTGCTTCAAGGCTTGCTTTAAACACCCAATGTATTCAGGGATTGATGGCTCTCCAGTGTCAATGAGAACACGCCTGGAATAAGCAAAATACATTATATTTATAGCATCAAAGAAACTTGTTATTTGCACTTTAGTATCACAGTTTATTTGTCTTAGAAATTCAGACAAACAAAAAAAAATCTTATTTTACAATGACATTTTTAATTGAGCACAGTCTATTTTATTACCACGCTTCTTTTAAGTTCACCCGTTTGTTGTCAGGTACAAATCTTGTAATCGATATTTAACCCACTTCCTATTGTCCAAATGACTTGAAATTTTGCACACTTACTCACTTCTGATGACAATACATGAATCAATAATCAGTTTCACTAATTGATCAATTAATCCATGCTAATTAATAAATGAAATTTTTATACGAAGAATAGATCAAGACTAGGCTCACCCGCCTTTTAAGGCGACCGACTTTTAAGTTGACCACTTCTTAAGGCAATTCAATATGTAGGTCAATTTGATATTTTATACAAACTCATTAATTTGGTTATATTGCATTTGAGCGGTATTACTTTAATACTCGTAGTTTCTGTTATTTTTGTGATGAAATTTTAACTTTTTTTCTATATTGAGGTCGTCCTTTGGAACCCCCGTGATATTTACTATGTGGTGAGGCATTTGTACTCCATCAACATTAATTATTTCCAGAGACATAATTTTGTCCATTTTTCCAGCGCATCGCGCACAAAAGCAAGGGAACAATGGGAGCACCAGAACTCTGCTCACATCATGTTAGTTTGTACCGCAAGCTGCAAGTAGTAAGTCTGTGATAAGCGGAATACCGCTACGCTTTCAACTCACGGGACGGAAGGACAATCCCGACCGCTTTTATATAGTAAGAAAGAAGAAGAAGATATCGCACAGTCTGGAGTAGAAAATCATCTTTTACCTGGAAAAACGAAACTACAAATCCCATCGTGCATTGCAAAATGGACGGGGCGTGTGTGAAACTCCACGCCTGCGTAGCACTCACAGGACGGAAGGACACCTTTTATATAAAAGGATTTCACCAATAGCTGGCGCTAGTAACGGATAGAAATATTAAAGGAAGTGTTAAAATAATCAGTTTATCATTATCCAACCCCCTATATCCTAACGCAGGGTCATGGGGGTCTGCTGGAGCCAATCCCAGCCAACACAGGGCACAAGGCAGGAACAAACCCCAGGCAGGACACACACACACACACACCAAGCACACACTAGGGACAATTTCGGATTGCCAATGTACCTAACCTGCATGTCTTTCAACTGCAGCACCCGGAGGAAACCCATGCAGGCATGGGGAGAACATGCAAACTCCATGCAGGGAGGACCCGGGAAGCGCCACCGTGCCATCCTGACAGCAAAATTATTGGTAATAAATCATGAATTATCATTTAAAACTGGAAATCAAATCCTGAGGTACAGTATATCTCCCCAGCCAACACAGTAAGCAAGGCAGGAACAAATCCCAGGCAGGGTGCTCATCGCAGAGTGTTAAAATATCGATTACAAAATTATACTAAAACAAATCCAAGACTAAAAGTTGAATATATATATATATATATATATATATATAGTATATATATACACTTTTTAAAAATCACGCTTATATCAAATTAAAAAGTGTACTAAAAAGTAAAAAATAAGTCTCTCATACATCACTCATAAAATAAAAGCCTGGTCGCTTTTCATCAGTCAGCATTCAAAAAACACTTCTTAAAATCTTAGCAAAAGCGCCCATGCTATATATATATTATTTTTTTTTTTAAACAGGAATATGCCATCCAAAAATTATATTTTTTTACATGTTAGTTACCGCTTGTGATTTGTAATGATGACTGAGAAAAGGTTTTATTTTCATGTTTATCTGGAGTACAAAGATAAAACGTTTTTGATATGATACAAGCCAATGGTGTGCAATGCTGTACAGTGGCAAATGATATGAAAAATATGAGAGGAAAAAAAATCTCATGTTTACTCATATCACATAATTTAATATGCAAGTTCTCTAGTATTTGCTCACAACATGCAAAGCAAATGGAAATATGTTTTAAAAATACTTCCAAAAAAATCAATGCACATCATAAACAGGAATTGCAGTTCTCATGGGACTGAGTTTTTGAACTGAAGACAGGACACTTGAACAATAAATAAAGGGAAGATGTAGACTGTGTTTCCAATTTATGATATGCACTGATTTCTCCAGAAGTATATATTTAACAATATTTTTTGCATGTTGTGTTCAAACAACTGGATAATTTAGGTCTGGATAATGTGACATGAGTAAAGTGAGATCTTCTTCAATTGCTGTTTTTTATATTGTTTGTTGCTAAACAGCAATGGCTACCTTTGGCTTGCATCTGAAACTTGTGTCTCTATTTTCTATGAAAACAAAGAGACTACGATTTTTTTATCACTGCAAAACACATGGGGTAACATAAAAAATATCATTTTTTGCATGGAGTATTGCTTTAAACATATACCAGCTAAGAAACACTATGTCATAGATAATAAAGATGTGGTTTCTGGTCTGGATTTAAAGCCACTATGCGATTTTCCAGATAAACAGACTGCAGAAAACAAATAGCGTACAAAGAACAAAACATATATAATTAAATAAACATAATTTTTTGCATATAAATAAAAAACAATACAAGCTACCAACAGTGCAAGGATAGTAAAAAAATAATTAAACATGGCTGTTGTCTTCTATCTTGCTTCCAAATTTTCCTTTCTTTCTAATTTATTGTTTTTAATCTTCTGTTTAATAGAGATTTGTGCTGCTTAGAAGACAATGGTAAGCTAGGCTGTAATGATTTTGCAGTGGATATGGCTGTGGAGAAAACAGATACGGAGAATTTCAGGCAAGATAATGGCAGCAGACTGCCATGGGGCCCACTTTGTGAGAACCTCCTGGTGTTAATCAGTCTGTTCTAATTCAGTATAAAGGTTGTAGCTGTTAATAAGAAAGCTTGCTCTTTGAAAGGCAGAGGATCAGCTGGCCGCTTAGAATAAAGATGAATTGCACTGTGCCGTATATGGAAAATATAAAGGGTTGCCAAAAGAATATTTTGTTACAGAATTGTTTGGACATGCTCATTACAGAACTAGATGGACTTCATAAACTTTTTTTATTAATCTTCAACTTCAAAAGCCTTGTGCCTACAAGAAAAAGTGTACACATCCCATTTTCGTAACAGTCTGAATCCTGCACTGGCAGCTATTACTTCATTTCTTTAGTAACATTGTCTTTTTTCCCCAAACTTTCAAGGCTCCAGTGAGGCAGAAACAAAACATATCTGCAGGAAAGTTATAGTATATGGTACACCATACCAGGCCATACCATCTTCTAAGCCCACTTTGTCATGCCACCATGTTCTGAGGGACTGGATACATAGGAAGAAGAGGAGGAGGAGGAGGAGGAGGTTAGGAGCATGTGCTGATAGCGCGTTGCTGTACCCACCACACAACTGAGTGCAGTGGGTGACATCTCAGCACCACACTGCAACAGTGTGAGGTTTTTACAGTGGCTGGAGTGCCAATCCTGCCACCAACCCCCAAGTTATCCCTGTAAGATGGAGGACCTGCTCGCAGAGCTGGATGCAAAACATACAGACCGTAAGGTTTTATTACATAGTAGATAAACATATATATGGTTTAGGGAATCAGGGCATAGGAACGGGAATAAGGGATGCAAGCTGATGCTGTGTTTTCCATTAACTAAAATGAAGTTATGCATTTCAATCAATTCTTGTTTAAACTGGCCACTGAGAATGACAACATGCAAATAAGAATGTCACTATACTCCATACATTTGCTGTTACAACTACTAGCACCACTACTACTGAAGATGAGAGATGTCTAACAGCTACTGGATATGAATAACCTCTAATGGATGTGGGACAATGGAGGTGGGAGAGTGACAACTCTGTGTAGCATGGCAGGCAACAGTGTGGTGAATATCATGATCATTAAAGAGTGGTTATCTCATCCAGCTCTGACAGATTCAAGATTCTTTATTTGTCACATGCATAATTATACAGGACAAAACGCAGTGAAATGCATCCTGATCCTCTTATCAAAATCTGTGCAAAGTTAGAAGAATATCAGCTTGATTAACAAAAAGTCCATGATTGAACGATAACAATATAATAGGACATAAGTAAATATAGCACACTTAAGCAAAATACTGTATAGTAGAATTAAGTGTTAAAGTGCAATAGTGCAGTGATCATTGTGCAAAACCAATGTCAGACAGGTGCATAGTATTAAGGAGAGAGCAATTCTCAAAACAAGGTATGGGTAGATGGCATGGTACAATTACAGTCCAGTCTAAGTATGTGGAGGGTCATGGATGAGATGGCATGTTCTGATTTAACAGTTTTATGGCTTGAGGATAGAAACTCCTTCTGAGTCTCTCTGTCCTGGCCAGGATGCTACAAAACCTTTTACCGGATTTTAACAGATGAAACAGGCTATTGCCTGGATGTGATGAGTCTTTGATAATCCTGAGAGCTCTGGTCCTGCATCTTCTGGTGTAAATGTCCTGCAGAGATGGTAGAGCTAACCTGCAGCAGCGTTCCGCTGCATGCATCACTCACTGTAGGGCTTTACGGTCCTGAACACAGCAGTTTCCAAACAAGGATGTAATGTTCTGTGTCAGGATACTTTGCACAACGCCAGAGTTAGAAAGTCTTTAGAATCCTTGAAGAGACCCCAAACTTCCTAAGCTGTCTGAGATGGTAGATGGCCTCCACATTATATTTCTTGATGGTTATTCTGTTTTGATTATATCCTAAAACCACCGTTTCTTAAACTTTGGGTCGTGAGGATTTTTGTGATGGTTCACCACAATGTTGTGCAATAAAGAAAGCCAAGTTCACCCAAGTGTGAATTCAGTGCCAAATGATGCAGCGCCCTCTCTTCAGTGTAGCATTTATTGTGGTAGTATGTCAAACAACGGAATTGATGCATCATAGAGAAAACGTTCCCCACGGCATCACCTCACCCTCTCGCAACCTGGTAACAAGTAAACTTGCAAAGTCACGTATAAGAAAAAGGTATAGAAGGAGTAACAGCCAAGTTTAAAAAGTGAAGGGACTCTCAAAAATGTCAAAATTAAAATATCGGATGTGGCACAAAAATATGATGTTTTTCAGGGCATTATGAAAGGCGAGTGAATAGCCGTGGAGTGTGCGTTAGGTTATGGGAGGTCTTTATAGTGCCAAGGCAGTGATGTACAGTGCATCTGGAAAGTATTCACAGCGCTTCACTTTTTCCACATTTTGTTATGTTACAGCCTTATTCCAAAATGGATTAAATTCATTTTTTTCCTCGGAATTCTACACACAACACCCCATAATGACAACATGAAGAAAGTTTACTTGAGGTTTTTGCTAATATATTAAAAATAAAACAACTGAGAAATCCCATGTACATAAGTATTCACAGCCTTTGCTCAATACTTTGTCGATGCACTTTTGGCAGCAATTACAGCCGCAAGTCTTTTTGAATATGATGCCACAAGCTTCCCTTGGCCAGTTTCGCCCATTCCTCTTTGCAGCACCTCTCAAGCTCCATCAAGTTGGATGGGAAGCGTCGGTGCACAGCCATTTTAAGATCTCTCCAGAGATGTTCAATCGGATTCAAGTCTGGGCTCTGGTTGGGCCACTCAAGGACATTCACAGAGTTGTCCTGAAGCCACTCCTTTGATATCTTGGCTGTGTGCTTAGGGTCGTTGTCCTGCTGAAAGATGAACCGTCACCCCAGTCTGAGGTCAAGAGCGCTCTGGAGCAGGTTTTCATCCAGGATGTCTCTGTACATTGTTGCAGTCATCTTTCCCTTTATCCTGACTAGTCTCCCAGTTCCTGCTGCTGAAAAACATCCCCACAGCACGATTATGCCACCACCATGCTTCACTGTAGGGATGGTATTGGCCTGGTGATGAACAGTGCCTGGTTTTCTCCAAACATGACGCCTGGAATTCACACCAAAGAGTTCAATCTTTGTCTCATCAGACCAGAGAATTTTGTTTCTCATGGTCTGAGAGTCCTTCAGGTGCCTTTTGGCAAACTCCAGGCAGGCTGCCATGTGCCTTTTACTAAGACGTGGCTTCCGTCTGGCCACTCTACCATACAGGTCTGATTGGTGGATTGCTGCAGAGGAAGGTTGTCCTTCTGGAAGGTTCTCCTCTCTCCACAGAGGACCTCTGGAGCTCTGACAGAGTGACTATCGGGTTCTTGGTCAACTCCCTGACTAAGGCCTTTCTCCCCCGATCGCTCAGTTTAGATGGCTGGCCAGCTCTAGGAAGAGTCCTGGTGGTTTCAAACTTCTTCCACTTACGGATGATGGAGGCCACTGTGCTCATTGGGACCTTCAAAGCAGCAGAAATTTTTCTGTAACCTTCCCCAGATTTGTGCCTCGAGAGAATCCTGTCTCGGAGGTCTACAGACAATTCCTTTGACTTCATGCTTGGTTTGTGCTCTGACAGGAGTGTGCCTTTCCAAATCATGTCCAATCAACTGAATTTACCACAGGTGGACTCAAACTAAGCTGCAGAAACATCTCAAGGATGATCAGGGGAAACAGTATGCACCTGAGCTCAATTTGGAGCTTCATGGCAAAGACTGCGAATACTTATGTACATGTGCTTTCTCAATTTTTTATTTTTAATAAATTTGCAGAAACCTCAAGTAAATTTTTTTCACGTTGTCATTATGAAGTGTTGTGTGTAGAATTCTGAGGGAAAAAAATGAATTTAATCCATT
This sequence comes from Polypterus senegalus, assembly GCF_016835505.1. Taxonomy (NCBI): domain Eukaryota; kingdom Metazoa; phylum Chordata; class Cladistia; order Polypteriformes; family Polypteridae; genus Polypterus; species Polypterus senegalus. The sequence goes on from NC_053158.1 coordinate 52,960,590, forward strand.
TTGGAATAAGGCTGTAACATAACAAAATGTGGAAAAAGTGATGCGCTGTGAATACTTTCCGGATGCACTGTATACAAAAAGCAGTTTCTGTGGCCATGGACAACTGGTCAATGCTTCATCACGTGTTTCCTGTTACAACATACATTGAATCTAATCCTGTAACGGATGTACCAAAGAGATATTACATGAAGTTTAAAGAGCATTAGCAAGCAGAAACAGTTTCAAAGTGGGTTGCTAACTTTGTCTACTGGTAGTGTGAAGGACATGTTTGGTCCCCTAAGAACTGTAATAACCTCAGAGAATATCAAAAGAATGAGGCAAGCTGTAGACATCTTGCATAATGACAGTCAATAGCATTAAACATTTCACATGGAACTATTTGCCAAATTCTTCATCCAGATTTATCCTATCGCCCATATAAACAAATAGTACATACATTTTTTAGGAATAGTTTAGCTACTTTTTAACTCATTTTAATAAAAATTCTAAAAGTAAAACTGGGATAGGCTGATGTATTTCCAAACTCAGTTAGAAAAATATAATGTTTTATAATTGGTGGAGCTCATTTGAAAAACGTTATTTAAAAAAGCAAAGTAAATAAACTGCATCCATTAATTTTGACAGCTTTATTCCTTATCATGTAGCAAAGGTATGTGAACATTTATATTTTAATTTCAAAATTCATTTTATCAAATTACATCTGTCAGCTTTACTGAACCTTACACTAAGCATTCACACTGCCAGAGATATACTGTACCTCAGGATTTGATTTCCAGTTTTAAATGATAATTGATGATTTATTACCAATACATTTGCTGTCAGGGCAGCATGGTGGCGCAGTGGTGGCGCTGCTGCCTCACAGTCAGGAGACCCGGGTTCACTTCCCGGGTCCTCCCTGCGTGGAGTTTGCATGTTCTCCCCGTGTCTGCGTGGGTTTCCTCCCACAGTCTAAAGACATGCAGGTTAGGTGGACTGGCGATCCTAAATTGTCTCTAGTGTGTGCTTGCTGTGTGTGTGTGCCCTGCGGTGGGCTGGCGCCCTGCCCAGGGTTTGTTTCCTGCCTTGTGTCCTGGGATTGGCTCCAGCAGACCCCTGACTGACATTTTCTGTCCACTTTTTTCTTTTATAACATTAATGTGAGAGAGACATTTGAAAGGAAATAAAAAGAGTCCACTGAGCGAAGCACCTTTTGTGATAGCAATGTCATGTTTCATATTCCTGTTATACAATAATCAGTTCTTTCCAAGATCCTAGTTATTCAATAAAATCTCAACAAATGATTGTGTTTTAAATAGTATTAATTGCCAGGTGGGGGTACTGTTTTCAGTTGTTTTTTATTATTATTTTATTTACCACGCTTATATTAACTTCACCTGTTTGTTGTCTGGTACAAATCTTGTAATCGATATTTAACCCACTTCCTATTGTCCAAATGACTTGATATTTTGCACACTTATTCACATCCGATAACAATGCATGAATCAACAATCAGTTCCACCAATTGATCAATTAGTTAATGTTAATTAAGAAATGAAATTTTCATATGAAGAATAGTTCAAGATTTCACCAATAGATGGCGCTAGTAACGGTTAGAAATAAGTGTTCAAATACTGATTACAAAATTATACTAAAATAAACCCATGACTAAAAAGTTGAAAATAATATATATATATATAAAATACTTTTTAAAAACCACATTTATATTAAAAATTAAAAAGTGTACTAAAAAGTAAGTCTCTCATACATCACTCATCAATCAACATTCAAAAAACACTTCTTAAAATCTTAGCAAAAGCGCCTACGCTTTGAAAGGGTAATGTTGATAGTGATTTTATTCTAGTATTGGTCATTTTGTAAAGAAATGTAATTTGCTGATTATTATGTACTATTCCACACAAAGGCTATCAGTACTTTGTTTTAACTACACTGTAAACTGCTATTAAAAAGCACATATTTAATGTAGTCTATTAACACAGATAATTGCTTTCTATCGTCGCTGATATTTTTGAATGACTCGCTACAGAAAAATTGTAATACCTGTAATCAAATCTGTGATAACTGACTCTTGTTTAAAGTAAATAAAACATGTGGAATACTCCAGCTTTCCTATCAGTTATTATTAAAAAAAAGATTTAAAAGTTTAGGAACCCTTGTTCTATACTATAAGAGGTTTGCAGTGACTCGAGTTTTGCCCATGCAGACCCTAATTATAAACCGCCGATCTCGCTCTTTCGTGCCTTGCTGAGGAGTGAAAACACAAGCTTTTAGGCAGTGGAGGTTAACGAGTGCTCATTGAGCCCTGAAGCTTTTTTCACTCTTCTTCAGGGTAACGTGACATGTCAATCACACATTAACTCACTCCACACTGCTATCCTGTTTCATACGCTTCCTGTGACTGCGCCAACGCATACCGTTATTCATTTATCATGCATTTTGCCGTGATCGGGTTAGCGTATGATTACTGGGTTAGTTTCGTTAAATTGTTCGTCCGACGAATCCATTCTCGATTGTTTTGCTTTTTGCTAAACAAAATGTCCTTTCACATTGAAATCTGACGTTTCCCATATTCAAACCATTCATTGGTCAAAGCTGTCGCGACCATTTCCGCTTACATCATGTCCGTCTTACGCAACAGACTCTTCTGTTATTTGAAACATTCTATTATTACATTACGGTTTATTTACATCGGCTGACACAGATTACTTTGGGGGAGTGACACCCCCGTAATCGAAATCGGTGTGGCGACACTTCCGAAGAATACAGTAACGTGCAAGGTATAGAGGCGGTAAATCTTAGAGCGATCTGACAATGCATGAGGTGCCAATAACAGTTTTTGATATACACGTGTATAAACGTGATTTAATTTGTGTTAGCGCTGTGACAGTTTCTTGCTACCCAGAATTACTTTATGACGGGAACATCACGCGTAATTTATTAACGAAAACGACGTCGAATAAATCGCACGTGACCATAAAGCCGGTCACATCCATAACATGCAGAAATTTTGTTTCATTTTCTTATATAATTAAGTTGTGTTTTTGTAAGAATCTACCCCTCTCCATACAAGTAGAACGTCAGCCAAGGCTCGTTGCCTCATAAGCACAGTTTCCGCCGCCGAACTTCTTTCTTATTATATTATTATGTATGTATGTTATGTATACCTTTTGCCAGTCCCCACCAAGTAGGTGTTTGTCCCTTGCAGAGTAAAAGGTCCTGGATTGCAGCCTAGGATTCGGACCACCCTTGCAGACAGTTGCTCGATCCGAGGCAGGACAGTCGTCATTTTTATGTAGCCGTAGCTGCCACTTAAACAGTTTTAAAGCAGCAGTACTTAAAGCTTTGAAATCTTGAATTTAGATGTAGCATTCGAAGTTCTGTTCCTTCCTGTTGACTCTAGTTAGAGACAGCACCTCATATATATCGAAACATTGCCATCTAGTGGGTATGCGGCGGAACTGCAAAAGCAGCGTAGGTGTTCTCTAGCTTTACCGCATAGCAAAGGTTCACAGCTGGGGTCTAGGCCCACTATGCGGGCCAGTAGGTGCCCAAGCTGGCTCAAAATAATTCTAAGATAGCAGTAAAATACTTAAAACTGAAATGAAACTACCCTATGGTGTCAAATGTATCTTTTTTTTAAAGCATACCGTAAGTCTTAAAAACATGGTGCACTGTTAGGGCTGCTTAGAGTTACCACACATCTGTTCTCTTTGTTTGCATCTGTCAGATTTTACAAAACTGTCAGTTTATCTGGGTATTTCACACTGCGGCCCATTGTACCCATTTTTTCAGCTCACCTCAATTTTTTAAAGTTTTACCTACTGTGTTGTTCTTAACAAACCTCAGATGAACCCACAGTGATGGAAGATGCCACAGATGAGTACTTCTCAAATAGTGTGCCATGCACATTATAGAAACAATTAACAAATGGAAACCCCGCAGTCCACCTCATCTCACCTTGCTCTGACATGGAGAAAACTCCAAGGGGGACCCACCTGCTGACTTTTTAAAAATTTTTGTGCACACTTATTTTTGGCTTGGGAAATATAGTAACCATAGCCAGTATTGTGCTTCTTTTGCACTCAAATTTCTTCCCCAGGAAAGACTGCAGCATAAACAACACACTGGCTACTGTGGACTGATAAAACATTTCCAGCTGTTTGCTGCACACATTAAATGACCTGAGTGTCCTTAGAAATCTGCTATGGCCCTTTTTGTACAGTGCCACTGTGTTGTCACACCAGTCCAGTTTGTTGTTTTTTGTGAACCCCAGGTTCCTGTAGCTCTGCACCACTTCAACGTCCTCCTCCTCCTCACTGATGACTGGTCTGAGGCTCCTTCACACATTGAAAGGTCATTACTAGCTCTTTTGTCTTGCTGATGTCGAGTTGCAGGTTGTTGTCCATGCACCACAAGACAAATTCATCCACAGCCCTCCTGTATTCTGAGTTGTCTCTATTATTAGTGTAGCCTATGATGGAGGAGTCATCTGACATTTCCTGTAAGTGGCAAGTGCTGATATTGTACTGGAAGTCTGTTGTGTACAGGGTTAACAGAAAAGGTTGACAAGACAGTTCCCTGAAGTGCTCCAGTATTACACACCACCGCTTCTGACACACAGTCCCTGAATCTCACAAGCTGCTGTCTGCTGGTCAGGTAGCCTGTGATCCAGGAGATTGTAGGGACATCAAGATTTAAAGCATTTCACATTTTCATTAGTCAGTGAGGCAGAATGGTGTTGAAGGTACTGGAAAAATCAAAAGAACATTATCCTGACTGTGGTGCCGGTTTTGTCCAAGTGGGAGTAGACTCTGTGGAGCATGTAGATCAGAGCATCCTCCACACCTATATATGTCTGATAGGTAAACTGCAGAGTATTCAGGGGCCTCATGCATAACGCAGTGTGTAGAATTTGCACTATAACATGACGTAAGCACAAAAGCCGAAATGTACTTACGCACAAAAAATTCCAGATGCAGGAATCTGTGTGTTCGCCAACTTCCACGTTCTTCCGCTACATAAATCCCAGTCAGCGTGAAAAATAACGCTCGTGCACGCACCTGCTGTCCTGCCCCAACTCCTCCCAGAATTACATCTCTTTGAATATGCAAATCGATATAAATAGCCATTAAGATCAGCCTTCTGTGAAAAGACAATGGGAAAAGCACGGGGGAAAATATAAGAATTTCAGCGAATACCAAGTGGAGGCAACGAAAAATGTACTATTTGTTGGTTTAAACAGTGGTATAAACAACAAAAGGAAGCTGATCAAGTGACAGAGTGTTGGAAAAATTCAAAAGCTCAAGTCCACAAAGTCGCACAGTGCCCAAAATAAAAAAGAAGTTGTCACATATCAAAGTCGCCGTGAACAGGCGAGTCATAGCCCACTGGCTGAGTGTCATATGAAAGCTTATCAGGGTACAGAGAGGAAAAAAAAAATAGGCACACAGTGGGGAAAAAAGCACAAAATGTCATCTTTAATCTCGAAATTTCCACTTTAATCACATAGTTTATTTTGTCATTAAAGTAGAACATCATAAACTTCATCTTAAATTTGTTTAATTTATTAGTTTCTCAAATCCCATCGTAACTAAAGTAGCAAGTTAAATGCTTTGTTTTGTATTTGATCTTCTATGTACTCTACGCGTGTGAATCACTACATGCTTCTTATAACCGGCTTTCTCTTCCTCTGACAGGAAACAGAATCCATTACAGTTGTGATATTACAGCTCTCTGAATAATTAAAATACTGAGATGTATACATGATATCATTTTCATGATGATAGGAGTTAAATCATGTTATTAAACATGGGTGGCACGGTGGCGCAGTGATTGTTCATGTCTCAGATGCTTGCTGCACCATGCGCGACCTTTGATGAAATGCTTTAGTACAGAAGTACTGTCTCTTTCAAACATACTAACAATCTCCAATTCCTGTCCTTACTTTTCTTTCTCCAAATACCCAATTGCCACACAATCAGCTTTGTAATAGACGGTAAGCCATCTGTAAGCTTTGAACGCAGATTCTTCAAAACTTTTAAGGAACATTTAAATATCTTTATAGTACGTGTTTAATTATTCTATCCATCTATCCTTCCAGTGTCACGCCAGTCCCAGTAAGAATACAGCGCGAGGCAGGAACAATCCATGAACGGAGCACAAGCTAATAGCTAGCGCTGCGGCACCGTGTCCTGGCATGTTTAATTATTGACAATATACAGTGCATCCAGAAAGTATTCACAGCGCATCACTTTTTCCACATTTTTTTATGTTACAGCCTTGTTCCAAAATGGATTAAATACATTTTTTTCCTCAGAATTCTACACACAACACCCCATAATGACAACGTGAAAAAAGTTTACTTGAGATTTTTGCAAATTTATTAAAAATAAAAAAACGGAGAAATCACATGTACATAAGTATTCACAGCCTTTGCTTTGCCATGAAGCTCAAAATTGAGCTCAGGTGCTCGTTTGTTCCAAAACACGTGCTTGTCACTACCGATTGTGCTGGCAGCACAGATTGGGCAGCGACAGTACTCCTCCATTCTAGGGCAAACACAAATTAGATCAATGGCAGTGTATCTTCCATATTCTTCTCCATAACATAACATGTCCCAAACCCCAACTGACATGCTCCAAGCTTGAGTGTTTTGACAATATATATTTAAAAAAAATTAGATTGAATTAAAAAAAATATTTTTTCATATTAAATTAATTTAGAACAATATTGTATACATAAATGCATTTGTAATTTGCTTAATTTTAATTACATTTCTTTTCAATTTTGTACATAAATGTGATATTATATAAACATTGTAAATGCATTTTTTATTGTGTTCATAACTGCAAACAAAAATAACTTCACAATTAAAACAACTTTTTGTTATGTAACTTCTAAAACTAACTGGTTGCACCAGTGATGATTTAGGTGTGTTATATTTTGTGTTTTACATTTTGAATTATTTTAAACCAGTATGCAGAGACGTGTATTAGTTCAGCATTAACAAGTGTTTTTCTGTTGATTAATGTCATAAACCCACATTAAATCCACTGGCTTTCAATGTTGTAAAACAATAAAATGTGAAAACTTCCAAGGAAGGTGAATACTGTTTATAAGCACTGTAGGAAACATTGTAATGAAAGAGGACCACAAAAATGTACCAGAACATTATAACACAATCTCTAAATGCAAGTCTGAGTGACAACAAAAGGCAACAATTTTAAAACCTTGCAATGTTAAAATTGTTGTCACTTGCGTCACATTGGCAATGTGTATGAATAAATTCCACTGTGGGTGAAGAGCGATGTCGCAAAAATGGCACAAACAATCTAAAAAAAATAGCCATTACAGGATAAGTGCAATTTCTGTATTAGTAACAGTAGTGGAAAAGTCAGAGTATACATCAGTAATGAGACGAAAAGGTTTTCATGGTGGCAAAGAGACGATGGCTGTAGGTAAAAATAGGCAAGAAAAATGACTGCGACTGGTAGTGGCAGACTGGTTAGTTAACATCAGGAAAAAGCACAGAATGTAACAATACCATTAAAATAAAATGAAATTAAGACTCCAGGGAAAATGAAGAGTGTAGTTATTCAAGGAATGTTTTGGGGACTGAGATAAAGTGAACCACATATATTTGGAACCACATTGATACTCTTTAGTGCTCCTGATTGCACACCCTGCTGTACTTTCATCTACTTCAGTATAGTCTGGGATTAACATCTTCTGGTTCACTCAAGTCAATTTCCTCAAGTTTTGTGTTGCTGAGCCAAGCATGTTTTGTGGTATAAAGATTGCAACAATGTTCTTCACACATTTTTTGGAAGAAAACTATAGCACCACCAGACTCAAGCTCTGAAGGGATCATTGTAACAAATGCTGTGTCCACATTGTATCCCTCTTCTGCCGGCAATGATGGATGTGTGTCATGGATTTCTTTTAGATAAATATTTTGAACATCACTCTGCAAAGGGGATATACTAGCTGCAACAAAAAACAATATTGGTGAACTTGTAGAGGTGTCAGCTAACTCTTAAGAATTACCCAGGGCAGAGGTCTTGGACCTTTCTCTGCAGCTGGGTAAGGTCGTATCTTGTCTGAGACAGACGTGTAGTCGAGCCAATCTATAGCACAAACTGAGTGGGACAGGCTGGAAACTGTCTCAGGCAAACTTATGGTAACTCGTTGACGGAACATATAATGTGCATATACCACACAGATAAGTTTGTCTGCTTGGGTTGAATGAGAAGTGAGTTGCATGCAAATGCCAAAAAAATGTAATAACTTGTATAAGCTTCTACATCTCCAGTAAAATTCATACCAACTTCCATGGATGTGGTTGGGTTTGAACAGAGCAAACTGCTCCAAACACACACAACCACGCGTCCTTCGTAGTGAGAAATGAGGTGTAGGCAAGCGCCAAAAAAATTAAATTGTATGCATGCGCCATCTAGTAGCTGTGGTTGAGCGTGAGCAGAGTGGACTACTCCATGCACATATGTTAACATATGTCTAATATATATTTGTACTTATTTATTTTTTATTCAATAGATCTGGTGGAGAGTGGCAAGTGAACTCTTAATTTTATCACTCTGACTTACACAAAGAGATCTAGAGGTGCTATAGACCAAATACAGATCAATGTCTATAAAGCACTGAATCATCATATAGACTGGCAAAACATAGTAATCTCTCTATTATAAATGTGAAAGATATCACAGCTACAGTTCAGAAGATTGATAAAAAATCAAAAACTAGACATACTGAGATTAATAAAGGATCACCCCAAATGTCAATGTAATTTTGTTGAACCACCTTTTGTCTGCAATGGAAATGGTGGTTGGTTACTTACACCTGATTGAGTTTGTTTGGGGTCCTTTATTAATTTCAAGATTTCTTGTTTTTGATTTTTTAAAATTCTTCTAAACTGCAGCTCTGATATCTTTCACTGGGATGTTATAAATTGGATTAAGTAAATAAAGATGGAAAAAATATTGGCTTGTGTGTTTTCATCTAATACTGTAAAGCAAAAAAATGGGAATATTTTGAAAGGGGGGATTCTTTTCTATACCCACTCCACTGTATACTGTATATAGTGAAGGTTGCCATACAGGGACTGGGATTCTTGCCTGGCTGGGATGACAGTAGAGTGGAAGGGCAGAGGAAGAAAGTGTACTTAAGGCATTGTCTCCCCCAAGGTTCTAGAAGGCAACATTCCTTGGTTACAGCACCACTACACTGCACTCGGTGGGCTCATTTCTGGTGGGTTCTGTGTGTGCTGCCAGGGAGTATTCAGGAGACCAACAAGCCTTACTTTGTCGGGCTTCAGCCTTACCTGGAAGTATTCCCGGGCCACAGATTCAGGGCGCCAGAAGTACTCCCTGGTGTTGCCTAAAAGTCAGAGTCAGGAGGAGGAAGACAAAGCTTGCCTTCATGAGTGGAGGAGAATCAACTGAGGGTGTCAGAGCATTAGAGTTGTGGTTGTGGTGTGGGAAACCGTTTATGAACTTGTGTCCGAGCCTTTGTGTCAGAAGCTTAAGGAGCTGCAGTACCTCTTGGGCACCACTATATATATATATATATATATATATATATATATATATGCTCAAAAGAAAAGAATTAAAGGAACACTTTTTAATCAGAGTATAGCATAAAGTCAATGAAACTTATGGGATATTAATCTGGTCAGTTAAGTAGCAGAGGGGTTGTTAATCAGTTTCAGCTGCTGTGGTGTTAATGAAATTAACAACAGATGCACTAGAGGGCAACAATGAGATGACCCCAAAACAGGAATGGTTTAACAGGTGGAGGCCACTGACATTTTCCCTCCTCATCTTTTCTGACTGTTTCTTCACTAGTTTTGCATTTGGCTACAGTCAGTGTCACTACTGGTAGCATGAGGTGATACCTGGACCCTACAGAGGTTGCACAGGTAGTCCAACTTCTCCAGGATGGCACATCAATACGTGTCATTGCCAGAAGGTTTGCTGTGTCTCCTGCACAGTCTCAAGGGCATGGAGGAGATTCTAGGAGACAAGCAGTTACTCTAGGAGAGCTGGAGAGGGCCATAGAAGGTCCATAACCCATCAGCAGGACCAGTATCTGCTCCTTTGGGCAAGGAGGAACAGGATGAGCACTGCCAGAGCCCTACAAAATGACCTCCAGCAGGCCACTGGTGTGAATGTCTCTGACCAAACAACCAGAAAGACTTCATGAGGGTGACCCAAGGGCCCCATGTCCTCTAATGGGCCCTGAGCTCACTGCCCAGCAGCATGCAGCTCGATTGGCATTCGCCATAGAATACCAGAATTGGCAGATGCACCACTGGTGCCCTGTGCTTTTACAGATGAGAGCAGGTTCACCCTGAGCACGTGACAGAAGTGAAAGGGTCTGGAGAAGCCATGGAGAACATTATGCTGCCTGTAACATCATTCAGCATGAGCAGTTTGGTGGTGGGTTAATGATTGTCTGGGGAGACATATCCATGGAGGGTCACACAGACCGCTACAGGCTTGACAAAGGCACCTTGGCTGCCATTAGGTATCAGGATGAAATCCTTGGATCCATTGTCAGACCCTATGCTGGTACAGTGGCTCCTGGTGCACGACAATTCCTGGCCTCATGTGGTGAGAGTATGCAGGCAGTTCCTGGAGGATGAAGGAATTGATACCATTGACTGGCCACCACACTTTCTGACCTAAATCCAATAGAACACCTCTGGGACATTATGTTTTGGTCCATCCAATGCCACCAGGTTGCACCTCAGACTGTCCAGGAGCTCAGTGATGCCCTGGTCCAGATCTGGGAGGAGATCCCCCACAACACCATCTGTCATCTCATTAGAAGCATGCACCGATGTTGTCAGGCATGTATACAAGAACACAGGGGCCATACAAAGTGCTGCGTACAATTTTGAGTTGCTGCAATTAAATTTTGGCAAAATGGACTAGCCTGCCACATAATTTTTCACTCTGATTTTTGGGTGTCTTTGAATTCAGGGCTCTGTAGGTTGATCATTTTCATTTCCATCAAGCGATGTGGCATCCTTTCGTTCCTAACACATTACCCAGTCTATATCAGTATAGATATCCAGGAGGATTTCTTTTTCCCATTGAGATCTGATGTGTTTTCAAAGTGTTCCTTTAATTTTTTGAGCAGTTTTATATATATATATATATATATATATATATACAGTATATATGTGTGTGTGTGTGTGTGCCCTCTATGTTTGGGACAAAGACACATTTTTCCTTGATTTACCCTTCTGATCCACAGTTTAAAATCAAAAATCAAAGAATTCAGATGTGATTCGAGTGCACATTGTAGACTTTAATTTAAGGGTATTTGCATACATTTCAATCACACCATGTAGAAATGACAATATTTATACATGATCCCCTCCATTTCTGAGTGATGAGTCCACTATGACTCCTAGTCTCATAGTTTCAGACTGCGCATTGTGCATTCATATCTAACATTTTTCCTTCCTATATGTAAAAGCTTACAGTACTTTAAACAATCTGTGCAAGCTTGTATACTGTCCAAGTCCCTTTATAATGATTCAAATAATCCCAATTTATCTGACAATTTGTTTAGGATGGTATAGAAACTGACCACAAATATCTGTTTGCATAGTGAAAAATGTAATATGCCACACAGAATAGAATATATAATGATACATTTCCAAAAATATAACTTCAATAAAGGATAAATAAATTGTATTTACTGTCAAATTGTGCAAAGCATTGTTGAGAAATTCAGAAACTTTAAGAAAACGGGCACAGAAAAAGAAGTTGAAATGCATGTCAGTCCTGTGACATCAACTATTTAGGTCTCTGGTAAAAAATTGAAGCAGATAGCTGATGAAACTTTTAAGGATGCAATTCTATGCAAGATTATAAAACACTTACAAAATATTTAGTTAGTGACTTATGCAAGCAGTATTACCACATTAGAGCAGAAATTTACAACTGTTATTTTGTTAAGAAAGGAGCTAACCATTATTTCAAGTATAAAAAGACAAGAGATTTTGCATAGACTGCATAAAGGGCATCTTGGCATTGGAAAACGTAAAAGGCTAAAGTATGTATGATATCATCTGATGTTGATCCATGAGACAAACTAGTGTGGGACAATTTTCACCTTTTTCCATTCCAAATTTTCTGAAAACAGCCTTGTTTTACAATGTGCTTCACATGGTGCCCCACAAACAGCTATCAGTAGCAAGACTGCTTGCTTACTGTGTTGAGATTTGGTGTCAAGCGTGTCCAGTAGCATTCAGTCCACTGTATCCACAATTTAAAGGCAAAGCAGAAGAGAAAGTGTAAATTGATAATGTCTTTGGTTCTTACTTAGCTTTACTAAGTTGTACAGTTTCACCTTAAGAGAACAGGATGTCTCCAGTTGCAATTCTGATTAGAAGAAAACTGTGAACAGTCTTAACATTCTGTTATTAGGAATAAAATGACCTGTGGGTCTCAAAAGAAAAATTAAAATGATAAAGGATGAGCAAATAACAAATTACAATGAAGGATTTAAACATCTACCACATTTAGCAGAAAATTTGCAGTCCACACTCTTGGTTAACAACTGATGCCATCTTGGATCCTCCATTTTTTTACACAGCCTATAAACTGAAGTGGGTAGAGATGGGAGCAAGCCTATGGTGGGTTCAATGCTCTTGTCTGCTTTGTTATTTTAATGGCTGAAGAGGAAAAAGTCAATGAAGTATGCTATGGTATAACCTTAAAATTGTTTGCTGGTGTCTCTTCATTTTTATAACATGCTTATGTTTGTGACAAAAGATGTACTGTATGCTGGTGAAACCTTACACTAACTTCACATTAAGCTTAAATATGGACTGAAACGCATATGAGGTACCCCTGTTTTATTTAAGCACTCAACAGAACAGAACTGTCTATAGGCTGACAATATTCAAATTTCATACCACTGTAAATATTTTATAATTCTAAACATGGATGAATATCATATATCTGTAGTGCCTAAAATTCTTGTTTAATTGTATCAACAGCATTATACAGCATTAATCTGGACATAAAATAAAGCCATCACCTCTGTAGAATCACTATAATCCATGTTGTAGAAGACTGAAGGGCGGCACGGTGGCGCAGTGGTAGTGCTGCTGCTGCCTCGCAGTTAGGAGACCTGGGTTTGCTTCCCGGGTCCTCCCTGCGTGGAGTTTGCATGTTCTCTCCGTGTCTGCGTGAGTTTCCTCCGGGTACTCCGGTTTTCTCCCACAGTCTAAAGACATGCAGGTGGATTGGCGATTCTAAATTGTCCCTAGTGTGTGCTTGGTGTGTGGGTGTGTTTGTGTCCTGCGGTGGGTTGGCGCCCTGTGTTGGCTGAGATTGGCTCCAACAGACCCCCGTGACCCTGTGTTCGGATTCAACGGGCTGGAAAATGGATAGATAGAAGACTGAATGAGAGCCACAAAAGCACAGGGGAAAACACCGGAGCACAGCACATACAGTACACACTCTTCCAAGATTTCTCCATTATGGAGATGATGGCTCTTACGAATTGTTTGCTGGAGTCCCAGGGTTTTAGAGATTGCTTTGTATGTCCTTCATACATACAGTTTCATTTGATTAAGGCATTCATAATGGTGGAAAAGTTCTGTATAAGTGATTTTTGGATTGAATAGGGCTCACAACAATCATGCTAGGGTGTAATTTAACTCGTTATCATCTTAATTTGGTTCATCATTTGATTGAGTGACTGGGGGCAATTACATTTTTTATTACACAAGTTTTATTATGAATAGGCAAAAATATAAGAAATCATTAATGGGCAAATACTTTTTCATGGCACTGTATGTTGCATGCTATGTATATTATTTAATGATTTATTTTTATTGTATAATTGTCAACTGTTCTGAGGAGACATGCAAATAAGAATTTCATTGTACGATGCCCATAGTATAATCAACTTGACTTGAGTACAGTGGAATTGTTACTTGCATGCCTGACCAACACTAAAACTAATATGAGCCATGAAAACAATAATGCATTAAAAACATTACTTCATTTCATTAAATGACCTAAAATATTACCTTTTAACCACTTTCTGAATTGGCATGATTTCTCCAGCTTGTAAATGGTTTCAGAGGTTCTATAATGGAGCAGTGTCTAATTTAAGCCATGACTTCAATTAAATACAGTATAGGGTTTGCTTTAAATTATGTCCATCAAGACAGACTTTTCAGAAGTCTTGTAGTGAGAACTCAAGCAAAATGATAACATCTTGCCTGAAGAAGGGGCCTGAGTTGCCTTGAAAGCTTGTATATTGTAATCTTTTTAGTTGGCCAGTGAAAGGTGTCATTTTGCTTGACTTCTCACTAAATTCATGATGGCTAACATGGCCAACACCCTAGTACTACAGAAGTCTTGTACAGTATATAGTTTATGTGAACCAGTTGGTAACATAGTTTGATACTGTAGTTATCATGCAAGTAGGGCATAGGATACCATGCGTTTGCTTTCCTCCTGCATGTTCATATACTACATATTCCCCTTTACCTTCCCTTTGCATACATACCATACTGAAATTCAAGGCAAAGGGCAACTTACATAACACAGTGTACTGTGTTAGCGACAGTTGATAGAAAATGATTTATTTGAAATTACTGTGTACCGCTCTGTAATTTACATTAATAACAAGGTGTACCCCTAAGATTAAAAAAATAATACAATACTTTAATTCTTAATAACAAGTTGTGCACCTGAGATTAAAAAAATAATAAAATATTTTAATGCTTTTAACAGGAACTAATCAAGATAGACTCATGACTTTAACTTTTTGAAGTGTTAAAAAAAAAAAACCTAAAGCAAAGGTCACAATCTGAACATTGAAACTTACAAACATTACACACTTACAAAGGGATTGCTGAATCAACACAGGTAAAGAATGCTGGCTGTAAAGTAATCTCAGGCTGTCTTTCTCCTAACCCTGATTTTTGCTTTCAAAATACACTACACAGTAATTACAAATGTTATTTAAGTGAAAAAGCAAAATGTAATGCTGAAAATAAAATGCCCTTTGAAAAGAGTTAAAGACTTTGACAAGGGAATGTGCATATTGAGAAATTCAACATATTTTATCTATGCGAATTAATCAGAAACAGTGAGAATAATTAATTTGAAAACAAATGATAAACAATGTCCAACTTTCTGTTTTAACAAGGAGGTGTAAGCCTCATTAGACAGGAAAATCTACAGAATGCAGCATTTTACCTCTGGTAAAACAATTAGCTGAAAAATATAATGAAATGGGCGGCACAGTAGCGCAGCGGTAGCACTGCCGCCTCGCAGTGTATGTGTGTGTGTGCCCTGCGGTCGGCTGGCGCCCTGCCCGGGGTTTGTTTCCTGCCTTGCACCCTGTGTTGGCTGAGATTGGGTCCAGCAGACCCCCGTGAACCTGTGTTAGGATATAGCCGGTTGGATAATGGATGGATGGATGGATATAATGAAATAGAAATCCTGCAGAAAGAGGATGTGACCAGCATGAGGTGCTCTTGAGCCAAATCCTCACTTAAAATGACCCACAGTTACCACTTAGTCCAAATAAAAGGATTTTTATCTATAGACCAAAAGGTTCCAGAGAGGTACACAGAGTGAGTGTTTAGTCACCTCTGGGTCCGTCTCCTCAAGACATAATATTTTGTCCTTGGCGTGCCATTCTCTTTCTCTCTTCTGTCTCAACAATGATACTGGCAGGTTTCTCTGCTCTTTCTTCATTTCTTTTCCAGATGAGCCCTTGCCCTTCATTCACAACTGCAAGCTCACTTGACTGAGGAAAGGAGGTTTCTCTTAAAGTGCAGCCTTTGCCTGATTCCAGGGATAAAACCAATTTGCTGACCAATGGTTCCAGGTCATACTGTATGTGACCCTTTGGGAAGCATACATCTATTTACTTAAAGGGCTAGGCACACACTCCCCCATGTAGAGGAGGACTAATAGGTGGTGCCTATTCTTCCTTTGGCCATTTTCATTACTCTGCCTGGGACAGGATCTGCAATTCTCAGATGGCACATTTGTGTCCCATCCAGGCATTGCAACTCACTGACCCTTAGATGGCACGTTAGCCTCCTATCAATGCAATGTTCCAGACCAGCTCCTGAACAGCCCATTGGCTTCCCATCAAGATAGGGGTTCCACCCAGCTGCTGGATGGCACAAACAAACCCCTGTAGTGTTCCTACTTGTCCTGCTAACCATTGCAATGGGGACCAGTGCTGAAAATCTCAGCTTTCATGTAATGTAATACATGGAAAAATACTGAAATATACTTAAAATTCTTTATTGGCTTAAGAGACATGACTTATCAATTATAGATTACATATCAGCTAAGATTTTTAGATTAAAATGTGAACATCCAAAAAATGACAATATAATAAAGGCGTTTACATATCAAGACATCATTCTAATGGCACCTACCTCTGAGCTATAAAATGACTGCATTTTAAAAGTGTCAAAGAAGTCATGATTTACCATACAATACTGTTCTACATTGTCTTTTACACACAGGACTTCAGGTTAACATCACCTATTCGATCAATCACCCTACACCGGAATCAGCAACGACCACTCACAAATTATACTTATCATTTTAGCTCAGTGCACCCCAAAATGAAATGTTTATTATTTTCAAACTGGTTACTTATAGAAAACATCCATCCATCTATTATCCAACCCGCTATATCCTAACTACAGGGTCACGGGGGTCTGCTGGAGCCAATCCCAGCCAACACAGGGCACAAGACAGGAAATAAACCCTGGGCAGGGCGCCACAGAAAACATTCTTAGACATAATAGGAGTGGAATTTTATTCCCGGAGAAGGTTAGACCAAGGTCCCATAGTCGGGAGGAAGAGAGGAGAGGCACAGAATCCACATTACTTGAGGTCCAGTGTAAAGTTTCCTCAGTCAGTGATGGTTTGGGGTGCCATGTCATCTGCTGTTGTTGGTCCATTGTGTTTTCTGAGGTCCAAGGTCAACGCAGCCATCTACCAGGAAGTTTTAGAGCACTTCATGCTTCCTGCTGCTGACGAACTTTATGGAGATGCAGATTTCATTTTCCAACAGGACCTAGCACCTGCAAACAGTGCCAAAGCTACCAGTACCTGGTTTAAGGACCATGGTATCCCTGTGCTTGATTGGCCAGCAAACTCGCCTGACCTTAACCCCATAGAAAATCTATGGGGTATTGTGAAGAGGAAGATGCAATACGCCAGACCCAACAATTCAGAAGAGCTTAAGGTCACTATCAGAGCAACATGGGCTCTCATAACACCTGAGCAGTGCCACAGACTGATCGACTCCATGCCACGCCACACTGCTGCAGTAATCCAGGCCAAAGGAGCCCCAACTAAATATTGAGTGCTGTACATGCTCATATTTTTCATGTTCATACCTTTCAGTTGGCCAACATTTCTAAAAATCCTTTTTTTGCATTGGTCTTAATTGATATTCTAATTTTCCGAGATACTGAATTTGGGAATTCATTAGTTGTCAGTTATAATCATCAAAATTAAAAGAAATAAAGATTTGAAATACATCAGCCTGTGTGTAATGAATGAATCTAATATAGAAGTTTCACTTTTTGAATGGAATTACTGAAATAAATCAACTTTGTCATGATATTCTAATTTTATGACCAGCACCTGTATATCTCTCTATTATATAAAAAAATCTTGGTTTGAGACGTGATTTTCTCGGAGATACTTTAACATCCTGCGAGACAAGGAGGACTGCTGCCCCCTAGTTATATAAAGAAATATAAAGTTAGATTATCATCATGTCATCTTTTCAGTGGTGTATTTGTAATGATCTGTTTGTAGGACTTGCATTTACAGTCTTTTTGAGGTCAGTGGCCATGCACTTTATATATCACATCTATCTGAGCCAGTAAGGAGAGCATCAGGTCAGGCTGCTGCTTTAAAGCTCTTGGACTCTGATTCTGTTTACAGTAAGGATATCCCCAGGGATTGGATGCTGTTCTCATGTCTCTGTGGCTTCCATATGGCTATTAATAATGACATAATTAATTTGTGTAATTTTTCAACAGTTGATTAACTCCTCAATGCTTGTCTAGTGTAAATGAATGCATACTGTATATATGTACGAGTGTGGCCTGGGATTGACTGCACATCTGTTGCTGTCAGGACTGGCTCTTGCCCCTGACAGCCTGGAGTATTTTGTTAATTTTTGAACTTTGCTTTGCATTTTAAAATGTTATTTTTTCAGTAAGAACTGGATTTTCAAGTATATGTATACATTTTTGTGTGTTTGTTTTTCTATTTAGTTCCATAATGTAATACTTTTATACTTACTTTCCAAAAATAGCCACAGAAACATTCAGTGGTTGGCTGTGCACTATTGCTTTGGCTACAAATTAGTTAAATTTGTATTTTTAAAGTCATTATACAATATGGCAAAGTGGAAGTAATTTCTTCCCAATATTAAGTCTAAACTTCCCATATATAAACAGTACTGTTTCAGAAGTACATTGTATTCCTGCAATTGCAGAATAATAACATTGGAAACATGAAGTTCTCATAATCATGTTATTTAATCTCTATTTTTTAGATGAGTTTTTTCTTTACTTGATTTTTGTTTATTTAAGTTCAGATCAGGGATGATAGCAGACTTCAATTCTTAAATAAGATGATGCCCAAAATGTAACAGGAATCAAATAATAGCAGGAAATAATATTAAAAAGTATGATGTCATAAAATATATATAATTAAATTGACACTTGTCATAGACGTCCGGGAACGTTGCCCCGCTGGGATGCCGGAAGAAGCAGGGGACCGGAAATGGGACAATATTTTCCCTGGAGCGCAGGTGGGTGGCCTCCCTGGAATGCATGTGGGTCATGGAGCTGCGAAGCTCAACCCTCTGCGATGGAGTCACCGCCAGGGGGCGCCCGGATGTGGGTGCTCTATTGACACTTCCGCCGCACCAGGAAGTGACGTCAGATGGAGCACCTGGAGCCCATCCAGGTCATTATAAAAGGGGCCGTCTCCCTCCAGAAGTGGAGCCGGAGTTGGGAGGAAGGAGACAAAGCTTGTGAGGAGGGGAGTGGAAATCATTGTGAAGAAGAGAAAGAGAAAGGACTGAGTCTGTTAATATTGTGGTGCTGTGAGTTAATAAAGTGTGCATTTTGGACATTCTGGTGTCTGTCTGTCTGTGTCTGGGGGCATGTTTTTCACACACTATAGCGGGTTGGATAATGGATGGATGGAGAAATTGACGAAAGATCTAAAAAGAATACAATAATTAGCTAAAACTAAAACTTGGTCTGCAGGCTACAAAAAGGACATAGCAGTGCTAGAAAAGGTCCAAAGAAGAGCGACTAGGCTGATTAAGTTTTTCTTTACACAAACAATAAGACACTTGGAATAAGCTACCAAATAGTACAATAGACAATAAGACTTTAAGGACTTTCAAAACTCGACTTGATGTTTTTTTGGAAGAAATAAGTGGATAAGACTGATGAGCTTTGTTGGACTGAATGGACTGTTCTTGTCTAGAGTGTTCTAATGTTCTAAAAAGAAAAGATGATGTAAATTATACTAAAAGACATTCAACAATATTATTAAACAATATGTGTTGATCTCTGCAAGTCACCTTAACTATTTGTGGTCTAGTTGTACATGAGCTATGTTAAGTTGCTATAAGGGTAGCCCACCTCTTTTAAGTCAGTGGGTAACTGATGTTATATACTATTTGAAATTGGAAAAAATCTAATTCTCACCTTTTTTAAAACATGGCAGGATCTAATCAATACCATTTTAGAATAAACATTTCTATTGGGGTGAAGGACGTCTTTCCCTGTTTACTACTTTCAAAGTTTTACTCTGTCTGTTGGCCTTTCTCTGTTTCTGATGGGTAGGAGTTGAATTGAATTTAGTTTTGTTAAGTTTGACTTGATCGTATGGAACCTAAACTATTTCATATTTAGCACCCATTGCAGATGGGATATACTATAGTGTTCTGTGAGTCTAATCAGGAAAAGCTGGGCAGAGAAAATGAATGGATAATAGCTAATGCAAATGTTCAGATGGTATCTGAACTTGCTGTGAACACATCAGTGCTGCCATTTTTCATTCATATAGTAACCAACTACTAGACAAAATACATGTAATTAGGTATTTCTTGATAATTCATTTTTTTGTTGCTTATGGTATGCCCTTTTAGTGCCTATCTTGAACTTCTGTCATATTTTTGTCAATGAGATTATGGGTGCAGAATTAAAAAAAAAACATCTGTAATAATTTGGAAAGCCATCAGCACAGACCATAACACAGACACCCAACAGATTATGGAAAAATCAAAAGTCTAATGATGTTGTTCATAACATCCAGTAGGTGCATTTTCACTTGTTTTTTTGTCAGTGTTATAAAACCTATGTTTTTGTCCAGGAATGTATTTTTGCATTTTTCTGAATAATTTTAGTTTATATTTGGTATTGACTTACTGTAACATCATCATGACACCATTTTGTAGTTCTGTTTTCTGCTGAAAACCATTACATATGATGTCAAGGGCCCTATTAAAAAGAAAAAGGAACTGCAGATGTATTTCAGAATGTATTAGTATTAATAAAGTGATATCTATTTAACAAAGGATACATTGCAAACAAAGCATCTAATTCTATCTGCTTTTTGTTAAAGAAAAAAATGATGTTATGAAACAAAAAAAACAAATACAGTAGAAAAAGCAGAGAAGCATACAAAAATAAACTTGAAGCAGACCAAAATACAAAATAAAAATATTAAAAAAAACCCAACAAAACTAAATTTTACTTCTCAAAAAGCAGAAAGTACTTTAACTATAGTTAAATAACAAGGCCTACAGCTATGACAATACCAAATAGGGAAAGGTTAAACTTGAATTCTGAACTTAAAATATTAGAAAACACACAGAGGTCTACATTTCTGAAGAATGGCAATACCATCAAAACAATAAAAACTCTAAGCAAATTACAAAAAGGCAGCAGCTCGGTAATCTACAAGCCTTGTTTCTTCCTTTTTAGCTGTGGGCCCAGCCTAGTATGCACAGTTTACTAATAAGATAAGGGATTTGCAGGATATGAGGCCTGAGCACCACTGAAGCACTTAACCTAATAAACAAATTGTTGTAACAGACTGAGCCAAAAATGGATTTTAGACAAATGTAGACAGAACACATAATTAAAAACTTGTAGGAGCCACTATCAGAGTCCACAGCAAGTTGTAACAGTTTTACATTCGTCTCCTTTCTGTATGTGCATATATACTTCAACATTTCTTAGATCCAGTTTGGAGAAAATAGTGTATTGTAAACTGCTATTTGATTTATAATGATAAACATTAATGCTGAGTAATTATTTTTATTTTTTTCACTTAAACTGTCACACCTTCTTTTGAGTTTAAATCTCCTTGATGTTTTGTATTATTCTGCTTTCTTATTTTACCATGATGCCATTCTTGAGAGGTTGGCTGCTTCATTCTAATTTCTGTTCTTCTTTACTTATATGTAGTGTAGCCTATAACTCTAAAATGCATTTGAAGTGTCTTGTATTAACCATTTATGTTCTAAAATTGCATCATTCTTTCATACTCTGTAAATGAGACTAAACAATTAAAGATGAATCATTTCTTGAAATCCTTGCAAACCTACTTTAAGTATGAAACCTATTATTATAATACCTTCTATAATCTTTTAATGGTATTGTCTTGAGTTTTAATAGTGCAGACAAACCTTCTACCTGTTCTGCCACAGTGATGGAGAATGGCAGTGCACAAAGGCAAGGAACAGGAACTAGGGGATGAATTTTATTAAGGTTAAAACTGGGCAAAAGAATATCATTGAAACCCAATAGGTATCCAAAAATAAAAGTTAAAATGCCTAGTCAGAAATTGTTAATACCAAAAGATGCAGATATTTAGAAAACACAATGCTTAGAGAATCTCTCCAAACTCAGATGCTAATTCCCATGCGGTGCCAATTACATCATGTGACATTACTTCTAGGGGTATAATAACAGACACCCACATCTTAGCTACAAGAACACAAAATGGCTTTGCGGGAATATAAAATTAAATCAATAATATGTCAGGAAATAAAAACATAAGGAACAAAACAAAAGTGCAGAATCTCAGAGTAAACAGTAACAAGGTTCTGAAAAAAAATAAAATTATGACACTACCAATAATGGCACACAAGACAACACATCTATAGCATGGGCAGATTTGTGTGATAGTAATAATTATTTTTGTTTAAACAAGAAGTTAGTAAGGTACACATAGTGTTTCTGTAGCTGTGGAAAATTCCTCAGTAATTATCCAAATTACTGTTGACTCCTTGGCTCCAGTCCCTAAACCACCATTTACCAGAATATTGGAAAAGATTGTTGCCTTCTGGATATAATGTCTGCCTGCTTGGAGTTTGTGTTCCTCATACATTTTCTACACATACTGAACTTGAGATTTCCTTTCTCTTTACTACATAATGTTACATTGCATTGTTTAAAAATTTGTCATCGCATTTCTGACTTGCTTGAATTCATTCCGTATTACAAAGCAATAAGAAAAACGAAAAGGTTTAAATTCTTAGGTCAAGTGTGTGTCTGGGGAGTCTATTAGGAACAAGACAGAATACATGTGTGTAAATGAGAGGGAGGTCAGTGGAATGGGGAGGATGCAAAGAGTAGAGTTGGCGAAGGTGGATGAGTTTAAATACTTGGGATAAACAGTACAGAGTAATGGGAATTGTGGAAGAGAGGTGAAAAAGAAAGTACAGGAAGGGTGGAATGGGTGAAGAAGAGTGTCAGGAGTAATTTGTGACAGGCGGCTATCAGCAAGAGTGAAAGGGAAGGTCTACAGGATGGTAGTGAGACCAGCTATGTTGTATGGGCTGGAGACAGTGGCACTGACCAGAAAGCAGGAGACAGAGCTGGAGGTGGTAGAGTTAAAGATGCTAAGAGTTGCATTAGGTGTGACGAGGATGGACAGGATTAGAAATGAGTACATTAGAGGGTCAGCTCAAGTTGGACGGTTTGGAGACAAAATCAGAGAGGTGAGATTGCACTGGTTTGGACATGTGCAGATGACAGATGCTGGGTATATTGGGAGAAGGATGTTAAGGATTGAGCTGCCAGGCAAAAGGAAAAGAGGAAGGCCTAAGAGAAGGTTTATGGATGTGGTGAGAGAGGATGTGCAGGTGATGGGTGTAACAGAGCAAGATGCGGAGGATAGGAAGGTATGGAAGAAGATGATCCACTGTGGCAATCCCTGATGGGTGCAGCCGAAAGAAGAAGAAGTCTGAGGGTATGTGCTGTGACCTGCGGGAGGCACTCCTGAGAGACTCACATCCCAGAATGATGCCCAGACACACCAAAGTGCAAATAAAATAGGGGTTTATTAACAGAAGCTTAGTGTTCCTCAGAGAATCTAATGGAAGGTAAATATGTATATATAACAAAAATAACAAATCTCTGTCCCATTGTGGCCTAACTTAAACACCTCTTCCTACTTATTTGCCTCATTTTAACCCTCTGGTCATTCCTTCCTCCTCCTAGCCACTTTCTGCTCTTCTCTCCCAACTGCAAGCTCACCTGGATGAGGAATTGGAGCTCCTTTTATAGACGGGCCCAGCAAGACTTCAGGAGCTAATGGCAGGCAGTCAGCTAGCCAGCCAAGAAGTACTTTCAGGTTAAGGTATATTCTTTCAGAGGAGTGCAGCTTTCCTCTTAAATGGCTAGGCACCCATAACTGTGATCGGAGTATAGCCATGGCCTTCTACTGCTTCTGACAAGCCCTGAGGACTAAACCCCTTCCTCCTCTAACAGTCTTTACTATCCTGTCTGGGATGTTGCCTCCTCTTACAACCCCCAGACATCCCTTTGACATCCTGTCTTGGCGGTAGTCTGGACCAACTCATGGACAGCTCCACGGCATTCCATCTTGACACTGATCCATACCAATTCTCAGATATTTCTTTGGCATCCCATCTAGGGAGTGGCCCATGCCAACTCGTGGATGGGAGGGAAAAACTGTTGCAGTGTGCCTCACCTCTCTGCTGTTCTTCACAGTGCCTGTGTCCTGCACTGGAAAGGTGTTTTATTCAGAGATGGTGTGTGCCTTGGGTCTGATACTGCTGGTATAGGGTTTGATCTCCTGCAACAATATAAAATGTATATTCTGAAAATTGATATTCTGTTATGCAAACTGACACGTTTGTACAATATGCCTGCAGCTCTGGAACTCTCTGCCAAAGCTATTGTTTTTACATCTACTTGTGCTGAGTACATATTCTTAAATAAATTCTGTTTTTTAATGTTGCTTATCCTACCATGTAAGCTGTAAGAACTTCCTTATAAATAAAATTGTCTTCTCAGAGTGCTGCAGTAGCTGAGATTTCCACAAGCAGAAAGTTTACAAAGTCAACATAAACACAAACACCGATTAGAAGTGTAGCTTGAGCACTTCCCAGTACTTTTAGTTTTTGTTTTACTAGAATCCATTTGGCCAAAAACAGGCTGAGCAACATTCTGTTTTTAAGAGTGTGTGATTGTGAATCTCGAGGGCAGAAGCTTTGGTTTAACCTTAATGCAGGCTCTTATTCAGCTCTTTTCCTCCTTCAACCAATCCATAAAAATTATCAATCAGTCATTGTTTACATTTTTTATAGCACTCTAAGTAAACTGCAGTCTCAAAAGTCACTTTACACCACACATTAAACACCTTGGTTGTATGAACAAATCATGACGTATTTTTCAGGGAATATGAATTAACCGCAAGAGTCAAAGATTACTAGAGGAGAAACTCAACTTCCTTAAGTTTTAACTTCCTTCAAATCATGTATGCAAAATAATCAAATTAAAAAAGTATGTGGTATTGATTTGCAGAAGCAAAACTTGCCTATTTTAAGACCTAGTGATACATTCTAATGCAGCCTATTTCAAGGGTTTTCTCAAATCATCTGTCTTTCCTTTTTCTGCATTTCCTTTATTCTTTTAATGGATTGTGAAGAGCCAGGACCTATCTTGGCAGCATCGGTCACAAGGCAGGAGGCAGACCTTAAAGGGATGCCAGTTTATCATATAGTATCCTCATTCACGCAGGGAAAATTTGTAATTTCATGTCTCGAGAACCAGTGCACATTGCCAAATCCTAGTATGCTGGAATCTCTCCCACTTATCCCTATCCTCTCACTGGCAAAAAACTTGATTCTTTTTTTACCCTTTGTCTTGCAGCTAGGAAGCCCATAAAGACTCAAATAGGTGGTTGTTGTGACTTGGCAATGGCTGGTAGATACTTTTCTTTGGACTGAGTTGAACTCTTACATCTGGAATAGCATCTTCTACTTGGGGAAAGGACTGTCATGGACATGAAATCTACATGGACACTTTAAACTTGAAAAATGGAGGGAGATACTAAGAGCTGTCAAGACAGAAAGGACCTGTTGGCTTTCATTTGGAAAGAGGTACCTTCTGTATAATATTAGAATGGGGTCTCAAAATCTGAAAGAGAGGTACCAGCTTTGAAAGAAAGCAGAAGCTGGAGCAGTGTCCATGAATATGACTTTTAGGTGATCCCAGACAGGTTCATTAAAACTCAAGAAGTAAAACTCAGACTGCATTCAGGATATTCTCAGCAAGCATAAGGAAATATTAATTTTGACTGTGGATTTACTCAAAAGGTGGAAGGAACACTTTAAAGACTTCTACACTTGTGGGGTTTAACAACAGAAGAAGAGGAGCAGGCAGTACAGGGGAAATATGGCAGAACTGAATTCATTCCTGTGACTAAGGTCATGGTGGTTCTAGGTTAGTAAAACTTATGGTTGTATAGATCAGATATGCCAGATATTATGAGTCTACCTAGGTTAACAAGCCTCTTCAATATTGTATGACAGGACATATACCTCTAGACCAGGGGTCTCCAACCTTTTTTCCCCAGAGAGATACTTTAATGCTTTTTCTCATAGCTTATTTCAACCCAAACAAACTGAATAAGCTTGTTTTGCCTGAACATTTACAAAATGTTGGTGTCCACAACTCACATTTTGTATTAAAACATCACAAAAAATATTTAGTTATGCAGTTTTTAATATCTGGAAAAAAATTGGAATTAACTTGCTTAGAGATCTTTATATAGACAACGTCTTTGCTTCCTATGAACAATTACATTCCAAATTTAACATTCCAACTACACATTTTTTTCACTATCTTCAAATCAAGAACTTTGTTAAACAGAACCTTCCAGATTTTCCTCATCTTGCACCCTCATCCATGCTGGAAAAAATATTGCTCAATCTCAAGGACTTAGACTCCATCTCTACAATACATAAAATCATTTTACAATCCCTTCCTTTCAAAGATCCAAGAGGACACTGGGAAAAAGATCTCTCAATTAATATATCAGAAAAGGAGTGAAGAGTAGCAATGCAGAGAATTCACTCGAGCTCCATATGCGCAAAGCATACAATTATACAACTCAAAATTATATATCGAGCACATCTGTCTCGACTAAAGCTCTCCAAAATGTTTCCAGGACATGATCCAATCTGCGAACGTTGCAACCAAGTCCCAGCCTCACTGGGTCACATGTTCTGGGCCTGCTCCAAATTAACATTATTCTGGACAAAAATTTTTAATTACCTCTCAGACAGCCTTGGACTCACAATCCCTCCTAACCCATTAACAGCTGTGTTTGGGTTTCTTCCAGAGGGGTTTAAAGTGGAGAAAGACAAACAAATTGTGATTGCATTCACTACACTGTTGGCACGCAGACTTATTCTCATAAACTGGAAGAACCCAAACTCTCCTCTTTTAAGTCAGTGGGAAACCGATGTGTTATATTATTTGAAATTGGAAAAAATCAAATATTCAGTTAGAGGATCCGTACAGACCTTTTTCAAAACATGGCAGGATCTAATCAGTAATATTTTAAAATAAGTTTATAAAACACAGAGAATGTATTAATTTAGGTATGTTTACAAGCCTTAAATTTTACTCAGGGGTGGGGATCGATCTGTTCTTAACTCAATTCTTCTTTTTGTAAAAACTTGATTGCTTTGTATGGATTGTAATAAAATTAATAAAAAAATATATATATATTTAGTTAACCTGCAAGTGCATTTTGTATGTCTGTATGCATTTTCTAGTGTATCTCACACTATTGAATTAAAACATTAAGCTGTCAAAACAATGCAATTCCAAATACACAGATATTACTTATTCATTTGACATTTTGTTCCATGCCACTGTTTCACTTCACAAGAGTATTCACATGTCCAGTTGCATGTGTGATGTGTTTTTTATTAGTCAGATGACAGCCACTGCATGGAGTCAACAAGAGAGGCAGGTGTATGGTGGAGTGTAGCCACTTAGGAACACTCTTATGGAGTCATTTAAATGTTCATTTGTCAGTCTTGTTCTGAACTTTGATTTCATGACATTCATGTCAGAAAAGGCAGACTCTCAGAAGGATGGAGACCCAAACAAAGCAGACATTTTCAGAGCTGCTTGGTGAAGATTCGTATAGTTATCTGGATCTACTACGCTCCAGAAATCCTGAGAATGCTGCTGAGACTTTAACTGTACATTATTTTGAAGGTTTACTAATATATAATATATAAAATCCAATGTCTCTCTGTCTGTATGTCTGTCTGCTTTTCACAAGATAACTACTTAACAAATTTAGATTGGGTTTTTTTCTAGAATTTGCTTGAACATTCCGGTTAATTTGGCGACTTCTCTCATTTCGCTATGTATCATAGTTCTCTTGCGGTACTGATTTATTTGCGTGAATCCAAGAAACATGCAGTGGGCCGAGGAGAGGGTCTTTCCTCATTCACTCACCAGCTTCAGGGCTTGTTCGTTAACTCCGCTTAGCTAGCCAACATGAGAACAATTGAATTCAACTTTGTTTGATATTTAAAATAAAGTGTTACTTCATGATTTTGAGTCAGGATATTCTGTTAAGTGTATGTCACATTGAAAAGAGAAATTGCAATTCAGATTGTGGATCGTGATTTTGTGTTAAAAGGATCGTGATATGATTTTTTGGAAAGATCGCACAATCAAGTTTTCAAATTTATGTAGGATTCATTAACCCTTTGGCAAGCTATCTTGGAAACGGGTTGCAAACTATCGGTAGCTTGCGAGCGATGTGTTGGAGACCCCTGCTCTAGACTGTGTTCCACTTTTGGAAACAGGGTCAAAAGGACTCCATGGGAAAATCTATTCCCGGAAACTAAATGAGAGACTCCAGAAGATGGTCACACCTGTATGAATATTTTAGGGTTTCTGAGAGTTCACCAATCATAGTTACATATGTTTTATATATTTAAAAAAGACTTAATGACTGCTTACTCAGTTGCATATTGTGGGCAAGCTGCAAGAGTATAGGATCCTGGTACCAAACTACAGCATATGGTGTTAGTTACTGTATTTATGCAGTGTGTTTTGTATTTTCAAACTAGGCATCAAGTCAGATCCATTTAAATTGGGTGGGAATTGTCATGTTTAAATCTTAAGTCATTGGACTGTCCTCTCAAAGGGGAAAATTGAGTAAATGACCTTGGTGTCTGGTTTAGGAATGAGAACAAAGGTAGCTGTAGGAATGACTGACAAACTGGGACAGTGGCGTAGCATGGGTGTCAGCCGCCCGGGGCGGAGGAAAATTTCAATTTAAAAGACTAAAATATACAGAAATTCTTTACCGCCCCCTAAAAGTGCCGCCCGGGGTGGGCCGCCCCTGCCACCCCCACTACACTACGCCACTGAACTGGGATAAGCCCTCACACAGCTTTTTGCTAGGAGTAAAAAAAAATATTGCAGGCTCAAACAGCTGAGATTAGGTTCCCTGTACAGGTCTGCTATACAACGTGCCCAACATTCCTAGAGAAGTTCAGAGCTACTGCTACTACTCCGAATCTGAGAGAAGATAGTTTTGGTGGTTTCAACAGAGTCTGGCTGCAGGCCTCCTGTAACTGACCCCTCAGCCACAGGACCCTATGGTGTCATTCAGGGGCCTGTGGCTGGAGGTGTGAAGTGGAGAGTCTTCTCACTGGGCAATGTGTGCATGTAAAGGTGACCATAAATAAATGTGGATGGATTTTGCTAATATCATAAATTAACAAGGATACAACTTTAATAACAAAACAGAGCTTACTATTTCTAAACTTGAACTGTAATGGAAATCTCTTTGAAACTAGTTACATTGGCTGTGGTTTTAACCTGCTATTATCTAAAAATACTCTTTTTAAATACACTGTTTTATTTCTGAGAGACAATATCATAGTCTAACACACATATACCAGAACTCCAGTTATGTTAGGCAATGTGGACCAGTGCTACCTCAGATAACTGAAACCACAGATAAAATGGGTGGCTGCAGCCATTTCAGAGTAGAAACTGCAAATATAAAAGATATTGCCAACTTTATTTGTGCAGTATCACTTTTAAGCCTCTTTTCATATTTAATGAATTTAATGTTTCTCCCTTCTTTGCTGCAATGTCCCGCAGTCACCTCAGCATCAGAATGTTGGCAGGTGTACAGTCAATATACGCCTGGACAAACTTGTTAAGAAGGCAGGCTCTATTGTAGGAGTAAAGTTGGACAGTTTAACATCTGTGGCAGAGCGACGGGCATTAAGCAAACTCCTGTCAACCATGGAGAATCCACTGCATCCACTGAACAGTGTCATCTCCAGGCAGAGGAGCAGCTTCAGTGACAGACTGCTGTCACCGTCCTGCTCCACTGACAGACTGAGGAGATCGTTCCTCCCCCACACTATGCGACTCTTCAATTCCACCCGGAGTAAATGCTAACATTAATTTTATTTTTATTTTTTCATTTTTATTACTATTTAATTTAATATTGTTTCTTTGTATCAGTATGCTGCTGCTGGATTATGTGAATTTCCCCTTGGGATTAATAAAGTATCTATCTATCTATTATATATCTATCTAAAACTGTTATTTTGGTGGCATTTAGACCATCTGCATAAAAAAAAAAATATGGTGTGGAATTTCTGCGCAGTCCTCATCATTGTATAAACACAATAATCTTAAGTGAACAAAATACTACAGCATATATATACAGTCAACGTTGGTGACACACAGACAATAGCTGGGGAGAGGTGAGTGAGTTGTGGCCACATTCCCACAGTCACCAGCTCCTCGACCGCTCACTCAGTACACTTGAAGTTATCAGTGTAGTAATTACACACTCAGTACACTTGAAGTTAACAATGTAGTAATTACACACTCAGTACACTTGAAGTTAACAGTGTAGTAATTACACACTCAGTACACTTGAAGTTAACAGTGTAGTAATTACACACTCAGTACACTTGAAGTTAACAGTGTAGTAATTACACACTCAGTACACTCGAAGTTAACAGTGTAGTAATTACACACTCAGTACACTCGAAGTTATCAGTGTAGTAATTACACACTCAGTACACTTGAAGTTAACAGTGTAGTAATTACACACTCAGTACACTCGAAGTTAACAGTGTAGTAATTACAGTACAGTACAGTATTCATGGCAAAGCTTTATGAATTATAAGAACATTAGTGTATTGCACTTACAGGTTCACTTTGGATAATGTGAAACCTCTGTATATCGGAGCCTGGATAATCAGGGTTCTACTGTAGTATAATGTTTACATTAACAATGATAAAGTGTCCTCCTTCTCACCGTGACACTCTGTCTCTGCAATCCACCAAAAAAACATCCTCACCTTCTGCACTGGCCTGCATTCTTGAATCTTCTTGTTCTTGCAGAATGTAGTGCAAACCTTCCCAAGACTTGTCTTATGCAGCACTCTGTGTACCTGTGTGTCAGATCGCTGTCAATCATATATCCAGCCACTCCCACCTTGACAGCAATCAATTGGCTGCTGCAATACTATATTATTTCCTTGAGACAATTTAATATCTAAAAATACTTATCTGTTAAATGTATTGTGATTATTTCCATGAAGTGATGCTAGGGTCTTGTGAGCTGGAGCAGCCACAGAAGGGCCACTGTATTTATGGAGCCAGGCTTCATTTTTTTTAAAATTAAGTCAACAAACTGAACAAAAAATGTTTTCAACTGTAGCACTGTGTGATGGAAATATTCATTCTGACCTATCATTGTTTACACATGTCTTAAACAACTATTATCATACACTGATAATTTCTGTATTATCTATATCTATTATTTACTGTATTTATTATATTACATATTTATTGACTATATTTGTGTATCTAGAGTGCAAATACCATACATTGCATCAATGTTCATATTGCTTACTACATGTCAATATTGCAGCTACTTCTTTTTCTTGTTTTGCACAATGTCTTGTCGTATTTGTGTTTTAATTTAAAATTTTAATTCTATTTTTAATTTATTATTTGCACTTCATGTTGTTACACTGTGGACCCTGAGCTGCGCAATTTCGTCTATCTTGTGTATGGTTGAGATGACAATAAAGTTCACTTTGACTTTTGACTTTGAAACTGCAACATTGGATTTTTGGATGTTAGCCGGTTAAACACACATGCAATGTAACTAGTTTTGGAAGATTTTTGGTAAGGTGCAAAGGCAAAAATAATAAATTATCTTTCATTACTGGTCATACATTCATAATTTATTATATTAGGCTTTTTTAGTGAAATGTAGTCACATGTATTTTTTAAATATGCTTTGCATCTATTTCTGTTTTTATATGCACACATTACCCTGTGCCAAGACCCTCATTGCCGGAGGTCTGCAGCCAGACCCTTCTTGGTGGTTTGGATATCTAGTAAGGATACCTCTGACTGGAGGCAAGAGAGGTGCAGCTCACACACCTCTTAATTGGAAGAAAAACCCAAGTGCAAATCCAGGAGTGTTGCATCATCCTGAAATTCCCTGGGAATTCCCAAACAGGTGTGGGAAATTTGGTCTTAATAAATCACTCTGTTAGCACCTGAGAAAAAACATAATTGATTTATAATCCAAGCAGCATACTGTATATAGCCCAGCATTTATCCATCCATTTTCCTAGCCAGCTTACCCAAGGCAGGCAATATCTTTGGAAAGCTGCGGTGCCTATTCCAGCAATCATCAAGTGCAAGGCAGGAACATCTGAACTGGGCGCCAGTCCATTGCAGGGCAGACACACACAATTTTTCAACAAGACCCCTCATTTTTTATATTAAACATTACTTCTGCTTTGTTCTAAATATGAATTCTATTTAGAGTCATAAATAATGATCTTCCTGGACTCTAGATCTGCTAGCCAAACGAGTAAAGATTTAACCAGCACGTTAAATGCTTTTTTATCAAAAACATTCTTCTCAGCTTAAAAGATCAGCAGTGCCAGCATTGGTCTCTGCAGGACCCCACTTTTGACCTCATAAATACAGCATAAGTTGCAAAACCTGTGCTGCCCTATTTAGTTAGAACAGGTGTCATAATGAAGAACGTTCGTCCATTCATCTATTATACCAATTCATCCTTCCTTATCCTACAACAATTTCTATTTAATGGTCACGGGAAGTGAAGCCTATCTCTCAGATATCTGAAATGCAATCATTGTAGGATTCGTTTAATTCATGCATGTACTCTATGATACAGTTTACCAAATACCAGATACAGTAAACCGCTTATAAATGCAGCATAGATGCGTATCTACAGTATGAGGGATACGATTTGTTTTCGTATTTAATTGTTTACTGTGTTTTTTACACTTACTAAGATAAAAAGAATTAAATGCATACACAAATAAACCGAATATTTTCAATTAGTTTAAATAAGTGCTATATATATATATCTTTTAATTCAATAAACTACTAGGAGTAATTGAAAATGTTTTCAGTTTCACTTTTCCGGAACTGACAGCGAACCCTTGGTCAGGTCGAGCGCTTTTGCGCCAGACTGCATTCGGTGCTAAGGCGCTTGCAGCTTGAAGATAAAGGGTCCCGTTTCGTGTCGTTGCATGCTATTCATTGCCCGTCAATGTTCTCTTCAGCAAGTGACTGTACGATTACTCAATCCAATTATCTTCGCTATATGCGTACTCGAAACTTCCGGATTCTCATTCGGAAAATCAACTGACGTTTGCACTGGCACTGCTGCCAGGAGTGCTCGGGAATATGGATACCTCACAGATCCGATGACCCTCTTAATCACCATGCCCCCCACAACTCCATACACCTGCTTCAACTGGATCATGTGCTTTATTGGACTTCTGCTTTACTTGGGAGATATCTGCACTGACATCTGGGTGGCGGTTAAGTATCTTACGAGGGGCTACGTTCTTTGGTTCGCCTTGACGCTTACCTTTGTGTTGCTTTCCACGGTCATCATCCAAGTTTTCAGCTACTTCTGGTATCGGGACGACAGTGGCAGTGACAGCGGCGCAGCGGAATCGTGTGCTTTAATTGGGCTGCATTTTTGTCAGCTAGGAATTTTTACAAGGTTTGTAATCTATCTATCTATCTATCTATCTATCTATCTATCTATCTATCTATCTATCTATCTATCTATCTATCTATCTATCTATCTATCTATCACGTATTAAGAAAGTTTGCCTGCATAGAGCAACCATGGAGTTAGCAACAATGCCACACATATTGAATTTACGTTTCCGTGGGTGTGTTTTAGGAGAGTGATATCCATCTATTACACTTTTTGATAATTTTAAGGAATCCTAATTGGTAATACCTTAAAATGCCAGTTTTTGTCAGGTGGCGAACTTTACTGCAATACAAATTAAAACAACCTCACAGAATTTCTTTCAACTTCTGTCATACCATACAAA
The DNA here is from genome assembly GCF_016835505.1 of Polypterus senegalus. Classification (NCBI taxonomy): domain Eukaryota; kingdom Metazoa; phylum Chordata; class Cladistia; order Polypteriformes; family Polypteridae; genus Polypterus; species Polypterus senegalus. The sequence goes on from NC_053158.1 coordinate 52,994,400, forward strand.
CGGAGACACAAAATCCCTCCTATTAAAAGTACATTCCAAAGTAACTTTGTGTGTGAGTGTGTGTGTACAACGAACAGTATAATGGTAGTAATGTAAAACTTTAGAAATGCCGAGCTCGGTGCCCGGGTAAGAAGTGGACCTAAAACCAACTTTGATTAAAGCTCAGTACATTTATTTAAGTATAGTATTTAACATAATAAACAGAACGGCATAGAGGAAGTAAGTCGCTCAGTGTACGTAATTCGTGGTCGAGGCGACAGAGCTCAGAGAATTGTGTTTAATACCACGTTAGTGCTTTAGCCACACTGCCGGCACTGTCACAAGTTCATTCGTTAGCTCATCGCGAACCCGTCGACGTGTTCGCTCCGATGTCGCCCTAAGTCACACACCCTGGGAAACGTGAGCACGAACCATAGACACGGAAGAGAATGCTGAACTGATTTAAACTGAGCTGCCTATGATCATAATTTTAAGTGTTATTATGGCCTTTAATAAGTAAAAGATCTTATGCTAGAAAGTGTTTAGATGTGGATCTGTAAATAAAGAATCTGAAGTTAATGCGGTTCCTTAAAAGTCATATAACGTAATCTTTATCAAGAGCCAAAATAACAACAGCAGAGTACATTTTAGTCAACACTAATATTATTTAATATTACCCATCACTGTTATGGACAACATGGTGACTTTCACATCTCCAGACATTTGCGTTCTGCTCCCTGTGTGGACTCAGCATGTTTTTCCTATGCATATGCCGGTTTTCCACTATAGGTGGACCAGTTTTCTTCCACCTCCTCAAGACAACCATATTAAGTTACTGATGACTATAAATTATTCTGGTGTGGGTGGGCTTGTGTTAGTGTGATCTGTGGTGGCATTTCTTATTTTGTGCCAAGTGCTGTAAGGATTTGTGGCTTCCAGTAATCCTGAACTGAAAAAGCATATCAGAATATTCTGTATGCAAACAAGTTTTATTCCTCATTTGATTTTATTTAAATAATGCTCTTTATTTAGGCAATTCAATTATGTGATAATAGTGTACATGCTAGGAGATCAAAATCTGTGAATTTACAATTTTTCTTAACTGTACACATGAAAGAATTGTCAGGGATGCCAGGGGCCATGACCCAGCCGGGACGACAGGAAGGACCGGATGTGGGTCTGCACCCACCCTGGATCACGTGGGGGTTGCCTTCCGGGTTACTTTGGGGGCCACGGGTACAGGGCATGGAAGCCCTACCCTGTAGGGGCCCGTGGTCACCGCCAGGAGGCGCCCCAGTGCCTTGGGGACCTGTTACCCCAGCACTTCCGCCACACCAGGAAGTGCTGGGGAAGATTTATGACGGCGCCCGGAGAGCAGCCGGGAGGACAGCCGGCACTTTCGCCACGCTGGGGCGTGGCCAGAAGAAGATTGCCGGGAACACCTGGGGCTCATCCGGGTCCTCTATAAAAGGGGCCGTCTCCATTCATTCGGGGCTAGAGTCGGGTGGAAGGAGGACGAAGCAGAAGAGAGTGGAGGCGGCCCGAAGAAAGGCATTGTGGCCAGGACTTTGTGTTGGGGTTCGTTTGTGCACTGAACTGGGTCTGAGTGACCTTTGAACTGGGGTCTTTGTGACCATATCATTTGAATATTGTGTAAATAAACGTGTGGTGGTTCTTAAACAAGATGTCCGCCTGTCTGTGTCCGGGCCGGGTTCACAGAATATAAATGTACATGCACAGTACACTATATATATCCATCCATCAATCACTTTTCAAACCTCCTTATCTTGAGTTGGGTCACAGGGCAGCTGGTCCCTGCCCCAGCAAGCATCAAGCACAATTCAAGACAAATCCCTGGACAGGGTCCCAGTCCATCACAGGTTACTATTTGTAAGCACACACATGCACACACAAACACATTATATAAAACCCGACATAGACAGACACAGAGGCACAACTTAAGCAGACATGCTTTTTATTTTTTCCTTTTCCCTCATGGTAAATGCCTTTCCTCATTTCTCACAAGTACAGCACAGTTCAGCACAATCACCAGCACAATACAAAAGTCTTTTCTTCTTCTCTACTCTCTCTTTCTCCACACCTTCAGGCAAGCTTCATCTACCTCCTTCCGACTCTGGCACCCAGGGTAGTGGCTGCTGGCTCCTTTTATAAGGCACCTGGAAGTGCTCCAGGTGCTGGTTGACCCACTATCGGCAGCACTTTTGGGTGTGGTAGAAGAGCTGCAAATAAGGGTTCAGGAGTAGCTGCAGCACCCACTGGCGGGGCCCAACAGAACCCAAAAGGGCCGTGTCAAACTCCAGCTCCCATTGAGCCCTGTGGGAGTCCGAGGCACCACTGCAACCCAGGGGGGCTGCCACCTCGCACTCCAGGGGAGGTAATGCTCTGGATATGCTCCCTCCTCTGGTCCTTCCAGCTTGGAGGTGATACGTGTGTATATATACATATATATATATATATATATATATATATATATATATATATATATATATATATATATATATATGTGTATATGTGTATATATACAGTATATATATACTGTATATATATACTCTTTATATATAAAATCCTGTCTAGAAGTGCAATGATTTTATGTCATGTTTTTTGTCACGCTTTATATCAGGCTCATTTTAAAACCTACATATATATGTTTGGTATCATTCTTTTCAGAATTTATCAGACTTTAATGTGATGTTGTTATGTTTTCAGATTCTTATTCCGTTTTTAAATTATAAACTAAAAAATATCAAGAACTCATGTCCCGTGAGACAAGCGTTTGTGCCAAGAAATTTAGCCACACCCAGGGCTGGAAAGAAAAGACAAAGAGTAGAACAGCTTCTGTACAGGCTTTTAAATGTTCAAAGCGTTGTGCGAGATGCAAAGAGGAGGTAAAAAAAAAACAATGTGTTTCCCATTGTATCACCATTTAAGAGGGGGTTTCGGAGGAGCGACCGCGTCTCCTTGGGGTGCGTTCAGCCCCCCTCTTCATAATGCGAGCGGCAGAGATGTGAAGTGGGTGGCACATAGCACAGAGAGGGGGGTTGGCGAGCGAACCCCCTATAAATAATAATTTTCCTTTTGTACATTTACAGATTTTACTAATATTCTGGCCAGAACTGGGGGTTGGGTTCTGCGGGCTTATATATATAAAAATGTATTTGACTGATGTTTTTTTAATTAGGTAATGAAACACTGTGATAATGTTGTACATTTTGGATACTGCATTTGCAACATATATATATATATATATATATACTCAGCAAAAAAAGAAACGTCCTCTGACTTTCAACTGTTTTTACTTTCAGTAAACTTAATGTGTAAATATTTGTATGAACACTAAAAGAGTCAACACCATAAGACAGAAACTAAAAATGTTTCACAATGTGTCCCTGAATGAAGGGAGGTTCAAAATCAAAAGTACCAGTCAGTATCTGGTGTGGCCACCAGCTGCTTGAAGTACTGCAGTGCATCTCCTCCTCATGGACTGGACCAGATTTGTCAGTTCTTGCTGTGAGATGTTACCCCACTCTTCCACCAAGGCACCTGCAAGTTCCTGGACATTTCTGGGGGGAATGGCCCTAGCCCTCACCCTGCGATCCAATAGGTCCCAGACATGCTCAATTCCTTCGACGATAAACACGAATCCGTCCATCACCCCTGGTGAGACAAAACTGTGACTCATCAGTGAAAAGTACTTTTTGCCACTCCTGTCTGGTCCAGCGAAGGTGGGTTTGTGCCCATAGGCGGCGTTGTTGCTGGTGATGTCTGGTAAGGACCTGCCTTACAACAGGCCTACAAGCCCTCAGTCCATCCTCTCTCAGCCTATTGCGGACAGTCTGAGCACTGATGGAGGGATTGTGTGTTCCTGGTGTGACTCGGGCAGTTGTTGTGGCCATCCTGTACCTGTCACGCAGGTGTGATATTCGGATGTACCGATCCTGTGCAGGTGTTGTTACACGTGGTCTTCCACTGCGAGGATGATCAGCTGTCCTTCCTGTCTCCCTGTAGCGCTGTCTTAGGCGTCTCACAGTGCGGACATGGCAATTTATTGCCCTAGCCACATCAGCAGTCCTTATGCCTCCTTGCAGCATGCCTAATGCATGTTCACGCAGATGAGCAGGGACCCTGGGCATCTTTCTTTGGGTGTTTTTCACAGTCGGTAGACAAGTCTCTTTAGTGTCCTGCGTTTTTAGAACTGTGACCTTAAATGCCTACTTTCTGTAAGCTGTTAAGGTCTTAACGACCATTCCACAGGTGCATGTTAATTAATTGATTATGGTTAATTGAACATGCATGGAAAACATTGTTTAAACCCTTTACAATGAAGATCTGTAAAGTTATTTGGATTTTTAAAACATTATTGTTGAAATACACAGTCCTGAAAAAGGGACGTTTCTTTTTTTGCTGAGTATATATACATATATATAGTATCATTTTGACAGTCTTTATTATCTCTGCAATTCAGTTTAGTTGTTTTACATTAACATGTTGGCTCCATTTAAGCTTATATACAATATTTTTTATGCAGTGAATGGATGTATCGAACAATACACGAGAAGTACATTAATCTAGAGCTAATAAAGCGGAGGGTATGGCATAGATTTTAAGGCTTTGGATTTCAAAACCTGAGGTTTTGAGTTCAGATTCAAATGTTTACATTGTGTGACCCTACACAAGTCACTTCACCTGCCTGTACTAAAATTGAAAAATCAAAAGAAATGTAACCAATTGTATATCAAATGTTGTAAGTCACCTTGGATAAAGGTGTCAGCCAAATGTAATAATAAGACAACAGGGCCAGAGGCAAAAAGAAAACAATGGAAAGTAAAATAACCCAGAGCCATTTACTCACGTGGGCTCTAACTCAGTCTTTATTTTGGTTGTGGCTTTCATAGTAATAGATTTCACAAATCCCCAAAGACAACATTATAATGCAAGATGCTCTAAAATGCTGTATATGTAATTAGAAGTAAATGGGTTATGATGGAAAATAGGAAGATATTTGGCCTTTGTTTTGGATGAATGTATGTCAGATTAATAATGCCATATAGATGAGTCTTTTTTCCACAAAGTGGGTGCTACAATTCTAAATGGCATTCATTGCACTAATAAAAGATTAGCTGTACAATTTCACAAGTTGTACAGTTACAGCAAAGAAGTTCCTTAATAACTAACTCAGACCCCAGAATAATGTGTGGTTTGGTGTACTAATTAACACTTAAGGTGAAACTAAGCATACACAATACAAAAAAAAATGAGAAAATCAATCTGTTCCACTCCTCTTGACCTAAGCATACAGGTATGCATTTTTCTCCTGCTTCTCTACACGATACTTACACCTCCGTAATAATACTTTATTTCTTCTTTGTGAATAGGTCACTTTACCTCCCAGCTTAGAAAATGAAAAACCAACAAGTTCAGGGAACTTTTGAACCCGAGCAGAATTCCGTACATCTTCATTTAAACTAAAGGATAACCACCCAATAGCTTCTAAGATAGGGCATTTCTACTTTTTTCTGGATTTCAGAATGTTACGTGAATATCCTTTTCTAAATGAATGTCCATTCAGAATGTACTTGCTTTGTAAGATGAGGCCCACAGCCTGTGTACTGGACCCCATCCCCACCACACTTCTTAAATCCTGCCTTCATCCTGTAATCCCAATTGTTATAACAATAATAAATACATCCCTTGAATGCTGGATTTGTCCTTACACAAATCAGCAACAGTCTGCACATACAATAACACCCATCCTGCTTCACCTTCACTGGCTTCCGGTGTCTTACAGAATTGAATGTAAATTTCTATTATTATCCTACAAAGCTTTAAATGGCCTAACACCAGAAGACGCCAGTGGTCTTCTCCATTGCTATGCTCCTGTTCACCCACTAAGGTCATCTGATTCTGGTAATCTTGTTGTGCCTCACGCTAAGCTGCACTCTGTGGGCGAGAGGGCCTCAGCTATACAGCGCCCAGACTTTGGTATGACCTCCCTAAATTAATTAGATCAGCAGATTCAATTCATTCCTTTAAAAAACAACTTAAAACTCATCTGTTCAGGCAGATGGTAACTTAACCTGACGTTCTGCCCCTTCTTTCAGTTTACTTGTCTCTCTAGATGTGCAGGTTAGTTTATGTGTAATGCTATTTGTTCATGCCTTTCTTTTAGCATTGAATTTAGTATTTTACTCTGGTTTATTGGCTTTTATTCTATTTAATGCTTTGTATCTCCTGTGTTTATCTGTTTAGTGTTCTTTGAAGAAATATTTGTACCCAATGTTACATGTACCCTGCTGTTTAAATAAGAGCCTTGAGCATGGGAAAAGTGCTATATTAATACAATCTTTTATTATTATTACAGTATTATTATTATTGTGAGCTCTTCCAGTAAGTAAGTTGATTACATGCTCATTTTCAACCCATCTCAATTTTCGTGGATGCCCGACCATTAAAATTTCACAAGAAAATGTATGTGGTTGACAGCACATTACTTTAGCTTTCTAATTTTAACTATTACAGAAAGTTTGGGAGCATAGTGGACATTATTTATAGACTGAAGTTTTCCTTATCAGATTCTTTCTTACTGTTCTCCTTGTGTGTTTTGGGCTTTGTTTGATAGCATAGCATCTTTAGTGTTGATGGCCAGGAACTGAAGCTCAGCCTTAAGTGCTTCTGTCCAGTTATTGCCAACTCATCATTTTTTAATGACTTCTGATAGAACATCAATGGATCACAGTTTAATCCCATCTGGAATGCTTTGCATAAACCTTACTGTAATGAAGTTGGCTTTCAAATGTGGTCTTCATTTTGTTCTCTCTGTTCCTTATAGTCTAACCCTTGGGCTCCCTTTTGCAGCTCTAATTGCAAGAGGAGTGCTTTGTGATAGTTTGCTCTGTGAAGTACTAAGTAAAGATTTATCATTTGTTCTTCATAAAAATAATGTGAGTTCTACAGTGAAATTTGAAAATTTGAATCAGTGAAATATATGTTCCAGTAGTTTTGGGCATAAGCCAGGAGGAGTCCAACCTGAATTTGGCTCCAGTCCCGAAGATGGAGAGATGCATTTACTGTAATGTTTGTTCTTGCATTGTTACAATAGTATTAAAGATAATTTCCCTATAATTATTTTTCTTCCAAGCGAGAACTCTTATTGATAAAGGTTGGAAACAGTGTTTTTTTTTTCAGTGGATACAATAAAGGTATACTTTAAAAATGTCCATCATTCATGACCCAGAACATTAAGCCAAGTAAAGAATAGGACCTGTTGGTGAGAGGATGCAACAGAATCCATGAATGCTCATCCAGTATATTTCTGTATATGTCCAGATTAATTATTGCAGTAGTTCACAAACATATTCAAACTGCCTGCTAAATTTCCGAAAAAACAGAAAAAAATTGAGCGTATTTTCCACAAAACTCCATCTACTTGTTATTTTCTACTAAAAGCTTGCAATAGGAATCACAACTTGTGGCACTACAAAAAAATCTTATGAATATTCACAACTAGCAAAATACCAAGTACAGTAATCCTTCGCTATATCGCGCTTCGACTTTCGCTTCTTCACTCTATTGCAGATTTTATATGTAAGCATATCTAAATATATAACGCAGATTTTTCGCTGCTTCACGGGTTCTGCAGACAACGGGTCTTTTTACTTCCTGTACATGCTTCCTCAGTTAGTTTGCCCAGTTGATTTCATACAAGGGACGATATTGGCGGATGGCTGAGAAGCTAACCAATCAGAGCACGCAGTTAAGTTCCTGTGTACTGATTGGCTCAGCAACGGAGCGCCAAATTTGATTCTGCTGTATTAACCAGGAAGTCTCGTCTCGCTCATTCAGCGTCAACGTGTTTAGCTGTGTAAAGAGTTAACGTTTGTGCTCTTTTGTGTTTATCTTTGTGCATAGTCAAGCCCTTCATTATGGCTCCAAAACAATCTGCTCCTGCTACTGCTTCAGGGGCCGTGCCCAAGCGCCAATGGAAGTTGTTAACGATTGCCGAAAAGGTAAAAAGTTTTGGATTTGTTGAAGGAAGGGAAAAGCTACACCGCTGTAGGACGCCATTACGGCATCAATGAGGCCACGATACTTTTTATTTAAAAAGTAGGAATATAAGATCTATGGCCGCAGTGTCCTTTTACCAGGGTGCAAAGTGAGTTGTAAGTGGATGTAATAAGGCAGTAGTCTGGATGGAATCTGCTTTAGGGATTTGGATTGAAGACTGCTGGAAGAAGAACAACGGCGGTGCTTCACAGTCGCCTGAAGAGGCTCCTTTAGAAGAGCTGTAACGCTCTCCTTTGTTGTGCAGTAAAACTAAGCTCATCGTTATTGGACAAGTCATCTTGTCATTGTTGGTGAGTAACCATAATTAATTTTCTACTTACAGTACTTAGTACATGTACGTACGTTTAGTGTCACTGTACACACATTTACTGTATACATTTTTTCTTGCATTGTACGTATTTATTGCTGGTGGCCTGTCTATCGTAATGGCTGTAACATATGTGATATCAGAGACACTCGATATCTTTAAAATAATATTTAGGTTTTACTGTATATAAAAAATGTGTTTACATACATAATTTCAATGAATCTTACCTAATATCTAAGAGAATACAAAGGGTTTATGCTGTATAACTGTGCGGGGAATATTTATAAACAGTATGGGAAAGTTTATAAGGGCTTAAAATATATAAAAATAACCATACAAACATATGGTTTCTACTTGGATTTTCATCTATCGGGGGTTCTGGAGCATAACCCGCGATCGAGGAGGGATTACTGTACTGCCTTAAAATTTTTATTAAGAAGAAAAGTAAACCTTTTTAAACTGAGGGAAAATATACCAATAATTATTTGTTAAGGATCTCTTTGTATGCCACGTTGTCAGTTCGGCCCTCTGGTTGTAATATGACCAAGCTGTGCACTGAGCTTACTCTTGAGCATGCAACGTACAGTTGGCCATGTGAACAGTAATCTTGTTTCACATCTCACAGCTTGGATTGCTGCTGTCATAATCCGTTTGAGTTTCATGGTTTGTTTCAATGATGACAGTATTTGCAGGACTTGTGTTGAAGTGACATTCGGTATCTGTCAAGCGTTGTAAGCATACAACCAGTTTCATCGATAACTTCACATCCAGCTTTTGAGAGTTTAAACATTCATAAACATCAAAGTGTCCACTATTCAAATCGTCACCTGTGAATCTAAGACGTTTAAGAGGCATTGGCGGTTGTCCAAAGGTGTAAAATATTTGGCCATTTCGGTACACTTGAAAGTGACAACCGAACAATTCAGTGGCAGCCATCAACTCACACGCAGAACCATAGGTGAAGGGCTTAAGCATTTCACTCTTATAGTGCTCCTGTGTAGTATAATTATCTCCTGTACCGTCATCAGTCCACACCTTGAACCTGTCCCAGTCATTCAATACATAAGACACAATGTTCCTCCAGATATCAAGAGTGAGCCTGATATGGCCGTGCAATATGTAACACAGAGAATGGAAAAGGCAGGTGCCATCTCCGGGCATGGAAACAACTCGGTAAGTGACAGTTCTTTGATCGATGGTGATTACCTCGATAGACATGTTAATGGGGGTACGGTTGGAACGATAAAGGAAATGGATACCTGAACAATGTAAACTAAGTCTAAAATACCTATACAATAACTATAATCGTAATAAACGAACAATAAAACAGCGGAGAAGCCGTGGATTAAATAAAAAGGCTGCAGTTATCAGCAGGGAGACGTGAATACTATGGCGAAGCAAGGAAGGGAATGAAGAGACCGGAGAGATGGACGGCCTTATATAGGCAGGCAGCCAACAACGTGGAAGGCGTGGGGATGGGGGACCCAACGCTGCCTCACACGGTGACTGAGCTGCAGGCTATGGATGTATATATGTATGTAAGTAGGATTCAGCTAGCGCTGGGAACCCGCGTACCAAATTTCTTGAAGATGGGCCCATAGGTAACAAAGACCGTTGGAAAGTTCAATATGGCGGCCGACAGTGGCGTCATACCACCGAAATAAGTACATATATCAGTTTTGGTTAGCACAGGGAATTTCGTGAAGATGGGGCCATAAATTAGAAAGTTTAACAGGGCGGGCGTTGTTGACCATTATGAACGTTATGCGTAGAATTTCGAAATGAAACCTGCTTAACTTTTGTAAGTAAGCTGTAAGGAATGAGCCTGCCAAATTTCAGCCTTCTACCTACACGGGAAGTTGGAGAATTAGTGATGAGTGAGTCAGTGAGTCAGTGAGGGCAACAAAGACTGTTGGAAAGTTCAATATGGCGGCCGGCAGTGGCGTCATACCACCAAAATAAGTACTTACATTGGTTTCGGTTAACGCAGGGAAGCCGCCTACCAAATTTTGTGAAGATGGGGCCATAAATAAGAAAGTTTAACATGGTGGATGTTGTTGACCGTTATGACCGTTATGTGTAGAATTTCAAAATGAAACCTGCTTAACTTTTGTAAGTAACCTGTAAGGAATGAGCCTGCTAAATTTCAGCCTTCTACCTACACGGGATGTTGGAGAATTAGTGATGAGTCAGTCAGTCATTGAGTCAGTGAGGGCTTTGCCTTTTATTAGTATAGATAACATATCAGGGCACTCACCTGTCATATTAATTGTTATAATATGCATGTTTTTGTGTATTTTATGATATTTTTCATTCAAGAATTACATTTGAGTGGTTAATTTTTCAAATGTTTAAATACAACACGTCTGAAAATTAGTGTGAGAATGATATACAGAGCCAGGAGATGGTCAAGAAGACAGTTGTAGTCAAAACAAAGCAAGGGGTCAAAACTGTGAGATCAAAAGCCGGTAATGGTAATAAGGACCAAGACAAGTATCAGAAATTAGAGGCAAAACAGAGTCCTAACCAGAAGCACAAAACTAGCACTAGGGTCTACTGGAAACAGAAACTAACTACCACTAAAGAAAGTTGTTTTTTATTTTTTTTTCACATTGCTTCCATGCAAAGGACAATGCATATTATGGCTGTTGTGTGTAAATATCCAAGAAATCCAAGAAATAATGAACGTAACGATTGTGGACACATGACGATTCCAAAAAGGTGTCTCAAACAACAACAACAAAAAAAAAGATGAACAAAAGTAAACTGTTAGATAAAATCAAAATAGAAAACAAACCATAGAAATGGGATCATTGGGTGAAGAAATCATAAAATACATGTATAACAATATGTTAGCGTATGTGAACACTAGAGGGTGCTCCAGTGCCCCCAAACCCAACACAACAGACACAAGGCAAAGTTTTATTATGGGAAACTCTTTCCACAGTGTTTCCCACCACCACAGCCACAAGTACAATGGCACAATTATAATTCTTTATTCTTTTTTTTCTCTCTCTCTCTCTTTCTCAGTCTCTACCTCCTCCACTCTTTTCAGCAAGCTTCATCTACCTTCCACCCGGCTCTGGCTCACCTCTATGAGGCTGGCAAGTCCTCTCATATTGGCCAACCTGGAAGTGCTTCTGCTCTTCCGCCCACATGGTCTGTAAGCACTTCCAGGTAAGGTGGAAATCCCATGCCATGTGGCTTCTCAGTCTTTGTAGCGCCCCCTGGTGACACCCATGGTACCCAACAGGGCTAAAGTAAAACACTCCAAATCCCATGATGCCCTGTGGGAGTCTGGGGCACTGCTGCAGCCCAGGGGGGCTGCCATCTAGTTTTCTGGGGGAGGCAGTTCCCTAAAGAAGCTGCCTTCCCCATCCTTCCGTCTCTTGGGCATTCCGGTTGGGTTGGGTTGCCAGTCCTCCTTTACATATTAAATCATTTTTGATCTTTTGCTTCCTCTGACACATTTTCAACAATGACGTCCTTTTGCTTTAATGAGAATTGCTGCTTGGTTGTTAGCTATTTCTTGCCTTTTTATATCTAACTAGGTCATAGGTCTGCTTTTTACAGGTTCCTGTTTTCCAGAGCCTCATTCATCTTTTTTTTCCATAATGATAAGCTAATTACTGTCAGACGTTGTTTGTACTGAACGCTCAACTAAAAGTGCAGGTTGCTGTTGCAGATAGGAAACCTTGTACCCAGATGCATATCCGTTTGTCTGCCTGGAAGCATTACTTTAACTGCATTTCATTGGATAAGCTATTGTAACTTTCCATTATTTATAAGATGAATGTAATCCCCTGGTAAAATGAGGTCTTTCTAATGCATATATGATTCAATTACAGTTTACTTGACAGAAAAAAAAAACATGTACTATATTTGATGTACATTGGTCATGCTTACAAGAACAGATAGAGATGTTATTGAATTGTGCTTTGTTTGATTCTTGAATGTTGTTTTCACATAATATTCAAATTTTCTCAATTTTCCAAAATCACGTCAACCTGAATAATTGGAATTTAATGAAACTACAACTTGGACGTTTATTTCAATAAATTACCTGGAATCTATAGTCAACCAGATGTTTTTGAACCGTGGACTATGGAACTGAATCAAATCACAAGAAGTATGAAAAACAAAAATACAAAACTGGCCTGGCAAACAGTCAAATTTGCTATTATTCAATTTGTAGACCACAAGTCTAACTTCAATTTGCTTTTAGTCATTTATCATATGTTGCAAGCACACAGGAATTATTTTGCCCTTGCCGTCTCCTTAATTTAGTTAACAGTAAAAAGGTAGACAATGGAAAGCGCAAACACAAAATCTTTACACTGTTGTGGGCTGAAGGACATGTAAATAATGATGGGGATCCAGGAAAAATGAAGAAGCATGTTTAAATAAATGTAGATAAAGGATGGTTGGCATTTTCTGTAATAACAACATAAAAGGTATACAAAATAAAAAAAGAGAGCCACTCTGAGCCTACATATGTGTAGGAGTGTCCATCTTAGCCCTGTGAGATAGATGTCTGATAGCCATCTAGTAAATCGTTCACCAAAAACTTGTCCCTGACAGATGTGCAATTGTCTCTAATCAAGTCAGTTCAGTTTAAAGGTTGGCACTGTGGACTTTCTTGTTGTCCAAGTTTGTGGATTCATCATAAAAACCCTGTAATTATAGTTTTTTAAAAGGTTCCCTGCTTACAGATTCCATTTTAGTGTTCTGACTATGCTTTTTGTCTTATATTTTGATGAACATTTGATTTCCGATCCTGTTTCTTGACAACCATTATTATTTCATGCTTGTTTATTAGATTATTTCTCTCCTGGTTACAATATTGGCTTATTTATTCTTGTTCTGTTTTCCGATTCCAATTCCTTAAATTGCTTGCCTTCCTATACAATTTATTACAACTGCTACTGAAGGTAGCAAAAAAGATTCAGAAAGTGGCTTCACATCAAATCACCAAGTGCCTTTCCTTTATTCTCCAATTGGACATTTGGAGGAAAAGGAATAAAATTTGCATTAGAGGGAGTCCAGGTGGAAATAGGCTTGTTTTATTAGAGAAACAGTACAAGAAAAATTGAACTATTTCATCTTAACATTAACTTCCCTCATGACTCTGATATCATCTAGATTAGTTTCTAAAAGTAGAATTATAGGATTTATAGGGTCATTATTGTCATGTGTATAGAGTACAATGTAATATTACTTGCATGCGCTAATTAATGTGCAACATATCACCACTCTCCCACACCTTGATTAGTGAATATAACTATTTTACCTTGAAACTTCTGTCTTTTTATTATTCTTATTCTTATTATTATTACCACACATTATTATTATTATTATTATTATTATTATTATTATTATTACCACACTTATTTTAACTTCACCTGTTTGTTGTCTGATACAAATCTTGGAATTGAGTGATGTATGAGAGACTTATTCTTTACTTTTTAGTACACTATTATTATTTTTATATATATATATATATATATATATATATATATATATATATATATATATATATATATATATATATATATATATATATATATTTAACCTAAATAGCTACATTACCTTGACATTCCTGCAATTTGCTGTGTTTTCAGTTTCTAATGTATATAAAGTTCAAAAAGCCCTGTCAAATTACTGAATTAAAAACTGTGCCACAATACAAATCACATTTCTATTTCTTTGGATACAGTTCTTTGGTACAATAAAATATAATATTTAAAGGAAGGTAAAAATAGTTACTTAAATCTCCTCACATAACATTGGTATTACGATCTTTTTGAAGCTGGTGCAACTGTATACTGTGAATTCGTTAAGTATTCAGACCCCTCACTTTTTTCACATTTTGCTGTGTTGCAGCCTTATGCTAAAATAATTTCAGTTCAAATTTTCCACACATCAAGCAACACACAATACCCCCAAATGAGAACAGGAAAACAGGATTGTAGAATTTATTGCAAATGTATTAAAAATGAAAAACTGAAATATCACATTGGCACATGTAGTCAGATCCTTTGCTATGACATTTGAAATTTGTTTCAGGTGCAATCTGTTAATCGCTATTGAGATGTTTCTACACCTTGTCTGGAGGCCACCTGTGGCCAATTTAATTGAATGTATATGATTATGTAAGTCACACCCCGTCCATAGAAGGTCCCACAGTTGACAAAGTGCACCATGTGTGTGAATACTTTCTGAATCCTCTGTATGTGTAATGGCACTTCTGTCATTTTCAATGCATTGTCTATGATAATGAGAGAGGACGACTATTTTTTTTCATGCAGTGTTTTTTTTTAAATAATTAGGTACTTTGCATTGAAAGGAGTAGTTGGATTTTAAATACTGAGTGAAGTAACATTTGTCAGTCATTCATATTGTTTCTTTTTTAATAAATATTTTCTAACTCAGATATCAAAAATTAAAAATTTACAAATATCGGAATCAAACACTTTAGAAATGTAAGTTGCAAAAAACTCTGCAGGTCTCAAGTTATCATTCATGATTACAAGGAATATGGTTTAATTTGAAAGTCCTACTTATATTGACAGCTTTGCATTAATATTTTTACACCAATAAAAGAAACCACATTGTTTTGAAAAGTAAGAGAAATGTAATATCCCAGGCCAGATGAAGCTTCAAGATGCAACAGTTCTTGGTATCTTTGCTTAACATCTTGTTTTGCACCTTGATTATATGCTATTTCCTACATATTTCCATATAATAATAAGAATGCCTCTTTGCATGGAATCAGTAATATTAATGAACTACTCAAGAGGTTTTCCATTATTACTCAGTAAATTTTTCCAGTTGCCAACTCTTTCTAGAACATTCTTGTATATTCATATTACATTCCACAAACACAATGAATGTCCGCTCAGTGTTTCCCAGTCTCTCTTCTTCCCAGGCTGTAATTCCATTTCTCTTTATCACATCCCTCAACATCACTTATTTCTCTTGCTCGTTATCTGTTTTATGACTTTTCACCAGCCTTTTTTTTCCTTCCCTGTTACCCTATTACACATTCCATGACCCCTAATCCAACATTGTTCCACACATACAAGAATCTGACACACCGCTGATGTGAAGACTGCAGAGCGATCATTTGTCTAAATATAATAACACTAGCAGTGCTGCCCTGCTAAAACGGATTAAAATCTAAGTAGTAAATGTAGACCTCAGTGTTAACGTTGTAGTGAACCATGAAAATCATGTCTCTGTTACTGTACTGTATATGCAATTTAGTGTGGGATTTATAAAAGCAGTGTCAATGTTTGTGATGTGCCATCTGTTAGAATGACAATTGCAATGCGTTTTTTTACTAAAAATTACAATGTTTGTGATGCACCATCTTTTGGAATGACAGAGACATAGCAGCCAGATGGACACACAGACAGACACACAGATACTTAACCTTTGATGTTAATGTTTCATGTAACCTATGGCCTCCTACCAGACCTAATTACAAGTTTGTACCTATACACAGGTCATGTCATGGCCTCTCATTAAAAGCTCCATTGAAATGCAAAGTAGGGGCTATAGATAAACCACACTTGTCATAAAGCATATTCTTTTAACTACATTTAATACTGAATAGCATTTAATGACACAAAACATTCAGCAGCTGCTGATCCTTCATTCACTCATATGAATTGGATTGAGAAAGTATGTACACACTTTGTTTCTGACGTGTACGTCAAAAATGTGACACTTAATTTTTTTTTTAACATCTTCTTGCCTCCTCCAATCTCACTTCAGTTTCTCAGACGCATCGAATTGTTTTGCAGCAGCGCAGTTACCAATTTCTTTCACAAATTCATTGTGAAACACAATTTAAAATCAGCTTCATATTTTCTTCTGATCGATCGCTCCATCGCAGATAAGGGATGCTCTTACGATAAAAGTATATGAGGATGTGAGATACAAAAAACACAAATCAGTGCAAACGTTGTTTAGGAGTCATTCGGGTATTACTGTGTGGTCATGTAGGCACAATAGAGAGAGAGAGAGAGAGAGAGGTTAGGAGCACACGCTGATACAGCGCATTGCCACACCCATATAGAAAAAGAAGGCAGTGTGCTCCGTGGTTACTCTCTCAGGTGGGCGTTAGCATATCATAAGCTCTTGGACCAATAGCGTGAGTTTTCCACATTTGACTTATACAACAGACATTATAAAATATCAGAAATTATACTGTAAACTCAAGTCCCGACTTATCTGCGGGAGAACTTATCCGCGAGTATATTCAGTAATTTTAAATCGATAAATTTGCCATTTTGCCCATCAATCTACATTCAATGACCCTTAATGACAAAGATAAATGTTTGTAAATCATGAAGAATCCACTGCATCCACTTAACAGTGTCATCTCCAGGCAGAGTAGTAGCTTCAGTGACAGACTTTTGTCACTGTCTTGCTCCACTGACAGACTGAGGAGATTATTCTTCCCCCACACTATGCGACTCTTCAATTCCACCCGGCGGCGTAAATGCTAACATTATTCAAAGTTATTGTCTGTTTTTACATGCATTTTTATTACTCTTTAATTTAATATTGTTTTTTGTATCAGTATACTGCTGCTGGATTATGTGAATTTCCCCTTGGGATTAATAAAGTATCTATCTATCTATCTATCTATCTATCTATCTATCTATCTATCTATCTATCTATCTATCTATCTATCTATCTATCTATCTATCTATCTATCTATCTATCTATCTATCTATCTATCTATCTATGTCATGAAGCCACTCCAGCATTGTCTTGGCTGTATGCTTCAAGTAATTGTCATGCTAAAAGGTAAATCGTCACCTCAGTCTGAGGTTGCATGCGCTCTAGAGAAAGTTTTCTTCAAGGATCTCTCTGTATTTGGTTGCATTCATGCTTCCCTCAATTCTGACAAGTCTTACCTTATAAGGTTTGACTCTGAGGATGGTATTAGGCACTGGTCTTCACCAGACAAGGTGCTTGGAGTTCTGCTGAAAGAGTTTCATTTTTGCTCATGTACCTTTAAATCTCTTTTGGAAAATTGTATGCCAGATGTCATATGCCTTTTATTCAAGAGTGGTTTCTATTAACCACTCCTCTATAAACGCCTGGTTAATGGGGTGTTGATGAGATGGTCGTCCTTCCAAAGGGTTCTCTCATCTCAGCATTGGACTTCTGAAGCTTTAATAGAATGGCTATTGGGTTCTTGGTCACCTAACTGACAAAGGGAAGTTTTGCCCAGTTACGCAGTTTGGGCAGATGGCCAACACTAGGAAGAGTCCTGGTGGTACAAAACCTCTTCCATTTCACAATTATTGAGGCCACTATGTTCCTGGCAACACTCAAAGCTTTAGAAATGGCTTTATACCTTTGCCCTAATCTATGTCTCTCCTCAGTTTTAGCGCTGAGGTCTACAGAGAGTACCTTAGACTTCATTACTTGGTTTTTATCCTGACATGCAGTGTGAATTATGGGACCTGATATACACAGCTGTGTGTCTTCCTAAACTGTAACCAATCAGTTCAATTTACCACAAGTAGCCTCCAATAAAGTTCTAGAAACAACAAACAGGACTCACCTGACCATAATTTGGAGGGGCACAGCAAAGGGTCTGAATACTTACATGAATGAGAGATTTCAGTTTTTTTGATTGTTTATAAATTTGCACATTTTTTTGAAAACGTGCTTTTTGTTTGCCATTATGGGTTATTGAGTATAGATTAATGAGCAAAAATGGCAATTTAAATTTAAATCTACAAAACAATAAGGTGTGCAGAAAGTGAACAGGTATAAATACCTTCAGAAACCATCGTGTTTACTAACTTTTACACTATTCGGGTTAAAACTATTCTGCCCTGTGTATATTATTTTTTATTATCTATAGCTGTAGTTTCTTACCAAGCTTAAATGACAATACTTCTTGGCCAGTTTGATGGATGCTTCTAAAATCTTTCCCACTGTAAGGGTGAGTGTGCCCTACAATGGTGATTTTTTAATATCTGGTTCCTACATGACAGAAGGTTTGTAATGCATATGTAACATAAAAGACATTTGTTCGTCTCAGAGTACTGATAATAAATTAGAGACACTTACCTTTAAAATGGTGCTGGGATAGGCTATCCTTTACCAAAAATATTTATGTTAAAAGCCTGAAAGTGAACTTTTTTGGCAAAAATACAGTTCTGCAAATTTAAAATATTTGTGATGTGTTGTCGTTGATTATCATTGAGCAAGGGAACATCTTCATGATGTAAATAATTGTCTAAAAGATATTTACTGCACGTTTCACAATATTAAATATTACTTATATTTTAATTAATCTTTATTTACACCAATCTTAGATGGTAGCAATACTTTTTAATTCATTCTGTCCTATTTATCTGTTTGCTGAGAGGGCAAGTGCTATTAAGTGCTCTTTCTATTTTGTACAGACTTGAAGCTGAGAGTGAGGCTCAGACTGAGATTGAGACTGAAACGGTTTGACACTTCTCATTATATGTTGCACTAAAATCTAAGACATTTTAAGAATACAATTTGTTTCTGTTTTGTCTCTTTCAAGGTACAAGGAACTACTTAAGAATGGATATAGAGAAATCAAAGGGAAGCAACCATGTTCAACAGAAGAAAGTGCAAGTGAAATTTGGGGAATGACTGCAGACATCAGCATGTTGAAATTGTTTGAAACTCACTTGGAGAGTGTTCCTCAACTCATCCTGCAGCTGTATATCTACTTGGAACACAAAGAAAAAATGACCATTCAGTGTAAGCAAAGTGCATTCTGTGTGTTCAGTGAGGTGGAAAAGTAGAAGTTACAAGCTGGCAAAGATACTAGATTCCTACAATATGTTCCACATAGTACATATTTTCTTTAACTGCATCATTAATGTTTGTTTCTTATTGCATTTATATATATACTAGCTGTGTAAACCTGTGCTGTAAAAAGCCGGGGACTATTGAAATCGTCAGAAAAAAAATTGAAATGTAGAGATGTCAGGTAATTGAAAGGAACTACAATGGGCATCTCTCTCCTAGGAGGATTCGTTTTGCCGACATGCTCACATCGCTTGTGCATTAGGGCAGAAGGAAAAGTAAAAGGGATACCGTTTTGCTGATGTTAGCGGCTAAGCCTAGGTTTTGTTTTGCTGACGTGCTCGCCTCGCTTGTGTTATTAGTGGCTAAGCGAGTTTTCTGCTTCTTCAGAGGTGGAGCCCTTACCCCGACTCAACCTCTCACTTCCGGGCCGGACAGACACACACACTTCCATGTGTAGACGTTTATATATAAGATTATTATATACGGTATAAATTACAAATAGTGGACAAGTTATTTAAGCTGATATTTTTCAAATCTATGTTTGTAGCTTATAAGGTTGTCAAAAACTGGTAATTGGGAAGTGCAAGTGGATCACTTGCAATTAATCCAGATAGAGGACATAAAACTGTTGTTTTTGTTTCACTGTTTACTCATTATTCCATAATCACGTTGACCTAATTTTCCAATAGATGTAAACAGAACTGAGTGCAATTATGTTTCTATAATAAACTATTATAACATTATGCTGAAATTAAGCTGTGAAGGGTAACAGTTGCATAAAAATAATGCTGCCTCATAGCTCCTTGTTTATTTTAGTTACTACTATGACTGCTGGCCAAAAAGCAGGTATTACCAACCTCAGGCCTAGGGGAACCTGGGCCAGATACAAACCACTGTTGCTACAGGGAGTAGGCACAGCGATATGGTGTAAAGCATAAAAGAAACAGACAGCAGTCCCAAGCTTTAGACCATACTTCTCTGTTCTCTTCCTTTATTCTCCTTTTCCCAGAAATATATATATGCTTCAATTTCTGCATAGATCAACATGGTAATCAGTGAAAACAATGGTGCAAGCCAGTTTCCTCTGCATAACAAATAGTGTAAACACATTTACTTTGAGTACTTGATTAGAAACCAATATCCCCAAAACTCGTTAATTTTCCAAGGAAGCAGACAGTTCTGTATCCCCACATTGTGTATAGATGAGATACTAAATCAAAGCAGTCTGACTATTCAAAGCAGGTGACTCTTTAGCAGCAATAACCTGTAGCAGAATTTTCCAGAAATTCTGCCTTTTCTTTAAAACACTGGTTCATAGCCCATTACACTAAGCAACACACCGAAATGTAATTTTCTTTAGAATACTGAATTCTAGCCCATTACACTGGCAAGACAATATGAAAATTTGGGGTACCACCCCGGTAACCCTCTATACTTTTTAACTCAAAAAGAAAACTGAACACAGGCTTTAAAAGTACTCAATTAATCATAACTAAGTGGTTTATGTAGCTGGTAATCGCTCATCCAAGTCTTCTTTCACCTCCATGCTCCTCTCAAGAGGATGCCACCTTCCTGGGTTACTGGTTTTTATATCCCTGAGCCCAGAAGGGGTGGGACTTTCTTTTGATCTTACTGTTGGGCTTGGTTGCCCTCACAAGGCATGTTTTCTGTGCTGTGTAAAAAGGAGAGGAGACCGTTAGTGACAGGGCCCTGTCTCATCAGAAAGTGGAACTGTTTTCCTTTGCTGAGCTGATGAGGAAGCGCTCTGGTGCACATGCATGACACAATGTAGTGCCTCCTACATACAAAAGACAGTTGTTTTTCTTCCCCCTCTATCTAATTGGAATCAATGAATTTGAGAATGTTATGTTGAAATACCAGGGAGGGTGTCAACGCCTCACACAACAGTTCAGGAGAGTCTACTCATTAACACAATCTGCCCTTTCCTGCCTCCATTACCGATCAAGATTGATAAAGTATACCTGAAAGAGAAGGACTTTTTTTGAAAGAATCAGAGAATTTCACATCAGTGGAGCTATGCTATCAGCTCAGCAAGAGTCAGTCCTGGAAGATAGGGGTTTTTATTTTCTCTTCAGATTCACACATTTATTGATTTATTGTCTCTGTATTTCGTCCTTTTAGATTTGACACTGACAATGTCATTCTTCAGTATTGCTTGGAGCGCTGTGGACTATCAGAGATGCTTGCGGAGATCCCTGCCAAACAAAAAGGAGATATCTCATGTGCCATCTATCACTGTGTACCTACTGTATAAGATGTTTACCATCACCTCTCGAGTACTAAGCTTTGTGCTGCTGACTATATTCAATGCCCACTCCACATTGGCACTTTTTGGGATCACATGGTTATGTACTTTCATTTGGGCTTGGAAACAGCAGACAGACTTTTGCACCTCACGTGGTTTAGAGGTGTTCTACCGAATAATAATTGGTGCAATCTTGGTGTTTACATTTTTTAACATTAAAGGTCAAAGCACACAATCATCAATGATTTGCTATTATGCTGTATCATTTTGTGAAACATTATGTATCGTGATCCTGTGCACATGTTGGTACCCTCCTCTTACTGTGTTTTCATTTTTTTTACCCATTTGTATTGTTATGTTTGTATTTTTTTTCCTTGGAATTATATTTCTTTTAATGTATTACCTTGCTTTACATCCTAATAAACAACCATCGGCACAATTTGATGAAGTTGATGGAACACAACGTTCATCAGCACAATTTGATGAGGTTGATGGAGCACATTCGAGAATTGCCTCTCGAATAAATACTTTTCTGCAATGAAAATAATGTAAAAAATGTGTACAGTTACGAATAATAATTTTGTTTACCTCATATTTTGTATAATTATCAAAGTAGTTTATCATAAATTATGTATATTTTTGAATTCTATATAAATTCTATAAATTGTTTTGAACTGAAAATATTTTTGCATTTGCTAATTTCTGTTACTGTCACTAAATAGTCTAAAGAATGGTTTCTTAAACTTTTTGTCACAACCCAATCTTTGCCTCCTTAGTGTCTTTGAGAAACATTTGGGTGGGGGGGACGGGCGGTGTTTGACAGTCATAGTTCTCCCCCCCTTGCTGAATCAGCACAGACAGTCATAGCTGTGAAGTGTTGGCCCCCTTGGAGAATTGTTTAAACAACCCATGGTAACCCATCATGAAACATTTTGCAAAACATAAGTGACCCATTCCCAATTAAATACAACAGTGAATTGTGAAGAGGTGCTGGTACTCACTGGCATGCTAAAAAAAGGTGCCAGTACGCTGTTGAAGTGGGAAAACGTATTAGTACTGCATATGGGTGAGTGTCGGCTCACTTCAACTGAGCACTGTGCATCGTAGGACAGCGTGAGGCCAACTAACAAAATCAAGTGCAATGTGGGATTTTATTAGGTATCATTAAAAGGGATTAACACAATTGACTAATAAATCAAAGTACATATTTCTCACTTGCTCCACTACTCTGTTTTGCTCCTTTAGCAATCCTCCTGCCCATCCATCTTTTTTTTTTAGACACACTTTTTCACAGTCAGAATTTGAGAAAGATAACTTATATAGTATTATTGCCATTCTGAGACTCCGTTGCTTGAACATTATGTTGGAATGCTTGGCAGCTTATTCCTGAAGTCAAATGTGATGACATTGTTAGTGTTGCTTTAAATACTGGGACCAATAGTCCATCTTTATCCTTGTTTGTGTATAAACTAAGCAAAAAACCCTTCATGTTTGAATGTGTATAACAGTATTATTTAGTCACCTGTCTAGGCCGAAGCCTACACGTAGCAGTTAGGAGAACTGGCAGTTTTAGGGTGAGCCTCTTCTGTGCTGTTGAGTGAGGGTCCTTCCTTGCTTTATGGATATTTTGGAGGCTTCAAACACCCTTTTCCATTTTTGTTACAAGCTCACAACAATAGGTGCATGAGTCAAAACAAGAAAACCAAAAGGAAGCTAAATAAAGATCCTAATCCCTAAAATTGTTTTGGAATAAAATGTCTTGATTATTTGTGAAGCCTTCTGTTTTTCTTTTAATGTTCATATATGTACTTGTGGGTGCAGCCCCCTTTTAAAATGGCATCACAATAACGAAACATGCCTTGCTTTGGCTAGCAATGGCTGTCATTGCCATGAACAACATGGTGGCACCCACAGAACTCAACTAGCACAACAGCAGCAGAAATAAACTTAATGGTGATACAATAACAACCTAACATAACACCAAAATAGATTAAATACCAAAATAACGGTTAATTTCCAACGATGTATTCCTGACATATGGAAAGACTGAACTGGTCTTAACAGTATGCAATATTCGATCCATCTGAATAAACGTGAAATTGTAAAAATGACTTATGTTATAAAAAATGCTTTTTAAATGAATGAAATGCGCCATAAGGTGCCTTCAGGGTATTTAGTGAAAGGCAATTGGGTGGCATTTCTGACGATGTCATTTCATGTGCTGGCTGAGTGAACATACAGACATCTGCTGAAGTGACTTTCTTGAATTTGTATTTGAATGTTTTTTATTTACCAGATGCCAGCATCCAAATTATAAGTGCAAGAAAACAAACAAATGTTGCCAATTAGAAGCATGTTTGTTTAAAAACACAATGGAACCCTGAGTTGTAATTTCAGTTCAGTAATTACATCGTTAGACAATCTTCTTCGGCTCAGTTCTGTAGCTTCATGCTGAGCAGTTTAGGGTATTGCAGACACTGTTTTCCAAGTGAATTAGCTGTCAGTGCCACCGACATGTCCTACTGTTACGTTGATAAGCATATCACCACTGTAATATAACCAGTTCAAATTAGAATTTTCTGCTTTTCACAAAACAGAAACCATGGGTCTGCAAGAACCAGGATTGAGAACTGCTGGTACAATACACATGGCATCGTGATTGTGACATTTTGCAAACAAAGCCACATCTAAACAGAAAATAATTCAAGAAAGAAAAACCAGACATAAAGTAATTTGGTCTTTTTTACTCAATGAGTTAGAAATTTGTTATACGTTTTTAGGGCAAGGGGAGAAGATTAATGGGTGTCTTTACCTGAAGTCTAGTAATATCATTGCAATTAGCAACAATGTGACACCCAAAGAACTCGGCTCACACAACAGCAGCAGGAGAAATAAACAGAATGATGATCCTCAACATAACATTAAATTAAATACCAAAATAACAATTTCAATGGATTTTGGACATTTAGGAAGGTTGGTCTCGACATTATGTAATAACTGGTTCAAAAACGAAACCTAATACAAAATCAAAATCTCAGTCTCAAAACTTAGTTAGAAAGTCAGCATTCTGAGCAACAGTGACAGGCACATGCAAATGTCATGTGTAAAGAACGATTGGCAGCCCAACCAGCCCGGGATGCCCAAAACATGAAAGAATGGGGGAAGACAGTAACTTTAGGGCACTGCCTCCCCCAAAATGCTAGATGGCAGCTTCCCTGGTTTACTGCGGTGCCTCAGATTCCCACAGGGCACCGTGGGGCTTGGAGTTCAATAACTCAACCCTGTTGGGTATGGTGGGTGCCGCCAGGAGGTGCTGTGGAAGAGACGTGGAACATGACGTTTCCGCCTAGGTTCTTGCAGACCATGTGGATGGAAGAGCAGAATCACTTCCGGGTGGGCCAGTATGAAAGGACTGGACTGACCTCACAGAGATGAGCCAGAGTCATGTGGAAGGTAAATAAAGCTTGTGGGAGGAACAGAGGAGAAAGACAGAGAAAGAAGATTAACTGTATGTGCTGTTATTATTTACTTGTGGCGGTAGTGGTGGGAAACACTTTGTGAAGAGGTTCCTTAAAATAAAATACTCTTTGTGCTTTTAACTTGTGCCTTGTGTCTGTTGTGTTGGGTTTGAGGAGTAACAGTGCCCTCTAGTGTCCACACATGTCACAGCTTTCAGAAAGCACAAAGCTACGGTACCAATGGAAGTAAGCATCCTAGCAGCCGACCCATTAAACTGCCGATCCTCATTAAAAACAAAATGGCAATGTGACTGAAACAAAAATAATGTCAATTTATTTATAGAGCACATTTAAAACATCAGTATGCTGCACTCAAAGTGCTTCATATTAAAACATACAATGAACATAAATATAATAAAGTGATTCATATTAAAACATAAATGAACATAAATAAAATAAATAGAAATAAAGTACAATAAAATGAAATAGAAAAGAAATAAGATGACTAAGAGTAGGGCAACCATCAGTACCAGTGAAAGTCAGCGAATAGAAATGAGTCTTCACTCTAGTTTTAAACAGTCCAGTGGAATATGACTCCTTAATTTAATGAGGTAAAGAGTTCCATAGATGAGGTGCAGAAGCTGCAAAAGCCCTGTCCCCCTTAGGCCAGGTTTATACTTCACATGACACGTGTGCCTACAGACACTATTGTTATGCAGGTGCTGTACTGTTTATACCTTGTCACAAAACTCACAATGAGACATAGCAAGGTTTGGGGCAGCCACCCATATAATTTGGTATCCTGGCTGCAAATCGTCTTTTAAATGATAGCACTGCTGTCCACAAAACCGAGTCCAATACAGAACTGAGGGAATAGGGAAAAGGTGGAGGCTTTTAAAGGGGAAGACAGGAAGTGAAGTCAAAGGGGTCGGGCTCATGGAGGTCTTCTGTCATTGGTGCAAGCCCGGACGTGACATCACAGGGGCCGGAGCTGGCAAGGTCTCCTTCCATTGACCAGGTGGAATCTCCCGTGAATGATATGCAGGCAAGGGAGAAAAAGAGTCAGTGCGCTCTGCCACAACCCGGTTTGTCTTGGAACTGTCCTTACTCAAGCCCTTTAGCTGCCTCTCATGTGCATGTGTGTGACAACCTGCACACGTAATTTACTTAAATCTGGAAGATTCCACCAGGTGACAGTGCAAGATATCATCACGGTGAGAAAACATTCAGCTTTGCTGTGTTTTCAATCGACCGAAACACCCATTAAATTCTCAGAACACCTTGCCACCCATTCCAGCATTCATTGGGCAATCACTGCATGGGGCATCAGCTCATCGCAAGGAGAATACAAGCGCTCACTTACACTAGCGCCATTTTAGTGTCACCAAATCCCCAAACCTTCATGTCTTTGGAAAGAAACCGGAGCACACTGTGGAAACCCACCAGGAAAACATACAAACTCCAGGCAGGGAACACCAGGGATGCGACTCCCTGCAAGGCAGCAGTGGTACCACTCCGCCCCCATATGTGTAATTATTAAAGGTATTCATTATTTAAGTGAAGTTAACGACTTATCTGTAAAATGTAACATACATGCTTTAACACATTTCCTTCATGTAAGTGATATCAAGTATAAATTGAAGGATTCTAAATGCACAGAGAACTGGAATATCGTAAATTTAATGTGTTCTGTGTGGCGATTGCTGCTTGCCGCTGCTGTCAGTTCAGGAGGAAGCCACAGAAGCACATAGTGATTAACAAATAGATCGGTTTTAAGATGATGTTTATGATGGCTTACTTTAATGATAAAATAAACTATGAGATTAAAGTGGAAATTTTGAGATTAAAGCCATAATTTCAACTTTATTCACAAAATAGACCTTTTCACTGTGTCTCTATATTTTTTTCTCGGTGGCTCAAATGCGCTGCTGTACATTCTGATGTTGTTGTAAATGGTATGTGAGACCTTTAACATGTATCATGTCATTACGTTGGGGAAAATGCAACGCTTGAATATAAAAGCACCACGTATGCATTTTGTTTCACCACATTGAACCATTCATCAAACATCGAAGCGTGCACATTGATCTTGCGGGATCTGCAAAGTGGCTTGACGTCACATGTTGATAGTAAACAGAGACTCTGACATCATGTCCCCCCGATTCTTTGCTGATACTCCAACTCGTGCACAAGTCGTGTTAATTTCCGAGGATGTGCTCAGAGAACACGTAAAACAAATGTGTGTGCGTATGTGTTCTGAGCCGGGCATTAGTTTTACACTTAGTGCGAGGGACCATAAGAGACAACTGACTAATAAATCTCCGGTGTAAAACACACAATTAAGATAAATTTTAAAGTCAATTCTGAAACTAACAGGCAGCCAGTGTAAAGAAACTAATATTGGAAAAATAGAATCAAACTTTATTGCCCCAACCAAAAAACAGACAGCAACATTCTGAACCAACTGCAACCTGCATATCAGGGATTTGCTGATTCCAGAATACAATAATTTGCAGTAATCAAGAAAGGAAAAGATGAATGCCTGTGCAGCTTTATCAAGATCTCTAGGAGATCAAAAAGGTTTGAACTTAGCTAAAAGACGAAACTCTTGACTACAGAGCAATGTTCCCTCTAAGGAGTAGCATATAGTGAGCAAAAAACATTGCTTATGAGCGACATTTTGTTTAAGCCAAAAATTTATGAGCACCAATTTTCTCGATAAGTACGAGCGATGCCGTCGGAATGAGCGATCGTGCGGGAAGTATGAGCGACGCTCTGAACTCGTGTGAGCGATCGCACACACGCTCAGCTTAGAGGGAACATTGCTACAGAGTTAAATTGTTTCTCAAAAAAGATATTACTGTCAAAACTGACACCAAGATTATGGACTTGAGGTTTGAAAAAGAAAATGAAAGAGCTGAGACGTTCGAAACCAGCATATCCGTTTTATTTTGATTAAGATCAAGAAAATTGTCAGCCATTCAGGATCTTAGTTCAAAAAGACAGTTGTGCAGCTGTTTAATTGCAGAGTTACAAACAGGAATATAAACCTGTGTATCATCAGCATAACAATGAAAATAAAAATTACATTTCCTGACAATAGCTCCCATCGGATGAAATAAAATAGAAAATAATAACAATGAATGGAATTACAAGCATTAATGAAACAACAAAATTAAAGTGAAACCAGAATCCAAATGATTCAGAGTCTTAGAGAAAATGTATCGTTAGCAGGAGAAAAAAAAAAAAAGAATAAAAATACAAACAAATCATGGGAACATTTTCTTAGTAGCAACTTTTAAAAAGTTGATGACATGCTTGAGCAAATGAGAGATACAAATTCTGTAACTTCATGGTTAGGAACAAATATAAAAGTGCTGGGCAGATGCAGCTGCTTCTTTCTTTGCCTGCCACGATGCAAAGAAGTGATCTCATTAACTTTGAAAGAGGTCTTATTGTGGGGCTTCATTTGGTAGGAAATAAAGTCTACTGAACTCAATCATAATTCACAAGGAACTGTGGCTAAAGAGATGTTAGTATCGAAGTTGGTGAGTAAGACGTTATTATCTGGGAGAAACTGTGACTACAGTCTCAAACCCTTTGACAGTCTAGTGATTTGACGTCTAATAGGAAAATTGACAAGAAATTTGGAAGTTTTTGACTGCAATCAGTAATCAAAGGGAAGATTAAGAATTTTTGAATGAGAAAAGTACACCAAAATCTTTATATAGAGGGAGACTAAACTTACTACTCCTTAAAAATTCATTCAGTGTTGTACTGAGCAATTGAAAAAGAACATATGGTCAGATGATTTCCATCAAGATACATACAAGGATATGTGCGAGGATGCCCAAAAAGATGTCCAGGTGCCTGAGATCTTTGCTGAGGTTCCTCTGTTAAAGATGACATAATATTTTGCTAGAATTGTTTTAAGTTCAACGATTTTCTAAGAGGACAATGAATGCAAATCTGCTCTGAGTGGGAGGATGGATGCTTGTAGAAAGATGTCAATGTCACCATCTTTAGAGCACAAGTGTCCAATAAATGGAGTGAATAGAATAAAACAATGAAAATCATATACTATAACCACCACAGCCAGAAGGTGTCAACCCAATCAAACACAGCTAAGCATAAACAGGAAATTCTGGAGTCAACTGTGATAGAGTTACAACTTTTCCCCATTTTTAAAACATTAAACAATAGAATTTATCCAACAATGTTCCAGACAGTTCAAGAATCTATAAGAAGGTTTAATGAAGCTGTTTTAGTTGTTGATGGTAGTCCAGCTTCCTATTAAAATAACTTCTGACAATAACCACCACAGCCAGAAGGTGTCAACCCAATCAAACACAGCTAAGCATAAACAGGAAATTCTGGAGTCAACTGTGATAGAGTTACAACTTTTCCCCATTTTTAAAACATTAAACAATAGAATTTATCCAACAATGTTCCAGACAGTTCAAGAATCTATAAGAAGGTTTAATGAAGCTGTTTTAGTTGTTGATGTTGGTTTATGGATGTGGTGAGAGATGACTTGCAGGTGCTGGGTGTTACAGAGCAAGATGTAGAGGACAGGAAGCTAGGGAAAAAGATGATCTGCTGTGCCAACCCCTAACGGGAAGAAGAAGGAGGTGTTTATTTTGTAAGTTAGCCAATATATGCCTCATTTGTTAACAATTAACTATCAGATAGATAGTATTGAATAGATGGACTTTAAAAACTGTGTAATGGCTTAATATTTTCAAACATGCAGGTGAAATAGGCAGTGTGGCATAGTGGTTAAAGATTTGAACCTCAAACCCTGAGGCTGGTGGTTCAAAACCCACTACTGAGACTGTGTGGTCATGAGCAACTGTGTGGTCACTTCACCTCCCTATCCCCCAACTGGGAAAAAGAAAAGAAATGTCACCAATTGTATCTTAAATGTTGTAGGTAAATAATAACTAGTAATAATATTATGATATAACCACTAGCTGGCAGATCACAAAATAACAATTTGGATGTGGCAGACCAGCACTTTTGATCTACTATTACTAATATTGTATTTTACAGTGCAAGTAAGTGAATTGGCTTTGGCTTTTCATTTTTATAAAACTGCGTGTTCTGGAAGTGGGAATTATATGAGCTATGAAAACTAAATCTTGCTGAATTTGAAGCTGGATCTCTTTCTGCTCTGCTGTTTTTTTCTTGTACTTACCAACAAACACCACTAGATGGAGACAAAGCACAAATAATAGCGATGTCAACTTTAATTCATTTAATTTTTATACAATTTTGCAGAAGTTATTGGAACACAGGATCAAACAATAATTTGAGAATAATGTAACATCTACTGTCCTGGGTGGTAAACATCTGTTTGTATGTGTGTATAAATGCACACACTCATTCTACTCACTCTGGAAAAAGTTACTTTTAATTATTTGGCTACATTTTGGAAGTTATATTAATTTAAGTACTGTGCTAGTGAGCAGATATGTAGTAGAACACAGACTAAGATGATTTAAAAAAATATTTTGTTATGTTCCGTCCATGCAATAAGTGCTCCGCACAGGTTATTTTTATGTAGTGCACTTTGTGTTATTTGGTCCTAGTATGCTGTACACAATGGTTAAGTTTAATGCATTTAAAATAATGCATAAGATCCTGTGTAAAACAATGTGAGTGATTATAAGTGTGACACTTTTTCAGTGATTATTTTCTTTTAAAAAAGAGACTGCAGTTAACATTCGAATAACAACCTTGCCATGCATAAGTGCCTGGATGGATGGATGTCCAGCAGCGTTAATAACATTGCATGGAGAGTATTTGTCCAGATAAAAACAACAGAGAAGATAAGCAGTGATTCACACCTGCAGGCTACCATAACTCAGTGGCAGTGGTTGTGTCAGTAATAAGGGGTCCTTTCACATAAAGAAAACCAATTAAAAATATCAATCACGCTTTACAAGTAGAATTTTAGATTTTACAACAACCTGGGCCCTTATAGGGCAGCTATTTAAGAAACGTCATAGAAGAACAAAAACATGGTATGCACAAAAAATTAGCAATTAAAAATTTCAAAAATGCCATTTGTCATCATTGTTGGCACTCCCAGTGTTAAAGACTTCTCAGCTGGTAAGCATTTTCCTATTTGTAAAACAACAACTGAATTTACATAACTTCCTTTACCTGAGCTGTTGTGCCTTCTGTGCAAACCCCGAAACAGAAAGTGCAGTCTTGTTTACCTACTGTGTAGATATTAACTGTTTTAAAATTAATATTCCTGATTATGTTGTTTGGGTACTGATAGTGGATACAACATACCTTTTTAGAAATCTTCTTTAAGGGTGTATCACATATGCACCACAAAAATTGCCTCCCAGTCCATTAGTGATTGTCATTATTATCCATCCATTATCCAACCCACTATATCCTAACTACAGGGTCATGGAGGTCTGCTGGAGCAAATCGCAGCCAACACAAGGCGCAAGGCAGGAAACAAACCTCGGGCAGGGCACCAGCCCACCGCAGGACACACACACACACCCACACACCAAGCACACATTAGGGACAATTTAGAATTGCCAATGCACCTAACCTGCATGTCTTTGGACCGTGGTAAGAAACCGGAGCATTGTCATTATTAGTTCTGCTTCAAGAATGGCAGCCATATCGTCGATATGTCTCGCAGCGGAACTGTCAGAAAGAGGAGTTTTCAAACCATTTTTGGTGTGTCCTTCCCTATAGGAGTCAGATAAATTCCTATTCAGCAGTAAGTGACTGATGCTAAAGGTTATCACTATATATTTTTGTCACTGCTTCACAGGCATCCCACTCAACATAGCCCACAGCAAAATAAAGTAGCTCCTTTATTTTTCCAGAGAACCGTTGCACCTGAGAGAGGATAATACAGTATATTTCAGTTTAGCTGGATTAGTTACTTTACAGTCAGTCGCAAGTTAAAAAGACAACAAAAATCTTTTTTCATTCTTGCCAAAGGTAAAGTAAATAAACATTAAACATATAATAGAGTACCTTCTACCATAGATTTCACAATCGTCTTATATAATACGCTACCGTGGCTGTTTGTTTGTCTGTCCAGGATTTTAAATCACCAGTAGCTCGCAAACCGTTTCACCTATTGACCTGAAATTTGTTACACATATACTATGTGACGTTTACTATCTGCTTTTGGGCTAATGATTGACCTCCAAAGTTATTCCTCTTTTTATTTTCATTTTATTTCATTGTAGAATCAACTCTCAGCAGCGGTCAGCAGAGTGGCCGTGCGGCGCATGCGTACGGGTGCCATTCTCATTCCTGCTACCTTCACCGTCACTTCCCCTACCTCTTCATATTTTAAATCATTCTTGAGGCAGATTGAAGATTTAAGTGCCAGCTTAAGTGAAAAATGAAAGAAAACATACTAAGTAGTTGCAATAGAACACTAACTTAATCAGTTTTAACGCAAAAAGATGCTGACGAAAGAAGAGAAGAAGCGGGCCGCCAGGGTGGGGAAAAGAAGAGCTGCTCAGGAAACAGCAAGTGCATCAACCTCTGAGCAAACAAATGCTTAACGTACAGAGAAAGAGTATGAAAACTAGGCTCACGTCAAGTGTATTCACTGCACATTATCGTGCAGTGCGTCATTACTGGTATAATATACAACATTAATGACACATTCCAATAGTTTAACTGACTTTGATGTTAAATGTAAAGTAAGATCCAGGAGCCAAGCTCAGTCTCACTTGTGATAAGTCACGATATGATTGGAGTTTTTAACCATCCAGAATACAATTTTTGGATTATTTTCTAATTTAGTGTTTTAAAAGACATTATGTCTTTTTTTTATTTTATCTATTTTATTATGTTGCCATTTTATTTATCATTCCCGACTGCAGCCATTGCCAGAAGTGTGACACATCACATTATCACTCCAACACTGTATAAGATGGCAGCATGCATTCCTCCATGTCCACCGTTTTTGAGTTCAAGCTATTCTAAATCATTTTAGGCAGTCAGGATTTTTGCCTGTTTACTTTGCCTTGATTTTTCTTTTTATGTGTATTTGGATTTAGTAACATGGTTTTGTAGATTTTTTTGGCTTTTAACTTTAGCTGAGCGCTTTGTGACATTGTTTAACTCTCATCTTTTTGTGATTTGCCTTTTTGAAAACTGTGGTAGAACAGCTCAGTCATCAAAGGTCATCTGACCACAGGATCTAAAAACACAAAGCAGTCTTGGTATTGAAGATCACCACATTATTCACAATGACCTCTAAGAATTTACACACCAGGATGTGACCATTAGATCAATGGAAAGAGGAGCCGGGATGACTTACAGGGGGACAGGTGGAATTTTGAGTCACTGCAGCATGTAAAGTCAGGCCTCCTTCAAGGCAATAAAGCAATTCACTGCATACAATAAGGCTGGTAAACTCAAAAAACGTCTTCAGTAATTATGTATTGTGGTGTGTACTTCTTGCTCCCAATGTCTACAATGAACTCTTTATTGAGTGATGTTTGGGACCAGGTTGCATGAGGCATTGAGAGTATCCGTTACGTCAAATCATATACAAACCCAGTTTCTGCATAACAACAACAAGGCTAGTTAAAACCATTGCCTTAGACTCTGCCAAGAAACACATACATTTCAGTCATTAAAATTAATCTATACTAATAAAAGGCAAAGCCCTCACTCACTCACTCACTCACTCACTCATCACTAATTCTCCAACTTCCCGTGTGGGTGGAAGGCTGAAATTTGGCAGGTTCATTCCTTACAGCTTCCTTACAAAAGTTGGGCAGGTTTTATATCGAAATTCTACGCGTAATGGTCATAACTGGAAGCTGTTTTTCTCCATTTACTGTAATGGAGATGAGCTTGAACGCCGTGGGGGCGGAGTTTCGTGTGACATCATCACGCCTCCCATGTAATCACGCAGTACATAGAAAACCAGGAAGACCTCCAAAAAGCGCTGAAGAAAACATGCATTATATAATTGAGAAGGCAGCGAAACAATAAGAAGCGAGCAAGTGACATATACAACCATGTTCATGAGTTCTGCTACTTCGGAAACAAAACACGATGTAAACCTACACTTTAAATTAAGTTCATAGACAGGCTGCCGCTGGCGTTTGTAATTTAGTGCCTGCCCATATAAGGCCGTCCGTCAGTGGCAATCCAATAGCAAACTGCCACTAAATATTCACGGGTGAAGGACTGTGCTTATGGAGAGGAAGATGAGATGGTCAGGGTGGTGTTTGACACAAACTCAGCGAAACTGCAGAGAAAGTTTTAAGTGCCAGGACTAAGGTAACATTAAATACAGCCATGGACATAGCACG
Organism: Polypterus senegalus; assembly: GCF_016835505.1. NCBI lineage: Eukaryota > Metazoa > Chordata > Cladistia > Polypteriformes > Polypteridae > Polypterus > Polypterus senegalus. The sequence goes on from NC_053158.1 coordinate 53,028,639, forward strand.
AGATGGCACCAGCACAGCTGGGAACCTTCGATGCATGTACACCGAGCGGCTCACGTGAACTGACGCAGTGCACAGATAAAAAGCAACAGTTCCAAAGAGCGCTGAACAAAACCGAATTACACAATTGAAAAGGCAGCAAAAATATGAAGCGCCTGATAAGCATATTCATAAATCCAGCTACTGCGGAAACAAAGCACACGGTGGAAAAAGTCAATGTCCCGCTAAAGGAAGACAGTGTAAAAAAAAACGTGCATGCAGTGTGTCAGGTCTCAGATAAAGAAGAAGACGAGCTGTTTATTGATGCAGTAAGAAACGAATCGATGAATGAAACCTGTCATCTTTACAACGATTGACAAACACGGAATGTAACTTGAACACAACACATCCTACAAATACGAACCTGATTGAAAGAAATAATGATAATCAAATCCTTGATGACAGCAACACTCAGTAACACTCACAAAACAAATACTGTATATTGACAGTCATGTTACGTTATTTTTAAAATGTTCCCTTTTCTTTTCTAGCTTTTTAACACACTACTTCTCAGCGATACGCTGGTATATATATATATATGTATATATATATCCCGATCTACATACTCGAATAATGGATACTTTATTCGCCATCAATGATTGTTTTGGTAAAGCCATACTCAGTGTATTCATTAGATGAACGGTAAAAAAGTAAGAGCGAGGAGAGGATGCAGGCTGTAGTGCGCGTCAACTCTATCTGAATTGCGCGATCACATTTGAAAAAAATATATCTTTTCAAGTTCTATTTAGTCCATATGTGTCAAACTCAAGGGCCGGGCCACATCCGCCCGGCGTAATTATATCCGCCCGTGAGATCATTTTATATACTGTATTATTGTTATTAATGGCCCAGGTATATGAAGCGCTGGTAACACAATAAACTACAGATCCCATAATGCAGCGCTTCAGCTGCCTTGCCGAACACTTACCGCGTTAATCAAGTCTAGCTTGTGATGCTGCAAGTTATTGCGGCTAGCTCACACGATGCTGAGAGAAAAGTTGATTCTGAAAATAGAGCCTTTAAAAACCGATGGGAGGCTGAGTATATGTTTACTGAACCCGTGTGTCTCATTTGTGGAGCTAATGTGGCTGTAATTACAGAATTTAATCTAAGACGGCACTATGAGACAAAACATCAGGGTAACCTGAATGCAATGCAGAAGATACAGAAAGCAGAATAATTAAATAAGAATCTGACACTTCAGCGGACGTTTTACCGTGCACAATCACAAAGTGATTTCAAGTGAAGCTGCTTTTATGGGAGACACAAATGCACCAGTGCACCTTGCCCCACTTTCCCTGTTGCCAAGTAATGTTAAACCAAGTCGTCACTACGGTGTTCCCAAATCGCACTTTGCTGATAAACTGAGCGCACTGAGTTTGCACGGCGCTTTGGTGACTTTGAAGAACAAAAAAAGTCCGTCTACATGCGGCTCGAACCTTGTGCATGTTTGGTAGCACATATCTGTGTGAGAAGCTCTTCTCAGTGATAAAGACTAACAAAACAGCACACAGGAGTCCCTCACTGATGAGCACCTGCAATCCATCCTGAGAATCTCCACAACACAGAACCTCACACCAAACAGAAACGAACCTGTGGCCAAAAAAAGATGCCAGGCGTCCAGCTCTAAAATGACATATGAGCAAAGACAACTGAATGATTTGATTTGTTATTGCTGAAAGGAACACATTTTATTTATATTTCCAGGTTTTGTTATGCAGCATGTTCATATTTGAATTTGTATAATTTTGACAGGATATATTTTTATGGAGAGCAAAATCTTTTGGGATATTTAAAATCTAAGTTTATTTTTATATAAAATTACATAAGAGTAAAGAAATTTGAATGTTTGTTCTTTTAATGTTTACTTTATTTCTAACTTGTATAATTTAGACAGGATATATTTTTATGGAGAGCAAAATATTATAAGTTGTTTAAGGTTTGAGTTGATTTATTCAGGAATAATATTCCTGTCTGTTTTTACCATTCCTACCAAAGATATTTCTGTCGACTAAATAAAAATTCCTTCTATTTAAAATTTAAATAGAACTTGAACAAATACGATAGTTCATAATATCCACGCAGACTTGCACGTAAGAGCGGGAGTTATCCGTTTTAACAAGCAGTGTATTGCACTGATACGAAATAGCTGTGTGTGTATATATGTAGATATGTATGTATATGTATATATATGTTTATATATGTGTGTATGTATGTATATATATATATGTATTTGTGTGTATATATGTGTGTGTATGTATATATATATATATATATATATATATATATATATATATATATATATATATATGACAACAACACTCATCACTCACAACAGTGACAAAACAATTACATTGACAATCATGTTACGTTATTTTCAAAATGTTTCCTTTTCTTTTTCATTGCTTCTTTAACACACTACTTCTCCGCTGCGAAGCGCGGGTATTTTGCTAGTTTATAATAAACAGCACAAAACGAAGACAAACGACACTGAGGACTCAAGACAAGTGATGTCATTATCTTAAACCAGTTCTGGATGCAGCATTCCTTCATCACACATGTTGCAAAATTGCTCCAGATGTCCCCTCCACTATTTCTGACCAGCAATAAACATTGTGGCCTGTTTACTGGACCACAACCCAATATTAGGAACTGCTTCTCTAGACGCTTTAGACACGTTTTGACATTCTGAGCCACTACAGTTTTTGTAACCAGTATTTTATGGACTATTGTACATGTTTGCAGATTATCTTGGAATTAAATCTTACTTCAAAAATACAATTTGTTTTTTGCTCAGCCATCTGTCTGTATTTCTGTGATAAATATTGGTCTTTATACATGCAAAATCATTTGGCTCATACTTGGAAATTTCACAGGCAAATTTCTCATTGTTTATTCTCTTGTTACTTTCTTTCTTTTATAATAATAAATATACATTTTATTTATTCTAATATGGTCTCAGCTACTTTGTATTGAATTCTTGTAAGGCTATTGTCCAGAAGTCCCCATGTCTGTCATCATCGAGTTCTTCCATGTGAACCCTGAATACAATGTGGACTGATTTAGGTCATTTATGTTAGGTAGAATGTCTAGAGGGGGCTGGGTGGTCTCGTGGCATTGGAACCCCTGCAGATTTTTTTTTTCTCCAGCCGTCTGGAGTTTTTTTTTTTTTGTTTTTTCTGTCCTCCTTGATCATCGGACCTTACTTTTATTCTTTGTTAATTAGTGTTCCTTAATTTTAATTTCTTGTTTATTTTGTCTTTTTTCTCTTTCTTCATCATGTAAAGCACTTTGAGCTACATCAATTGTATGAAAATTTGTTATATAAATAAATGTTGTTATTGTTGTTGTTTACAGGTTGATATATCAATTGCTGGTCATGTGACAAAAAAATTACCTGACATATTAGATCATCTTTAGTGACGAGTGAAACAGACAAGTTCAAAGTCACATACAGTTTCCTGAAACTACTTTGTAACTCTAAAATTAGTTTCATGCGTCACTTTGTAATTGGGAAGCACAAAATTCACTAAAAAGAGTTTTTGAAGGTTTTAAAGGAATACTCCACCCAACGATTTGCCTCTCCTCCTTGTTCATTGGTCAAGAGCCCTGTCTTCAAATTAGAAGCACAGTATTTTGGGAATGTGCTTTTCCTGTTTATGTTTTATGCTATTAAGTATTAGTAATATTTTATCAAAAAATGGTTGTGTTTTGCATGTTTTAAACAATTGGATAATGAACATGTAGATTATCTAACATGAGTAAAATAAGAAATTTTTAATTTTTTTCCATTGATGTTTTTCACATCATTTGCCATTGTACAGTGCTTGTCGCCATTAGGTCCTATTATATCAGAGACTTTTTTCTCCCTTTTTGCATGAAAAAGAGAGAGGTTAGGAGCTTGCGTTGTTAGCGCATTGCCGCACCCACCGCATGACGAACCAACTCAGGATCCCAGATTGGGACCCCAGTGTAGCCATGCAACACCTCAGCACCACACTAGTTCAGATGGAATGGAACCAGTGTGAGGTTTTTTATGGTGATTGGAGTGCCAATTCTGCCACCAATCCTCAGGTTTTTCGGCCTACATGCCGGGCTAGATGCAGATTCACATCATACCCAGGACAGAGCAATTGCAGGTTAAGGGCTTTGCTCATGGGCTCGACGAAGTAGAGTCAGTTTTGGCATTTACAAGATTCAAACCAGCAACCTTCTGATTGCCAGTGCAGATCCCTAGCCTCAGAGCCACCTCTCCGCCTCATGAAAGCATGAGATTAATTACATTTTTTTCTTGGCCATCATTACAAACTACGTTGGTTAAGCAACATTAAAAAATGTAAGTTTTGGGGGAAATATTCCTTTATGGGATTTTTGGGGTGAAAAACAAGGAAAGTAATGTAATCTGTTGCATACCAGCAAAATCAATTCAATTTATGTCTCTTATTCCTGTCACTGTGGAGGAGTGCAGCGTATTTTATTTAAATGTACTTTTTTTAAATGTGAATTTATTTTCACAAAGTCACAGTAAAACACACTATTGTACACATTATTGTGTTTTCTCCACTGGAGAATTTCAGTTCATGGGAATCAAATCACCCCACCCGTCATTACCTAGCAATGCCCTTCTCCTAATTTTTGATTCCTGCAGAAGATGTTGAGGATATGCACTTTATAAGTGCCATGAAGTTTCAAGTGTCTTTTCTGTCTCCAATTCATCCAGTTTTGGCAAATTGCGGATCATACAATCAGCACATGTAATAGCAGCTGAGCAAAATGTCTAAGTGAGTCAGAAAATGAGTCCAGTGATTTGTTTTTTTTTATTTTTATTTTTTACTAGAGTTTGGTATTTAAATTATAAATGACAGATAGGTGCATGCAAAATGAATTGCTTCCAGACAGGATCTTTTTTTACCATGTCATTGACACACATTTCACTGGAGGGGAGATACAATTTATTTCACCATTTTTTTTCAAAGCAAAATACTGTGATTCCCTGTGAATTAAACTTCACACAAAACTTTTTGCTCATCAGTAGTTGTTTCATTCCAAATATGAAAGGTGTGGACTCACATCTTATTCCCTAGTAATCCAAATGTTGGATCAATTCCTAAAATAATGTATACATTTTGATTTCTGTAAATTTAGCTAGGGGAATGTATTCCAAATTAGGGTTAAGATTTTATAACATGTATTTCTGACAGTAATTTTTGGTTAGTACGCAGTGTAAGGCAAATGCAGTTTTTTGTTTTCAATTCAATTTTTTTTGTATAGTGCTCTTCACTGGGTGCAGTTGTTGAATGCTGTGAGTAGATCTCATGTCAAATACATTTTACAAATTAATAAATACAGGACTGATACACATACAGACACCTATTTATTAAAACACTCACAAAACAAAGTAGAAACTGATTAACATATGTGGAAACCAACAATATCTGTACATTAATTAATTGATTAACTATGGCCAGTTGACAATGGCCTTAGGGAATATTCAGAATTTTTTGTTTAATCTCCTTTCTATTTCTTTTTCTTTTTTCTTTTAATGATAGCCCAATGAATACCAATAAACTCCTCAGGATTCATAACAATGTCTAACCTACGTTTTTTATTAAAGGGTTACACAGAGCTGGAACATTCACCAAAAGCAATAAAGGCATCCTTGGAAGGCCTGCCAGTCCATCGTAAGGCATACTCACAAGCACACCTCCACCCACAACATCCATCCAACTTATATTTGCCATTAAACCTAATGCACATTTCTTAATTAGGAACCTGGCACAGTAGAAGACAACATAAACAGACACATGGAGAACTTCAGATCCATAGAGACTGAGTACTACCACTGTGCAATTGTGCCACCAAGCTAATAATTCACCTACAATTCCATTTACTTTGACAGTATCAGCCCGACATACAGTGATATACGGGAAGCAACTGGAACAAGTATTTTAGCTCATTATTTTCATAGAACAAAGTCATTGAATAATAGAACTGCTTCATTATGCCCAAGGGATGACATAATGACTCCTCCACCTAAGATCTAAAGAACTATCTGAATTCATTTCGGTTTGTTTACATAAAAGATCAGAGGGTAAGACAGCACCATGTGTTTGTCTTTGGGGATCACAAGTTAGCAAGACCCGGTAAGTTGTCATCATTTTCATTCTCCCCAAGAGCTTAGCAGTCTGCAGTTTTTTAACCTTTCCACTTGCTTCTGATGAAGCGTCATTGCAAATGAAAAACAAATGGAGGGCAAATGTAGATGTTCACAATGATTGGAGAAATAATTATAAGATAATAAACTAAGCCTGTTTTGTTTTGACTACCGTCAAAATAATGCCGAAGCCAAAAGAGACTTCCCAGCAGAGTGTTTTTTTAGGATACTCGTATCTGCCTAGACATCTGTGGCTGCCAGTGAGATCACCTGAGTGCTGTGCTGATGGACCACAGACTGCTGAAACAGTAGTTGATTTTCAAATAAACACCGGCTTTTCCAGTTCGTGTCCAATTCTTCTTTATTTGTTTATTTGAAGGGGTACTTAGCTTTCATCACATGACCAACCGCTTTCATGTGCACCGTATAAAGCTCTGTGGCACAGTTAGAAGATTTTGCAGTGGCAAACCACAAGTGGGTCACATTTCAGTGTGTCAGTGGTTTAGATGCAAAAATTTCACTGCACACTTTACTCACCAAAAATAACAATTTTACTGAAAAATGTTTCTAAAACTAGGCACACTTAAGGAAGTGAAATGTAAGCAGGACAAGGTCAAACTATTGCCCAGATAATTAAATAGGAGAATACAATGATTGCGACATGCGTCACTTTTGCTTTGAGTCAGCAGATGGGTAAATATTCAGCTGTCTTTAGGTAGCAAAAGTTCTGCTGCTGCCTTGGGCCAATGTTAATGTAATTCTCTCCAATTCAGTTTTCTATAGCACACTTTTCTTTGAATTAGCACCTTTCCCAGAGTTGGTTTCTCCTTTCCTGCCTTGCACCCAATGATGCCAAATAGCCTCTGGTCCTTAGGACCCTAAACTGCATTAAACAGGTTTGATAATAGATGCTATACTTTCCATTCTCATATTCAATATGCTGGGCATATACAGTAGTCCAGATAAGGTAAACTTAAAAGAATAATTACAATGAACAAATAAATAAATGGTACATTGTCACACATGCAATCCCAAGGGAACTGTTTGTTAAGTGAGAAACATGGGAAAGAATAACAGTGCGACACAGACTCTTGTTTTGTCTTCCCTAGAGTAGATTAAAAATTTTTGGATGAATTAGAACATCACTTGCATCCTTCAATGTGAAACTCCACAGGTTCCTTCCCAGTTCCTACATACAGTACCTTCACAAAGTATTCAGACCCCTTCACTTTTTACATATGTTGTTATGTTGCAGCTTTATGCTAAATCATTAAATTAAAATTTTCCCCTCATCAACCAACACTCAATACCCCAGAACAGTGATTTCTCGACTGTCCTGGGGACCCACTGTCGCTGCAGTAGTTTGTTCCAGCCAACTTCTGTTTTTAATCACATTCACATCCTAATTAAGTGAGCTGTTATTTCCAGGTTTCTTTGTTTTAGGGTCAAAGCTGAAGTTACAAAATTAAGTTTGTTAAAGTTTTTGTACTGCTTATTAAAATGTACTAAGTAAATTTTTTTTTAACAATATTTCCACCCTAATTTTCAGTCTGCTTTTCCAGGCGTTCTGGTTATTTAGTTTATTATTTACTAATTAGTGGCTCTGAACCTGAAGTACAGTTCATCATTCAGTGCTGTTTGCCTGGCTGCCTTATTATTTGTCGTTATTAAGATACAATGAAGGGAGCGAACTACAAACTAAAAGGGCAAAATAATAAGAACAACAAAAGTGAGCTAATACATTTAAAGTTACAGCAAAAAAAAGGTATTTCTTAATGTCTTATAAATGTAAAAAAAATATACTGCTATGCTTTTCTGAATTCAGAATAAGAGAAGAGAAAAAAGACTAGCTAATTAAATTAGATCAACGATTATAATTTATTATCACTGATTATAATATAAATCTGCAGCCACAGTGGGTGCCCAGGACTGAATTTGGGAACTTTTGCCCCAAAATGACAAAGCAAAAACAAGATTTTATAAATTTTACAGCTTGCCTGAAAAAGGGGAATGATCTGCCTCAAAAGCTTGCATACTGTAATCTGTTCAGTTAACCAACAAAAGGTTTCATTTAGGCTCATCGGATCCATAACGGCTAACACGGTGCATCACCCTACTACTACTTAACCTGTATTAAAAATGAAAAACTGAAATATTACATTGTGGTAAGACAAAGGTATATTTGTAACAGTGTAATTATTTAATAATTTTAGCACAACCTGTTTTAGCCGTACCCTTATACTGCACATCACGTGGAAGCAGGTGCTGGCTAAATGAAATGATTGCAGTATGGCGCACAAATTAGCTGGCACTGGCTTCAAGCAGGTGTAAGATAAAGGGGGATGAGTTAGTGCAGGAGGGAGAATTGTGAGAGAAGGAAAGGTGGCATCAACCAAGTTACATTAGGCAGAAGAGGACAATGGCTGATTCCGAGATTCCGGATAGAGATAGTGCTTTCATACATTAGGCAATGGAGTTGCCAACAGGAGGATAGGCCACAGATATGAGTATAAGGAAGGATAGGCCACAGATATGAGTATAAGGAAGAAGGCTTGACAGCAGTGTCATTCTGTAGATGGGTAAGGTACCTTGGAAGCTGTGATGACTGTGTTGGTGGCAGCTCAATTACAGATTAGGGATGGGCGATGCAACTAGCCAGTGGTAGCAGCATTCAAGGATGGGCAAGGTGAGCTGCAGGCATGATGTATGATACCAGTACCATTCTTCACTGCTGAAATGGTATTGCAGAGGTTATGGATGGTGCCTGGTTTCCTCCAACTGAGACAAAACAGTTCAACCTTGGTTTCATCAGACTAGAGACTTTTGTTTCTCATAGTCTGAGAGTCCTTTAGGAGGCTTTTTTATACCCCTGGTGGGTTTTCATTTGTTATTTGGCCATTATGCCATAAAGTCCAGGTAAGTGGAGACTTACAGTGATGGTTGTCTTTTTGGATGTTTCTCCCATCGCCACACTAAAGCTCAGCTACAGTGATCATCAGGTTCTTGGGTACCTCTCTTATCAAGGCCCTTCTTCCTCGGTTGGTTAGGTTGTCCAGGCAGCAAGCTCTAGGAAGAATAATGGTTGTTCTAATCTTTTTCCATTTAAAAATTATGCAGCCCCTGTGTTTTTCCCACATAAATAATTTTGTAGCCTTCACCAGATCAGTGCCTCAATACAATCTGGTTTCTATGCTCTGCAGTCAATTCCTTTGACCTCATGGCTTGGTTTTTGCTCTGATGTACAGTTTCAGCTGTGGAACCTTCTATAGGCTGGTGTGTGCCTTTCATAAGCATGTGCAAGTGTCAAGTGGTTTCAAGCAGGTTTCAAGTGTCAAAGCAAACGATCTGCATACTAGTTTATAAAGCCTTAAATAATCTTGCTCTATCCTATATATAGGAATGTCTGACACCTTATATTCCAAATCGTAACCTCAGATCCTCAAATGAGTATCTCCTTAGGATTCCAAAAGCAAAACTTAAAAGAAGTGGTGAGGCGGCCTTCTGCTGTTATGCACCTAAAATCTGGAATAGCCTGCCAATAGGAATTCGCCAGACGAATACAGTAGAGCACTTTAAAAAACTGCTGAAAACACATTACTTTAACATGGCCTTCTCATAGCTTCACTTTAACTTAATCCTGATACTCTGTATGTTCAATTCATTATAATAACTATTCATGGTGGCTCTAAATTCCTTACTAACCCCTACTCTCTCTTCTGTGTTTTTTTTCTGGTTTCTTTGAGGTGGTGGTCTGCGCCACCACCACCTACTCAAAGCATCATGATGCTCCAACATTGATGGACTAAAAGCCAAAAGTCTACATGACCATCATCATCAAGTCCTTCCGTGAGAACCCTAAATACAAAGAGGACTGCTTCGTTTATGTGAGGTAGAATGCCCAGAGTGGACTGGGCGGTCTCATGGTCTGGAATTCTTGCAGATTTTATTTTTTTCTCCAGCCGTCTGGAGTTTTTTTTTGGTTTTCTCTGTCCTCCCTGGCCATCGGACCTCTTATTCTATGTTAATTAATGTTGACTTATTTCATTTTCTTACTATGTCTTTTATTTTTCGATTTTTCCATTATGTAAAGCACTTTCAGCTACATTTTTTGTATGAAAATGTGCTATATAAATAAATGTTGTTGTTGTAGTGGAAGCTATCGATTTCCCAAAAGTGTTCAGATGCCATTAAGAAGGCAAACAGAATGTTAGGTTGTATAGCATGAGGTATAAAGCGGAAGTCCAAGGAGGTTCTGCTCAACCTTTATAATGCACTGGTGAGGCCTCACTTGGAGTATTGTGTGCAGTTTTGGTCTCCAGGCTACAAAAAGGACATAGCAGCATAGCAGAAAAGGTCCAGAGAAGAGCGACTAGGCTGATTCTAGGGCTACAAGGAATAAATTGTGAATAAAGATTAAAAGAGCTGAGCCTTTTCAGTTTAAGCAAAAGAAGATTAAGAGATGATATGATTGAAGTGTTTAAAATTATGAAGGGAATCAGTACAGTGGATTGAGACTGCTATTTTAAAATGAGTTCATCAAGAACATGAGTACACAGTTGGAAACTTGTTTGTGGTAAATTTCTCACAAACATTAGAAAGTTTTTCTTTACACAAAGAACGACAGACACTTGGAATTAGCTACCAAGTAGTGTGGTAGACAGTAAGATGTTAGGGACTTTCAAAGCTCAACTTGATGATTTTTGGAAGAAATACTGTAAGTGGATAGGACTGGTGAGCTTGTTGGGCTGAATGGCCTGTTCTCGTCTAGAGTGTTCTAATGTTCTAATAATAAAATGTGAAAAAAGTGAAGGGGTCTGAGTAAATTCTAAAGACACTGTATACCAATATCCAGCTGGAAGTCGGTGTTCAGTCTGGACTTTTATACTGAAGATGACAGAACTCATTGTGTTAAAGTAAGAAGCCAGTTATTTGAGTAATGTTGTTCTATGCCTTATATTCTTTGCATTTTCTGTTTCATTTTCCTCTGAATTAAACAGGGCTTCTGCTCTGGTTCCAAAGTACCCTGATGCTTCCTGGTATTTTTCTTTACATTTATTTTCACTCATTAAATTATCCAGGCTTTAAATTCACCAACACCAAATTCAGATTTGCCATCCTAGCTGCATCAGCCATGGTAAAATAGCCAGTGTTAAATTAACTTTTACAACGTGCAAATAAGCTTTAAAAGTGTTCATATAGAAGGAGTGGATCCATTTATGCATTTAAAGTGTAAATTGTCAATTTAATACTGTTGTTTTGTTGCACTAATTGCGAGACAGGAATCAACCCTGACTGTAGTGCCAGTCCATTATATGTAGAGCCACTAATCAACCAAAAACTGCACATAAAGAAACAACACAATCTAGAGAAAAAACTAACAAAGACACGGGGAAAGTGTGCAACGTAAACTCAGACAGTGACTGGGCTGTGTACTGCCTGTAATGGTAACTATGGCAGTGTCCTTAAAATCAAGTACCAGGGGCCTCATGTATAAACGGTGCGTACGCACAGAAATGTTGTGTAAGAACTTTTCCACGTTCAAATCGCGATGTATAAAACCTACACTTGCCGTAAAGCCACGCACTTTTCCACGGTACCTCATACCTTGTCGTACGCAAGTTCTCCGCTCGGTTTTGCAGACTGGCGGCACCCAGCGTCAAAGCAGTGCTACTGTTCCCGTGTGGTTACACCTTATTTTCCTGACGCGGCTTTATAAATAAACCAAAACTAACCACATGTTGTTTATTAGTGTAATGCATCTGATTGTAATTAACTTGTAACAATATAATGGTCCAGGGAATAGCCATAGTATTCCAAATACCATAACTGCTTTAGCGTTGTTACTCTCACTTCTTCTTCTTCTTCTTCTTCTTTCAGCTCCTCCCGTTAGGAGTTGCCACAGCGGATCATCTTTTTCCATATTTCTCTCACTGCAGCACTCAGAGTATTTATATCACTGTATCTGAGTGTGAATCACAGCAGCAGCTGATCGGAAAGGGAATTATCGGTATACGGCATTAAGCACACGCTGTCTCTGCCACGGCAAAACGTTTTAAAGCCTTTCCTGTACGGACCTCGCGGTTCAGAAACAGTTTCATCCCAAGAACTTTAAATGTACTCAATCAATTGCACCTTGTAGAACTGTTTGTACTTATAAGTACAATCACCCCACTGTAAACTTGCACTATAGTTATAATATCGCACAACCTGAGCCACTTTATAAAGCGCGTATTTACATATGATGATGATATCATTTTTAAGGTGAAATGCAGCAAAATATGTTTATTAAATTATACAGATAAAACTTTAACCTCATTTAAATAATCTATATTCTTCACTGGGAGTGTCGTTAAGGATAGAATAATTAAACATGTACTACGAAGATATTTCAATGTTGTTTAAACGTTTTGAAGAATCGGCACTAAGCTTACAGATGGCTTAACGTCTATTACAGAGCTGATTGTATGGCGATCGGTTACTTGGGGAAAGAAAAGCACTGACTGCAGTGACGGCTATGCCAATATACTGTATATTGAATATAAAACAGAAAGAGAAAATAAAAACACAGCTAAAAATGCAGCGAGAAATTTCGGCAAAAGTTAAATGCTTGTGTCATGAGCACGAGGCGGCTATGCAGTGTCTGCAACGGACGTGGCCATCCACCGTGCATAAGCTACCTTACTGACGGGCGGGTGAAGGAGCCACCGATTCTTCCTCTGCCTAGTGCCACCACAAGCCTAGAGCCGCCCCTGAGTACTGCTGCAATAAATTATTTCATCAAGTGAAACACATGTTTAATAATGTGCTTTAACTCCTATCATCATAAAAATGATATCACGTATACATCTCAGTATTTTAGTTATTCAGAGAGCTGTAATATCACGAATGTAATGGACTCTGTGTCCAGTTGGAGAAAGAGAGCCGGTTTAAAAAGCAAGTAGTGATTCACACACATAGAGCACATAGAAGATCTAATACAAAACAAAGCATTTAATGTGCTACTTTAATTACGATGTGATTTGAGAAACTGGTTAATTAAACGATTTTAAGATGAAGTTTATGATGTTCCACTTTAATGACAAAATAAACTACGTGATTAAAGTGGAAATGTCGAAATTGAAGTTGACATTTCGTGCTTTTTCCCCACCGTGTGCCTTTTTTTCTCTGTACCCTAATAAGCTTTCAAATGACACTCAGACAGTGGGCTACAACTCGCCTTTTCACGGCGACTTTGATATGTGACTTCTTTTTTATTTCCGGCACTGTGCGGTTTTGTGAACGTGAGCACTTAAGTTTCTCCAACACGCTATGTCACTCGATCAACTTCATTTTGTTGATTATATCACGGTTTATTTGAACAAATAGTATGTTTTTAATTTGCCTCCACTTGGTATTCGCTGAAATTCTTATATTTTCCCCCGTGCTTTTCCCATTGTCTTTTCACAGAAGGCTGCGCTTAAGGGCGATTTATATTGATTTGCATATTCAAAGAGGCGTAATTCTGGGAGGAGTTGGGGCGTTACATAATGCGCGTGCACGAGCGTTAGTTTTCCCACTGATCGGGATTTATGTTGCGGAAGAACGTGGAAGTTGGAGTACGCACAGATTTCTGCATCTGGATTTTTCTGTGTGTAAGCACATTTCGGCTTTTGTGCTTATGCCATGTTATAGTGCGAGTTCTACGCACGGCGTTATACATGAGGCCCCAGGAGATTAAATGTAGTGAATCCAAGTTAGTCCAAATGTCATGACCAGAGAATCATTGTACTCCTGGGTGAAGAATCATTGGTTGTCTGCTCTCGCGTTGTACTGACTACAAAAAGGGCAGACATTTCAAAAATTGAGCATGAGAATCAGGAAAAAGAACAGTGTCAAAACAAAGGTCAAGGCCCGAAGAGCAAGCGATCGAGATGTCATAGCCAAATCACAAAACCAAATATCAAAGTCAAAAAAGTGGAGCTTGTTTATAGGACTTTCAGGTCACTATGTTTTGTTCAGTCATGGATACAAAATGGCTGTAAAGTCAACCTTTCAACTTTAACCAATTTACCCCCCAGTGTTTGTGAACTTAGAGGGCTTTCCCAGGGATGGCATCATGTTAACAGAATCCATCCATCGTGAAAACAAAATGGCATCTAAAAAGACATTAAATAAAAGCCAACTAGTAAACAAAGGTCTCAATTAAGGGAAGAAGTTGAAACTGCACCTAGATGATTTTTCTAGCTCAGAAAAATTTAAAAAATGTAAAAGTAACTCAATTCATAATTCAAATACAAAAAAATCAAATCCCTATTACAGTCGGTGCAAGTTGTACAATTACATAGTGGCCTCCAATTCAGTAAAATGACAGTATGTAAATGAAGATTATGACTAAAGATTAGTGCAAAAGTCACACAGTGTGACATGGACATGAGTAAGATAAGAGTCAGAGAAGTCTAACTGAATTTTGTGTAGTGGTGCTCTCCTAAAGATGTTTCATGACAGCACGTATCGTAACTTTTTCAGGGCTTAGATCTTGCAGAAACTTTTACTGATATTTTTAAAGTGTTTAAAGAACACAAGACCAATTTAATGGACATAGACAGTTTTATGTAGTGCACTCTTGGATCTGGGTGGGATACGGCAGGTTTAAATAACATGTATAGAGGTGATGGAGACTGCAAGAAAATGCTCCAAACTCAAACTGAGCAAAAAAAAAATGCAAAAAATGAATGAATAAAAAGGAAGTATACTGTATGAGTAATGCAGATCAAGAAGGGCTGGGTTTCAGGCTCATTAAAAAGAGAACGGGAGATGCAACAAGCAAGAGGAAACGCAAGAGTTAAGAATGCAGCTTCAGAGCGAAAAGTCAAAAAATGTTATTAGAATGATCTGATTACAATGAAATACTATGGTGGAATAACAGAGCTTGAAGAAGGAATGAAAGAATGAAAAGGATTTTGTTACTTTTAATATATACAGTAGGTCTTGGGTAATCTTCAATTAATATAGTGATCAAGTATTCTTACTTATCAGCTTATATGACCTGGCATTTTGGTCTTGCAAGTAGTGTGGCCCAGAGGAATTAAATGTCATTATTGGTAAGTGCACATTGATTGTGATGGAGTGGTTCCCAGTCCAGGTTTGGTTCCTTCTTTGTGCTCAATGTTGTGAAGATGGAATCTAGACCCCTGTGACCCTAAGCAGGTTTCAGATTGCTATTACAGCTATGTGTTTTGTATTCAATTTTAGGCTGAAATTGTTGGACAAACATAACCACTTTGATACAGAAATTAAAAAAAAAATGAAAAAACTTAAAATAGTCAGACAAATATCCAAAATATACATATACTGAAAGTAAGGGCTATGCTTTAAAAATTTGGCTCCTCTCCTGAGATTTCAAAAGTGAACTTTGTGTCGCCACAAATAATCCCACCCCCTGGGTGGCAAAGTGATGAAGATTATGCCGAACATACAAACAGAATGTATTTTGCTTTTTTTTTTTGCTTTATTTAGTGTTTGTTTTGTTTTTGCTGGAGATAAAGGATTGTTTCTCTTCCTGGGTTCGGAAATGTTTTTGTTTGTTTAGAATCCTCTGTAGGAAAGTGTTTATTATTCTTTGGTCCTGTCTGTGTTTATTTGTGTATATGAAATGTCTAAATTTTGAGCTGGATGTCACAACCAAAAATGCACATCCACTCCCTCTTCAGTGACTTCCACAAATTGTGCTTAGTATGCTGCTTACTAACCACATAGACTATTGATTAATGAAAAATTATTTTTTTATAGCAGTAACTAAGCATTACAACATTTCAAATGGGCAATGTGAAATTAAGCTAAAACGTCAAGGGATGGCTAACATAAGTTTGGGGAGTACTTTTAGGATTACAGCCACACCATGTATAAAACACTTCAGGATTCCTTTGTGTTACAGTTTAAGTATTGATTATTCTTCATGCAGGCATTCACTTCTGTGTGCATTTTTTCAGTAACATTAAAAAGGTAAATATAGTAATGGGGGACTTTAATTATGAAAATATTAAATATAGGAGCACAAGACCAGGAGGTTTTAGACATAATCAGTGACTGTTTTTAACACAGTATATTAAAGCTCCAACATGTGGGGAAGCCTGTTTAGATTTAATATTTTGCAATAACCAAGACAGAACTAAGGGTGTAGAGGTTATTGAATCATTAGGGTAAATTTACCATACTGTAATTGTTTAGTGTTTTGGTAGAGTGTAGTTGCAAAGACTAAAACTATTTAGTTTAATATTTGTAGCGAAAATATTAAACAAATGCTGCAAAATCTCAAAGGGATAAACTGGGATACACTTTTGACTGTGGAGGCAGATGAGGAGAAGTGGAACAGGTTCAATAACATTTTACAAACACCCAGTGCCAGTGCTAGGTTATTTTGTACCCTAGGCCAAGCTTATTAATGCACCATTTGCTAACCAGTGGCCTGGGTTTTTTTCCCCCATTGTGCCCTTGGCGAATGTCTAATTTGCCTTAATGGTGGCACTGGCCCTGCAAATATGGTAGGATCGGTTCAAAGCAAAAATATTTCAGAAAAGACAAAAGATGAATCAAGGGGATTCCTTCAATATTTTATTTGTAAAAAAACCGTCAAGAAAGAGGAGAGATGTATTAGGAATAGCGATTAGCAAATGCTGTGGAGTTCACTTTGCCATAACCAAAATGTTTGAGAACTTTGCTGAACACCGCAAAATCTATTCAAGTCAGTGGAGAAAGAGGAACTGAACTAGTTTTGAGTGGATTATAATGGTGCACTGGTCTTTTAAGTGTCTCAGGGGGTTAGGGAAGTGTCTGCTAACTATGCTGGACCAATTATTGTGGCCAAAAATGTAATTTACTGTAAGAGGTGAGGTAGCAGTGCTAATCACTTTGCCACTGTGTATCAAACAACAACAGAGTCAGACAGAAGAATTACCATAAAAAAGTACAACAAATGTATACAAACTAACAATAAGTAAATATATATATATATATATCTATACTAATAAAAGGCAAAGCCCTCACTCACTCACTCACTGACTCATCACTAATTCTCCAACTTCCCGTGTAGGTGGAAGGCTGAAATTTGGCAGGTTTATTCCTTACAGCGTCCTTACAAAAGTTGGGCAGGTTTCATTTCAAAATTCTATGCATAATGGTCATAACTGGAAGATGTTTTTCTCCATTTACTGTAATGGAGATGAGCTTGAACGCCGTGGGGGCGGAGTTTCGTGTGACATCATCACGCCTCCCACGTAATCACGCAGTACATAGAAAACCAGGAAGACCTCCAAAAGCGCTGAAGAAAACATGCATTATATAATTGAGAAGGCAGCGAAACAATAAGAAGCGAAGCGAAAGTGACATATACAACCATATTCATGAGTTCTGCTACTTGAAACAAAGCACGATGTAAACCTACACTTTAAATTAAGTTCATAGACAGGCTGCGCTGGCGCTTTGTAATTTAGTGCCTGCCCATATAAGGCCGTCCGTCAGCGGCAATCCAATAGCAAACTCCCACTAAATATTCACGGGTGAAGGACTGTGCTTATGGAGAGGAAGATGAGATGGTCAGGGTGGTGTTTGGTACAAACTCAGCGAAACTGCGAGAGAAAGTTTTAAGTGCCAGGACTAAGGTAACATTAAATACAGCCATGGACATAGCAGGAGATGGCACCAGCACAGCTGGGAACCTTCGATGCATGTACACCGAGTGGCTCACGTGAACTGACGCAGTGCACAGATAAAAAGCAACAGTTCCAAAGAACGCTGAAGAAAAACCGAATTACACAATTGCAAGGGGAGCAAAAAATATGAAGCGTCTGATAAGCATATTCATAAATCCAGCTACTGCGGAAACAAAGCACACGGTGGAAAAGTCAATGTCCCGCTAAAGGAAGACAGTGTAAAAAACCCGTGCATGCAGTGTGTCAGGTCTCAGATAAAGAAGAAGACGAGCTGTTTATTGATGCAGTAAGAAACGAATCGATGAATGAAACCTGTCATCTTTACAACGATTGACAAACACGGAATGTAACTTAAACACAACACATCCTACAAATACGAACCTGATTGAAAGAAATAATGATAATCAAATCCTTGATGACAGCAACACTCAGTAACACTCACAAAACAAATACTGTATATTGACAGTCATGTTACGTTATTTTTAAAATGTTCCCTTTTTTAGCTTTTTAACACACTACTTCTAGCATATACGCTGGTATATATATATATATATATATATATCCCGATCTACATACTCGAATAATGGATACTTTATTCCCATCAATGATTGTTTTGGTAAAGCCATACTCAGTGTATTCATTAGATGAACGGTAAAAAAGTAAGAGCGAGGGGAGGATGACTTATTGAGGCATGCAGGCTGTAGTGTGCGCCAACTCTATCTGAATTGCGCGATCACATTTAAAAAAAATATATATTTTCAAGTTCTATTTAGTCCATATGTGTCAAACTCAAGGGCCGGCCACATCCGCCCGGTGTGTAATTATATCCGCCCGAGATCATTTTATATACTGTATTATTGTTATTAATGGCCCGGTATATGAAGCGCTGGTAACACAATAAACTACAGATCCCATAATGCAGCGCTTCAGCTGCCTTGCCAACACTTACCGCGTTAATCAAGTCTAGCTTATGATGCTGCAAGTTATTGCGAAGCTAGCTCACACGATGCTGAAGAGAAAAGTTGATTCTGAAAATAGAGCCTTTAAAACCGATGGGAGGCTGAGTATATGTTTACTGAACCCGTGTGTCTCATTTGTGGAGCTAATGTGGCTGTAATTACAGAATTTAATCTAAGACGGCACTATGAGACAAAACATCAGGGTAACCTGAATGCAATGCAGAAGATACAGAAAGCAGAAGAATTAAATAAGAATCTGACACTTCAGCGGACGTTTTACCCGTGCACAATCACAAAGTGATTTCAAGTGAAGGTGCTTTTATGGGAGACACAAATGCACCAGTGCACCTTGCCCCACTTTCCCTGTTGCCAAGTAATGTTAAACCAAGTCGTCACTACGGTGTTCCCAAATCGCACTTTGCTGATAAACTGAGCGCACTGAGTTTGCACGGCGCTTTGGTGACTTTGAAGAACAAAAAGTCCGTCTACATGCGGCTCGAACCTTGTGCATGTTTGGTAGCACATATCTGTGTGAGAAGCTCTTCTCAGTGATAAAGACTAACAAAACAGCACACAGGAGTCGCCTCACTGATGAGCACCTGCAATCCATCCTGAGAATCTCCACAACACAGAACCTCACAGCAAACAGAAACGAACCTGTGGCCAAAAAAGATGCCAGGCGTCCAGCTCTAAAATGACATATGAGCAAAGACAACTGAATGATTTGATTTGTTATTGCTGAAAGGAACACATTTTATTTATATTTCCAGGTTTTGTTATGCAGCATGTTCATATTTGAATTTGTATAATTTTGACAGGATATATTTTTATGGAGAGCAAAATCTTTTGGGATATTTAAAATCTAAGTTTATTTTTATATAAAATTACATAAGAGTAAAGAAATTTGAATGTTTGTTCTTTTAACGTTTACTTTATTTCTAACTTGTATAATTTAGACAGGATATATTTTTATGGAGAGCAAAATATTATAAGTTGTTTAAGGTTTGAGTTGATTTATTCACGAATAATATTCCTGTCTGTTTTTACCATTCCTACCAAAGATATTTCTGTCGACTAAATAAAAATTCCTTCTATTTAAAATTTAAATAGAACTTGAACAAATACGATAGTTCATAATATCCACGCAGACTTGCACGTAAGAGCGGGTGTCATCCGTTTTAACAAGCAGCGTATTGCACTGATACGAAATAGCTGTGTGTGTATATATGTAGATATGTATGTATATGTATATATATGTTTATATATGTGTGTGTATGTATATATATATATGTATTTGTGTGTATATATGTGTGTGTATGTATGTATGTATATGTATGTGTATATATGTAGATATATATGTATGTATATATGTGTGTGTGTATATATATGTGTATATGTATAGATATGTATATATATGTTTATGTGTGTGTGTATATATATATATATATATATATATATATATATATGACAGCAACACTCATCACTCACAACAGTGACAAAACAATTACATTGACAATCATGTTACGTTATTTTCAAAATATTTCCTTTTTTTTTCATTGCTTCTTTAACACACTACTTCTCCGCTGCGAAGCACGGGTATTTTGCTAGTATATGTATATATATATACATATATATTGTGGCAGTTGACCCGGACACAGACAGGCGGACATGTTCATCTCACCCACAATCACGTTTATTTACAATTAAAAAGTGCACCACAAAACCCCCAAAAGTCCCCAAAGTCCTGGCCACAACAATGCCTTACTTCTTCAGGCCACCAACTTGCCTCCTTTCTTCCAGCTCAGTCCACTCCGCTCCCGACTCTCGCCCTGAATGAAGGGAGTCGGCCCCTTTTATCCACACCCGGATGAGCTCCAGGTGCTCCCCGTCAATCTCCCGCTGACACGCCCCAGTGCTGGTTGTTCTCTCGGAAGCTCTCCAGGTGTCCCTGCTTCTCTTCCCCCCAGCACTTCCTATTGTTGCGGAAGTGCTGAGGTCCAGGGTCCCCAAGGCATTGGGGCGCCTCCTGACGGTGACCACGGGCCCCTACAGGGTGGGGCTTCCATGCCCTGAACCCGTGGCCCCCAAAGCAACCAGGAAGGCGGCCCTCACATGATCCCAGATGGGCACACGCCCACTTCTGGTCCTCCAAGGCGTCCCGGCCGGGTCGTGGCCCTTGGCATCCTCGCTAATATATATATATACAGCAATCCCTCCTCAATTGCGGGGGTTGCGTACCAGAACTCCCCGCGATAGATGAAAATCTGCGACGTAGAAACCATATGTTTGTATGGTTATTTTTATATATTTTAAGCTCTTAGAAACTCTCCAACACTGTTTATAAATATTCTCCGCACAGTTATACAGTAAACCCTCATTTATAGCGGTTGATCCGCTCCAGACAGATAAATGGATTTCCAAGAAGTAGGATTCTTTATTTATAAATCTAATATTTTCGCAGTTAGAGCATTGAAAACCTGTTTATGACCTTCTAAATAAGTTTTTTAACATTATTAGAGCCCTCTAGACATGAAATAACACCCTTTAGTCAAAAGTTTAAACTGTGCTCCATGACAAGACAGAGATGACAGTTCTTTCTCACAATTAAAAGAATGCAAACATATCTACCTCTTCAAGGTGCGCCGTCAGGAGCAGAGAATGTCAGAGAGAGAGAAATGTAAACAATCAAAAATCAATAGGGCTGTTGGGCTTTTAAGTATGCAAGCACCGCGATAAAGCAGTGCAATGAAGGGATCAACATGAAGGTAGCCTTTCAGCATTTTTTTACAGGCGCGTCCGTATCTTCTAAGCAAACAGCCTCCGTGCAAACAGCTCCTCTGCTCACACCCCCTCCGTCAGGAGCAGATAATGGGGCCAATCATACGCCGCCCTGATGGTACTGCATGATGGATAAGTATCTGCCTGTATTTTTCAGAGAGAGTAACAGACAGAGAAAAGCAAACAATGAAAAATCAATACGGACTGTTAGAGCTTTTAAGTGTGCAAAGCAGTGCGCGGGAAGCATATCGTATATCATTTAGGAGTTTTATTTAATATGTGATACGTGCTCTGATTGGGTAGCTTCTCAGCCATCCACCAATAGCGTCCCTTGTATGAAATCAACTGGGCAAACAAACTGAGGAAGCATGTAACATAAATTGAAAGACCCATTGTCCGCAGAAATCCGCGAAAAATCTTTGATATATATTTAGATATGCTTACATTTAAAATCCGCGATGGAGTGAAGCCGCGAAAGTAGCGAGGATTACTGTATATATATATATATATTACTATATATATATATATATATATATATATATATATATATATATACATATATATATATACAGTATATATACATATATGTTCATACATGTGTGATTGGGAGACAATTTATGGCCCCAGATAATTGTGATTATCTGCCAGACCAAGGGTTGGTCCTGTCAGGTAACACAGGAAGTCCCGCCTGATGACCTCATTTCTGGTCCAGACTCTCCTGACCTCACTTCTGGTCCCAGCGCTCTTGACCTCATTTCCTGTCCTGACCATATATAACACTTCTATATTGAGCTCGGTCTGAACAGACACTATTTTCATACTTTCATGGACTGATTTTCAAGTATACGGAGTGGCTAACCCCAAAACTTTGTTTTTGTCTTTGTGATTCCTTGACTATATAATACATTTTATTTATAATGCAATAATACATTTTATTTATAATGCACTTTATATTTGAAACAAATCTCAAAGTGCTACAAAATTAATTCGACCCGAAAGCACTGATAAAAAGATAAATTTTAAGACCAGATTTAAAAGCATCAACAATATGTGGCGTCCTCAGATACTCAGGGAGAGCATTCCACAGTCTGGGTGCAGCTGAGCAAAAAGCTCGATCTCCCATGGTATGAAGTCTAGTCTTAGGAGTTTTCAAAAGATGTACTGATGCAAAGCGAAGGTTGCGTGTGGACGTATGTAAGGAAATAAGTTCTTTGAGGTAGGGAGGGGCATCCAAATAAATACACTGGTGGGTAAGAAGGGCAACCTTGTAATCAATTCTAAATGAAACAGGGAGCCAGTGAAGAGATTTAAGAATGGGCGTAATATGATCGTATTTACACCCTCTCATCAGGATCCTAGCAGCACTGTTCTGAATATACTGCAGCTTTTGAAGGGTTTTTCCAGTAGTCCCAAACTAGAGACAAACGCATGGACTAACTTTTCTGCATCAGCAAACGTGAGTGCTGGACGCAGTTTTGCTATATTCCTGAGGTGAAAAACAGACGTTTTACACAGATATTTGACATGAGCCTTTTGAGACATTTTGACATATGTGATGAACTGGCCTGTCTACATTCCTTGATATCATCAGGAACTTTATAATAAATCTTGGGAACATTGATAGATGATGGAACCGGGCGCCAGCAAGCCCCAAACCCCAACACGAACACACAGGTCAAATAAAAGGTGTGTTTATTACACACAATTCTTCCAAAATAGCAAGCACAAGCAGAAAACACAGGTAATCTCTCTCTCCTCAATTATCTCTTCTCTCACCACCGCCCTATCCTCCTCCAGTTGAGTGTTGCTATACCTTCTCCCAGCTCCAATTCACTTGGATAAGGGAGTGCAGCCCCTTTTATTAAGGACCTGGGAGTACTTTTGGGGCCAGGGCCACTTCCTGATGGAAATAGAGTACTTCCAGGTCATACAGAAATCCCCTGAATTGGTGAGCGCAGCACCCTCTTGCTGCCACATGGACCCCAGCTAGGCTGTGCTGTTAGACTAAATCTCCTGGCATTCCCTGCTGGTTCCTGAATGGGCTGCTGCCATCTAACGCCTGGGGTGATTAAACATCCCCCAGAGATAGTCCTAACCTGTCCTCTTCTTTTCTCATTGCCAAGGAAGGAATTAGGCCCATATCTGGTCGGGTTCCTGTCCATTTATTTCAGACTTCCCATCCAGGTGAGGAACCAAACGTTCTGGTTGGAATGTCTTTCCATCCATTAGAGCTGCCTAGTACAGGTGCAACCTCCTTCCTTCTCTTGGCCGGGATGTCTTAATGTTCCTTCCAATATGCCACCTACATTGGTGATCTTGACTGTTCTTTATTTAAGACTGTAATTTCCCTGACAATGAGCCAATAAGCAAAGAAGTTGGGCATAGACCTACTGGCACCTCCCCTGTGAAAACTAGGTATTTAACAATTATCTTGTGTGGTAGAATTCAACATCTTAATTAAAGAAAGAAACATTGATAAAACCTTTTGAGTAAATAATCAGGCAGGAGAAAAGCTTCTCCATCTGTGTCATTTATTACACCTGAAGCACCAAACTGAAGGGGCACCATCTCTTACAAAGGACAAAGGTTAATTTCATAAACTATTGAATTTACATAGAGTGTAAACCAGTGCATACATTTACTCTGGTTGGCTCATTGGTTTACACCAATATGATCTGTAAAAAATAAAAGTCTGTTCTTATTCTTCCTAAAGCCGTTGGTTTGAGCCACCACCTTGAAGTTTCTGTGTATGTAACAACTGTCCATTATGGTTGTTTACAGGACATCTGGTGATTTCTTTGCCATCTCTTAGTCATATTTTAGTACATTTTGTGTATTGCATCTTTGTTGTTCACTTGACCTTTATCTGGTTTCCTGATATGCCTAAACAGGAGTTTGATATTTATTAACCCTTTATTCTGTTTAAAATATTTAAAATAAATTGTTGAGAAAATAGTAATAGCTATAATTGGATAAGACATTACAAGAGAAGAAAAAGGTCTGGGATCAAGCCAACAGTAAGAAAACTTAATGAGGAGCTGAGCAAGCAGTTTACACGACTGTAGAGCTTCTTGTCTGGGCCGTTGTCCTTCTCTTTCTGACCCTCTTTGTGTTTTCCCTCTTAGAGTCTGTCCTATATCTTTTTCAAGTGTTTTGTGGAATGACATGGACTTTAAAAAACAGAAGTGAAGTGTGATTAGGGTTCTCTGAAATTTATTTTTTCTGTCAGTGGAAGAAATGCTGAGCTAAGTGAGGTTTCTATGAAAAGGTCCTGCCCTCTGATCTCCTTTTAACTTCAGATGAATTTGGAGTACAATGGTGGTTATATGTATAACATTTTAAAACAATTAAAGCTGTTTCATTCACTGGCCAGTGTGTCTACAGTGAGCAATATAAATAAAAATTTCTATTAGCCATTAAATTAATCTTAGCCATGTAAATAAATAAGAACACCCCAAACAAGCACACCAGGTCAAATGATTAGAAAAACTAAGTATTGTGATTAGAACACCTGAAATTTCACTCAACCATCAGAAAAATAAAAAATCAAATCAAAAATAAAAGCACTATACAGTTTATCCAAATACATACTGTCCTATTGAATCATAAAGATCTATTAAGTGACAGAAATAGAGAAAAATGCAAAGGGTATAGACAACTATTCAAAAAAAGGAAAGTGGCATTTTTGGCATGAAAATTATAGAGGGTCCAAACCTGAATGTTCCTGAACGTGTACAGAATTATCAAATGTTAACATGAACTTACCAAACTTATAAAATTCCTCTTTTGCTAATGATTAGCTACACATTCTAGTTCATGTATCTATTATGTCAAAAAATTAATCCAACAATGCAATACTGTTGTATGGCCTGTCTCGATTGAGATCAGATCAGTGTGGTACCCTCTGACATTGTCTTTATCTGACAAAATACATCAATAAAGATTTAAACATTAATTAAACAGAAGACCTGGCAACTACCCATTGCTCTGGAAAATCAATTAGTCATGAACTTCCTAAGTTGAAACATCAGCACCTTAATTTTAAGGCTTTAAGGTGAAAGGGGACAAGCGACAATAATACAGAAGGAACACGCAGACTGCATGCACTGCACAACTTGAAAACAAGGCTGTGGGGCAGCCAAGCGTTTGCTAGACAGTGAGAAGCTAACAAACAACTGAAAAGGGTTTTTTACTTTCCACGCCATGACTCTGTGCTTCTTTGAAACTGCTATGAAATAGCCATGGTTTGGTTCCTAGTTCAGATATTTTTTCATTTTCTTTAATTGTCTTGTTGTTATTTAAATATTATTAAATATTAAATATATTTTTGCCTTCTGCACATCATTTTGTTTATTGTTTTATTGTATGAAATATTATTATGTTGAATCAAGTATGTAGATGTTTCTTATGTTACTTGTCTTATATTTGTTAAGCCCAAGGAGGTAGGGCCCCTCTGACATTGCAGCCATGGAGCGTAGCAACCATGTGTAAAGGTGAAAAATCCCACTGGCCCCTGAGCCCCATCACTAAATTGTAACGCTTAGGTGAGACATGTACACACAAACTGTACTAACTGGGATAAATCATGTTCTGATGTGTAGCTATGTGAGGCAACATGCATGATCACAATGACTACAGCGGTAGTGCTAATGCAGTGTGAACATTGTGGACCCTAAAAGACAGATGTCATCAGCAAATAGGTATTCAGTATTGAAACATTCAGACATGTCAATAAATGCTTGCCTCACTTAGAAATATTAAGTATAATTATCTGGCAAAGCCCTCTCTAACTGCTTCTGTAAATCGTTAACAGTTTCAGAGTAATTCACCTGTTTCATTTTTTTGGATGTTTACTTTATGAAAATTGTGCGGTCCAGAGACATTTGTGCTTTTTAAGGCATTTGAGCTTTGGAAGGTACTAAATATTTGTAAATTTCTAAAATTCATTATTCATTTTTTAACATACTTCATACAAAGATATAAAATCTTGAATAGTTTATTAGACAAAATAACAAATCAGAAGAACTGGAACATACCTCAGGTCTCAGGTAGCTCTTTGCCTTTCATGAATCCTTGGCTGAGGTGGGAAAACATGAAGAGTAGGGAGGTTTAATTGAAAGTGTGAGGATTCTTGTTGTGTAGGAACTGCCACAGTATTACTAGAGTGGCACAGGAGTTGACCAAAGCGCAGAAGATGGGCAACTGTTTTTGTTTTGTGTTTTGCCTTTTTTGTTTACAATGAATAAATAGAGGAACTGGTGCTTGAATTAACCCATGAGCCAGAATGAACCCGAGCAATGAACAGGGCCTGAAAAAAATGTATGTTCTTAATGTCATGATCTTTTTGAGCTTTCCAATGAAACGTTCTGAGGAAGTTATTATTTATTCATGTCTTGATATACCATCACTTTGGTCTTATTTTGCATAGTTGCTAGTAGGTTGCTAGCCTAGCATAACTGGGATAACTAGAGCTCATGATGTGGCAATGGTATAAAGGTCACTTTTATGTAAGATTCCAGATACATTCAAAACTTTCTGAGGTGTTAGTGGAATTTTCAATGGTGTTTCAGAAACTTTGTTGTGCTTTATTTGAGTATTCTTTTGATTAGCATATTGGGCTTAGTTCTGTTTGGAAATATTGATCTTGGTTTTAAACCGCCACTAGTGATTTGACAAATTTTTTTGTAATGTCTATTTCCTAGTCTGAATTGATATCCCTTTACTTCCTTGTCCATCCTATGCAGAAAACTAAAATAACTTTATGTGAAGATTTTATAGGATGGAAAAAAATGTCTATAGTGCTTTGACTTTTTGTTTTCTTTCAAAATCCCCTTGGGATTAATAAAGTATCTATCTATCTATCTATCTATCTATCTATCTATCTATCTATCTATCTATCTATCTATCTATCTATCTATCTATCTAAAATATGTATAGTCTGTGTTAGCAAGCTACCCACCATGTATGTCCTACCGACCATTTACTGGGTGTTTAAAGCACATAGGGACAGCTACAGGCTTGCTTATGGTTTTTATTATATCTTATTACCTAGAAAACCCAGTTGTCTAACTATCATGATAATGAGCGTCTGCTGTTGATGAAATTAAAAAGGTTTTTGCATTGTTGATACTGAATTGGCGCCATTAACTGCCTTTCACTGTTTATGAAAGTAAAAGTATCTATGATCCACACAACAAGACTCGCATGCCCCTTAAATTCCACCATTTATGCTATTGAAATGATGTGCACTCTGGACACCGAGGGAGAGACCCCCCACCATGTTGTTCAAGTCTAATAAAACCGACTACCCTCTATGAACAATGAGAGGCGATGTCCATCAGACCTGTCTAGGGCTCCAAATGGGCTTTGGCCAGCACTGCCTTTTGGTTATAATGTTACAAAACAGAAGGGGGCAGCACAATTGTAGTTTGAATTACAGTGGCACATGCTAACCCTGATTGCATGTCTTTACACAACTGTCTCCAGAATAGATATGCTTGCTGATTTCATGAACATGTCACCCTCTAAACCAGGGTTGGGAAAAGTCATTCCTGGAGGGCCGCTGTGGCTGCAGGTTTTTGTTCCAACCCAGTTGCTTCATAAGAAGCCCTTATTGCTCAAGTAACACTTCTGCTTCATTTTAGTTGTCTCACTTGTTTAGATTTTGAACCTTTTTTGCTTATTTTAGTCTTAAACAGCTGTAGTCTTGGTTTTTAATCACCCCTTATTAGCAATCAGATGCAAATGACAAAAGAAATTCAGCATTTCTCCATTAAGCTTGTTTCCATTTATACCTGCGTGTGTATATCGTGCACAATTTGGTTTAATTAAATACTTGGAAAGAAAATGAAGAGAAAAAAGTGAATGACTGAGAACTACTCATCTGTTTTAGACTTCAAATCATTTGGATGATATCCTTAGAAAGGAAAAAATATCTAGGATATGAGAATGACCTGACATGGCAGACTTAAAGCACTAATGAGCCCTGAAATTAAATAATTGACAAGGATTTTTTTTTTTTTTTAAATTAAGCAACTGGGTTGGAACAAAAACCTGCAGCCACTGCGGCCCACCAGGAATGGCTTTGCCCACCCCTGCTCTAAACGGTATACACTAAACAAATGAATCAAAAACATAGAGCTAAATCCACCCTTAAAACCAAAATAAAAAGGTGTAAAAATGAAATAAAACACCAGCAAACCATTACATTTTCAAGGCTGCACACGTTCATCATTGTATTTGTATTTCCATTTTGAAGATTGGCACCATATACATATAAACATATTTAACTTGAATTATTCTAGCTTTAAACAATAACCAATGAATAAAATAATTTTCTGTGAAAAGTTAATTAGGTACTTTTAAAAAGTTAAGTAATTAGTTTAACTATCAAAGAGCCTAGTTGTGCATAGTTTTAAGAGAAGACTGTCCTTATGAAAGAATTCTGGTGTCACCAAAAAGTTTATAAGTTGTTGATAACAATGCATCTCCTAAGACATGAAAAAAGGTTTTCATCTTCTCCAAAAGCATTTGATAACTACTTACAGAAAAAATATAACATTGATGTTGTTCATTCAACGTAAATTTCAAGCAGCTTAAGAGTAGTCATTTAGTGTAGTAGCTTGAAATATTTGGGTTCAGATTTCAATTAAAGTAAAAAAAAATGTTTGTGCCAAAATAAGTTATGGTGGAGGGAATAAATGTAAAAAACCTATTTCGGTTAACCTAATATTTTAGGTTGTTCATGCGCTGTGTGGGAGGGGTCATTTGTATATTCTTCCGGTTGAACTTTCCAGTGTGCCAAGAAAGAAGAACACTTTCCCGAGTGGAGTGGAATTGGCTATACAGGTCTGGTCATTTTCAGCAGTAGACTTTTATAATGGAGGATTTCTGGTAAGTAACCCTGTTTCTTAACTGTTCATTTTTAGTATAAGAACTCATAATAAAACATACTTTCAAGAAAGTTGTAGAATCGTTTAATAATGTTTTGTTGTATATTTAAGATTTACACTGCAAAATGCTTGTGTATTTGCACTACATTTTTAAATAAATGTAAAAAGTACAGCATTGGAATGTGTTATGTTCGTAATATTTCTAATAGGATAAAAACAGGTTACGACCAATAGACCATTTCAAATTGTAACAACTTAAAAAACAGATTTACTTCAGTATAAAACAACAGAATTACACCCAATCACTCTAAATGATTTGCCTCAACTTAAAAATTGTAGGTTCAATAAGATAAAAAGAATTATATTGGTTCAGATTGAAAATATTAAGTGTGAATCCTTACCTTAATTATTTTAAGTTGAATGGAGGTTATACTTTTTTCAGTGTACTTTTTGTTTCTTTTGGCTTTGTAACTAGATTCTAAAAGTAATCTTTAAAGTGTCTTTCTATATTTAATACTGTTTGTGCCAATGTCATGTTTGTTAGACACAACATTCGTAAAGTATAATGAAATGGAATAAGCAGAAGAATACAAACATCAAAAATTAAATGAAAAATTAAATCACAGGTTTGTAAAAATTAACACTAATCGAAAGCTGAATGGTCTGTGGAAATGATTTCTTAGATTCAGAAAACATGACTTAGATTTCAAATTATATCTGTTTTAATACTATGAGCAGAAAATGCTAGTTTTACGGCAATGCTGATTGCTTCAAAGAATCCCTAAGGAGATAGTGCTATTCTAAATCATGTGGTGACAAATTCATTGCAAATAATTCCAAAAGCTGAAAGTTATTAAGGAAATACCTTGTATGGAATCAGTAACTACTCCCATGACAAAACAATGAAAGAAGCTGATTTGCATTACATACAATGAATTTCAGATGAGATAATTAAATTTCTTGAATTTTTCACTGATGAGACAGAAAACTGCTGAAAGCCATGATGTTTGAGGCCAAAAAAGGCTTAGTTCTTCATTTTTATCAGTACAAATCAGAATTATGCCAGCTCTTAACTCAAACTCAAATTCTGCAGAATAGACCATATAATGATTAAAGAAAAGTATGACTTTTTTATTTTGTGCTTGGAATGATTAACTTGATTTTTCCCTGGAATTTTCAACCTTAGGGAAGACACTGCATTCTACTCTAAAAATTATGGACAAATATAAATATGTAAAATTTGAAACAGATGTCATAAGTATTAAAATTATTGATCGTTTCCAATTTGCTTCATCAATTTTGTACATTCACTGTGTTATATGCACAAAGCTTATCTTTCTCATCTGGTGTCCGATGTAAACAGTATGCTGAAGAAAGATTTGAAAGTCACACTCCTGCTGGCTTGTTTTTCATTTATGCTGTCATCAAGAAGAAGAAGTCTAGCCAGAAATCAGAAAACCCATGACATCATCTCTAGTCCAGACTCTGGTCTCACCCATTATGGTGCACTTGCTATTCATTCTGCATGTTAAAGAGAGAGGTAGTAGCTGGAGACTTGGTCATTAGGGGGATTGAAGCACTGGTGTGCTCCAGAGACCAAGAGTCTTGTACGGTGTGTTGCCTTCTGGGTGTACAGGTAGGAGACCTCCTTGGAAGGGTTGATAGGCTCTTAGCCAGAGAAGGGGTGGATTCAGTTGTCATTGTCCACTTTGGAACAAATAACATACATAAGGGTAGTCTGTCAGTTCTGCAATCCAAATTTAAAGAGTTAGGTGCCAGCCTGAAGAGCAAAACTGACAAGAAAGTCCAGGAAAGACAAAGGAGATAAGAAGGTTTAACATGTGGCTCAAATCTTGGTTTAGGGTAGAAAGATATAGGTTTATGGGGCATTGGGACTCCTTTTGGATCAAATAGGACCTATTCTACCTCAACGGGTTACATCTGAACTGGAGGGACAACAATGTGTTGAGGAGGTGTATGAGTAGGCTAGTGGAGGATTGTTTAAACTAGGGTTTGGAAGAGGTAGGTAGTTTAGGACAGGCCAGGTTTAGAACTGTACAAGAAGGAACAAACAATAATGTAAAAATAAAGATTCATAGTAATGTAAATGCTAACCCAACATTTAAATGCAAAAGTAAAATGAGTAACACGTTAAAAATAGCTTGCCTTATGTTAGATGTGTCAAAAATAAAACAACTGAGTTGTATGTAGTGGAGCATAATTATGATATTATAGTAATAACGGAAACCTGGCTAAATAATAAAAATGGGGAGTATAATATAATATGAGTATAACATGGAATGAAACACATTTTGGGATGGATTGACAGAACAGAAAAAGAGATGAGGATCCTGTTTATGTCAAACACAATTTAAACGCAAGTCCTTTTCAGTTGGATGATGAGCCCCATCTTAGTGATGACATCTGACTTTGTCTAGAAAGCATTTGGGAAAAGGCCTTATTTTGGGAGTGTTATAGACCACCCAATGCAGACAGTAATTTCAATGCACATATTTTTAGTAATATTAAAAAAGCATGTTTACAGGGGACTTTAAGAACCCAAATATGAACTGGGATATCTTTGCAAATAGCGGACCACAAGAGCCTGAGTTTTTAGAAGTAATCTGTTTTTTAACACAGTATGTTAATACACCAATGCAGGGGGAAGCCTGTCTGGATGTATTATTTTGTAATAATCAGGATAGAATAGAGGGTGTTGGGGTGATTGAACCATTCGGATTAAGTGACCATAATATAATACCGTTCTTAGTGTTTTGGAAAAGTGCGGATGCAAAGACAGAAACTGTTAAGTTTAACTTTGGTCTGCAAATTTTGAACAAATGCAAAAAACTCTAAGGAGAATAGACTGGGATAAGCTTTTAAGTGTGGAGGTAGTCAAAGAGCAGTGGAACATGTCTGAAAAATGTTTTACATATAATGCAGGACATAACATACCTAATTTTGTAATTAGTAGGAAGTTAAAAAAAACTCAGCAGTGGGTTAATGAAGAGTTTTAAAAAAAGCTGCAATGGAAAAAAAAACAACTGTATAAGGTTTATAAGACTAATAACTCCAATGTGAATCATGGGATGTATGATAACATGAGGGCAACCATTAAGAAGGATATTTGGGAGGCTAAAAGGCAGTTAGGCCGGAGATATCTCAAAGAGATTTTTTCAGTATTTTAGTAGTAAAAAAGTCAAGGAGGAGGTGAAGTGCATAAGGAATAGTAAAGGTGACCAGGCAGATCCAAGCAACTATAGACCAGTATGCTTAATGTGCATCACATGTAAATTATGGAAGAAATGATTAAGGATAAGATTGGGCAACACATGGCAAGAACAGCAGTTTTATTGAACATCAGCATGGGTTCAGAAGACGGAGGTCACATTTTACCAATATGCTGCAATTGTGTGAAGAAGCAACAGAAGGCTATGATCAAAGTGAAGCAAATGATATTATTTATTTGGCTTTCAGAAAATACTTGATAAGGTGCCTGCATGAGAGGTTGGACATCAAATTAAAGAAGTGGGAGTTCAGGGTGTTGTTTGTAGATGGATACAAAATTGACACAGGAAGCTACTACCACTACTACTACTGCTATAGTACTTCTTCTTCATTAAAATGCATAGCCTATTGTGCCCCATTCTTTCTTAGGTTCACTTATTTGTTTTTGTTACAGTTGTGGTTTTGTTTTGTATTTTTTTTTTTCATTTTATGATTTTCAAAAACTTCTCACGTTTTGCATGTTAGTTATAATTTTGCCCTGGTCCATTTCCCTGTAATTACTTGCTTAGGGCTTACAGGTGCCTGGCTTCATAAGCTACGTGGGTACTGTTATTAATTGTTTTTCTGATACATTTTGCGATTAATCAGTGTTTTATAAGTTTGATGTTTATGAATTTTACTTGTGGTTGTTCTTTGTCAGGCATGTTTGCATATAATGTAAAAAGCACTTTACTGCATTTGTCATGTCTGTCTATCATGTCTGACTGTCTGCAGTATGCTATTCAAAGTTGTAAAACTACCCATTGAAAAGCAGCAGCCAGTTTGCCAACTTGTCTGTTTAAAAACAGAGTATTCTGTGTGACTTTAATAATGGATCAGTTTAACGCCTGAAATATACTTTGAAAGCAGTCACTTCAACCTTTTTATTTTTATTTTTTGGTGTCTGACAGCTGCTTTTGATGGCAAAATACAACTTACTCAAATGCTAGGAGAGGTACATGCAAGCTGCCTATTAGCCACTTATTTAGAAACGAAGGAAAGGAATTATGTTAAGCATCGCTCTGTAAGTATAAGTATTCAGCAGGTACGAACTACTTTATGGCTGCATTATCTGTATATTATAATGAATCACTAATTCCTCTGATGCTATATTTTATTGGCAAACTACCAGACTTTATTTTTATCATTGTCTGAAACAGCAAACAATTCTACCTTGATTTTTCAAAAATGTTAAGTTTATGAATGCTGAACTTCTTGAAGTTCTATCTATTGTGCCACCACAAGCCTTTTCGGGCTACAGTTTAACTACATAACACTGTAAAGTGCAGTTAAAAATCAAGCATTTAATGCAGTCTACTAATGTATGTATATTCATTCTATTATCACTGTTATTTTTGAAAATGGCTCAATGTTACTGAAATATTTAATGAACAAAAATGTATAACTAACTCTCAGAAGTAACTACAAAAATCAAAATGCTCCCGCTTTCAAAGCGCTTACTGAACGTACCTGAATGTTATGCCACGTGTACATTTACATTTAAAAGTAAGTTATTACTTTTTCATCTTAGTGGACGTAGTTTTATTAATTTTTAGATTTAGTAGTTTGAGCCTCTTGGTTTGTTTAGCATTTAGTTGTGTTATTTAGCAACTTTGAAATTTATTCTCAATAAATTCTTCCCTACGAAGGAATGAGGTTTCCATAGGGAAATATTTATGTAAGTCTGTTGGCTATTACAGTACCTCCTTACCTAAGTCTTTTAAAATGATTAAAAAATCTTTTAAAACATTTCATATTCATTTAAAAAACTAAGACTTCTTTCTTTGGTTTTATTTGAGACTTTTCATCTATTCATTCAATTTTGAGACACATATAAAGTGATTAAGCAATTCTGCATGTCTTGCCATTTTGTTCATCTGTTCAGAGTACCTCATAGGTTCTAAATATTATTATTACTTTTAAACATTATTGTTTTGTATCTAATTGTTCAATCTTGCAATCAAAACTCAGTATGGTGAATTTTTTTCTTTCATTTCATACATATTGGAAATCTCATATGTCTCCTTTTATGAATTCTGGAATTCAGAATTTCTCAGTGAAATTGTCTTTACAAATTTTCTTGAAGAATCTCTCAAAATATGGATACCTGTACTAATAAGTACATAATCTGAACTGGGGTTTTTCATCATGGTAGTTTCAGTGATGTTACAGGACAAAGCGATTTGGGTACAAAAGACACAAACCACTTTCAGTGCACATTGAGCAAACACTCCTGAAATACCAGCTAGCATAACAAAACATTTTTATTCAGCATGTGGTAGCAGAAGTGTTTATTTTACACATGACCAACAATGCAAGAGGAGTAAAGGAAATATGTTTCTCAAGGTTATACTTCTTCTTTTGTAGAATGATGCCTTTTTTAATCTCTCATGGTGGTGCAATTAAAGGGTCTGATTTTCTTGACCCATTTAAATGTATATAGAATGTTTTTAGTATTTTTTTGGCAGTTCATTTTTAAAAACTTGTTTTTCTTGCATATGTTTTTAGAGCAGTGTTTTTTGTACAAAAAAATTGAGTCTACTTCATTCCATATGTGTTTTATTTAAGGCTGTGCTGCATGCAAAGGGTATTTATTAGTGTTTTGGCGGAGTGTTTGTTGTTTTTAAAATTGGTTTTGAGGCTGTAGTTGTTTTTACTGGGAGTCTCTTTAATTTAATACTTAATTTAAAAAAAAATCAACTTCAATGAAAAGAACATCCAAAAGCTTTCAGCTGCTCTGTGAGCTGGATGGCGACTCTGGCTTTGTGATTGTAAGTAGGAATTTGGAGGTCTTGTGGATCACCTTTAAACCATTTTCCAGAAGGAAAGATGTTGTGGTATAGGGAAGGGCTCAGATTTCCAGAAAGGTAGGTTCACAGGTTTGCAGGATATAGAAGACGTTATTCCATTTGATGCAGAGGCATCAGTGGTTGTCTGGGCAAGTTTCCGGACAGATCTAGTGCGGATTCACAAGCTGTCATAATTAAGCACACTAGAAACATAATAAAATAGCAAATTTTAATTTAGTGGCAGATGTTAGGCAAAATGCCAATCACGAAAAGCTTAGTATCAGTTAAAACAAACAAGACAAATACCAGTTCAACAAAACAAACCAAGCTGTTTAAACAAAAGGAAAAACAGACTCAAAATTAGAGACACACTGAAGTCAACACTAGAATATCTGAAACATAGCTTTGATTTTTTAGTTATAATCTAACAATAAGAAATATCTACTTTTTCATAGCTTGCAGTTTGTACTTTACTTATCAAGTTATTTCAACCTTTCCAAAGTTCTACAAGTTTATTTTCTATTTCTCATCTCATGTCCATTCCTCAAATCAGGGTGGATGTCATAATGGCAACCATGTTGAGCTGGGCTGAGCAGGCCTGTCTTTAACACCATTCTCTATCTTCCAGGTAAGCTGAGACATATAATTCAAACAGTGTGTTCTTGGTGTGCCCCCGAGGCTTCTGTCATTGGATCATGCCAGGTATATATTCCAGTTAAAATGCCAGGGAAAGAAATGCGTACTACATGCCCATTGTGAAAAGGAACAGACTCAACACACTTAAAAAGGCTTGGGGCAGCCACCCGTATAATATTCCTGGCTGCAAAAGGGTTTTGAATAGCACAGAGATGTTCACAATACTGAGTCCAAAACAGAACTGGTGAGGGTTTGCAAAGATGGCGGCTTTAAGGGATCAGACCGGAAGGGATGTGTGGGAACCAGAAGTGATGTACGGGAACAGGAAGCGATGTTCTTCCCATGTCATTCTGTGAACCAGAAGTGACATTCTTCTGGGTGCCGGAACTGGGAGTGACGCCATGCTGGGTGCCAGAAGCGACATCAGCAGCTCCGAATTAGACTGGTTTTTCCCGCAGCTGGTCTGTAGAGAGAACAGGAGAAGGTTTAGTGCACCCCGCCACCCCCTGGCCTGGCGTGGAATTACCTTTGCTTGGTCCATAAAACGTTCTCCTACTCGCACGTGTGTGACACCTTATTAACTCAACTAATTCATTTTGATCTGAAGCATGGTTTCTATTGTAGAGTCCTCTCTTACTGCTGAACTCCACGCTTCAAACAAATAGTGAATCCTAAGGGTCTGCGCAGTATCCTCATTTTGACTGTTTACACTCACGGTCTCTTTGTTTATCTCACTTCCTGGATTTTGTTATTCATTTATCAAAAAACTGACCATTCATCATTATAATGAAAGCTTTTTCTTATGTCTAAGGCCTAGCTTTACCATTACAGTCTAGTATAATATCCACACAATTACATCAGCTGCCTGAATTTATTGGTCAATCTAACCATCATCTCTACCCTCATTTATGAACAAAATCTTGAGGAACAAAATCTCCTCCACTTAGGACAGCTGATCAATACTTACTTGCAGGGCACAAGCCATTTTTTTTTCATGGAAGGACACCATGATCTCCAAATTAGAAATGATAATTCTCATGCTAAGTCTGTCACCCTCAGTTGCCAGCTATTCTAGTGTACACTGAGGTTTACAGTCTGATGTGGTCAAGAGGACAAAACATAACTGTTTATCATGCCCAGCTTTGCATTTTCATTAGAATGTTGATGTCCACCATGTGTAAAACTCTGCAAGAAAAGTACACTGAAGATACTTCATTAATATTTGGAAATTAACCAGCTCAAGAAAATTCTGCCAGAACTTTGTAATAGAAAAACTATTTCTTCATCGTTTCCATGTTCTGTCCAAAGGCAGGTTCAATGTCTGCATATGAATTCTTTATTTCTATTTTAGCAGCTCAATGAACTCAGCTCTACCTATGGTTTTGTGTTTTTCATTATAACTTCAAAGTGTTTCATAGATGTGTGAGACGTAGTGCACATTTAACTTTAATGACCGAAAACCAAATTATAAAAACTACTTTTGTGGCATTTGTACAGATTTAACTCATATGCGGGCCTGACTATTTGAGAGGAGGTTTGGCTGCATCTCAGGTTAGTGGAGATGCCGTCAAATTAGCCATGTCTGTAACCAGACAATAAAACAGTTAAATAAACAAGATCCTTTTGACAGGAAATCCTTGCACTTTCTTCAGGTTATAGCAGAATTGGAACCACCTGGCATATTGTTTGAAATATTATGTTTGATATTAAGTAAGGAATTTATCATTCTGTTCAAATAGAAAACTACCTTTCTAGTCATACCTCTGCCTGACCATTCCCTGCCAAATGTGGATATTCTTTATTGAAAACAGGCCACTGACGTTCATAAATTTTGATATCAATACAGACCATATATGTTCAGAATGCTATGTAAAAGAAAAAAATGTGCAAAAAAGAGAGCTACTTCTTTAGTCTGAAGCTACTTTGAAAACCTCATTTTGTAACACTACCTCTTCCTACCAAAGTGATAATACCCTGCACACAGTCTTATCTCTCCATTGTTGATGTCTTCTGAAACTTTAGGTCATCTCTCTCAAAAGAATACAATAACAAAAGTATTGAGTCCTGACATGGTGTGATTAAATAATTGCCTCTTTCCTCTCACAATATTTTTAATTACCTTAAATCAAATCAAATTAGAATAACTGACAAAACAGCTAAACTCAGATGCATATACCTTTAAAATTATTCAAGAGTAATCTTCAACTTAATGAGGCCCAAATGTAAACAAATGATCCTACAGCATTTAAATATCCAAGCTTTAGAATTCTGTGAAAATACACACAAATAAAAGTGCCTTTACTTTATAAATATACAGTAAATTTAGAGAAGAACCACCCCTGTCATTATCTAAACTATTCACTAACTTTCAGTAAATTTCTTTAAAATAAGCATAATGATTTCTCTTTTACTCATATACACAAAAACGTACTTTCATTGTTTTGTATAATTATTTTTATATAGACCATAACATCTCTAACATCTCTTCAACATGTCGTCACTGGATTATTGCAGTTTTCTCCTCTGTACGCTCTATGCCAAGCATATTTCCTTTGTCAAAGTGGTTCAACATTTTCATGCTGGACCACTGGTGGTCCTCCAATGTGGCCATCATGTTACTCCATAGCTCCCCTCAATACTTACTACTTTACTTAATACTTAATACTTTACTACTCATTTCATATTTCACTTAAAGATACAACGAGTAACAAAAAAACTCTGAGGTCAAACAATGCAGGACAACTGACTATGCAGTGATCCACAACATGCAGCAAAATGTAAGAAGATACTGCTTGCTGTACAAAAAAGACTGAAAACTTTGTATAAATGAAGCCAAAACATACACGATAACTGGAGGATTTTGATTCCTGAATGGTTTTAGGTGTATTTTATGGTTTTTGGTCTGTTGATCACAAAAACTACCACTATCATGTACAGTTTTATTGACATCACTTATTTTTGTGATTACTTTTCATACTAAAAGTGCCATACCCAGAGACAACCTTCTGGAATATAAAAACAAAGACAACAAGATGTCACCTACAACCCACATCTTGAAGCACTTTGAAAAACTATAAAAGAACTTCAGCCAATGCTAAACAACGACCAAACACTGAAAAATGTATTTCCTGAACCTCCCCTCCTGGCATACAGACAACCACCAAACCTTCAGCAACTAATTGTCCAAAGCTCCCTAAGGGAACCAATAGAAAATGGCACATCTCCCTGCCTGCAGAAAAGACGTAAAACGTGTGCCCACATTTACAATACAGACCATTGTCACAAGAATGAGACATACTCAGATAAAGGTTTGGGGCAGCCACCCGTATAATCTGGTATCCTGGCTGCAAAATCGTTTTATAGCAATACAGAGAACTGAAGTGCATACAACCGAGTCAAAAACAAGACTGAGGGAAAAGGGAAAAAGGGCAGGCTTTTAAAGGGGAAGAAAGGAAGTGAGGTCATAAGGATCGGGCATGTGTTCATCACTCATTGGATCAAGCCCGGACGTGACATCAGAGGGGCCGGAGCTGGTAAGGTCTGTTTCCATTGGCTCAGTCCCGGAAGTGATGTCAAGAGAGCCAGGTGGAATCTTCCAGGAGTGGTCTACAGGGAAGGGAGAAAAAGAGTCATTGCACTCTGCCACATCCCGGCATGTCTCAGAACTGCCTTCACTCAAGCCCTTTAGCTGCCTCCCATGCGCATGTGTGTGACACCATATACAGTACTTATACCATACTGCCGACTAGAACATCACATAAAGGGATCATTCTCCTGCAGATTATCTAATGTTGTCTACCTAATTCTATGCATGAAATGTCCTGACACTGCACTCTATGTGGGAGAAACTTGACAAACACTCCGCCTGAGAATGAATATACACAGGTTCCACATTAAACGTGGCAAAACAAATGTTCCTGTAGCGGCCCACTTTAACAGTCATGGACACTGTGAGAGGGACTTTAAAGTCACAGTGCTTATGGGCAACTTCAAAACACAGCAAGAGAGAAAAGAATGGGAAGTGAAACTCATGCTGGTTTAACACATTACAACATGGCTTGAATAGAGACAAGAGTTTTATGGCCGAATATGAGGATTGTTTGCATCTCTCAGACGGACACAGATAACCTGACTACATATCCACACTGTATGGAAAAACTCATTAGAAACTTCTGTTCTTGTACATTGTTCTTCTCTCTTGTTAAATGACCTTAGCCTGAAGGGGTCTATTAATTTTGTACATTTAAGATTTCTCACTTAAAGATTTACCAATGTTGTTTTTTTTCCTAGTGTGCATATAAACACAGGGAACTCCAGTTTCTGTATTACATCTTGCCTGAAGAAGGGGCCTGATTTGCCTCGTAAGCTTGCATATTGTAATCTTTTTAGTTAGGCAATAAAAGGTGTCATTTTGCTTGACTGTTCACTATAATCTTTCCAGAGCAACTATATTCAAGTAAACTAAAAATATTTCTATTTTCATTAAAAATTATGAAGAATCTAATGCTGCAGTTACCTTTACTTTGACAGTCTTTTCGTTATTTTAATTGGATATGAAGAAATGTGGAAATAAAATAAAGATAAGGACAAGAAAGTTTGGAGAAGTATATTACAGCTGTAATAAAGAAAACCCATTGAGAATAACATCCACCGAATTATGTGTCTGTGTCTTTAATCACTGCGGCACGCATATTCTGAGGCTCATGGAGCTCAGTCACTCCTGGCATAAAGAATTTCAGTCTACATTGAACTTAAAGGTAATTTGCAGTTGCCAAGGACTTTTCACATGTAATGTATTAAAGTGATCTATGTGTAGCAAAGATGTCTGCGGATCATTGTGGCACTGTGTCAGAAGGCAAGTAAAGGGTGATTTTGTTGTTTGGCGACTACTGGGTGATAGCAAGTAGCCCCTTTGTGCATGCATGTTGTCAAACCTCAGATGACGGCCAAATAATAGTACAACACAGCACATCAGCAAACACCAAACGTAAAAGAACACAAGGTATAGGCATAGCTATGTGGAAAATGCACTTCTGCTGTCTTCATAAATCATCAAGTGGCATGAGACTTTTACCTTCCGCCTTGTGGTACTGTGATAGCTGTGTGTGCAATGCAGCATAACATTGTTATAAGGGAATACGGAGATTGGAAATGTCAAATTTCCTTACCTTAGAGCAAATGGTTTATATCAGGAAGACGCTTATCATGTTGTCATCATTACTACTGTTTTACATAGTTATGTTGTGTTGTTAACCAGTTTCTAATTAAAACACTTTGGTTTCAGTCCATTGTACTTGACGTATTCCCTATATATTCAACAAATAAACACAGAGTGCACTAGCAAAAAGAAGGAGGGGATTTTAATACATAATGGAATTTATTGACTTTATGGATTGTGAAAAAAGTAGATTATACAAATTACATTTGTGCACAAACAATTAACAAATATCCTCCATGTTTTTCAGGTGGTATATACTGTATGTGTCTGGGTGAATACAATTTGCCATCCCATTTTGTTTTTTCTTTGTTTTTAAAAGAGTGCTGCTTGTCTTAATAAATAATAACACTCTGCTGTCATCTAAAAGAAGGAGGAAACAATTACAATTTTTATTCATCCATGTGTTTTCCATTTATTTTGCACTTGTCTTATGACTTATGATGCTTTTTTGAAGGCAAAATATCTTCCTGCTTAAAAGTTTTAGTTAAAATTCAAAGTAAAACAGTTCACACAAAAAAGAGAAAATTGAAATAGCAAGAAAAAAGAAAAGTTCTTGTTAAGAAAAGTTCTGTTCAAAGCTTAAATCTTGTTACATTTCAAATTGTTACAAATCACCTCAAAACATTTCTGAAGCATTTCAAAATGGTTTGAAAACTGTATGCCTATCCCATTTCTAATTTGAAAGTGGGTCCTTTAAGTCCCTGTGTACTGGGACCTATTCTAAATAACGTATCTTAGTTATAGCAAGAAAGTTCTATCTCTTACTAACTTACAGGGGGAAAAGACTTTACCATTGTCTATGACTATGAAAGAAATTTATATTCTATTCAAATTAAGCAAATTCTGAGTTTAATTCAAAGTTTTAACTTTCTAAGATTTGCCCTTACATTATGTAATCATCCAGTAAATACATGTTGAAGGCAAATAATCTTCTGGTGGTCAACTAGTGCTGAACCTTTTACAATTTATTTAATTTGACACGTGAACTAGATGATAAAAAAGTTTTATTATAACATATCAACAAACCCAATTGGAGCATACATTCTTACAAACTGTCTGGGGAAAAAGCAAAGGAAAATCACAAAACCCATCTCTCCTTCATAACAGTATTGATCATGGTTTGTATGCAATATTTTTCTGCTCCATATTTTAAAGTTCATTAACAAATGGTTTGTGAACTTTTGTTTATTTTTCATTTGCTCTTCTTTGCTGTGATATTAATAAATAATTATAGGCCTATTTCAAATTTACCCTTTCTGTCTAAAATACTAGAAAAAGTAGTCGCCAATCAGCTTCAGTCACACCGTACACATTACAATTTATTTGAGAAACTCCAGTCTGGTTTCCGCACTGGTCATAGTACAAAAATGGCACTAATGCGGGTTGTTAACGACATTCTGATATCCTATGATGAAGGAAACTCCACTGTAATTATGTTGTTAGACTTAGTTGCAGCATTTGACACCATTGACCGTTCTATTTTACTGCATAGACTAGAAAATGATGTTGGCCTTGCAGGCACCATGCTCGCTTGGTTTAGTTCTTATTTATCGATTCCAATATGTACAAAAATGTGCTGACAGGACTCCATCATTATACACAGAAGTGAGATATGGTGTCCTGCAGGGCTCAGTACTGGGACCTTTACTGTTTTCACTTTACATACTGCCGCTGGGATCTATCATTAGGAAACATAATTTTAATTTTCACTCGTATGCAGATGACACCCGGTTATACCTTTCATTTAGATCAAATGAAGTTTCTCCGATGTTGTCTTTAATGAGTTGTGTTAGTGAATTAAAGGAATGGATGGATAAGTACTACTTGTCTTTAAACACAGATAAAACAGAGACATTAATTGTTGGAGGGAATGATGCTAATCACAACAATATTTTGTCATCATTTAACTCACTTGGAATCACCATTAATTTTACTGAATCAGCCCGCAATCTAGGAGTTATCTTTGACTCTAGCACAGGAGTGCCCAATACATCGATTGCGATTGACAGGTAGATTGCAAAGGTAGTGCAGATAGATCGTGTTGCATTCAAAAAAATGTTTTTAAATGTTAGCCTATCATACAGTATATCCTCCCTGTGGCATTTGTCACTTGATTGACATACAGGACGGCCAGTCTGAGATCTCCTTTCTTCTAATACACTGGTCATCCCGCACACATGATCAAATGCGCGAGCTACTGCAAAACTCTGGCTGTGATCTAGTTAGCCTTCAAATTTATATCGACTAAAGAAGGGATTTAAAAAAAATCATTTGGGAAGGGTATGGGCTGGATGTGGAATTGGAAGAGGATTTTTTTCTGACAATGTCACAATCCAAGTGTGTTTGTCTGATCTGTCAATCTATCATTGCTATTCCAAAGAAGGAAAATGTGG
Organism: Polypterus senegalus; assembly: GCF_016835505.1. Classification (NCBI taxonomy): domain Eukaryota; kingdom Metazoa; phylum Chordata; class Cladistia; order Polypteriformes; family Polypteridae; genus Polypterus; species Polypterus senegalus. The sequence goes on from NC_053158.1 coordinate 53,072,448, forward strand.
AAAATCACTTTTGAACTGTTCATAAAAACTATAAAACTGAGGTCCTTCCAAAAAGCGATCTAAGAAAGAGAAAGGAGAGGGAACTAAAATCGCAGTTAATCGGGCAGCAGTTATTTTTCACTCAGCTGAATTCAAAAACTCCTTGACTGCATTATTCGGCTCTACTTACCTACCTGGAAAGGGGTCTCTTTTTGAACTGCCTTTCCCAAGTTTCTTCCATTTTTTCCCTACAAGGGTTTTTTTTGGGAGTTTTTCCTTGTCTTCTTAGAGAGTCACGGCTGGGGGGCTGTCAAGAGGCAGGGCCTGTTAAAGCCCATTGCGGCACTTCTTGTGTGATTTTGGGCTATACAAAAATAAACTGTATTGTATTGTATTGTAATTTACTTAAGTGCACTGTCTCTACAGCACTAGAATCTCTTTCAGACAACCTTACTGTCTGTAGTTGCTGCTTAGATGTACTCATTCCACCTCAAGAAGCACTGCAGGCACCTGATTAACACTGCCTTACAGGCGGACATGCCTGCCTATATTTCATGCAGATCTCCTCTCCTCTCCTGTTATGCTTTACTGTTGCTCCTAACAATTTTTGTGGCTCATTTTCAATTACATTCACCTAGGCAAATGCTTGCCACTCAATACATCAGGGGTCCTTAGTCACGGTCCTGGAGGGCTGCAGTGGCTGCAGGTTTTCCTTTCAACTAATTTCCTAATTAGGAGACGGTCCTTGCTGACAACTATTTGACTTTAGTGCTTTCATTCAACCAAGTGAAATTTTAATTGCACTGTAGAGTTTCCTTCTCAGAGAACATTATTCATGTGGTTTGTGGACCAGAACAGATTTAAACTTAATGCTCCTTCCAATTCTGCTCTCATTTATTTCTAAACATTTTTTTTTATCTCTGATTCTTCATGGTTCATACGTGCAGATTTATCTGTTATCTGCATTTCATTATGAAATAATGCCTGATTAAAAACAACAGGCAGCAATTAAAACAAATGCAGATGCTAAAAACTAGAATAGGCAATTAAAGGTTCAGAATTGTAACAGGCAAGATATCTAAATTTAAGCCCTATTACTTTAGTAGTAAATAAATGGGTTCTAATTAAGAAATTGTTTGAAGTGAAAACCTGCGGCCATTGCGGACCTCCAGGACTGTAATCGAGGACCTCTGTACTACAATTTAACTAACATTTTTCTTTGATGAATGAAAGTGCTTACAAATCATATAGTTAAATCCCAAGTTTCATTATCAGCAAGGACTGAGTTCTAATTAGGAAACTGGCTGGAACTAAAATCTGTAGCCACTGCGCCCCTCCAGGACTGTGATTGAGGACCCCTGCAATACATCAACAAAGGGCATTAGGGTCCAAATTAGCAAAACAATGCAAAATACTAATCAAAGTGCATCTTAGTGTAAAAAATCAAAATGAAATTCTTTTGATTTGACAACCTTGTGGCAGAAACATTAGAAGTCATTTTTGATCACCTACTTATTGTAAAACGTCAACATGACAACACCAGACTTTGCATTTTAAATCGGGTGTTCAGGGACGGAAATGGTCATTTAATTAATAAAACTGGCAATCAAGCCATTGCAGCAACTCAATAATCATTTAGAACTTAAGAGTATGAAAAACAAGATTATCAATTGAACAAAAAGAGTGCAAAAATGTGGCTGTTCTTGATGGAGCTAGACATTTTGTCTCTCAGTTTTAAAATATTTTTAATAAAAGTTAAAATTTAGTTTTGGCTTTCAGGATGGCATCATTTTTAAAGTTTAAGCAATAAATACTCAACTGTTTTCAATTTTTTTTTTCCAAATCTCTCAGATGTACTAAAATATGTTACAGGAACCCCTTCCAGGCTCATCTGAGGTGTGCAATACCCATCCGGTGCGAGAGGGGGCACTGGTGCTAACAGTCTCATCCTTTCCCTCTTCTGCAGCAGTGAGAAGACGTCCCTCAAGGGCAATTGAACCTGCACCTTCTGACCAGAGGGCTACAAAAACTCGACACCTTCTTGATGTTGCCGTCTCATTTGGCCCCAGGCTTGTCAAAGAATGGAGCTCCCCATAAAAGACCTGCGCTTAAGAGTCATCAACCGTACAACGCCAAGAAGGCTGGATTATTCTTATTTCTGTTTTGTGCCCTTGTGCACCTATTTAGATTTACAATCATTTGGAATCAAAAAGGGTGACCCAGCAGGCACGCCAACACTTTTTGGATCTCACCCTGTATTCTTTCACCTGTCCACATCAGGCACTTGGTAGGAGAAGATAATGTTGCAGGTTTAAAATTCTTAATTAGAGCTGAAAAATAAAGCATACAGTAAATGGAAACTAACAAAGTTACTAAACTCCTGAGCAACATGACAGACATTGTTCAAATGTACGAAAACTCCTTTCTGACCTGATCTGAGTGCTATTTCAAACAACAGAGATGCAGTCTGTACAGTAATACATGAAAGCTAAAATTATCTTTGTGTACTGCTTAGAATAAATGCTAACTTGACAAATGGGAAATGTGAACCGCCATGAAAAATCCCAATAAACATTAACAGATTAGATTTTATAAACTTCTTTAATGATAAAATATAAAATTGCTTATATTGTTTAAGATCTTTCAAGGTCATCTCACAAACACAATATTGCAGTATCAAACCTTGTTTCTCCTTGTGCACACAATTTTACTTATTATAACATTATAACAGAATAGGAACTCATAAGTTTATTTTAAAATAAAAATGAATATCTGCCCTTTATTCCCCATCACAACAAAACTAGCTAAAAGCTTAGTCACTGTTCTAGCAGTACCCATTCCTAACATTATCAGTAGATCTGAATAAACTACTATACAGTAGTTCCTGAGGCAGAAAAAGTGTCAGTTGTCAGATTAGTCAGTCAGTCAGACATTTTCCAACCCACTATATCCTAACACAGGGTCAAGGAGGTCTGCTGGAGCCAATCCCAGCCAACAGGGCGCATGGCAAAAATAAATCCCGGGCAGGGCACCAGCCCACCGCAGTTGTCAGATTATTATAGAAAAAACAGAGGTAACCAAAAAGACTTACAGATCTATTTCAAATGTACTTCTTTTGAAAGCTATCATGCAGCTTCAGCAGCCCCTTGTTCACTCAGTGGAGTAGTTTCAGTCTGGCTTTCACACTTCATACAGTTGTGTCCTCAATGACATTGTCTTCAGATGAAGGTAATGCTACAAATACTCTGTATTAAAGTTTAGGGCAGCCTTTCATAACCTTGTACTACTCTTTACACAAACTTGAAAATTATGTAGGTGCATTTCATACTTATGAAATCAACTTTAGCATGAACAGAAATGTGATAACAGTACTCTGTCATTATGTTCTGAAGTTAGATGTGGTGTCTGTCAGGGCTTAATACTCTGCCCTCATATACGATCAGCCCCATCCACTCATTAAACAAACCCACCCACAGAGTCCGAATCACACAATTCTTATTTAAAAATCACATATTGTCATGGACCCAAATGCATCTTATCATAGTGTGTTAAAGATTATACCATTTGCCTGTATGCTGATTGGTGGCCGAGTTTTGCAAAGTAACCTAACTCTTGTAAACTCTTTGTTATGTTACTTTGTCTTGTCATTAGTAATGGGGATCGTAACTATTCTTTATTAACAGGGTGTTTTCCTACAGCTGTGTATGTCTCATACATAAGAAGCTACCTATATAGTATATAGTGCCAGAGGGTCATCATTCAGGTTCCACCTAGCTATGTAATACCACCATGGGCCGAGAAGTGGTGCTGTTTCTAACTGTGCATGCTGTTTTTGCCTTCACAGTACTCAGAAACTGTCCAGTGAGTGAGGCTGACTTCGGCCATTCCAGCCCCCAGACCATAAAAACCAAGCCACCCAGAAGGAGGTGTCACTTGTTGATGAGAGAGCTAGACAGTTACCTAGAGCCAAATCAAGATACCTTGATAGGCAACAATTTTTTGTCAGAGCACCAAAGGGTGTTGTTTCTGTTTGTAATTGCGTCATCAAACTCAGTTTTGTTTTTGTTTTGGAAGTAAATGGGTACAGCCGGGTTGGCACCCCAACATTTATCACAGTTATTGACTCATTATTATCTCGGACTACCACAATCAACACTAGGATTATTACAGAATGCTTGTTATTATGAAAAAAATTGCATCATGAAGAAATCTGGAAATGTTTAAAACATTTATGTGATGCTATCTACACTGATTATGAGTTTTAAAATACAGCTGAAAGAAGCAGAGAAGAAAACTAAAGTTTATGACCAGCTGCCTAACTTTCTGACAAATTCGTTAATTTTAACCTTTGAAACAAAACTGCTAAGTTGTTTAATAGAGATGATACAACTGTTTCTACAGCTAACATTTATTTTTAAATGCCATCTGAGAGTAAGCAGATCTCTTACTTGATGAACTTAATTAATTAAAGTGTGGTCTTTCAATTCTTTTCATCTGTTTTGCATGTAACTGCATTTCTTGTACTGTTTTAGTTTCATTAAAATTTCTGTTTACCATGAATTTACCAAGATGAATGTAGCAACATAAGTTTTACATGATGATACAAATAGGCCTCTGTCAGATTGTGTATACAGTGAGAATTCCAAGAAACAGTAAGGTTTGATTGGCTTTTAATGGCATCAGAGACTAGCGTTTTGAGACTTCTGGTTATGATATATAAGCGGCCAGAAATAAGCAACACATGTTAAAATGAGCCAAAGAAATGAGACAGCGCACATCATCCAAAACCTCTTAGCATGCTGTGTGGTCCAGTGGTTAAAAAAGAGACTTAAATACAGGAAAGTCCTGGTAGAAATCCCAGCTTACTTATTCACTCATTTTATGACCTTGAGCAAGTTAAACTACCTCCGTGTAGAGCTTCCCATTGGACATGAAATCAAAAGTGAGGTTCCACGCTATGAGACTCGTTGCAGATGTCAACTCACATTTCAAACACTTGTCTCTGATCGGATGTATTGCTTCAACGGGGAATGAAAAGTGCTGTGAAGAGGCAAACATTATTATGCGAGAAGCTATTAAAAAAGACATGTCATTTTATATTAATTGTATTTGCAAGTACTGCTTAATTTACAACTACTTCTTGTAAATTATAGTAGAGATATTTGTGGGCACTGCTGAGGTGTACTAATATTATCATACTGCATCCACAAATATATGAGATATCAGAAATTGATTTGAGCAGATGGAACTTTGGGAAAATGATATAAAATATGCAATGATATTTATATTACCCATTGAGGCCATATTACTGTAAATATCAATGTCAATTATTTAAATGCCATTAGAATTTACTGTTAAAATAATGCTAAAAACAGGATGCACCATACAGGAATACTAATGTGGTAGCAGATGACATGAGAAGAATGCCAAAGACCATGAAAATTTCAGAGAGTAAGAACTTAATGCTATTCAGTTCAACCAGCTTATTTATTTAGCTATTAGCTAAGTTCTCCCAATATCTCATCCATCTTTTAACAGATGTAAAGAAGAAATACATACACTTGGTAGTTTGTTAAAGTTTTCCTTGACTAGTTGTGTGAAGAAGCGATTTCCAAATTCCGCCTTGAATGTACTTTCATTTAATGTCTTACTGTGTCCTTGAGTATGCGATTCATTACTTAACTGAGAATTAATGGACATCTGAACAACCTGCTGGTGTTTGACTGGTATTGTTGGAGAATAAAAACAGGTAGTTCCTTCTTGTAAGCAGTAGCAAAATCAAAGTAAAGATTTTCATTTTTACAGGGATCTTATCACCTACAGATCTGTATTTGGAGGTTTCTAAATCTTTCGACTGCTAACAATCTAATGGCAAGTCCTCTTTGGGCTGGTAAAGCAGCAGTGGTGGTAACACAGCTGACTGATGGATCCAGCAACCTAGAGACGAATCCCATGACTGAACTTTGTCCAATATAAAGATGGCACATCTTTCCCATGTTTGTATTAGTTTTCTCCATGTACAGTAATTTGATCAATTGAGATACATGGCTCTGTTAGGCATAAGCTACATGGACTAAAAATGTCAATATGCCAGTGCATTTTTGATTTGTGGGACTCTATTATACTGTATTACTAAAGGAATGAAATAAACAAACAAAACAGATATTCAGTGTGAGATTTGGTTTTACTTATTTTCAGCTTTTATGTTTCAACTCTCCTTTTAAATCCCACAATTAAGAACCGATGAGGCTTAGCCTTTTAGACGTCAGATCAAGGCTGTGAGTTAAACAAGAAGAATGTGAAATTCAGAGTAAGAAACACCTGCTGGAAAGAAAATAACTACTAGTCAGTAATTCCATCTTGTATATTAGCACATCATGAAGAGACAGAGGACTTATTTGGATGAAAATCAGTAATCAGAACTTTAAAATAAACTGATTGCATTTTATTTGCAGATTCGTTAATCCCCTACATCAAAGAGGAAAGAGTACAATCAACAAAAAATGGAAAAGTAATGTTACATCAGTTTAATTGGTGAGTTCACTTGAAATAGCTCCAGTGTTATAATAAGTTTGTTATAATATTAAGAATTGTGTCACTGTATCTGTTTTAGATCTTTTTATATGTATTTTTCATTATTTTTCTGTGTAACATGCCATAAAGAGCTGAGCCAGATTTAGCATAGAGTGTCAGCATTCAGAATTGCTGGACCAAGCAAAGCATAAAGACAGACAGGGACATCTGGAAGGCTGTGTTGTAAACCCTTAAAAGGACTAAGTGTCATTTGAACCGACTGTTTGATGTTCAGCACAAAATTGTCTGCCTTGTTTGGAAATGTAATGGGAGCTTGGTCGTGTAGAAAACAATATAAAAGAAGCTGGAACTTTGTAAACTTTGAGAAACTGAGTGGGTGATAGATATTGACCCCAAAAGCCACCTCCGTTGTGACAAAAAAAGCAGTTTCTACACGACCGAATCCCTGAAAAGAACTCTTTGGTGAAATGAAGCTGACTTGTTTCTCCTGTCTGTACAGCAACGTAAGCCACATTAAACAAGCTAAGTATATTCTGTCTTTTTTGTGATTTTGTTGCTGCCTATTGCTGAAAAGAGGGATAGTGTCATTATAATTTATAATTATTTAAATAAAGGTTTATTAAAACGCCGAAATATAAAAGAACATATTTCCAAGGAGCTAACAAACCCATCGGAATCTCCTAAGAGAAAGAATAAAGATAAAGTTTCTTCAAAAATCCAATTTGCACAAATTTGCAAATATGCAGTAGAGTGTAAAATAAGGTACGGATGAACAGTTTATTTAAATGTAGTTAATTTATTAAGCTAATTAACGATGTTGCATCTATGCTTGGTTTACTTGATCTTTGGATTTGAATACTATTTCTTTTTTTCTAAGGCATTTCCTGATCTTAGTTACTTTTATCCTTGGTTTTTAACAGTGTTCAGTATTGAAGGTAAAAGAAAAAGAACAAAGAAGTATGGGCAGACATATGTTGTGCGATTGTTTAAAAATTGTGGTCAAGCAACTACTCAAAATGCATGATAAAGTCACCAGTCGTATATGTGCTCAGACTGTTCAAGCACATTAGCTCCGATTGACATGACACAATGTTGGTGCTCAGATTATGAATGTTCATAACACCCAATGGACAGCTTTGCCCATTGACATTTTTCAATAAATTATCACCCATTCAAAAAAAACTATACAGCCACAGACTTCTCAAAATGTCAAAAAGGAAAAGAGCTGCACAACAATAGAGGAAAGAGCTGACTGTACTGTGCTCTGAAATTTCAGGAGAAAGGAAAGGGCATAACTGAACACGCAGATTGTTGGCAAGATGACAATACAGTCTATTTTGCAGAGAGAACCAGAGGCACATAATCTGTGTAATTTACCATTGTATGAGTTTATTTTTGGTTCTTACAATAAATGTTTACTAAGATACTTTTGTCAGTGGCCATTTTGTTGTATTTGTATTGCAATGTGATAGCTTTTTGAAATAAAAAAAGGGAAAATAAGTTTGACAATGACAATGTACAATGTACAACCACTATATTGTTATCATAGTTTTGCTACATGCACAGTCACTGCAGTCAATGCACAATAAATTTCAGAAAATATGATAGTGACATCAGCAAATTGGCTTTAGAGACTGTTCACACCACAAGACATTTGACTGAAATAACTGATGTGACAAAAAATTTTCCATACATACAACAACCCAATCATACGATCCAATCAGACATAGATAGATAGATAGATAGATAGATAGATAGATAGATAGATAGATAGATAGATAGATAGATACATTGCAAATAAAACAACAGATCAAACCCTGATCCAGCCTGCTATGAATTAGAGTTGCACATTTGAGGGAAGATCTTTTCCCATTATGTAATACTTAAACCGGGTAGAAGTAGAAACATTGACCTCATTAACTATAATTACAGAACTCTGTCTCATTTGTTGATGCCACTCCAAGATTCTAACTTTCAGTGACAGGTGGACAGAGAGAAATTCTGTGAGAGAAGATTATAACTCGGTAGCTTAGAGTTGCAGTTGGCTATAGCCAGTGGTTAAAAGGGACAGATTTCAAGACAAACTTAAAGACAACTGCTGAAGAAGATGAGTGCTACATTTTAACTAAGTCAATATATCCTGCCTTAATCTATACGTGTTCATCGTTCACTGTAAAAAAAGGCCAAGTCAAAAGATTTAAAGCATTCTCAGTTTTGGGCATAAGGAGTGCTGCTCCACTACAAACAACTGACACAGAATCAATAAAATTCAGAAGCTACTGGACATTACTGTCCTAAGCCAGCTGGGAATGAATACAGCAGCCTTGGTCAGGACAAATGCATTTTTATTTAATTTTGAAACTTTATTTTCACTGCAGAATAGTACAACAAATGCTAATTCTAATGATGCTTATGGACAAATTACTAACAGAGAAATAAAGTTATACAGCTAGGAAAAAAACAATAAAGATAACAAATAAAGAAAATACTACAGCTAAAATGTTTTTCGTTTATAAATAAAATGTATTATTATTATTATTATTTAATTGATGAATTAGTGTTTGTAACTGATAATCAAGTATTGGAGGTTTTGCATGTACTGTATATTTATGATTGCAAGAGGCCTGAAGTTTTGGCTTAGTATGAGGTCCATGCTTTGTTTTAGGAACTGGAATAATTTGTAGATGTATTGATGCTGAAATATTATTTTTTGTGATCATTTGAAATTATTATTATAGTTTAAGATCTAATTTTCAAATATTTAGATTTTTGATTGCCATTTGATTTTATCACATTTACACCATTTTGTGGACTTGTTTTGGTGTTGGCACCCATCTTGTTTGTTAGCAATGAGTCCAGAAGATGGAATATAGCTTGCCACTACAGTATTTCAAAAATTGAACAACCAGCAGATGAATGATAATTATAAACTGTTACCAGCAAATACTATAAGGATTGACAAATCTTTCTCTAAATTCAAAACATGAGACAAACATCACAGTCAAAATAAACTCTAGCCAGAATTCAATAACCAAGAATACTTTCAGACACTATCACAAATTTGTTTTTAGAGTCAATTCACCTTTAACCACAATCCTAACCTTTACATGGTTGCACTGATGATATTATTGTTCTGCCAAGAACTGAAAGCCAACAGACCATACAGGAAAATTAGAAAATGGATCAGAAGAAGAATTCAAAGTCAATAAATGAGTCTTATCAAAATCAGGAAAACAAGCCTATGAAACATATAAACCCAAAATATGGACAGAAATCAAAGTTGAGAAGTAGTTGTATGTTTGTTGCCAATAGGTTATATACACACTCTCTTCCAAATTCAACATCAGCCAGCTGTGGAACTTCTGGTACTGATATCAAAATAGATTAGCTATGGCGTTTTTCACCTGATCACTTCAAGACTTACAGTAAACAACACAAGTCGTATTATTGAACACTGTACCAAACATCAGGAGCTAAAAAGGAGAAGGGCTTCAAAATACTGTATATGTTTCAAGCTACATTCACCATTAAAAACTCGTGTCTACTATGAACTTACATGGGACAAATATGTGATTACATTAGGATTCTTAAAGAAAACAGAATTTCAATAACTCGTCATTAAACTTTATTCAAGGACAGGTGAATATGTATGTAAGTTTAATTCTGCAATGGTGCTGGACAAGTTATATCAGCCAGGGATAAGTCAAGAAAAGAATCACTTAGCATTACATAATAAATAACAAGAGAGCATATGAAAACAGCAACTCTACACAGTAGGACGCACTATTTCCAACTCGTATGGCAAAAGGCAAGCAGTCCTCTTAAGAATAGCGAGCCACCTTGGTCAAAGAGCAGAGAATCCATTCATTGTGGTGCTTGGCACTGATGCTAAAAAATCGAATGTCTCTGTCAGAGCCAGCAAAATGGTGAATGCCAAGCTGCTGCTTCATTGTAAGGGTCTCAATATGTTTCCTCAGCTGGAGGATCTACTCACTGAGAGACATGTTTTCATCAAGCTCTAGGTCAATAACTGCTGGATTTGAAGCCGAAGTGTAATTGTTGTCCTGAAGGATTTTATTATCCTCCGCCTCACCCTGTGTGTCGTCCTCTGCTAGTCGCTTTCTCCTCTCCCAAACTCCAAGTCTTGAAAGTGAAATGGAGAAATTGTTCCACTGAAATAATGCAGGAACCCCTCCCTTCTTCAACAGTTGCCACCCTGTCTTAGACTCTGGCTTGAGAAAATCCTTTTTTTAAAATGCCAGCTATAAACTCGGGTATGGGGACTAACTGTAAAGTTCTTTCTCCAGATATGGACAATCCATTTAGATTGGATTTCTGCACTGAAAGGCAAATGTATGAAGACTAAGTTCCTTGTTGTACTTACTACAATCTCAACATAAAGGTATGCAACAATGTTTGGTCATAGAGCTATCTGTACACTGAGACTTAAACTTTTCTTGGACAGTATCAACACTAAACAAATATCAAAACTGCAGTATGAACAATGGAAGTGACTGAATTGGCTCAGATTTCACCGAAAGTATGTCAGCACTACAGTGTGCATATAGTGAATTATCGTATATACTCACGTATAAGTCGGGTCTTGACACCCAAAAAATCAATTATAAAATCAGACCCTGACTTATACACCCATTCAAAAATGCGATACTTCCTTTTTTTTTTTACATCTTCTTGCTTCCTCCAATCTCGCACCAGTTTCTCAGACACGTCAAATTTTGTTGCAGCAGCACAGTTACCAATTTCTTTTGCCTCTTCAATGACTTTTAATTTAAAACCAGCTTCATATTTTCTTCTGATCGTACACTCCATCGTAGATAAAGGATGCTCTTACGATAAAGGTGTATGAGGGTGTGAGATACAAAAAACATACAACAGTGCAATCATCGCTTTGGAATAGTTCGGGTATTACCACGTGGTCACACAATACATAGAAAAAAAAAGGCAGTGTGCTCCGTGGTTACTCTCTCAGGTGGGTGTTAGCATATCAATCTCTTGGATCAATAGCGTGAGTTTTCCTCATTTGACTTATACGACCAACATTATAAAATACTAGAAGTTATATGGTAAAATCAAGTCAGGACTTATCTGCGAGGGAACTTAAACGCAGGAAACCTGAACCACTTTAAACAGCACAAAAAGTAGTCATACTTGGACAGTGAATGTACTGAGTAGCCGGTTTATATATTGTTGCTCCAATGATATCCTTTAACGTGACCTCCTGTTTTCATTATCTAGCAACCTGCAGTCTCTTCCTTGAACAAACAGTGGCACCCAAAAGAAAAACAAGATGAAATTGTAGTAAAATAAAAATAAATTATAATTATTTTAAATCATTCCATAACACAAATCCATGACAAAAATAACTGATAGTGAAATATTTATATTCAGAAATATGGAAAAAGGTTGAAGAAATATAGGAAAAAAATGAATTGAAAGCAGGAAAGTTACATATAAGCACAAATCACACACTCATTTCTTCATGATAATAAAAAAAAGAAAGGCTGTTATGATTAAAAACAAAACAATAAGTCAATCAAAGTGCAGAGAAGGAACATTTCACAAAAAAAACTATCGAATCAGAATCCCTGATATTCAGAATATTCAGAAAGAATAATTTGCACATTCAAAAAGATTTATTTCAATCATAAAAAATGTAAAGTTTCCAAAATTCAGTGGAACCTCGGTTTGCGAGTAACTTGGTTTATGAGTGTTTTGCAAGATGAGCTAAAATTTTTAATAAATTTTGACTTGATAAACGAGCGACGTCTTGCAATACGAGTAGTTTGGAGACGCTTTGTCTGCTGAGCGTCATGAGCTGATGGTTCTTCTCTCTCTCTCTCTCTCGCGGCGGGATTGTGGGCAATCATCTCCTATTGTCTGTCTGAGTCAGCATGCCTCACTCATATAGTCAACATCCGTACGAGCGTATATTGTTTACTACAGCTTTGTGACTGTGTGTGTGTGTGTGTGCGCATGCATGTGTGCTGTGACGTACGAGTCCCCGTCTTGCACCACCAGCTTTATTCAGCTTGAAACAGCAACAGCGCGGTTATTTATTGTAGCAGGATCTGCCACTCTCCTATACACAGACACAGCAGTCAGGCAGGGTCATTGCCAATCAGTACTGTGCCCTGTGCATTTATAATGTTCCTTGTTCCTTGTATCACCTACTGACGGCAGGCGCTTATAGCATGTCCACGTTCGTTCTGGATTCGATTTTTACAGCGAACTGCTACAGTGCTGGGAGACTGCGATTGCTTTGGGACGTTCTTCCGCATCTCGTCCCGTTGGGTGGATTCCCACAAAAATTTAGAAACTCACTCACACCAGCCATGATTCTTTTCAAGGGTAAAGTGCAGGTTAATTTGTTATATGTATTTTTACTTTATATTTTATATTAATCATTTTTATATGAATAGTTTTGAGTTGTGGAATGAATCATCTGAGTTTCCATTATTTCTTATGGGGAAATGCACTTTGATATACGAGTGCTTTGTACTGCGAGCACGTTTCCAGAACAAATTATGCTCGCAAACCAAGGTTCCACTGTAATAGTATTTTGTTGCTATCATGTGATATCAGAAAATTAAGTATCGTAATCCTATAAACCTAGAAGGTAATTAATGCAGCAATGAATTTCTTCCTGGTGTCCAAAAATTTAAATTTAAACAAATGTCCACTGTGGTAGGAGAAAGCTTTCCTAAAGACATTCAGGACAAAAGACTTTTTTAGTGTTTCCTTTCTGATTTTGAGTTTGGGTTGTATTCTGATTTTGTCAATTTTAGTTTTGTTTGGCTTCAAAGTATTTTTGACCTCTGCATGTACAGTATTTTTCAACCTTGATTCTTCTCTCCCTGTCCATCTTTCATTATTCTGTTTCTTCTTTTCTGCCTCCCCACCAGAACAGAAGCAGCATAGTAACTGTAATATTAACTCTCGTATTCAGCTGACCAGAATGTGTGGCCTACTTAATCATGTTATAGAAGGTGATAGATAATTGCTTCAAGAAAAAGATATTAACTTAGAAGACAGTCCAACCTTTCTGTTACTGTTGACAGAAGAAGAAGAAGAAGAAGAAGAAGAAGAAGAAGGGGAAAGTGTGTCCAGAGACAGGGGAGAAGAGGACAGTAAAGACAGTGGAACTGAGCGTAGGAACTTTGAATGTTTGCAGTATGACTGGTAAAGGGAGAGAGTTAGCAGATATGGAGAAAAGGAAGGTTGATATATTGTGCGTGCAAGACACTAGATGAAAGGGGAGTAAGGCCAGGTGTATTGGAGGAGGGTTTCGATTGTTCTACCATGCTGTGGATAGGAGAAGAAATGGGGTAGGGTTTATCCTGAAGGAACAGTATATCAAGAGTGTGTTGGAGATGAACAGAGTGGCAGACAGAGTGATGATTATGAAGCTGGAAATTAAAGGCGTAATAATGAATGTTGTTAGTGCATAAACCCCGCGAGTTGGGTGAGCTATGGATGAGATGGAAGATTTCTGGAGTAAGTTGCACACAAGCAGATTATACCCTATGCAGGAGGGTCAGTCTCAAGGAGAATGGAGACTGCAAAGTGGTGTCAGGGAAAAGCGCTGATAGGCAGCATAGGATGGTTGTCTGTAGGATGATGTTGGATATCAAGAAGAAGAGGAGAGTGAGGGCAGAGCCAAGGATTAAATGGTGAAAGCTGAAAAAGGAAGACTATACAGTGAAGTTCAGGGAGAAAGCAAGACAGGCAATGGGTGGAATTGAAGAGTTACCAGATAGCTGGGAACTATAGCAGAAGTGGTAAAGGAAACAACTAGAAGGGTGCATGGTGTGACATCTGGACAGAGGAAGGAGGACAAAGAAACCTAGTTGTGGAATGGAGAAGTACAGGAGAGTATACAAAGGAAGAAGTTGGCAAAGAAGAAGTGGGATAGTCAGAGAGATGCAGAAAGGAGACAGGAGTACAAGGATATAAGATGTAAGGTGAAGAGAGAGGTGGCGAAGGCTAAAGAAAAGGTGTATGATGAGTTTTATGAGAGGTTGAACACTAAAGAGGGAGAAAAGAACCTGTACCAATTGAGTAAACAGGGGGACCGAGCTGGGAAAGATGTGAAGCAAGTTAGAGTGATAAAGTACACAGTAACAGAGAGTATGGGAAAAGGAAATGAAGGAGTGCGTGCAGGCAGGGTGGAGTGGGTGGAGAAGAGTGTCTGGAGTGATTTGTGACAGATGGTAGTGAGATCAGTTAGGTTATATGGATTGGAGACAGTGGCACTGTCCAAAAAGCAGGAGACAGAGTCAGAGGTGGCAGAGTTAAAGATGTTAAGATTTGCATTGGGTGTGAGAAGGATGGACAGGATTAAAAATGAGTACATCAGAGGATTAACTCAGGTTGGACAGTTGGAAGACAAAGTCAGAGAGATGGACATGGGCAGAGGAGAGATGCTGGGTATATCAGGAAAAGGATATTAAGGAGCGCCCTGCCCGGGGTTTGTTTCCTGCCTTGCACACTGTGTTGGCTGGGATTGGCTCCAGCTGACCCCTGTGACTCTGTAGTTAGGATATAACGAGTTGGATAATGGATGGATGAATATTAAGGATGGAGGTTCACGTAAGAGGAAAATAGGAAGGCCTAAGAGAAGGTTTATGTATTTGGTGAGAGAGGACATGTAGATAGGGGAAGTATTGCAGCAAGATGCAGAGAACAGGAAGATATGGGAAAAGGTGATCCGCTGTGGCAACCCCTAATGGGAGCAGCCAAAAGAAGAAGAAGAAAAAGAGGAAAACATAAACCCTAGTCTACAAAACTGGGGAAAAGCATAAAGGTGTTGTAAGGACAAAACTGTAAAATTATTCTTATGCTCAAATCAGAAAATGACTGTTGGATGAACTACAATACTTGTGGGCAGGTATTAAGATTTTAAAAGATCATTCTGCAAAATTGTTAAAATTATGAGTGATGACCAGTGGGTGAGATAGGGTGTTAGGATGAAATGGAGGCACCAGATGGACGTGGGTTTCATTATTGGTGTTCCTCTTAGAGTGGATGTTATGAGGTCTAATCCTGGCTTGATTGAGGGGCTTGTCCATGACAGAAGAATGGTATCCTCTAAAAATGGAGAAACTCATCATTCTGAACTCCTTATTACAGAAATCAACCTCATCACTGCAGAGGCAGAACAGTGATGGAGGTAGACAGTTTTTAGTATGCCAGGGATGGAAGGAGATGTGGAGAAGGCAACTGTGTGAGTCATTTGGTTTGTGTTAGACAGTGGTTTTAAGTCCTGGACTCTTACTTCATCTTCCTAATTAAGACATCTGTTACATGTGGGATAGAGAAAGAAGAAGTACCATGCTCTGGTTGCCTGACTGTCCTCAAGTGTTCACAGTATTTACATTTAAATTAGCTTGTATTTTTAAGACCCTAACAACAACGTCACTTTTTTAATAGCAAAACGCTTAAATGTATCACTTAAAATTGGTATATCTTATAAATAAGGTCATCAGAGATTGTGACACAAACTAAATTTTCACATGGATGCAGTTCTAGTGGATACCATTTAAATGAACTGGCATTCCCTTCTCCTCTAGATTACGCAATTGGTCTATGCAGATTTCTTGTGATTTAAGAGCCAGGCTATCTCTGCCAAACCAGTTTTTGCATTCTCACTGGTAAAAATGCAAACGGCACAGACCAAACTTCTGAAATTTTATCTCACCTGATTGCCTAACAATAAACAACATTGTAAACATTGTGTATAAGGTTCAGAAAACATGACTCACAAGTGTAATAGCAACATGTGCCTGATGGGAGCTTATACACGGCTAGGTTAAGTTAAAAATATTAGAATTTATGAAAATAAGGAAAGAAGGCTTGCAATTAATATAACATAATCTTTTAATAAAGAAACTCTGGCAATTTAGAACATTTTTGGATTGGTTCTTGAAAGAGATAAATACCATGATAAACTTTAAATGCTGCCAACTCTCCAGTGATTTAAGCACTGGTTAAAAAAAAAAAAATCTCAGAATTTTAAATCAAAAGGTAAAAAGGTTTGGGGTTTCCTGTAGCTGATTAACTTAAAGTTACGACTAAATGCTTAAAAAGGTTCTTGGCAAACGAAATATCACAGATTATGTCAAACAGGGGGTAGATGTCTATAAAACATACAGTATAAAAACCAAAACTCAATTAGTGTGACATAATTATGGCCATGAAGTGTGTCTGATGCTGGGCAAAGCATTCATGCTGCATTGCAAACACTACAATATGGAGCGATTGCTGACAGATTAAAAACAGTATAGGCTCTCCAAAATATCTTTAGACACAAAAAAAGCAGTATTGCTAAGAAATCCCACTTGTGTGCTATGGTTTCGAGTTTCTTTGCAACCAATCTCCGTTTACAGACTTGAGTGGCTATGACACATAGTACTGTTCCTCGGATGTCTTGCCCATTCTTTTTGTACAGATAGAAAACAGAAGCTCTGTTCTTCTTGGTTGTGTTTGTGCAGCTCTTGGAATGATGGATTGTACCATGGCTTTATTTATTTATCTTAGACCACAATGAAGAATATAGCCAAACCTCAGCAATCAGTTGCAAACATCAGATTATGAATTATGAATCAGCAGCAGTTGGCAAAAGGGACACATTCTGCCTGAAGCAACCCTAGTCTGATTAGTAGGACTGTACACTTGCACTTGATTTCATCTTTACTGCTAATCATCTATCAGTTCAAGCAGGCAGAACAAAAATATCTGTGTTTCTTTCTCGTAAAACTGTCAAGCTGATAGACTGCTTTACATTTGTTCAAGACGTGATGCCTCTGTTTTGAGAATGGGCATAAATTGCATGAAAGTTTTATATTTGTTCCAAATTAAACATACATTTACAGAAAATGAAAAATGCATGAATGTGCTTGGATTCCCTCTTTTCTGCAAAATGAATGAAAGAAAGTGATCATTATTGCAACACTGCTCTACTATTTGAAATTTAATTTGCTTGACAAAACTATCTTTTTATTTACAATATTGTGCATTACTATTATTATTATTATTATTATTTATTCAGTAGATACCTTTATCAAAGGTGGCTTACAAAGCATGTTATAATACATGCAAGAGTGATTAGTGGGTGCAAACACTAAAAGCAATAGAAAACAAGATAAAAAAACTGAGCGAGATTAAGTTGTATAACTACTATATAACTATACCTGAAGCTAAACTAAGACAAAAAGCAGTTTCCTAAAGTCATTGGCAGTGCAAACGTAGTTATCCTGTAGATAAAATATTAAGCAGTCACAAAACATTTAATGAAAAGGTGTGCAGAATGGAGACTTCTTGAAGGTAAATATGGGGAGACCAAGGACTGGGGATACTGTGGAGCAGAACCATTCAGAAAGCCGTAAGTCAAGACAAGAATTTTAAACTGGATCAGTTTAGCAAAAGTAAGCCAATGAAGAGGGTGAAGGAGAGAAGAAATAGGAATGAACACGAGGAACTGAGAACACCAGTTGGGCAGATGCCAACTGAAGGAGCTGGAAAGGTTGGATAGCAGTTGAAAGAAGTCCTGGCAGCTGAAAAAGTTCCAAAAGTCCAGCTGAGAAAGAACCAGTGAATGAACGAGGTGTTGGGGGGCATAATTAGTGAGGAAGGATCAGATCCTCTGAGCATTAAGAAGAAAGAAACAACAGTGAATGAAAGTGAGTAGGCCAGAATCATGCAGAGATTCCTGAACGTGATGGATGTTGGACTGCTATAGACTACTATATCTTCTTGGTTGTTTGGCTAAACTTGCCTTCTTAAAATAAGCATAACATTTGGATGTTATATTTCTGAACGAAGAAAGAACAGACTAACAGGCAAGCATTAAAACTGAAAAAATATATATGCAGATATGTCAAAACAGTAATAGTTGAGATTACTTTTACTACCATGATAAATAGTTAAATTAATCAGTCAATTTAATTTTGTAAATTCTTATTTTCCAGCAGAATTATATTTTTACTTTTATTCATGCATCCATTTTATGAATTCACTTTATCCATCCCAGATTCATGAGGAGTGAGAGCCTACATCAACATGAATGAATAGGCATTGTCACACACGTGTACATGGGAGAAAGCTAGAAGGACCAAAAGAAGGTAATTCCATGCCAGGCCAGGGGGTGGCAGGGTGCAGTAAACCTTTCACTTTTATCTTTGCAGACCAGAGATGGGAAATTCTCCCTGATTCCGATGAGGCCACTTCCAGTTTCCAGCCAGACAACATCACTTCCGGTTCCGACCCTGAGGACGTCACTTCTAGTTCTGGGTCCCGATGACATCACTTCCGTCGACCTGTTTTAAAAGCTGATCAATCTCCACTTGGATTCAGTTCTGTCTTGGGCTCAATTCTGAACACAACTCTGTTCCATATTTGCCTTTTTGCTGCCAGGAATTAAGTACACGGGTGGCTGCTTCAACCCTTTTTTTCGTGTGTCAAAAAGGTTTACATGTCACAGCATGTATAAAACCCTTGTCGATCGCATAGCCCATAAAATACCTTAATTTAAACACACCACTTAAGATAATCTGTACAACTTTGAAATAAATGAGAAAACCAGAGTGCCTGAAAAATTCAAACTTGAACATGTGGAGAACATAAACACTCATAACACAGATGTTAGCCTGGAAAGCAAAGCTGGGCTTTCTGGAGTTGTGAGACCCCAGTGTTAACAACTGTGCACCTCCAATTTAATTCACTTCAGTTAGCTTTAAAGTATACTTTCCATAAAGTGTTACTATATTTTTATGCAAATAAAATATGATTTAAACAGAATACAAACTATAATTCATTACATATATTTATACAGATTTAGCAAACTTTATACATGTACACATTAATGAATTTCATGAAATGCTTCTTTATTCTAAGTCTCATAATCATAATAAAGTAAGTAAGTAAACAATTTAAAATAAATTGTAATATAAGCTACTGCAAGGTCAGTTAGCAGCTGATGACATTACTTGTCTTCTGTGCATCATTAGCCTTGGAAGCGTCTAAAATGTGGACGCTTTACCCTAATGCCACAGCTATAAGCTGTTAAAATGCTTTGTTTAGCACTTTCATGTTCAGATTTGCTGAAGAAATATGTCATGCAGCATGTTTTAAACAAACTTGGCATAGCTCTGCACACATGAATTAAATGGAGCAAAAATGAGCGGCGGAGACTGAACGCTTTTAATAAAATGCTGCATTGTAAGAAAGAAGAGAAAAGGCAAAAAACTTGATTCACTGCCACAATTCTAACATAAAATATTATAATTTAGGCGACATGCCAATCATTTGAGCTCTGTATGTGTAATGCAAGTCTAGGGAGTATGAGACACTGCAAACAGAGTAGAAGTGGAGATGCAGGACAGGATGTGCATCACGATGTAGTATAAGTCCAGACATTCCATATGTTTTCACCCATACTGGACTGAAACAGGTAGCTTTCCGAGTGTGTTGTGCCTGTGCCTTGTGAAGAAAGAATGATTCTTAGCCATTAAGTCTACATCCATAGAATTACATTTTCATTTAGAAACAGCTTTTGTTCATGAAAGTACTCTCTGTCCACGTGTGTGTTTTCACCTTGTTTACAAAAGCATCTCCACCTATACTAAAAACAACCAAAGACATATACGGCACAGCTGTTCATGGGCATGTGCCCACCAGCAGAAACAATAAGAGGTAGTGTCTTCCATGCTAGACATTTATCTGCAGCTTGTGTTTACACAAAGAGAACAGCAATAGTGAATACAAAAATCAAAAGAAAAGGATGGAAAACAAAGTAAGTCAAGAAGAGAATCTGTGACAGATTTGAGATGTTGAAGAAACAAATGCTCAGATATTTTTATTATTAAAAAGGTCACTGTCCCAGTTTGTAATTGTTTGCTAATGTTCTTAATAGTCTGAATTAAGTGCTGATTCCAATACAGCAATGTAAATAGTGAAATGGGCTGCAACAGACGTATTCACACCTGAAAAACTTTAAGAAATTCTTTACTATTATAGCACCATGGTAAACTCAAGTAGTCTCTGAACTCAAAAGTGACAGTTGTAAGGCAGATCAAAAATGGAAGAAAACTAAATTAACAGCTTACCGTAAAATTCTGAGGGCTCATGTAATTAAATACAACACAGCAGTTCAATCCTTCTTCTCTAAACTTATAAACAATAATGCAGGAAATCAGAATGCTGTGATCATCCGTTAAACCCAGCTCCATTCATGGAATGAATCCCAAATTAGAGGCTAAAATCTTTTTTAAAGAAAAACAAATAAGATATATTATAATACAGCCC
Source organism: Polypterus senegalus (assembly GCF_016835505.1). NCBI lineage: Eukaryota > Metazoa > Chordata > Cladistia > Polypteriformes > Polypteridae > Polypterus > Polypterus senegalus. The sequence goes on from NC_053158.1 coordinate 53,093,283, forward strand.
TCTAAAAATAAACCTTCTTGAATCTTAACATACTCATTACAGTAACCTGAACTGCTTTACTACTACAGATTTACCTGAATTTCATAGAATAATTACTCACTGTCCACCTGTGTCCTTGATGCTATACTAGAAATGATTGCAAATGTTCATTTGATTGAACATTCTTCCAATTTTTTTAAAGACTAATGTCAGTAAATCCATGCTTAACAAAAATGACTTTAAGAGGTACTTCCTTCTGTCTTGGTGTCTGCAGTTTGTGTCCACTGTTATTCTCAGTCCAAACCAGATTATCTGAAAATGCAAGGTGAACCACAACAACTATGCAAATGGCCCACAGCTTTATTTATCTACAGTATAGTGCCAGACGACCCTGAGACTCCAAGCCCTTTGATTCTGTGTCTTAGTATCATTTCACAATGAAGTTCATTTATGAAAAAAATTAAATTTTAGTTAGTGGAAGCAATAATGCAATCATTTTTTTTTTCATCTGGCTTTACAAATTAAGCCAGAAGTAAAGAATCTATATATTATTATGGATTCAGAACTGAACTTCTATATCATAAATTAACCATATTAGTCAAACTGTACTATTTTATTTAAGAAACATGGCAAGAGTTAGATCTGTTATAAGATTTTAATATGCTAAAAAATGACTGCACACTTCTGTTTTTAGTCAAATAGATTTAGTATAAAGGATGCATGACATGACAGCCTAATAATATTGAAATGCATTTGCTGTAGCTAGCAAGAGTCTTACCTATAGTATATACCATTAAATATACTAAAAATGTTTAATAGTAGGAGTGCAATTATGCATTATGGATATTTGCACTACTAATGCATACAGTATGTTGCATTGGTGTCATGTATTTTGTGTTGTATATTTGTATTTACCTTGTTATGTATAAGGATGTGACTCCAAGAGAAATTCCTAGCAATTACGTTTGCCTGGAAATAAAGTTCTAAGTTCATATAAATCTCTGAACAATCTTGTTCAGTTTTGTATTTTGCGTTGTCTGTCCCCACTAAATTCCTTATCGGAATCTTAGAACCTCTAACATTAATTTGCATATAATTAGAGAAAAGCCTTTTGTTCTCATATACCAAAATTTTGGAATATTTTACTGATGGAGATACACCAGGGCAATAATGTGGAATATTACAAAAAAAAAAAAATTTTAATTCATTGTTTTAGTTTGGACTTTTCTTATTTTTTTGCCAATTGTAACGTTACATATAAACATCTATGTGTGGAAGTGTGTGTGTCTGTCCAGCCTGGAAGTGAGAGGTGGAGTTGGGGTAAGGGCTCCACCTCCAAGGATATGCAAGCAAGACCAGCACGTCGGCAAAACGAAACCTCTGAAGAAAGAATCACTCGCTTAGCCGCTAATACAGAAGCGAGGCGAGCACTTCAGCAAAATGGTATCCTTTTTACTTTTCCTCCCGCCGTTAATACACAAGCGAGGCGAGCACGTCAGCAAAACGAAACCTCCTAGGAGAGAGATGTCCAGAGTAGTTCCTTTCAATTACTTGACATCTCTATATTTCAATTTTTTTTCTGATGATTTCAATAGTTTTTAGGACCCCGGGCTTTTTACAGCACGGGCTTACCCAGCTAGTCAATTATAATAAGCACTGCAGTCGTCAATGCCCAATATTTTTCTATGTTTCCTTTTTACAGTTTTCTGTAATAGTTTTCTGATATAGATAATAATAAAAATAATAATACATTTTATTTATATAGTGCCTTTCCCATGCTCAAGGCACTTACAGAATATAAGAAAGAATGGCAGGGTATACAGTATATAGCATTGTACAAACCAAATAAATAAATAAAGAAGATTAAGGCAGTAAATTCAGAGAAAGCCTAACAGACAACTTAATTGATGGTCTAGCACACACACATACAGGTTACGTGAGCATCGTAGATACTACAACTTTTGAAGAGATTTGCTGCATCAAATCTTGCAGGACATGACATCATAATGATAATTAATAAGTTTATCCCATTTATGCTTTGTAGATTGCCATTTGGGGTTGGGGGATGGGTGGCCCAGGGTGTTAATGGTGGGGAACCCCTCTTTTTTTCCAGTTTTTGGAGTTTTAGTTTTCCTCTCCATAATAACCATTTGACCACAGCATTAGACTCTGAGCTTTAACATTACAACTGCATTTACTATGTAGTTAATAGTAATTTAAGTTATGCTTGATTCCTTTAGACACTCATATTCACTCCACACTCACTCCATGTTGTTTTATTAATTTATGTACTTGGAGCATTTATTTTGAATTAATTAATCCATTCATTCATCTGTTAATTTCTTTTTAATTGAACTTCTTTCTTTTAGTTTTTGTACTTTTTGTAAAAAAAATATGCTATATAAATAAATGTTAACACAGAAAATATTTTTAATTTTGCAGAATTCTTGAAACATTGAAAGGGTAATGAACTCTGGTTTGAGCAAAAGACTAGTTAAAACTCTCAGTGCTACCTCGTGAACACAGTGCCTTAATGCAGAGGGACAGGAGATGTCTAGCTGTTTTACTACAGTTCCCTCATGTTCAGTGATGCCAAAGTTAGAAAGAATTATATTGAAGGACAGATGTGTTAAGTGGTGCACAGCCATAAGCAAAGTCCTGTGAGGTGGGAGACCAACTGTCAAAACTGCAGCAAAAACCGTTCAGTTGATTAGGTAGAAAGGGATTAGTCTGTGTTGTGGGGATTTCCATCTGTCACCAGTAATCATTTTTAGCCTTTACAATCAGAGGAACAATCACTGGTGGAAAAAATGCTTTTCCAGCTTGTTCCTATCTGCGTTTAACATACTTAAGTTCCCTGTAAAGTTCATACTTTGTTTTTTTGTATTCAGACTTATCTCCACTTTAGGAAGCTTCCTCTTTATCTGGGTGTAACATTTTCAAGCAACAGTGACAAAACACTTTATTGTAATTCTTTAGTGTCATCATCAATAGGAAAATAAGTAGAAAATGTCATGTGTTAATAATATACTAAGAACAATTTGAGAAAATCCTTATTTGGAAAGATCACTTTGACCTGCTCTTCTCATTTGGTTTTCTAATTTTCCCATTACTGCTACACTCTAAATAGTGCAGCCAGAGGAAGAGGCTCATCCACAGGAGCCAGAAAAAATAGAAACTCTTGACAATGTCCACTTTCTTAACAACAACTTGTCCAAATTGTATGGACTTATTTATTATTTCTTCAAACCTCAGTAAACAATTCTCCATAAAAAATCCTAAGCAATGGTGTTGTATTCTAAGTGTGATACTACCTTGTCTATTATGCACACAATCATACATAAAATGAGTCCTTTAACTATTATTTTGCTTTGTAAGCTCATACTCAGTCTTAATGATCCTGTAAAAGTACTATGATTACTTCTGAAAAAGTCACAAATGGTTCTGCAATGAACAATTATTCAAATAGCTGGTATTTCTCATGCTGATTTCAAACAATCATTACAGTGTGATGAGTTTAGAGGCTCGTATCAGTTATTTGGTCTGTGAATCTGAAAGCACGTTTAAGAGCTTACCTGGGTCAACATGAGACTCCAGGAGTGAGACAGCAATGCGTAACCCAAGATCAATAATTTAAAAATCAATTTCAGTCAACAAGGCCCATTACTGGGGAGCAGCCACAGGTACTGGTGAATTTAAGCTACTTTAACAGTCTGGCATTAGATTAAACACTGGATGGGTAAGTCCACATTTTTTCTTTTGATCCAAATGTGGATGTAATGGATGTGTTACACAACAAATCGTTGAAGCTCAATAACACTGTTTTTGCATCTTCTAATATGGCTTTCTCATAGGGTTGTATACATTTTCTTATACTTACTGAACCTATAAAGTGGCACACTGACACAATAGTTAAGAAGGTAATTGTGTTTGATGCTTGCATATTGTCCCTGGGTTCTCATTTATTTCCTCAAAGGGACTTTGTGTATTAAATAAAAAACATATTGTTTAGTCTATTGACTTCTCATTACCCACGTATGTATGTGCCATACAGTCAGACATTTCTGATTGGCTTTCTTCTTCTTCTCCACTTCTGCTGTGTTTATTTTTTTGCTCCTTGCAAATCTAGTTTGGATTGAGAGGATTATGAATGTGAATGGATCTGGAATGAACTTACACTTTATGAACCTTGAACTAAAATGTATTATTTGTTATTGCTTCTGTGTATGTTTCTGCATTTATATCAAGGTATGTTCAATTTAGTCATTTCAAATAGTGAAGCAAAAATGTTTTTATTCTATAAACTGTAGTATTGATCTTACTTAAAGTTCACACAATCACACTTGCCTAGAACTGATGTTGACACCATCTACTGTATGTTCTTTCACCTCTGCTTTAATAAAATGGCAAATTATGAGGAAGCCCCAAGATCAATTATAGCATAAAGTTAGTCTTTGAAGCTGGTCCGTTAAAATTTGTTATACAATAAGCCAGTGCTAATCTGATTATGAACTATGAGCCATTAAATCTACTGTAAAAATGGACCGTGCAGTAGTTTTGAACTCAATACCAGGCAGAAATATGAACCACTCTTCTGTGAAACATTAAAGTCCCTTTGATGTTATATTTTTCTACACTGCATCAGAGAAATGATGCCATGAAGTATGTTTTTATTAGTCCAGCCACAGACTGAAATGTGTGATTTTACTATTAAAAAGACAGTTTTCCCAAAAGAATAGCAGTTGTTAAAATAACATTGGATTAAATCCTACTCAAAAGAAAGCAGCTCACAGACATGAGACGGCTCATACAGAAATTTCCACGTATATTAAACATTACTATCTCTTAATTCATTCTTTGCATATGTCAAAACATTGTCTTATAAAGACTTTTTTCAGTGTTGTATGTTATATTTTGTAAAAGAGTCTTATTATTGTCACTTAGTATTTCTTTTTTGCACATATATGCTTTGTTCCTTCATTCAAAGAAGAGTGAGAAATATACATTAAATGTCTTATACATAAATTGTTTTAGGAAGCCTCTATTATTAACTAAAGCTGAATTAAACTGAGCATGTAATAACTTCTATTTAATCCACATCAACAAATCTCTTGAGCAGTTCAGAACTGATGACTTATAAATATTACATGAGCTTTAAGGATATCATATTAACACCAAATTAAGTCTTCATTCAATTCTAGCTAGTGCTTTTCTCACTCTCCCATTTTTAATTTTGGCTTTTGTTTTGATCATTTCTTATCGTATAACTAACCTAATGGGCCTAGTAGTGTAGATTACTAGTGTAGCCAAGTGCTGATTGATCTTTTTTGCCTAGCTGAAGATCCTGAAGGGCACAAAGGACACTGTGGAATCCTCTGTTGGTGGTAAACTGGGTTGAAGTAAAGTCCTTGTTAGCAAGAATGTTGAATACAGAAGGTACAATATGGGCACTGAAACAGGTAAGTGGTTACAGATAACTGTTACATTTCTACTTACCCCAGTTTAGGAAAGAACCTAAGACGTTAGCTGGCAATCAGAAAGTTGCCAGTTCAATTCCCGTAAATGCCAAAAGGCACTCTGCTCTGTTGGGCCCTTGAGCAAGGCCCTTAACCTGCAATTGCTGAGCACTTTGAGTAGTGAGAAAAGCGCTATATAAATTCAAAGAATTATTATTATTATGTTAGGATTATCTATAAATGTTACTGGATCTTTTGATATCCCTCTCTTCAGGGACGGTTCTACTAAATAGGCAAACTAGGTGGTCACCTAGGGAAGCAAAGTCTTTAGGGGACAGCATGTTATCAACTCTAACAGATGTAGCCAATTGCAGGGAGCAGCACCCAACAATGTTCTTCAATCTACAATAATATACATAGCAAGTACTTTCAAGACTCCAAGGTGTGAGTGCAACAAGTGAGTCTTAGTGTGCAAATCTAAATTATAATTAGCCTCAGTACCGTAGAAGGGGTTTACTGATTTACGTAATCACTAAGATATTAACAGAATACAAAAAATATAAATTCTTAATGTGATTTCCTTAAAGATTCATCTTTGGGGCTTAGCAGCAGATAGTACCCCTAGTAACAAATCAATGGCACAATCATATTCTCTGTATTGGATGAGTCCATAATTATTAAGTACACCCATATACTTTTACATTGTATGGTAAGTCCTCTATTGAAAAACGTTGCAGTGTACATGAAGTTGTTATTTTTTAAGTGTTTTTCAAAACTTAAACATCCCCCAAATTCGATTTCTCCTGGCATCCAGTTATATCTGGGGCTATGTTTCCTTAACCAGGGATAAGCTAAAACAATTTGTGAAATGGTACTATTAAATAACATAAACTTTAACTTATATAAGCAGACAACCTATTGGTAGTTTTAAAATAGAGTGATGTATTCATTAAGACCTTGCCTGATAGGTTCACCATTTGCTTGTGTTGCAGTGGATTTTTTAAGTTACTTTGTTAAAGGTGTCTTATCTCACCAAATGATCTGCTCACTTGAAATCAATCAGTCAAGCCTGACATTTCAAATATATTTATTTATTTTCACATGCAGATATTTGGGAAATCAGTCAAACAAACTTCAGCCTGAGCTACACTCCCATCTTTCTGTAATAATTTTAGTATTATTTCAAAAATTGTCAGGTCATGAATTTCCACAGTACCTGCACATCACTCTAGAGGTTTCTTTCCTTTGTACTTAATGTTTTCTTTTAGTTGGTTTCTTTATCATTTAGAACCTAAGAGGTGATTTTGAATATTGTCAGTTCTAATTCCACATTCCTTCATAGAGAGCGTCTGATTCTTCTCCAATAAAAATGGCTTCTATGTTTATTAATTGTGAACAAACCCAATCCATTTTAGGGTCAGTCATTTTCTCAGGTCCAAATTTATGTGCTCTTACAATGGGAAGAAGCAAGCCAAAAAACAAAATGGTCATTGGATGAAACAGAATGCAAACCCATCAAACAATCAGGGGTTAAAAACACACAATCAAAAGGAATAACCAATATGAATTCCATTAATTTCAATAATACATTCCACAATAGATTCTACAAAAGCTAAAACACAAGGGTTTTACGAAAATATTCAGAAACGTGGTCACTGTTGGAAGCACTTTGCCATCTAAAACAGGATGGACATGATGACATCATCCATTATGTGACCTCTGTATCGTGTGAATAGCAAGAGGCATGGCGACCATAAACAGCAACCATGTGAAGACTGTGACAAAATGGAGCCCACCACACAAAAAACAAAATACAAAATGTTGTTGCCAGAAAAATTATTTTAAAACATAATCACCATTATTAACAACATTAACTCTCAAAATAAAAATTAAATTAAAACCTGGAGGTACAAAATTAAAATTTACAACATTAACATTGTCAAAATGTACAAAATGTCACATGAAATTTGAAAACAGCCCATCTTAAAACCTCAGAATCACTGCAAACAGATTATGACTATTGTCAAAAAGGTCATCTGGTTAATCTGGTGATGATCTTGTGTTTGTTATTTACTTTAGGTTATAACTACTTTTATTAGGATGCTGATCTTTTATCATTCTTGGAATTTATACCAATATTTACATTTTGATTGTATTTTTTTATTGTTTTATTTCTATTTATTTACACAGTCTGTTCTCTGGATATTCTGTTAATTTTCTTTGTAAATGTTGTCTTCAAAAATTTTTTGATTGGTCTAATTTTGTGGTATTTTTTTCTTGTTAGTGAAATTCTTGGCTTTGCCAACTATCACGATTTTTTGTAGTCACGATTCTGAGCATAATACAAGTAGACACATGGGCATCATAGGTAATAAGCTGATTAAACTGAGTGCTGAGAATGACTGAGCTATGATTGTGACATCCACCCCTCTTTAGACATCTCTTGTTGCTCTGCAGGCTGCATCAAGGTGTACTTGAAATGACTGTGAAGATGATCGAGTGTTAGCATTCATTGCTTCATTGTGGTTTGTAAAATGAAAACGACTATTAAGTAACTGGTTAGTAAGCGGTTAATTGAAATTTTAAATATCTTCACTGGCATACAAGAGTACATGGTCTATTTTTGCTATATTTATACATTAATTTACACACATTTTGTATTATTTAATATTGGAGGCTTTACAAGAATGGTTTAAATATGAATTGTAAGCTTTGACACAAGTTTCATTTCAAGGGAAGACTAAGATGAAGATGAAAACCATGTAAAGGACTCCTTTGTATATAAGTTTTGTTTTGCCTAAATGCTCCCATAATGTTGTAGTTGCAGAGAAAAGAAGGGATAAACAGGTGTGTAGGACATGTACAAATTGTTTATTAGTATATTTTTGTAAGAAATATTTGAATTAGAAAATAAAATGAACAGCCCCACCATGTCTTGCTGCTAGCTATCAGTCCTAATTATTTAATATCTTATAACCAATCTCTACTGCTTTTGGGATTGCTCTGGCAGCATAAAACAACAAGAGGCAATGCCTCCAAAATAATCCACAAAACAAATCTTATCCCAATACAACCCTGATCTCAGGAAAATGGAAAGCCTCTGAAAGCTATGGGTCAAAATTCAAAACAAGAAAAAGTCCCTAAAAACCTCAAATATATCTTACCAGAGGGACAACTGTGAAGACTCCGGTTGGAGAAGAGACAAGACCACAAATAAAATGAATAGAACAGTATTGGTAAAATAGCAAGACTCCAAAATATCAAAAAGGAGGCAAAATAATTAGCCTAAAAAGGCAATCTACTATGACTACATCCCAATGCGAATATAGAAATCAGTGTCTATAAACAGAATAAAAATTTCAGAAAATCCAGCTAGACAAAAGAGCTCAATACTTAGAACACATTTGAATGAACTACAGGGACTTGGTGTCCCATATATAAAGATTAGAAGCATTGCCTAAAAATGAGTTTACAATGACCCTGCCTCTTGGGGATCAACCCACAAAATACACAGAATGTGGCAGGACAAATATTTACCAGCTAAATAATCACACAATAAAATAATATGGGTAAATAATACACAAGACAAATAATAAAACTATTAACAAACTAAAATAATATTGCTATATAATACATAACAAGACAAATAATAAAAATACAAAACAATATGTGCATAAGCAAAAACATCAACAATGAACAATCAAAATTTAAAAGGTAACTGAAGCATAAGCCAGAAGAAGATCCTTGGCTTAAAATTGACTATTGTCATTCAGCTACTGGACATTTAGAATGCCAACCAGCTTTTGGGTCTTTTTCTAAACACTTGAGTCTGTCCCAGAAAGCAAGATTAGTGTGAAATCCAGTAAAGGTAAGTCGAGGTGCAAAGAAATTGGACTAATTCTGCTCCAGAAAACCTGGATTTAGACAAACCTGCATTTCTGGAATAGATTAAGACAGAATTGCATGATATGTGAGGCCAAGTATAACTTACTAATCCTGCTTTTTGGAACGGGCACAAGGTTTCCCTGTTAGAGAAAGAACATTTGATGAAACTCAGCCCAGATATTGGGGCAACCAATGCCCTTTAACTAACCTACAGCGAGCATGTCTAATGTGAAGAATTAACACTTTGATGTTGCAATAATTAAGAAGCAGAGCATTTAATCATAAGATCAAAGCCTGTAAATGTTCTGTCCGAAGTGCTGATCCCAGCTGTACTACATAAGAAGCAGAAAAAGACAACAAAATGTTGAAAATGTCATGCTGCTTTCTGAAAGAACAGGTGACGTCGAAGCTCAACTCCTTCATCAAATTCTGCTCTGTAAAATGTAATTTGATCCCAAACAGATATTATGACATGTCCAGAGAAATGTCTTCATGAACATTACTGTTTCATATCTGAAGCTTTAAACTATATGAGCAACATTATATTGCATGACATATTTTTTTTTTGTAAAGGACATATTGTAGATGCCACATTTATCATCCACACACACATATACACAAGTTCTCTTTCCAAGACAGATAGAAATAACCGCCATCAAAGAAGAATTCCAAAGAGTCACAGGTAGGGCAATAACTTTGAAACAACTGCACCTTTTCTGAGCAATAATAATTGATAATAGACTTACTGGTAGAACTTTAGAAGAACCGCACACGTTTTGACCATCTGTGGAGTCCTTTGCCTTTTAAAGAAACTCCTATGAAGAGTCTTGTCATCAACAGATACCCTTACCCAATATGCTTATTGATGCAGTTTCAATTTGGCGATCTGTAATGGAATAAAGTCATGATATTACTTCTGTATTGTATTGTAGTTTATTTGGCTGATGGCTTTTACGAATGAAGCACACATATGTATATAAAATACTGAGTATCAATGTGTTCTCTTATTCAAATAACAGAAGAGACCACTCATTTAATTATTGTACAAATCTTGAGGCCAAATATTCAGGGTCTCAGGACTGAACAAATTAATCATTAAAATAATGGGCACTGTGAGTCTTCTGTTGCAAATTTATACATAACAGTAATTAACTGTTAATGTTTGTCATCTCTAACAGAAACCACTACAACAGCTCTATGTATGCTGAACACTTAATTTTATGGGTCTAACATTTTTTCAAAGATATTGAAATTGCAAAGATGGAGTACAATGCTTATTTGAGTTCATGTAGCATTTCAAGTACAGTTATACCATCAGGGGTGTATTTTGCACAGAGCAACCATTTACCACACAAAGTTTATACGTATTTCACTGATTAACTGTTTTACACATTCACTCTGTTGGTGATATTCCCCAACATCATCTCTTTTTACATGGATGCTGTTGTTGTATTGCTCTTCTTTTGGATGATATGCCTGTAATCTTCATGTACTTTCATCATCACTTTTTGCTCAGCTTGTTCTCAGGTTGTTCTCCCTATTTTGGCTCAAGGATTATCTAATTTCTCTTTGTGCGACTCACCCCTGGACACAGATAAAGAACTTCAGCTAAAGACAAATGATTTGCACATGTTCCTGTTTCCATTGTTGGATGAGAGACCCTGATTCTGATGATGTGCTCACTTCTTGTACCTTAACAATTTATTGCTTTTATAAGTTAATTCAGTATTAAAAGTAAATACTATTTTCCATTAGTATTCAAGTGTTTGATTATGTGTTGCCTGTTTTTCTAAACTATTATTACTGCATATTTGGTAGACAGTGTTAATTAAGATGACTCACAAATTTAAGATACATCACAAGTGTTTGCATATATTTGTTTACAATATTACATTTGATGCACAAGAAAGCTAATTGACTTGGTAAAGGGGGTCTTTCTGCTGCTAAGAGGTGTGAACTGAAGTTATTACCTTCTGTTTTAAAGTCCAATACCATACCAGCTAGGTCATGCTGCCTAAGGAACAGTGTCTTAAAGCAAGAATATTTTTTGAATTGTAATCCATCCTAGATGTGACAATCTGAGTCTGTAAAGTATGCCTTGCAGAAAGCAGATTGCATTTTGATTTGGTTACACAAATGTGTCACACATTTTTCAGTAAATTTGCCTAATTACAGTGAACTTTTGGTCACTTCATTCTCCTTTGTATTCAAGTGTTTCTTTTCTGTCAGTTAAGTATTTTATTCACATTCTTTGGAAGTTTAGACCTGTTTTGTTAAACAGAGTAATTGACAACTGTAAGTAGTCATCCTGGATGATGACAAGTACAGTAATTGTGGGTTCCTAAATTCTACTATAAACAAAACTCAAAGGAGATACTTACAGTGCATTTTCTCATGGCTCTCTGACATTAATCACTCTCTGGGCCTCCAATTACTCAAGTACATCTTTGCTACATGACTTATTAATATTTGAAATAGTAGCTGATGTCTTCATAACAGCTCCCAGTGTTGTTGCTGAAATAGATTCCCTGTTGCCTTTTAAAGGTGACTGAATGAGATAACATAAAAACTTTCCAATTAATTTTGCAAATAAGTCATATTTGTTCAAAAGTTAAAGTTAACTTACACTTTTAAATAGTTCAAAAAATTTTTCAGGAACGCTCAAACAAAGTTTTTTTTGTTGTTTTTTTTTTGATAAAGTGGAATTTTTAAAAATAGAATAGCACTGCCCTGTCTTAATCCTTTTCATATTTGCTAATGTCAACCTGCTTCTTTCATCTTTCTTGGGCACCAATGAATTATGATACTGTCCAAGAGTAAGTAGAAGAACATCATATTTTTTTAAACATCTGGATATTGTGATTTATTTATTTATTCATTACTTGAGTTTTTCTCACCATTTTGGAGTCAATTTTGCCTTGTGGGTCTTCCATTTTTGACATATTGTTATAATTTCTGTTGGTAATCATGTGGATACAATTGTGACATCACACATGTAGGAAAGATGTTGTGCGGGGATTTCTGAACACAATATTTGATTGTTGTTTTGAACTATGACACATAGATATTATCTGTTTGAATTGTTGTCTTTTTCTAACAACTCTTCTGTTTTGCCCCTTTTCTCTCAGTCCTGTGGACTTGACATTTTTATATCTTGGCCATAATAAATATTACATCCTCCTAGAGAGATTTGTGATCAATAGATATCAATCCATTATTCAACTCACTATATCCTAACTACAGGGTCACAGGGGTCTTCTGGAGCCAATCCCAGCCAACACAGGGTGCAGGGCAGGAAACAAACCCTGGGCATAGCGCCAGCCCACCGCAAGATCAATAGATATTAGAGGTTTAAATTATGCCAAATGTTGAATGACATTTCATTGGCAAAGAATTTATTTTGAGACATTAATAAAATATACATATAAACACAGCTCATTTTACTGCACTGGATTTAGAGGAACTTTGGCCTGTTTTTCTGTTATTTACAGAATTTTTTTTCTTTTTAATTTTGAATTTTTTAATTTATGATTTAACACTTGTGGTATTGTGCATTCATAATATCATTGGACACAATTTTGATGATTCCATTAATTTTATTTTTGGTATTGTACTCTTCACTAAGTTATTTTTTACATATTACAAATTGCATATTCATATATTATGTAATGCTCACAAATAATAATACAGGTTGTAATAATACAAAATAAAACTAATTTTAAAGTGATTTATGTGAAACGTCATGCTTTCTGAAAGAACAGGTGACACAGAAGCTGAACTCTTTCACCAAATTCTTTTCAGTAAAATGTAATTTGACCCCAAACAGATATTCTGTAATCGAAGCATTACGCACATCTGAATCTGTTCCTCGGAGGGTCGCAGTCAGGGCAGGTAATGGAACGGTTCTTACGGATGACACTGCAGTTGTGACTCGCTGGGTTGCCTACTTTGACCAGTTGTTCAAGCTGATCCTCCGGCTAGGATGTTGGATATCTCTGGGTCCACGGTTCTTGAGGCTGATCCTCCAATTAGCTGTGAACCACCCAATCTCACTGAGATTGCACAGGTGGTGAACCAGCTTAGGCTGCAGGGATCTGTCGTATCTGGGGTGAACTTCTCCAGGCTGGTGGTAAGGCTGTCCTCCTGGGATTGCAAGCAATCTTTACCTCCATTTGGGAGACTGGCATCATCCCAACTGACTGTCATCCCTATCTGGAAAAGGTAGGGTGATTGCCTGGATTGCAGCAACTACAGGGGGATAATACTGCTCTCGGTGCCAGGTAAGGTCCTTGCTAGGGTCGTCCTCAATAGGATCTGTGATCACTTCCTCACCTACCAGTGACCAGAAAAGTATGGTTTTATGCATAAGAAGTCTATCATCGACTGCATTATGGCACTGAGGGTTCTCATGCTATCGGCAGAGTTTCTTTGCAGCCTTTGTCGATTTTCACAAGGCATTTGACTCGGTTGATCAAGCTGCCCTGTGGGACATTCTAAGGGTTCGCGGAATCCCCTCGAGGTTGCTGGATATCATGGCCGGCCTGCACACTGGTACTGTGAGTGCTGTGCAGAGTGGAGGAAGGACCTCTGTGTTTTTCCCAGTTGATTCTGGGGTTCGTCAGGGGTGTGGTCTTGCTCCTACTCTGTTCAGTGCTTGTATGGACAGGGTGTTGGGGTCCATGGTCCAGCAGCTGTGGGGCATCTGTTGTTGAAGAAAGGTTCACGAATCTTGACTTTGCTGACGATATTGTGATCTTCATGGAGTCAATGGAGGCTCTGATTGGGGAATCTGAGTGTCTGGGCTTGCGAGTGTCCTGCATAAAAACCAAGATCCTTTAATGACCTCTTGAGCAAAGCCATTAGCAGTGTGTCTGTCTGTGGACAGACCTTATCGAGAGGTTTACTTACCTTGGCAGTGACATTTATAATCTTTGGTGAGTCTTCCTTTGAAGTCAGTAGACGGATTGGGAGAGCATGGGGGGTCATGAGGTTGCTGGAAAGGGGTGTGTGGCGCTCCCGATGTCCATACAAAAGGATGATGGTCCAAGTCTTTAGAGTCCTGGTGCGTCCTGTCTTGCTATATGGTTGCAAGACATGGATGCTATCCAATGACCTGAGACGAAGACTGGACTCCTTTGGTACTGTGTCTCTCTGGAAAATCCTTGGGTACCATTGGTTTGACTTTGTGTTGAATGAGCGGTTGCTCATGGAGTCCCAAATGAGGCACATTACCTGCATTGTGAGGAAGCGTCAGTTACGGCACTACGGCCATGTGGTGCGTTTCCTCGAGGATGATCCAGCTCGTAAGATCCTCATTGTTGGGGATCCAAGTGGCTGGACCAGGCCAAGGGGCTGCCCACGTAACACCTGGCTGAATCTGATAGTCTTTAAATGTAGACAGAGGGTCATTTCCGGAGGGTTGGACTGGACCGCATATCTGCCTGGGGGGTTGCAAACTGGGATCCCGAGTTGTTTCGTCATGTAGTGGGTGCGGCAACGCACTGTACCAGTGCATGCTCCCCGACTTGACTTATGTGAAACATTATCTTACATATAAACGTCTACACATGGAAGTTTGTGTGTCTGTCTGTCTGGCCCGGAAGTGAGAGGTGGAATCGGGGTAAGGGTTCCACCTCCGAGGATACACAAGCAAGGACAGCACATCGGCAAAATGAAACCTCCAAAGAAAGAATCACTCGCTTAGCTGCTAATACAGAAGTAAGGCGAGCACAGAGGCAAAACGGTATTCCTTTTACTTTTACTCCCGCCGCTAATACACAAGCAACATGAGCACGCCGGTAAAACAACACCCACGAACAAAGACAAATTCGCTTAGCCGCTAATGCACAAGCGAGGCGAGCACATCAGCAAAACAAAACCTCATAGGAGAGAGGTGCCCAGAGTACATTTCAATTTTTTTTCTGGCAATTTCAATACTTTCTAGGACCCTGTGCTTTTTAAAACACGGGCTTACACAGCTAGTATATCCATAAATATAATCTTTGAAATATGACCAAGTTGACAAATAAAAATGGAAAACAAAAACTCTAGTCAGTAGCATCCCAGGAGATAATTAACCTCTGAAAGGTCAGTGTTCTGTTATAACACAAAGTCAAAAGACAATGCCGGACTCAGTGACAGTTCTGAAGGCCAACGTTAAATGACGCATTTTACAGTATATATTTATGCTGGGCAGTCTAAGAAGGCAAAATCATTTCCTCTTTGGTTTCCAGGGGCCTCATGTATAAACGGTGCGTATGCACAGAAACGTTGCGTAAGAACTTTTCCACGTTCAAATCGCGATGTATAAAACCTACACTTGGCGTAAATCCACGCACTTTTCCACGGTACCTCATACCTTGTCGTACGCAAGTTCTCCGCTCGGTTTTGCAGACTGGCGGCACCCAGCGTCAAAGCAGTGCTACTGTTCCTATGTGGTTACACCTTATTTTCCTGACGCGGCTTTATAAATACACCGAAACTAACCGCATATTGTTTATTAGTGTAATGCATCTGATTGTAATTAACTTGTAACAATATAATGGTAGAGGGAACAGCCATAGTATTCCAAATACCATAACTGCTTTAGCATTGGTACTTTCACTTCTTCTTCTTCTTCTTTCAGCTCCTCTTGTTAGGAGTTGCCACAGCGGATCATCTTTTTCAATATTTCTCTCACTGCACCACTCAGAGTATTTATATCACTGTATCTGAGTGTGAATCACAGCAGCAGCTGATCGGAAAGGGAATTATCGGTATACAGCTTCAAGGACACGCTGTCTCAGCCACTGCAAAATGTTTTAAAGCCTTTCCTGTATGGACCTCGTGGTTCAGAAACAGTGTCATTTATAAGGTGAAATTCAGATATGTTTATTAAATAATTAAACATGTACTATGAAGATATTTCAATGTTCTTTAAACGTTTTGAAGAATCGTCGCTAAGCTTACAGATGGCTTAACGTCTATTACAGAGCTGATTGTATGGCGATCGGTTACTTGGGTAAAGAAAAGCACTGACTGCAGTGACGGCTACGCCAATATATATTGAATATAAAACAGAAAGATAAAATAACAACACAGCTAAAAACACAGCGACGAATTTCGGCAAAAGTTAAATGCTTGTGTCATGAGCACGAGGCAGCTATGCAGTGTCCGCAACGGACGTAGCCATCCACCGTGCATAAGCTACCTTACTGACGGGCGGCGAAGGAGCCACCGATTCTTCCTCTGCCCAGTGCCACCACAAGCCTAGAGCCGCCCCTGATTGTACTGCTGCAATAAATTATTTCATCGAAGTGAAACACATGTTTAATAACGTGCTTTAACTCCTATCATCATGAAAATGATATCACGTATACATCTCAGTATTTTAGTTATTCAGAGAACTGTAATATTACAAATGTAATTGATTCTGTGTCCAATTGGAGGAAGAGAGCCAGTTTAAAAAGCAAGGAGTGATTCACACACATAGAGCACAAGATCAAATACAAAACAAAGCATTTAACGTGCTACTTTAATTACGATGTGATTTGAGAAACTGGTTAATTAAACGATTTTAAGATGAAGTTTATGATGTTCTACTTTAATGACAAAATAAACTACGTGATTAAAGTGGAAATGTCGAGATTGAAGTTGACATTTCGTGCTTTTTCCTCACTGTGTGCCTTTTTTCTCTGTACCCTAATAAGCTTTCATATGACACTCAGACAGTGGGCTTACAACTCGGCTTTTCACGCGACTTTGATATGTGACTTCTTTTTATTTCCGGCACTGTGCGATTTGTGAATGTGAGCTTTCAAGTTTCTCCAACACGCTATGTCACTCGATCAACTTCCTTTTGTTGATTATACCACGGTTTATTTGAACAAATAGTATGTTTTTCATTTGCCTCCACTTGGTATTCGCTGAAATTCTTATATTTTCCCCGTGCTTTTCCCATTGTCTTTTCACAGAAGGCTGCGCTTAAGGGCGATTTATATTGATTTGCATATTCAAATAGGCGTAATTCTGGGAGGATTTGGGGCGTTACATAATGCGCTTGCACGAGCGTTAGTTTTCACGCTGATCGGGATTTATGTAGCGGAAGAACGTGGAAGTTGGAGTACGCACAGATTCCTGCATCTGGATTTTTCTGTGCGTAAACACATTTCGGCTTTTGTGCTTAAGCCATGTTATAGTGCGAGTTCTACGCACGGCGTTATACATGAGGCCCCAGGTCTCCAAGTATCACTGATGTCTTCCCCATGGTTAAAGAGGTAGAGCAGTAGCTACAAATTCAACAGCAGGAATTTCAAGAAGAGAAACAGAATAGAAGAGGGCTAGTAACAGTTCACAATTATTGTAATACTATTATTTTTGTGCAAATGACTAATAAAGAGAGATGTAATAACAACAGCTAATCAACAGCTCTTATCAGGGTATACTGTAGTATGCTAAAGTACTGAGTTTAAAAGATAAGACTAAAGGGACAGCTCTCATTTATACAAGCAGGCAGATCATCCCATAACAGGGTAAAATCTTGACAACCCACTGTTGTTTTATTCATCCTAAAACTGTTTACTAGATCAACATCTTGAGTTCTTTAGCATGCTCTGGTTTGTATATAATAAGTTCAGACAGGTTAGTAGGGCTAGTTATAGCTTTATATGAAAGAAGGAGGATTTTGAAATCTGCTCAAAGTTCAAGTAGAAGCCAGTGTAAAGATTTAAGAATATGAGTTGTGTGGTCATATTTTACTTTACAGCTTTAGTAATCATTTTTAAGCAGCTTGAGATAAGTAAATGCTGCATATAGAATTGTGAGCAGCCTTTGAATAATGCACTGCAATAGTTAATCCTACTTGAAATAAATGCATAAACTAAATTTTTCAGTATCCTTCTCATTTTAAAACCATCCTAATTTTATTTTTTTTAAGCCATAAAAACATATTTTATATAGTGTTGTAATTTTTTTAAACAAAACTAATATCAAAGGTAATGTGTAAGGTGCAGTGCCTGTCAGTTGAGTAAATTCATATTTAGACCTTCTGAGTTAAAAATGACAAAATATCATTGCTATCTGTATAATTTCCAAGAAATTACATTTCCTTTTTTTCTGAATTTAAAGACAAGAAGTTATCATCGATCCACTCTTTTCACTCATTGACGCAATTAAGGATACTGTTGGAGAAACATCATTTGGTCTTAAACAAAGGCATAGCTGGGTATCGTCTGTATATGAGTGAAAATGAAGGTTATGTTTTCTAATGAAAGTGTGGAAAGTGCAAACAGTAAAAGGTTCAAATTGTGAGTCCTGTGGGAGAGAATATTTAACTTCTGAATATAATGATGGAGCTCTGTCAGCACATTTCTGTACATACTGAAATCATTTTGATAAATATGAACTAATTCATGCCTGACAGCCCAATGTAATATCCCAGCCTAAGTACGGTAACAGAATAGAAATGGCAATTGTGTTGAAGGCTAACCACATAATTATTGTTGCATTTCCTTCATCAGAAGATATTAAAATATTATTTATAACAGAGGTTTGTGCTGGCTCTGAACTATGACAGATGTAAAAACCAAAGTGCAACATCTTAGGTAAGGTACAATGGGTAAGGTGAGAAGACTTTAGGGACACAGTGTTATTTTGGAGAGTCTAGGTTAAAAGGATTGTCAAGTTTGATAGGCTGAATGGCTTTTTTCACAAAAAAATATTCTAATGTTCTAACTTACTCAAAACTATTGTGGACCCACATTTCATTCAGGGCAGATATTTGCAATGCTGTTAACAAAATCTACTCTTTGGTAAAATTTGCAAGCTCTCAATCTATTACTCTTTTTTTTCTGACAGTAATTTTAATAATTTTCTTACTTTTTTTATTGGCAAGGTTAATGTTGTTCGGGCTAATATTGTTCCAGCTGTCTTACCTAGTGCTCTCATCCACTCATGTTCTGAGTCTTTTGTGTTCTCAGACGTTTCACTTTCGGATCTTTCTGACTTGTTCAGGAAGATGAAACCTTCATCATGTCCTACTGACCTGTTGCCAACATCATTAATGTTAAAATCTTTGAGTTTTATAGGTCCGTGCCTTTTGAATATCATAAATTGCTCCTTGAGATCTGGTGTAGTTCCATTTTATTTTAAACATCCTGTAATTCAATCGTTGTTAAAAAAATATAATTCCGATCCGTCTATTTTGAGTAATTACAGGCCAATTTTAAAACTGGTTTTTATTGCCAAAGTTTTGGAAAAGGTGATTGAAGAGCAACTTTGTGCCTTCTTAGAAAAGCAGTGGTTCTTTGATTCTTTTCAATCTGATTTTTGGAGGCAACATTCTACAGAAACAGCTCTTCTAAAAGTTTTTAATGATCTTTTAATTGCTGCTGATGCAGGCAGGTGCTCTGTGCTTGTACTGTTAGATCTTACCGCAGCTTTTGATACGGTGGACCATTGGATCTGAATTAATAGATCAGAGCTGTTAGGTGTCTCTGGCTCTGCTGTGGACTGGTTCTCCTCTGATTTGTCAAATAGGAGTTTCTCAGTCGGTGTGGCTGGCTTTTCATCTGACTCCTTTGACATGTGGAGTGCCGCAGGGCTTGGTTCTTGGGCCTATATTTTTCTCTTTATATATTCTTCACCTATCACAGATTCTTAACTCTTTCAAGGACATCTCATATTATCTATATGCAGATGATATACAGCTTTATTTTTCATTTAAGCCCAATCATATTAATAATTTGATCACATTGGTTGATTGTCTGTCTCAGGTTAACGACTGGCTCAGTAGTAATTACCTGCAGTTGAATTCAGGAAAAACTGAGGTACTAATTGTTGCTCCTCCTGTTCTTCATTCTAAGATCAGTTTAAAACTATCTTCTGTCTCTCCTGTTAGTAAGTCGAGTCTTCATAACCTTGGGTTATTTTTGAATAGTTCCTGATGCTTAATGAATATGTAAGGTCAGTCAGTCGCTCATGTTTCTTTCATTTAAGAAATCTCTCAAAACTAAGAAATGTTTCAAAATCAGAATTGGAGATGATTGTTCATTCTGTTATTCCCTCACGGCTTGATTACTGTAATGCTCTCTTTACAGGTTTGAGCAAATCCTCTCTCTCACGCCTTCAGTTAGTTCAAAATGCAGCTGCCAGGCTCCTAACTTGCGCTAGCCGGAGTGATCATATCACCCCCATTTTACACACACTGCACTGGCTCCCAGTGTTTTATAGAATTCATTTTAAAGTTTTGGTGCTTACTTCAGAGCTTTGCATGGACAAGCTCCTGAGTACCTAACCAGCCTGCTCCAATGCCATACAGCTTGCCGGACTCTAAGATCTGGGCAACAGGGCCTTCTCATTGTCTCACACACTCGACCAAAAGCCCGTGGGGATCGTGCCTTTCTGTCTGTGGCGCCAAGACTATGGAATAGCCTGCCTTGAGGTCTGCGTGAAGTCGAGTCTGTTGATTCTTTTAAAAAAAACTAAAGAAGATTTTAATCAGTGCTGAATAGTTTCAGTTTGCTTATTTACTGTTTTAATTGGTTTTGTTTTAACTGTTGTGTTTGTACTGTATTTGCTGTTCAGCGCTTATGTGATCTTTTCTCTATGAAGGGCGCTATATAAAGAAAACTACTACTACTTACTACTTACTGGAATTATTTGTTTAATGACAAAAGAATATTTTTAAATGTGTCTACCTGATCATACATTAATAAGAAGACACATCCATTAAAAGTATTGGGTTGCAGAAAATAAAAAAGTAAATTAGTTAACTAAATGAACATATCTGCCCAGCAAGCATGGTTATTTTGCCTTTGTATAATGCTAGAATGTGATTCTTTATGGATTCATCATCCATTTTCTGATTTGGTGTATGGAGAACATTCCAATAAGTTGCACTTTAACAAAGAAATCTCTGTTATACAATACTGTATAATATGGTCCTCATCCTTATTTGTTTCCACCAAGAATAATTTGCCATTCTTAATGCATAGCAGATAAAGAGAGAAAATAAAACCTAAAACTCAATGAAAGAGAGTAAAAGTAAATGAAAAATACTTCCAAGGTAAGTGATTTTGGCAAAAGGCAATAATATATTATATGTTGAACAATTCTACATTCAACTAAAATCTGAAACAATTCTCATAACCGTTAATTCTGCAGCAATAATTGGTTTTCATAATCAACGGGAACACAAGTGATGAACCAATATTTATAAAAAAAAAAACATTCTTATGAAAAGAAAGAACCAAACTCTTTTATTGTAAGTTAAGGATGAAAATCAAGATAAATAATACAGTATATTTACCTCTCTGATCCTATGTTTTTGTTGCTTCCTTATGGAATTTTAACTTATTAGTGAAACCTGCCTGAATCCATGTTGGCTATTTGATAACACTCCCGTCCTTGACATGTTCAGCTCAATCCTTTCCTTAATAATTGCCTTCATTAGTTTACATATGATGCATGTTAAGCTTACTGGTCATTAATTTCTTGGATCAGCACTATCATCCTTATTATACACCATGATAATATTTGCTGCTGTTATAGATAGACAGATAGAACTTTATTTTAACATGGACTTTTACCGAAGCTCCTTAAATAAATCAATATATAAATAGGTAGATAAATTAATATTTATATGCAAACATTATGGTCTGAACTCACACTAGAATGACTAAAAAGCAAGAAAATTAAAAACGGAACCTTCTGACTTGGCTTTCACACTCACAGTGAGGCATTATGCAGGGGTAGTACTTTTGGTATAAAGGAACCCCAGTAGCATTTCTTGACACATTTCTGCTGAATGATTCATTCCTTGCAGTCTTCAGAAAATTCTCTAGTGTGCAGAAATTTTTTTAAAAATATATGTCAAGTGTTCATTTATTAACTTCATTAAGCACACAGGGAGAAATATTATTGGTTCATTTTGCTTGTTAGATTTTAGCCCATCAAATCTTCTCTCTTTACAATTTCCAAATTTCTAAGTACCGCCTTAGTAGTCCCTGTTACTTATCAGAGCTTATTGACTTCTTCACTTTTGTAAACCTAAGAAAAATGAAAGTTCAAAGCATTTGCTATTTCACTGTTGGTATGATCTAGGTCTCATCACTGTTCCTAATATTCTGTGTCTCCTTGTTGACATGCTTCCGAAATACACAAGCATGCTTCATTCACAACGTACCCCAGCTCTTGGACATTTGAGAAAAACAGCAAAAGTGAGGAAAAAAGCCGTAGCAATTACTACCCAACCTTTAGTCGCAAACAAAAGCTTTTAGGAGAAAACATTCTATTTTTGTAAGTTTCAGGCATAAGCAGCCTGTAGCACCCAGTATAATCCACCAGCAAGGATGATCTCAGCATGCAATTTTTACTCTGTGTTCTAGCCAAAAAGAGCTTTGAGCTCATATGCTCTATTTCAAGTGGGTTGGTGAAACTGAATATAAAGCATTTTGAGTAACAGTATGGGAGAACCTTTCCATGCTTTGTTGTTTTAGTGTGCATTTGCTTTTGAACACTACTTTTCTCTACAGCAGACCTCAAAATCATATAACTGTAGATTGAGTTACTATTTCACATGACATATTTACTGAGAAGGTGATTTGTAGTTGTGGTCACCATTACCATAAGCCAATATATGCAGTTACAGCTTAAAGTTTTTAGCTGTTAATAGAGATTTAATGAAAACTTGAGAAACATTGGCATATATCTGAATTTTCACAGTTACGAAGTTGGAAGAAAAATCCTGAGGTTTTCTACAGAATGAATATTTCTTAGGACTGACCACAAATCCATAGGTAAGAAAGAAACTGTACAGAGTATGGGGGATGGGGAGTAGCTGATAGCACATAACATAATACCTTGGGGATTAATAAAGTATCTATCTATCTATCTATCTATCTATCTATCTATCTATCTATCTATCTATCTATCTATCTATCTATCTATCTATCTATCTAACATAATATGGTGTTGGGAAATGCAGCTTTTGCAGGCATGTAAAAGCAATATTGTGGAATGTGACAGATCATGGGATTAATACTGCATTCATCTATTGTTATTTGACTTTACTTGTATGCATAAACAAGAGTATACTTGCTAGAGTATGGCTTGCTTTGATTTAAGTCTTACCAAAAAACTAGTGAGCCTTGTGCCAGCCAGACCCTTTAAATATGCATTAAAAAAATTAATATATGAGGTAAAAAATGAATTTTCTCATTATTAACAGGCAAAGCAATGCATGAGGCAGAGCCACATGGAAGGAGTGATGGAACACTGGAGATGTGTTGGAAGGAGACAGTGGTTTCAGGTGTAGAATAAGCCTTAGGTAGCAATATCTCTTGCTTACTGTGGCAAAAAACATTAAAAAAAAAGACAAACTAAATGCTCATAATTACAAAATCTCACACAAAACAAATTTATGGGGTAATTTTATAAAACTGTACTTAAAATGAAACTTTGCTGTTTTACTCATCACTACTGCTTGAACATTCACATTGCCAGTTGTCACACACTTGCAAATAGGAGGCAGCTAAAGGGCTTGAGTAATGCTGATACAACACCAGACCGGAGGTGGCAGGGTGTACTGACTGTCTTTCTCAGTTCCTTGTAGGTCAGTGATGGGAAATCCCACCTACTTCCGGCACCAGAGATGACATCATTTCAAGTTCCTGCCCCAATGACAACACTTCTTCTGCGGGCCTTTAAAGCCGCCAGCTTACCTCTAGTCTGACAGTTCTGATTTGGACTTGATCTTGTGAACACCCTAGTTCAACTATTTAAAGTTTTGCAGCTGGGTTATAATATACGGGTGGCTGCCCCAAACCTTTATGATGTCTAGAGTGGTTGACTTATCACACAGTACAAAATGTTTGTCCAAAAGCAAAGAAATTCATTTGCAGAAGAAAGGGAAAAATAGAAAGCTGCTGATAAAAGAGCATTGAAGTGACACCATGTGGCTTTTGTAGGAGAACTAATGATCTTATCATTATGACGGCCTACTTTTATAATAGATTCCATGTACTCATGTTCCTTTGTCAATACATATCCATCGTGTGAGTTTATATCATGCATGTGGGGTCTCTGGAGCAAAGTATTGTTGGTCATCAGCTGCAAAATACAAAAATGGAAGCAAAGAAAATAGGTTACAAAATATCAAAGGTGACATGAAGCACTCTCAACCATTTGATATATCTTTCTGAACTAAAACATAGATCTTTAAAGATAAATCATGTACATGAAATATATATGGCAACTTGACTGTGAGGTAATTAGTCCTTTTGAATCACAGGTCCAGGGAGTTGCATTCATGCTATGGTTTTGTCACTGGAGTTTGCACGCTTCACGTGTCCATTGTTTTTCTCCATGGACTCAAGTCTCCTACTGTATTACAAAAATGTGCCCTCACCTTGTACCCCTGCCCTGAAAGAAGTGAGTTCAGGAAATGGATGGGGGGAACATGATGACAGAAGTGTTGCATATGCAGAATGGACTGAGGATTTTAATATTTACTTTGGGCCAGGTATTAAAATTGACTGATTGAATACATTAGTTAGCACTTTTACAAACAAATTAACATTACTAAGTACACAATCAAGTAAAATATAAGAACTTATTTATAGCAGCCTGGAGTCTTGTTAATATTTTTTAGGTTTTTCTCACCATTAAACCCATAGCAGACATTCCAATGCATGTAAATGCTGAGGTTAATTTTAGCTTGAATAAAGGGTTCTAGAAAATGGATGGATGGGCAGATGGGTGTTCTTCATAAGATACTTTTCATTTTCATATGGATGCAAAACAATTTATTGTATAGTGCAGAATAAAAAGCAACAGTCTCACATGATGTAATATATGCACTGTAAAATCATGAGGACTGCTAGGTGAATCTAAACAATTCTAGCTGAGTCCAAGTCCTATATCTGCTCAGATGGCTCCAAATATAAGACCCTTCAGTGACCTTAAAAATTAGCATTTGCGCAACAGTCTGTATGATGCAAAGAAGGTGGTGTAGTGAAAGGTGCTATGCAAATGTTGTTATTTGGGGAGTCAGTACACAAACCAGCATTGTGTTTCCTTCTTTGCATGTTTAACTAAGTGGAAAATGTGCAGTAGAGAGCAAGTGGTACATTGTGTTCCCATTTCCTGAACAGTAGAAAGAAATAAAAGCATCCTATCTTTCTATATAAGACGCTACCGTGGCTGTTCGTTTGTCCGTCCAGGATTTTAAATCACCTGTAGCTCGCAAACCATTTGAACTATTGACCTGAAATTTGGTACACATATACTACGTGACATCTACTATCTGCTTTCAGGGTGATGATTTTTATTACTCTTTTTATTTTTATTTTATTGTAGAATCAACTCTCGGCAGTGTGCAGCAGGGCGGCCATAGGCCGCATTCATATGGGCACCATTCTCATTCCCTACCACCTTCGCTAATCATTCTTGAGGCAGATTGAAGACTTAAGTGCCAGCTTAAGTGAAAAATTAAAGAAAATGTACTAAGTAATTGCAACACAAAAACTAACAATCAGTTTTAACGCGAAAAGATGCCAATGAAAGAAGAAAAGCAGCGGGCCTCTTGGGTGGAGAAAAGAAGAGCTGCTCAGGAAACTGCAAGTGCATCAACCTCTGAGCAAACGAATGCTAAACATGCAGAGACAGAGAATGAAGACTAGGAATGTTCAAGTCAAGTGTATTCATTGCATGTTATCGTGCAGTATGCCGTTACTGGTCTATATATATATATATGCTTTTTAATTCTGCTGAATATCATGCTACTATGTCAAATATATAAATAAATAAATTATATATATATATATATATATATATATATATATATATATATATATATATATATATATATATATATATATATATATATATATAAATAAATAAAAATACTTCTGTATATAAGTATTCAGTTTTGGAGTGTGTTCAGCTAAAATGATCAAACCTAGACAGGGTACTACAGTATGTCAGTGAAAGAAAGATGCAAGTCTGCTGTATAATTATTTTAATTACAATTAAACCTGATTTTTAAAAATACAGTAGTTCACAGTATTGTGACTTTTTCATACATTTATTTGTAAGGGGAATGTTGTCATTGTTACACTTTGGTTGAAGCATTCTTATACTTTTTATGTTGACTGTTGTGTAAATTAAATTATTACCATGTACTGTGAGATTATTCATAATTGTCAAAAGTATTCAGTTTTCTCAGTCACTTATTGATGGTGATATGTTAAATCTTGATGTAATGGTTCATTAAAAGTCATGCTAATTGCACAACTTATCATCACGAAAACAAGTCTGTATATTTTTGAAGTAACTGGATGCCTATGGTATATGTTTCAGTCTAAGTATACTTTTTATTTATTTGCTGTATTTTTTCTCTGAGACAAGTAAACACAAATTTTATTTTACTGTAATAATAATAATAACCTTGACTTAAACTGGTGTCATTAGTCTGGGGCCAGGTGGTAATAACTTGTGGAATATGACAAACTCAACCAAAACTGACGGAAGAGACTATTTTGTTAGGCTACAGTATAGGGAAAGTATTCAGTATTCATCTACTAAATTCTTGCATTATTGATTTTGCATTCTTCCTGGCAAGGACTGATTCATCTTGATAATCTATAATGCACAGGGCCAAATGTTTAGAATAGCTAATATTAATATACATTAATACGGGAAATCCTTGCTATCAGCAGATTATGCTCCCATGCATTCACCTTATCTGCTTCAATAAAAGTATAACCTATTTAATGACACCGTCATTTGCTTGCTGCCATGTACAGTATGGAGATCCGAGCAAACAACCTGATGCAGTTGTGCAAATCAGTTAAAAAGAAGAGATTACATTGCCACAACCTTCATTGAGTCAAATGTAAGTCAACATGGAGGAAGAAGCAGCTGATATTAACAATGTCAAGCTGGCCTTTCTATCTGTAACACCCACCCTACAGAATGGCCGGAACCTTTCCCTTGGTTCTTTAAGGGGCAGCCAAGGTTGAGAGTTTCAGAATATTACAACGCCCTTAGCACCATCAAAAGGAACCCCAGTAGCATTTCTTGACACATTTCTGCTGAATGATTCATTCCTTGCAGTCTTCAGAAAATTCTCTAGTGTGCAGAAATTTTTTTAAAAATATATGTCAAGTGTTCATTTATTAACTTCATTAAGCACACAGGGAGAAATATTATTGGTTCATTTTGCTTGTTAGATTTTAGCCCATCAAATCTTCTCTCTTTACAATTTCCAAATTTCTAAGTACCGCCTTAGTAGTCCCTGTTACTTATCAGAGCTTATTGACTTCTTCACTTTTGTAAACCTAAGAAAAATGAAAGTTCAAAGCATTTGCTATTTCACTGTTGGTATGATCTAGGTCTCATCACTGTTCCTAATATTCTGTGTCTCCTTGTTGACATGCTTCCGAAATACACAAGCATGCTTCATTCACAACGTACCCCAGCTCTTGGACATTTGAGAAAAACAGCAAAAGTGAGGAAAAAAGCCGTAGCAATTACTACCCAACCTTTAGTCGCAAACAAAAGCTTTTAGGAGAAAACATTCTATTTTTGTAAGTTTCAGGCATAAGCAGCCTGTAGCACCCAGTATAATCCACCAGCAAGGATGATCTCAGCATGCAATTTTACTCTGTGTTCTAGCCAAAAGAGCTTTGAGCTCATATGCTCTATTTCAAGTGGGTTGGTGAAACTGAATATAAAGCATTTTGAGTAACAGTATGGGAGAACCTTTCCATGCTTTGTTGTTTTAGTGTGCATTTGCTTTTGAACACTACTTTTCTCTACAGCAGACCTCAAAATCATATAACTGTAGATTGAGTTACTATTTCACATGACATATTTACTGAGAAGGTGATTTGTAGTTGTGGTCACCATTACCATAAGCCAATATATGCAGTTACAGCTTAAAGTTTTTAGCTGTTAATAGAGATTTAATGAAAACTTGAGAAACATTGGCATATATCTGAATTTTCACAGTTACGAAGTTGGAAGAAAAATCCTGAGGTTTTCTACAGAATGAATATTTCTTAGGACTGACCACAAATCCATAGGTAAGAAAGAAACTGTACAGAGTATGGGGGATGGGGAGTAGCTGATAGCACATAACATAATACCTTGGGGATTAATAAAGTATCTATCTATCTATCTATCTATCTATCTATCTATCTATCTATCTATCTATCTATCTATCTATCTATCTATCTATCTATCTATCTATCTATCTATCTATCTATCTATCCTAACATAATATGGTGTTGGGAAATGCAGCTTTTGCAGGCATGTAAAAGCAATATTGTGGAATGTGACAGATCATGGGATTAATACTGCATTCATCTATTGTTATTTGACTTTACTTGTATGCATAAACAAGAGTATACTTGCTAGAGTATGGCTTGCTTTGATTTAAGTCTTACCAAAAAACTAGTGAGCCTTGTGCCAGCCAGACCCTTTAAATATGCATTAAAAAAATTAATATATGAGGTAAAAAATGAATTTTCTCATTATTAACAGGCAAAGCAATGTATGAGGCAGAGCCACATGGAAGAAGTGATGGAACACTGGAGATGTGTTGGAAGGAGACAGTGGTTTCAGGTGTAGAATAAGCCTTAGGTAGCAATATCTCTTGCTTACTGTGGCAAAAAACATTAAAAAAAAAGACAAACTAAATGCTCATAATTACAAAATCTCACACAAAACAAATTTATGGGGTAATTTTATAAAACTGTACTTAAAATGAAACTTTGCTGTTTTACTCATCAGTACTGCTTGAACATTCACATTGCCAGTTGTCACACACTTGCAAATAGGAGGCAGCTAAAGGGCTTGAGTAATGCTGATACAACACCAGACCGGAGGTGGCAGGGTGTACTGACTGTCTTTCTCAGTTCCTTGTAGGTCAGTGATGGGAAATCCCACCTACTTCCGGCACCAGAGATGACATCATTTCAAGTTCCTGCCCCAATGACAACACTTCTTCTGCGGGCCTTTAAAGCCGCCAGCTTACCTCTAGTCTGACAGTTCTGATTTGGACTTGATCTTGTGAACACCCTAGTTCAACTATTTAAAGTTTTGCAGCTGGGTTATAATATACGGGTGGCTGCCCCAAACCTTTATGATGTCTAGAGTGGTTGACTTATCACACAGTACAAAATGTTTGTCCAAAAGCAAAGAAATTCATTTGCAGAAGAAAGGGAAAAATAGAAAGCTGCTGATAAAAGAGCATTGAAGTGACACCATGTGGCTTTTGTAGGAGAACTAATGATCTTATCATTATGACGGCCTACTTTTATAATAGATTCCATGTACTCATGTTCCTTTGTCAATACATATCCATCGTGTGAGTTTATATCATGCATGTGGGGTCTCTGGAGCAAAGTATTGTTGGTCATCAGCTGCAAAATACAAAAATGGAAGCAAAGAAAATAGGTTACAAAATATCAAAGGTGACATGAAGCACTCTCAACCATTTGATATATCTTTCTGAACTAAAACATAGATCTTTAAAGATAAATCATGTACATGAAATATATATGGCAACTTGACTGTGAGGTAATTAGTCCTTTTGAATCACAGGTCCAGGGAGTTGCATTCATGCTATGGTTTTGTCACTGGAGTTTGCACGCTTCACGTGTCCATTGTTTTTCTCCATGGACTCAAGTCTCCTACTGTATTACAAAAATGTGCCCTCACCTTGTACCCCTGCCCTGAAAGAAGTGAGTTCAGGAAATGGATGGGGGGAACATGATGACAGAAGTGTTGCATATGCAGAATGGACTGAGGATTTTAATATTTACTTTGGGCCAGGTATTAAAATTGACTGATTGAATACATTAGTTAGCACTTTTACAAACAAATTAACATTACTAAGTACACAATCAAGTAAAATATAAGAACTTATTTATAGCAGCCTGGAGTCTTGTTAATATTTTTTAGGTTTTTCTCACCATTAAACCCATAGCAGACATTCCAATGCATGTAAATGCTGAGGTTAATTTTAGCTTGAATAAAGGGTTCTAGAAAATGGATGGATGGGCAGATGGGTGTTCTTCATAAGATACTTTTCATTTTCATATGGATGCAAAACAATTTATTGTATAGTGCAGAATAAAAAGCAACAGTCTCACATGATGTAATATATGCACTGTAAAATCATGAGGACTGCTAGGTGAATCTAAACAATTCTAGCTGAGTCCAAGTCCTATATCTGCTCAGATGGCTCCAAATATAAGACCCTTCAGTGACCTTAAAAATTAGCATTTGCGCAACAGTCTGTATGATGCAAAGAAGGTGGTGTAGTGAAAGGTGCTATGCAAATGTTGTTATTTGGGGAGTCAGTACACAAACCAGCATTGTGTTTCCTTCTTTGCATGTTTAACTAAGTGGAAAATGTGCAGTAGAGAGCAAGTGGTACATTGTGTTCCCATTTCCTGAACAGTAGAAAGAAATAAAAGCATCCTATCTTTCTATATAAGACGCTACCGTGGCTGTTCGTTTGTCCGTCCAGGATTTTAAATCACCTGTAGCTCGCAAACCATTTGAACTATTGACCTGAAATTTGGTACACATATACTACGTGACATCTACTATCTGCTTTCAGGGTGATGATTTTTATTACTCTTTTTATTTTTATTTTATTGTAGAATCAACTCTCGGCAGTGTGCAGCAGGGCGCATAGGCGCATTCATATGGGCACCATTCTCATTCCCTACCACCTTCGCTAATCATTCTTGAGGCAGATTGAAGACTTAAGTGCCAGCTTAAGTGAAAAATTAAAGAAAATGTACTAAGTAATTGCAACACAAAACTAACAATCAGTTTTAACGCAAAAGATGCCAATGAAAGAAGAAAAGCAGCGGGCCTCTTGGGTGGAGAAAAGAAGAGCTGCTCAGGAAACTGCAAGTGCATCAACCTCTGAGCAAACGAATGCTAAACATGCAGAGACAGAGAATGAAGACTAGGAATGTTCAAGTCAAGTGTATTCATTGCATGTTATCGTGCAGTATGCCGTTACTGGTCTATATATATATATATGCTTTTTAATTCTGCTGAATATCATGCTACTATGTCAAATATATAAATAAATAAATATATATATATATATATATATATATATATATATATATATATATATATATATATATATATATATATATATATAAATAAAAATACTTCTGTATATAAGTATTCAGTTTTGGAGTGTGTTCAGCTAAAATGATCAAACCTAGACAGGGTACTACAGTATGTCAGTGAAAGAAAGATGCAAGTCTGCTGTATAATTATTTTAATTACAATTAAACCTGATTTTTAAAAATACAGTAGTTCACAGTATTGTGACTTTTTCATACATTTATTTGTAAGGGGAATGTTGTCATTGTTACACTTTGGTTGAAGCATTCTTATACTTTTTATGTTGACTGTTGTGTAAATTAAATTATTACCATGTACTGTGAGATTATTCATAATTGTCAAAAGTATTCAGTTTTCTCAGTCACTTATTGATGGTGATATGTTAAATCTTGATGTAATGGTTCATTAAAAGTCATGCTAATTGCACAACTTATCATCACGAAAACAAGTCTGTATATTTTTGAACTAACTGGATGCCTATGGTATATGTTTCAGTCTAAGTATACTTTTTATTTATTTGCTGTATTTTTTCTCTGAGACAAGTAAACACAAATTTTATTTTACTGTAATAATAATAATAACCTTGACTTAAACTGGTGTCATTAGTCTGGGGCCAGGTGGTAATAACTTGTGGAATATGACAAACTCAACCAAAACTGACGGAAGAGACTATTTTGTTAGGCTACAGTATAGGGAAAGTATTCAGTATTCATCTACTAAATTCTTGCATTATTGATTTTGCATTCTTCCTGGCAAGGACTGATTCATCTTGATAATCTATAATGCACAGGGCCAAATGTTTAGAATAGCTAATATTAATATACATTAATACGGGAAATCCTTGCTATCAGCAGATTATGCTCCCATGCATTCACCTTATCTGCTTCAATAAAAGTATAACCTATTTAATGACACCTGTCATTTGCTTGCTGCCATGTACAGTATGGAGATCCGAGCAAACAACCTGATGCAGTTGTGCAAATCAGTTAAAAAGAAGAGATTACATTGCCACAACCTTCATTGAGTCAAATGTAAGTCAACATGGAGGAAGAAGCAGCTGATATTAACAATGTCAAGCTGGCCTTTCTATCTGTAACACCCACCCTACAGAATGGCCGGAACCTTTCCCTTGGTTCTTTAAGGGGCAGCCAAGGTTGAGAGTTTCAGAATATTACAACGCCCCTTAGCACCATCACCCATCTTTCAAGGTAAGATTCTGGTTCATAAACTTCATTTTTGTATTACATTTTGTTGTTAAGGCATTGTGATGGACAGCCGGCAGCTCAACCCGGCTGGGATGGCCCTGAAGTGGAAGGATGGGGGAAGGCAGCCTTTTCAGGACACTGCCTCCCCCAAAACGCTAGATGGCAGCTCCCCTGGAGTGCAGTGGTGCCCTGGATTCCCACAGGTCATCATGGGATTTGGAGTCTGGTTTCTCAGCCCTGTTGGGTACCATGGGTGCCGCCAGGGGGATCTATGAAAAGAGCTGGGGAGTCATGCTTCCCTTGCAGCCCGGAAGTGCTTGGAAGTAATGAGGATGGAAGCCCCATAGTACTTCCGGGCTGATTAAAGACTTGGGATTCTCCATCTGACCCGGAAGTACTGGCAAATCACGTGGAAGGAAGAGTAGGAGCACTTCCGGGTCAAGAACTATATAAAGGATTGCTGGAGACCCAGTAAGTGAGCCGGAGTTGGGAGGTAGAAGACAGAGCTTGCTGGGAGGTGTGGAGAAGAGAATTGTATTGATTCATTATTTCTTTATTTGTGTATGGTGGCTGTAGTGCTTGAAAGGCACTTTAAAGAAAAAAGAAAGTCTAAAGGATTTTCTTTGTGCTTTTACCCTGTGTCTAGCGTATCTGTCGATTGGGTTCACGGGGCAACAGCACCCTCTGGCATTCTTACAGCATATATTAAAATGTTTTTTATGTTAGACTTTTATGTGTGAGTTTTTGTTGAAGACTAGTTTAAAATATGTCATAAAATACATACTGCATTAGGGGAACTGTTCTTTACTGTAATGGCACACAACATTATGTGTTTATACTGTTAGCAAAAGAGTGAATAGGAAATGGCAGAACCTAACTCCATTTCTCCCATCCTCAGTATCTGCAGTTTCCATTTCCGCACAGTTTTCAGGAATGTAACCCCCATAAATAATGAGAATTAACAGTATACATATAGTATTTCAGAATGCTCCTTACCCACTAGATACTGGACTGGTGTTTGAATGATAAGAAGCCCTCTATTAAACATTTCAGTTTTCTTTAATCTTTTATTTTTGGCAGGTATGAGGGTGGAGTATCTTTATCAGATTTGGAATTATATCATTAAGCATTTAGACTTCATCTAATTTGGATCTGGGTAGACCCTCCAGTTAATCCCCCTGTGTGGCTTTTCTTTGGGTCTAATATAGTATCACCAATATCCCTCACTGCTCTTCCTTTCACTGCCCTTATACTAAAGTCAGGATTAAAACTTGGTCCTATTATTTTATACATTTTGGGGACTTGGCTCTTGGTTTCTTGATTCTTGTTCAGTTTGGTACTCTGACATATCCAAATTCAACAATTTGGTGGAAATCCCATTTCTTAGATGTGTGGTTTTTCTGACTCCCGTGGATGTTTATGATGACTCTGGACCTTGGACTTTCCAGACATTGAGGTCAAGTCATTTGGGTATCACCTTTTCTTTTATTTATAACTTAGATCTGTTTTGAAGGTGAGTGATGTACCACTATCTTCTCCACTTCCTTCTCATCCTTTTTATAAATGTTGTTGCTCTCGTCCCCCTACCTTAAAGCCAGTGCAAGTGCTGTATTCATCTCTTTGTAAAGCATTCTACAGGCCCTTATCAATATTCTCAATCTGGCAGCACATTTTTTCTTGTGTTCTTCCTATCTCATAGAAATCTATTTTTAAAAAGTTCACTTTTTCTTCTAAGAACACAAATTATCAGCACATCCAGCTCAAATATTCAAACCATTTATATGTCACTCCTTGGAAGTGTTATGCCATGGGCCTGGCTGTGGATCCTAAATGCCATCTATGCATGATGAGTGCTCCAGGCACATTTTTACATGCGTTCCGGAAATACCCACTTGCTGAGGTTTTTAGTTTGATATTTCTAATTTTCTGTCCTCCTTCTTCTAACCAATATAACTTAAGTGCCACAACCGTTCAACTTATTAGATCTCATTTCTCTTTCTTCTTACTGTTATCCAGAAGAAGTTATTTTGTTTAGGTAAAATCGCTGCAAAACTTTATTGCCCTCTCATTGGAAATCCCCATACTCTCCTTTTTTTTAGTTTATGGAAATCTTCTTTTAGAATTTGATTTTCCTTGATTTTTTTTGCAGCAAGGATCAACAGGTCATCTGAGAGTAATTTTGAAAGATACAAGTCAATGGTGAAGGTGGTCTATGGTGACATCATGGGGCATTAACATTGCTCTTGTTGTTTGACTATTTAAATTTTTTCTAACTAAGCCTGTACATGTGTGGCTTCCTGGTCTGAGGTTGACTTGAGCAATCCTAAAACTCTTTGTTTTTCTCCTTACAGGGCTGTTTTGGGTGGAATGAGGTGGGGTTTTCGTTTGGGCTGCCATTAGGAGGATGTTTCATATATTTTTTTGTTTTGATTATTCCCGAAAATGATTGTCTTTGCATTAGATCAATTTGTGTACTTATATTTGATATATATACTTATATTTGACAGTGGCACAGAGGTTAATGCTGCTGCCTTAAAGAGTCCTGGGTTTGAATTCTATTGTTGTTTACTGTCGATTCTCTTGTTTTCCTTCCACATCACCAGTGATACAAGATAGGCATAAGACTGTATGAATATTTGCAGTGTTACTGCACATGAAGCTGGGTCCTGCTTTGCTCCTACCCCATTACTCTTAACTGTATTAAGTGTGTTTGGTAATTGACGTCTGTATATTATAGATCTACTCTTTACCACAGTCCCACAGAGTGAGGAGCTGTGCTTTAGGGGCTCACCAACCTGGTACTTCAAGAATTCCACAAGTTCTTCCTTAGTGATGTAATGCCTCCCACTCTTCTTTTCTTCCAATAGGACCCTGGCATACTTAAAACAGTTTTGATAAACATCATCATCTCTTTCTCCTTCCCGTTGTTTTATTTTTGGATCTATTCTCCCCTCTTCAGACCAACCGTCTCAGATTCTTTTTCCTCCATGCCTTCCTAAGTTACCCACCATCCCTTTAACAACTGCAGAATGTCCTTCTTCTCTTTTATCCAGTCTCCCTGGGGATGCTCTTCTTTGCTTCCTCAAATCCTTCATTATTTGTAGATAATTTTGCTAAATATGTTTTTTTAACCTCTATTCCACCTTGCAGCGAATTTCCTAAGACTGTATACAAATTCTGGTCTAGTCTGCTCCAAGTTTCTCTTCCATTTGTCTTTGGCCACTTGAGTTTGTTCCTTCTCCTTGCTTTCTCTTTCTGTCTTGCCATATCATTATTTGGTGCTTCTTCTCCTGCTCCTTCCTGTCATATATGGTGCTGCTCCTTGTGTTGCCCAACTGCAATGGATCTTGAAGCACTATGGTGCTTATCCTGGCTCCGAATCCTTCTTGTCTACCCCGTCTATGCAGCGCAGGGCTACACATGTACAGTACATGACTAAGGAGAAACGCCAAGCGGTTGCTTACATTTTGACAAACTAAGATTTTTGTGGCAATTTTACACAATGATTAAAAATAACTTTTCATATTTTTTCATACTCAACTCTGCAAATTGTACAGGACTATAGCTTTAATATATTAAATGATGTGGATTTTTTTTATTTTCATAAAAAATGGCTAATCATTTAATTCTCATAAATGTATTGATTTACACATAATTGTAAAAAGGTTTTATATATTTTTATATAACTCTTAACAGTTTGTCTTTTGCAAAACTAAAAACCTGTTTTGACATATTTAACTGTTAACAAATAATAATGTCAAATAAAAATACTAAAGGAAATTATTGCACAGGGAAAGTGGCCCAAAACACAGTATAACTTTTTATTTCTAGTTTTCAGGTAGCACACATGGCAATTAATACCAGCAGATGGTGCTAAACTTGCATGGAATGGAAAAAATAAGCCACAGACTTAGGTGTAAAATGATACACTTTTTGCACAGCATTTAATAAAGGCATTTTAGGAAAGTGCAGTGACTTACATTCTGAATGACAGTGCCATGTCCATTGTTAAAATATGACTTTCCATTTTATATTTGTTTACTCTACTTGAATTTTTTTATTTGCCGCATTAAATTAAAAAGCAAGATGTTACAATTTAGCCTGTGATATTTTTCAGCTCGTTACAGTAAGCACATACTGTCATGGGCGGCATGCATGGGTCCCTTTCCTATTCAGGAGGCCAGAGTAGTGACTGGGAAAGAAGGAACGTCAGCCAGCAGCATGGTAGAAGATGCCAATGTAGACAAAAATACGCTGGTATTATGGCTGAGGGGTACCGAAGAACCTTGACTGGCCCAGAGGCCAATATATTAAAGGTGCAAGGGGCGACAACTGACTCAGATTGCTTACTCCCCGGAAATTCTAGATGGCAGCATTCCTGGGATACAGTATACATACAGACACCTGCAGTGTGTACTGGGAATTGTAGTCCATTTGCCAGCCTTGTTGGGTTCTGTGTGGCCTGCCAGGGGGTGATCTGTGATCCCTACTTTGAGGAGCTTCCACTTCTGCTTCCTACAGGCAAGCACCTGACAACGGGAGTACTGCTGGGTCTTTCATAAAAGGAGCCGCTCTACCTTACCTAGGTGAGTCAGACTTAGGTCAGGAGTGGAGTACAGCTAAAGCTCACCTGGGAAGAGTAGAGGAAAAGAAATAAAGAAAAACAAGGAGAGGGAGAGAGAGAAAGAAAATAAAGGATTGCCTTGTGTTTTGCTACTGTGAGGAAAGAAGTTTGATGTACGGTATTTGATGGAAATAAACCTTTAATCTGCACCTGGGGCTCGTGTCTGGGGTTCAGGGTTCTATGATGCCCCCTATAGGTCACATATGTATTTTTATTATGTATTATATCTTGTCACACACGTGCGCTTGGGAAGCAGTCAACAAGTCCTAAGGTGAGCGATGTAACAATTAATGGGGGTTTTTTTCATGGTAATAATACCTCTCTCTCTAACCTTATAGAACCAAAGAAGATAAATAAAACAACTACTCACAACATAAACAATAATCCTGAGAACGGGACAAATATTCCTCCATCATTCACAACACTTCCGGCTCATGTTGATGACGTCACTTCCGGTCCCTCAGAGATGACGTCACTTCCAGTTTCCCTATGATCCATCACTTCCTGCAGCCATTTTATGTCTCCTATAAAAGCCACCATTACACAGCAATGTTTGGATGTTTTTCATCTATTTTTTGACCACTTTTGCTTCCAGCAATATACGGGGCCATTCCCCAACACTTCTTTTTGAGTTGTGCTCGACTTATTTACCACAATCTATATATCTCCTATAAAGCACTATTGTACAATTTGCTTGCTATTACATGGTACATGTTAGTATTTATTGGCCATGGTATGATCCAAAGTCCATTTTTTAAAATCAGAATATAATACAACCATACATCCATCAATTTTCCACACCTGCCTATCCCGAGCATGGTTGCGGAGAAGCTGGAACTGGATACCAGCCCACTACACTGTGAACACTCACATCAGGGGCTAATTTAGTATCAGAAGCTCAATTTTCTGGACTGTAGAATAAAACCGGAACACCCATAGGAACCCCATACAGACATGGGGAGAACATGGACACCCCGTACAATTAGGACCCAGTACTTGAACCTTGATTCTCCTTGTTGTGAGTGACTTATTTACTTAATTATCAAAGATCTATTGTTTGCAAACACATACAAAATTTAAAACATAAAAAATATATTTTTTTTCTCATATTTGCTTATTTACTTACTGTTTAACAGCCTTATTAGTTCTGATTTGTTGACTATTGTTAATTACTTTTGCTGAAAAAAATGCTTTAAATCATAAATAAGAGTTTTTTTTGTGAAAAACTACGATAAATTAAATGTGTATGCTGGACCAGATGTACTAATATAAAAAAAAACAAAACTTCATAACTTTAGAACAGAGAGTCCTTTACAGTTTCCAAATCTGCAGTGTATCTGTAGTGTTTGGCAGCAACAGTTTTACTATAACATGTTGCACCAGTATGCAGTACTGTTGACAACTAACCACATGTGCAAAATGTGTGTATATTTTATCTACTAAAACAATTTCTTAGCCTTTTCCTTGTTTTCTTATATTGACCTGATGAAATTCTGATTGCTCTTGACTGCACATTAATAATTTTCAATTGTGCCTCATAAATTTAAACGGGTTATATCATTCAAATGTCTGTTCCTGAGTGAATCCAGTTTAAGTTAATTTCACAGATGAGCTTACATCCTGTGGATATCAAATAAAAATATCATTTTTGATGAATGTATTGCTGGCTAAGGAGTAAGGAGAACAAAACTAGACAATTAAAATCCAGATTGTGTTTGGTTCTAGTCAAGGAAAATAAGATATCATTATTGCCTAACTTCTGCCAGATCTATGTGGATTTAAAAGGTTTCACTTTTACAGCTGCCAAATTGATAGACTGAAAACTTGTTTAAAACATTAAAAACAGTGTTGCCAAAATGCTGTAATTGAACAGGCACCACTAAACACCCATAATACTTACACACAAACATATAAACACACTCTGTACATACTGTATGGGTGTATTAAGCAGTTTATTTGATATTCTCCATTTAGTGATTCTTGCCCTGCACCCAGAGGCGGCCTTAGGGGTGTGCGGGGCCAGTTATGTCAAACTCTGTTACTGGTATGTGTGGACTGTATATTTTCTCATTATGCATTCAGTTACTTTTTTGCAAGATAACACACAGACTTTATCAAAATATAATGATATATTCTATTAAAAAAGTGAAATTCATAATTCATGACAATACCATGATAGTGCGAAATGCGATGCGGTGTCATGTGGAAATTAGCAGGGCCTCTTCTAGAAAAGTACCCAAATTGCAAGTATACTCTGAGTCTCGATATGCAGGATGTCATAGTCTTAACTCACGTTGATGTCATGTCAGCCATTATCATTAGCGATATATGTTTTTGTGCATTAATATTCAGAGATGTTTATGGCCTACAAATAAAATGTGAGTTTCAGTGTTTTTGACAGGAAGTGTGAAATTAACATAGAGGTATCATCATGAAATCTCTTACCGGCTTCCAGGTTTGGAGACGAAAATCCACGTTTCTTGCCTTCCGATTGGAAGTCTAATCTGGATGAAATGTCTTTTTCTATAAATAGGATCTCCAGAACACAAAACCTGTCTTCAGACATGGTTGATCTATACTGGAGAATATAACCTGACAAATCCACTCGAACGGGACACGCGGACCTCAAAAGCAGGGCCCCCTTAGGCGCGGGCCACTTGCCACCCCCAAACGTCGCTCTTGCCTGCACCCACAACTGTTGGCTTGCATGTCCCTGAAATTGGCTCAACATAAAAATAAATCCATACATGTATTAAACATAATATATAAACATGTATAAAATAGCTAGCACAATTAGATCAATCCTAGTATCAGAGCCTCTTTATCTTGCTCATGATTGGATAGCAGGTAAATAAAAAAAGGATGTACACTCACCTGTGATTGCACTAATCAAACCATATACTGATCTGGTAAGAAACAAACACCCTAGGTGACTGGCAATCAATTCCCCAAATTTTTCACCTCAAGAGTGATGCCTAGAGGTGGGGAGTCCTCCTTCTCAATGCTCACTGCTCTACTGGCACAACAAAGACACTGGAGGTGCATTAACTTGGGTAATATGTAATAAATGTCAATCAAACATTCTAAAGTAAACATTATTAACAAATATTTATAGTAGGTACAAGCCAAAAGACGGTAGATTTGATTGAGATAAACTAAATAGGAACTATGTTCACATAGTAGGCTACCTGAGAATAAATACACAACATACAGTGAAATGATTTTCATCTGACATGCACACTGTTTAAATGACATCGAAGCGGCCACATCACTGTATGCCCTGAGCAGTGCTTGCCATCTTCTTTAGACACACCTAGATGAAATTGTTTCTTTTCTGTAGCATGTGAAGTAGCGCATCATTTTCAAGCCCTCTTCTACTTATCAGATAATAGGCATTCTGTTCCCAGAGCTATGATTGGGTAAGCAAACCTCACATTTATTGCAAATGCAGAAGTGCACAAACGCAGTTGTTGTCAATGCTCCTTATCGTGGGAAAAAATTGTTTCTAACCACTGAAAGATTTCTACATCATGCCATTATGTTGTGTTTATTGTTACTTCTGGTTCGCATGAAAGTACGCTGTGTAAAATGAAACAGCTTGAACTGGAGATTGAAACAAAGTATCTCCTGATTCAGTAGAAAGCAGATATTTTTTGACTGCTACCTCAGAATCAGAAATGAAGCTGGAAAAGCACTGTGGGAAATGGAACAGCATCATGGACAGAGTTATTCCAGGTTTACTTAAAGGTTTAATTGTGGGTTAGATTAGATTAGATAAACTTTATTAATCACATGGCGAAATTCAGATGCATAAAGCGGCAGAAACAAAAACATAAAACAGGAAACAGACTCACAGGACAAATAATATAGCCGAACAATCAATCAATCGAAGAATAAATGAATGTATATCGTGTTGAAATTTTCAAAATGACCTTAACGGGTACATTGGGGGGGAATTGAATTGCTTGATAGCAGTCGGCAGAAACGATCCCTAGATGCACTTTTTAGCACATCGTGGTGGAATAAGCCTGTAGCTAAAAGTTTTCAAAGAGAGTGCCTCCTGGAAAGGGTTTTTCATAATGGCATCCAATTTTGCCACCATCCTCTTTTCCACAAAAACTGTGCACAGAGTCTATTACTTCTTCTAATTAGTTCATTTTTTGATAATACTACAATATTGCAATACATTTTTATTTTTGTGTATTAAATTACAGATCTCATTCTTCTTCTGAATTTTCAACTTTAACTGCTGTCGTTGATAACAAAGTGCTGCTGATGTGATGTCACAGTTTTGACAGGAAAAACCTAAAGGTCTACTGGGCTAAGATTTCTGTGTTTTAGTTTAAGATTTGTTTCAAAATGTTTTCTGTTTGTGGACCAAACAAATTTGTAGTTTTGTGCTATTGCAGGTTGATGCCATCTCACCTTATGACATATGCTAATTAGCATTTAACAAAACAAAAACACTATGCACTTGGTCACTTAATTTTACTCTTTTTTTAAAATAATTTAAACTATGTTAGGAATTTTCCAATCTATCCATTCATTTTCTTAATCCACTCATTTAGGGCAGAATTGTGGTGCTAATTGCCAGTTCACCTAATCTCCATGTCTTTGAGAATTTTGAACTTTTTCAGTTTTTATTCTGTTTGGCTGAGGTTGTGTAACCTCTAAGGCAGATTTGTGAGTTCATAGTGTACACTACGCCCAGAGAGGGACTGCAGTTAACTAGTTTATTTTGTATTTATTGCCATGTCTTTTGGTCATCTGTCTATTTTCAGACTCTTTTGTTCGAAACCTTAGGAACATGTGATGGTAAATGTCTTCAATAAACGCACATACAGGGAAGAATAATTGTGTTCCATGTCTTTTCAAAGATAACTAAAAGTCAGATTTGAGATCCATGCTGTAGTTGGGGAAATACAGAGGTATGTATGATGCAATGGCAAAATTATGATTGTTCACTCCAGTGTGTAGACTGGAATATTGGGTCTGGATGGTGACAAAGGATTTTATAATTTTAAAAGTCATGGCACAACTTAGCTAAGGGAATCTAGAAAATCTTTTCCAACAATCTTCATTGATTAATACATGAATGGGAATTTGTTACCTAATGGTGTGCGGTATACCAAAGAGAATTAATCAAATAGAAATTACTCAGCTGCAATATTAACATGATAAATAATTTAAATAGAAGTTCAACAATTAGAAGTTCCACTAGATGGTGTTTATTGCACATAAAATTGGCTCAAGAAGCATCATGCACCTGGTAATATACATAACACCTAAGAAACAGTTATATAAAATGGCAAATATATACTTACATTATGAAATACTAAGAAGATATATGAACAACAAGTACACCAATTAAATTTCAAATCATAATAACAACTTGGCAGTCTATTTAATGCTGGGTATTCCAATTACATTCTAAATATCAGAAAATTCACAAGGGCAAATTTTAACTACATCAGAATGTGAAAAGAAAAATATTTTCATTAGAAAATTTTAGATGAGAACAGGCCATTTAGCCCAACAAATCTTGACAGTCATATCCACTTAAATCCTCCAAAATAACATCAAGTCAGTTTTGAAGGTCCCTGAAGCTCTACTGTCTAACGCACTACTTGGTAGCTTATTCCGTGTGTCTATGCTTTTCTGTGTGAAGAAAAACTTACTAATACTTGTACAAAATTTACCCTTAACAAGTTTCCAAATGTGTCCCCATGTTCTTGATGAACTCATTTTAAATGAACAGTCTCTATCAACTGTACTAATTCTCGTCATAATTTTGAACACTTCAGTCATGTCACCTGTTAATCTCCTTTCGCTGAAAGTAAACAGGCTCAGCTGTTTTAAGCTTTACTCCTAACCCGTTCACTGTAGCCCTGGACTCAGCCTAGTCGCTCATCTCTGGACTTTTTGTAGCACTTCTATGTCAGTTTTGTAGACTTGGAACCAGTAATCCAGAAGAGGTCTAACCAGTTTGTTATAAAGCTTGAGCATAACCTCCTCGGACTTGTACTCTACACATCGTGCTAAATCACCTAACATTCTGTTAGCCTTCTTAATGGCTTTTGAACACTGTCTGGAGGTTGATAGTGATGAGTCTACTACAACTCCTAAATCCTTCACATAAGCTGTACTTTCAAGCTTCAGACCTAAAAAATGTGCACATATTTATGTTATATTCACCCCCATCTTTGTTATTTGCCAGGTTTCTGTTAAATTGCTGTAATATAATAATTATGCTCAGTTACATACAACTCCAACTCATTTGTTTTATTTTTGATACTTCTACAATTAAGACAAGCTATTTTAATGTGCTACTTATTTTACTTTTTCACTTAAACATTTGATTAGAATTTAGGTTATGTATGCATATCTGTTTTTACACCAGCTGCAGATGGTAGCTTCACAGTAGACTGACTCATCCAAGCCATCCTCCAAAAAGTCTAAAACATCCAACAGGATTTTCATTGCACTGGTTACATTTTTAAAAATTTGGCTTTAAATTACTAAACTGCTCCACTCTATCTATTAAATTTAAATGATTTCACTTAAATTATTAAAATTAATAGATTAAAAAACTGCTGCAGTTATTTAACACTTTCTGGCCCCTTAAGCTTTTATAATACTATTCCCCTTGACTGCCTGCTTTATGTGTTTCTTTGAAATTATTGACTTTACTTTTCTCTGTTGTCCTAACTTTGTGCTCCTTTTATTATTTCCTTGCATTGAAGCTCTCCACAGTAAATTTTTTATTTTAATTAATTCTAACGGAGCAGCAGTATGGTTTCATGCCAAGAAAGAGCTCTACTAATGCAATGTTTGCTCTGAGGATGTTGATGGAGAAGTTTAGAGAAGGCCAGAATGTGTTGCATTGCGTCTTTGTGGACCTAGAGAAAGCATAAGATAGGTGCCTCGAGAGGAGCAGTGGTATTGTATGAGGAAGTCGGGAGTGGCAGAGAAGTACGTAAGAGTTGTACAGGATATGTACGAGGGAAGTGGGACTGTGGTGAGGTGTGTGGTAGGAGTGATGGATGCATTAAAGTTGGAGGTGGGATTACATCAGGGATCGGCTCTGAGCCCTTTCTTATTTGCAATGGTGATGGACAGGTTGACAGACAAGATTAGGCAGGAGTCCCCGTGGACTAAGATGTTTGCTGAAGACATTGTGATCTGTAGCGATAGTAGGGAGCAGGTTGAGGAGACCCTGGAGAAGTAGAGATATGATCTAGAGAGGAGAGGAATGAAGGTCAGTAGGAACAAGACAGAATACATG
Source organism: Polypterus senegalus (assembly GCF_016835505.1). NCBI lineage: Eukaryota > Metazoa > Chordata > Cladistia > Polypteriformes > Polypteridae > Polypterus > Polypterus senegalus. The sequence continues at coordinate 53,137,857 of NC_053158.1, forward strand.
CTTGTAAATGAGAGGGATGTCAGTGGAATGGTGAGGATGCAGGGAGTAGAGTTGGTGAAGGTGGATGAGTTTAAATACTTGGGATCAACAGTACAGAGTAATGGGTATTGTGCAAGAGAGGTGAAAAAGAGAGTGCAGGCAGGGTGGAGAAGAGTGTAATTTGTGGCAGACGGGTATCAGCAAGAGTGAAAGGGAAGGTCTACAGGATGGTAGTGAGACCAGCTATGTTATATGGGGTGGAGATGGTGGCACATACCAGAAAGCAGGAGACAGAGCTGGAGGTGGCAGAGTTAAAGATGCTAAGATTTGCACTGGGTGTGACGAGGATGGATAGGATTAGAAATGAGGACATTAGAGGGTCAGCTCAAGTTGGACGGTTGGGAGACAAAGTCAGAGAGGCACGATTGTGTTGTAGTAGTAGATGTAGTAGTTGTAGATGTAGTGAGAGGACATGCTGGTGATGGGTGTAACAGAACAAGATGCAGCGGACAGAAAGATATGGAAGAAGATGATCCACTGTGGCAACCCGTAATGGGAACAGCCAAAAGAAGAAGAAGAAGTAGCACAGTATACTCCACACTTCTTCAAACTCCGCTCATAAGGATGATGTCAGCACGTCAGTCTTCAAAGTGCAACTCCTCATTGGAGTTATTCATTGAAGAATTCATTTAATTCAGGGAGTTCTTATAATTTGACCATAGCAGAAATTAAATACATATTGCATGTAAGATTATTGATTTTGCTCTTGGATCTCTCAATTCACCTCTTCCATTTTTGATTTTCATCTTTGCGTCAGTTGGTAACTTATAGATTCTTTGCGTGGACACTTTCTACATTTCAACATTGTTGATATCAATATTTTATTGTTTAAAGTTCATCTTAAAGATATCTCGGAAGCATTTCTCTTTTTCATCTCCACTGCATTTGTACTGAATGAGCTGTAAGAATGTAACCTGCTTTTTGAATCTGGTTTCTGACATCTGGTCACCATGACCACTCCAAAAATGTAGGAAGAAAATGATCACTTCATTATTATGTGTGGTGCTGCCTTTTAAGAAAGCATTGTTGTACAGGCTGTGGAAAATATAAGGCTCCTTCCTGATTTCAACTGTAAAAAAAACTATATAAACTGTTGTAAAGATAATGCAAAAATTAAAACTGATACATATGGTAAAAAATGCAGGACGTTAAATCCTGCCTTAGGAACACAGCAGCCACTTTTGTATGAGTTGTGCAGTTTCCCTTCAAAATTCTTTTTTTTCTGATGGATTTTTGTTCCAGAACATCCACAAAAGAAAAACACCTTAAGGTAAAAGGTAAACATCTAAGATACTATGATTTGTTCATCTTTTATAATCAATGGAAAATGCAGCGTTACTTCAGTACCAGTTAATTCTTGTGTGCTTTGAATGTTTGTCACTATTACCATTACTTTGTGGTATTTGATGAGCTGCTGCTACTGGTGATAGAGTTCACTTGCATCTTGACTCTTCAGGCCTCTTTAATGTAAGCAGCTGTCTGAGTTCAGCTGACAGCAATCCCCTGCAGCTGATTGCAGTGTCTCCTGCTGGAATCCAACCATCAAGCCTTGACTAGACTAAATTATTTATAACTTTTATTTTTTTGACTCACAATAAGTTTCTAGGGAAGCATAAAGCGGAAGTTGAGCATGAGGCCATTCAAATATTTCAAATGGATATGCAAATGTGGAATTTGTGAAGGCAATGGTAATTCATAATAAGCAAAAATAATGCACAGTTATTGAAAAAGAGTTCTAACTGCAAACAAGAATAAGATATTTTAAGTACGTTGTAAAAGAAGCCTGGACACAGACAGACACTGATACAGCCAGATGTCCAAAAATCACACTTTTCTTCTTTTATACAGCACAACACACTAGCACAAGCACAATAAACTCACATGGCTCAATCCTTTTCTACTCTCTTTTCTTCTGCCGACTCCTCTCCTCTCCCGCGGGCTCCGTACTCTTCCACCCGACCCCAGCTCACTGAATAGAGTGAGGCGGCCCCTTTTATGTTGCACCTGAATGTGTTCCAAGTGCGCACTGCTGAACTTCCTGCAGCACTTCCTGGTGCCTTTGGTTCCTCTTCCAGCAGTACTTCCCAGTGTGGCGGAAGTGCTGCCATCCCGGGCTCTGGGATCATCCAGCCGCCTCCTGGCCCTGATGTAATTCGGGGAGGCTGCCCTCTTGTGCCCCGGGGAAGATATTGGCCCTCTCCCGGTTCTTTCCTTCTCCAGGCGTCCTGGTGGGATAAAGTCCCTGGTTGTCTACTTCAATATATAATGTCCATTTATGTGGGGTTTGTTTGTGCTGAATACATTTGTTTCAGAATATGTAATTTATTTCCCAAAATGTTCATAAATTTTAAACTTTAGAATAACATCAGCCATACAGTTGATTCAGAAAGCATTCAAACCTCTTCACTTTCTGCACACTTTATTGTTTTGTAGATTTAATATTAAATGAAAAATTCCAATTTTTTTGTCCATCAATCTACACTTAATTACCCATAATGATAAAGTAAAAACATGCATTCAGAAAGGTTTGCAAATTTATTAAAAAAATAAAATCTCATTTATATTAAGTATTCAGTACTTTGTAGATGCGCCTTTGGCTGCAAATACAGCTTTGAGTCTTGGGTAAATCTCTACAAGCTTGGATTTTATGCCATTCTTCCTGTCAGGCCCTCTCAAGCCCTGTTAATCTGTCACAGGTCACACCTCTCAAGGAGAAGATGCACCTGACCACAATATGGAGCGCTACAGCAAAAGATGTGAATGCTTATAGAAGGAGAGATTTTCATCTTTGACTTTAATTAGATTTGCAAACCTCTCTATAAACACATTACTACTTTGTCATAATGGGTTACTGAGTGTAGATTGATTGGCAAAAATGTAAATTTATCCATTTAAAATTAAATCTGCAAAACAATAAAATGTGTAGAAAGCTAAGAGATCAAAATCCACTGTACCAGATTCTGGGGGCCATAGTTACTATTAGTTTTACAGCTATAAGCTCACTTATGACATGTAAGATGACATGGACTGCCTGAAATAATTCCTAAAATCAGAAGGAGAAGGTTACATCTGACTTTGTACAATTTGAAAAATAAAAATGTTGCTTTAAATGAGCAGCTGAGGAGGATTCTTGTTTGGATAAACAGAACTATCTAACTATTCTCAGTGTATTTGTTACGTCTTTTAAGACAAACCTGTTTGAAGCTTTTTAGGCAAGCTACAGAATACAGAGTAGACTATGGTCTCATGTCAAACTGAGCCTACAGTACCAATAGATTCTTAATAATAATTCATTACATTTATATAGCGCTTTTCTTAGTACTCAAAGCACTATCCACACAGGGAGGAACCAGGAAGCAAACCCACAATCTTCCACAGTCTCCTTACTGCAAAGCAGCATCAGTACCACTGCGCCACCTGTTTGTAACATATCACCACTTGTTTCTTGAGTAACTAACACAATTGGATGTTTTTTTTTTAAATTCATTTTTAAGCTAACAAATTAAGAAAACAGACTAATTATTTAAAAAGTATGCATGCAAATATCCCACGCTGTTTTGACATTATAATGAAAAGTGAGCAGCACATTGCCAGCTTCCCCATTTCTTAAGGCTATTAATGATCTCTCTCTTTCTCTCTCACACATACACAGAGTTTATTCTTATCTCTTTCCCCAGTAATCAGACATTATTGATATGGTGTGGTGGGTTTCAAAACAAATCCATTGGCAGAGTTGGGATTATTTGTACAAATCTTGCAAGTCCTTACAGGATAAGACCATCATGCCACTAAGGAGGCAGAGATTCATTCTGTCACCAACACTCTAATGAGGAATCATTTTGAACCTACAGTCATTAAATGTACAATGACAAACTTCCATCAGTTTGTGTCATGTTCCACTTGAGAAAATAAAAAGCTGGGCCTGCTTTTATTCAAATGTTAAAGATGACTTTTAGAGTAAACTTCTGGCAACTTTGGGCAGATCTGATCACAACCTGATTTATTTTATTGCTAGCTACAAACCGGTTATTAGATGGCAACCTGTTGTAGCAAGGCTACATAACTTGTCAGTCGGGTTGGCCTTCTGGACTGTCCGTCACTTTATAATGTGGCTGGGAGGGTGTCCATCAATAGCCCTTCAGGCACTTTTGAGGACGACCCAGTTCTGGGAGGATTCCAGCTGCCAGTTGCCGGCATCATGTTTCCATAACAACCGAGAGGGGAAAAAATGTTTCGGCGGGAAACTTTTTTTTTAAGGGGAATGGCGGATCAAGGAAGGGGGAGAAAAAAATGAAGGAAAAGGCTGAAGGCAAGGAGGTGACTATATATGCTTTATGAAACATCAGGATCTGACTTCACCCAGGGACGTCTTCTATTTGTGGGTGGCCACCCTGAAGAAATAATCAGTGTGATGAATCCCCAAGAAGAGGCCAGGGTCTGGTATACTCTTGGTGCTCCCGTTTGGTGAGTCGGTCTTGTGAGTGCGTTTCTTCATGATAGCCAGCGGAGAATACGTTTTCGCCAGAGGACTGTTGTGTTCCCTCATGCCTGACGGTAGGAACTGAACTGCAGGTTTCTTTTCCGTATATATGGCCTACGTTATAACTTTCTTCCTGCTTACTCTGAGAACAGTTTTTTATTTTTCTTTATTGTCTGGGGGGACAGGATTTGGCCGCAGGGGAGAGCGTCTGGGGAAGTGGGATCACAAATGAGCACTCAGGCACCGGGCAATGTAATCAATATATTTTCAATATATTTATCAGTCTCACTTTTTTTCTGATTTAGATTTTTTTGCCAGTTATTTAAGGGTGTGCCTAGGGGACAAGAGGGGGCGAGGACCGAATATGGTAATGCAATTTTATCCTTCAAATATTGTCCACTTCCCTCTCGGGTGGTGAAGTGTAGGAATCGCGTTCCCATATCCTAACCCTAACCCTAACCCTAAATGTTCCTTTCACAATTTCAAAGATTCAGAACAGAAATCGAATCAAGTTTAAACAGAGGTGGAGTTTCTAAAATTTCTAAAGTTTTTATTACAATTTAAATTTTTCCAAGAAGTTATTACTTATTTCAAGTTTGTTACAATAACAATAATTGCACCCTTCCCATATAACATAAAGACATCTGGCATCAAACACATATATTCAAAAGTGGCTATGTGCCTAACAACCAGTGTTACAACAAAAACATTTGTGATGTCATTGGCATGATGCCAAAAATACCAAACAATAATAAAAAAAAATGAATAACAAAACAATTAAGCCACAGGAAAAAAAAACTGAAATAAGATGAAAATACTGTTAGACATATGCAGAATCTGACACATACTTTTCAAATATTTTACATTATTTGATAATATTTGCTTGAGCCCAAGAAATGTTAAGCATAATCCTTATGAAAATTAAAATGTAATGTTTCATTTTAATGAGCACTAGACCATGCTTTGAGAGTTATAACTAAGTGTAGTTTGCAGTTTTACTGCTGTCAAACACATCAAAGACACGGTTCCTTATGCTGCATTTGGTTACAATACATTTTTGCAAATTCTTACCACCTGTCATTTAAGGCTTCCCCTTGTTTTAAATGCTTGTTTCCAATGTAGCGGTCATGACATGTTCAACTATTCTACATTGAAGATGCTCCTCAAATTGCTTTACGCAAACGTCAAAGAGCTGGATGGCAGCAGTAATAAAGCAATAGCCCTTTTTCCCCTGATCACATTAAAATAATATCATATGCCTGCAGAGAACACATATGGCCCACAGACCACTCTCATAAGCTCCATAACACCGCAAACCCATTTTACTCCAATTTATTGCTCATCACTTACCACTGATGTCAGAATAAATGCTTTTATTTTCAGGTTGCATTTTGACCAGAGATTACAACAAAAAGATCATTTAATATGTTTATATATTACCAGGGTTCTATGGGGCTCAGTTAAGCTCTTGTCTCTCATACTGTATATTTAGTACTAAAGATGCACAAAAAAGAACTTTGGAGTAAAATACAAGAAGGAAAGCTAGGAAATTAAATACCTCAAAGTATCAGCTGAAGGCTTGTTATCAATAAGTAAAGAAAATAACAGCAGGACTGCATAATGCTGTTCATGAAATCTCCTGTTTAACAGTGTAATCTCAAAGTGAGGAGGTCTAGAACAAAACTGAAAGAAAAGTCAGCAGAAAAAAAGTGTAATGTTCAAAAAACCTTAGAAGGGCATCCCAGTTTCTGCTAAAATTAGGAGAGATGCCAATTTATCCTAACAGTGTTCATACCAGGTGCCTCTCTTGGAGTGTTTCAGCATAGTGGGAGAGGATGACTTTGAGACCACATTATTTTTTGCACAGCAGGATTTTATTTTAGTTGCAGGTCAAAACCCATTTGGTTCTAGGACATACTGTTATTATGAATTCAAATGAATACATGTGTCTGTTGGTGAAGTGGCCTCAACTATGTGGTATAACCAACATTGGATAAAGGTGGTTTGAAAATTAATTAGGATAACTGAACCTATCATGCACAAGTGTTTAGGGAGCAGCTTAAGGACCCGACGATCAGTGTGAAATCGCAAGTCAGGGGACAACGGCAGTGTACTAACCACTCTCTCTCTTTGTTTTAACAGAAAAGATGATAAAATACCGCCATGAATACGGCCCGAAAGACCTAACCAGCAGGCCAAGCCACTTCTGGGTTCCTTCATTCCCTCCGGTCCCCCAATGATGATGTCACTACATCCCATGTACCTCAGCGCCTCCTTTCCCAGCATTGCCCTTCCATTTCCATACCCACTGCATAAAATGTCCGTGTTCCAATATATTCCTGTCTGTACCTGAGATTTCATGTCTGACCGTTTCATTTACTACTTTGGTGTGTACAGTATATAGGGACAGAATCCCCAACTCTTAAACATTGTTCCTGTGTTTTCTTTACAAACCATATAATACATTCAGATCAGGTTGCTGATCATGCACTGGTACAGCCCCACCATGACAAAACTGCTCAGAATCGTGGATGGCAATCCCAAATGAAATGACCATCTATCTGCCGCTTGTTATTTCTCTCTTTATATAAAAAAAAAAATCCTGGAATGGAAAAGCAAAGCGACGATAAGTGATCTTCTCGGAAGTTCTTGAAAGACATTTTAAAGACCCACGAGACAAAAAAGACTGGCCACGGAGCGTCTCCTGGGGACCATAAACTTGAGACTTGGTGCCAAGAGATTGTCCCAGGGCAGTCTCGTGGGGACATGGAACATAAGATTCTTGCAAGACACACCCTTCTTATCAAATAAGAGCATGGACAGCCAGCAAAACATTCAGTCATGTAAAGTCACGTGGCACACAGATCCTGTGCTCTCAGCAAAGAAGAAAGAGCAAAAGAGAAAGAGAAAAGAGACCCAAGGCGCGATACACATGCAGAGAAAGGTACAGAATATGAAAGCAGTAACAGTCGAAAGTATTGTAGCGTTCCAGCCAAGCTGAAGCCTTTTTTGTTTAAAGTGACTGTTAGGTCCGATCAAGGGAGGGCAGAGTGCAGCACGGAAGACTGATAGCTGGGTGCTGATTGATGCGGTAAGGGGGAGGCGAGACCCGTGGGAGGAGGGGTTGGAGAGGGTGCTAGAAAGTTGTGTTTGGGGTTACGCAGTCGGTGATTGTTAAAGTAGAACTTTTGTGACACTTTATTACGTCAGCCGCTACAGTATCAAAAAAAGATAGCACAGATTGCATTGACGCAAACAAAAGGAAATTAGTTTAAGTCAGAGAATTTCAAAAATGGGGTTTAACTCACATGCATTTATTGGTTACTTTGCAAAAAAAATAATTTACTGCAGATGATGTGGATCGTTTTGTCTGTGGTGAAATTCCAAAAAGATTCAGCATATTGGGACACGAAAGATTCCAAAAATTGTTTTTACAGAAGTTCTGAAATAAAAGTGAAACTAATGAAATAGCAACAATTCAAAGAAAAAAAAATCTTACAAGAGTGTATCCGTAAAACCAAACACGAGGGTTGGCAAGCAAAGCGAGCAGGGGGCGAAGCCTGTAGTTAAATAACATTAAATTAAATTCAACACAAAGTCAAACCAGCTGTACCCAAGGATTCTCCAAAGAGACACAGTACCAAAAGAGTCCAGTGTTCATCTCAGGTCACTGGATAGCGTCAATGTCTTGCAACCGCATAGAAAAACAGGAAGCACTAGAACTCTAGACTTGGACCTTCGTCCTTTTGCAAAGATATCGAGAGTACCACAAACCCCTTTGCAGCCACCTCATGCCCCATATGCAAGAGTCACTCGAGACATGAAAATTCTATAACTACTATACTTATCCAGTGACTAATGTAAAGGGAGGCTATACTTAAGTGAGGCCTCACCTGGAATGTTATGTACAGTTTTAATCTCCATATTATAAAAAAGACATAGCAGTGTTACAAAAAGTCCAGAAGAGAGCGACTAGGCTGATTCCAGGACTGCAGGCTATAAGTAATAAGGAAAGATTGAAAGAGTTGAACCTTTTCAGTTTACGTAAACAGAGATAAAGAGGTGACATGATCATAGTGTGTAAAATTATGAAAGAAATTAGTACAGTGGATCCTAACTGTTATTTTAAAATACATTCTTTAACAAGAACACAGGAACGTGGATGGAAACTTGTTAATTGCAGATTTTGCACAAATGTTAAAAAATATTTCTTCACACAAAGAACTATAGACACATAGAATAAATTACCAAGTAGTGTGGTGGAGAGTAGAACTTTAGGGATTTTCAATTCTCAACAGTCTAGTGTAATAGGAGAGACGTGATGAATGCTCTTTTCTCATTTGTCCTAATGTTGTAATATCTCTTCTGAGCAAAAGTATTTATAATGTTACAGAATAAAATATTACTGTCCAATCAGACAGCTAGTCAAAACAAAATGTGATAGTTCGTGTTCATTTAAAACTAGAGCCAAGCAGTTTCAATGGGGTAGGTAGTGCCACTACAGTACAACTTTCATTTAGATATGGTGACAATGTGGTCTTTATATTTATTTGTCCCAAACAGACTACAGAACAGTCTACTGATTCCATGCAAGTAGTTGTACTGTACAATGAACACTGTGATTAATCAAGTGTTTTGTTAATCCTATGTCACTTGTGCAAGTTGCAGAAGCAGCTACCTGGATATGAAATGGAATGTATGGGAAAGGATGAGACTAGTACACTGTCCTTAACTAAACCCCTTTTGTTTATCTTAAACTGTAGGATGATTTTTAGGACGAGCAATGATGCCACTTCCAGCTCTTGCGATGCTGGCCCAGCCTTTTCTGCCTCTGGACCTAGTGGAAACCGTCCCCCAACACAGACAGACCGACACCAGGATGTATGAAACACGCTATTTATTTTTCCTTTACTGCACCACAATGCCTTCTCTCATCAACTCTTTCCTTTCTTCTTCTTTCACCAACTCTTTCCTTTCTTCTTCTTCTTTCTTTTCTTCTTTCCCTCTTTCTTTCTCTCTCTTTCTCTTGGACCTCCTCCTCCTCACAAGCTTCGTCTCCTTCCTCCCAACTCTGGCTCTCCGTCTGGAAGGAGGCGGCTCCTTTTATCAGGACCCGGATGAGTCCCAGGTGCTCCCTTGGCGTCACTTCCTGGTGTGGCGGAAGTGTCAGGAAAGCCCCGGAAGCACTCCGGTCGTCTTAGAACCGTTTCGGGAGCACTTCCTGGTATGGCGGAAATGTTGCCATCCAGGACTCCCCAACTGACCGGCCCCTGGCGGTGGCCACATCCTCACACGGGCATCCCAGCTCCGTCTCTGTGGCCCCAAATAGACCGGGCGGCTGCCCTCTCGTGGCCGAGGAGAAGTATTGTCCCCATCGGGGACTGTCCATGCGTCCCGGCCGGGCAGTGTCCCCGTACATCTCTGACAACTTATATCAGAAGTGATGTTACTGAAAGTCTATTATCTTTGCCTACCCTGCTCTCGGCTAGGACATTGCTTTTGAGAAGCAAGAGATTCTGTGAAGAAGTCTAGAATGGAGCCTTGGTCCCATGTTTTTGTTTACTTTAATTTCCCGTAAGGGGTGAGATTTCATCGCTGATTAAATGGGGTGCTAGAAAACGCCCAAATTGGCTGACATCTCCTTTGGATTGTCTGCTATACCTGATAAATAGAAGCTGGGGAGCACTGTTAATTAACGCCACGATGAAGAAGGTATTCAAAGTGGATCACAAAGGTGTGTTAAAATGTTTCAAGATATCATGTGCTAATCTTACATTTCTACTCCAAAGGAGCAGTGACACCATTGGTATGCAATGGAATAGCAGAGCCCCTTGAAAAATACATTAGCGTCTTACTTTCCAGCTTTGGGCTTCTGGGTGAAGAAAAGAAAGCAAAGCAAGAATAGAAAATACTGTAAATGAATGTGCCCCTGCAGAAAATTCACCAAGAAGACAAAAACGTGCACAGTGAGATTGTGAACACAAATTTAACAAGACTTGCAGAAGGTGAATAATTATCCTGCTTTTATGTTGCAAGATATTGTGTTAAATCTGCATTTTCACCATTCATTGTGCACAGTAGCTTAGGTATTGAGTCTGTGGTACTGCCAGAAACTTTACTCTTTATAAATTATTTACTATTTTATTTGAAGTGCTTTTTTGTCTCCAAGGTAAAATGAAGCATAAGAAAATGTGAGATTTGAATATAGACAAAAAAAATAAAAATAAAATAAAACTGCATTGTAACTGACAGAACTCTGTCTATGGAATTGTTTATCATGGTACTTTTCAGCATATCATGAAATGTAACTGTTTTATTTTTATTTTTTAGGAAACTAATAATGGACATGGCTGTATTTTAATCAGTAGCATTCAAAATATTTTTCTTCATTCTTTGTAAGTTCTGATTTAAAACCCAATGTGATACAAATTACAAACAGTACACCACATACGTACAGATTAAAAATCCAGAAGTATGAAGATTACCCAATTTGTCAAATTAGTCAGCCAATTTAAGTAACTGAGAACTTGGTTTGAATAAAAACCAGAAGGTTTTGCAGTCCCTGAAGACTGTTACGAGACTGGTTGCCTATTCATGATGTATGGAAGTAAGTGGATTGCTGTCATTTGTACATATATATATACTAAGTGCAAATCCTAAAATAAAAAAAGAAAGATATAAAATGTTAAATGGCATTTTGTTTCTCAAATTAAACTGAGTATTTCGATCTTAAAAGCTTGAATGTCTGTCATTTGTGTTTGCTCCTGATTTGAACTGAAAAGCTTACAGTTTAGCATAAACTATTTGGCATGAACAAGTATGGCATGTAATCCAAAAATGATGGAAAAGCAAACCCAGACACAAGGGACATTGCAGAAACAATCAGACAGTGAGCTCACAGAAGATGACAGTGGAACATCTTAAATTTGACTTCAGTTCTAATACACCCTTAAAGAGAAGATTTAAAATTCACAAAATAAAAAAGAGGCACTTGGTTCTGTCTGACATTGCAAATGTTTCAAATTGTTTCTTTGGTCGGCAGCCATCACATTGCTCAGACGTTCACCTTGTCCTTCTGACAGTGCCAAAAACTCTGATTTTTGACTGTAAAATAAAGCTCCCTGTGTTCTTACAAACCTTTTTCTCATTACAGAAAAAGTGGTTATATCCTACTAGTTTAACGTCGTTTGTCTTTATGCATTTTAGGAGGTTGCTTGGCTGGCAGGTTTACTACGGGCATGAGCACAAGTGGAGTGGCAAAGGGCTAGCCACTTCACCATCCATAATAGGAGCAATATATTTAAATGAACAGCTATAATGTTTTCATGAGTGTTTAATTGGTTGTTTACTGCGGTATGCAGCATGTACAATGTGTTGATATCAAAAGGATTTATTGGAAAACCAACCGATGATGTGCAAATGGATTGTAGCCAGAAGAGTAACCACAAAACAAAAGTAATTTGCAGTGTTTTAGTTAAAAAAATATTTTGGATATAATCCACCTCATCTAACTCTACTGGGCATTGAGTTTGAAACCCATGACTTTGGAAGTGTAAGGTAGCAGTGGAAACCACTGGCCAATTGGGTTTCCTGAGCTTCTTTGGGATATTCTATGGTGCTGGTTTGTAAAAGGCCAAAAATGAGCTCCTGTGTACTTAAAAATATTTTAAAAAATCTCAAGCTTGTATGGTTTATAGCAGGGATTTCCAACACATCGCTCATGAGCTACCAATAGCTTGCAACTCCTTTCCAAGTAGCCCGCCAAAGGGTTAATGAATCCTACATAAATGTGAAAACTTGATTTGTCAAATTAGCAGTGGATGATCTTTCCAAAAAATCATATCACGATCGTTATAACCCAAAATCATGATCCACAATCTGAATTGCAATCTATCTTTTCACTTAAGAGAATATCCGGACTCAAAGTCATCAAGACCAAAGTAACACTTTATTTTAAATATCAAACAAAGTTGAATTGTTCTCTCATTCGCTAGCTAAGCAGAGTTAAGGAACACGCCCAGAAGCTGACGAGTGAGTGAGGAAGGCCCCTCTCTTCAGCCCGTTGCGTGGATCTTGGATTCGCACAAAGAAATCGATACCGCAAGCGAACTATGATACATAGTGAAATGAGAGAAGTCACAAAATCAACCGAAATGTTCAAGCAAATTATAGAAAAAACCCAATAAGTTAAGTAGTTCTCTTGTGAAAAGTGGACAGACATACAGACAGACAGAGAGACATTGGATTTTATATATTATATATCAGTAAACCTTCAAAATAATTTGCAGTTAAAGTCTCAACAGCATTCTCAGCATTTCTGGAGCTTAGTAGATCCAGATAACTATAAGAATCTTTACCAAGCAGCTTTGAAAATGTCTGCTTTGTTTGGGTGTACATACCTCTGTGAATCTGCCTTTTCTGACATGAATGTTATGAAATCAAAGTTTAGAACAAGACTGACAGATGAACATTTAAATGACTCCATAAGAGTGAACCTAAGTGGCTACACTCCACCATACAACTGCCTCTCTTGTTGACTCCATGCAGTGCCAGTCATCTGACTAACTGAAAAACACATCACACGCAACTGGACATGTGAATACTCTTGTGAAGTGAAACGGTGGCATGGAACAAAATGACAAATGAATAAGTCATATCTGTGCATTTGGAATTGCATTGTTTTGTTTTGACAGCATTCTTGTTTTAATTCAATAGTGTGAGATACACTAAAAATGCATACAGACATACAGAATACACTTGCAGATGAACTAAATATTTTTTGTGATGTTTTAATGCACAATGTGAGTTGTGGACATCAACATTTTGTAAATGTTCAGGCAACACTGTCTCTTTGTCCCATAGCTCACTTCATGAGTGCTGCAATTGCTGTTGTTCTTTTTAAGAGTAATTCTACTGCTAAAGGCATGGTTAATACCATTCAGTGGGCAGAGTTTATTTTCTCATAATAACACTAAATCATACAAATAAGCATTAATATAATAACAAGAATTTCTTGTGTTTTCCAAAAGCTTATTGATGTCTTGTAAGGTGGCCTGAACAACACCATTCTGTTTCGCAGACATCTCCTTGAGGCCCCACAGCCATTCCATGTACAGTATTTGTAAAATTTCACTAACAGCACACCTGATTTAAGTGAATGAGATAGTGATTAGTCAAATCAGGTGTGCTAGTGGTGCAATTATATTAAGTAAATGGACGTAATGGATGGTAACCACAAATACTGGGGTGCCTCAAGGAAAGGTTTGGAAATGGCTAAACTAACACACTTTGGCAGACGTGTAATCATAGCTTTGCATCATCAAGCCTATAATCAGCAAGCTATAGCACTCCAAACCAGATTTTTAAGATGTGATGTTCAAGCTACCATAAACAAATTTGAAGAAACTGAGTGAAATGAAATTGGAAAATGCAGTGGAAGACTAAAAAAAGAAAACTGTATCTTTGCGACAGTACATAAAGGTAATTTTCTTAGGGGACAGCAGAAAATATGAGCAGGGTCTAACTGCAGCCTACAATACCTATGATATAGGTCAGGTAATGCCCACAATGTCAGTCACAAAACGCCCTTTGAGTCAGATAACCCTCCCATATTAATAATGTTTCTAGGATTGATTTTTTTTCATCTTTGAAATATTTCTAGATTTTGTCCAGTTTTGACAAAACAGTACAGAATTTTTGGTTAATGTCTTAGTTACTTCAACATATTAACTATTGTATTGCCATTTTATCTGCCATCCCTAAAAACCTTATCCATCATTTCCAAGTTATACAAAATTGTGCTGCTATGATAATCACTTGTTCTAAGTTCACTGAACATACAAGGGGGAGTCAAGCTAAAGTTAGAAAATGGGATTTATTAGAAAATGGAACAAACCTTAACAAAACTGATCATGTAATTTCTCAATGTAGTCTCCACCCTTCTCAATGCACTTGTGCCACCTGCCTGGAAGCGCCTGGATTCCAGCAGAATAAGAGGTTTTCTCATGTCCTTGTGACTGCTTGTGCACCGCTTTCTTCACGTCGTCATCTGTCTTTGAATCGATGGCCACCCAGATGTTTTCTTAGTGGTCCAAAACGGTGGAAATCGCACGGTGCCAAATCTGGGAAATAAGGAGGATGTGGCAAAACCTCAAACTTCAGTTTCTCCAGATAAGCCTTGATGTTCTTAGCAGTGTGTGGGCGGGCATTTTCTTGCAGCAAAAGTACTCCATGAGACAGAAGTCCCCACAGCTTGGATCGAATAGCAGACTTCACATTGGTCTCCAGCAAGTCACAGTAACTTGCCGTAGTGACTGTAGTACCCCTCGGCATGTAGTGCTTGACAATAACTCGGGTGCACGAGTGGTTGTGAGGACAAGACAATACCTTTTTTTATGCTGGAATCCAGGCACTTCCAGGCAGGTGGCACAAGTGCGTTGAGAATGGTGGAGACTACATTGAGAAATTACATGATCAGTTTTGTTAAGGTTCGTTTAGCTTGACTCCCCCTCGTATTACACTAATTCTTTTCCAACTTCATTGGCTCAATATCTACTACTGTATATAATATAAAATACTGCTCTTAACATTTACAGCTCTCCATAATCTTGTCCCTACCTATCTTTTCCTAAGATCCTGCACTCTTAGATCCTGATCTGCCTCTTTACTTTCTGAGCCACACGTTGAACTTTGTGCAACTGTGGAATTCTCTCCCTGCTCATATTCACCAACTAGATTCAACTGTTCTTAAAACACACCTCTTCAAATATGAATTTATTATTTTGTGAATAAATTTGCTGTAAGTTTATTTTTTTCTTGCTCTATTGCTGTTTTATTTTTATCTGTTACTATTTATATTTTTTTGTTGTTTAACTCTTTGTAAGGTGGCTTTGAGTGTTTGGATAGGCGCCCAATAAATAAAATGTATTTATTTATGGGCTCATCTAAGGTTCTACGTGGGAGTGCTGGTGCTAACTTTGTCTTCTTTTGTTTAGTCGGCAGTACTAGAAGATGCCCAGTAAGGGCAACTGACTCTGCCCCTTCCAGTTCCTCCTAGAAATCCTACAGCCACTGGAAGGAGGTGTTCCATTCTGAACAGGACACACCGCAGGACGGAATTCCTAATTTGTGTCCTAAATTCTTGGACTCACAAAGCCTGATGGCTTCCCTCTTTGTTTTGGAGCATTTGGTTCCATTTTGTGCCCATAGCAGCCATTGTTTTGTTTATTTTGCTTAGTATGATTAAACGGGGATGGCAAGGAGAAGGGTAGTGTTTGGGGAACTTGTAGTCCTTTACTTGACTATTTTATATACTAAGTTTTCCAAAGTAACCTGTTGAACATTTTTAACTCATACCAAGTTTAGTATTAAAATTATTTAATGAAAGCTTAAGCAAAAAATGTGTCATATTTGTATATACGATATAATGTATACTGACTACTAACTAGAACATCTCTCTGTGGCAGCAATTAACAGACAGGGTATTATCATATAAGATTACTTAAGTGTTTTCGTACCTCAGCAGCGGTCACCATTACTTTCATCTGGAGCCTTCTGTTGGCAAGATAAGAATCGCCTTAGAAGCAAAAGAGAACTGTCCATCTGTGACTTTACTTTTTTGTGTTTGATTTAACAGATAGCCATCTTGAGGTCTAGCTTCACTATTATTTCTGCTGAAAACGTAGTGTTAAATTAAAAGGTACATGTTCCTAAAAAGAATTCAGAAATAATATAACACTCTCAGACTTTCTTAATAGTACTGTCTCAAATCAGCAAAAGAAAGTTCCAGACTATCAGCTGGAGATTGTTATTATGGTTTGAATGGGTTTATGATTGCTGTAATTATAAGGTTTGTTTACTATTCGTTACCCAAGGAAATGGCCTGTATGGGGCACAATTACTTGGACTGCCAAAGAAAAACCAGCAACATAATAAATTAAAAGAATGATAGGAAGTCTTTTTTCTACTGCCATTAAGTATTTGTTAAACCGCATTCTGACAATGTTGGTAAAGTAACTTTCACTGATATAATTTGCTTTAACTTTTCGAACTATTTTTTAATTAGTTGTTAATTGTTAGTTTTAGTTGACTGAAATTTAAAGAATATTGTTAATTTTAGAAAATGAGAATTTTGGAACAATTCCAATGAGAAGAGGCCATTCAGTCCATGTTACTTCATGTCAATCATATTTAAAATCCATCCATGTAAGGCACTGAGAAAATAAAACTTACAATAACATTAGAATAATATGTTTCAATGTAATAAATTATGTAAATAAAAGCTTGTTTCTCCAATGCTAAATAACCAGAACCAGTGACTGACAACAGACTATTTGAAGGCAATGTATTAAATATGGCATAATAAAAAAGAAATATGACAAAATTACAGTAAATGTTTGGACTAATCTATGATTTGTTTTAATGTTTCACCCTTAACCAGAATCCAAGATAACCTAGGCTAGGCCTGGTGTGGTCAGCAATAAATACAGTATAATCAATCAATGAATCAAATAACTTTAAAATAATTAAGAATGGAATAATCTATAATTAATAAGTCACTTACGGTGTGCTATAAACTGCTTTGCAAAGAGATATACTCTGATTTGCTATTTTATATTTACATATAAATAGAATTTACATGTTTCCTTGAATAAGCATTTTACCTAATATCAAGGATAATGAAATGGTGAAGCACGATATCTAAGCTATAAAACAAGAAGTGCTTTCTGACGTCTGTGTTCAATGTATCTCCCCTTATTTTCTACTGTTGTCCCTAAAGCACATGACTTACTATTCAGTTAGAAGATTTCTGATGGTTCAATAGACTTTTACAGTTTTCGGGACCTTGAATAAGTCTCCATGCAGTCTCCTTTACTGAAGTGTTTTATTCTCTTAGCATGTCAAAGTAAGACAAGCCTTGGAGTACAAGAACGCACTTGGTTATTCTTCTCTGAGCAGCTTCTAGATCGGCTTTGTGTCTTCCAATGGAGACCAGTTCTGCACTTTATACCACTGATATGGTCTTGCTAGTGCATTATTGGATGTGAACATAATGTTTCTTGATATAGGGTCAAGGCCATGAATATTTGCACCCCTGCACTTCTTTGATGATATCAGATTTGTCTTTTTTCTTTGCTTTTTTGTATTGTTCTAAAGCAAACAAAAGGAATAAATGCAAATTCCAAAGCATTTATAATTGCAGTCATTTTCTGAGAGAAGTGGTGAATTTTCTGAAAGAAGTATAATATTTGAAACAAAGATTTTATTTGCCTTTTTGAATTGCTTCCGCACATGAGAATGAGATGGGAATGTTGCATCAATATATTGGGGGTTGCATCTTGTAAGGCATAGTTGCTCAACTTATATTTATAATTAATATTTCTTTTGTCTTTGTGGAGCAATTTACACTTTTTTTACAATAAAATGCATTCTTCTTGTTTTGAACAGTGTAGATTTTACCTTTTGTACTTGTTTTGTAAAGATCTTCTCAATCACAACATGTGACCAAATTCCGTTCTTTATTTATTTTTGTCATTTTTGCTCAGTAGGCAATGCTAGTTTGGTTTATTTTTTCACATTGATGGCCATGTTGTTAAAAATAAGTGGTAACATTAGTTCTGGGAGGATATTTAAGACATGATGTGCTACTAATTGTTTCACGGCTATCGTACTTTATGTGTTTGGTTTGTGTTTTGATTTCTTGGTTTCCTTCGGAGTGTTGGTTGTGGCTTTTTTCTTTATTTTGACAAATGAGATGCTTAGTATCTCCTGACCTTTTTTTCTACCTGTTTTTTTCGCTGCCAATTCCATTCTGTCAAAACACTTAGTAATTGGTATCCCTTTAATTTAAGTGTCAAGTTCAAAGATATATTTGGCAGGATCATCTTCTTTTGAAAACATGTTATTTAGTATGTTATTTTAACACAAGTAGACTAATTTAATTCTGATTATAGTTTCCATAATGTGCATGAAATAGAGGTTAACCATTGTAGAGCAGAAATAAATAATAAAGTGATACTATGAATATTTTATGAATAAACCAAACCTTTTTTGTCTTAATTTACAAGCTTTTCTCATAGACAAGTTACAGCCTTAATATTTTTAGTGCTTGTTTATGAAAATCATCATCATTAGATTTTGAATTTAATTGCACTCTTTCAATGATAAAATAACATTAGGCCCAGGAGTTTAATTTGTGTTTTAACAAATCGAGCGCACATTTCTCTTACATTTCATTACTTGTTAATTCAGAGTTTATACAGTATTTACTTCTGGCTGATGCATTCCATTTACCGATATCTTACTCTATAAATATGTAGGTTATGTACTTACTGTATTTAGTTAATTTACTATTTCTGAATCATTTTCAACATCTTGAATATCTGTGAGGCTTAAGTTGTATTTTGTTGTTTTTCTAACTGGAATAGTCTCTAGAGTAATCATGAGACAAGACGTGGCTATTGCCAAGAGATTTTTTCAGCTTGGTAGAGGGGGTCCGGCCCTCCTGTCGACCATTTGTGGTTAACGGCCCACAGTCCTCTCACATCTCATTTGCGTGAATGCTTTTGTCAGACACAGTTCTTCGCTCTCAGCTCTTATAAATTTTTAGGTTTTCCTCACTTTAAGTTACCAATAAAAGAAGACTTATGTATAAATCTTATTCAAGAATTTTATCCCAAAGGGTTATCAACAGAAGAAATGAGTACAGTGGCAATCCTAGCATCGAGAAACCATGAAGTCAAACGAATTAACGCAAAAATTGTCGATTGGTTGGTGGTGATGGTGTGGAAGATGAAAACATCAATTAACAATATCCTGTAGAATATCTACAACTGTTAACACCGTCCAGTCTTCCACTGGCCGAATTACTGTTAAAAGAAGGATGTATTGTAATGTAATTGCGTAATTTATGTGTGATTGATGGGCTATGCAATTGAACAAGATTAGTTGTATTGAAAATTGGTTGAACAATTCTAACATGTAAAATTTTAACATGTGACAAGAAAGGTAAGGTAGTACATATTCTGCGGATAACATTAGACACCAAAGGAGACCTTGATATGCCATTCGTATTAAAACATTTACAGTTTTCCATTAGAATAGTTTTTGCTATGACAATTAACAAATCACAGAGACAAACATTTGAAAAAGTTGGTTTATTTTTTAAAGAGAAAGAAACGATATTCACTCACAGTTAGTTATATGTTACGTTGTCACAATGTAAGTCCAAACATGGAATCAAAATTCATACGATAATAAAGAAAAGTTAATTCCAAATATTGTTTTTACTGAAGTTTTACAGTAAAAGTGTAAGTTTAAAAAGTATTTCCGTGTTAATTTCAAAGCCAAATGAAAATGTATAATGCAATAAATACCTCTAACGCAACATGAAATATAATTTTATTTCAATTTATTATATTTTACTCTTTTTTACTGTGGTTAATTACTCGCTGTAATGTAAAGTAGTTAGTTCTATTATGCGTATGTAACAATTCCCATGAAAATACCAATGTTTAAATTGTACATCCGCTTCCCCATACACAAAATGGCTAGCGCATAGTGCCTGCCCGCGGGTTGGCAAGCGAAGCGAGCAGGGGGCAGAGCCTCGTAGTTATAGAAAATAAACGTTCCCTGATTAATTTAGTTCCACTAGCATTTATTTTTCTTTCTCTCTTTAACTTTTCAAAAGTGTTTTTTTTTTTGTATTTTTTTGATTGTATGGTGAATGTTTTAGTCTCACATTTGAAACAGTTTCTGGACGTGTTTCTCAATTACACAAATCTTTGCAGCACCAGTTTCTTTTTGGCTACAGTTTTCACATGCGTATTCTAACTCCCCGGGGTTTTGGATGACAGTCCACATATTACATATGGTGCAGGTGATGGACATTGGGATGGTATTTTTCATTACGCTTTTGGCAGACTGTTTTAATCTGTAATTTCAGCATTTGCTTTTATAATCTGTAATATTAGAAGCTCCCTTGAAAAGGAGTATAAGTGGAAGAGAAAGAAGTGGGGAGAAATGATTTTCATGTCATTAACTGAGCTAATTTCCCCAAACAATATTTGAAAAGAACATCTACCACAAAGTTCACCCCAGTCACTTGCTAATTGCCGACTGTGTGTTTGCTTCAGCCGCAGCCACCTTGTGCCAACATGTAAACTTCCCCATCTCCATACTACCTCTGACATCTGCTTCTAAATATGCAAAGCACCCTCCTGTTACTACATGTGAGTAGAAATTTGCCCCACAGTGAATTAATAAACATCTTTATATTTCTGAATTTCACTAAATAAAAAGAATATATAATCTGTAATTACCTCTAGACTAAGGAAGTAAAAATTCATTGGGAAAGTTTTATGGTAAATAGTCATTAAAAATATAACGTTTAAAAATAATAAGAAAACAAGTGTTAAATTACAATAAACACTTACACTTTTGAAACACACCAGCAAAGTTTCATTTTCAAATAAACTGAGATTGTTTTTTATTTGTAACTCACTAAATATTTATACAAATTGAGACAGAAAGCTTGGTGCATTCATGTTTTTAGTAATAAAACAACATCATGATGTATATTGCTGTATTCTAAATAAATTACGCAGATAGTAAAGTAGCCACTACTCCATTTTCCAGCACACACTACTTAAAAAAACATTCAGCTCTTACTGTCTCCAAAGTTATTTGTAGAAGGCAATGTTCTCATCCTGTTTTTGACATTTAGTGATCACCTTGGAAAAGGTGGTGAACATTAGGTGGCATTTTGAAAGAAAATACAGGAGATGAATTAGATGTTAAAATAGAATTCATAGTAATAGGACAAGCATAATTTGAAAATACCAGTTAGACTAAAAAACACTGAATGTAAAAAAAAACAAAATTTAATTCATGATTCAAAGGTCAAAATCTAAGTAATAGCCTGATCATAACAAAACTAACAAACACAGATCCTTAACACAAAATTTTCTGTCAAGTAATTTAAAAGCAGAAATTATTTGAAAGCTAGAATACTGACCCTGTCGAACCATTTTTAAAGTTGGACTTGATGAAAGAATTTTTCATGACTGACAACAGGCATAGCAACTACAAACAATATGGCTGCAACCATGCAAACACAAAATGCCATCACCAGAGTAATCATAAAAAAAAATATTTATTCCAAAAATTAAGTTAATTAGCATAAAAATATGAGAAAGTGAAGAATTGTAGCATCATTAAAGTTGAAAGTTTTGTAGTGATGAGTGCTTAGTTTTTCACAGTCTTAATTTAAACTATATAGAGAATTTCTACCCAAGATAAAAATGCATTTATATCTAAATCACTATACAATTGTAAATGAAGGTAGATTTTTAGAGTTTAAGATGGTCTATCAAGGTAAGACAGTCGACTGCAGGGCAGGCGCAAAAACAATCACTAACCACCTCTTCTCTTTTTGCCACAGACTAGAAGATGAGTTCTCCCAGACAACTGATCATAATTTCACTTCTGGACCCCAGAGTTCTTCACCCTTGTGCCTTGGAAGCTAGTTAAAGGCAATGGAAGTCTACGCCGATTTAGACCATGCCCATGCTTAGACCATGAGATAAGAATTCCGTAACAGAGAAGTCTTTTGTTACTACAACGTGCAAGGACCTGAGATAACCTTATTGTTGCCTTTTTTCATTTTGGTTTGACCTCATTTATTAAATTGGTCCCCAAATGTTTATTATATTCTGTTTACTTATTTTTACACTACCTAGTGATATTTGAAATGCCAGGTATGCCTATCTATGAATTAATTATCTATGAGTTAATCTGTAAAAAAGAAGAAATTAAATAATAACTTACCTTTCCTGGCATATTCTGACAGTTTATATTTTCAGTCCAACGTCTTTTGCACTACCTATTATCTAGCTGATTGCTGCCAATCATTGTATGCCCTTTGAACAGGCACTCCTAAGTGCTAACTCTTTCATGATCAAGTTTTTATGTTGAATCCATAGGATCCTACCTCCTTTCTATGTTATGTTGGTTATGAATTAGCACTACTACCCTATATTCAAACCCATTGGAATGGTGAAATGCCCTAGCATATCCTTCCAATGTATCCCAATTTTTTTCCTCTCTACATTCACAGGAGAAGGCTGACCCACTCCAGAAACTCTGTTCGTATACCTGTGCATGAGTCTGTTAGCAATGAATCAGTATCAGGGACCTTGAATGTAGTTTAAGCAAGACACTATATGATGTCCAGTTGGCAGGGATATCAGACTTGATGACTGCATTTGCTGAATCATGTCTCCTTGAGGATGTCAGATTACAGAACTAGGAATCACGGGATAACAAATTACATACAGTAACTTCATAATGACCTTTCAGCTCGCTTTTAAATTTCCAAAGTACTGCAATAGTGACAGTTTCTACACTAAGGCTTTTCAGGTATAGCAAGTTCAGCCTAAATCTTGGTCCTTTTATTTTCCTCTTTCAGTGCTGGCACAGTATGATAAACATGAAACATCAAAGAGATTGGCATCCCTTTTTGCACAGCCCAATATTTCCTTTCCTTGTGGCTGTAATGCATGCATTGTACTTGCAGATAAGAGCTCGCTTGTGCACAAGCCCACTGCCATTTGCTTTTATCAGGACAAGTCACAGACTGCTTTGATTGAGTCACTGGGAATGTCAAACTACACGACTACCCTCAACTCTATAAGATTATCTAAATGGAGTCTTAGCCTTAAAACTGCTAGAAAATTCATGCAGTGTGTTGTGGGTTTTACCAGTGAAACTGTGAGATATCTCCTGCTTCCCAGGATAAAAATTCCAAAAACACAAAGTGCATTTATATTTATAACAAATAAGTAACTGTCTTGACTTTTAACATTTAAATACATTGTGACTAAAAATACAGTAAGTGGAATATTTCACTACTTGCTGTTATCAAAGATATTCAAACATATTCTATACCTTCATTCAAAACCTGCAATATCAATAGACTTGGAACTTAAAGGAAAAAAAAAAAAATTATTTAGTGGAAAGTCACACTTACGATGAAACTTTACTACACATATGAAGAAGACTTTTTGTGGAGCCTTACATTAAGTTACTATCCTTAGTTCATTTCCTGAAGTACTGTACACATTAGGCACATTCCTTCTTTTCATTATGGGTTGTAGTTTCCACACTTAAAGAGTTTTGTTAAAGTCAGCACTTGACACATATCACTGAACTTGTGTCAGATGTAGAGATGAAAAGAAATACTTCTCTGTCAGATGGCATGAACATATAGTATGTAATCTGAGAAAAAACAAAACATCCACATTGTTTTTCTGAAGAATTTCCTGTAATGGATTAATAATTTTGGTGTAGCATAAAAATTGGGATTGCTGAGAGGTTGTTAAATGACAGATATAAAGTGAAAAGTATATACAGTAAGCTTATGATAGTGTGACTCAGTGTTTAGCAGTGCTGCATCACTGATAAGAGGCTGGGATCAAATCTTGGCTTTGGCACAATCCTTGTGGAGTTTACACATTCTCCTGTGTCTGCAATCCTGTTTACAGCCCACATCCAGAATTGTTCGACCACTGTACAGTGGGGCACCGTGAGAGCTACCTAGTGTAAAAGAAATAAATACGACAGCCAGTCGCACAAAGTTTTGGAGAGCCGCTCCATATAATGTCCAATGGACAGGTCAAAATAAAGTCGTCTCATAACAAGGAACAACCAAAACTTTTGACAAAATAACATTGCAAACATTGGGGTATTTATACAGAACTAAAGATGGCTACAGGAAATTAAGAAGGGGAAGTGACATCATGGCTTTGACTTGAATGTATGGGCGGCATGGTGGCGCAGTAGGTAGCGCTGCTGCTTCGCAGTTAGGAGACCCGGGTTTGCTTCCCAGGTCCTCCCTGCGTGTAGTTTGCATGTTCTCCCCTTGTCTGCGTGGGTTTCCTCCAGGTACTCCGGTTTCCTCCCACAGTCTAAAGATATGCAGGTTAGGTGGATTGGCGATCCTAAATTTTCCCTATTGTGTGTCTTGGTGTGTGTGTGTGTGTGTGTGAGCGCCCTGCGGTGGGCTGTCGCCCTGCCCGGGTTTTGTTTCCTGCCTTGCGCCCTCTGTTGGCTGGGATTGGCTCCAGCAGACCCCCGTGACCCTGTAGTTAGGACATAGTGGGTTGGATAATGGATGGATGGACTTGAATGTGACGTTATCCTGGAGGAACAGAAGGACAACTCGGCCATTTTGGCTCCGTGGTATGTTTACTTCTCGTCTTTGTTTCTGCAGGGAGAGAGAGAGAGGTTAGTACCCTTCGTCTCACGATCTTTTACTCACCCGTGGGTTTGTTAACTGCCTCTGAAGCTCACTTGCATGACACTAATTCTGCTGCAGAAATAATATTGTAGCACACTTGAGTCTGAGCCTGAGAGGGAAAAGCTCTGTAGGTGGTCGAGACCTACCTGAGGGGCCAGGACTACCTGAAGAAGCTGGGATTAAAGCAGCTCCACAATCGCTATGTTTCAGACACAGCTCTTACAGTACTTTGGATGCATCTACTTGGCCATGTGGTTGCCAGCAAACCCCAAAAAAGCTGGTGAACAGTCGACATATGACTTGCTGCTGAGTTAGAGAGGGGCAGGCAAAATGCTCATAAAGTGCTGTGACTGCGAATGCTGATCTTGGAGCTGCTTTTTTTACTGGCTTCTCTGATAGTCCCACCCCATTGGACAGTTGAGTATGCGTATGAGATGTAATGTGTTTGTGGTTAGCAAAGCAATGGTGTGCCTTAGGATGTTTTTGGCTACAAAAAGTGTGCCACTACAAAAAAAAAAAAAAAGGATGGAAAGCACTGTCCTAAAAGCTAGAAGCTGAGTTTAAGTAACGACCTGCCACAGTTTGTTTGGATGTGGACATATGATGTATTAATAAAGGTTTAAACACTGGATGAATGAATGAGTCTATTTATAATAAACTTGTGTAATCCATTTGGGATCAGTCCCCATTCTGGTAACACCAATGCATAGCAGACACACTTCCCCATCCATTCAGATTCACTTACACTTAATCAATTTCATTTAAACAACTAATTCATTCTAGGCTTTAGAATGCAGACGAAAAACTAGAGTACACACATTTTAACCCAGTTTCCTGGACGCTGTGAAGCAGCAGAACTAAATACTGTGTCGTTGTAATGCTTTAAGTATTCTCATTGTTCCTAATTTGAAAACTATTATTTTCCAGACTTTCTTATGGATCCTATGGTGGACGTTTGCTTTGATTATGGTTATTTTTGTGCTTTGTGCCCAGTGCTGTGGGTCTAAGCTCCAGCCCCATCAATGCATTTTTAAATATGGAAAATTCATGAATAACAAACCAATCATTATGAGCGAGAGCATATCCTGATAGCTTTTAATGGAAGGCACGAAAAACATATAGACAAGGCATCAATATATCCCATATACGAAAATTAAATCTATTTTTAATCTGCACAAAAGGTCTGTTTGACTGATACAATGTAAGCTATAACATTTGTTTTCCATCTACAGAATATTTTTTATAATAGTGATATCCACTTGCCTATACTTGGTTTTCTAGTAAGTTTAGATAGATAGATAGATAGATAGATAGATAGATAGATAGATAGATAGATAGATAGATTATACTTTAGTGGACATTAAAATTTTACAGAAGCGCCAATAGATAGATAGATAAATAGAAAGATAGATAGATAGATAATTTTTCATTGAACCAAAAATAAAATTACCAAGAACAAACATCAATATGTTAAAAGTACACATACAACAAAAAGTATTACAAATAACCAATACAAAGAAATGAAAAAATACCCAATATTCAATCCCTATTAAGCCCCTGTAAAACCCCACATACAGTTATCATATACATATTTTTTTTATTTTCTCATCTCCTCCCTAGTGCCCTCCTCATTTATGTTCATAATAAATAAAACTAAGACCCAGTCATCCCTGATTCCCAGTATTGTTTCACAACGTATCACTTGCAACAAATAACTTCAATTTTTACAATTTTCTGATGAGTTATAAGTTGAATTTCAGTTCTCCCTTTTCAATAGCACACAGTACCCCTTTCGTACAATACATATCCTCGAAAATGTCCATTTTTTTTTAACATTTACAGAAGCCAGAGATAACCAATCTCTTCCACAAACCTTTCGCCAAGCACTAATCACTGTCTTTCCAAAACAAAATAAGGACTTATTACAATGTGCATCATACAGACCAATTTCACTTCTGAATAACGACGTTAAAATACTCTCTAAAATCATAGCTAGAAGGATGGAGAAAGTGCTCCCCTCAATAATATCACAAGACCAAACTGGATTTATTAGGGGCCGACACTTATCTTCAAATCTTCGACGCCTGTTTAATGTAATATACTCACCAACTAAATCAAACACCCCAGAAATATTATTATCATTGGATGCAGAAAAAGCATTCGACATGATTGAATGGAAATACCTTTTTACTATTTTGGAGAAGTTTGGGTTTGGCCCGAACATTTGTGCATGGATTAAATTACTGTATACTAACCCAGAAGCTTCAGTTTGCATCAATAACATTTGCTCAGACTACTTTAAACTAGAACGTGGCACAAGACAAGGATGCCCTTTGTCACCACTGCTGTTTGCAATTGCCATTGAACCACTGGCAATACATTGTCGAAATACTGATCAGATAAAGGGGATTAGCAGAGAAGGACTGGAACAGAAAATCTCATTATATGCAGATGACATGGTACTGTATATATCGGACCCAGAAAATTCTGTGCCTGCAGTCTTAGCAGCACTCACAGAATTTCAAAAGCTCTCTGGTCTCAGAATTAATCTGAATAAAAGTGTACTCTTTCCGGTGAATTCGCAAGCATATAATATTAGATTAGACACCCTTCCTTTTATCATTGCAGAACAGTTTAAATACCTCGGGGTAAACATCACAAGTAAACATAAAGCTCTTTATCAAAAAATTTCGTCGTCTGTATGGAAAAAATTAAACAAGACTTGCATAGATGGTCAACCCTTCATCTCACACTAGCTGGAAGAATTAACACTGTTAAGATGAATATTCTTCCTAAGCTCCTTTTTATTTCAAAACATACCAATATACATTAATAAATCGTTCTTTAAGCAATTAGATTCAACAATAACCTCATTTATTTGGAATTCTAAACATCCACGCATCAAAAGAGCGACCCTACAAAGACAAAAGGCAGAAGGCGGCATGGCTCTACCTAACTTCCAGTTTTATTACTGGGCGGCAAATATACAGTCGATAAGAACCTGGACACAAATAGAAGAACATACACAGGCATGGACCGCAATAGAAGTAAAATCCTGCAGTACTTCTTTGTATTCCTTGCTTTGTGCTCCAATAAACACACGTTATCGGCAATACACTAATAACCAATTGTGCTCCACTCACTTAGAATCTGGAACCAATGTAGAAAGCATTTTAAGACGGAGAAGCTTCTTTCTGTGGCACCCTGCAAAAGAACCACCTCTTTCAACCCTCACAAACATATGCAGTTTTAATATCTGGAAAAATTTGGAATTAACTTGCTTAGAGACCTTTATATAGACAACGTCTTTGCATCCTATGAACAATTACGTTCCAAATTTAACATTCCAGCTACAAATTTCTTTCACTATCTTCAAATCAGGAACTTTGTTAAACAGAACCTTCCAGATTTTCCTCATCTTGCACCCTCATCCACGCTGGAAAAATTATTGCTCAATTTCAAGGAGTTAGACTCCATCTCTACAATATATAAAATCCTTTTACAATCCCTTCCTTTCAAAGATCCAAGAGGACACTGGGAAAATGATCTCTCAATTAATATATCAGAAAAGGAGTGGAAAGTAGCAATGCAGAGAATTCACTCAAGCTCCATATGCGCAAAGCATACAATTATACAACTCAAAATTATATATCGAGCACATCTGTCTCGACTAAAACTCTCCAAAATGTTTCCAGGGCATGATCCAACCTGCGAACGTTGCAACCAAGCCCCAGCCTCACTAGGTCACATGTTCTGGGCCTGCTCCAAATTAACATTATTCTGGACAAAAATTTTTAATTACCTCTCAGACAGTCTTGGACTCACAATCCCTCCTAACCCATTAACAGCTGTGTTTGGGGTTCTTCCAGAGGGCTTAAAGTGGAGAAAGACAAACAAACTGTGATTGCATTCACTACACTGTTGGCACGCAGACTTATTCTGATAAACTGGAAGAACCCAAACTCTCCTCTTTAAGTCAGTGGGAAACTGATGTGTTATATTATTTAAAATTGGAAAAATCAAATACTCAGTTAGAGGATCTGTGCAGACTTTTTTCAAAACATGGCAGGATCTAATCAGTAATATTTTGAAATGATTTCATAAAGCACAGAGAATTTGTTGATTTAGGTATTTTTAAAAGCCTTAAATTTTACACCGTTTGGCTTGCTCTCTCTCTCAAGGGTGGGGATCGATCTGTTCTTAGCATAATTCTTTTTTTTTGTAAAACTTGATTGCTATGTATTGATTGTAATAAAATTAATAAATAAATAAAAAAAAAAAAAAAAGAAAATGTCCATTTTGTGCATTAGTTTATAGTAAGCAAATTCCAATTTAATTCTCGAATGAATATTCAGCCTAAACAGTAAGTGGATGTCCACAGGTCATTTCACCACATTGTTTATTTTTCCTACTTTTTAAAATTGCTAGTTTTGCCTCACCCAGCAAAAAGTTCATTAACTGTGTTCTGTGCCTGTTGTTCTTATTATAAGTGGCACCATAAGTAAACATCACAATATTAAAATCTGATCTTAGTTTTCTCCAAAAGTCAGTTAAAAACTTGAAAAAAACTCCTAATCTTACGCAGTTACGCAAACAGATGATAAACGGTTTCCCTTTGCCCACAAAATCACATCTGTCATCCTCTGTAAGTTCAGATAGATAGATTATATTTTAGTGGACATTAAAATTTCACAGAAGCGCCAATAAACATATATATAGATAGATAGATAGATAGATAGATAGATAGATAGATAGATAGATAGATAGATAGATAGATTATGCTTTAGTGGACATTAAAATTTTACAAAAGTGCCAATAGATAGATAGATAGATAGAAGTTATTCTTTCTATCAACTAAGCCTGGTTATTTTTGGCTATTTCATATGTTTCACCTAACCAAAAATTCAATAACAGATATCTTGAGAGACACAATGGTGCAAGATCTCAAAGCACCTACACTGACATATACTGAAAATATTAATAACTAATTATGAGGCCTCATGTTTAGCCCTGTAGCTTTTTTTTTGCACAAAAATGTAGCTGTTTTTCCTTGAGGAAAGGTTGTTTCATCTTCAAGTGCCTGATCATTTTTGATGGCTTCATTGCTAGTGTTTCAGCATATAGTAAATAATAGAAAGTGCGTTTGGAGCTCATATTTCACTTACTGTATTTTTCTTTGATGTTTACTTTGTTGTATGTTCTGAGCACACCTGTTTAAAAAAATCTATGACTTTTGCATGCTTATCTTCAGGCTGTTTAGTAAGATGTCTGATAGAACAAATAAGTACGTTAATTGTAAGAAATAGGTTAAACAGAGCAATTACTGCCAAACAGTAGGCATGAGTGAGGGATTGTGAAACAGGCAGGACTACAATGACTTTAGTGGAGCGTTATTTGTCAAGATTTGTATGCCTGCTCCACAATGATGTTTAATTTAAATAGAATAGTTATACACATCACATAATAAATTAGCTGCTGTCCCTACATGGATGGTTGGGGAAATGCAAATTATTTCAATGGCCAAAAGTTATATTGCATATATGGAATTTAAATCATTAACAAGATACAAAAACAAAGCGCAGAACTAGTAAATATGTGAATAACAAATAACCATTTTTGAAAAGGAAGGAGCACTTTGGGTCTAGTCCCTAATCCAAAAACACCATACAGTACAGAAATGGAAAAAAGGGAATTTGTTAAACAAGAAGGAACACTCTCACAAATGTATAACCAAACAACAATAAGTATACCCTATGGTTCTAACTAAACACAGACCAGCTAGTTATGCACCTTCTCATCTCCCAGCCTTCCTTCAGCACACTGACTGCCTTTCCACTACTTCTCCTCTGAATCCACACTTGACCTGACTGAGGATATGTCAGCCCTTAGGAGCTTCTGTCCAGTGCCACTCCAGCCCACTGTCAAGCCCATTCAGGTACTCCTAGTTACCACAGAGACTCCTGCAGAAACTGCAGTTCCCAGTTGCCCATGCAGATATCTTACCCAGTGCACTACCAGCTTGGAGTTTTATTTTCTTCTCAAAGCAGCTCCCTCAGTCTTGAATATCTTAACTTGGCATCCTAGTTCAGCGATACATCTGTGTATTGACATCTGCATATTTCTGAAAAAAATTGAACTTACAATCAAGGGAGCTCTGAGTAAAAATCAGTAGTTCATTCTTAGAAGCCACATTGATTACAGCCTTATACTACTCCTAAATTTTTGACTGGTGAGTCTAACTGTTCTCCTTTCTCACCCACTCTCTGGCATTTCATTCTCAGTCTCTGTCTACACTGTCCTTCAGTTGGTCTTCATCTAAGGTCTCCTCACAAAGGACTGCTGAATTGTTACTTTAGTGTACTACTGCATAGAATCAAACGGTCCAAGACAGAGGCCCTCTGCAAATATCTAATGACATACTGTATGGCATTGCTTCATGCGGGCCTCTCTTTGTCACTCCACCCAGGCCACTATACTCACTTAGCTGTTTTTTTGCCATACCTTTTTACTTTCTGCTTCAGTCAAGAAACACCACAACCCCACAGTTTATTCCTTGTCATTCACAAGGTTTCCTCTCACTCTTTACACTTTTCCAGTACAGTTGAGTCATCTCAATGACATTCACTGCATATTACATAACAGGGTTAGTATCCTTCTAGTGGCACTTTGTTGCCCAGTTTTGTTTGTAGTGGGGTGTTCTAGTGCTGTGTCTCCTGGAGGACAAGTGTGGCTGCAAAGTTTTCATCCAAACCAACTTTACTTTTAACTGGACTCCTAACTTAATTGTGCAAGCTGTTATTTCCCAGTCTCTGTGTTTACAAAAACTGGATTTCTAAATTTTTATTAGTAAGCAATTCTATATCTTGAATGGAAACTCTTTTATGTTTTAATCTTTATTTTTCAGATTTTCATCATTCTTATTCTTATTTTTCATTCTGACATTCCAGGTGTCCTGGCCATTATTTACTAATGAGCACACCAGTGGGTCTGATACTCAAGTAGCTGCAACCTTTAACCGTTCTGTGCTGCCCATCCCGGAG
Source organism: Polypterus senegalus (assembly GCF_016835505.1). Classification (NCBI taxonomy): domain Eukaryota; kingdom Metazoa; phylum Chordata; class Cladistia; order Polypteriformes; family Polypteridae; genus Polypterus; species Polypterus senegalus. The sequence continues at coordinate 53,169,712 of NC_053158.1, forward strand.
TCTTCTTCATTCATTGTTAATTGTCATTAGAATGCAATTTAGGGAACAAAAAGAGGTGAATTAACAGGAACATGACAAAAGAGAGATAGGAGCTATGGCAAAAATCTAAACGTTTCAAAATGTATTTACAATGTAAATCTCAAACTGTTGTGAAGTTTGAATGTATCATAATAGAAGAAAAAAAATGAAAGTCTAGCTAATTAAACAACAAGTACAATTCAAGGTAAAATGACTGATTGTGAAACAGGTTGGGACGAAAACCTTCAACCACAGTGGTCCTCCAGGACTTGGGAACCAGTGCTCTAGTGTTTTTACATATTACATGCAGATTTGATTGGGCACTCATCCACTTGTCCAAAAACCTTTTACCTTACCTTGCTATAGTAGAAGTCTGTTTCATCATTTTTAAAAATCTAGGAATTATATTTGGGCATATATTTTATTTCTTATGCTTTTTTATGGTTGCATTTCCGTGTGATATCACCAATAAACTCATGTATAAAATTACTGGCACCATTTTAAATAAACAGGATTACATACACAAGAGTGATATATTCTAAACCTGTGTGTTATGTAAGTTAACTGACAAAATTTGAGAAATGACCAGAAGAACAGAAGCGTCAAAGCTGAGGCGTGAGACAAGAATTGTGGACACAATTCAGAGCAAGTCAGAACCAGGAATGTTAGAACTAAGAAGCTATTAGAAAGACTGAACTAGCAACTCACATAATGAAGTAAAGTCCTCGATGACCTTTTATCCTGTCACACAGTACCCAGAGGTCTAATAACATGTGAAGTAATCTCAACGAGAGGAACCAAACATGGCAGCAAACTTAAAAAATACAAAACAGAACAAAAAGTTTGATAACTCTTTAAGTGACTGAAATTTCCAGAAACAAACATCAACTTTAGTTTCCTCCCACAGTCCAAAGACATGCAGGTTAGGTGCATTGGCAATTCTAAATTGTCCCTAGTGTGTGCTTGATGTGTGTGTGCCCTGCGGTGGGCTGGCACCCTGCCTGGGGTTTGTTTCCTGCCTTGTGCCCTGTGTTGGCTGGGATTGACTCCGGCAGACCCCCTGTGACCCTGTAGTTAGGACATAGTGGGTTGGATAATGGATGGATGGAAACGTCAACTTCATATTCAGGAGCCTCAACAAAACCTTAAACAAGCGCTTGTTGTTTGTTGTGTGCTTCAGATATTTTCAACAGGGGACATTGTGGTAACATTATTTAAAGGTTATTGACTCCCTAGGGCTTAGCACATTTGGTTAATGGTTTACTGTGCCTTCTGAACATGTGCTAGCATTGTTATTTTTTTAGTTTTTAGGTTGGCATGCTCCATTGCTAGGGGTGCATGTTGATGTCACTAGTACAATACTTTAAAAGCATCCAAGATTGTGTATTGCTCTCAAAAGAAAAAAAGAAAGAAACTCTCTTTGTTTAAATGTTGCTTTTTTGTGACTTTTGCTTTTAATTATTCAACTACGATTTTTGGGGTATAAAAATATTCTTGATTTTCCTGGTTATGAATTTGGCTGATTATCGGTTACACACTCATCTTCTGGTCCTTTCATGTGCCTTGGATGCTTTCCATTGTCACTACAAGTGGCATAACAGGGAGTTAGCAGGGTAGAGTACCCTTTTAACTTTAAAAGCCATTCCTTTTTTAGAACAATGTATCACAAATGGTCCACTATGACCCTCACACAAATGTGTTTCTTCATATAGAAGACCAAAGATGAGCCAAGTTACAAAATAGCATAGTTGATATTATTGCTTAAAGGACCTTCGGATATCAACTTGATATTTTGCAGAGGAAGTTTAAATGGGGAATAGCAAGTAGTGAAGGGTTTAAAATTACTTTTTATATGCTTTTTAGTTTTTTATGAGCATTGCATTTTAGCAAGTGTAAAGGCCAAGCATTGTGCTTCAGTTCATAAGAAAATCAAATAGTTTACTATTTGAATTCAACAAATGTTAGATATTAAATGTTTTTACTCTGGGCATATTTCCTGTGTCTTACACTTTTGCCCACTCAACTAGTCAACATAAAATGCCTTATTCAGCTGTTAGGTGATTCCAACAACACACATTGGACTCAATTAAAAATCATTTTCATTGTTGCAGCTGAATGAACTGAAAGCAGTTGTTTAATAAATGCTGATGCCTAACATCATAAGAGACTTAGGTTCAAATCGATCCTGATCATTGTATCAGGGTGGAGTTTGCACAATACCCCTTTGTCTTTGTACGTTTTTCTGGGTACTCCTGTTGACTCCAACGATGTGCCAATTAGTTTGAACAGAGACCATTTATGAATAAGTGTGCTTCGTGAATGACTGATGCCCTTTCCTGGGTTACATCCTGTCTTGCACCCAATGCTACCAGGATAGACTGTGGAATTATTGTCATTACAAAATGAAAAAATGAACAAACGACTGAACGGAAGCACATTTAGATTTTAATTTAGAAAATGACTGAAATACCTATCCTAGACTTCAGTATGCCCTGTTTATGCTGGCATCTGGTCTCCCTAACTTGGAAGTCTGAATTGTGTTCACCTTTTTAGCACAAGTAGACTAAACAAATCAGTTTCTTACTGCCAGTTCTCATACTTGTTGCTTTTCTATTCCTGTTGTCGTCTTGATTGATCGCTTTTGTATTCGGTGTAACAGTCTTGTAGAACACGGTATGTTTTTTGTGAAGGCTGAACTCACATTTTTCCAAGCTAATCTCAGTAAGCATACCTCATGACTAATGTACCCAAAGCTGGGAAGATAAGTTATAATTCAACAAAAGGAATAGAGATCTATTTATTTGCTTTCCTTGTATAGTGTTATTTTTTGAAAATATACATGCCACCTTTCCAAGTAAGTACAGTAATAAAAACATCGAAAGGACTTAGGAATATTCTAAATATAAGCTGGCACCACGTCCAGGACTGGTTTTTGCCTTGTCCCAGAAGGTGACATACTTGCTCTCCACAATCCTGAACTGGATTAATGAAATAGACAATGGATTGATGAATAGATTACAAAACCAAGCGATTCACACTATTGAAGAGGAAAAGGAGAAGGAGGAGGACAATGAGTTTTGGCACTCTTCACAGCAGCTAAGTCATTCAAAGCTATATTTTAAAGAAGAAAGACCAATTTAAGTAGAGAAAGATTTGACCTGAAACTGAAACATGGGAGTAAATATAAGAATACTACTTTCAAATTTCAATTGAATTTAGTTAATCTTAGTGCCTAATGTAATATGGTAATGTTTATAAGACTAAATGGAGTTTTATGTGAGTGAAGGAAATGAATCCAAAAATGGGTCCACTTTTCATGGCTTCTCAGTGCTTAGAACTGCAGCCGCACTGTATGTTTTAGTCATTTGCAGTTTTCCCTTCAAGAAAATATTTTTGCTTTTTGTTTTTAATAACTCATCAGTGGGCGGAATGCAATTTAAGTAAACCATGAAAAGCAGTGTTGGGTCTGAATGAGTTTAATGCTTCACTTTCACATTATGGCTTCCACATTTGCTATTTTCATAGAAGACATTAAATACTTATATACTGATCTGCCCTTTCTTGCTGCTCATCCAAATGCTAAGAACGGCCACTCAGGACCTTTATTTAATGAATTCATGAAAGTTCAGCTGGTGTAGTAGATGACAAACGGTAGTTAAACTGGGGCAATTATGAACATTTGTCAACTACCTGACTGGGCTACGGGGAAACGGAAACAGCAGCAATCATGCCTAATTTAGCCCTTCAAGATGCCAAAAGTTTGTAGTCTCTCACACTCATCAGAGTTCTTTGAAAGAAAGAAAGCTCACAGATGTGTGAGGAACAGCCTTTTCTGACAGTGATGCTGCCAAAGTTGCTCTTAGATTGACTGACAATTAAGATATCAAAAGAGATCACGGCAGCTTACTGACAGCTGGCTCAATTGTTTGCACCTGTTTTCCTAGAGTTACACATATGTCTGGAATGGATTACATCGACTCGTGCTGGACACACTGTATCTTTCTGCATGTCATTCAACTTAGTAACATCTTTATTATCTAAACATAGTGCTAGAGAAGCAATACACCTGATACCAAAAGGTAACATTTCATTTTTTTAAATTTTTACTTTATCAAAAGCCTGCGGCAATTTATTTTATTGTTAGAAATCCTCTCCTTGAAGGCACCATCATTTAAATGTTGCATACAACTAAAATTAATTAAAAAGTAAAGTAGCTGTTAGATTATAATTAATGTAGAGAAATAATATAATAACATAACATTCTCAAACCTGCTTGATCCAGCATAAGAAGAGCCTGTTCTGCTCCTTCTTATATAGTTTCACTGTGCTACGAGACCACTTTCATGTTATTAATATGGATGTCCAAGTTCTTAAAGCAGTTGGCTACTTCTACATTCACTCCCTGAATAGTGACGGGACATAGAGGCTTTTGGTGTGGCAAAAGTCAATAAACAGTTTGTTGATTTTGCTGATGTTAAGTTGAGGACATCTCTCTTTGCAATAAGAAATTAAGTTCTTTGCCTGGTGTTATATTTATAGTCCAAGGTGTACAGGGTGAACAGATAGGGTGATAGGGCTGTTCCTTGTGGTGGCTCCAATGTTGTTAACATCTGTATCACAGACACGGTAGTTGAGTCTCACACTCTGTGGTCTGCTGGATATATAGTCCATTATCCAGGATACCACAGGCTCATCCATCTCCATATCTATGAACTTACTCCTTAACAGGGATGTCTGGGTGGTATTGAAAATACTAGAGAGATCAAAAAACATAATCCTCTCAGCTGCTTAGTTCTGTCCAGAGTAAGCCTTGTGGAGCAGACAGATACAAGTAATTAATTGCAACTTCCACTCCAATCTTTGTTCTATTGGAAAACTGCAGTGGGTCCAGGTAGTTTTTCACAAGAGGACAACAACAACAACATTTATTTATATAGCACATTTTCATACAAAAAGTAGCTCAAAGTGCTTTACATAATGAAGAATAGAAAAATAAAAGACACAGTAAGAAAAGAAAATAAGTCAACATTAATTAACATAGAATAAGAGTAAGGACCAATGGCCAGGGTGGACAGAAAAAACAAAAAAAAAAAAACTCCAGATGGCTGGAGAAAGAAATAAAATCAGATTCCAGTCCCCTTTGGGCATTCTACCTAACATAGATGAAACAGTCCTCTTTGGATTTAGGGTTCTCACAGAAGGACTTGATGATTATGGTCACGTAGACTTCTGGCTTTTAATCTATCCATCTAATCCATCACTGTTGGAGCATCATGATGCTTTGAGTAGGTGGTGGTGGCCAGCGCCACCACCACAAAGAAACCGGAAAAAGAAACAGAAGAGAGAGTAGGGGTCAGTACGGATTTTAGAGCCACCATGAATAGTTATTATGATGAATTCAACATACAGAGTATCAGGATTAAGTCAAAGTGAAGTTATGAGAAGGCCATGTTAAAGTAATGTGTTTTCAGCAGTGTTTTAAAGTGCTCTACTGTATCAGCCTGGTGAATTCCTATTGGCAGGCTATTCCAGATTTTAGGTGCATAGCAGCAGAAGGCCGCCTCACCACTTCTTTTAAGTTTTGTTCTTGGAATTCTAAGGAGACACTCATTTGAGGATCTGAGGTTACGATTTGGAATATAAGGTGTCAGACATTCCGATATATAAAATGGGGCGTGATTATTTAAGGCTTTATAAACCATAAGCAGAATTTTAAAGTCAATCCTGAATGACACAGGTAACCAGTGTAGTGACATCAAAACTGGAGAAATGTGCTCGGATTTTCTTTTCCTAGTTAGGATTCTAGCAGCTGAATTCTGCACTAGTTGCAAACGATTTATGTCTTTTTTGGGTAGTCCTGAGAGGAGTGCATTACAGTAATCTAGTCGACTGAACACAAATGCGTGGACTAATTTCTCAGCATCTTTCAGTGATATAAGAGGTCTAACTTTAGCTATGTTTCTTAAGTGAAAAAATGCCGTCCTAGTGATCTGATTAATATGCGATTTAAAATTCAGATTACAGTCAACAATTACCCCTAAGCTTTTTACCTCCGTCTTGACTTTTAATTCTAATGTATTCAGTTTATTTCTAATAGCCTCATTGTATCCATTATTGCCAATCACTAAGATTTATTTCCAATCACTAAGATTTCAGTTTTCTCTTTATTTAACTTGAGAAAGTTACTATTCATCCATTCCACTCATATAGTCCAGGATCAGCCTCTTTCAGTTGTCTTCATGATGTTGAATATATTGCTTAACACAATGTGCAGCAAGTACAATGTAATAAAATCAAATCATGATTTCACAAAGAATCAATGAATAATATCCCCTATAGGTGTGCTGGCTCCTCCAGAATGGCAATGGGCAGGATCACCAGCACAAGAGTCTTGCAACCATGGCAGCAAAATGTCATATTCCGTCAGATCACTAGAGACCAGAGAACTAAGCTGGTCATAGAGATAATGACCTCCAAAGAAGTCAGAGACAGTGTGAGACTAAGGAAGACAGTCAAGAGGTTGTAAGACCTACTGAGTTGTGAGAATCTGGAACAGACTCCCGAGACATGTAGACAATTTTTAAGAAGTATCTGAATAAGATATTGGGACTACTTGTCTATTAGCTAAACAAATGCTTTAATCATGGGAAAGATGCTATATAAATTATTATTAATATTATTATTGAACAAACCTGATGGACTGAGTAGTCTCCTCTCGTCTGTCAAATTTCTTATATGTTTAGTAGTAGCTTGTTTCAGGTTGCTAGTTCAAGTTCACTTTCTATAACTGTGGAGAAAGAACTTGTGGCGGTGGAAGCTTTAAAAGAAAAAAGAAGAAGCCCTGTATCTCAGAATCTGCGGGTTAGTCCATGGGGTGTTTGGTGTGGAGATGAACTGATTGTTAAAATATGTCAGCTACCCTGCATTAGCACTCTACAGATGGTAAATAGCACACTGCGTTCACATGTATATAAAGGGTAGCCTTGGGAGACTGAGGAGAGAAAATCAAGGGTGAAGGTTTGAGAGAGAGAAAGAAATTTGGTATTGGGAGTACAAGCCAGCACACTGGAAGGAAGACAGACTGGTCGGAGACCCTGCAAGAGAACTAGAGGAACGGTGCTCTGGGGTGGATCGGCCCCTCTGAATATTCTAGAGTTGTGGGTGTAATCCAGTGCTCCAGGGTCCTGCTGGACCAAATGGCAGGACGATGCAGGTTTGGTTCTGAGTGTCCCAGTAGTTACTGCCTGAGGTGGCTGGGTTGAGAGCTAGGGAGAGGAACTGGAGCTGTTGATGCCTCAGCTCGGCTGCAACACTCAAGAAGAGTGAGCTGGGGGGACAAGTTAGAAAGATGTACTGAGCTGTTGCAGAAGAAAAGGACAGAATTAAAACCAGGAGGAAAGCCAGAACAATGGCATGCTGGATGATAACTGCTATTGCAGGGTGAATTGAAATGGATGAGCAGCACAGAAGTAAATATGGAAGGACGCATGGCTTCTCATGGTTTTAATGAAGGGACCCTGACTGTGTTTTTATCTTAAATCTTAACTTTTTTATTGGAATATTTATTGTTAAATTTAACTCTCATCATGAACATTGTTTTTATTGTGATTATTTATATATATATTTGATGAAGGAATGCACTGTAGTTTATGTTTGAAACACTGGAATAATAAAAGCAGTAAGCCCTCTTGCCTATTTCTGTCCTTATTGCAGTGCAAGACTAACCACAATCCACTAGATATAATTTCCAGCCTAATGTTTCTGGAACAAAAGTAGGACCACCCCCTCCACAAAAGTTTTCTTATGGATGATTGTTATGAAACATTCCCCTGCCTTTTGCCATGTTGGCGGTGCTCATACCCTTTGGGAACTTCTTGATCTTCCTTTACAAACTGAAATGATCTGTTATTCTCCTTTCACCATATTAAATGCCCACATTTTTCACTACACTACAAGGTTGTGTGGTCCTTGAGTCAATTAACTAATAAACAGGAGTCAACCTTGGATCAACCCAGGATGGAACTTCAGGTCATGGCAAAGCATACAATTAACATACCAGACAGATGATAACACAAATGCAATTCATTAAAATCAATCTTAATTTTACATATTGCTATTAACTTCATGCACCATTGAAGGATGACCACATCAGAACAGATTAAAACAGAGTACCCAGTTATTTCCAGGAAGGTGTATTTTTTTCAAAATGATTTTAACATGGACCATTTGTAAATTTATATTCAACCTATAATGCTCTCAATTATCTAACTGTTGCCTGGGGATTTTTTTTCAAGATTTTGTAGAGAATGGCAACAGAAAGGTTTTTGAGAGTAAACTGACAGGGCTTTATTGAATATCAAAGTCAGCCACACTGATCGAACTTTGAACCTTTGACCATTATCAGACCCTCAAACCTCACCTAAGTGCCAGGCTTTCTGAACCGCTGTGTCCCAGTAAATTAATGAACTCATATTGCGAAAGCAGGATTTGTCCTTCTGAGACACATGATAGCTGAGCGTATCCCAAGAAATGTATTTAGTGCTAGGTACCCAGTCTCTAGTTTATGCAACAGGATAGCCCAGTTTTATGATGTTAAGAAACAAACAGGGCAAAGAAGAACAATCACTGATAGAAGTTTCATATTTTTAAAAGTAGTGACTAACCTATTAAGTTCTTCAATTGACATACGGACAGTTTTCCCTCAAACTTGGTCAATACATTTTTCAGTATATCAGGATGATTATATCTGCTAGAGAAGAGTAACTAATCAATTATCAGAAACAGCTGCTCTTCTTGTCCTGCAAATTGCCTCATTTTAAAGCCATAAAAAACAGGTCAACATGAGATAATCAGAATAAACAGTAAGCACAACATGCTTATTTTCCTAAATATTTTGTGCTACAGATTAATTCTAATTCCACCAAATGAGTTCAACTACATAAAAAAACAGGTCTGCATAAACAATTAATTCAATTCCGGGGTTCACTTTTCATTAAGAAACTGGCTGCAATAAAAAAAACTTTTCAGTCTCTGTCAAGGGAATGGAAAGCAGGTTTAACATCACCTCCTTCTCTAATGTTAGGCAGGCATCATTCGTTCTTCTAAAATATTGAAAAATATGCTTTTAGGACATTGAGGAAATTCCATTTTTGTTCCTTGCACATTTTCTAAAAATCAAATTTAAATTTAACCTTAATAGCCTTTAATCTATATAATAAAAGCCCAGCGCGGTGTCCGTGTCCGGGTCTGCGTTCCTTTTGGCTGTATAGCCGCCCTGTTGAAACCCCAGTCCGTCCCCTCTCAGAATTCCTGCTTACCCCCCTCCATTCTTTCCCCTTTGCTTTAATTTTTCCTGTTCCCGAAAATCTTTTCAAAACAAAAGTAAAGAAATAGACAGAGCGTCACATTTAACATCTTCTCCCCTCTGCCTATTAAATAATCAATAAAATGAAATAAAAAAAATCACGAAAGAAACATAAACCACAACCTACCCTGACGGCATCCACCGCGCTTCTGGCGTTACAGCCAAACACGTGGTGTATGCAGGTTATGAGGTGTGACGCTAATTAACGCCCGTACTACAACAGATTATATTGTTCTTATACTGTTAACTATTTACAGGGATCAACTTTGGGGAAGTTCATAACAAACAAAAAAAAAATTAAATTATAAATAACATGTGCACTTGAGTATTTTGAGCCCCGCGTCTGAGTTCCCCTGGTCACCAATTCGTGTGTTTCACTATGCCCACTATGCCTTTCCGTCTTCAGCTACCCATGTGCACTTGTACGGAGGAGACCTTACGGAACAATGCCGAAACGAAACGCAACTAAACCTGTTGCTGTGAGAGAGGACACATTACAGCGTGATAACGAACCAAAGAGGCAAAGGCGTGACAGTCGCTCGCAAGAAACGGACACTCAGCATTCATACAGATTAGCTCAACGACGCGTCTCTGCCGCTGCTGAAGGCAACTGAAACCCCTACAGAGAGAGAGAAGACAGATTACACCGTGATCGCGAAAGAAAGAGGCAAAAGCGTGCCAATGAGACACCCGACGAGTGGTCCTTACGATTGAGTCCTTCAACTGTGGTCATCCAACGCGCAGCGTAGCGAGCGCCAAGTTGCTAGTATCTTAATAACCTTTAATAAATTTAACCCACTTTCCCTTCTTTAAGGCAAAATGATCAAAGAAGGATTAGGGCCTTGCTCCCCAACATGCCAAAAGTTCTATGGTGCAGCATTATGTCTGGAATGGAGATTTACAGACAGCATCAACATTCTATAATAATCTTTTATCACATATTAAAATCCACATATAAAAACATATAATTTTATTTGTTATTCTTATCATTATTAAATACTTAAATTGAATCTGAGTGAGACAGTGTCTCGGCGTCCTATGCTCTTCACACAGTTGTTTTCTGTGTGGAGTGTGCATACTCTCCTTATGTCTCTGTGGATCTTCATGTACTTCAGTTTTCCTGTCACATTCCCAAAGACATGCATTTCAGGTGAATTGGTTATTCCGAGTTTGCGTATGCCTTGGACTAGCACCCTGTCCGGGTCTGGCTCCTGTCTTTTGTCCAGTGTTTCTCGGATATGCTCCATCTTCACTTAGGACTTGAAGCATGCATAGCAGGAGCCTATACTGAGCCCAACAAGCAAGTCTACCTTTGACAGAACGTTAATCCATTGTGAGCCATACAATCACACAAACATGCTGTACGTGAGAATGGGATATGGGAAGAAATGACAGAATCAGGAAAAATAAACATGAACACAGGGAAAATGTGAAAACACAGTCGTCCTTGCAACTATGAGGTAGCCTATTTAATAAACTCATCAATATGCCTTATCCACATTTCTCCTTTCTCATGAAAGAATGATCTGAAATGAAACCTTTCATTATTAAAGATATTAAACAATCTGAATTTGTAAATAGGATTACCTAAAAAAAAAAAAAGAGAGAAAAAGTAAGAAGAAACAAAGAATAAAACACATTGTGACATAAATGATCTGAATTTTCTTTAATCATCTTCTTTCCACTGGGTTAAAAATCGCTTCTTCACAATTATGTTCAGCAGCGAAATGACTGCATCATACACTATTGCAGTGTTTAGTAAAGAAAATCTAGTTTTCAATATTAAAAATTGCTTCTCTTGATTAAATGGTTAAATTTTTCTTAGTGTGACAGAATAAAACAACTGTGCTATTCTAGGCTACTGGCATGGAAAGTTTGGGTCTTTGGAGACTATAGCTTAAATATTTAACATGGGCTGCAAAGCAGAAGGAGAGATGGCCTTCTCTATTGTGTTCTCCTCTTTGTGACAGGTGACTTGCAGTTAATCTCTTCATACAGAGACATCTGTCTGCTCTGGTTATGCAGATGGCCTAAATCTCCCCTCGAATACACCTGCGCACAGACGTTCAGGAAAAAAATGACTTATGTTATCTTTAGCAGCTGTAATATTTAATAACTCACTTGGATGTCACCTGGTCTTCCTGTATGCACAGTAAGAAGTGTCCCCCTCCTCACATACAATTGTTACATTATTCTCTTTAACACAACTGGTTTATTATCTCCTGCTATCATTTGATCAAATTTATCCTCCATTAAAACTTCCCTTTTCTTGAAACACACAATGGTCTGAGTATGTATGCCTCTCAGAGCTTTTATTGTTCTGAATTAAGGAATGGTAGACTAGTTTCATGAAAGATTGATGACTTCCTGTAAGCACCTTGTACCTGAAGACAAGCAATTACAAAAATATGTCCAAAGAAAGAAGGAAGGATGTTAATGTGTGTTTGCCAGGCTTTTTCTGCTGGCAGGCAACAAGCCACTCTGTTCCAATGCCAATCCATCTGGAGCAAAGTGAGTCTCTCTCTCTCTCTCTCTCACTCTCTCTCTCGCTCTCTGGAGCCAGTAGATCATATTTTATGTTACACACAGTGGCGATGTTGCTTGTGTAACACAATACATGACTGTGACACTATCCTGGTATTTTCCTTGTGGCTCAGATTATAAATGACCTATATAAACCACAGTGGCAATCTGAAGAAATATTGTAGTATCAGATAAAAATAAAAGACCAGTTGACAGAATTTTCAGTTTTAAATCATATATTAAAAAAAAAAAATCATCCTTGACAGTGGCATAATTAAATGTGGAGTTCTTTTTATATAATTTTAAACACAATGATGTTTTTTCCTTCGCATTAAAAAAAGAATTGTGTATGATGCATACTGTAGATGTAAGAAGCAAACAAACGTATATTAAAAAAAAACTACCTTTCCTCCAAGGACAAATAACAAATTAGACAATGATAGGATTTGCAGTTGCAAAGTCAGTGAGTTTGAATATGAGTTGAAGCTTCCACTGTCTGAACAAGAAAAGTTCCTTTTGGCCGAATGCGTATGTCATAATGACAGTACTGTTTAACCATGAAAGGCCCTATTGTTAAAAAGAAAAAAGGAAAGAAAAAAATAAATAAACCAATCAAAATTTACTGTTTGACAGATGATCCTACTTCAGCATTCTGAAACATACAATATTTAGAATCAAACTCATTTCTCACTGAAAACTGTGGATTTGGTTTCTAAATTTTTGTATATGTTACAAGACTGAGCCGTTTAGTTGCTTTCAGTGTAGGTGACATTAAGCTGTGGCAGAAACATTTTGGCAGTTCTCCTAATCCAGCTAAATATGTTTTTTTTTTATAAGATCTACTTACTTGTAATGAATTGGAAGGGTCAATGCCATTATATAGGACGTGATACATTTGACTCAAGTAACTATAGTAAATAAATAGCAATTTTTTTTGTACAATTTTATTATAATGATTTTCATTGTACTTTTCTCATTTGGTTAAATGAGTTGGTATTTATAGTACTGTCTTCATTACCAAATACCCAAGACAAGCCTGTGTCTAATACAGATAAGCAGTTGCTCTAATGTGATGTCCCCAGTAAACAGGAAAATGTGTTGTGACACGTGGATCTGGGTTTCCAGGGGCATAAGATAAATCATAATGAAAAAAGACTCGGAAATGGCCCATCAGGACAAGCTTTAGAAATAATAACCCACACTGCAGGTCTCGGCATTGCAGCAGTTTTAGAAGAGGGTAGTTGCAAATGGGTTAAACACACCTATGTAGGAATGAAACCATGAGGGACCAGTAAGAAGACAATTGGGTTTCCTCAGCCCAGAAGTGCCCAACTTTAACACATGTAATTTTAATGGCCACTATAATGGACTGTTAGTCAACAAATATTTAAGAGCTCCTGAACCTTTAAAAGAAAAAGTAGGCAGAGAGGTTCCATGCTCTTTATCTTTACTAGAGGTGACACTAAAGAGGAAAATTTACAATTTTAAAGGATAATCTAGTATATTAACTCCAGGGTGGGATGATGACTACTCCTTATTAAGGGCAAGGTGGAAACTGGGGTGGTTGTCCATAGACTTTCTAAGGATTAGCAAGGACCTCAATATGAAAGGTAATTCTGGAATAATATATATGGGATAGTCAGAAATAGAGCCAAGGATGTGTGCCAATGATCATGGAAAAAAACAGCAAGCAAAACCAACATGTAAACCGAGAATCAAAAATTGAATTCGAATTAGAAAGCCTTAATTGTCATTGTATCAGTACAATGAAATAGTAAAAGCTACACCTGCAAATAAATAAATCATAATAAAAAGAAAACAGTCCAAATGTAACTAAAAAACCTTTCCCTTGCTAAGACAAATAGTGTATTAGTTCACAGGCAACCTTTCTATATCTTAAAGCAAATATTTGGCAGTGGTTTGTTGCATGCAAACAAAGAAAAGCTACGTGGCTTATAGAAGTCCAGTCATGTGATTGGCATCCGCATGTGGTAACCACAAACAAGTGACTACAGCTATCAAAAACTGTTATGAAATAATATTAAAAAAATGGTGTTGCAATGAGATAAAGAAAATAATGTTATTAAATGTAAGCATAATGAATACTATAAACTGCATAATTCTTCTTCTTGTTCTTCTTTCCGATGCTCTCGTTTGGGGTTGCCACAGCAGATCATCTTTCTCTCTACATCTTGCTCAGTTACACCCAGTATCTTCATGTTCACCACATCCATAAACCTTCTTTTAGGCCTTCCTCTTTTCCTCTTCCCTGGCAGCTCTGTCCTTAACATCCTTCAACCCAATATACCCATCATCTCTCCTCTGCACATGTGCAAACCAATGCAATCTCACCTCTCTGACTTTGTCTCCAAACCATCCAATCTGAGTTGACCCTCTAATGTCCTCATTTCTAATCCCGTCCGTCCTCATCAAACCCACATTATTAATAAACTAAAAATATTCCCAAACAGCAAAGAGTGTTCATAACATTCCCAGCCATTGAAGAAGTGATTTTGGTGTCAGTGGAGTTGGGGTCCAGGCTCAGCTAACGGGAGGAGGAAGAAAGCCAGCTGAGATTTATTTGAAAGATATACATTTTTAGCAGGTAATTTATGGAGATATTGTGCTGTGAATGTTATGGGTTTTGAAATGAACAACTGGGTGGGCCAAACTTCCAGATAAATGGGGGTGTTTCCCCCTGTGGCTGCAGGTTTTGTTCCAACCAGATTCCTGATCTGTGACAACACCTGACAGCACTGATCTCATTTAATTAGCTGGTATTTATTTTCTCTTATTCTACATTCAAAAAGCACAGCAGCATGATTTTTACATTTATAAGACATTTAGAAATATTTCTGCTTTTTCTATAGATTTAAATGCTTAACTCTCTTTTCTTGATTTCATTATATTTTGCCCTTTCTCTGTGCAGTTTTACCCCTTCGTTGTGTCTTATTAACGCCAATTAAAAACAAGCAGAGCAGACACGCAGGCAAACAACGCTGAATAATCAAAGGCTGCTGCTTTAGCATTAGACCCACTGATTAGTAAATAATGGATTAATTAAACAATTAGAACTCCTTGAAACATAGAATAAAAATCAAGATGAAAATATTGTTAAAAAGAATTTTCTAATTTCTAGATTGTTCCCAAAACACAGAACTTGGAAAATCAGAACTTAATTAGCCCAGGAGTCCAATTAAAAACAGAAGCTGGTTGGAACAAAAATCTGCAGCCACAGGGGGTCCCCAGGACCAAATTTGGGAAACACTGCTGTATAGCCAGGAGCTTAAAGCAAGACAGAGAAAGGCTATTTTTTAATAATGATGTCTTCCTTATTTTCAGTTTTTCTTTGTTCCTCCATGTTCTATGCTAAAGCTACTTTTTCAGTAAATCCCTACTTTTGTTTGGTGTTTCGTATCACCCTCTAGGAGTAACTATCATGGTATTATAAGTAAAAGAAAATGAAGACACAGCATTGTATACAATATCAATGCACTTTTGATTTTTTGCAAATGTCAAAGTTTCCACTTGCTGTCTTTCATCATTGTGAATTGACATTTTGACCCAACATTTAATTTATTGATCTTCATTTTATACTGTGGCAAAAGCTTTTTGCCACTTTAAATTAATCCAGGTTAATTTGGATTCGGCTCCATCCCACCCAGTATCAATGGCCTCTCTGTTGCATCCCTTTAGCTCTGGCCACCCAGTTTTATGAGAATCTGCAGTGAATTAGAAAATCTGTCATTGCATGAGGGGCTGAACTGCAAAGATATGCCTTGTCATTCCTCCTGTAAAAGAAATGCTCTTTGTCCATTATCTCTGAAGCTTACCTGACATAAGTTAACCTTGAGGTCAAAAGCATCCTTATAATGTAGCAGGGATCCTGCCTTTTCAGCACAATGTTAAAATGCTCTATTGTCTGCAATCCATGCTTCCAAGCATTTGTAGAGTTTTACGCATTACTGCTTCAAATGCTTTTATGGGGTGGACAAATCAGAAGGAGCTTAAAAGAGTTTATCAAGGTGAAATAAAAAAGGTAACCTTTTGTAGTACTTTACTCACACACAATTTCCAATACGAATATGCATGATATTACCATAATTATGAAGTATTACTTACTGTGTTAGAGATGAGCTTCTCCTTTTTTTGTTTATGTTTTTGTTTGTGAAATATTTGTCATTGTCTATATTTTCAGTGGGATGGACCATATTTTCTGAGGAATTGCCTATTGTTATTTGGGGAGCTGGAAACATGAAAACATTAGTTATAATCTTCTGGGTAGTAGGTAAATAAAGGATAACTTTTTATCACTTGAATTTTAATCAAATTTCGGTGTGATCCTGGGCCACCATCATTGTAAACTGTGAAATGACACATGTCCGTTGCTGTATTGTGTCCTCCTGTAGAAATGATAACAACCTATATAAGTGACACTTTAGGTTCTGCAAAAAATAATCTATTTTTCAATTATTCTTATGTATCAAAGACCTTAACAAGGTTTCTTTCAGTCTTCATAACACCTATAAAACATCAGTAGATAGGTTATTCATCTCTGTGCAGTGTGGCATACTGACATGATAAAATTACTTCTTAATATGAATGATTCATAGGTCTTATATTAAATATGTAATGTTGAGAGAACTGTGTCTCAGTTAAGCCTCCTCAGGTCACTCTGAAGTGAAGTTTTGTTAGTAGGTCACATTGCAGAGATGAACAAACACTTTGCTGATGCTTTGTAAGTGTTATGAAGGCCAAAAGAAACACTTTGCTAAAGACTTTTTTCATAAGACAAAATGAGTAATACATGCATTTTAGCAGTACCTAAACTAGTGTGTTAACTATATTAGATGGATAATTTGTGAAAATTCACTAAGGGGTGTCTCAAATGGTGTAGAGGTAAGTATATTTGTTTCTCAATGATTAATTAAATCTTATTCTATTGACTCAGATCCACAAGAATGTGATGGCAGTGAAGAGGTGTTGGAAGAGAACAGAATAGGTGGGATAGAGATCCCAGTGGATGGTAGGTGTTATAGTAAAAACACAGAGAGAGTCTCAAGTGCTAACTAAAAAAACATGAAATGATTGAGAAAATTTTAAATGTGGAGTATTTCTTGAAATTACAGTCTTCCCTGAGGCATAGTTAGTAGGTTGCTTTTTCCATTTGAGCGTCATTGCTGGGAAATGTCGACAAATTTAACTCAGTGGACACTGAGTTAGTGCCGCTATCAGAGTGGATGTGTTTAATGGGACCTCAGCCTTTATAGGGCTCAGGCCAGTCACTTAATGGAGATGATCAGGTGGCCCCACCTCTTGGAGGACCACCGAAGAAATATGAAACATAATAGAATGAGCCTAGACAGACAGAAATTACATAATACGCAAAACTAATAAGAAATGAAGAAAATTGAAAATAATTAACAAATGTAACACTATTAACATTAAAGCTAAAACAGAAAACAAATTGACTCAGAATAACAGAAAAGGACTGGATTTAATAAATGAACTCAAGTAATCCAGGGCTAAGGTGCTACAAGGGGATATGGACAAAGCTAATACACTAATCCAATTTTCTCTACCATTGCTACCTTCTTCCAAATACCAGTCTCCCCACACCATCCCTACTACATCAACAACTCCTACCACATCAACTGGAATGGCCAATGATGAGTCCACCTCTAATGATCAGTGTGGGCTGTCCATAACTAAAGACCAAGTAAGGAGAAAACTAATGAAATTACACACAGGAAAAGTTGCCGGACCAGTCCTTGACTTCTGTGCTGACCAGCTTTATAGTATGCTCTGTCACCTGTTCAGTCTGTCCATAAGGATTCAGAAAATGCCTTTGTTCCTGTTCCAAAGAAGGCAGGCACCTCGAATGACTACAGACCAGTGGCACTTACTGTATGTCTCACAATAAGAGGACATTTGAGAGACTGGTCCTGGACTATATGCGTTATCTTGTAGTAGATCACCTGGACCCATTGCAGTTTTCCTATTGTACAAAGATTTGAGTGGAGGATGTAATTATTTGCTTGTTTCATAAGGCTTATTCTCACCTGGACAAAGCTGGCAGCACTGTGAGGATTATGTTTTTTTGATTTCTCCATTGCTTTCATTACCATCCAGTCATCCCTGTTAAGGGGTAAACCCAGAGATGTGCAGGGCAAAAAGCCTATGGTGTCCTGGGTAATAAACTATCTGTCGGGTAGGGCACAATTTGTGAGAGTCAAGGACTGTGTTTCTGATACGGATGTGAGCAACAGTGGAGCACCAGGAGGAACAATCCTGTTTCCTTTTCTCATCACTCTGCACACCGCTAACTATAAATATAACACCAGGACATGTCACTTGCAGAAATTCACAGATGATTCTGCCCATATGGGGTGTATTAATAAAGAGGATGAGGCATAGTGCAGGAGTCAAGTCGAGAACTTTGATTCTGGGTGCAAAGAGAATTGTCTACATCTTAACATCAACAAAACCAAGGAACTAGTTATTGACATTCACCACACCAAAGAGTCTCTACGTCCGGTCACTATTCAGGGAATGGATATAGAAATGATCCACTCCTACAAGTACTTTGAGGTCTACATTAATGACAGGTTGGACTGGTCTTGGAAAATTAGAGAAACTACATAATAAAGGGCTGAGTAGACTCTTCTTCCTTAGGAGACTCTGTTCCTTTAATGTGGGAAGTGACATCCTTCACATTTGGGCTGGTACCATTGGGCCCACTGAAAGTTCAAGCTAATTAAAAGGGCAGGCTCAGTTATAAGACACACTGTGGACCTCTCTCGAGGTACTAGCAAAGGAGAGAATTAAAACAAAACTGAATGCCATGATGAACAATGCTGCAAATCTCCTCTCTGTCACACTAACACTTAGTACTTTCAGCAAACAAATCATTCAGCAGAAGTGTGTCAAGAAACGCTACTGGGGATCCTTTATACCAAAAGCAATACACCTGCATAATACCCCACTGTGACTATGACAGCCAAGTTTTCTTTCTTTATAATTTTCTTGCTGTTTAGTCACCGTGTGTGTGTATATATATATATATATATATATATATATATATATATATATATATATATATATATATATATATAGTACCGTGTGTGTATATATATATTTATAGTGACAGATAGGGGGCGCTATTGCTCCCTTTTCATAAGTTTTCTTTCTTTATAATTTTCTTGCTCTTTAGTCACCGTGTGTGTGTGTGTGTATATATATATATAGTGACAGATAGGGGGCGCTATTGCTCCCTTGAACCCTTGTCCAAGACGCCAAACACCAGATAAAAGTCCAAAATTAGACTATATTTATGAACAACAGTGCACAAAACAGCCTCCTCTCCACAATACTCATTAATAACCACAATAATAAATCAATAATCACAATCCGCCACTCCCAGACGCGTTGCCACCCTTCCACCCAGCTCAGCTCGCCGTCTGGGAGCTCCCACAATCCTTTTATATTCCCTGACACGGAAGTGTTCCAATCCCAAGTACATGTGATCTCCTATCACTTCCGGGTCAGATAAAAAGCCCTTTTCTTTACCCTGGAAGCATGTCATTCCCCTTGTCCATGTGACTCGGACATACTTCTGGAGTGTAGGGTAAATAACCATCGTTCCTCCCTGCAGTGTCATCTATTGGCCCCCATGGTATCTAGCAGGGCTGTGGATAAAGGCTCCAATGTCCATGATGCCCTGCTGGTCTTCAGGGCACCTCCATGCTGCAGGGAGAGCTCCACCTGGCGGCTTGGGGGTATTGGCTGGGATGAATGGCTGGCCATACACCTCAATATATATATATATATATATATATATATATATATATATATATATATATGCATCTATTAATATATTTATTTATTTATTTATTTAAAGAGCCTCTGTAAAAAACAATATGTGTAATTTAGTTGGAGTACTAAATATTTTCTAGACAACATAATTCCATTCAGGTATTTGTCAAGGTATCTAAATTACCAACAATATCAGGTTGTAAAAAATGTGGAATTATGAACTGTGCTACAAAAAAATTCCACTTTTTATTTGCTTGCATGTAACTAGTAAAAAGTGTAAAAAAATTTTGAAAGTACCGTCATATTTATCTTATTAATCATTTTTATTAAAGTTGTTTTGTACACAAATTTGTCAAAGGGTCATTCTTTGCACTTCACAAACCAATATGATTATGATGGTCTCAACTGTTAAAGACTTTGACTGTTTAAATCCTTAGTGAACTGCTGATCTAAATGTCTTTCATGGTTTGTGATTAAAACATTGCCAGACAACTCTAATCCACACAGAAAGCGAGACCCACCATAAGTCATACTTTTTTTCAAGTGTCCCACTGTAATGAAACTTTTTAACATATAAGCTCCAAAGGAATGGTCTTTTGATAAATATGTGACAATACTCTATTTTATACTAGAACGCTTAGTAGTAAAGTCTGACACAAAGAAGCAGTATATTTAAATGATAAAAATGTTATTATTGCTACTTTTTATATACAGAATGTGAAAGTCACCAGTATAATATTTTTGTAGACATGTACATATCTACATGTAAGATAATTTTCCTTCATTCTTACATAATGGGATTCTATTAAACACATATTGATATTTAATGTTTTTCTTGCCTCAAATTAGTTTGGCAGTTTTCTGCACTGGATAGCATTTCTCTAGTGGATCAAGTGCTTTTTCATAATCATACCAGCTCTGCTGTATGAGTAATTGTTGGAAAATATGTCAGTTGTAGAATGTCTTGCCAGTAAAATGGCTAACAACTCAGCAGAGTTTAGTACAATTTCATATTTCAAACAAGATATGTGTGTTATCTTGAGATGTGGATCAATAGTTTTTTGTTTGAAGATGGACATATTCAGTAGGGTGTTAAGGCTTTTGTTTTCACATTTGGACCTTGTAGACCTCATTTTAAACAGGCATGGTATGTTGTTTAATTTATTAAAAAAAGGCTTCACTTAAGAACAGTAACTGTACACCATAATTGTGGAAAAAGAATTTTCATTTGAAAAATGCTGAAGTTATCCTTTAATAGATATGTGGAACCACTTCAGACTAGGACTTTATTGTCATATACATGTAGCACTGTGAACTGTGCAAGTGGAGGTGGACAAGTGTTTAGTATGTTAAAAATTGTTGGGACAATTTACTGTATCTATGTCACAATATAAATTATATCTTTTAACAAAATTGTGATTTACTGTTAGCATTTCATTCAATAAAATGTATAAAAGGATGGATAATTTATGAAACTCTTAACATCTGTTTTTTCAGCTTTTCTTGCCATTAGGCCATTTTACAGTACGTGCTTATCCAAAACCTAGTTCTGTTGCAGTTGGAATTAAAAATAAATGAATCAATTTAATGATGTGACAAAGCATCACCACACAAACCCAAAAAGGCAACGGTCAGCATGGACTAATTCAAACCATCAGGCTTGTTTTGTTGTAGCTTCTCTGCTGTGAGTTGCCATCATTTTCAGGATGGTCAATTTGAATACATTTTCAATTCAAATGCAGCCTCAATTACATACAACAAACAGAATGCAAAAGTGAACAGATGAATATTCTCTTTCTCTCTGTCTTTTTTCATTTCTAATTTTTAAAGGTTCTGAAATCTGGCACATATGCCATATATCTAGTTCTTTGACAAATGCTTCTCTGAATGCAGTTTATAGCACTTATAACTAAATTAACTCACACATTGCTTATGCCTTTTACTTGTACACTAAATCCATATAAAATGTGGTTTCACTGCTTTCCTTATGCTACAGCTACAGACAGAAACCAATATATTAATATTAGAAGTGCTATCTTAAAACATATATTTATCCTTATTTTTGGCATAAATATACACTTTGAAAGCAAATGGGACACTTCTACAAAATTAGAAAATTTCTAACTCCATAGGTGAATAATGTTAGATAATACATTACTTATAGATATTGATTCTTTGTAACATCATAAATAAGCTTGTTAGTGTTTACAGCTCACAATTACAATGGTAAATGTGCAGGTTTCTAAAATAAGGATAAAAAGAAGTACATTAGTGGTGTCCATGTTTTTGATTAATTAACTTTTTACTTACAAAACACACAAAGTTATTCTCTTTTCACTTTTTCACATGCTCGTGTTGTTTTCTTACCCTGGATGTGTTCCATTATTTGAGAATTATACTTTCTACCCAATGTGTTAATTTTTCATTTTGGATTAGACTAACATGTATATGTTCTGTGACACTAGAACCGTCTCCGGCTTCCTGTGTCCTTGAAGATGAATATTGCACTTTTCAATGAAACAGGATTGAAAACTGATAAACGTATGTCAGATTTTTCTTCCATTTCATTCAGAACTGCTTGCAAATAAAACTGAACCTTTTGTGATTTCATAATTGAGCTCATATTTTACATTACAAGGCAGGAGGGACCTACAACTACAAGCAGGCCAGAAACCAACACTATTTTATTGTATTATCTGATCAAAAACAAGAGGTACTAACTAACTAATAAACTAATCTCTTAGGTTATTTTAAAGTTCGATAGGAAAAAAAGTCAAAGGCAGCTATACAACTGTTACCTGTAACGTCAGACCTGTCTCACTGTCCATATTTCCCCCTTTGTACTCAAGACACCTCTGTAGTAAGTAACTTGCTAACTGGGGCGGGTCGCTGACTTCAACCCAATCCTTTACCTCAACCCAGTTTACCACCCATAGAAGGCTTCACAAGCGTGTCCTCTTGTAACTTTTAGAAAACTGATTGTCACTTCTTCTCTTCAAATCTACAATCTTGGACACGAATAAACGTACAATTTGACTTAAATATTATTGAGCCAATGATGTTAGGTATCACAACTGCTGAAAAGCAACATACTGAGAATTTTAGGAATGAAAGCCGAAAAATGGCAGCACCCACTAAAAAAATAACATAGAGGTGCAATGTTAACATTAAAATATAAGACCAAACACAAAACAGATCTACAAAGTGAAAGTAACAGGTATAGCAACTGTAAACAACTCTGCTAAGGCAATGCAATATTGTTACAAGATGGCTGCAACAAAACAAAATAGTGTCAACAAAATAATGGAAAAATAAAACAAACAAGAACACAAGAAGCCAAAAAATATCAATTTATGACAACAGTTGGCATTGTTTATCTACAGTAAGTGTTCTAAAGAGTGATACAGTTGTCACATTTATTTTGCAGCTATCCTGTTGCAAATGTCTGTGAGCTTAAAATTAGTCCCTCAATAAAGTGTCCCAAAAATGTGTATATTTTAAGCTTAGTGGAGTGACACAGCTGCACCAGTTATGAAAAATGAATAACTCTGCTAAAGCAGGACCTTATAGTACAGCCATGAGAAATTCCACATATTTATTTACGTGTTATTTATGTGTATTATTTGTTCTTACAAAACAGCATCTATTCATAAAATAGAATCACATTGTGTTAGTTTTTCTTAAAGTCAAGTGCATAGAAAAATGATTACAATCACCACAGAAGAATCATGCTTGAGCTTTAAAAATGAAGGAACTGCAAGACGTCTGTAAGCTCCCTTAGGGCTCTTTTCATAAATAATTAATTATCCCACCATTTTGTATTGCAATCAATCTTATGTCTGCAATCAATCAATCTTGTGTGGATCATACAAATGTGAACCAAATTCATGAAAATGCACATTTATTCACATGATAATAACATTTACATGTACCTTGAAAAAAAAAACAACAGCCAGATGAAACACTTGCTTGGCTAGCATCCAAAGAAAAACACGGAGAATCACCCAGCTGCTAATATATAAGCCGCTCAACTAGGGAATTAACTTTGTGTCATACAAAACAGGCCAATTGAGATTATTTATACTATATTACATATGCATACTTTAAACTGAATAAGCATATATTCATTAAAATGGTCTGTAAGTAATTGGATAATCATTTTCACTCGCCTGAGTCTGCAAAACACTGTAATTTGATATTCAAAAATATTATTGGAGGATTCCCCTAATCTGTAATGTACACATTTGAATACTAATATACTGTATTATATTATATTATATATATATATTGCAATTAATATGAAAAATTAAAACATTTTTACTAGAAGTACAAAAAATCATGTTATTATTATCAACAAGTTGATTAAACATATATTGTATATATAGCTAATATTTTTAAGTACAAATAAGAAAGAATAATATAGCATAAGAAAGCATTAAATTCTATGACTTTGACAGTGAGATCATTCACGAACAACAACAAAAAAAGAAACTCTTAAAGGTAAAGGAAACTCTTTGTTAAACAAAAGATTTAAGGACAGACCATACGCAAAGAAAAGAAACAGTATTTCTTCACCGAGAAAAAGGTAAAGCCACTGGAATTGACTCTAAACAAATAATGGGAATCATTTTCAGATTTCATCCTAAATTGTCCCTAGTGAGTGCTTGGTATGTGGGTGGCTGGCGCCCTGCCCAGGATTTGTTCCTGCCTTGCGCCCTGTGTTGGCTGGGATTGGCTCAAGCAGACCCCCGTGACCCTGTGTTAGGATATAGCGGGTTGGCAAGTGACTGACTGACTGACTGATTTAACAAAAAATCCTATTAGTTTTATTGCAAAAAAATGTACTCCCTTGGATTTTTAATTATGCGGTCATTTGACATATCACAGACCACATTCAGCTTGGTGTGGTGTCCTCCAGCTAATGAAGGTTATTGTTGTATCTTATTGTTTGATTGAAGATTTTCACTAGTAAACCAACTAAATCAATTAACTATTATAAAATAATAACTCATCAATTAATTTTCAAAATTGCATTTTTTATTACAATGCTATTGGGCTGAGGCCAATCCCAAAAGTATATTTGGTCTAGTCCAGCCACCATCTTTAGCCAGTGTGGCAGTCCATCACAGGGATCTTTTATGTACACCCATGCACAGTTCTAGCCTGGCTACCATGATGACATGCCAACTCAACACAGGGTACATTCATGCACCTACACTTACCCATACTGGTTCAAGTCAGACACTAAATATCCTTAACATGTAGATGGGGAGAATGAATAAACTCCATAGCGCAATGACCAAACTTCAAGCTGAGGTTCTTAGAGCTGCAAGCCAGTACAACTAACCACTATGCCATCATGTCATAATAATAACTATTATTGATTATAATACAAATTTCCAAAACTTATAGCTGAAGTACAGACTATATAAGTTAAAACATATGAAAATAATAAGATAAATCTAAAAACAATTAAACAAAGACCAAAGTAAATATGTGTGGTGTAGTTTTAAAAATACTAAGTGATTTAACATCATAAATTTTTAGAAGAGTAATCCACAAAATTGTGGCCTAAAACTCTATCACACACATGTTAGCCTTAGTAAGAGCCAGAAAAGAAGCACGTTATAAATGAAACAGACTGGAGGGAACATTAGAAAGAAAAGATGGTGCAAAGCCATTCAAGGCTTTATAAATCAGAAAAAGAATTTTATGGTGAAAGCATGATTTAATTGCTAACGCCAATGCATTATTCACAGTTAGTGGGATATGTTCCCAAGCTTGAAGTAAGTCAGCTCTTTGACAGCAGGATTCTGAACATGCTCCAGCCCATACAATAATGCATTATAAAAGACCAACTTGGATGTTATAAATGCTTGGATGAGACATTCACATTCTGCCATAGATAAAAAAAAGAATTGACATAAACTTTATTTCTCAAATGATACTGTATGATAATGTTTTCACCAGATTCTTAATATTTGGCTTAAGTGAGAAGGGAGAACCAAATATGACCCAAGCTGCACTAGTCTAGTCTATTTTTGCACAGGGAAACTATTCTTCTGCCTCAGCCACTCCTCAGGCCAGACATGCTACTCCGTTGCACCCCATCCTGTCTCTGAACACGGAAGACTACCACTTCTTAAAATTCAAGCTGTTATTGTAATCTGTGTCTTTTTATAAGTATTAAGTATATGACAAATATTTTTGGATTATTAAAAAGACTGTCATACAAGAAGGCATGCACCAGCAGGAGATCATCCCTCTCTGTAAGACACATTTTTTGTAAACATTTACTCAAAAATTGGCTTCAATTCACCTGTCAGGCAGGCACTCTATGTCTAGTTGTCGGAACTCTATTGTATGTCTGATTGTTTTCCAATAATTAACGAGGTTTCACATTGTTCTTAAATGCCCAATTTAAAGAGGTTCACCCAAGAACTAATAGCAATGAGAACCCAAATAATACACTTTCTTGCCAATCATACATTTCTTTTTCTTTAATTACATCATATTTTGTGCAACCCCAATTCTAAAAAAGTTAGGATATGGCAAGCCAAATTAACATTTAGAGATATCTCAAAATGAATTTTGGATATCTTAAAATGTAATTTACTTTTTAAGATATCTGAAACTCGCTTTGAGATATCTTAAAATAATTTCCTTTACATTTTAAGATATCTGTAATTCAATTTGAGATATCTAAAATGCATTTCCAGATATCTTAAAATTCATTTTGAGATATCTCTAAATGTTAATTCGGCTTGCCATATTAGGAACATGTAGAAAGTAGTATTGAAAAACAAAAAGGAGATATTTGTCATTTCTGTTCACCCTGTTGTATGCTGAAAACACTACAACAACACATTACTTGCTGTTTTATCTTGGAATTTATTTTTTTTAAAATATACACTCATGTTATACGTAAATCTGATGACTGCAGTAAACTTCAAAATTTTGGAAGAGTCAAGTGTGTGTATTATCACCATTTCTTTTAATAACACCTATTGTGTCTGGGCACTGAAGACACAAGCTGGTGGAGTTTAGAAAGTAAAATATTCTGTGTTTGTCGTGCAATTGTAGTGGGCCTTCTTTGCCATATTTTGTGCTTCATAATGTGACACATATTCTCTGTCTGAGACAGGCCAGGACTGCAGGCAGGCAATCTAATACCCACACTTTCTGCTTATGTAGCCAAACACACTTGTATTCCGGGCAGAATGTGGCTTGGTATTGTTCTGTTAGAAAGATCCCTGTGAAAAGGGCTGTGTCTGGATGGCATCATATGTTCCTCCTAAATTTATACATATCTTTCTTCATTAATGGTGTCCTCACAGATGTGCCAGCTACACCTTGCCATAGGCACTGACGCACCCACATATCATGACAGATGCTGGCTTTTGGAGCTGATGCTGATAACAACCTTTTCCTCTTGGTCTGGAGAACGCAAGGTCTGTTTTATCCAAAAATCATTTGGAATATTGACTCGTTGGACCACAGAAAACAATTCAACTGTGCTCCTTTCCATCGCAGATAAGATTGAGTCCAGAGATGTCAGTGGAACCTGTGGACACTATTGATGTATAGCTTCTGCTTTTCATAGTAAAGTCTTAACTTGCATCTGTGGATGCGGTGGCAAATGATGTTAAAGACGCGGAACATCTGTGAGATTGGAGATCATGTGCATTCAGAAGTGGTTTACAGCCTTCCCCGTTATACACCGAGATTTGATCAGATTTTGTAAATCTCTTAAACTACATTGTTCATTGCAGTGGGGGAAATGCCCATAATCCTACTAGTTTGTCTTTGGGGATTAAGTGCTGGATTATCTGATAATGTATCTATTGGCAAAATTGTATGCCTTAACCCATCCTTGCTCTTCAAGCACTAGACATTTTTTGGAGTCTACATATATACTATAAACATGACTGGCACGTCATTTCAAATTGTCACCACACTATTAGTTCTAAACTACCCCTGTTCCTACATTCTTTTTGGAATATATGGAATATGGAATAAAAGAGTATATTCAAAAACAATGCAGTTCATTTGTTAAAACATGAAATACCTGTCTTTATACTGTTGAGTATAAGCCAAAGTAAATTTACAAATGACTCCTTTTTGTTATTATTAACATTTTTCCATATTGTCACAACTTTTTTTTTAATGGGGTTGTATGTGAAGAAAGTAAGGTATTTAAAAAAAGCTTAATTAGGACTAAATTCCTAAATAAAACCTTTGCAATTCTTCTTCAGAGTATACGCAATTCAACTTCAGGTTCATAGGACTAGAGCCTATCCAGATAATACGATAGGCAAAAGAGAAACCAAACCTTAGTGGGTTGGCAGTCTGTCACAGGACGCCCATACTCACACTCTCATGTTTACTCACGGGCTCACGTCAGGCCAGTTTAGAGGCACAAATCAGTCTAATCCACATGAAACAATAAAATGTCAATTCTTCATATTAAAACATTTCCCTTCTTCACTAGCTTTTCTGTATTTTGTTTTAGAACATTTGTGACAAAAACAGGCAATTCCGCCCAAAAAGCTCATCCATCGTATTGACTTGGATTTTTAAAAAACAACACATGGAAATCTTAAAGTCTCCAATGTTTTACTTTCCACTATATTTGCCATATGTTTATGTTTTTTTTTTTGTGGAAAGAAAAATGTTCTAACATTTCTCTCACATATCTCCCTTTTTTTGACAAATTTTATATAAAGTAAGAAAAGGGATTCACTGAACTAATTTCTATTACACTTTCAAACAATTTGATCATGTATTTTTTTAATCACTGTTTGCTAAAAATGAAAAGGTTGAATTCCTTTAATCTCTCATCATATGTAGCCTGTATGTCTTAGTCCCATAATCATCCTGGATGCTTTCCTCTAACGCTTACTCTAGGGTTTCTTTGTCTCTTTTGTAATATGGAGACCAAAACTGTGCTCAATACTCCAAGTGAGGCCTCCCTAGTACATTATATAGTTTAATTATAACCTCCCATGAATTATACTCTACACATTGTTGTATATAACCTAACATCCTATTAGCTTTCTTGATTGCTTTTCTACACTGTCTTGATGTAGATAGTGATGACTGTGACTTCTAGATACTTCTCATTAAGGACTCTTTCAAATTTCAAACCTCCCATTATGTATTCAGATCTAAAATTTCTAATTCCTACATGTAATACTTTACATTGTAAATAAAGGACAGTAGCAGACTCAAAAATGTTTGTGGGATGGCCACCCCATATACTGAAAATAGCAAATAAATGATCAGTTTAAGCTTAAAACAGAACTGAATGGAGTAAGTAAACAGAGACTTTTATGTGGTGGAGACAGGTAGGGGATGGTCCAGGGTAGCCGGAAGAGGAAATGACGTCTGTGGTAGGTGGGATGTGAAGGAAGCTCGTCATCAGGAAAGGCCGGAAGTGATGTAATCAGAGAGTGGGTTTATGGTGATGTCACTGCTTGGCTGGTTTGCTGAGGGACAAAAGGAGAGATGGTCAAGTGGCAGTGCCAACTCTTGGTCTGGCTGAGCAACCATATTATTTGAGCCTACCAACCTTCCCCCAAGAACACGTGTGTGACAACATTTACCTACAATAAATTTCATCTGCCACAAATCTGCCCAAACCTGTACAGTGTCTAAGTCATTCTGTAACAATGTAGCTGATTCATTTTTATATGCCCTTCCTCTTAGTTTTAGATAATCTGTAAACTTAATCAGCCTGTTGTTTATGTTCTTGTCTAGATATTTATGTTGATATAAAATAATAGTGGCCCCAGCACTGATCCCTGAGGGATGCCTAATTCTGTAAAAGTTCCCCTCCCCAAAATCCTTTGTTTCCTATGTTTGAGTCAATTTTGTACTCACCTACACACTGCCTTGAATTTCCACTTTTTTGTTGATTGCTAATCTTTCATGTGGAATCTTATCAACCTTTCATGTGGTACCTTAATCAAAGCTTTCTGAATAGCAAGGTAATAATATCATATTGTCACTTCCTCACAGAATTCCAGAATATTAGTGTGGTGAATGGCCTGGGCCCATTCACACCTCTTCAACACTGGATCCAGGGGAGCAGCCATGGGATGCACACTATGTCCCCCGGAACACTTGGTGGCAGCCCCCCTGGGTTGCGTCGGAACACCAGAGCTCATCTTGGTTGGGCTCCGTGGCCTCCACCAGGGGGAACTGCATAGTGCTGCATGGCTTAATGAGCGCGTCTAGGTGGGAGAGCAGCCACACCCAGAGATGCAGCCAGAAGTAGGTCAACGAGCACCTGCAGCACTTCCGGGTGGGCTATAAGAGGAGCCTGCAGCCACTACTCAGGGTGCCAGAGTTGGGAGGAGGTGGATGAAGCTGCCCTGAGAGGAGTGGAGGAGAAGAGTGTGGTGATTTGGGTGCTTTATTTGTATTGGGACTGTGTTGTGACTCTGGGGTTTGCGGGGAAGATGTGCCCACAGGTGAAGAAAATAAAAGTTTTTGTTTGTTTTATACGTGCCTCTGTTGTCAATTCTGTGTCGAGTTGGTGCCAATAAAGTTCTAATACTACCTTAGCAAAACATGACCTCCGATAGCTGCACCAGTGCTGACTACTTGATAATAAACCTGGTTCTAGACATGTGTTGACCGACCTTTTTCTTGATAACTGTTTCAGTTAATTTACCTGTGGTGCACATTACGTTTACAGGCCTACAGTTACTTAACTACAGGGTCAAGGGGTCTGCTGGAGCCAATCTCAGCCAACACAGGGCACAAGGCAGGAAACAAACCCCGGGAAGGGCGCCAGCCCAAAACAGGGCGTGCTCACGCACACCAAGCACACACTAGGGACAATTTAGAATCGCCAATGCACCTAACCTGCATGTCTTTGGACTGTGGGAGGAAACCCATGCAGACATGGGGAGAACATGCAAACTCCACGCAGGGAGGACCCAGGAAATGAACCCGGGTCTCCTAACTGCGAGGCAGCAGCGCTATCCACCGTGCCGCCCACAGAGAAAACATTTTCCCTGCAAAGTCTCTGCTCTTTTCATTAACACAAAGAATCAGGACCTTGGCTTCATCTTTCAACTGAATGACCTCACTTCTAGAACTGTGGTCACTAAATTTTAGTTAGGGGAGTGAGTGCCTCATGCCGCTACACCCCATCAGCTCAACTATGCTAATGACACAAAACAACCTTGATTTCATTAAAGATTTTCATTTCAGCCATATTGAAATGAAGGAGATCCATTTGCAAGCTATTTAACGTTGTGAAGAGCTGAATAAATAAAACACTACTTAAACCATCTTCCATTGATCATTATCACTTTAAGATCTAAAACAAGTAGCATGTGCTTATTAGTCAGAAAATTCATATTTCCCAAATACTATAAGTGGCAGATGTTTTTTCTGGCAGCATCAAGAGGAAAAAAAAGTCAACTTAATTTGGATTTTCCATTTTAGTTTGTCAAACATACACACTATTCCTACTGGACTTTAACTTTCTATTTTAGTGTTTGCTTTTTAATTGGGATCAGGGGTAAGTTTCACAAGCTGTCTTGATTATATTAAAGAAGATGAAGAAGTCAC
The DNA here is from genome assembly GCF_016835505.1 of Polypterus senegalus. Classification (NCBI taxonomy): domain Eukaryota; kingdom Metazoa; phylum Chordata; class Cladistia; order Polypteriformes; family Polypteridae; genus Polypterus; species Polypterus senegalus. The sequence goes on from NC_053158.1 coordinate 53,201,018, forward strand.
AGAGAGGACAGCTCCACTGATACTGGCTAAGGGATGCTCCCACAAAGGCTTTAGAAATATAAAAAAACACTTTAACTCCAGGAAGAAATCCTGTAAGTGAATGACTCACTACTGCTAATACCTTTTAATTTAAGATTTATTTGCTTGTGGATCATGATAAGGAATTCCAGCTTTTAACTAACTTTCTTTGTGATGGTATAATGATTCTTTTTGCTACACAGTTATCGTTTTTGCTAAAGATGAGGAACACACACTTGTCAGCTTTTAAATTAATGCAATAAAACTGTTTTTTTCTTACTGATTAGAACACCATAAAATGGTCACACTGAACATCTTGCATGGAATTTACTTTTGGTTTGAAATGTATGAAAGCAATGTAAAAAATAGAAGAAGAAAACATGTAATAACAAAACAGAGTGCTCTCACATTTACCTTTGTTACCCAGAATAATACAAACACAGCCAACAAACATCTAAATTATTAAATGGTTAAGTGCTAGAAACAAAGAGAACACAAAATAAGTAAGAAACAAATTACAAAATAACAAAATCTAACCTTGTTGTGTGCCTGATTATAGAAGGACTTGAACTCCTGTCCATCCAATGGGATGGATTAAGCACCTGACCACCAGTGTTAAAAAGAGTCCAGAGAACAGCAACTATGCTGATTCTGGGCCTGAGTGGTATGAGCTCTAAGGAAAGATTAAAAGAGTTGGAGCTTTTTAGTTTAACTAAGTGGACGTTGAGAAGATACATGATTGAATTGTTTAAAATTATAAAAGGAATTAGTTCAACAGGAAAACATTAACACAGTTGGAAACGTACTAAAGGTAAATTTTGCACAATAATTAGAAATTATTTTTGCACACTAAGAAAAACAAACACATGGTATAAGTTACAAAGTCGTGTGGTGGAGAGTAGAAATTTGGGGACTTCCAAAACTAAACATTTCAAGAAATTAGCCTGACCGAATAAGTGATCTGCGTTGGGCTGACTGGCCTATTCTTCTCAAACTTTTTCCAATGTTCTGGTGTAGCACAAAATGTGTCCAAACTCACCAAACCACCTCTGACTCTTTCCCATCCTCCCTCCAGTGAACCTATTTGGAAGTGTTAAATCCTGGGGTCCCGTGTAGTCCAACATTTGAAACTGGGACAACGCAAAAGCTCCTTCTCTTTGTCCTGCATGTCATGGTATACCTTTGCTGCCATTTTCCTTAAGAATGCAAGACCACTTAAACAGCAAACAAACAGTGCTACAAGAAACCAAAACTTACAGTCATAGCCCCTCTAACAATTCTGGCACATTCAGTGCAGCTATAGATCATACACTTGCTTTTGCACTGGCATAATGACTAATATGATCAGCTGCTTTATTTAATTTGTTTTTAGTTTTCCTTGGGTTCGTCAAGTAGAAAAGTAGTTTAAAGACAAGGAATCTATTTCTGACATTTGTTTTTTGCTCACAATTTAGCATTCTCCTGCAATACCATCTTTGTTTAATGTTTGGGGTTTAGACATCATAGTTTATTGACTTTTTGGTATTCAGCTTTTATTGGCTTTTTGACTGAATTTCATCCTGCAATCTTTCATTTAAGAAAATGATTTGCTTCATTAGAACAGATATCAAAGAAATTCCATTTGCCCAAATCACACTTCTTTTAAGACATTAAGTTGAAAAAAGTGCACAATTTCCCTACTCTGACTCCAGAATATAGATTGTTTTCTTAAACAGAACCCAAATGTAAAAAGGTGCAATTTCCTAAATTTATTTAAATACTAGCCGACGCCCCGTAGTATACGCCGCTGTAAGAATAGGAACGGAAAATGGTGAGAAAGGAATTCAGAAATCAAGAAGAAAGAAATACTTCTTGAAAGACTCAGTGAATAGGTGTTTTGCTGGACACGACAGATAATGAGCCAAAAGATCTAATCCTAGAAAAAACCACGTACAACTGACCATGGGTGAAGACTGGTTGTTGTAGATTAACACAAATCTTTGCAAACGTTTGCCTTTGGGACTAGTTGATAGTTATGGAGAAGGCGAGTCTGAGTGGGAATTGTGTGTGTTTAAATTTAAAAGGGAGATTGGTGTCGGAAGGAAGGAAGCAGGACGATATATATATAAGAGATGTTCTCTCTTAGATAGTGCTGTGTTGACCATTGTGAACTATCTACGGGAACAACTCCCTGATGAAATCTGGGAAAATGTTCTAGCTGAAATGTATTCCTCATTTATACTTGTCCACCATATCCAATTTTCTAAGTTTAAATTAAAGTAAATAATATAAATAAATGATAATAAGTAATGAATAAGCATTCCAAAGTAGTAAATAAGGCAGTATGGTAACATAAAGCCTGAGATCTAAAGGGACAACTTCAATGTACTAATCATTCACTGTTTTCCTATGCCTGCAGCAGTTTCCTTCCACATCTCAGAAATTGGGGTGGCTGATGATTTATATTATCTTCATACAATGCATGTGAGTCAGAGCATGATGCACAATGGAGCGCCACGCAATCCAGGGAGAGTTCCTGCTTCCTACAACAAGCTGATGAGCCATGCTGTCCCTGATAATACAGTATAATGGAAGAAGCTCTGATCCCCAAAACTCTAAACTGGACTGTTTTCAGCAATGGGTGCATGCTTCATAGACTTCTCTTGTAATAGTGCTGGGTCTGAATTTTGTGCAATAATGGACATTTATTGACTAAGTAGTGAAAAATCTCAAACAAAGAAATACAGAGAGTTGTTCTCCAACTCCATCTCTGTCTCTGCTTCAAAAAGTATAAATGATAATTCAAGTTGCCTTTGACAAATGCAGTGCACAAAATCACATATATTTTGTTTTTGTGACAAGAGAAAATAGACACTGAATAGTCATTAGTCATAGCTTGACAGCACTGTTAAAACACAATTTACATGTTACATTCTATAAGGCAGAGACCTGAACATTCACAAACAGATGTCTTCTTCAGACAAAGTCTAAACAACAATTCAGTTAGCATGCAAATTCGGCAAAGGCAATTTAGGAAAATTTTGCAAAAGCAAATTCCTTGTTTTTCAAAGATGCAATTAGTTTTGACTCTAGCATATGGAAAAGCACCTAAGCAATTTTTGCAAATGCAAAACAAGGAAGAATGCAAGAGCTGGTTCAGTGCATTCTAAATCTGATGTCTCTGACTCTCCTTTCTCTTACAATAAGAGTTGGCCCATTCTGTGACAATTTCTTTCTGATTCGTAATTTGTTTTTCATTTTTTTCTTTTTGCCTGTAACAGCATTGCCAGCACAACCACATACCCATAGACTGTTTCTCCCTTTTTTTCAGACAAGTGTCAAGTTGCAGCTGTGGTTGCCACATTCTTGACTCACATCACACATGAATATCGTATAACTCCTTTACTGGCTTTGTTTTAGGCTTGTCTTACATGATTTAGTATTTACCTATAAAGAAATAAATATCCTTCCTTTTTTTTTTGATCACACATTGTTGTCAAGCATCAAAAAGGGGTGTGGAGTTGAGGGGTACTCCGATAACGATATCAGGAAACATTGAGTCACAGCCTCAGACTTAAACCTCCCATTCTGAATTATTCATTCTAATCCACCATTACAAGCACATTTACCTCATGCCTGTGTGGGTTTTCTTCAGAGTATTTCAGTTTTCCTTGCATATCCACAAAGATGTACAGCTTAGGTGAACTGCTAAGTATAAATTTCCTCTAAATGAATAAGGGAAATTCCCATAAGTGGATTCTATGATGAACTGGTGTCCTGCCCAGTGCTTGTTTTCACCTTGTAAATGGTGCGTCCAGAATAGGTTTGGTCACCCTCAACCCTAAATAGCAATAGAGCATTAGAAATTAGATCAATTGTGACAGAACCACTGATTCAACCCAACAAAACTCACCAATTCTATCCATGTAATTAACATCAAATCAAGTTTTGAAGGTCGCTAAGGTTCTACTCTCTACCACATTACTTTGTAATTCATTCCATTCATTATATTGTTTTCTTTGTGAAGGAAATTATACCGAACTTTGTGCAAAATGTATTCATAATAGTGTTGTTGTTGAACACTTTTTAAAGTAACAGCGTAGATCTAATGTGCTAATTTTTTTCATAATTTAAAAAACTTCAATAACAGCGTTTCTTAATCTCCATTTGCTTAAATTAAAAAGGTTTAACTGAACTTCAGTCTTAACTCATAACTTAGTGTTAACAATCATAACTCATACTTCTGAGCCCTGGAGTCAGCCAAGTTGCTCATCTCAGGACTTTTTCTAATGCTGCCATGTCTTTTCTGTAGCCTGGTGACCAAAACTGTTAACAGTACTCCAGGTGAGGCTTAACCAGTGCATTATAAAACGTTAAGCATAACCTCTTTTGACTTATACTACACATATATTGCCATGTAACTAACCTGTACACTGTCTTAATGTAGACAGTAATGAGTCCATTATAACTCCTACGTCTTTCTCACAATCGGAATTTCATGTTTCAGACCTCCCATTGTGTATTCAAATCTAACAATTTTACTTTCTACGTGCAACTATTTACATTTAGTTACATTAACTTTCATCTGCAATAAACTTGTGCAAGCCTTGTCCAAGTCCCTCTGTAATAGTTTAGCCAGTTCTATATTATCTACCCTTCTTCCTAGATTGGTATCAGCTGCAAACTTAAAATGCTTGTTATTTATATTTACATCCAGATCATTTATATATTTTGAAAATAACAGTGGTCCCAGCACTGATCCTAGAGTGACAACACCTAATTCTACAAAAAGTTCCTCAAACACCATAACCATTTACTTCTTTTATTTATGCCAATTTTGTACTCATTTACACATGGTGCCCTAAATTCCTACTTCTTCTAGTTTGATGCTCATCCTCTATTAATGGAAGATTGTGTGGTTTTGACAAAGACTGGTTTGAATGTTGACTTTTTGCGTATTGAGTAGCACATGTAAGCAAGCATTTCACCATACTATGTATATGTGACAATAATGTTCCTATAAACCTATAAAGTAGTTTCTAGATAGAATATTCCACAATTTACAGATGACAGGCATGTTAAACAAATAAATAGGGATAAAAGTCATTGAAATTAGCAATATCTCAAAAATGCTTTCTCAAAATAAGAAGCATCATAAGCAAAGAGCAACCCTTCTTGCCAAACACAAATAGATTTCACTCTGACTACGATCAAGATGTATCTTTTTGTCACTCTCCACCTTTTATCTAATGTCAGAGTCTTTCTTTTGCAGTATTATTTGGAAAACCCAAGTGCTGCCTCCAGCTGGCACACTTTGTGTTTTCTGTTACTAAGCCACAGGCCTCTGCCATGTGACTCTTGGCTTCTTTATGACTCACAAAATAAAAGAAGTGTTTGCAACTTGGCATCTCACTTGCACAACTCATTTTGAAAGGTACTCTTACAGTGTGACATATTAATGACAAAAATGTTTCTTCTGTTTGATGTTGAGGTTTTGGCAAGCCTTTTAAAGAAATATTAGAATGGGCTGTAATTCAGATTTGGCCTGTTAGGTGTCTAGAAGTGTCTGACCAGAGTGAACAATGTAAAGTATGAAAACTGTAAACATCTAATAATGTCAATAATGTACAATCATATTTTACTTTGTTCCTACTGATTACCAGTTTTAATTCAAAAGAATACACTTTCTTGTAAAACTGCATTTTGCAATGGCCATTATAAGTACCATAATGGATGGACTGCTGTCCCGACTGGGATTGAATGTGAATCCTTGCCTGCTGTAACAGAAGCTGTAGCAGAAGGACAACATGAGAAGAGCCGCAGGATTGTTATTGATTCAAATCCCGGTTGGGATAAAAGAATAATGGATGGACTGCGGATTCTAAACAGTTTATTTCCCCAGTATGACAGGGTCAGTGCTCCTCTGATTTGGCTCCAGTCTGGATACCTGTAGGGTTGTCTGGGACTTGTAGTTTAGAAGAGCATTCCTGTCAGGGTCCTTGAGTGCTGCTAGGGAGTGCTGTTGGAATACACCTCCCTGGTTTGGGAGGCTTCCGTATAACCTGAAAGTTCTTCCATTATGCAAGGCCATGCCAATGGAAGTATTTCCAGGTCTATCATAAAAGTCAGCTAACTTGCTTCAAGAGTTAAGTCAGAAAGCCAAACCTAGCTGAAAAAAAAATATATATATATATTATGTTTTGTAATATATATATATATATATTACAAAAAAAAATCCTGGAAAGGAAAAGCAGGGCGGCAATATGTGATCTTCTTGGAAGTTCTCGGAGGACACTTAAAAGACCCGCGAGACGCAAAAATATCAAATAACACTCAGTCGTGTAAAGGGACGTAGCACAAACGGATCCTGTGCTCTCAGCACATATAAAGCGTATAAGGACAATGCATTCTAGACGAAATGTAAATGAAAGAAGAAGAAAGAGCAGTGCAGAGAAAAGAGACCCAAAAGCGTCAGAGAGAAAAAAAGGCAGATAAAAAATGGAATTCGAAAGGCTCAGATAAACGATGGCATGATACACATGCAGAGAAAGGTAAAGAATATGAAAGCAGTAAAATTCAAAAGTATTGTAGCGTCCCAGCCAGATAGAAGCCTTTTTTGTTTTAAGTGACTGTTAGGTCCGATTGAGGGAGGGCGGAGTACAGCACAAAAGATTGATAGCAGTGTGATGGCACCTCCTTAGGATGTGTTCAGCCACCCCCTCCCCCCAACCCCTTGACAACCCGAGCAACATTATACGTCCTGAGAAAGAGATTTAACCATGCCCGGGGCCGTAAATAAAGGACAAGTATTGTGTTTACAATGTCACGCGAGACAAGGCAGTGAGACATCATTTAAAACAAGTCCATGGACATCAAACCTTGCAGTTGTTGGATTCCTGTTGGCGAACACGCTTCATGTGCTCCCAGCTCTTAAAACAACAACAAGAGACAAGAAAAACACGCAGCTCGCCAGCAGCAAAAAGCCTGCAGATGATCAGAATGCTTCTCCTTAGCGTGCGTTCAACCAAACTAACCCTCACTACCCCCACCCCCTTCACAACACGAGTGACAGAGATGCGAAGTGGCAAAAGGACAGCTGCTGTACACAGGCAGAAAGCAGCGCAGAGAAAGCAGACTCAAAAGCGTTGGAGAGACAAAAAAGAAAAAGAATAATCTAGGTGCAAATTCAGAAAATAAGGAAAGTAATTATCAACTCGGAACAAGTGGAATTGAAAAAAAGCATGTCCAATCCGGACGTTGGCACTATACACATGCAGAGCAGGTTAGAGATTATGAAAGCAGTGGAAATCGAAAGGCTCAAAAAAAAAAGTTGGCGCGATACACATGTGGAGAAAGTTAAAGAATATGAATGTAGGAAAATGGGAAAGTATAAAAAGAGAAAGTACAGATCTGAGGAGCGCAAACAAACGGAAATTATTACTCGAAAACGGGAAAGTATTCACCACAGACCAGGTGTCATTGAAACAAAAGCAGGATAAAGCGAGGTCAGAAATAAAAGAGCAGAAAACAAAGTAAAACAACATAAAGAGCTTAAAAAACAAGAGGCCAAACACATGCAGAGCAGGTTAGAGATAATGAAAAATGGAATTCAAAAGACTCGTAGAAACACATGCAGAGCAAGATACAGAATATGAAAGCAGAATAAAACAACAGTGTCAAAACAAACAAAGTAAACATCGCAATAGCGCAAAGAAAGAGAAATTATTACTCGGAGAAATAACTAAAAAGCGAATAGAGATTGAATATATGGACATAGGTAATATGTCAGAAGTATGTAAATATTGTAAGGCTTTGAAGTTTAAGTCAAGAGAATTTCAAAAACAGATTTTACCTCACATGCATTTATTGGTTACTTTGCAAAAAAAAATTATTAACTGATGATGATGTAGATCGTTTTGTCTGTGCTGAAATTCCAAACAGAGAAACCTAACCTGAATTGTGGTACGAAGTCATTAAACACATGTCTTACTAACCTCATTAAAAAGATTCAGCACTTTGGGACTCGAAAGATTCCAAATATTGTTTTTACAGAAGTTCTGAAATAAAAGTGAAACTAATGAAACAGCAACAATTCAAAGAAAAAAACAATCTTAAAAGTGTGTATCCGGAAAAACAAAAACGGGGGTTGGTGAGCAAAGTGAGCTGGGGTCTTAGCCCCCTAATATATATATATATATATATATATATATATAGTATATATATACAGTACAGTATATATATATATATATATATATATATATATATATATATATATATATATATATATATAGATATTAAGCCCGTTACAATAACGGGCGCTAGAACAGTATTGCATGAACATTAGTAGGTCCAGTCTATATTAAATGGCAAGGGACCTTGACCTATTTTTTGTCAAAAATATTTTTTCAAGAAGCCTAAAGTAAAATAACAATAAAAATAAAATAGAAACGTACATGACAATACAGTAAGTATAATTAATATTGCCTGCATGCGCACTTCACCAGAAGACACACACACACGGACACCTGGAGCACACAGGGTTTTATTAAAGAGGATATATATATATATATATATATATATATATATATATATATATATGTCACACATGTATGATTAAAGGGCAGCCAAAGGGCCCGGCTGAGTGTGAAAGAACAAAAGATGGGGGATTAGAACAGAGTATTAACAACCTTTTTCCCTTCCTCAACAGAAAAACAGAAGATTAGAGAATGTACCTTGCAGAAAACCCATGGGATAAAGTCCATCCCATCACCCTCTAATGACTCCACTTCTGGGTCCCTTTCCAAAGATGTCACTTCCGGCTCCGAATGATGACTTCACTTCCGGTCTCTTACCGATGACCTCATTTCCGGCTCCTGATTATAATGTCATGTCCATCTCTCACTATCAATGTCACTTCCGTCAAGATTAATTTCCTTTTCCTGTTTGTTATATCAGTTCTAAGCTTTGTTTGGATTGTCAAATGTCTGATTTACTTATCTTTGACTACAGTATCGGTCTTTTACTTTTCTCGGATCGACCAACATTTTACAGGGAATTCCCCCAACCCTTGATCTGTTTTGTTTGTACTTTATTTCATTACAATATATATATATATATATATATATATACAGTGGTACCTTGACATATGAGTTTAATTCATTCTATGACCGAGCTCGCAAGTCAAAATGCTTGTGTCTCAAATCAGTTTTCCCCATTGAAATTAATTGAATGAGATTAATTTGTGCCAGCCGTCAAAAAACCACCTCATTTTTTTGGTAAATGTTTTCAACATCTGCAGTGGGCTGGCACCCTGCCCGGGGTTTGTTTCCTGCCTTGTGCCCAGTGTTGGCTGGGATTAGCTCCCTGTAGTTAGTATATAGCGGGTTGGATAATGGATGGATGGATGGATGTTTTCAACATAAGAAAAATATATTTACAATGAACGAATATTGTATACAAACAAAATAAAACCTAATACATAAAAGAGACTCTAAAGAAATAAACAGATATTGGCAGGGCCGATTAGCGTATTGTATTAATTTTTCCCATCCATCAATCCATTCTATACCACTTATCCGAGATCGCTTATCCGAGATCAGCTTGAGCAGAGATGCCCAGACTTCCCTCTCCCTGGCCACTTCTTCAAGCTCCTCCGGGGGAATTTCGAGGCGATCCCAGGCTATCCAAGAGACATAGTCCCTTCCAGTGTGTCCCGGGTCTTCCCCAGGGCTTCCTCCTGGTTAGACGTGCCCAGAACACCTCCACAGGGAGGCGTCTAGGAGGCATCCTGATCAGATGTCCGAGCCACCTCATCTGGCTCCTCTCAATGCGGAGGAGCAGTGGCTCCACTCTAAGCTCCTCCCGGATGACCGAGCTTCTCACCCTATCTTTAAGGGAAAGCCCAGCCACCCTGCGGAGGAAACTCATTTCAGCCACTTATATTTGTTATCTCGTTCTTTCGGTCACTACCCATAGCTCATGACCATAGGTGAGGATAGGAACGTAGATTGACCAGTAAACTGAGAGCTTTGCCTTTTGGCTCAGCTGCTTTTTCACCACAACAGACTGATGCAAAGCCTGCATCACTGCAGATGCTGCACTTCACTTTCATTGAAATTCTTTCACTTCACTTTTGCTTAACTTAATTTTCTTCTTCACTAGTTTTTTTCTTTTTTGCCACACTTTTGTCACTTTTATTTGCATCCATATGTTGCTGCGTCTGTAGTTCCGTCAACTCCTCCGTCGTCAGTTCCTCAAAATGTGCGACGACAAGCTCTTTGATGGCTCGTACCTCGAATTTTGGCTTGTAACTCAAGGCAAAAAATTAACCTAGTGACGGCTCGTATCTCAAAAAACTTATATGTTGGGGCACTCGTATCTCAAGGTACCACTGTATAGGGTGGTCCAGATCTAATTATGCAATATTCACTACGCTATAACTTATTAAGTTTATTACATAGAAAATCACCCGAAAAATCCTGGACCATCGAGAAATGTGCGAACTGACAACATGAAGAATTGTATTTGTGCCGAACTAGAATCGTTCCTGCATAAATCAAAGTCATCCAGACAATCTGGATCTGCATAATTAGATCTGGACCACCCTGTATTTATATATATATACTGTCACGCACGCGCGAGTTAGAGACAGCGGAAGGATCTGAACACACCTGGGAAAACATTCGCCGGCAGGGAATGGCGGGGTATTAACTTTCTTCCTGTGCTTCTTTTCAGAAAAAAAAGACGCTCTGCCATCATAAGCCTTGAATGCCCGCACTACGTCCACTTCTGCCCTTCCTCCACCATTTTTCCTGACATCATCGGTCCCATCATCCCTCACGGCTCCTTCCCAGCATCCCTCCACTTCCGGCTTCTCCTCTTTAAAATGGCCGCAACGCCATTCCCAGTCGTCGCGTGTATGGACTGTTTGTATATTTGATATTTGTTTCTTTTTTTGAGTATATTGTGGGGTGTCGACAATATACGGGGCCGGAAAACCCCAAACCCTTTTGCTGTCTCCTTCTCTCTTTGTTACATTGGCGTAGTCGGCAGGATAGAGGATCCCCAGAGATGACGGAGGGACAGGACCTAAACACAGTGCTGCAGAACATGAATGCCCAACTACAGGCCCTGCAGCAAGCGCAAGCCGCAACCACCCGGGAGCTGGAGGCTACGAAAACTAGGCTGGCAGAGGCCCAACGAGCAAGGCAGGACCCGCCCAAACTGACGCCTCCACCCCTTGTACCCCTGACAGAGGCGGACGACATAGAGTCCTACCTTGGAATCTTTGAACGGACGGCCACCCGGAACGAGTGGCAGCGGTCCGAGTGGGCATCCATCCTGGCGCCCTACCTGAAGGGACCCGCGCAGTGGGCCTATTATGACCTCCCGGAGGAGGAAGCCGTGAACTACGACCTCCTCAAACCGGAGATCCTGGCTCACTATGGCATTACGCCGGGCCAGCAGGTGGCAGAATGGAAGAACTGGCAGTTTAACCCTGAAAAACCTGCCCGTGCCCAGGCGTTCGAGTTCTGGGGCAAGATGGGCCGCTGGCTAAGGCCAGAGGGGCCACAGGCCCGAAAGGTCGTGGAGCAGGTGGCCTGTGAGGGCCTTGTCAATGCCATGCCCAGTTCCCTCGCCCAGCAGGTCCGGCGGCATCCTTATAAGGATATGCCGGGACTCCTGGAAGTCCTGGAGCGACAGGTCGCGGTCCTCCGAGTCGGGGGAGGCAGAAAAGTCTGCTCGCGGGAACCGACAGGGGCGGGTGGCCAACCCCAAGCCCCCTCGACGCGCTGCGGAAGCCCCGGTAAGGCCTAAGGAAAAGCCGGCCTCTCCGCGCTGTTACAAGTGCGGCGAGGTCGGTCATCTGCTGCCAGCCTGCCCCCTGAACAACACGGCGGAGCCGATGTACTGCACCTGGGCCTAGTCGGAAAGGTACTGTACCCCGTCGCATCCCTTGGCGACCCCGAACACGGGAGTGGTTTTGTTGAATGGGCACGCGGTGTTGGCTTTGTTCGATTCCGGCAGCAACATAACCATTGTCGCTCGCCGTTTTGTGTTACCGCAACAGTGGCTAAAACAACACTTGCTAGTCACTTGTGTACATGGGGGGACAAAGTCATACCGTTCCGCACAATGTTACATCACCTGGAAGGGGGACTTAACCAAACTGATGGTCGCGGTGTTGCCCGAACCCCCCTATCCAGTGATATTGGGACATGACTGGTCGGAAAAAAACCGCGGTAAGACACTCACCACTCCTGGGGCCTCGTTGGATCTGGTAATGAGGGGACAAGGCGCCCCTCCCGCGGTCTCCACGCCATGCTCTGGGGCAGGCCCTAGTGGCGCTAGATCCTCGGAGGACGCTTCCTCAGCGATGTTCCCTGACCCGGAAGATTCCACCGGGGAAGGGACAAGCCAGGGGACTCTTCCGAGGGCCAGTCCACAAGACCCTCTGGGCAGTCTGGATCACCAGTTTCGGTCCACGCCTGCTTCATTTAAGAGGGAACAGTGGAACGATGATTCCCTGTGCTTCGCCCGGAATGCCGTGGTTCTGCCAAATAGCTCACAAGCCGACGCTTCCACTCCACGCAAGCCCTTCTTTGTTCTCGAAAATGATCTGTTGTATCGGGTGGCAACCCATGAGGGCGAGGTGCGGAAGTTGTTGTTAGTGCCGCGTACCTTCCGGCGGGAGATATGTGAGCTAGCTCACACCCACCTCCTAGGCGCCCACCGCGGCGCTGAGAAGACCCTGGAGAGAATTGAGCTCCGATTTTACTGGCCTGGGATAAATGAAGAGGTCCGGCGGTTTTGCCAGTCCTGTCCGGAATGTCAAATCCGCCAGATTCCCAGAAGGGACCGCCTCTCGTCCCTATACCCCTTATCGATGTGCCCGTTAAAAGAATAGGGGTCGACTTAGTGGGACCCCTCGAGCCCTCGAACCGCGGCCACAAATACATCTTGGTTATGGTAGATTATGCCACCCGATACCCAGAGGCGGTTCCCTTGCGCTCCGCAAACACAAAGAACATCGCTCGGGAACTAGTCCATTTATTTTCCAGAGTCGGTATACCCAAAGAAGTCCTCACAGACCAGGGTACACCCTTTACTTCGGATACGTTCAGGGAGGTGGCCAAATTACTGAGGATAAAGCACCTGAAAGCGTCTGTCTACCACCCGCAAACCGACGGGTTGGTGGAGCATTTTAACCAGACGCTTAAGCAGATGCTCCTCAAGGTAGTCGACGCGGACGGCAGGAACTGGGACCAGCTCCTCCCGCTGGTGCTCTTTGCCTACCGGGAGGTACCTCAGGCCTCCACGGGCTTCTCCCCCTTTGAATTATTGTATGAGCGACAACCCCGAGGCATATTGGATGTACTAAAAGAGGGCTGGGAGGCTGAAGCCTTGCCCTACTCTAACATATTGGAGTACGTAGCGCAACTGCGTGACAGACTCACTAAAATCAGACCCCTCCTGAAAGACCACGTGATGCGTGCGCAGGCAGCACAGGCCCGGTGTTACAATCATAACTCCATCCTCCGGGAGTTCCGCCCGGGGGATCGAGTAATGGTGCTCATTCCTACCTCCCACTCTAAATTACTCGCTCACTGGCAGGGACCATACGAGATTAAGGAAAGAAAAGGACTCGTCGACTATTTGGTGAAACAGCCCAATCTTCGACCGAGCGAGAGGATCTACCATATAAACTTATTGAAACCTTGGAAAGATAGAGAGGAGCTTCCCGGCTCCCGTAGATCCCTCTCCCTTTTCTCGTGCATGACTGCCCTTAACCTCGGTGAGGAGCTAACGCCCAAACAACGGCAGGAGTTAACCCAGGTGATCTGAGCTATCCCCGAAGTAGTGAGCAAGTCACCAGGTTGGACCTCTCTGATTGTGCACGATATAGTCACAGACCCCGGCGTAATCGTCCGGGAGAGGCCCTATAGACTCCCGGAGGCAAAACGCGCAGAAGTGGAGTTGGAGGTGCAATGAATGTTGGACATGGACATCATTGAAGAGAGCCATAGTCCCTGGCCCAGCCCTATCATCCTCGTGTCTAAGCCAGACGGTTGCTGGAGATTTTGTAATGATTTTAGACGTCTAAACCAGGTCTCCAAGTTCGATGCCTACCCGATGCCCCGCATTGACGACTTGCTTGAGCAGCTAGGTACGGCTCAGTACTTGACTACTCTTGACATGACGAAAGGGTATTGGCAAATTCCCTTAACGGCATCCGCTAGAGAAAAAACAGCCTTTAGTACCCCTAGTGGACACTGGCAGTACAAGGTCCTCCCATTTGGGCTGCACGGGGCCCCAGCGACCTTTCAGCGTCTGGTGGATAGAGTGCTGAAGCCCCACCAGTCCTACAGTGCCACCTACCTGGATAACGTTGTCGTCTATTCTGGCACCTGGGAGGAACATCTACTGTAGGTCTCGGCTGTCCTCACAACCCTGACTAAAGCCGGCCTCCGCATAAACCCTCGAAAGTGTTATTTTGGCTTAAAGGAGGCCAAGTATTTAGGTTACCTCGTGGGACGGGGACAGGTGAGACCCCAGTGTTCAAAGATTAAAGACATCTTAGAATGGCCCCGTCTGAATACCAAGAAACAGGTGCAGGCTTTCTTGGGGTTAGCGGGGTATTACCGCCGGTTTGTGCCCCGTTTCTCCGAAAGAGCAGCACCCTTGACCAATATGACAAAGAAGGGTGCTCCCTTGTACGTGGTGTGGAACGACAAGGCGGACCAGGTATTCAGTGACCTAAAGAAGGCCCTAACGTCGGCACCTGTATTAAGGACGCCCGATTTCGGGCTTCCCTTTATTCTCCAGACCGACACTTCGGACACAGGCCTGGGAGCCGTGCTGAGCCAAAGCGTCGATGGTGTCGAGCACCCCGTAATGTACCTGAGCCGGAAACTGATGGACCGGAAGACCCGGTATGCGGCGGTGGAGCGGGAGGCCTTGGCCATTAAGTGGGCGGTGACTCATCTCCGGTATTATCTGTTGGGCCGCGAGTTCACTCTGGTGACTGATCACGCTGCACTTCAGTGGATGTCCCTACATAAAGAGTCGAATCCGTGGGTCACCAGGTGGTTCCTGGATTTGCAGCCCTATAAGTTCACCGTCACTTATCGTCGTGGCACCCTTCAGGCCAATGCCGATGCATCCACGACCTCTCGGTACGGTCCGCCCGACCTGACGGTCTTGGGCTAAGGGGGGGTCGTGTCACGCACGCGCGAGTCGGAAACCGCGGAAGGATCTGAACACACCTGGGAAAACATTCGCCGGCAGGGAATGGCGGGTATTAACTTTCTTCCTGTGCTTCTTTTCAGAAAAAAAGACGCTCCGCCATCATAAGCCTTGAATGCCCGCACTACGTCCACTTCCGCCCTTCCTCCGCCATCTTTCCTGACGTCATCGGTCCCATCATCCCTTACGGCTCCTTCCCAGCATCCCTCCACTTCCGGCTCCTCCTCTTTAAAATGGCCGCAACGCCATTCCCAGTCGTCGCGTGTATGGACTGTATTGTTTGTATATTTGACCCGTTTCTTTTTTTGAGTATATTGTGGGGTGTCGACAATATACGGGGCCGGAAAACCCTAAACCCTTTTGCTGTCTCCTTCTCTCTTTGTTACAATGCATATATATATACTTGTATATATTGTGACACTAGACAGTTAACCTGGCACAGACACATCAGGCACACTTACACAAGTTCACATTTTTTTATTTTCTTCTTTCCATTGTACAGCACCACACAATGCTCAAACTCACAATGTTCAGTCCTTCTTTTTTTTTTACTGCCGCCCTCACTACTCCACTCACAAGCTCCATCCTCTGCCTCCCAACTCCGGCTCCCTGACTGTAGTGAGGCGGTTACTTTTATGTTGCACCCAGATGTGTTCCGGGTGCTCCCTGATGACCTTCCTACTATGGCTTCTGAACCATTCAGGCACCCCCTGGTGGTGGTCCCAACACCCACCAGGGTGGCTGCCTTCTCGTGTTCCAGGGGAGGTACTGCTCCTCTCCCAGTCCTTCATTCCTCCAGGTGTCCCAACTGGGCAGGAACCCCAGCCGTCCGCCACAATATATATATATTTACACCCAGGACTGTCTTGATGTGGTTGTGTCTGGCGTTAGGGAGCTTGGTGGCACCCACTGGAGGTCACACCATCAACAAAAGCCAAGTCACTAGGAAAAGCAGGATTTGATCTAAATGTTTTACTCATGTGGAATTGTGTATAGCATGGCCAAGAGTAAGTAGCTCAGGTGACCAAATAATATTATTACATTTTATATGCCTTTATCCAAGGCAACGTACAACATCTGAGATAGAATTGTTTACTTTTCTTTTGTTTTTCTAGTTGGACCACAGGCAGGTGAAGTTAGTAAGGCCATTGTTTAATGAAATTTTCCTTTCCCTCGGTCACACATTTTGTGTAATTTCTCCCTCTTTCTACATTTATTTTGACTCACAATTTGAACACAATTTTCTGAAATTGTAAACCTCAAACCTTTTCAATTATTTGTAACTTTTGAATGATTAATTATTCTAGCTAACTATATGAGCAAAGCATATTTAGTTTAAAGGTTGTATTCTTTATGGAATACTTTTTTCTGCAAGTGAGTATTAAACAATAGTTGCAGGTCACAGTGTCCAAGCAACATTTTTTTAGATCTCATACAAGAGCACAAGATTGAGGAAAAACAATGGATATTAGCTTAAAACATCCACATAAATAAAAACACACAGATAATGGTTCACAGATCTGAAGGAATCCTTATAAAAAGGCACAAAAGGTAAAGCAAGCTTAGAACAGAGTAGAATTGTGGATGGCATTGTTATCAAAGGTGATATAATCATTATTCCTTTCTTATTCAGAGCAGAGATGTTTTCATGGATTCATGTCAGGCATCTGAGCTAGGAAAAGTTAAAAAGACTTTTTGACATTATAATTGAAAATGTTTATGTACAAGCTAATTAATAACATTGTGGGAATGCCTTATCTCAAGTACCTCTTTGCACCACCAAAGAAGTTATGAAAAAAACAAGAGATCCTGCATAGTACTAGAGGCAAATTGCAGTGTCAGCTATACTCATCTTATGTAAAAAAAATATTGCCATGAACTGCAACAGCAGGTATTTTTAATCCTGATAGCCTGTACTTTCCAGCATCTACATTTGTGACACACAGATTGAATGCATATTTTTGCTAAATGTGGTTTATCAGAAACTGTCATCTTGAAATATTTCTCTCAAATAAGCAACAAAATTAACTAATTAATTAACTGAAATCTACTTACCGGTATTTGCCAGCAAACCCACATTGCCCTCAACGTAATAGCTATTCTTTCTGGAAAATATGTATAACTAGATTGCAAAGTCACTAGCAGAAGAGGTCCAAATAGATCTATAGAAGTATTACTGTAGTGTCTTTAAATACTACTAATTATTATTATTTATTAGAGAGAAAGAAATGAAATTCTCTCATGGGCAGTTATATGTTGTGTTGTCATAATGTACTGTAGGTCCAAACACAGAATCAAAATTCAATGCGATTTTAATGAAAAGTTTATTTAAAAAATTGTGTTTACTGAAGTATTACAGTAAAAGTGTGAGTTAAAAAAATATTTGTGTGTTAATTTCAAAGCCAAACAGAATGAAGTCGTACAACACAATGAAAAACTCAAATGCAACATGAAACATAATTTACTTTAAAATTATTATGTTTTACTATTTTTTAATATGGTTAATTACTCGCTGTAATGTAAAATAGTTATTTCTATTATGCATATGTAACAATTCCCATGAAAATAACAAACGGCCTGAGGGTTGGCGAGTGAAGCGAGCGGGCAAAGCCCCCTAATAATAATAATAATAATAATAATAAAAAAATATGTACAAGTGGCATCACCTGGTGTTATATTTATAGCCTGAGGTGTACAGAGTGAAGAGAAAAGAAAACAGGACTGTTCCCTATGGTGGTCCAGCGTTGCTTAGAACCATTTCAAAAACACAGTCCTAGAGTCTCACAAACTGCGGTCTGCCCAACAGATAGTCCATTATTCAGGATACCATAGGCTCATCCACCTGCATATCTCTGAATGTACCCCTTCTTATATAGTTCCACTGTGTTATGAGACCACTCCAGGCTGTTAATAATATGGATGTCCAATTACTAATAGCAGTTGGCTAACTCTGCATTCAGTCCTTTTGGTGTGGCAAAAGTCAATAAATAGTTTGTTGATTTTGTTGATGTTAAGTTGAGGACATTTCTTTTTGCAACAAGAAATTAAGCTCTTCACCCGGTGTTATATTTATAGTCCAAGGTGTACAGGGGGAACAGACAGGGTGATAGGGCTGTTCTTTGTGGTGCTCCAATTTTGCTGACATCTGCAGTCTGCCCAACAGACAGTCCATTATCCAGGACACCATAGGCTCATCCACCTGCATATCCCTGAATTTACCCTTAAACAGGAATGGCTGGATGATACTGAAGAGGCTGGAGAAATCCAAAATCATAATCCACTCAATACTGCTAACTTTGTCCAGATGAGAATAGGCCTTGGGGAGCAGAATGATAAATGCATCCTCCACTCAAATCTTTGTAGGTCCAGGTGGTCTACCACAAGAGGACTCATATAGTCCAGGACAATTTCTGGATGAAGGGGCGCCTATCTTCTTTAGAACAGGAACAACGCAGGATGTTTTCCACAGCAACAGCACTTTCTGGAGTCTTAGGGATAAACTGAACAGGTGACAGAGGTCACGACATAGCTGGTCAGCACTGGCCTTTAGAACTCAAAGACTGACTTGATCTGGTCCCAAAATACCAGATGTGGTCCCATTGTGGCTTCCTCTGTTACCTCCATACTTGGTCTTTATTTATGGACATCTCATACTGATGGTGAGTGGTGGACTTCTCACTGACCATTCCAGTTGATGTGATAGGAGTGGTTGATGTAGTAGGGATGGTATCGGTTCACTAATCATTGGAAGAAGGTGGCAGCAGAAGAGAAAATCTATTTAAAAAATTGGTTCAGGGCATTAGCTTTGTTCACATCCCCTTCTAGCACCTGAGTCCTGGATTGCTTGAGTCAAGTAATTGTGACCAGTCCCTTTCAGACATCTTTCATGTTATTTTGAGTGAGTTTGTTTTCTATTTTTAGCTTTTTCCTTCATTCAGATTTTTCTTAAAAACTCACTGTTTGACCATCAGATCCTATTTGTGTTTTGTTTCTTGCTTTCATTCAAGAGACTTCTTAGGTTCTTAGTAATTAGGAGGGCTTGTTGTCTTTGAGAGTACCACAGTGTCAACAAAGAAGTTAATATAGTCTGTGTTGTAGTGACTGAGTCCCTTAATGTCATCCCAATGTGACTCACCCGTCATTTCCAGTCATTCACAGCCATTTCAGCCTTCAGGGTCTTCTTCCTTATTGTCCTGATGATAACAGGTTTCCATCTAATATCAGGTTTGTAGCTGGGAATAAGATTAATAAGGTTGTTGTCTGATCTGCTCAAAGGTGCCAGAAGTTTACACTTAAAGGCAACTTTAACATTTAAAGAGAGAAGGTCCACCTTGCTATTTCCTCAAGGACAACAAGAGACAAACTGATATAAATTTGTCATAGTTCCTTCCAAAGTGACATAATTGAAGTCTCTGCACATTATAACTGCATGATTTTGTGAAGTATTTGACCCCGTGTTGGTTGTCATATTGGATACTACTTATATTTCTTTTACAAAGAATTTAATAAAAGCGATTCACTGCTATTCATTATTCTGAGATTTAAATTAAACTATATGCTATATAAAACTGAATTGATAATGTTAAAGTCCCATACTTTTGCTAAAAGACATTCTTTAGATCTGAAACGGGGTGAAATAAACTTTACCCCTGTCCACTTATCTTTACCTGGACTAATAATACAAATATGCAGATACTCTATGCATGAGATGGATTGCATACATGCACATAAAAAGTCCTTTGAAAATCCAGAATATCCCAATGGCTTTTAACAACCTGATAATTAATAACATGTGAGTGATTCAGCACAGATGTGTATATATGTGTGTGCGTGTGTGTGTGTGTGTGTGCAAGCTTTTTTGTCTAGTAAAGATAAATCCTTCTAAAATGCAACAAAGATAGTTATTGTCAGCATACCTGTTTTATTTCAAAATTCATGCTCATTATTGGCTTAATGTCCCAAATGGATTTTACAGTCACTACCTAAAATGTACATAGGTCACTACATAAAATGTACGCAGAAGATTCTTTGGTGTAATAATAAAAAACATTTGTGCTCACTGAAGTATGACTGTGATGTGTTTGGTCCTCTTACACTTTGCAAAACAGTATCCCTGTCAAAAACCATCTGAAGGACTTTTCACCATTCACAAGATGCTATCACATCTGCATTATTTATTATCATAAAAGTCATATAAGAAGACAAAATATACAACTGTAATGAAGGAATGAAAATTTCAGAATCTCTTATAACCAGACCAGTTGTTTTAGATATTATTGGCAAGGCTACGTACTAACTCTTGATTCTATGAATTCAAAAAGTTTCAGTCTGGACTAATATGAGGTGTGAGGCAAAATGACTGACTTTAATGACTGCAGGGAGTGAAAATGTATTACACTGCAAAAGTAGTGTATGAAATATCCACTATACAGTATATGGTTTGGTTCTCAATAGCAAAGCAAAGTGGTGAACAAAAATCTATAGAGAATTAGTTTATATATAATATGAATTTTTACATTTAAGGAATACACTAGCCAAAAATGATATATTTTCATATGTTACTTACCCTACTTTTTTTGACATTAAAGAAATACTCCAACAAAATATATTGTTTTTTATGTTACTTAACTCATGTGCTTTGTAGTAATGACTGAGAATCTGATCTCATGTTTTTATGGAGAACAAAGATCAAAAAGTTTGCGACATTATACAAGGCAATGGTAACTAAGGCTGGAAAATGTCCATGGCGAAAAAAACAAATCTCACATTGCTCCTCTTGCACAATCCACGTCAGTCATTTAGGTGTTTGCTCACAACATATAAATACACATTCATTTTTTTCTGAAATATTATTAAACAGATATTTCCGGAAAGATCAGTGTCCATCAGAAACAGGAAACGCATTCCCATAATTGAAGATCTTTCTCTCCTCAATCACTGGTCAAGAGTCCAATCTTCATTTCAAAAAATTTAATCCAATGTGAATTGGTGTTTGTCTTATTGTGTGCCATTTTGCAACAATGCTCACCTTTGGCTTGCATTATAGCACAAAGTTTTTAATTTTTGTTCTCCATGAAAACATAAAGAGTTTTCTCATTCACCTCTACAAAACACTTGGGGTAAGTAGCATATACAAAATAGAAGTTTTGGATAGAGCATTCTGTTCCACTTAACTCATTTTTAAATATATTTTAAAATGTATTTTCTAGCTTATTTGCTCTTTCTTCTAGCATTTGTTATTGCCTCTTTGGTGTGGCAGGATGGTGCATTGGCTGTCGCTGTTGCCTCATTGGTTTTGAATCCTGGTCTGATCACTGCCTATATCTTTTAATGGACTTCTACACGCATTTCTAAGACATAATTGTTAGTTTAAATAGTGACGGTAAACTAGTTAGTGGGACTGAGTGCAGGAGTATGACTAGCCTCCTTGACCGAAAACAGAAGGAAATTTTAATGGATGGATGTGGTCTCTTGGGGCCATTCCCATGGCTGCTGCTTAGTTTACATTTACAGTTTTCACTGATAAGGAGTGCTCAGTCATTCGATCGTTAGTGTAACAATCTCTTGAGTTCATTTGAACATTACTTCATTCATACTGAGCATCTGAGAATCTCATTTGCTCACTGAGAGCCTTTCAAGTGATCAAGTGCATTACTAAAAATGTAACTGAGTTTCAATCTGAGAATTTACAAACTGTGAACTGGTGATGAAATAACATTTAGCAGTCTGGTCCTTGCACCACTTTGCACTCCAGTATTCCTCCCTTGTTCTAAGTGTAGCAAATTATTGTCAGACGGAATGAGCGAGTGAGTGTGAGTGCTGTGCCTTGTGATGGACTGTTCAACACTGGAGGTGCTCTATTGTGATATGCTTCTCATGACATTGTAATGGACAATGGTCGTAGAAATGGATTGTTGAATACATACTTTATTATATTATGTAGCTTTGCACTGTATTGAATTGAGTATACAGTTTACTAAATCTATATACATTTAAAAGGATCTGTTACTTAAGCTTGACATTAACATATTAAAAAATACATATAAAAAGTTGGGCAACTGTCCATTACATAACACAAACTTGTGGCTCATAGCTCAATTATATGGGTTAGTTGCACGTTGGTCCATATAATCACAAACAGGTGTGCGGTTCCATATTTCACATTAAGGAATCTGCACCTGGATTCGAGCTGAACATCTGTGTATGAGCTCCCATCTAGTTTTCTCTTTCATATTTTTCTAAAACCAACAGGGGTCCAACTGAAGAAATGTGAAAATGTTTCTATTTCCTGACAACATCACCTTTGAGGAAAAACATGCCGCCTTATCAATTCACTTTTACAATGTGCAGTATAAGGTTATTTTGTTCACTGTAGGGTTTCCATGATGGAACGCTGTAGAGTTAATTTAATAGCAATGCATTCCATCTTTACTTTGAAGCCTTTTATTATTAATAAAAATGATTCAAACTGACGACTCACCACTGTGAAATACCATTTCAAGTGTGGAGAATCTTGTTTGTTGGAAAAGATAAGGATAGTCTCTGTATTTATTCCATTATATAAATGATCTAGGCAAACTAACATGCATCTTTGTTGGTGGGAGAACAAAACATGGGTTACCCATACAGGCACATGCTAAAAAGTGTGCCACTGTGCTGCCCTACATTGACAATGGCCTACATAATGATAATTTAAAAACCAAGAGTATCAAAAATCCACATCTTTGCAAAAGTTAAGTGAATCTGTCCCTGGACTTTGAAATGGATTTATTTCTTTTAGCCAAACATTACTTCTGTGCATTATACGGTATTACAGATACAGCACACAGTTTGTGGATACTGGCTACCTATCAAATGAGTCCACTGCACACACCGAACATGAGGCAGATTTCCATTGTTATGGTATGTATTTCATCAGAGTCCTTTTTGGGGCACACTGCACATTGAGGATACCATCATCTACTGCTGGTTTCTCTGGACTGTCAATGCTAGGTTCCACACCCCAGAGCAGCTCAGTCAAAATGAATGCAGCAGCAGAGGATGGTGAAAGCAGCTCAAAAATTGTCTCAGCCCTAATAGTAAGATGTACAATACTATAGATGTTATAACAACAACAACATTTATTTATATAGCACATTTTCATACAAAAAATAGCTCAAAGTGCTTTACATAATGAAGAAAAGAAAAATAAAAGACAAAATAAGAAATTAAAATAAGATAACATTAGTTAACATAGAAAAGGAGTAAGGTCAGATGGCCAGGGTGGACAGAAAAAACAAAAAAAAAAAACTCCAGACGGCTGTAGAAAAAAAAAAATATAATTTATATTTTATACTAATTTATAATTAGTGGTGGTCATTTTGATTCAATTTACTGAATCGATTCTTTCAAATTACCCGTTTAAGTGAATTGATTCTTTTGATTCATTTTAAGGGATAACTTATATTGTAGTTCTGGGGTTCCCCTTTGATCAAATCACAAATATATAATTTAATTGATCTGTACATATATATATATATATATGTTGTGTAACCACAAGGGGGCGCCAGGGAACCCCAAACCACATTCAGAGCAATGTAGCGCACAATATATGAACAAAATACAGGATTTTTATTCTTTCCAAAAGCACCTTTCTACAAACCTCTCTAACAATTATCCACAATAATAAAATAAAGCAACAATAAATCAGCAATTCTTCCTCCTTCTGTGTTCCAGTTCAGTGATGCCCGCTGCCTCTCGATTCTTTTAAGCTGGATCCAGGAATGCTTCTGGTATCATGATGTATCTTCTGTGAAGCACTTATGGGCCAGAAACAAAGTAGGTAGGTCCTCCCCAAGTAGTGCCCTCTATCGAGCTGTAGGGACTTCCACAGGGTTGCATGTCCGGACACCATTTCCCAAGCACCCTTGCAGTTGTCCCGACTGGGTTGTCGTATGAGGACCACTGCCACCTGCCATATGGGGGATGGAACCACTCTCTACTGTAAGCTTCCTCTTGTTCATTTATTAATTCATACCAGTCGGGTATGAAAATAATTTCCTGTCCCGTCGGCCGCTTTGTCTGTATCGTTGTACTGGCCTTCCTTTCGGGTAATTGCTGTAAAATGGCGTTCTCCTTCTACAGTATGTAAATAACGTAAACATTATTGCTTGTTAATTTATATTTAATTCATTATCTATACTAATAAAAGGCAAAGCCCTCACTGACTGACTCACTGACTCATCACTAATTCTCCAGCTTCCCATGTAGGTAGAAAGCTGAAATTTGGCAGGCTTATTCCTTACAGCTTACTTACAGAAGTTAAGCAGGTTTCATTTCGAAATTCTACACGTAACGGTCTTAACGGTCGACAACGTCCGACATGTTGAACTTTCTTATTTATGGCCCCATCTTCACGAAATTTGGTAGGCGGCTTCCCTGCGCTATCTGAAACCGATGTAGTTAATTATTTCGATGGTATGACGCCACTGTCGGCCGCCATATTGAACTTTCCAACGTCACCAATTTTCAAACTTCCCGTGTAGGTAGAAAGCTGACCCCATCTTCACGAAATTTGGTAGGTGGTTTCCCTGCGCTAACCAAAACTGATGTACGTACTTATTTCGGTGGTATGATGCCACTGTCAGCCGCCATATTGAACTTTCCAACGTCACTAATTCTCCAACTTCCCGTGTAGGTCGAAGGCTGAAATTTGGCAGGCTCATTCCTTACAGCTTACTTACAAAAGTTAAGCAGGTTTCATTTTGAAATTCTACGCATAATGGTCATAACGGTCAACAACGTCCGCCATGTTGAACTTTCTTATTTATGGCCCGATCTTCTGCGCTAACCAAAACTGATGTACGTACTTATTTCGGTGTTATGATGCCACTGTCGGCCGCCATGTTGTACTTTTCAACAGTCTTTGTTACTTATGGATCCATCTTCAAGAAATGTGGTACACGGGTTCCCAACGCTAACTGAATCCTACTTACGTACATATATATGTCCATAGCCTGCAGCTCGGTCCCCCATTCCAACGCCACCCACGTTGTTGGCTGCCTGCCTATATAAGGCCAATCCATCACTCCGACTCTACATTCCCTTCCTTGCTTCGCCACGGGATTCACGTCTCCCTACTGATAACTGCAGCCTTTTTGTTCAATCCACGGCTTCTCCGCTGTTTTATTGTTCATTTATTACGATTATAGTTATTGTATAGGTATTTTAGACTTATTTTACATTGTTCAGGTACCCATTTCCTTTATTGTTCCAACCGTACCCCCATTAACATGTCTATCGAGGTGATCACCATCGATCAAAGAACTGTCACTTACCGAGTGGTTTCCATGCCCGGAGATGGCACCTACCTTTTCCATTCTCTGTGTTACATATTGCACGGCCATATCAGTCTCACTCTTGATATCCAGAGGAACATTGTGTCTTATGTATTGAATGACTGGGACAGGTTCAAGGTGTGGACTGATGACAGTACAGGAGATAATTATACTACATAGGAGCACTAGAAGAGTGAAATGCTTAAGCCCTTCACCTATGGTTCTGCATGTGAGTTGATGGCTGCCGCTGAATTGTTCGGTTGTCGCTTTCAAGTGTACCGAAATGGCCAAATATTTTACACCATTCGACAACCGCCAATGCCTCTTAAACATTTTAGATTCACAGGTGACGATATAAGTAGTGGACACTTTGATGTTTATGAATGTTTAAACTCTCAAAAGCTGGATGTGATTTTATCAATGAAATCGGTTGTATGCTTACAACGCTTGACAGATGCTGAATGTTACTTCAACACAACAAATCCTGCAAATACTGTTGTAATTGAAACAAACCATGAAACTCAAACTGATTATGACAGCAGCAATCCAAGCTGTGAGATTTGAATCAAGATTACTGTTCACATGGCCAACTGTAAGTTGCATGCTCAAGAGTAAGCTCAGCGCACAGCTTGGTCATATTACAACCGGAGGGCCGAACTGACAACGTGGCACACAAAGAGATCCTTAACAAATAATTATTGGCATATTTTCCGTCAGTTTAAAAAGGTTACATTTTCTTCTTAATAAAAATTTTAATGCAGTACTTCGCTGCTGCGAAGCGCGGGTATTTTGCTAGTTTATAAATATATGATAAATATATTTATAAATATATGATCGCTAATTACGGTATTTCGATTGAGAAAGTTTAATCTTTGACGAATAAGGCTAAATAAGGGAAATCTGATGATCAAAATGAAATCAAAGAAGTTACTACTTAAGTTAATTCCACACCAATCACCCTGTCCTACAGTTTCTGTCCAACCTACAAAAGTAAATGAATCTTTAATCTTTCTCATTATTCTTCCATGCACTCAGAGATGACTCTTTGACACTCACCTAGCAAGTGATAACTTTCTCTCTCTGTCACACTCCCTCTGAGTATTTAACAGCCATTTTCGGGGTTCAACTAGATTAGCCAGTTGCTCCCCTAATTGTTGGGTGTATTAAAGCACACATTTTTAAAGCTCAATATCTTTCCTGTTGCCAACCTCCATTAGTTGCATTTTATGGCCCAGTGCTTCCCAGTGACCAGGCAGTGACCGAGTCCTAACACTGGGTAATAAGGGTACAGCTAGAAATTAACCAATTCATTTTATGAACTTTCTTGTTTCTAATACAGTGTTAGAAGGACCGGAACCAATTCAAGCAGCACTAGGCACAAGTGAACAATAGACCTTTAATGGGATACCAGTGCTTCCAAGAGCACACTCATGCGAATCAACAGTTACTCCTCCTGGTTAAACTGAAGTCTTCAAAAACTGTGACAACATTTAATTCTATAGCACTTTTTTATACATACAGTAAGTGTTGCATGAACTGCCTCAGACATATTAACAGAAACATTTATAAAAAAGATAAAATAAAAGAATCCCTATTTAGTACATATTTAAGTGTTGAAGTGGTAAAGGTCATTGTCCAACAAATGTACATTTACATTTATTTGCTTAGCTGATGCTTTTATCTAAAGTGACTTATAAAGAAGTTTTACATATAATGCAATATGCATGTTTGTGAATAGTGGGAGGAAACTGGAACACCCCAAAGAAGCCAAGCAGACTTAAAAAAAAACATTCCAACTCCATTCATACAAGTGGCTAGGTTGGCAACAGAATCCATAACCATGGATTAATCTAAACTGGTGTTGTTGACCATGAGGGGTGTGGGTGAGTAGACTCCGATCTGGTGTTAGTTCTTGCCTAAACATATTTTTAGTGGCAAAACTAATGCAGAAAATAAATATAAGTCTGAAAGGGAATATTTTGAAATCACAAAATGTATTTTTTTTGCAATTATTCATTTAACTAATTATTGCCCCTAACTAAACTACTTATTAAAAATAATAACAGGCAGGAACCTCTGTCAATTTTGATTGCTGTAACTATGTTTTATATTTAGCTTGATATTAACAAATGCTTCCCAGCATTTACTACATTTATTACTAAGCTGCTTCCTGCTGTTCTCATGAATAGAAGGAATTCTGAAGATGGCTGTTTATGTTCACTCCATTTCCGGATGGGATTCCATAAAATAAGCTTAGGTTTAAAGCAACTCTAAATGTATTTCAAGCATAACCTTCCTCCACTTTATTCGTTTTACAACTCAGTTAATCCAATTCATGGTCAAGGGGGACCACAGCATGGTTTTAAGTTTTTTGAATTGAATTTAAATTTTTTATGTCTGCAGTTTCCACTTTCCTGACAACTCAAAAATATAGTAGAATTATGTGAAAAAGACTGAAGGAACAACCTGCTTGGTTCAACTGCCCTTGCCACTTGAATGCACATATGTAGTTGAACGCTATAATCGAGGAGCTTTCAAGTCAAGGTTGTAGGAACTGACTTTCAGCAAGACCACACTCCAGGGTGGTGGAGCTTAGTCCTGGACCTGGGGAACACTGGCTGCAGGTTTTGATTTTATCTAAATTCTGACTTTTGTTTAGACTCCAGTCATCACTACATTCTTTCTTATTAGGTCAATTCTGAAAGTCCTATCAGGGCTTATTCTCTTATTACAAAACTTTAACAGGTATCTGTGTTCATACACAGGGATGAACCTGTTGTTTAACCTCCTCAGCATCAGACCCTAATTGTTACTTGGGCTGCGAAAACCATACTAAAAGCATTAGTGTCACTTGGGTAACTGTACAGATGCATCTTGTGTAAGTGTTAAACTCATCCCAATATCCTTAGTACCTGACCGGTCCTTTCAATGCCAACATTTTCAACAGCAGCAATACATTATAAATATGATGAGTTTAGTAAATTAGCCACAATCCCATCCTCATCATCAGGTGTGTCCTGCTGGGGCCACTCACTCCCTGTGGATGAGTTAATTTGTGATTGCGGCATGTTACTTAACCTGAATCAATATAGATATAACATAAAAGATGATACCCCTCCCTAGTAATAAGGCGGTAAGAAAACACATAGGAGAAATAGCTTAACTTTGTTTAAAGTTAGCTTACACTCCATAGAGTACAAGATGAATGAAGCCAACAAATGGATGGAAGATGTCACCATCTGTCCCTGAGAGTGCATTCCGCATCTGCACTGACGACACCAACGGACTCCACTCCTCAGGCCCCCACTCCCGAACCGGGTCATGTCACTGGCTTCATTAGTCTTTGTACTATCTGCAATATTAAAAGATATGAGGAGAAAAACAGCATACCTGGATAATATCCATAGAAATATTTGGGAAACAAGCAGACTGCACAAAATGCCAAATTATTTATATGTTTTATACATTTATGGATATATTTGAAATTTTATTATCGAATAAAACATCCTACATTTTTTAATGCTTATGTGTCAATTTATGATTTTGTTTGTACTGTGTACCATATGCACAGTTATCCAAAAAGTACTTTCAGAAAAACATTTGTAAATTATCAATATCTAATGTCAATCTAAACTACTTTTCGTAATCTTTAGAACACTGCTGTTTTAAATATTAAATCAAAAAATATTTTATGCTTTTTTAATTGTTCAGTCTTGGTATGAGGAGAATTTCATTTTTAAATGTGATGCCATCCTTTCAAGGTCTGTCTGTAAAGCTCCTGCAGTAATATTAATTAAATTCATAATAAAAATTCATATGTCCTTTTTTGCTTAAAAAAATGAATTCTGTGATTTCTTCTGTAATCTTTTCCTTTGCTACTCTTCCTTACTAATAATACATTTAATTGTACTGTATGATGCCTAAATTTTACCGTAGTTGTTTTTTTGTTCAATGTGAAAAGGTAATATAAGAGTAAAATAGATGTATTATTTATATATGAATTTCATTTAAAAAGTGAATTACAAAAAACTTAGCATCGTGATGGTGAGTTCAGTATTACCATAGTCAGAATAGAAAGGCCGAATTTGGATTTAAAAAAAGTCTGACACGTCTTTCTTGACATTTTTTTTGTTGTTGAAAGGAGCAGAACTAGCATTACATGGCAGCGCTGAAATTGTTACTTTTCCAGTATGACAGCAGTTAATATGGTGTAAATGTTATTTATTTCATTGATTGTTTATTAGACATAACTTATACTGTACTCTCTTGTTAATCAATGTTAAATGGACACTGGAGAAATGTGGGCTGTTTTCATGCACTTAAGTTCATTACTTCATTAATCATGGCTTCTCCTGGTCTATAGGGAGAAACTGTACATCAAGTGCTTGTGGTGGTTGGTTACAGGTGCCCAGCCCAAAATGCTCACACTTGATAATGGGTCAGTGTTGTTAGTAACAGTAACAGAGCTCAATCCACAGTAAATGTTAATGTGTGTAAGAGAAAAGTCTTGATATGAGTAAATAAGGACAAGTCCCAAAAAAAAAAAGGAGTAACAAAATGAAAGAGACACTAAGTTCAGTGATGCTCAGTGTCTTCAGTGTGCACTCTGTTTTTGATTTGCACTCACAAAAGTGATAAGCTCACTTGTGGCAACATAAATGTAGCAAACCTTTGTGATTTCACCATAAGACGTTTAATAAGGCAAGTAGTATGGCTGTTAAGAGCCTTTAACATCACACACTATCTTCCCTTGTTTTGTTTTCCTTTCTCTGCTAAAACCCAAGAATCTTAGTGAAATAGAATTTATTTCTTATCATATTTTATTTACATATTTTTTTCAGTTTATACTATGTTGGTACAAATGGGTCGACACACTCATTTACATAAACGTTTATGTATTCATAAAACTACACAATGAAGATTTTCCTCCTTGAAAACATTTGGGTGTGATTTATGGATTTTGACCTGTTAATTACAGAAACCTTCTTTAAAATGTTCCTGTCACATTACCTATTATTTGATTTCATTTCATATTATAAGTAAACATGTACATCAACTATAACTTGACCATCTGTGGTGGTTTAAAACTAGTGGCAGTGCTGCTTGGAATGCAGCTTGCATATATTAAGTGCTGTTGTTTCATTTGGGAATGGGTCAGCCATACAAAAGAGTTTCATTACGTTAAAAAGAATTGGCTGCTCCACAAGCATTTGGTTCCAGAGAAGAAAAGTATGGCACACAAACCACTTGTCGACCCAACTTTTACTTTCTCTTCTTATAAAAATGAAAAATTTTGTGTGATGAAAGTGATGAATAAGGT
The DNA here is from genome assembly GCF_016835505.1 of Polypterus senegalus. NCBI lineage: Eukaryota > Metazoa > Chordata > Cladistia > Polypteriformes > Polypteridae > Polypterus > Polypterus senegalus. The sequence goes on from NC_053158.1 coordinate 53,231,897, forward strand.
AGGTGAAGGATTTCAATATTTGAGAAAGAAGTTTCCATGAATAACAGATGCCAAGATTAAGGAAGACATTTTTGTGGCAAGCAGTTTGAAGATCTGTTAGTGGGGATAGAGGAAATTGCAAAAAAAGGCTTTCAAGGATATTCTTCAGAATTTTCTTGGCTACAGAGCAACCAAACTGTGTCGAGCAGGTTAACAACAAACAGTGGAATGCAAAAATTTGGGCACCCTTGCTTAAAATGTCTGTTACTGTAAATAGTGAACAGAAGATGAACTGATCATGAAAAATATATAAAGTTAAAGATGACACAGTTCTTTAATATTTTAAGCAAGATTAAATTTTTTTCCATCATTCACAGGTACAAAATACCAAAAAAATGAAAAGTGCCTGAAGCAAAAATTTGGTTGGTACTTACTAACACCCCCTTTGGCAAGTATCACAGCTTGTAAACGCTTTTTTGTAGCTAACTTCGTGCCTTTCGATTCTTACTTGGGGTAGTGTCACCCATTCATCCTAGCAAAAGGCTTCTAATTATGCAAGATTCTTGGACTATGTTGCATGCACTGCTCTTTTGAGAGCCAGCCACAGATTTTTAATGATGTTTAGGTTAGGGGACTGTGAGAGTCATGGCAAAACTATCAGCTTGTGCCTCTTGAGGTATTCCATTGCAGATTCTGATGTGTGTTTCTGATCATTATCTTGTTGTACGACCCATCCTCCTTTTAACTTCTACTTTTTTTTACAGATGGTGTGATATTTGCTTACAGAATTTGGTGGTATTTATTTGAATCAATCCTTACCTCCACCAATGCCACTGCATGATCGATCCACCCATACAGTATGCATAATAGTTGCAGATGAGTTCTTTTCATGGAATTCAGCACTTTTTTTTTTCTCCAAGCATACTTTTGCACATTGTGGCCAAAAAGTTCTATTTTGACTTCATGTCAGGTACTGAGTTTTGTAGCTAGGACACAGGAAAGGTTTTATTCTGCTGACTTGACCATGAAGGTCATATTTGTTCAGGTGTTGCTGCACAGTAGAGCACTGCTCCATCACTCCAGAGTCTGTGGATTTTATTTGCCTTTCCTGCAATCCAAACCTCAAACCTCAACTTCACCTCCACCCCTCCTGTTAACCGCCACAGCTAAGGAAACGGCTATTGAAAATGCTTTGCTATCTTCTTGTAGCCTACTCTTCCTTTGCTGACCATCAATTATTTTATTTTCAGAGTGCCGGACAGCTGCTTAGAGGAGTCGGTGGCTGCTGATTGTTGGGAGAAGGTTTGAGAAATCTGAGAATTTATACAGTGTCATAAACTCGACAAACAGACATAGCAAGGTTTGGGGCAGTCACCTGTATATTATTTCCTGGCAAAATTGAAATAAGTGATAGCACTGATGAGCACAAATTGAAGTCCAAAACAGAACTGAGATGATAAGGGAAAAGTGGAGGCTTTTAAAGGCCAGTATAGTAAGTGACATCAAAGGGGCTGGAACCGTAAGGGTCTTCATCCATAGGCTCGGGCCCGGAAATTACATCAGAGGGGCTGGAACCAGAAGGGTCTTCATCCATAGGTTCGGAACGGAAGTGACATAAACAGAGCCAGGCAGAATTTCCTGTGAACAGTCTGCAGAAAAGCGAGATAAAGAGTCAGTACACTCTGCCACATCCCGGTCTGGCTTAATATTACTAATATAACTAAAGTCCTTTAGCTGCCTCCCATGCGCACGTGTGTGACAGCAACTTTGCAATTTGCAAGCTTAATGAAAGATATCTGGGACCTCAAATATCTTGGCATGCCCAAACTTTTGTTTAGTGCTTTCCTTTCGCTGTTCAATTGTACAAAACAAAAACAATACACTAATCTTGCATAAAATGCTGAAAAAAATGTGTCACCTTTAACATTATGCCTTTGGTATTCGCAATAACATTTTATTCAAACATTTGCATGCCACTTTAGGTTTTTCTTCAAAACCATGAATATGTCACTAGAAATTAATTTTCTGCATTTTCACTTGGACTTCCTCCGTGCAATTCTTTGCGTAGTCAGTGACAAACATAATGAAAGGATTTACCAGGACATTACAACAATTGAAAATTGGTATCAGGGCAAGTGGAATCTATCAATGATGACCAAGTCTTGTTGGACACTAAAATGAGAAGTACAAACAAAATCATTGGCAAAACATTCTAGGCTCAGTAGAATGAATGCAATGTATAGGAATCATTAAGTGATTAAACACACTAAATTCAATAAAAGTTCATTTCAATCTTAAATTATATTTGTGTTCAGCTTGAAACTGTCTGTCATAATCAACAAAATGTTTTTCGGGAAAAACAATGTTGTTCAATGTATTGGTTCAGTTATAGTTGCCATTTTTTCAGGAAAAAATGTCCAGTTTTTTGGGTCAGTTATGTTGCCAATCAATCAATTTTTGAGATGAGGAAGGAAACTGAAGTCCCTAAAAAGCTCACAAGGACACAGGCAGAAAGTGTACCTGGGACAAAGAATTGAAACTAGGATTCTAGAAATGTGAATCTGCTCTGACAATCCTTTCATCACCGTGCTACCTCAATCAGAATTTGTGCTGAAATATAATCAGTATGCGTACTTTATATGCTAAATATGACGCTTTGGGGTAATTTGAGGTTACCTTTCACACAGCCAAGGCAAGTTAAGGAAAACCCTCTTGCAAGTGGAATATGTGATGGCACATACTGTACCATTGTGAAAATTTGTTATGAAACAATATTCCGATACTGGCATTCTGTCCAGGCTGGTTCATTCCTTGCTCCAAATGCTGTGAAAATGTGCTTTGGCCCCCTTCATCCCAGTTTTGACTACAGGGGATTTAAAAAATTCATTGTACATATTACAGCTATTGTATCAAATTAAATACACATTTGTCATTGCAGTTTCTCAAAACTATACATAGGCACAACTGAAAAGCAACTGTACAACACAGGTAAGAAAAATCCCAAAATATAGTCTGCCATTACTTACAAGTGTATTCTATTAGTTAAACATCTTTAATGTCAAGCAGTAGAAGAAGTAAGCAGCTTACTATAGGCCAATTGTCTATTGTGTTGCAGTGCAATTCTAAACAGTGGTTAAAATTCACATATTCTTTATTAAATTATAATATTAAATCAAACCTTTATTATATTGAATCTGTTAAAATATGTGGCAGGTGCTGTGACCCTGCCATACTACAAAGCTTACCTCAAAGTCTTTTATATTAGCATTCTATACAAACAATAGTAATATTTTAATGAGAGTATCTGGATCTTTCATTATGTTAATATTCCACCACTTTTTATTACAGTTTATTTTAAAATACAAGTGCAAGCACCATTTGTATTGTCAACATCTGTTCATACTCACAATCATTTGCCATTATTACCAGTGTTCCTTTCCACTTCACCTCAAATAACTTTCATTATCAATGACAAAAACATGCAGAAATTTGTAGAAGTTTTGGCATTTTTCCAAAAGAAAAGATTAATATTTTGCTTTATTCAAACTAATTTCTGTGCTGTATGTACAGGACTTCTAAGTTATTATCCCTGCTCACTTGTAATTACAATTCTTACCAAACAAATATTACTTCAGACTTCAGTTGTGGTTAAGGAGAAACTTTAATGAAAGGAAAAATGTCTCCTTTTAGTTTTTATTTGACTTTCCTTTTATGTAAACATGAAAGTCTGAGATGTTCTGCCAATGACTTAGGAGTTTTGCTGTATAATATCTCAAAGCATTAAGTACATTTTATTGCCAATGTGACATATGGAAGCCATGTTATACACTATAAATGATAAATTCATATAAGTACTATTTCCTCCTTATTCTCATATAAGGTCTTGTATTTACTGATATTGTATACTTTAGTCCAAAAAGAGCATCCAATTTCCTCAACTGATAGAAAACACAACATATGTGAAAGAAATATTAGATAATCGGTACAGAAAACTTTACATCAATTGTATATAAGGCTAATCTTTTGCCTGTTCTGGGAAAATCAGAGTTTTGTGTGCGATTCTGTGCTGAGGATTTCAGAAAAGTGAGGGATTTTGAGTGGATTTAAACAGCATTTTGGGTTTCTGTCAACTTTTCTATTTTCTTCTTTGTTCAAATGAGATACAAATATCAATTTACCACAAATAATACATATTCTGATATCTGTATGTTGCATGATTTTAATCGGTTTCATGATAGGATTACATTGTCATTGATGTTTACACATCTTTATCAAAGGTTTACTGGGTTAACTTTCTTTTTCTTCTTTGTTCAATCACACTTTATAAAAAGAAACTAATGTGCGTCTTACTTCAATGCAGTCTGTTGTTTATATTTCATTATGACTTGCTCAAAGCACAAGACTTATAAAATAGCAGAGGACTCCTTTTATAAAAGCTTTTGTGCCTTTCGAACCTAACTCTCTTTGCAGATTGTTTGTAGATTTAGAGTTATGATTTTTGTTTTTTTACTTATTTTCTTGCATGCCTTTCAGTCCTCCACCTCCCAAAGTTCTATGTAATCTTTGTGTCACAATAATTCCTTTGTTGCAATAATCTAAGCTAAACATTCTAGTACTGCTGAAACTCAATTAATCAATTTAGAAAATACAAACAATGAGAAAAACGTTTATGTCTAGTGACAACTACCACATGTTAGACAAAGATGTGCAAGGCAATGTACCAACAAAACACACATTTACCCATTTTCAAACCCGCTAATTCTAACTCAGGAGGACCACAGGGAGATCTCAACATCATTGAGCACAAGGCAGGAATCCACCCTCGACAGTTGCAGTCCACATTCATATACTGTACATTGGAACATTACTACAGTTGTCATTGAAAGTCTCCAATTGAACTACCAAGAATGTCTTAGGGTTAAATAGAGGAAAATTGACAGTATATGGGGAACAGAAAATGTAAACTCTTTAAAGAATGAGAGCAAACTAGGGATCAAACTCAATCTGCAACCATGCCACCTATCCACATAAACATTTAAAACATTAAAAATTAACAAACTGAGACCTGTTGCTTTTTCATATCCTTTCTTTTTCAGTGCTGATCTCTGCAATTTCTTTACATTTAGTAATAATCAATATGACTATATATAAAAGAGTTTAGCTCACTTACAAACTCTCATGATTTCAATCCAGTGCAATTAATGGATGATGCACTACAAAATTAATTTTTCTACTATATGAATCTATTGCCTAATTGATGCTGTTAACATAAGTTACATGATCGTACCTTTAACAGAAACTATATAAGTGATAAAGCCATGTGGTGCTCAGTGTGAACTTCACGAGTGTTTATTTTGGTTTCATCCACTAGAAATGACAAATTCTACTAAGCCCACATTCTTCATATCTGTTCATTTATTATTTTGTATATTTATGTGAATTAATTTCTGGATTGAGCTCTACAAAAAAGAATAAAAATAACCTTTATGCATGTCATATATTACCCAAAGTAGAACCATTTAGCTTTCTGGTATAAATTGTGGAATAACTACAACAACACATTGTTTAATTTAAAAAAAAATAGCAAATATGACATTCATATTTAAGTGATATTCCTCCTTCTTGACCATTAACTGATTTACAGAAATGATTGTATTTAGTACCTTTACAAGTAAAGCATGAGGCATCACAAGGAAACTACTGAAAAGCAAATACAGCACACTTTTTGATTTAAGTCCTTAAAAGAAGTAAATATTATTTTAATTATAACCTTAAGATTAATTAATTCATTTTCAAATATTTCCTTTCAAGCATTAGGCCAGTTGTCTTGAAGTATTTGTACACTTGATGTTTGTTGTGTGCCATTAAAGTAAAAATTATGAAAGAAAACTGCTGAATAGAATGGCATTACACATTTTTGCCTCCTCCTAAACTAAGGCATACAACCTTAATCTATGGCGTTATTTCAGTGCCACTATTCTGAGCACACGTAAAAAAATATTGCAAGTGCAAGTGTTGCATTTTGAGGAGAAATTTATTTTGAGCGTACAAAAGCTGAATTTGAGTGAACAAAATTCATTGCTGCGTGCAAAAAATGTATTTCAGTGTTTGCACTTATCCATATACACACACACAATAGCACCCCCTCTCGCTCAGTTTTTTCATTTGCGCTTGCTCGCAATGTGTTGCTTGCGCTCACAACATTCTCTGCTGCAAGCGCTCAACTCTCTGTACACCGTTATAAGTGTGCCACAAAACCAACCAATCACAGACTTGGTTTCAAAAATTCTGATTGGCTCTTACGGTCTCCAATCAGCTCGCTAGCTGCTGCATTCATTGTGGCACATCTGCGAGATGCTTCTGGTGATTTTATACATTCTTGCCTATCAATTACCACTAATGTAAATCACAGTAAGAAAAACATGAAAACAAAGGCATTCTTTTTAAATTGTTGTATTTATTGGAAAAAACGCTTACACAAAATAACATTACTCCCAAAAGTACCTATTCTGGAATAATGACTATTATATATGTTTGTGGATTTGAAGGAGCTTCAGGATCCAGGCATTGACTGGGAGAGTACTACACCATCGATAGTCTTAACAAATAATATATTTTAAAATAAAATAATTAAAGATATTATCCGCAAATTGGGGTTTAATTGAGTTTAGCTGGATTTAGCTACATTTCGGACTGTTTCCGGAATGCAGCAGCTAGCGAGCTGATTGGAGACCGTAAGAGCCAATCAGAATTTTTGAAACCAAGTCTGTGATTGGTTGGTTTTGTGGCACACTTATAACGGTGTACAGAGAGTTGAGCGCTTGCAGCAGAGAATGTTGTGAGCGCAAGCAACACATTGCGAGCAAGCGCAAATGAAAAAACTGAGCGAGAGGGGGTGCTATTGTGTGTGTGTATATGGATAAGTGCAAACACTGAAATACATTTTTTGCACCCAGCAATGAATTTTGTTCACTCAAATTCAGCTTTTGTACGCTCAAAATAAATTTCTCCTCAAAATGCAACACTTGCACTTGCAATATTTTTTTACGTGCGCTCAGAATAGTGGCACTGAAATAACGCCATATTAATCAGTTTAATTTGCAGCATGATGAATCAAGAACAGGAATTACTGAAATAAATTCTAAAATGTACATTGTAATACAAGGAAGTTGAAGGGAATGAAAGAGAATCTAGATTTGGAATGACATAAAAATTGATATGGTGTAGTCTGAGCATTGCGATTGATGCACAGATTCTTCTCTCTATGCCATGCCATTGTGTGGTTAGTAGTGCCTCTGGGTATAGGAAGATAGCTATAAATAGCACTTATGCCACTTTGTTAGTTACTTATTTGACTAGATAGATAGATAGATAGATAGATAGATAGATAGATAGATAGATAGATAGATAGATAGATAGATACTTGTAGATAGATAGATATGTTATATATCCCAAATTTAAGTACCAATAAAGTACTAAATACTAAAACAAGCTAACCTATCCTAACTGTTCCAACTCATTTGATTAGTTTCATTGTTGCATCTATGACCATGAAATATCAGTGATTGGATATCATATACCGCATTTGTGAAAAAATGCGTGATCACCAGTCCCACAGGTGTGTCACTCCAGCTGCTATTTGTTTTGGGAGGTAAGTATTTACACAGTCATTCGAAACAGAAACACACTTTGAAGATATCTGCTTTTTATTTCTACCCAATAGATTGTGTAGTAGGGACTGTATAAAAGAAACAAGCAATGCATTATTTAAAACAAAGTGCTTATATACAGTATATAGTAAGTAGAAACATTCTAGTAGTATACTTCTCATGCATAAACCAAAAACAATAAAAGGTGTTTCATGGGTTTCTAACTAGAAGAAGATTGTTGATGTGGATCCAGAAGTTTTCATTGTTCATAGTTGTTTCCTTACTTCAGCAGGTTCCTTACGCGTTTGACTGGTATGCTGTGTTTGGAAACTAACCTAATTTTGGAGCATTTTGTAAATTATACTCTTTTTCTTTTTCAACAATTTCATCTGCTCCTTATCTAAGCTTTGGACTTCTGGGATGATTGGCCAAGATGTTACCATTACTACAGCTTTGAAACTTTCCTCCTACAATTGTTATAAAATGAGTTTATTGTTATGCTTCAGTGACACCTTTCATGTGAAATATGGCTAACATGAAAATGTTATCACACAGACATCACAAAGCAAATTAGGTAATTTGATGGATGGCACAGGGAAGTGGTGCTGTGAGTAGCATTTTAGATAGATAGATACATGTACCTATTTTTCAGATGCCTTTATCCAAGGTGACTTACAACATTTATGATACAATTGATGACATTGCTTTTGGTTTTTGCAATTGGAGGACAGGCAGGTCAAGTGACTTGCTCATGGTCACTCAGTATCAGTAGTGGGATTTAAACTCACAAACTCGGTTTGAAGTGTTAAACATTACACCACACTGCCTGATAGATAGATAAATAGATAGATAGATAGATAGATAGATAGATAGATAGATAGATAGATAGATAGATAGATAGATAGATAGATAGATGGATGGATGGATGGATAGATAGATAGATAGATAGATAGATAGATAGATAGATAGATAGATAGATAGATAGATAGATAGATAGATAGTTGCAAAGACCCCATTTTTCTAGGTCTTTTAGAGCTGTAGGTGATTGCTTATGTATCCCACTGCAACATGATCATGAAGCCTTGATGTTTTCTTTATGATGAAAAGCCTCACCATTTTCCAAAGAGCTTTATTCAGTCCAGGTAAAGAATGAAATAGCCATGGTTCCATTGGATGAGGCTTCTTTGTCTAACATAGCAATTACAGTTTTGTCTGCCAATACATAATAAGGACAAAATCCTTAATTGCTTGGATTATATATGAAAGAGAAGAGTAGTGAATTTCCATCTTCAAAGGGAATGAGAGGAACCTGGCATTTAAAATAGTTTCTCATTTCCTCAATACCCCATAAACTGTGAGCTACACTTTTTGTCTTTGTCCTGAGATCTGAAATATGCATTTTGCAGGAATGTTGCTCTGAAAAATGGCTCTTTAGTTTGTATTTTCTCTTGATGCATTGTTACTTAACACCTTAAAACTATCAACTGAAGGACAAAATAATAAAAAAAAATCATACAAAAGCTGTTTAAGCTCTGTAAATAAATTTTACAGCATAGGAAAGCAGCATATCAGCAGCAGCAGAACAACCATTTTTAGGAATAAGGAATACACAGGCACACTGTTCTCTGTCTGCTTCTGGATTTGCCAGATGAAAACCTCCAAACCCTGGATGGCACTGCTGAGTTTAGGCAGACAACAACAAGATGTGGTTTGTCTTCTTTTTATACTTTTATTTGAATACTATTTATATAAATTGATTGGGATCAAAAGTACAGAGTAATGGGGATTGTGGCAGGCAGGGTGGAGAAGAGTGTCAGGAGTAATTTGTGACAGACGGTTATTATCAAGAGTGAAAGGGAAGGTCTACAGGACAGTAGTGAGACCAGGTATGTTATATGGGTTGGAGACGGTGGCACTGACCAGAATGCAGGAGACAGAGCTGGAGGTAGCAGAGTTAAAGATGCTAAGATTTGCACTGGGTGTGACAAGGATGGATAGGATTAGAGAAGAGTACATTAGAGGGTCAGCTCAGGTGGGACTGTTGGGAGACAAAGTCAGAGAGGCGAGATTGCGTTGGTTAGGACATGTGCAGAGGAGAGATGCTGGGTATATTGGGAGAAGGATGCTAAGGACAGAGCTGCCAGGTAAGATGAAAAGAGGAAGTCCTAAGAGAAGGTTTATGGATGTGGTGAGAGAGGACATGCAGGTGATGGGTGTGACAGAGCAAGATGCAGAGGACAGAATGATATGGAAAAAGATGATCCACTGTGGCGACCCCTAATGGGAGCAGCCAAAAGAACAAGAAGATGCAATTTACAATACAGTTACTCTATACACTCATTTTTCGCCTGTGTTCTTCTGTAACCAAGAAAATTCTATCAAGTTGTTTGTTGTTCAAAAGATCTAAATACATATTGAATTGCTTAAAGAAAAAATAAATTAGAACAATGTCACACATCAAATAAAATGTTTTTGTTATACAAATTGCACTTGCATTTGTGTACAACAATGAAACCTAAAATTATATACAAATAAAAGTAGCAGTAAATACCAACAAAGCGATTTAACGCAAAATTTGACAAGTGTTTTTTTTTTTTACTTTTATTGTCTGGATGATACCTTCTGAAACAAGGGGGGTTTGTAATTTGAAATCAGGTCTTTCAGCTATTACAGATATTTCATTCTACTATGCAATAAGTAAATTCATTTTATCCATTCACTGTCAACAAAGATCGGAATACTTATGACTTACAAGCCATTTTTTAATAAAGGTCTGTCTAAGGAAAATTAAAAGCAGTAATAGTGCTGTGAACTAAGCCCAGTGTTAGGAACACCCATATAAATGAAAATTCACTTAGAAAGTCACTTAATAATAGGGGTGCAGAGAGAAAACTTCTAGTTCTTGCAATGCACTCTCAGAAAAAAACTGTTTTTGGTTTAATTTAGATTAGCCATCATCTAAATGAATCTAAGAAGATTCGTAGGTGGACCTTTGCCCTCGTACTCGTACTTTTCTGTTAACAATTTACTATTAAGCAGTTCACATCTAATTTCTCACCTCTCCAGTATCAACGCTGAAATGTTCTATTCTAACCAGAATTAAGCCAGTGTTTTATAAAGTTGTTATACGTCATATGATAATTACACTGAACAACAAATGTTTTCAAAAAAATTTGCATCTGGAAAAATTGGTTATGATTGTCACAGAAAGCTTCAAGCTGAATGCAATCATAATTTCATATTGACTGTATCACATATAAATCTGGAGAAACATGAATTTATAGTGCATTTATTAACGTAAAAAATTACATTAGTTCAATTGAGCCCACAATGTTTTGCTGCTCATTTTTATTTGTACTCAACATCAGATGCTTCTCCTTTCAGTGTCAGCCAGCATTGATGGAGTCAGTTCAGCCAGTTGCCTTGATACCACTTTTCTATTGTTGTAATATCCTGGTGCAGCCTTTCACCGTGCTTCTCACTAAGATTAGCAGGGAAGAGGTCCAAGTGGAAATGCATACAGTGAATCTTTGGTGACGTTGCATTTTTTTAATTTTAAATTTGCTATTGGTCTCACTTAAATCATCAGTCTTTAAGATATTAAAAATATAGACTTTACTACTTTGTCTTTTAAATTGTTTGTTTCGCTTAGTTCCCCTTGTTTGCATGTTTTTGTGCTAATCGGTTTTTATTTCATTATTTATTGTATCATAGTCATTTAAATTCCATTCAATTTAGTCTTTGTATTGAATTCTTCTGAGTGCAGGTTCAGTGCTACATGTATTTAAATTTGTTAATTGATTATTTGCTTTTTTTTTCTTTTCTGATACTGAACCTTGATTATTTTTTCTAATTAGGTACATATTTTTCCAGTAATAAATTTATTTAACAATAATTAAAGGTTAATTGGATTAGTTGAGGATTGTCTCCTGTGGAAAATTCAAATCTTTCTAGGCGTAGCAAGATATTTTTGGAAGTGCCCATAGAAGGCAAATCCTGCCAACAGATCCAATGAGTCCTCTGATACTCCCATAGGAACACACGACTCAGAGTGCCAGACAAGTGCTAGGAAATTTAATGAACCACTTCAAATGACCACATGATATGGTTGGATATCCAAAGAAATGAAATTCTCACTCCATATAAGATTACTTCTCAGTTTTGAGTTGCTATAAATTTGGAGTTTTGTTCAATCTCTGGTTGTGGTGCATGACGTGTAATGACTCAGACTTTAGGTGCCCAACTTATGCCTGCTGACAGTTAGAAGTTTAAGTATTCATTGCATCATGGCAGTTACTTTCAGTTCTTACTATGGACAGCAGAAACAATAGGCATACATTTTTATTTTATTTTTGTTATTTAAACAGATTTAAAATATGTCTTTTCAGGGTCTTGGCAAGATGCTCTTTTTAACCACTTTACACCTTCAGGCATGGTCATACTAATTTGATATGGCATCCAGTGTGACAGGAGCGCGTCTGGTTGTTTGTATGCCATGCTATCGCATATTACCTAAAACAGTCTTTTAAATCTATGCATAGACTGAAAAAACAGAAATCCTTTTAAAGACTTGAATTATGAATGTTAGGAATAAATGGGTCTTATTTTCTTCCAACTTGTGACCATGAAATTAGATTCAGCACATAGAATATGTAAGAAGTTCAGACACAATGCTAATTTGTTTATTCATATATACATAATTTACATTTAACACAATTCCGTTCTTTACACTATTTGATGAATGAAACCCTCTGAATTAGATTACTTCTATTTGACAAATTGTATGAAAAATAACTGAACATTTTCCTGGAATTCTATGAAAGACAGATGTATGATTCATGATGGATCCTTAAATTCTCCAGCAGTAAAATTTCCTTGAGATTCCAAAGATACCTAAAAATATACTGCAGATGTTTTCAGCAATACTTCAGAAACAATAGGACTTTGAGGCAAACTGGGCCCCATTCTAACTATACCTGTGGTATTAGTTTTGAGGATCATATCTTATCTTTTAATTCTTTTTAATTTATGACTGACAGATTTATTTTTCTGAATTGATCCCTTAAGGATTATACTTCAATGAAGCTGTCCTTTCATACAAAGGACCCTAAATATAGCTTACAGACTTTCTTATATTCCCTATAAAAAGGTTACCACTCTTACAAACACATTTCTAAAGACAGGGTTATGCACTGTAAATCTAAATCAGAACTACTTCAACGACTTGATGTCATGGAATGTATCAGAAAAAAGTCTGTAAGGAGACAAGTATAAAAAGACAATTACTATAACAAAACCTACATCTTTAACTGTGCAATATATCTTACAATAGAAAGACATCATTCATTCATAAAAATGTACCCTAGATCTTTATTACATTCATAAGGAAAAATGTATACTTAAATAAAAATCAATATAATCATCAAATGTTTACCTTCAAGTTTCCTAAAATCCACAATACATGATCAAAGAATCTATATTTTAAGCATATACAGTATTTTGAATGTCATTCAAAATGCTGTATATGCTTAAAATATATTTTGCTAGAGAGATCTAAGTGCTTAAATTATTAGAAATCATTGATTAAATGACCTGTATCACTATTTACAACATGGAGAATCAGAGGTCATGACACATTTAAGCATGGTTTACTAGTCTTTGAAGAAAACCATTAAAAAAGTGCTGAAAACATTTCTGATTAACATTAATTTTCAAAAAACATTTTACCTAGTATGAAAGCCTGCATCTGTCCTGGCAGCATTGGGTGCAACCAGCCCTAACTGCATACCTGAACAAATCCAAACTCACATTGGGTCAATTTAGATTTTGCAGCCTAATATTACTCTACACGAGACCGGAAACCAAAATCCCAGGAGGACACCCACAAAAATGCCTAGACAATGTGTAAAATTCTCCTGGACAGTGGAATCAAACCCAGGTGCTAAGAACTGTAAGTCAATAACGCCAGTTCCTCTACAATGGTGCTAGCCTTGTGAAAAATGTAAATATATATATATATATATATATATATAGTATACATATACAGTATATATATAACAATTTTATATATACTGTATATACAGTACAGGCCAAAAGTTTGGACACACCTCCTCATTCAATGTGTTTTCTTTATTTTCATGACCATTTACATCGGTAGATTCTCACTGAAGGCATCAAAACTATGAATGAACACATGTGGAGTTATCTACTTAACAAAAAAAGGTGAAATAACTGAAAACATGTTTTATATTCTAGTTTCTTTAAAACAGCCACCCTTTGCTCTGACTACTGCTTTGCACACTCTTGGCATTCTCTCAATGAGCTTCAACAGGTAGTCACCTGAAATGGTTTTCACTTCACAGGCGTGCCTTATCAGGGTTATTTAGTGGAATTTCTTGCTTTATCAATGGGGTTGGGACCAGCAGTTGTGTTGTGCAGAAGTCAGGTTAGTTAGACGATCATTTATTTTTCAACAGGACAATGACCCTAAAAACACCTCCAGGCTGTGTAAGGGCTATTTGACCAAGAAGGAGAGTGATGGAGTGCTGTAAATGGTCATGAAAATAAAGAAAACACATTGAATGAGGAGGTGTGTCCAAACTTCTGGCCTGTACTGTACATACCATTTTGCTAGCCAAGTATCCATGTCCTTTTGTGTTGATAGACACTATTATTCTTAATTTTTATCTCAAGCAATTCTGGTTCTCAGCAATTCAGTACAACAAACTGTGATATTTTATGACAAGAACAGGAAGTTGTAGAGTTCTCTCTTCACCAGAATTCAAAAATGGTTTATGCATGCAAACATTTTTTTGAACCTATTGTTTCCATTATAGGAAAGCGACAGTCCATTCCGCCAAATGAAAATCATGTTCATTACAGGATACATACACCTTCAAAACCTCACAATTACTCATACTGGTCAATGTTGACCCTAATGTACAGTACTCACATTTGATATATGTCAGAAAACTAAAACACCCTGAGAAAACTTATGTGGATACAAAGAACATGCCAGATATTTGCAGTTTCATTTTCAAAAGAAGAGTAGTGAATATTGGGATATTTCCACACCTGGATTAAAGGTAAGCAGTGTATACTGAGGATAGTCAGACAACAATAGAACTTGAAGCACAAGAATATCACAAAAGAGAGAAATCCAGTTATTGCACTGACTGGGAGAGCTCACTCAAGTGCCTGTGTTCCAGAACCTCCCGGACATGAAAAGCACCCTGTCTCGTTCCTGGGTTTTATTACAATTCTCCTCCTGATCTAACACTCATGGAGCCATTGGTTGTGGGCAGCTTAAAGCTCTCTGACCCTGGAACACTTCTACTTCTTATTAACTTTGACCCCAGGCTCAAGCTCTTTCTTGCACTCTCCCTTTGCTGCCCTTATAAGACTGACGATTTAAAGGTTGCCCTAACTAAATTAGAAACAATGTTACACTCCATTGAGATGGTACTGGTCTCATGTGAGTCTTCCCCAACAGCACTCTGAAGAAGGACAACATGGTCACAGATTTCTTAGATAGGGCCCCTTCGCTATCATCTAGTGGTATTAGGGTCTTTTAAAGCCTCATGGCTTCACAGTATCTTTCTTCAGCACATATACACAACACAAAATTATTTTTGGGAACCCATTTCACCTGCAGGGCTTGCCATCCTCAGCTGCTAATGCCTTCTAAAACTAGCATATAGGGGTGTACTCTAATTGACAAGGCGTGTTTTCCTCTTTCTTTCTTGAACTTGTTATCATCTCTCCCCCAGCCAGGTTCCACTTTCATCTTAGTGGACATACCTTAATTTTCACACATAAATGACACACATTAATTAATTTTTTTTAAAGCTACATATAAAAAAACTTCTTCTTTTTTTAACCCTGTGGCCTTCAGACTGGTAAACTTCATTTCTACAGTTTTCAACATGGTGGCTAGATCCTGGATTTTTTATGAATATATCTTGAAGACTAACTGTTGTGTGTCTATTCTTTTATTTTATTCTGCATAAAATTAGAGTTATGCCAGAGTTCACATAAGAAAAAAACATGTTGATGACTCTGACATTATTAGTTTTTTACATAATAAGGAGAGCAGACATGGACCCAATGTTCATGATTTTATCAAATAGTTTGAATGCTCCTTTTTTAAACAACTATCTGGAAAACCAGGAATATGGTTGTAGATTTCATGTGCCTCCCTGATTTTTCTTTAGTACGCTTATTATTAGTACACTTGTGTTTTAATGTTTTTGAGGAATCCTAGTATTAGGAACAAAAACAACCCTATCAGATTGTACTCATTCTCTGTTTGCAAAGTTTCAAGTGTTTCCATCAAATTCCCAAGATTCTAACGTAATAGATTCAAGAACCTGTTTATTCCCATTCCAAATGTATACAGAGTTGAATTTGCTGTAGTTACCTTAATGAACTCTAAATTATTTCAGTGTAATTTTAGAGTTCAGTATTGTCACTTGTAGAAAATCAAAGCATGTCTTCTCCCTATTACAAATGATGTAATTGATATTATTGATGTCAAAGGGTGTTATACCTGTATACAGTCCTGATGGAAACAAATTAATTTCTAGGATAATAAAGTCTATCTTAACCTAAAACTAAACTTAAATCTGCACACACTTTCTGGGCTGACTGGATAATTAACACACATACTTGACTAATAATATAAATAGAGATTAAATGCAAGGATTGATACGGCACATATAATGAGTTAGTTAGTTAGTTGCACTAGAAACAAAAAGGTGAGTCCAGGTTGGATGTTAAATGTTCTAAACATAGTATGAAAAGCATGTTATGTGGTAAAACGCAGCAGAGCAGCTACGGAACTGTCCTTGCGTCTCTGCCGTTAGAGTTGATGAATTGCTGAAAATCCCGGTCAGAATAGTATACGTATTTTCCTCATATTCGTATAAAGAAATTTCCATTATAACAAAAAATTTATGGTCCTATGAATTTAATTACAATGGGATTCCACCTGTATTCCTTTCTTCATTCTTCAAAGCCTAGATAAAAAATTAGTATGATATGAAGAATAAAACTACCCTAAGGGTCTACAAAACTATAGATTCAAAAGAACTACTAAAATTTTGAGCATCTGCTGTCACGCACATCCAAGGAGGAAGACATTGTATGGACCAAGTGAAGGTAATTGCACGCCAGGCCAGGGGGTGGCGGGGTGCTCTAAATCTTCTCCTGTTATCTCTGCAGACCAACCACGGGAAAACCTGTTGGAAGGACCAGGAGAGGGACAATACCTCCACTGTGCCAGGAGAGGGCAGCCACCCTAGTGTGTATGGGGGTCACGGGACCAGAGCATAGAAGCTCAACCCTGTTGGGGCCCATGGCCATCTTCAGGGGACACTCAGAGGATCATGGAGTCTTGGAACGCAGCACTTCCGCCACAACTGGAAGTGCTGCCAGAGAAGTTTCCAGGCATGCCCAGAGTGCTTCCGGGTGCCCATGCACCACTTTCTCCACACCAGGAAGTGCCGCCGGAGGGTAATCATGGACTTCCTGGAGTACATCCAGGGCATGATAAAAGGGGCCACCTCACTCCATTAGATGAGCTGGAATTGGGAGGAAAGAGACGGAGTTTGTGAGGAGGGGAGTAGAAGCGACAGAAGAGAAGCAGTAGAGGGAGAAAAGAAGGGACTGCGTTGGGCTGATTAGAGCATTGTGTGGTGTTTAAAGACAAAGAAGACATTAAACGTGTGTGCTTTGGACATTCAGTGTCTGTCTGTGTATGGAGGGCTGTCTTACCACACTGTCTGACTCAACCTTGAAGATATCACTTCCAGTTCCGGCGCCTAGAATGATGCCAACTTCCGGTTCTGGTGCCTCGACAAACATCACTTCCAGTTCCGGCGCCGCGATTGATGTCAGAAGAAGGTCACTTCTGGTTCCCTATATGTCACTTCTGGTCTCACTATTTAAAACCACCACCTTTACAAACCATCATCAGTTCATTTCGGGACTCCAACCAAGAAACTTGTCACAATTCAACCCATTGCATCCAGGGATAACTTACGGGTGGCTGCCCCAAACCTTTTTAAGTGTGTCGAGTCTGATCATTTTCACACCGCAAACTTGGAAGAGGACTGGCATTTAATACTGGCTCAAATATCGTCAAGTTGATGACAAAACAAAAGTAAACGATCAAAGTGAAACTAAGCTCTGCATAGTTCAAAACCCATATTTAAAAAATAGCAACGTTACTAAGACTCATAATAAAAGTTGCCAAAAAATAACTCCTAAGTCTGATCAACACATACTGTATGTTTCTGCTTCTTAAGCTGATAATAACTGATTATGGTGATCCTGAATGATGTAATTAAATGCTGGAAGGAGAAGAGGAGGTGGGTGATGAGGTGAGGCTTGTATAACATCATGACTTGTCTGGTTGTCCTCCTGGCTGAGGGCAGAAGTGAAGAGACATTATGCTGCCCTGTAGCGCTCATTGTGCTCTTTACAAGAGACCTTGGAAGAGAGAGACAGACAATATTCATGTGTGACATAAATATATAAATATACAGTGTGCACATATACGATATGTATTATATTGTGATGCTTTATAACTTGAAAACACATTATTGTGTGCATGTGGTCATCTAAAACAGAACTTCAGTTCATCTGGTTTATACTTTATATATTTCTTTAATGTTAATTCATGAATGTGTCCCTTTTTCACATGTTAGTGCTTTTTAAGTGATTTAAGTGGATTTGTATAGATTTTTATTTGCCAGCAATACTAAGCAGTTATTGTAGCTACAGACTATGTAGAGCTTCAGTTTTGGCTGCAGTTACAACATAATCTGCATTTTATTCCTTTCTATATCTACTGTAGATTTAGCTCATATTTTAGTAAATTATGCCACTGAAACATCTGAAAGGTGAGGTAATTCATTGGCCTCAATTTAAAGGATGAAATGTCTCCTTTTATGGTTAAACTTATTTGGTGCTTATAAGCATTAGAAACCCTGAAATGCAAACTGCTCAGATAAAGAAAAAGAAAAATGAATTTATTGCAGTCTTTCTAAATGTCTGTTTCGTATTTAGTTCGTTATTCATATATATTTAATGTTTAGGTTGCCTTTTGATTTTGTAAATCCTCCTTATTTCTGTTTTAATTGTAGCACAGAGAATAATTCAGCAATCTTGCCGGGTAGTTCAGTTTAATACTAAAGAAAAAAACATGAAGTCAATGGAAGGTGTTGCCCATTCTTATATTAAAACTTAAATCTTTATCTTTTTTTGTAATTTTACGAACATTTCTCACATGGCATATTAAAATTTAACTGTATTTTTTTGTTTTTGGAAAGCTTCACCTGGACTAGCAAGATGAAAAATGTTATTTTGAGGAATATCTTTAATGTCTTCTTCATTTTTTGGCAGACCAACTATTATTAGTTATGGAAATGAAACTATATAATATTGTAATTTGGATTTTGAGTAGCACAGTGGTGCAGTGACTAGTAGTGCTGCCTCACAGGGTTAAAATCAAATGCCTAATCATTCATATAGAGTCTGCATTTTCTCCTGTGGCTGTTCAGTCATCACCATGGTGCTCCAGTCCTGTGGCATAGCTGGAGTTCGTGCCGCTCGGGGCACAGCGGTACTTCAATTTGCCGCCCTCCAACATATCTTAATATGTTAACCTATTTAAATAGAAAATTAAAATGACGTATAGAGAAAAATTAAGATACATTTTGCATAGATTTATTCATATACAGAGAAAAAGCAATAATTTTTCACAAATCATTTTTATAAGCATCAACTAGACAAGAATATAGTATAGATGCACTGATAAGCCATGTTCTAATTATTAGTTTAATATAATTATGCTACAAAAACCAGAACCAGTGTAGTTTACAAGTAATAGGTGGGGATGTTTTCTGCGCAGAGCAAGAATGCATTTTTTTTGCATTCGGATTGATAACGAAACAAAATTATAAATTGTAAATTAGTTCTTTATCTTCCTAGAAATTATTATCGGTGTAATGTTTGTTTATGTTTGTTATTGCCTCATAAATTTCAACTTCTGTGTCTGATGCTGTCACAGAAGGACAGTCTGAAAATTATTTTTGAAGGATTTGTGGATAAAAATCAGAGAATTTTACTTTTTCATTTATGAATGATATTTTTCCGAACCCTGCTGCTTACACACAAATTGTACTGAGCCTTTTGTCCAATAATGCCATCCCCCAAAAATGTGCTACTCAGGGCAGACCGCCCCCTCCGCTAGCTATGCCACTGCTCCAGTCTTCATACTAGAGTTGTGCTTGTTAAGTTAATTGTCTGTCCTAAATGGTTTTTGCCTTGCACCCAGTACTGCTAGGACAGACTGCGACCCAATTTCAGAATGTTATGCTACTGTGTATTAGGTAAGTCAGATTTATTTGATTCCCAGATTATTACAAGTTTTATATAAAAAATATGCAGTAAAATATAGTCAGTCCTATTATTAACAGGGTGGCGCAGTGGTAGCGCTGCTGCCTCGCAATAAGGAGACCTGGGTTTGCTTCCCAGGTCCTCACTGCGTGGAGTTTGCATGTTCTCCCCGTGTCTGCAAGGGTTTCCTCCGGGTGCTTCGGTTTCCTCCCACAGTCCAAAGACATACAGGTTAGGTGCATTAGCGATTCTAAATTGTCCCTAGTGTATGCTTCGTGTGTGTGTGTATGTGTGTGCCCTGCCCGGGTTTGTTCCTGCCTTGCGCAATGTGCTGACTGGGATTGGCTCCAGCAGACCCCCGTGACCCTCTGTTAGGATATAGCGGGTTGGAAAATGACTGACTAACTATTATCGAGCGAAAGCATAAACCAGGATCCCTGTAACACAAAATGAACGAATGCAACATTTCATGTCCTCGTAGCTCAGAGCATGTATTACTCAATATGACTAACAAGAGCTGTTCTACAATTTTTAATCTCTCTAGCTGGTCTCTTTTCACTATTCAAAAATCCATCTTGTAAAACAGATGGGTCAATGCCAAGAAGTATTATCTTTGTTCTGATGAAGGGAATTATGTTTTCAAAAAGTGGAAATTCTTTGTATAGAAATGAGAGCATTTTAATAAATCACTTTCTAAGAAGCCATTAAGCCCTTGGCCAACAATGTTCAGTCCAATCTATTTTCATGTTAAAATAAACTTAGTTTAAAAAATCAAATAAGACTGACTTGTTTGTGAAGCACCACAGTCTTTTCTGGAATGAGAGGCTGGGAATGAAAATCTCACTGGTTGCATGACCACTTAAAATCAGTTTGAAAGCCTAAAATATAAAAAATGAGGGTAAAGCTAGATAGAAAAAGGAAGACTGTTTGCATTTTTAGGACAAGCATTTAATAGTAGTGCTGTGTATCATGGTTGGTTGCCTACTATTTCAATCAGTAAAATCTTTTCTTAAATCATTTGGGTATTTAAATTTCCTTAATTTTTTGGTTTCCAAATGTGAAACAAAAAAAAAAAAAACCTGGAGAGAAACCCTGCCAACCGTAAGTTATTCACTTTCAAACCAAGGCCAGAGAATGAAAAATAAAACCCAATAATTACATTTAAGGATCTTTTACACAGTTCAAATGAAGAACTAGTTTAGAAATGTAAAAGGTCCAAAACTGGAAGATTGAAGATTAGAGTGATGTCACAATAATCTACAACAACAAACTCCTAATACAAATGACTTATAAAGGTGCAATGAAATATGGCAAAAAATTTGTATTTTACCAGGAAAAGCAATCTTTTCACAGACAGTGAAGGACTAGGCAAGGGTGTCTAGAGAAAGCCGACGTGAAGTGATTATCAATGGAATTGATGGAAAAGATGCTGTAATGGTTAATTAAATACCAGTCATTGCCGGAATGGAGAGAAGTAACCAAAGAACACATACATTTCCCCATTTGGCCAAATAAAGTACCATCTTCTATATAGCTGTTGTCAAGTACACACACTTCAGCGACATCTTCAAGTCTCCAGTAAGATAGGCAATACCACTCAGAGTAGAGCGAAGGCCCTGTTATTAACGCCATCTCCTTTTCCATCAGCAGTTCAGAAGCTCACTAGCTGAACAACGACTGACCTACTTCCAACTTCTTCTGTGAAGCCCTGTCCCTTCTGGGATGGTGATATAAAATTCTCAAAGCCATTTGGAAATAACCTAGAAAGGGCCTGGACTTGGATAAGAATGGATCAACTCTTCAGCTATATTTTTCTTTGAATTGGCTGATGCCAATCTTTTTGTACTTGTGAGTGCATTTTTCTTTCCTTTTTGATTCAACCCATCTTAAATGGGAATAACCAGCTGGTACCCCAACCTCTCTTTCTGCCTAATGATAGTTTTTCCTCTTACACTACCTATAAATTCAACGCAGCCTAGTTATTGCTTTAACAATATATATGTAATGTAATGTAATACACAGAAGCACATAATGTTTTTAGACTTCTGCTCTGCTGATCTATCTGGAACTGGAGGACACAGAAAATGAGGACATTCTCTGAATGCATCATCAACAATGAGATTGACTAAGAATGTGATTGCATGTTACCAACATCCAGACCTATTAGAACATTTGATAAGCAAGAGGAGACCATTCAGTCCTCCATGTATAGATAATAGCTAAGCCATCCTGATATCTTATCCAGAAACTTCTTAAAGATTGTCAAGTTTTCTGCTTTAACTACATGGCTTGGTACTTTGTTCCAAAATCCCATAACTCTTTGAGTAAAGGAGTGCTTTATGCCTGCAGATTAAATTCACATTCATTTCCTCTGGTGTCATCATATAGGTGATTTAGTTAAAAGAGTTTGGGTGGGACTCATTTATCATTGCCTTTAAGAATTTTGAAGATCTGGATTATGTCCTGATGTAGCCTCCTCTGTTCAAGATTAAAGAAGTTTCATTCTCTGAGTCCGTCAGAGTAGGACATGGGATGCACCTGTTTGTCTTTTCAGCACAACTTCAAGATGAAGTCTGTGAGGATGAACTCTCCTGTGAACCTGAAGATGTTAATGATGGGAAACCTTATATTTTCATTACTTACATCGTAATGGTCTCAAACTCCTGCTTGTTCACTACTCTATAACTGCTGACATGAAAGTGGTTAAAAGGAGCAGCCGCAAGAAGTGCTCAGTTCTTCATGTTGGAGTAAATCAACGTGGTAGTTGGGAAGGAGTGTGCTAGATCCCTTAGAAATAGTCATGGTCTATTAAATAATGTACTACCAATAAAAGACACATTGTGGTTGATGTTAATACAGTATGTAAATATAATTAGACTACTTCATAAAGTTCTTAATAGATAGAGTCAAATGATGCTGTGATTGGAATATGTGGGTTAAAAAATGAGTGGACATTTATATATCTACAGAAGTCATGAAAATGGTTACATCTGAAATTCTTTCACACTGTTTCTCTGTATATATTAAGCCATGATATTTTGAATTAAGACTTCTGGGTTATGTTAGTTTAACCATATTTAACATTTCACAGTGCTAGTCACGAAAACACAAGACTCATCCATTAGCTTGATAGGATTAAGCTGACTTTTTGTGGTTTCCAGTAAGTCATCGGCTGGTGCATGCTTTTGTTTTTTCTAGTAAGAATCAGTTTCATTCTCAGAGGAGGGCATATAGCGGGTGGTACATAAAATAAAAATTACACAACTTTAACCTTTAACTGTTTTTGACAAAAATACATTATATTACGTGAATTGCTATAGTTTTCTTAAAATGATCTTGGAAGAAAAATGGCAACAGCATATAATGTAATTGGCTCTTAATGCTAAAAACATCTTAGCAAATGCACTATGTAATGCTTAAGTTATTCACCCACGCTTTATAACATAGGGCTGGATATTGCAATGTCTTGGAGTTTTTATTGCTTTTGCAGGTATGAAAAAAGAGCAGCTATTTTCTTTTCATTAATCCTTTCACTTGGGGATAGTGGTGGATTCATCAGACTCTGCCATCATCTTAGAAATTCTTTTCAATTAGGAACTAGTTCTTACAGATGGTATTGGCATTAGAAAGGTGCCTGTGTTGTCTACAACAAAAATACTGAAGTATTTCAGGAATTAGACTATAAATCATGGTGCATGTAATAGCCTGTAGTAGGACACAGAGATCAACTGATGAGAATGAAGCCCATATGGTATATTGTCTTTTAGCTGTACCAATTGTAACATAATCTGATCAATTTATGGACATTTTAGAATTCCAAAATGGCATTAAATTCTACATACTGAGTGTTCGAACTGCAGACTTGAAACAAAATGTACAGCAGAGGTAATCATTATCACTTGGCTTACACTGCAGAGTATTAAAAAAATAATTACAATTTTGACATTTTTGGCTATATTTCAGAAATTAGCAAAGTCCAATCATCTTTTTCTACCATTATGGCTAATGCTGTGTCAATGTACATTTTATAAATTATTTTATTGCTAAATTTGTTTTTATATAGTATTAAGACAAATATGGGTGGTACTGTTTCAGGAAACTGAATTTAAGTCTCAGTTCAGTTAGTGTCTACGTTGATTTACCACCTTCTTCCTGCTGGCTTTAGTCTGGTTACTGCAGTTTTCCTCCTATTAAAAGATGTGTGTGTTTAGTAAATTTACATGCGTAAATTGAGGATGAATGAACAAGAGCAGGTATATAGGTAAGTGTATCCTATAATTGAGCCATGCCCAGTTCAGGCGTGCTTACTGCCATGCACCAAATGGCACAAGAATAAATGGCTTCAACATCATAGGAACTTTGTTTTATTTTGTGGGTTTAAGAGTGTTATGTATAAATAATTTATTATATGAATAATAAAATTAAACATTTTACCTACAGGGATGGACCTATATTATTGCAATATTAGAGTCTGTTTTTGTTCACTATTAAATCCTACAAGACAACTCAAAGAAAAGTTAAAAACACAAAAAGCTCAAATTTGAACTATGGTAAAATAAAGCAGATAATCTATGACTATAAATATATTCTGTGATTAGGCACAAAATGGAAGCTAGCCAAAACACCTTGCTTTTTTGCTTTTGTTTATGTAATTTAGAACTGAAAAAATAAAAAGTATAAAAAAAAACAATACAAAATATCTAAATCAAAAAGTTAAAATTCAAACTACAAACAGAAAAATAATTTATAATCAGACTAAATTTTTAACATTGAAAAATATAAAAGTAAAAAAAAAGATTAAATACCAGAGCTAAAAGTAAAAAACAGAAACCAGAAATAAATCAAAACAGTCAAAAAGCAGGGAATGTGCAATAGAGAAAGATAAAAATATGAGCTAAAGAACACAGCTGCAAAAAACTACTTTATAAAAGGTGTAAGGGTGTGTGATGTCTTAAAAGTTCCCGTTGTCATTTCATCATTTCAGAAATACAGCAATGTACGATACCATTGTCTCTTGGTGTGGGATGGAGAAATGCGTGAGGATTATGAATAATTAGCTACTTTAGCCATATACCGCAGAAGGCATCTACACATTGTGGTAGTGGAAATGGGACGTGAGTGTTTCAGCTCGGGATACAGGAGTTAGTTTTCTTATTTCACAGATTTCTGCAACTCAGCACACATATGACATTCAGTAATGTTATTACAATGAATCAAAGTGGATTTATTCTAAGTTCTTTTAAAATTGCAACAAGTCATGATGCCATAATGGCATGAAGCTCTAAAATTAGATCTATATCATCACAAAATTTATCTGAAGAAATGTCTATCAACAGGAAACTAGTACTACTATTTACTAATTACCTTTACTCACTCAAACACTGAGTCCTCAATTGCTCTCATTCTTGCATCTTCTGAACAACAAAAAGAGGCTTGGCATGCATTATAAAAAATCATGCTTTGTTGTGTTTCATTGTGGCTTGGCTATACTGCATATTTTGCCTTTTCTTGTAATATGTGTAGTGAAAAGTCAAGCAAAATGACACCTTTTATTGGCTAACTAAAAAGATTACAATATGCACTCGGGGGTCGCGTAACTTTTGTCATATGTGCAAATCATATTATCAACCATCGGCTAAGCACTTGGCAGATTGTATTGTGAACACAGTGAATGAGGCCCCAAGAGGACGTGGCCGTTCCTCCGAAACCCCTTCTTAAATAGTGATACAACGGGAAACAAACACAGCTCTTCATCTCTTCTGCTTGCTGCCTTGCCGCGTGTTCTGCATGTCGTGCGCTGTTTTGAACATTTAAAAGACTACACTACGGATGTCCTAGTGTCTCACTGCCTTGTCTCTCTTCCCCCAGACATCCTCTGCTTTATTCTTTATGCTTTATTATGACGTATTCGAATAAAGTTTCTGTTTCTTGAAAACCTTAAATGAACCTGTGCAACTTTGTGACCCAAGTGTGTCAATATCTATATATAGCCATCAGGTAATTGTGGCCCTAAAGACCACAATACCCAAGGATATTAATTAAATAAGAGGCTCTGGTTCTACTAACAAAGAAAACAAAGGGTAGAGACCAGGAGGAAATCAAAACACAAAACATGCACTGAGTTTTTGGGCAGTCTGAAAGAGCAATGCAGCATCCTTAGGGCAGGGTGAAATATATAATTTGACCAAGAAAGTTGTGAACTTCAAGAGTAACTACATTGATTTGTGTGCCTATGAGCATGTGTGCATCAGTGACAAATGAAAGAATACAGCGGGCTCCTTCTGCTGTACCTGCAGGAGGTTATATATTACAAGGAGCCAATATAAAGATGTTGATGAACGCAGAGAACAAATAAATGCTTTCCAAGAACAAAGCCTCTGTCTTAACACTTTGGGATTATAGATATGTTTGTGTCCTAAATGTTTCAACCAAATTGACAAGGCAAAGTGTCAAGATATTAATGAGAGCTTCACTGATGCAAGAATTTTGCCCACCTCGTTGGGTATGTCTCAACACAGAAGGCACCTTCATCCACATTAGTAAGCAAGGCTTCTTTGTGTCTGCTGATGTGTGGACTTGTGAAAATGAGAACAAATGTGAGAAGCTACACAGTGTATGTGGAAGTGCTCTGTGCAAGAATGTGGAAGGAGCTTTCCTTTGTATCTGTACCAATCTGAGCCAGGACTACGACACAGTGACCAGCCAGTGCACCTCAGCAATTCCAACAACTCAAATAGAAGAAAGGAAGCCAACCTGTGTGACAACATCTTTACATTTATAGAGTACCACTGAATACTGGGAGTTAGGTGGGGTGACAACTGTAAAACATTTCCTTGTCCTGTTATAAGAAATGCTGCACTTTCTGCTCTGTGTTCAAAAGAAAAAGGATTAATACAAAGTGGCACATTACTACAGTATGACTCTGCAAAATTAGATTTTATCAATATTGGTGAATGCATTGACAGCAGTACTGATAAACTAAAAGTTAACATAGATGGTCCTTACAGCTTCTTTTGCATCCAGCGCTTGGTTTTGATTTCTCACTGCGCAGGTACATTGATGCATCTGACACTGCAGAACATAACAACACATCTGTTGGCAGAAAATGATTCAGGACATGGCTTGTAATGAACCACTGATTGGAATACAAAGAAATTATCCAGTTTGCTGCTGCCTTTACAGACTGGCCTGGGAACCATACTGTGCCCTCCGTCCAACAAAACCTCAAATCCTACAAATGCATTGTAACATGCCCTTCCCTGGGAACAGTCAGAGATATGGACAGGATGCCTTAATTCCCCCAGCTATGCTGAAATGAGTACAGAATCTAATGCTCATGTTCCAGAGCTTCTACCGATCTTCAGCCATAATGAACAATATGATGTATCTGAGGGACTGCAGGCTGAGGAAGATGGCATCCTGAAACCTAAGTGTCATGTGTTAATGTTATCAAATGCACCAAACTCAAGAATAAAATGTGTCCCTGCAGGAATGCAAAGTGTGATCCTCCAAATGCACGCGCCTGCTTAGATTTGTCCACAGAGGACTTCTCAATTTAAAGTCCTTATACTCTGCACTGTAATCATAGTTTACTTGAGATTAAACTTTAAAAATGCACCCTGCCACATTTTAGTGCTCACAGAAAACACACTTGTAGAAAAAAAATGTGTTTCTGCAGAAAGCATTCAATATCAAAACACATTGAATTAACTGGCCGAATGGCCAAGTTCAGAAGGGAAATGTTCTGATCTAAACACCCCTGAGTAAGGAAACCATTGCAGATCCACCATGTCAACCAAATGATATATAAATGCACTTTTTTCTTCCATAAAGGCCTAAAAAGGAATATCATTGATAATCTTGTGTACTTCTCTCTGTTAAAATGCATTTTGTCAATTCACTGTAGGCACTCTATTGATAAGGATATTAATTTATGCCTGAAGTTTATTTTTATTTATTCTTGTACTAATGTGTACTAATGTTGAACAGCAATGTTGTGCATCTCTTGTTCTGGAACACTGGACAAATGAGAGGAGAGGTTGTGTACATCCAGTCTGCCATGTTCAGTGGGAGTTTTGTTTTTTAACCAAACCTTAATTTTATACTCTTGAAACAGATTCTGCACTTATCTGCAATATTACAAGACTTGTGAGGTTGCAAAATTGCTAAAGGATGGGTAATGGAGTGTTTTGTACAATTTAAATGGAAAAATCAGCTTATTTTGCAATTGTAATTTGTAATAGAAGGCAAAAAAGTGATAGCATTGTATAATTATCTCTAAATATCCCAATGTACATTAACCTGTAATTACATATCTTGTTTTTTTTCTAATTCCATAAATACAATTTTATTATTTTCATTAATTATAAAATATTTAACAAATCTTGTTTTTAATTAAAACCATATAAAAACATAAAATGTGATGAACATAAACACAAAGGAGCTGAAGAAAACAACAAGCAAAAATAAAAATAGGGAGGTGAGGCACTGTATTAATTCTGACAGCCATCTTTATGAAGGTCTCCCTAATTTATTTAGATAACATAAAAAATCTGTATAATTTACAAACCAAAACTGAAAATCATCAGCAGTTATTGACTCAATTAATTGCTAGTCAAATGTGCCACATTACAAAAATGGTTCAGGAAGGCAATATATCGTATATTTGCACTTTTCTACAAGCGTTGAACTTTTACATTTAATCAGAGAGCTACAAATGTTTAATTAAAATAATCAAAGAAACAGTATTGATCAATCAGCTCCATGCTGCTAATAAGGTTAAATATTTCACCTTATCTTTGTTGCTATAATGAAGTTACAGAGAAGAAAGAAATTTGCTTGCTTAGGGAATGCAGCAAATTTACTTAAAAATTCTGTAATTTAAAATGAGACTGCTATATTCTGAGTGCAATTTATTAATTTCCATGGGTTTTTTCTCAGTTTATGACACCTGAATTTTGACTTGTAGGCTAGATCATTTTGTTCTGAAAGTGCTGAAATAGCTTTAATATTAAAGTCTAGGACACTAAAGTATATTAAGCAACCATTTTGTTTGTTTTGGGGGCATAATGGTCCATACGTTTTCCATATTTCTAAGGTTCCTTCAATATCAAATGTTATAAATTCTGAATTCCATAAATATAATGTAATTTGATGGATTGTTTCAGGATTAGGAAACATTTATGCATAAGGAGCCAACTATTGAGACAACTTATTGCCTAAAGTATTAGCTTGGTCAAAATAACAGTGACACTATTATTCAGTTCTTGCTCAGCAAGTCCATACCTGTATACTGCTACACTGAGACTGTTTAACTCACAATGTTCTTTTAAAATGCCTTAATTGGTCTCATCCATTGCGACTTATGGACGTCTGAGAAGGTGCCCCACTGGTAATGGTGCTATTTAGCTTTTTTATTATCTATCTGAGATATCCTGTATTTATTAAACCAAAGAGGATCTAATTACAAGTATATTAAAATCATGAGCAGGAGACCAAGGTGTTAGGGAAAGGTAGTTAAACTTACATGAAAGTCTAAGCTGGTCTCAAGTTCACATTATGGCCTGCCATAGACTGAGTTGGAAGAGAAAGGTGAAGCAATGCATCAGCCAGGACATAACGCTGCAGCATCTGTTCCAACCGACAGCGAATGTCGGAGCAAAACTGGGAGTGAGGCAGGCAATGAGAATTTTCAGATCTCAGACATATCAGAAACAAGCAAGGCCGTTTAATCCCTGCTACTACCAACACCCTCTGTGAATCAATAGCATTAACTTTACCAGGACACGTAATTCCGCCTTCGGAGCATAGAGTAAATGGAAAAATGTATTGATTACTGCACTGCACTGTAAATGATGCAAAGGAGGATATAAAGAAGTATATACACAACAGAAAAGATTATAGATATATAAGCCCAGGAGGTACGTTAAAACAATAACTCTGATGAAAAACTTAACAATATCTAGCAAGAATTGATGAAAAAATATAGGAAAATATGAGGAAAATTCAAAATAACTCAGAGTACTTGATGCTCACCTAGAAGAAGTTAAGCAAACGTTTATGACTCCAATTGAAGAAGCTGAACTGTGAAAGTCCAAACCCAATGAAATTCATAGCTGAACTATTTTCTAAAATAATTGGAGAGAATATTAAATCAAAAATGAGATCTCAGCAGATCATAGTGTACGTGGATCAAATGCCTCAAAACCAAGGTCTGACTGTCCGATTTGACAAACTGCAGGTTAAAGAAAATTTGATATTGATTCTCAGACAGAAAAAGGAGATTATATCTGAAAATAACCGTATTTGTATTTTCCCAGATTACTCTCCTACAACAGCTGACAAACAAGCTACATTCTACAGCATTAAACAGCGCTTCTGCAAAGCTAAAATTGAATACAGCTTCTTGGTTCCAGCTAAACTGAAAGTGTTTGTTGATTGCCAATTCTTTAGTTCTCCTGAAGAAGCAGAAAAACAGCTATAAAGACTGATCCTGACACCATCTAAAATTATGAACATGAGTCATATTGTGTCTTGTAATGCAAAGAAGATTCTGCATACAATTTGGCCAATCTGTAAGGTAAAATTTGCTGTGACTATATGATCTGTTTGCTTTTTGATCATTTTTTTCATTAACTATATTGAAATTTATTCCATTAAATATATGTATATTTTGGTAACCATTAAGTAACTAGTAATTTAAAGTATCATTAGACTTACTCTTTTCATCTCTTTTTAATTCCTAACAGGACTATTTAACATTATACCCTAGGTTTGTTGCATCTGGACTGTACTATCACAAGGTATCTCAATATTAATCCTTACTATACCACTACTGGTGGTTTGTTTTGTTTTGTACGTGTCCTGTATCTTGGGGTATCAGAGAGCTGGGAATCTTTGAGGTGTGGTGTAGAATAACTTGGGGAGGCAAAATGGGGGAGAGTGATTGGGTGATGGTAGATGAGAAAGAGAACAAGTTACTTCTTAATTATCTTTTTCTGTAAGTGCCAACATATTAATAGGCTCATTAGCCATAATACCTGGCAATAATAGGAAATCAAGGATTAAGCTAATTTATGAAACAATAAACTACTTTTAGTTAACATTACAAAAATGTCCTCAAAGTTCAGGAGCAATGGCTCTCTGACCAAACAGTGACCTTCGTAAGCTGCAATGTCAAAGATTTCAATCATGATCTAAAGAGGAAAAGGTATTTCCTCTCCTGACATGATTGTATTGTAATAGGAGACTCACCTAATAAGCAAGGAGCCATTTTTTCACTCCTGGTATACAAAGAAAACTAGGGGTGTGAGAATCTTAATACATAAAACACTCTCATTTGTAGTATCTGATTCTGAAAGGTAATATGACATGGTGATGAGTAATTTATTCAAATCTGAAGTCATTTTGATAAATATCTTTGCATCTAATGTGGATAAACATAAAATTATAGTGGCTGGAAAGTAATTGTGTTTTAAAACCAGACCCGGACAAGTCTTCAACTTCAGTGGTGATAGCAACCAATACCACAAAAACGATCACAGTTTGTAATGGATAACTTATCAAACCCATGGAGAGTTTTAAATCCAAACTCAAGAGAGTATTCCTTCTTCTCACCAGTACTTCATAATTACTCAAGAATTGATTATTTCTTTATTGATAATAATTTATTGCCCGATATCAAATCTTGCAAGCACAAAGCTATTTTTTATCTCTGATCACGCCGATCCATTATTTTCAAATCAGAAGCTTTGCTAAAAGGAATCTACCCAATTTTCCCCACCACCCACCCATTTCTTTTCCTGAAGAAATGTTGTTCAGTCTCAGACTCAGACAGCATCGCAATAATGTATGAAAACCTGTTAAATTCTCTTCATTTCCAAGATCCTAGGGTATTGGTGGTGAAAGGATTTTTCACTTAATATCTCAGCGAAGAATTGTAAGGCAGTCATGCATAGAATACACTCTAGTTCCATATGTGCAAAGCATCTAATTATTCAACTTAAAATCTTTCATTGATCACATTAATTTAAATTTGTCCAAAGTGTATCCAGGGAAAGATCCAGCCTATGAACTTTGCAATCTAGCTTCAGCCCCATTGGGCCACATGTTTTGGAGCTGCACCATAATTATTATTATTAACATAATTTTGGACAAAAGTCTTTGAATAGCCATCAGAATCCGTCCTAACCCATTAACAGCTATGTCTGGTGTACTCCCAGATCAACTAGAAGAACCTCAACCTACCCTTTATAAGCCAGTGGGTAACTGATGTTCTATACTAGTTAAATTGGGAAAAAAATATCATTTTCATTTACAGAATCTGTTCAAAACTTTTTAAAATATGGCAAAATCTAATTACCGTATATACTTGTGTTTAAGTTCTCCCACAGATAAGTCGGGGCTTGATTTTACCGTATAATTTCTGGTATTTTATAATGTCGGTCATATATGTCGAATGTGGAAAACTCACACTATTGGTCCAAGAGATTATGATATGTTAACACCCACCTGAGAGAGTAACCACAAAGCACACTGCCTTTTTTTCTATGTATTGTGCCTACATGATGACACAGTAATACCCAAACTATTCCGAAGCGACATTTGCACTGTTTTGTGTTTTTTATATCTCACACCCTCATACACCTTTATCATAAGAGCATCCCTTATTTACAATAGAGCGTTCGATCAGAGGAAAATATGAAGATGGTTTTAAATTAAAAGCCATTGAAGTGGTGAAAGAAATTGGTAACTGCATTACTTCAACAAAAATCGATGTATCTGAGAAGCTGGTGTGGAATTGGAGGAAGCAGGAAAATGTAAAAAAAAAAAATTAAATGTTGTACTTTTGAATGGGCGTTTAAGTTGGGGTCTGATTTAATGATGGATTTTTCGGGTTTCAAGACCTGAATTATACACGAGTATATACAGAAATATAATTTTTGAGTAAGCATTTATATCAGGGAAAAAGACTCCCTTGGTTTGTTGTTTTTAAAGACTTGTTCTTGTTGTTGGCTCTCCTCTTTTTTCTCTCGGGTGTGGGTTTAATTCTGTTTTGTTAAGTTCAATTTGATTGTATGTAATATTATTTAATTTGCTGTATAAGTTAGACTTGATCATATGGAAAGTTATTTTCTTCAAATAAAAAAATCAATGCCTTAGGCATTTGGCTGTATCAAAAGTACAGAGCACTTAAGTCCATTTATGAGCTGTTTTGTTTGCTCGTGGAGAAATTTTTGATTGTTTCCTTCTTTTCTATATAGTCAGGCTCAATGTCTCAAGCACTGATAACAATCACACAATCCCTGCACTTGTGCTGTAAATCGTGAGCATCATTTGGTATTAAAACTGTGAGATTAACTCTTGTTTTCAGATCTTTACATTAAAGAACTCATATCATGTTAGTGTATTTTTCTGCAGGAACATTATATTGGCTTTTTCATATTGCCACAAATGAGGAAAATGTTGTATCAACATAAACACCTAAATTGTTTTCAGAAACTACATCCTGTAGTTTAGCTTTGGCAATGTTATATTTACAAATAATGTTCCTTTTGCCTGCATGTGGCACAGTTTTCAAGTGTTTCCCCAGTATTGGTCTTTCTAAATATGTTTATGCTGCCTCCTGATGTCAGATAGATATCATGGCACCAGGGGCTGGGCCACATGGGCTTTTGGATTCGGGACCCTTGGGACCCATCATGTTTAAGCCATGACAAAACAGATATAATATCATGATGATCCATTTGCTATACACAGTAACAGGTTTATCAACAGGGAGACAAAATGCTGAAGTAACAAAGAATGTACATGGCCTGCCATGTCCCATCACTAATGTAAGAAATGCAACTAATTATGAAAGCTAACAGACAAATCAACAAGGAATTGCTTTACTCATGTCTACTACCTGTCCCATGCATGAACTAACTTCTAGGGAGCAAAGAATATATACTACAATCTGGAAAAAAGACAAATGAATAAAACAGACACAAAAGGCATAAAACAACAAATACTCCAAAAAATGTTTGAGCCAAACCACAGACACATACAGAAAATATTCAAAAGTTGAATTAGAGAAGGTTAAAAAATGTACAAAATGTCTGGCAGATTTAATAAAAATAGATCAAAAGAGCTGGCAATCTGAACACTGCTTCAGAACTTTTTTTAGTGGTGATAAAGAACTTTTCTTGAAGTCCATTATCCAGTGATTTTATTATTCAATGACTGTACAGTAATGGGTACCCAGCCAACAGTACAAAAACAAAGGCAAGAACAAATGAACTCGGCTGTCACCAGGACAAGGTAAAATGAACATGTGGGAAGAAGGTCTAGAAAGAAATGCAGAAGTTGTTGTACAGAGCTTATTAATACACACCACACTTCTTAATATCAACCCTTTTTACATCTGACTTAGAAGCCCACAAATATACCAGATATATGAGTTAACAATTACAAACTACAAATATATATATTGTAACAAACAAAACAAATGTTGACTGGAGGACATATTTTTCAGAATCCTTAAATTTGACAGTACGTGTTTACTGTTTAAAGAAACATTAAATGGGCTACTGTTTCTTTTCTTAATAGACCAATTGCTTTCAACTTCTGAGTCTAGAAATAAGCCAAAGCGTGAATAATTTACCTTGAAATTCTATCATGGACTTGTATCAGTTTTCACCATAAAAATTTAGGGTCCCAAAAAAGAAAAATACATTAGCATCTGTGACAATCCCTAAAAAAGTGAGTTTCACAACCTTTTAGGCACCAATGGTGGATAAAAATATAATAAATTTACTAGATGTCAAATTTGTACATCTGAATAATGACACCATCTGGCAGGCCCAGTGTGTCACCCCGGCTGTTCACACGAATCATAAATATTTTGTGCCCGGTGATAGGTGTCTCCACTCATGTTCCTGCTTTTCCTTTTTAAGGTTAAAGGGAGTTAAAACTAATGTATAAAACCACATGCATCTAAAGATGATATCTAGTAAAATAATAAACCAATACTGCTTTGAACATTTATTTGAAAAAGTAGTTAATTATTTCAAGTCAAATAATTCTGTTGAATAAAAGATAAGTGTACGTGAAATTAAATAACTACAAACTGTCAGTAAACTTCATAAGCATTTACTTCTTCATTTCATGACATTGTGTAGTCAAACCCTTGAAGTTACATTTTATGGCAGTCCTTGTCCCCTTATTATTATGTTTAATTCTGTCACAAATTTGGGGTTCTTTGTTTTTCCCAAACAACAATTATTTTATTAAGCAGCTTCCTTATTCCAAATAAAATGTATCATGTTAAAAAAATTAAAATGTCAGAATTTAACACAGCGCAATATGATTATTTTTCAAATACATCTTGTAGACCTAGGAATTAAAATTGCCCCACTTAGCTTTTATTAGTTATTCATTGGATATACTGTATATGGAGTAACTTTTTATAATTAAATAAAAAACAAAAAGTCTGTATTAATGCAAGCTGCAGTAGTTCAGGATTTTCATAAGAATTGTAGTGATTTATTTACTGAGTTAGAAGTACATAATAAACAACAATAGTTGCATTTAATTCTTGAAATATTAAAACATGTGCTTCTATCTATAGTTACTATCAAAATATTTTCGATTGTAATACTAATTAGTCATTTTTCATCGTCTGATAGAGGGCTAGATCTCTAGCAAAGAATCAAAAATAACATCACTTTTATAATCACTGACCTAATCTGAAACAACACCACACATGCATATATTTGAAATGTGCCATTTGTATCCTCCTGGGACTGGCTCTTAGATGTCTAGAACCACCGGTAAAGAATCAAATATCAAAAATATTATCATATTTATCATCAGTCACCTTGAAAATGAATAAAACAATCCTACATATGCTTATATTACAGAATCCAAAATTTTCAAAGTTTTGTGAAAAGGAGTCATTTTTACTTCCTGTATCCAACTAGATAAGGCATGCATAACTTCAAGTCATTCTGATCAATTTTGCTGAAGATACCTTTTGGTTTACCTTTTATCGAAAAGGTGTAATTTCCTTCACAAAAATGGCCTAAAAATGAGTTTTTATGGATTTAAAGGGACAGGAATTGGCTTGGCAAAAATTGTGATGTCATGAAGGTGAGTCAAGCTGTTTATCACATATGATAGGTAGATACTTTATTGATTATTATTATTGCACAGGTCAAAAAGTCTGATTGGGGCCAGGTTGCGCTTGTAATTAGACTGCATAAAATGCCTTGAAGCCCAGCTTTGAGTTTTAAAAGCTGACAGTATTATTTGACTGAAATTGTTTTAGTGATCTGATAACTTTGATTTCTCTTTCAGGGGACATTGGGAGGCTTGATAAAGTCCTTTACTGCATAGTACACAAGGTAGAAGAAGCATGAATAACATTACCTACCAGGTAACACGTGTGGTTGGTCTGCAAGTCGGCAAACATCTGCCACGGGTGCCCTCTCAGTTGTGAAAAGCAGATCATAGAATGTTACATAGTTAACTGTCAAATAATGCAAAGAGTACGCGACACGTGTTTTCGCCCTATTTTGGGCTCATTAGGCTTACACACTCACTGCACCCCTCATCGGAGATCGAACTTCAGACGTCAGACAAACGCACTTCGATTGTGACATTGTGAGAAAAAAAATCCTCTTCCAATTCTACATTCAGCCCATACCCTCCCCAAACAATTTTTTTTAAATCCCTTCTTTAGTCGATATAAATTGGAAAGATAACTAGATCACTTAGATAGCTGGAGTTTTGCAGTAGCTCGCACTTTTAATTGTGCATGCGGGATGACCAGTGTGTTAGAAGAAAAGAGATTAGACTGGCCTCCCTGTATGTCAATCAAGTGGCAAATGCCATAGGGAGGATATATGATACACTAACGTTTAAAAATTTTTTTTTTGAATGCAACGCGATCTACCTGCACTACCTTTGCGATCTACCGTTCGATCACGATCGATGCATTGGGCACCACTGGTATAGAACAAATCAAACTAATCCCTAATTTGAGTTGATTATAAAAGGTCATGAACACATACTTCCAAGCCCTTCTGGAAAAGGAGACATCATGGTAATCAAGGCTGCGCATCAGAAGTGAAGCGATGAATTTCATCTAATCTCTCTGTCTCATGCAACCAGTTTTCTTTGAAAGTATGTCAGATTTCCTGTAGGCTCTCTCTAATGTAGTTTCTCAATGCTCTTTATTTAAGCCACTTTCTAATATGAATGGCACATTTGTTTCACTTCTTATTCCATATGTTTATGATGGGCAGTGTAAAGGCCAGCCCGAACACAGACAGGCGTAGGACACAAGTTCAAAGCACACAGGACTTTTATTTTTTCTTTTCCCTTGTGGAAAACATCTTCCCCATCACCCACAAGCACAGCAACACAGTCCCAAACACAAGCATAATACCAAAATACAATTCATTTCTTTTCTTCTTTTTTTTCTTCACCACTTCTCCTGGCAAGCTTCATCTCCCTCCTCCCGACACCCTCTCCCAGAGTGGTGGCTGCTGGCTCCTTTTATAGTTCACCTGGAAGTGCTTTAGGTGTTTGATAACCTATTTCTGGCAACACTTCCAGGTGTGGCAGAAGAGCTGTTTTGCAGGGCTCAGCAGCAGCTTCAGCACCCCCTGCTGGTGCACATGGATCCCAACATGGCAGCACCAAACTCCAACTCCCATGAAGGCCTGCGGGAGTCCTACACACCACTGCAACCCAGGGGGGCTGCCATCTAGCGTTCCGGTGGAGGTACTGCCCTGACCAGGCTTGCTTCCCTGGTCCTCCCAGAGTAGAAGCGTCACGGCCATCCATGACACCAGATACTTTTCCAGAAAGCAAATCCCACATGCAAAATTGACCATACCTGTCTACACAATATTAAATTTAAATTACATGTTAAGCCATCAGAGTTAAGTCAAGAAAATTAACG
This sequence comes from Polypterus senegalus, assembly GCF_016835505.1. NCBI lineage: Eukaryota > Metazoa > Chordata > Cladistia > Polypteriformes > Polypteridae > Polypterus > Polypterus senegalus. Next base: position 53,269,877 of record NC_053158.1, read on the forward strand.
CCTTCTTGCTAAACGTTAGTTCTTGAAAAAGTCACACATCTTTATTTGTCACCAGTCTTGGAATCATATTTGACAGTAGCCTGGCCTATAACTTACATTTCCCTACTGCTGTGGAAACATTTTATTATTATGTACCAAAAATATCCAGGATTTCACTAGTCTCTCTCAGTTGGACTAGTTTAATTCTGTTTTTGATAGTTCTCCAGGATATATTATCATCAGAAGCAATGGTCACACAATATGTGACATCAACATCCTGGACATCACACCCAAGATATATTAGTAGATAGTGGAGTGCTGGTAACTGTGACTAAAGTTTTGGATTCTTCTCATTTAATTGTAAAGATATAGGACATCATCTGGTTAGGGATTTTTACGTTAGAATTGTGATTTCAGTTTTTGAAGTCAGATGTTTTGCGTTTTGCAATCAATATTTTTGAACCATTCTGACCATTCTCACATGTTCTCAATTTTTGCCTCTGGCCAACACATTTCACCACCTTGTGGATAATATGCAGTCTGTTTCGGTGTCTCTCTGTGTTGCATTTGTTTTTAATTTTAAAGTTTTGTGTGTAGAGTCGATCATTGCTCTGTTGTGATGACCAGCTACCTGTACAGTTATACAGATTCCTTATGGTATTTTACAATAGACAGCAGTACAATACAAGTTTACCACCCAGGACCAGACTCTATCTGTTCAAGAAGAGGAACGTTACAATTGCTGGAAACACGCTCAGGTTGTGAATTGAGCACGATTAATGATGTCAGCTGAATTTCTATTTCAGGAATTTGCAAAGATGTAGTAAGGCTGACTTGAGAGTCTCTGGGAAGGAATGACAAAATCATTCATAACACTACTCAGATTTTCTAGATGAGGCAGGGACTTTCCCAAATATTGATTAAAAGCAGGGGGGAAATGCATAGGCTGTCATTATTTGTGTAGCTTATTCCACATATTTAATTCTCCAAAGTGGCCTTAATCATTTTATTTCCCTGTCTCACACTTAAGGCATCTTGCATCCATATCTATATCCAAATCACAATGTTTCTGTCAGCTTGCTTTTCCAGCTTATCCTTATGATAAAATTCATCATCAGTTTCCTTGTTAGTAGTTTAATTATCTCACAATACATTTTGTAGTAGCTGCAATTTAGTGAAGCAGCAGTTAACTTCTAATGTTAGATTCTATGCATGTCTTATTTAATTGAGTGTTGTCACAAGAACAACACAAAGTCATCATAAAGGTTTGGGGCAGCCACCCATATATTGTTTCTTGGCTGCAAAATGGTTAGGTTTGAACAGAGATGTTCACTGACACGAGTCTAAGACAGAACTGAATGACTGAGTTAAGATGGCGGCTTTATATGCTGAGCAAAGGGAGTGATGTCATCAATGGTGACCAGAACCAGAAGTAATGTCCTCAGTGGAGCTGGAACTGGAAGTGACTTTTATCAGTGGTGCCGGGGCTGGAAGTAACATCATCAATGCGTGCTGTAAACGGAAGTGACATCATTAGTGCCGCTGGAACCCTATGGGATTTCCTGTGGATGGTCTTCAAGAGATTGAGAGAGACAGTCAGTACACCCCGCCACCCCCTGGTCTGGCGTGGAATTACAATCATTTAGGCCCTTTAACTGTCTCCCAGTTGCACATATGTGACAGTTTATTATAAAAGGTTTGTAGATCTTCATTTACTAAAGTCTTTGATGAGGAAGTGGTTTTAAAATAAAAATACAAATGAAAAAAAAAAAAAACATAAGTGACAAGCTATCTTCAGGTGCCCATCCTTCTCTAAGGATATTCCCACACTGGCATCCAACCTTCATTTGAAGACCACCAACTGCTTTTATTATCTTTTTGAGTAACACTGTTCTTCCACATATAGGACATCAGGATTCCTTCTGACTTCTGCAATCTCAGGGACTGCTAAAAAAAAGGATATATCAACCAACCGTGTTTTACACACAGGAATGGTGGCTCTGAGGCTAGGATCTGCGCTGGTATTTGGAAGGTTGCTGGTTTGAATCCCTGTTGCTGCCAAAAGAGATCCTACTCTACTGGGCCCTGGAGTAAGGCCCTTAACCTGCAGTTGGGTCCGGGGTGCTGTACAGTGGCTGACCCTGCACTCTGACACCAAGGGGTTGTGAAAACTAACAAATTCCTAATACAAGAAATTCTATAAGGTGAAATAAAGAACCAAAAAAAAAAAAAAGGGATGAACCTACAGTATTAAGACAATTATATTCCCTTTATTTACATCTTCAATGTTAATGATATAGAAGGTATTGATAATGCTTAGATTTTATATATAACAATATATAAGAAATAACAATGAAATGTATATTTTGACCTTATCTTCTTAGGTTTTTAGTGAAATGACCATGCTGCTGTTATAATCATTCTCTTAGTTCCCTTTTTTAGCGAAACTTCAGATGAAAGTTTACAAAGGGCCCAATCTGTTAAGTTTATTTTAGCAGATGGCAGAGATGGTGTTGCTCTCGGTAAGATCCTAGTGAAAGATAGAAACTTACATTTGAGAAGAAACACATCTTGCCTTGCCCTTGCTTCTCAGCCTAGACTCTTATTTCTTAAAGTTATTTTCTGTGCATAATGCGGATCTGTTGATGGCAATCAGGACAAACATCTCGAACTGAGCCTTGTAAAGGTTGAATTTTGAAGCAAAAGCAAAACGTTGCTTACTGGGAGTGAATTTTGAACGTCTCATTTCTCTCCAAGAAACATGTTTGAGTCAGAAAGACAAAACAAAGCAAACTATCTCCCCATCTTGTGTCTTTCTTAGAGTGTGAATGGGATTATATTATCTGTCCCTTGGCCAAAATAAAGAAAGAATCAAGAGAAGGTGGGTTACAGGTGTACGTTTTAAGGAATACCTACACATATCAATATCATTGTTAACATGAATTTATATTAAGGAATAATAGTTTAACAACAACCTTTATTCCACCTGAAATGACTGCACAGGAAAACTGGATTCTCTTTATGAAACAGAAGTACAGTGGAAATAACTGCAAAGAGTTATTCTTAAAACAATAAACTCAGTTGTTAAATTCTAAAAGGTGCTAACACGCAGAATGAAGTTTTAATATTAAAAAAAACAGATGAGCAAAGTTCATGATGCAGTAGGCCATCACTTGTGACAACATATTTAAGTGAAGCCTGGATCAAAAGGTTTTCACCAAAATGCATGTCAAAACACTCACAGAGCTCTGTGGGATGCTATTTGATGCAATCCATCAAGATTAGTGTTTTTTAATGCCTGTGTCTGGTTTAATATGAAACTTGCTGAACAGTCATTAGGTGATGTAATTGTTGAGACTGATATACATGGTAGAAAAATACTGAATACTGATCAAATGTATTGCCTTTAAGACAATAAAAATATGTGTTGATTTATGTAACCTTTAGTAAGTCCACTACATTCATTCCTAAAAGGAATATTAAGAAAGACATTTAAAATTGAAAGAAAAGGTTAAAAACTGGTTATTCATCACTGACACTATACTATGCATGTGGGTTGGCACTATTATTAAAGATTCATACCCCTGGCATGGTACCAACTGAAAGGCGGGGTGAGGTTGAATATTGGGAATTGTGTAGAAAGGACATCTGTGTCCTACTACTGTAACTCTAAGTAGTGAAGTATTTTAGCTTTCTTGCTCCATAAAAACATAATGCATGATGATTGTCTGCTATGTTTATTCACTGCTTCATTACAATAAATCTGACAGCCTTTACACATTTGGAATGTAAGCATTTAAGCATGAATGTAAAGTGTGAAGCAATCATTAAGCCATCAGGATTTGTAATGAGCATATTCATCCTAGATCATATTCTATAACTAAAGCATAAATATTTTGACCTTGCAATTATTAGGCTATCTTGTACTTTTTAAAAAGACTATCCTTAAATGGTAGCTGCCAATCTGTCTGGATACTTGCTTTTTTTACTGCTCATGGATTTATAAACCGAATGGGCAAGAGACAGAGAACAGTCCTGGATGGGAAGTCAGTCTGTTTAAATATGCACATGGACATACTCCACTTTAGGGCCATATTGATTCTCTAGTTGACAGAAAGGTCTCAGCACAGTTCAAGTCACCTGAAATCCTCACATAACAGTCCTAGTAAGTGTAATGGGTGAGCATCATGCTTCATGTTAAAAGAGCCTCCTCCTATCCTTAACAATGGTTTTAAATATTGATTTAGCAGAAAACTACAGTAGAATGTATCTGAGAGAAATCTATTATATAAGAGAGTGTTTTGACTTTACATGAACTTTTTGATCATGTAAGAACCAAATAGGAATATGGTACTTAATGGAATATTAATTTTATTGTGCCCATACACTCAGATGTGCAATTTTACAGAGTATATCTACTATCACTATAATAAAATACACTACGTAGCCCCTAATGGTTAGCCAAAAAAAAAAAAAAATTCAGTACTGCTATTTTCCTTGGTCAAAATGTTTTACTTTGATTTAAATATTTAACTGACATGTGCTAAAATGCTGTGATAATCAAAACATTGACTGCAGAAGTGAACTGTTTCTTAGCTTGCATTTTTAATAGTCCCATTTGAAATGTTAAAGCCTGTCTTCTTAAGATCATATGAAATAACCTAAGTCTGATAAACATTGAAGCAGTGTATGCTACAGTAGCTGGTGTCAACTATTCAGCTTATTGACATATACTGTACATATGCATATACTGTAATAATAAGAGTCAGTCAGACATTTTCCAACCCACTATATCCTAACAGAGAGTCATGGGGGTCTGCTGGAGCCAATCCCAGCCAACAACAGGAACACAATTTAGAAACGCCAATGCACCTAACCTGCATGTTTTTGGACTGTGGGAGGAAACCGGAGCACCCAGAGGAAACCCACGCACGCACAGGGAGAACATACAAACTCCACGCAGGGAGGACCCGGGAAGCGAACCCAGGTCTCCTTACTGCGCGGCAGCAGTGCCACCACTACACCACCATGCCTCCCTAATAATAAGAGTGCATTACTTAAATCAGAAGCTGTTTCATACTAAATGGAATTCATTGCTCATCCCAAGGACTAATATTTTTCATATTGTCATATAGTAGAAAGAAAGAAAGAAAGAAAGAAAGAAAGAAAAAATAAAACATCAACTGACTACAGTACTTATATTAGTATTTGTTAAATTAAAGTGTTCTCAAATATTTAATGTACAATTAATGTTTCTATTGCAAAGTATCTGAGTCCAACATGTCAATGTTATTGCAGAAGGACAGTAATGTCAGTGTTCTCACTTGCCTAACTGAACTACTTTATTACTTTTATTACTTTTATTACCTGAGAAGCCAGCCAGAAATTAATGATTGTGAAACAATTGTTTCAATTTAGGGCCCAATCCTTGGGAGGTTGGTTGGTAAACAATATCAAGAAAAAACAATACAATATAATTAAGTTAGAAATAAATACATATACTTGTTATTTCTTAGTAGCATCCATGAATTAAAAGGAGCTGAACAGATCAAACTTTACTTTACTTTCAGTCTGTTTTTCCTGCTGATCATTATAATGGCAACATGCCAAGTTAGACAGACCATGCCATCCTAGCCTAGCCTGAATAACTTTTTCCAGTCCTTCCATGGCATTTTGAGTATCTGTGCTAGAATAAAAAGGTAAGGAACTGGTCCATTGGTACATTGCCTGCACAGAATACTGATTGCTTTATGTGGATCCGAGATTATGCAGGTAGTCTCTGTTCCAGTATCCAGCCTTGTACAATGAAGATGATGAATTTGACCTCCAACTAACTAGATCACAACCTTTTGTTCCCTTTTTCAAAAATGGGAACCACCATACCATTCTGCCAGTCTTAAGATGCTGCCTCTGTCTTTAAAACAACATGGACAAGATTTGTTGGCCAAAACACCCCAACAATATTCCTGTTCTTTAATAATGAGTGTAATTTAAGAGCAAGGGTAGCATAATACATTCAATTAACAACTTTGCATATTAGCAGCACAATAACACATATAATTGCTAATGTCATTTTAAAATTGTTGAAACAATGGAGTATGGTGTGTAGTGGAGAAGTGCTGACAGTTAATCAGTTCAAGATATGCGTAATGTAACAGTTGGTGAATGATTATCAGCTAAAGAAACACCATCTGAAACATTAAATTGGATGAATATTCTTTGACCTTAATGGAAGTTTAAAATGATATGGTGAAAGATAACCACAAACCATCTCCCAAACCATTACCTCTTTTGGCAGTACAACACCATGTTGTACTCACTTGGGGCTGTTGTTGGGAACAGATACTCCAACAAAATCTGCTTAAAACAAAGTACCATTCACTTGTGTAAGTTTTTTTTTATTTTTTATCAGATCACTACACTATGGGAATATTTGAATAATGGGCTACCATGATTTTTTATGTATTATAATTGCTGATGACACTTATTAAAAAGCTGCATTGGATCAAGCAGCATTCATCATTAGAAAGGAAAATTATAAATTGAGCCAAGCATATGACACAACCTGAATATAAAATTAAAAAGGCAATATAGAATGCATATGTCAATCGTTTAAGGAATTAAAACTACAATTGTAAAATAAATGATGCGGGTAGAGTACATGATTTTTTTAAAAAACTATTTAGTTTAAAAAATGTACAAAAGTCACAGTCTTGTTACCAATGACATGTATTTATACAGTATTGACGTTTGCGTGGCAGACCTGAGTTCAATTCCCAACCTGGACACCATGTAGAGTTCACACAGCTTCACCGTGCCTATATGGATGTTCTCCAAGTTCTCCTCCCTTATCACAGGTAAACTAATGACTCTGTGTGAAGACATACTGCATGGGTATGTAGTATTCTCATATTCTTGTTGCAAATTATTTTCTGCTGAATTCTGACTTTGCTGTAATTATAATTAGAATATAGTGGACTGGGATTATATGTGAAACTGAAATTAACTGGAACCCTGGGCTGTTTCCCATCTTCTGAATTAGCAGATTTAGGAATAAAATGTTATGGTTTCTATAAGAAGTTTTATTATACAACATCACAGTGGATTTAATTTGACTTTTTAGACACTGATCAACAGAAAAAAAAAATCTTTAGTGTCAAAGTGAAAACAATTATCTGACAATAATTAAATTAATTACAAATATAAAACACAGCATAATTGATTGTGTAAGTTTACACCCCTTTCAGTTCAGTATTTAGAGATGCACCTGTTGTTTCTGTGTGCACAGGTCTCTGTCAGCGATTTTGAAAATGCGCACAATTTGGATTATACAAACTTTATTTTTATGTTTGCCACTCGCCCATAAACCTGCAACTGATGAAGCACACAGAAAACAGTTCAGTAACTCCTTTGAGGTCTCTTGGTGACTAGTGACCTCTCACTAGTCTTCTGCTTGCTCAATGACTCAGCTTACCTGGATGGTCTGCTCTAGCCAGATTTCCAGCTTTGCCATACGCTTTCCATTTTTTAGTTATTAATTTAACAGGACCCCAAGGAACACTCAGTGACTTGGAAATTTTTCAGTCTCCATCCCCTGACTTTTGCTTTTCAATCAGCTTTTCACAGAGTTGCTTGGAGTGTTCCTTAGATAATGATACTGACTCAACACAAATTGGACCTTCCAGACTTGGGTGCATTTATACTACAGTCAACTGAAACTCCCCAAACTGTAGTCAGGTGATCTCCAGTGAAATGATTTTGTAACTTCTAAAACAAATTGGCTGCACCATTAAGGATTTAGGTGTTAATACTTATGCAATGAATGATTACATGTTTTGTATTTGTTTAAACATTGACATCAAAGAGGCTTTTTCTGCTGATCAGAGTCAAACAAAAAACCAAAACAAATTAAATTCACTGTGATTCCATGTTGATTGCCAATAAAATGTGAAAGCTTCCAAGATAAATGTAAATGTATAAATTTAAATGTAATTTATAAATTTATAGGGACTGTATGATGTATATATAATGTTAATACTGTGTATGTATATTGTGAAAGGCGCTATATGGGCACCGACCCGACACAGGCTGACACCGTAAAATAAATAAACTTTTTATTTACGGGGAAGACGTGCCCCACAGGCACAACACAGTCTCAAAAGACAACTCAAACAAAACACCACCACAAAAACACTCTTCCTCTCCTTCACTCCTCTCGGCAGCTCCGTCTCCCGATTCTGGCTCTTTGAGTGGTGGCTGCAGGCTTCTCTTATAGCCCAACCGGAAGTGCTCCAGGTGATAATTAGCCTAATTCGGCTAAACTTCCGGGTGTGGCTGCATCACAGCCCAGATTGGCTCGTTAAGCCGTTCAACTCCCTCTGGCAGTGGCCACGGAGCCCAAAAGGCATGAGCTCTGGTGTTCCACTATTGTGGCCCCGATACCACCCAGGGGGGCTGCCACCAACTGTTCTGGGGAATGTAATGAGCCTCCCATGGCAGCTTCCCCAGGTTCAGTGCCAAAGGAGCGTCCCAGCCAGCCATGGGCCCCAGCCATTCGTCACAATATCTATCTATCTATCTATCTATCTATCTATCTATCTATCTATCTATCTATCTATCTATCTATCAGTCATAAAATTTTATTTGATTTTTAATTACATTACAGTCCTGATAATATTAATAGCACTGAGATATTATATCACAGTGAGATATTATTGTCATGGGGGACTTTTAATTATCCAAATATTAACTGGGATAACCTTGCAGATGAAGGAGCACAAGAGCAGAAGATTTTAGAAGTAATCATTGACTGTTTTTTAACCAGCATGTTAAAGTACCAACACGGGGTGAAGCCTGTCTGGATTTAGTATTTTGTAATAATCAGGAAAGAATTGAGGGTGTAGCAGTGATTGAACCACTAGGGTCAAGTGACCATTATGTAATACAATTCTCAGTATTTTGTAAGAGTGCAGGTGCAAAGACTAGAATTGTTAAGTTGAACTTTGGTAGGGCTAATTTTGATCAGATGCGACAAAGTCTAAGTAGGATACACTGGGGTAGGCTTTTAAGTGGGGAGACAGCCGAGGAGCAGTGGAACAGGTTTAAAAATGTTTTACAGGTATAGGGAGGACCAGATCTAATTATGCAATTTTCATTATGCTATAACTTATTATAGCCTCTGGGGGATGCTCCTGGAGTATGGGGTACCGGACCCCCGATAAGGGCTGTTCGGTCCCTTTACAACCGGTGTCAGAGCTTGGTCCGCATTGCCGGCAGTAAGTCGAACCCGTTTCCAGCTCTGCCAGGGCTGCCCTTTGTCACCGATTCTGTTCATAACTTTTATGGACAGAATTTCTAGGTGCAGCCAGGGTGTTGAAAGGGTCCGGTTTGGTGGACTCAGGATTGGGTCACTGCTTTTTGCAGATGATGTTGTCCTGTTTGCTTCATTAGGCCATGATCTTCAGCTCTCTGGAGCGGTTCGCAGCTGAGTGTGAAGCGGCTGGGATGAGAATCAGCACCTCCAAATCCGAGACCATGGTCCTCAGCCGGAAAAGGGTGGAGTGCCCTCTCAGGGTTGGGGGCGAGATCCTGCCCCAAGTGGAGGAGTTTAAGTATCTCGGGGTCTTGTTCACGAGTGAGGGAAGAATGGATCGTGAGATTGACAGGCGGATCGGTGCGGCATCCGCAGTGATGCAGGCTCTGCATCGGTCTGTCGTGGTGAAAAAAGAGCTGAGCCGTAAGGCAAAGCTCTCAATTTACCAGTCGATCTACGTTCCTACCCTCACCTATGGTCATGAGCTATGGGTAGTGACCGAAAGGACGAGATTGCGAATACAAGCGGCTGAAATGAGTTTACTATGCAGGGTGTCTGGGCTTTCCCTTAAAGATAGGGTGATGAGCTCAGTCATCCGGGAGGGGCTCAGTTTAGAGCCGCTGCTCCTTCGCATAGAGAGGAGTCAGATGAGGTGGCTCGGGCATCTGATCAGGATGCCTCCTGGATGCCTACCTGGTGAGGTGTTCCGGGCATGTCCAACCGGTCGGAGGCACCGGGGAAGACCCAGGACAAGCTAGAGGGACTATGTTTCCCGGCTGGCCTGGGAAAGCCTTGGTATTCTCCCGGAAGAGCTGGAAGAAGTGGCCGGGGAAAGGGAAGTCTGGGCTTCTCTGCTTAAGCTGCTACCCCCGCGACCCGACCTCGGATAAGCGGAAGAGGATGGATAGATGGATATAACTTATTAAGTTTATTACATAGAAAATCACCTGAAAAATCCCGGATCATCGAGAAGTGTGCGAACTGACGACATGAAGAATCGTCTTCGCGCTAAACTGGAATTGTCCCTGCATAAATCAAAGTCATCCAGACGATCTGGATCTGCATAATTAGATCTGAACCACCCTGTAATGCAGGACAGATACATAACTAAATTTGGAATTAATAGGAAACTAAAAAAAACTCCACGGTGGATTAATAAAGATTTAAAAAAGAAGTTGCAAAAGAAAAAGCTGCTTTATAAGGCATATAAGACTAATGACTGCAAAGTGAATTGTAGAGCGTATGAGAACATGAGGGCAACTATTAAGAAGGATATCAGGGAGGCTAAAAGACAGTTGGAGAGGAATATAGCAGATAAGGCGACAGAAGACCCTAAGAGATTTTTTCAGTATTTTAGTAGTAAAAGAACAGTTAAGGAGGAGGTCAAGTTCATCAGGAATAGTAAAGGGGAATATAAAAGATACAGACTGTGAAATAGCAGATGCCCTAAACTTACATTTTTCTGAGGTGATTCCAAGTGAGCAAGTGGATAACCTCCCAGAGGTAAACTTGACTACTAAGGAGGTACTGAGGGATTTGGAAATTGTAGAGGGAGAAGTGCTGCTCAGATTAAATAAGATGAAATCAAACAAATCACCAGGATCAGATAATATCCTCATGTTCTTAAAGAGGCTAGTGAGTACATATATAAACCCTTGACACATATTTTTAGGAAGTCACTGTGCACTGGAGAGATTCTGAAGGACTGGAAAATGACAAATATCATCCCATTATATAAAAGGGGTGACAGGGCAGATCCAAGCAACTATAGGCCAGTAAGCTTAACATGCATCACAGGAAAATTAATGGAAGGAATTATTAAGGATACGATTGAGCAACACATGCAAGGACAGGAGTTATTCTGAACAGTCAGCATGGGTTCAGAAGAGGGAGGTCGTGTTTTACTAACATGCTGGAATTCTATGAGGAGGCAACAAAAGGATACGATCAAAGTGGAGCTTATGATATTATTTATCTGGACTTTCAGAAAGCATTTGATAAGGTGCCACATGAGAGGTTGGGCATCAAATTAAAAGAAGTGGGAGTTCAGGGTGATGTTTTTAGATGGGTGCAGAATGGGCTCAGACACAGGAAGCAGAGGGTGATGGTGAGAGGAAGCTCATCAGAACTGGCCGATGTTAAGAGTGGTGTTCCACAGGGGTCAATGCTAGGGCCCCTGATATTTTTAATAGATATAAATGATTTAGATAGGAATATAAGTAACAAGCTGGTTAAGTTTGCAGATGATACCAAGATAGGTGGATTAGCAGATAATTTGGAATCCGCTATATCATTACAGAAGGACTTGGATAGCATACAGGCTTGGGCAGATTTGTGGCAGATGAAATTTAATGTCAGTAAATGTAAAGTATTACACATAGGAAGTAAAAATGTTAGGTTTGAGTACACAATGGGCGGTCAGAAAATTGAGAGTACACCTTATGAGAAGGATTTAGGAGTCTTAGTGGACTCTAAGCTATCAACTTCTTGACAGTCTTCAGAAGCCATTAAGAAGAATGAATATTAAGAACATTAACAGAATGTTAGGATATATAGCATGATGTGTGGAGTACAAGTCCAAGGAGGTTATGCTCAACCTTTATAATGCACTGGTGAGGCCTCATCTTGAGTACTGTGTGCAGTTTTGGTCTCCAGGATACAAAAAGGACATAGCAGCACTAGAAAAGGTCCAGAGAAGAGCGACTAGGCTGATTCCAGGGCTACAGGGGTTGAATTATGAGGAAAGATTAAAAGAGCTGAGCCTTTACAGTTTAAGCAAAAGAAGATTAAGAGGTGACATGATTGAAGTGTTTAAAATTATGAAGGGAATTAGTATAGTGGATCGAGTCTGTTATTTTAAAATTAAAAAGAACACGGGGATATAATTGGAAACTTGTTAAGGGTAAATTTTGCACAAACATTAGGAAGTTTTTCTTTACAAAAAGAACGACAGACACTTGGAATAAGCTACCAGGTAGTGTAGTAGACAGTAAGAATTTAAGGACTTTCAAAACTCGACTTGATGTTTTTTGGAAGAAATAAGTGGATAAGACTGGCAAGCTTTGTTGGGCTGAATGGCCTGTTCTCGTCTAAAGTGTTCTAATGTTCTAATGAGATGGAATTACAGCGTCTGAAAAATATATCCATTGCTGAGGATGAAATCATGGTCTTTTTTGATATTGTGTCACTGTACACCATGATTCTAATTCATCTGGCCACAGGAACGCTACAAACAAAGCTAAAATATGACCCCACCATAACGACACAAACGAAGCTGGCCACAAATGATATAATGCGTTAATTTATACTGTATATATATATATATATTTTATATATAAACATCTACGCATGGAAGTGTGTGTGTCTGTCCGACCCGGAAGTGAGAGGTGGAGTCAGGGTAAGGGCTACGCCTCCGAGGAAACAGAAAGCTCCCTTAGCCGCTAATAACACAAACGGGGCCAGCACATCATGTAAACAAAGCCTCAGAAAAAAGACAAAGTCGCTTAGCCGCTAATACAGATTCGAGGCGAGCACATCAGCAACATGGTATCCCTTTTACTTTTTCCACCAGCCGCTAATACACAAGTGAGGTGAGCACATTGGCAAAAAGAACTTCCTAGGAGAAAGCCGCCCAGAATAGTTCCTTTCAATTAACTGACATCTTTTTTTTTCTGACAATTTCTATAGTTTCTAGGACCCCGGGCTTTTTACAGCATGGGTTACACAGCTAGTATACTATATATCAGCAAACCATATCACAGACCTTCTATTCCATTTATATATATTTTTTTATATATATATATATACTTATATATATATATCCCTTGGGATTCATAAAGTATCTATCTATCTATCTATCTATCTATCTATCTATCTATCTATCTATCTATATATATAGTATATATATATATATATATATATTTATATATGTATATATATATATATATTTATATATGTATATATATATATATATATATATATATATATATATATATGGGGCAGCATGGAGGCGCAGTGAGTAGCGCTGCTGCCCACAGTTAGGAGACCTGGGTTCGCTATCCTTGGTCCCCCCTGCGTAGAGTTTGCATGTTCTCCCCGTGTCTGCGTGGGTTTCCTCCGGGTACTCCGTTTTCCTCCCACAGCCCAACAACATGCAGGTTAGGTGCACTGGCGATTCTAAATTGTCCCTAGTGTGTGCTTGGTGTGTGTGTGTGCGTTCTCTGCCCGGAGTTTGTTTCCTGCCTTGCGCCCTATGTTGGGTGGGATTGGCTCCAGCAGACACTCGTGACCCTGTAGTTAGGATATAGCGGGATGGATAATGGATGGATGGATATGATATATATAGTGTGTTTGGGAGTCAACCAGAGGGACCAGAAGATGCCAATCCCACGCCAGGCCAGGGGGCAGTGGGTTGCGTTAAATCTTTCTCTTTTCTCTCAGCAGACCAAATATGAGAAATCGTACCTGTCCTGGCCCGAGGACGTCACTTCCTGGGAACCAACTATAAAAATCCCTCATTCTTCATATTTAAACATTTTGGACTCGAACCTGTACACATTGTACTCAACTCAAAGCCTTTTGCAGCCAGGAAAACTATACAGGTGGCTGCCCCAAAACTTTGTTGTATGTCCAGTCGTTTATTTCACAATATATATATATATATATATACATACTGTATATATATATATATATACTGTATATATATATATTTATGTATACAGTATATATATATAAATGTATGTGTGTGTGATTGTGTGCAATGTATAATGTATCAATATAAAATCCACATATTCTTTGCCATCAAAGCTTAAAAAAGTACTAACATGAAAAATGTCTTTAATCAGTGATAAAAGACTATCCCAACACATGTATTAAAACACTACAATTACCAGCCTGTGATGCGCTAACATTAAGACGTCCACAAGAAAGCGTTAAAACCTTTAATGATTTTCTTTATATAGGGCTGGTTTTAAGTTTTTATTTTTTTAATCTTCCTTATGCTCTAATAAAAGAAAATCAAAATAATCTTTTAAAAAAGGGACTATTCTTTAATTAGCCTACATCTTATTTAAAGAGCTTACGTCTCTTTCAAGCTACATGATTCAAAACCTTTAAAGATTTAATGAAGAGTTGCCCTCAGTTTTACCTGCAGAGGTAAAAGTCAAACCTGTGCAAACCAGAAAACATCCCGAGGCGTCAAACATGCAGCCTGAGAAACCACTAACAAGTCTGTTTCCTTCCTAAACATCCACCTCCACCCAGTAAAATATTTAAACTTGTGCCAGCAACATAAAGAAGATGAGCTAACTAATAGAGTCTTGGCTAACGCTGTGCACCCTCAAGTCACAAGTCCATTGTTTGTGTTATCTTTTGAAGCCTGGGAAAAAAAAATCAAAGTCTTACAGGCTGACAGAGCTTCGAACACTTAGATGTTGGCTTGGTGACAACAGAGAGCCCCCCACCCCCACACCCCCCACTTTTCTTTCTCCACACCGTGCTGCCCCTGAGCACTTCTCAGGGACATGAAAGGTAGACTGTGTCAGAGTACTGATTACATGCACTGACTTGAAGCTGACAGGGTAGTGTCAGTGACTTGCTCTCACTGGCTCCTCTGACAAGAAATGGGCCCAGGAGCCTGAGGTAACGTGGTTCTATGACATGACAGCTTGACAAGTGAGTTTCCATTAGGCAGGAGTCTCAGGAAGTAAATAACTAGGCCTTCCCCAGGATGTTCTGGGTAGGAGGCGGCTGAAAATGATACAGCAGGTGACAAGTTGTTGCTCTTCCACAAGGTTTGGTTCAGGTGAATCTCACCTTGAAGCAAGATAATAAGGTGCAAAGAACAATTTAATATATCCTCTTCAGGATGCAAGAAAATTACATGCCAGGTGCCTACAAGGTAGAAAACCATAGTGTTTCTTAAAATATTCTAAAATGTATTAAATGTTTAAAGGCAAGGGAACAATCTGAGAAAAAGAAGAGGTATGTGTTCAGTAAAAATGGACAAATGTCTCTCAGAACCAGTATCTTTCATCCAAATCCCACTGGCCAGTTGTGCATTTTGCATGTCTGCATAAGGTTTCCGTCCCACATCCTAAAAGATGTCTGGGTTACCTTCATGGGTGATTCCAAATTAACCTCATGTTTTTGTGTGCATGAGTGGGTCCTACAATGAACTGGCATTTTGTCCAGGGCTGGTTTCTACCTTGAGCATGATGCTGTAGGCATTGGCTCCAGACTCCATACTCCGATGTTGGATTAAGTGGGACTGAGAATGTTATATAATTTCACAAATAAACCAATAAAAGTAGTGAAGCTATTTGTTTCAATAATTTGGCTTTTTAAATTTTTAGAAAAAATTGTATATGTGTGTGGTTTAGGATGTGTTGTTTATAAGATAGACAATCCATTATTGACATACAGTAGTTCTAAGCAATTTGAATCACAGTAGACAGTGCAAAGTTAGAGGCAGCTGTTCATTTTCCAAATGATTTCAATTCATCCATCTATGTATCCATTCATACTTTGAACCAGATCTTTACAGGGCAGGGCCAAGAGAAAGTATTATCTAGCTGCAATGCCTGTCTGCCAGGGAGCAACTGCCCATGCCATTACATGAGTCTTGTCTCTTTTAAAGGGTGACCAGTGTAGACCACTGTAGTCCATCTCTAGGCCATTTCAGTGTTCCAAAATGCACTTTAAGCTGTTTCCACAATGCAGATTCCAATATTTTATTTAATAGCAAAACTTTAAAGACTCCCTAATCTCTATTATAAGTTGCAGAATTTTACCAGTACCAGGCCCATATGTCCCATTTTTTAAACTGCTAACCCCAGGCATAAAATACAGTACAACTTCAACAGACTTTCTGACTTTCTGTCACGCTTTGTATTTGAGTAGAACACCAGACATCGGTGTTTATCTTGCATGTGATCATAATCTGGCCTTTGCCTTAACCACCTTGACATAGTCTCTTGTCCTCTTGAAACCACTGGCCAGTTTTCTCATTTGTTAGACTGCATGCAGTATGTACACAGAGATACACATGTCCATTTCCAAACTATTATCTGAAATTTTGAAAAGTCAGCATGATATGACAGTGACTAATTGCATTATCACATTTCCAATCACAATGAAAGTAAAGTGAAAGTCTGTTACTTGTCAGGGTGCCAGCAATATGGAGAGGACAGGAAGCAGGCTTACAAATATTGGATAAAGTGTATCTTGGGAGCCCAAAGTCATATTTGATGGACAGATTACCTATCAACACCACTGTTTAATCATTTAAGTGAATAAACTTTCTGCTATTTCATAATTATACTACTTGCATTTACAGTTTATTTGAAATATTAGAATATAAATATATATTAAACTATAATTTTCCGGATATGAAAAAGTGTTCTTGCTTAAGGATCGGGGCTGGTCCTTCACCTGAGCATCCGCACTTGCCAGGGCCTGTTTGACCATTAAACAATAAAAAGCCATAGCCCTGAGTGTGCCTTTCCTCACTAAAAATCTTTGCTTCTCACAGATGTAGCTTTCCTGACTAAACTAAACAAACAAAACTCTATTGGGATGACTTCCTCTCATCATTATAGCTTGACACTTCATGGGGAGGCTTCAAACCTGATGATCGTAGTCAATGGCCTGGAACTGATACCTATCCTTCCTCACAAGCCCACTTAACACACAGATGCTCCGATGATTGCAAATGCCAATTATGGAATCAATTAATTTATCCATGAAACCATTAGTATTTGCCACAAAAAGTTCTCATCAGGATGATCTTATCATGAAAAGAATACAATGCTTACAGTATATTCACATAGCTCTGTGTGCGTGTGTGTGTGCGTGTGTGTATGTCCTCTAGTGGCCATGATAAAACGGTGCTGTTGAATTTTTGAAATATAAATGAGATAAAATGAATAAAAGAAAAACATATTGAGTGTACAGGCATTTCAGTTAGGTTCACATGTCATGTCTGTGAAGTAGGGAAGATCAACCATATGCTTACTCCAATATTCATCTTATGATTTTTTTCTCTCACCTAAATTGTTCCTATTTCTCTTATATTAGTTGAGATTTTCAGAACCACAAACCTTCCAAAACCAACCCTTATGTCCCAGGAGCAGTCTTTAATATGTTCATAAAGTCATTTAACCCAAAATACCTTCCATTTCCAAGTGTCTCATTTATTTGCGTCAGGGACCAGACTCTCATCCTGCACCAGCACCCAGTGTCCATGACCACACCTCCTTTTTAGTAAAGGATCAGGTTGATATCCCTGTCCACTACTCAGATGTCTGCTCTCTAGTTCCTTGGGAAAATAACACACTTGCTCCCCAGCATGCATTTGCTTTTATTTTGTGATGGTGTACTCATCAACTGCCCTCGTGGCAAGCTCATCACTCCTAACAGTGTCATAATTCTTGTATTGACATGCCAACCTGAGTTGGCATTGACCATGCAAGCACTTACAAGGCATTATTTGATGTCCCTATACTGTACCACCCCTGAGCAGGTCCCCCACTATATACTTGTTAAAGAGAATGTGAATGAGTATACTCAAATATACTTGGGAAATAGCAAATTATTTCAGGGAGTTGTAGAGTTTGCTATATAAAGAGCTGTGGATAGATGGGACACAAGGTAGAATCCAGCCCTGAATGGGGTACTGTTATGAACAAAGAGTCCAAAAGCAAGTCTCAAAAAAACACTTCCAAAATTGCCCACTGGGAGGATTTACTGTCAAACCCTGGATAGGTATATGGGCAAACACCATGGGCCTAATATATAAACGGCGCACATGCACAAAAATGTTGCGTACGCCGGTTTCCACACTGCAATGTATAAAAACAAAACTTTCCGTAGAGCCACTCACATTCTCACAGCAGCAAAATCCATTGCAAATGCACATTTTCCGCTCGGTTTTGCAAACTGTCGGCACCCAGCGTTTAAGCAGTGCTACTGTTCCTGTGTGGTTTCCCATTCTTTTTAAGATTCACATCCCTGACATGGCTTTATCAAATACACTGAAATTAACTGCATAATGTTTATAAATGCAAGGCATCTTATAGTAATCCACCTGCAACAATATAATAGTCCACTGAATGGCCAAGCTATGTCAAATATCACAGCTGCTTTGACGTTGTTACTCTCTGTGCACCACTCAGAGTATTTTAACCCACTATATTCAATTCAATTCAATAGAAGAGAGTGTGTATTTACAGATGATGATGATTGGCTTCTAAGTTGATTTTCGATTTCCAAGAGATATCCTCTTGGATCTCTCGATATCATTTGTAAGATGAAATTCATTAAAGTATATATATTACATTTATACAGATACATTTTTAACTTTATTTATAAATAATGTATACTGTTAATACTTAAACATGTGGGCACAGTGGTAGCGATGAGCTGGCATCCCGTCCAGGGATTGTTCCTGCCTCGCACTGTATGCTTGCTGTGACTGGTGTGACCTTGGATGGATAGATGGATGGAATAATTAAACATGTACTATGAAGATATTTCAATGTTCCTTAAATGTTTTGAAGAATTTGCATTTGAAAGAGATGATCCTGCTGCAATAAATTATTTCATCGAGGGTCACGCACGTCCCAGCATTCATCTTGTGTGAGGCAAGAACAGTCCCTGGACAGGACACCAGCTCATCGCTACCAATGCGCCACCATGCCCCCATGTTTAATACATGCTTTAAATCATTTTATCATGAAAATGACATCAACAATGCATTGTTCAGAGAGCTGCAATATAATGAATGTAATGTATTCTGTGTCTGTGTCATTTAACATGCTACTTTAGTTACAATGGGATCTGAGAAACTCTAGTAAATGAAACATTAATTTTAAGATTAAGTTTACAACGTTCTACTTTAATGACAAAATAAACTACGAGATTGAAGTAAAAAATTTCAACTTTTCATTTCATGGTGTCCATATATTTTTTTTTTCTCTCTGAACCCTAAAATGCTTCCTTATGACTCTCAGATGGTGGGCTACGACTCGCCTTTTCATGGTGACTTTGATATCTGACCACTTCTTTTTTATTTCGGGTACTGTATGACTTTCTGAACTTCAACTTTTGTGTGTCTCCGCCACTCTATATCACTAGAAGAACTTCCTTTTGTTGTTTTTACCACTGCTTAAGCCAACAAATAGTTAAGTTTTTCCTTACCCCAGCTTCATCTTTTTTTCATGTGCTTTGGCCATTGCCTTTGTTCCAAACGACGAACAGAAGGTGATATTTATATTGATTTGCGTATTAAAATATGCAAAATTATGAGAGGAGTCATTGTGGGATAGCAGGGTGGTGTTCTAGGCTGCTGTGCTGGCACCTTTTTTATGTGATTCATCTGTCGTGGCTTTGCTCCCTCCTCAACTGGCGCATGGACCTTTCCTGTGTGGTTTCCTCTGAGGTCTAGTGTTGCATTTTTATTTATCTTTTTTTTTGTCCAATATTCTGAGGATGCACTGTTTAGCAGAGGATATTGTGGAATTTAGTGAATTGTCTCATTCTTGCTAAGTAATTGGAGTGATTGGCAGTTTGGTAGGCGTGCGCCTTACCTAAGGTGTTTTTTTTTAATGTTCTGGCCCTGCTGTCAATGGATGATTACTGCCTGGCACCTAAGGCTGCAAATTAACTCCAGTCTTCGGTGAGGCTGAATGATTAATTTGGTTTGAGAATGTTCTGTTGTGAACCATGTTCATGCATAATCACTGAACTTTGTTTACTGATTTACTTATTTACTTAACAATGATGCCGCTGTAATTTTATACATTTCACTACTATGCAATTATGGCAGAAGGAAATATGTATGAGAAACTGAAATAAACAGCAGAACCAAATACAAAGCAACGGGGACCTCAAGACATATGCAAGTGCATTTTTTTTACAGATTTATTGCCACCTAATAGCCCAATTCCCATGGCTGATAAAAAATCACTAACATGACTGAATGGCTTTTTTGTCATCTTGGATGGAGAATAACATTTGTATTTTCAAATCTGTCCTATTTTCTGACTGAAATAAAAATTAAGCACTTTTTATAACAGTTCTCAAGCTGGTCATCCACATATTTATCACTAGTTAATATTTTCATGATTGGTTTATTCATATTAATACTTTAGTGTGTCTTACAGACTGTAGGCCCTTATTGACATTTTACATGCTTATCTCTGTTCTCACACGGTAAATTCTGTAGACTCATTATTGGGGCACAACCCGGTCAATTTATGAGAACATTCTATGGATAGCCAGCAATTGTGCAGTGAACCAAGATGGACTGCTACTCCCTGAATAGACAGCAGATTTAAAAAACACAATTATTTAAATAGTTTCATCCTACACTTATTAGCTGTCACCTTGTGGGGAAGAAAGTGTGATCTAATGGCTAAGGAACTGTATTTTTATCCTAAAGGTTGATAACTCACTGTGTGTTAATAAGCTAGCTACTTCCCAATGTAGTAAAATCATACAAACCAAATGTAAACATAGCTGCTTCAATAAAATGCCCTGGATAGTGTTTTCAACGGAAAGACTGTATTATAAATAAAATACCAGGTAGTCTGTAAACCTTAATTAGCCAACAATCTATCAAATTTCAACTTCTTTATACAATTCAATAATCTTTACATGGGTCACTTTTAGTTTTTGGAAAGTAAAACATTTATACTGAATTTGTGCAAGGAAAGACCTACAGTATCCTTTCAGGTTGTGATGTAATTAATTAAGTCCATCAGTGTATTTACCAAACTCACAAACTCCATTTTGGTTTACGATGAGTCAGAGTGCATCCCAGATAGAAACTAGGCCTGGACTTGACCTCAGATCATCACATTGGTACAGTCATTCATGTACAGTAGCTACTCTGTGCCACTTTAAATTCACCAATGAACCTCAGTTGCATTCCTTTGGAATAAAACTGCAGAAAACCTGTGTGTAGATGAAGGGAATGTAGAAATGGACAATCACACAAGCAAAGTCCCTTGAGCTGTGACTCAGCAGTGCTAACACTGCACCACAGTGCTACTACAGAATATATTCAAACAAAAATAAACAGCAAACATGTATACTGTACAGTCTACACAAACACGCCATTTTTGTCACTTCTCTCACATCATTTTCTTAAGTGCATTACAACTTACAAATTAAAGAAAGCCTAAAATAATATCAAGAAGGTCATCAGTTGTGCAGACACTTGCTTATTTTGTGTGCACCAAGTACATTAAAACAGATTTCTGAACAAAACACAAAGTTAATGTCCAGGTTGTTGATCTTTTGCACCCTCAATCAAATGGTCTGTATGTACTTGAATTCAGGGGAAGAACCTAAGGCTATACATGTTGCATAATTCATTGTTAATTTTTGCAAAAAAAAAAAAATTGTATTGCTATCTTCTCAAATTGGGCTTTAAGGGAACAAAAATGACTGTCCCACATGTTGATTTGTTGAACCTCACATCATCCATGTAATTGTGTTCTTCCTACTGATATCTTGTGTTGACATCAGGAGCAAAGAAATTGTTTCCCCCAGCCATGCAAATGGAAACAATAAGATCATTTCATTAACAAAGCAAAAGGAAAAAAATTAAAAAACAGATGAAGGAAACTACTTTCAACCAGGAAGAAACATTAGCAAATTAATAAGGAGCTAGGACAGGTGGGGGCATTGTGTTATCTGGCCCTAAGGAAGAAGGTGGAGAAGATGTCTTTGATGATCCATTGGGGTCTACAAAGGATTTGTGAATAGAGATAAGACTTTTACTACAGAAGCTGATCAAAAAACAATGAGCCTTCAGTAGTCAACAAGGATTCAGATGAATAAGCTGCTCTGAACCATGTTATTCAGTCATAGTCAAACCCCAAATGCATACAAAGATACATTTAAAACCTCTCATCCAAGTATCACAAATAACAAAGTGAAAAAATATGGCTTGAAGAATAATAGTCTTAGATTTTCTTATTTTTTATTTTATATTTCATACCAGTCAGAAAACACCAAACCTTTACACAGTACAATTAATATGATCTAAGGCTATGACTTACCAAAGAGCAACTTCAAAATGTTTAAAAGTGGGGCATACAGTCAAACAGGATAAAGCAGGATGTACCTGCACTTTCTTCATGCAGATTAAATTTCCAAGTGTGAATTGTGTCGCCAATAATTAACATGCCACCTTCTGCAAAGGCAGCCAAGCCTACTTTCTTTGAAAAGAATTAGCAGGTCCATTTTATTTTCACAAATACAAAAAAAAAGAAAAAAGAAAGAAACAAATCCCTACAGGCATGTGTGCGATGCAGGTGACATATTCAAAAGTGATTGCCGTGTGAAAAAAAGGCTACCCTATGAGAGTGAGATTCTCATATTACTTAGTCAGAAACGATCATGAAGAATGGGACTTTGTAACTGATTGCACCATCGCACTGTTTGTAGGGTGCCACAAAAAACTGTATTTAATTAAAATAACTGAATAATAAATTCATCAATAAACACTGATTTTTAAGAACATAGCATAAATTTGACAATTAAAAGGTCATATTAACTAGCAGAAAAGTCCTAATGTAAAACCTTGAAAATGATTTACTCACCGTGTTAATAAGGGTTATGTTTGGTGCTTCCTGAATAGGAAGACCACACGCCTGCAGAGAAGATCTTATCAGGTAAAGGAACTTATTATATTACTTTTTAGTAGTATAATATACTGAGAAATAATGAAATATGAACACTTTGATATTTACCAGAGCTCTTCCTTACAGTTTGGCTAGGAGTAATAAGCAGTACTAATAGTGAATATGAAATTTCCAGACTTGGAAACATGAAAATTCTAGACTGAAGTACCTTCCTTCTTTAAAGTCAGTCTTCTATTGTACTTTCTGTATTCAAGTAAGATGGTTTCTTTCATCTGCAGCATTTAGAAAATGAGAAACCACTTCAGTGCTTGCGAGGTAGAGATCATGTCACAGATGTTATCAGTTAAAGAAAATTTAATAAAGACTTTAATAATGATGGGAATATTCAGTTGTTTTATTATTTACTAGGGACTGATTTTTGTTTGCTAACTGGTATTTCAATCAGTTCTTCCTTTAGATACTATATTGAGCTATTGTGTGTTTCAGAGAATTCCAGAAGCCTCACATTTTACTCCAATTTCATTGAACGAGGATGTCATTTAGTTCATAAATTTCACTTTGTTGTATGAAGGTTCACTTTCTTTTCATACCCCTCACTAAATGTTGTGTGACATTTCACAATAGTGTTGTATATACACTCTAATTAATACTACGACAAAACTAGTCCATATGAAGATAAAAATCTACAAGCAAAAAGGATTAAGAGAATTTTTGCTCACCTTCTCCTATATAATATTTAATAAAAGGCTAACAAGAACATGATTGAGAATTTCTGTGGTTTCCATTGTCCTTGTTGCCCTCTGGCTAAGATGGCACAGTCACAAAGGTTTCTCGTTTAATTTAGTCTTTCATCTGCTAAGAACATATAGATGGAAAATGCCCGAGAGTAAGAGATTAATGAAACCAGAGGAGTCACCCAAGCTGATTGGGTTATCAGCCTTTTTTTTAACCTTTTCCAATCTTCTTTTACTATTTGGACTTTCGGGTTCAACAACACTGCAAAGCAATTTGAGACTATTCGATGTACTATTTCAATTTGTTTCAGCTGCAGTATGGATAGTTTAAATGATGATAATTTGCTTTGGGCAACATAGCAAACTAAGGGTTGTAACTGCAAGCTGTCATGATGAACTTTACTGCCTTACTTAACTGTGATTGGTTGGTAAATGTGTAGAGAAACCCAAAAATGCATACTTGTGAAATATTACTTCATCCTTTATTAAAAAATATTGAATATGTTCAGTGCAGTGGCGACTAGTGCCTTTGAAAACAGGAGCGAAAAGTTAATAATGACATGACAGTATCTTATGAGGCAAAGATTCATAAACAAATGATCTATAATACTGAAAAGAATGTCAAAATGCAACACAAAAGTAAAGTCAAAATAAAGACAGCAAAATAAGGCAAGTTCAATAACAAGACTTGATGATTTGAAGGCTTTTTGTTTAGATGTTTATCCAAAAACTTGATTAGTTAACTTACAGTCAAGAACATAATGCCACACTACTGCGGGACATGGGCCTGGTGACTGCACTTAATAATGGTGAAAAAGATGGCCACGAACATCACATCACAAAATGGCAAAGTTACGATTAAACAAAATAGCAAAAAACTTTTGTAGTCAAGAATTTTGAAGTCAAGGCATTACGGAAACGTTAAATCAAGTGAAAAGAACATAGTCAATGTGCAGGCCAACACTACTTCAAGGACAGAAAAAAAACATTTTTCATTTATTATAAGCTGAAGAAAGCTACAGCCGCAGCCTTCAAGATGATATCAGACTAAATCAGTTTTGCATGTCTTTGAGACTTTTTGGAGTACTGCGACAATTTATTCAGAGTGAAAGAAGGTATTCTAGGAAAAAAAAGGTCTCCAGCACCAAGGAACCACAAGATACACAATGATCATTATAGTCTTAAATCTTTTCAATTGATTCTTGTACCTATGACACTTAGGAAATGAAACATGTTGTTCAACACTGAATTTCAGAGAACAATCCCTAAAATATAAAAGCATTTACCAAGGACTGGATTTTTGTTTGTTTATTTGTGATGGTAAATGAGTGAATTACTCAGAGAAAAGCAAGGTTGCCTGCCGTTACATGTAGTTGAAAGTATTTGGAAATACTGCATTCAGAGTGCTGCAGCAGGCCACTGTACTGTATGTCAAAAATGTACAGACCAGGGATGTGAGGGTGTATCTCTTGGTTGGTACCTCTGCCTGGCTTCACACAGTGTCTTAACACTGTGAATCCTTTACTCTGGTGACCACACTGGGATATTCTTCAGTATCTCACATAGCATTCACGGTGTAAGTGAAGTTGTCAACTTAATATTTCTTTAATTAGTTTAGTTGTGATTTTGGAAAAAGAAAATTCAGAAAATGTATGGAGTGATAGATTTTCCTAAATTTGGAATTTATTTTTTAAACTAATTTCAACACTTAATCCTAAATAAGATCTGCAGTGGACAGTCACACTCTCCAGATTTGGTTCCTGCCCTGCACCCAAAGCTGCAAGGAAAGCCCTACTGTTGTAAACCTGAACTGGGTTAAGTGGGTTTGGACATGGATGATAGGGTCCATGTTATTTAAGAGGTGGCAAAAAATATTCTAATGGTTATCTATGCTTCCTTACAACTCCAGGCATATGGATTTAAATACAATCTGGCTTACTATCCATGTGAATTTTGCACATGTTCTCATATATGTAAGGGTTTTCTGAAATAGCCAATAATGAATGAGCATAGGTGAGTAAATGTGTGTCCTGTCGTGGACGGGCATCCCCCCTTTTGTTAACCATATGATATGCTCTGAGATGTGATGGCACCATGTAATGCCCCATGATAGTTCATAAAACGGAATAAGGAATAAAATTCTTATGCATGATAATCTGATTTTATACTGTAACAAACATGTTTAGCAATTTCCACTGACCAGGAAAAGGGTCATATCCATTAATAATGAAAGTCTTAATTGCTGCTCAAATTCAGATAGCAGTACTGAATGATCCATAAAGATGTGTAGTTGTTTTCACTTTGCATTCAAAAATCATCTGCATAGACAATAGAAAATACTTGTGTATGGACTTTGAGAGTTGAAGTTAAAGGGATTCCATGTGACTTCTGTTGAGCAAAAGAAGGCTTGCCTCATGTCTTCTCTCTCTTTAGAATGCCCAGTTGCTTACTGTCTTCTCCTGCCTTGAGATACTTGACAAAGAAAGAGGGAAAGTTCCTTTAAGAGCAAAATTAAGCTATTTTAAGATTTCTCTAAACTTATGGTGGATAATCCTTGTCATGCATGTGCGCATGGGAGACAGCTAAAAGGTCTGAACGAGAGTAATTCCACACCAGGCCAGGGGGTGGCGGAGTGACTCTTTTTCTCACTTTTCTGCAGACCATTCACGTGAAATTCCGCCTGGCCCTGATGACGTCACTTCCTGTTCTGAACCCTTTGATGACATCACTTCCAGTGCCAAACCCTTTGAGGATGTCACTTCTGGGTCCGGGCTTTTTGATGACATCACTTCCGGATTCAGGCTTATGGATCAGGACCCTTCTGGTTCCGGCCCTTTTGACGTCACTTCCTATACTGGTCTTTAAAGCTGCCATCTTTCCTCTGTCCCCTCAGTTCTGTTTTGGACTCTGATCATTACACATTTTTACAACACCTAATCCTATTTTTCAGCCAGGATATAATATACAGGTGGCTGCCCCAAACCTTTTTTGGACTCTATGACAATTATTGTGATATTCTATAATGGCATCACCTACAGTGTTCTAACCATCTTATCCTATTTTCTGAAGCTGCTTCTCCTAGTGAGACTCTCTGTGGCAGCAGGCCACACAGATTTGACTAGACTTTCATGTTCCCAGCTACAGATTTATGCTCTAGTTGGGAAATCTCAAGGTGATTTAAAAATGTAAGTAGCATTATATTTTTCTTTTAAATGTATATATTTTTCTCTTACATTTTTGGGAGGATCATACCTCTTCTGAACAGCTCACATTTTCATTACTTCATATTAAATAGAGAATAGTATCTTATATACAAAGAATAAAAAACAACTAAGTCAATTTCATGGTTATTAAATGTAGATGAGCTTAATCATACTAAGGTTCATACCGAAGCATTTCATTCAGCATTTAAAATATGATTCTGTAAACTTTCACTCATGGAAATTTGTTCTCTTATACCACAGTATGAAACACAAGATGTAGGCAAAAAGATGCCAAACTATGTATAATCCTTAGCGGAAATGACACCTGCGATAATGAGAATGATTGCTAAATATCTGCTAAACACACAATAGTTTGGTTTATTTGTTACAGATGAGATGCACAATAGTATATAGAGGACCAGAGCTGAAATGAAGCATAGTATATATAGTAAAAATATACATAATGTTTTCATATAAAAAACATAAAAAAAGTTTATGGTGGTAGACATTTTGCAGACTTGCAAGTGTACATGTATCACACGCATTGTAACAAGTGAGGCCTAAACCTGCACATCCAGTTCCTCCTCCTAATGTGATGTATAATGTACACATTACAAATTAAAGAGAATGCCAGGTAAGAATGAAAGTGTAACCACAATCTTCTGAGTTTCTTCTCTCTGATTAACATCATTAAAAAATCAAATGGGGTATTCCTCGTTGTTCACATACAACAATTGAGTGAAAGCTTGCACTTAGAGAAACACGCCATAGAGCCATTCTGGAAAAACAAAAACACTTGTAATGATTTGGAGGTATAAAGAGCCCATGCACTACAGTTGTCTGTGGGAGCACTAAAACTTTGTCAGCAGGTTCCAGAACAGATGATACTGCATGTGCCACTCAAAGATACAATACAATGTAAAATAGTCCACTATTTACTTATTGTAAAATTGTAATTATGTTATACTTTTTTTCACTGACTGAGCTGGTTAATCTACTAAATATATTTTTAAGTGTTTACGTAAGTTAAGTAAGTCACAGATATACTGGATTCATTATCAAAATGTATCAGTCCAAGACAAAATCTTTTGTGCTTCACTTCTTAATATTTCCATATCCATTTTTAAATTTATCAATATAGAAGAACTTGCACATGGTTAATTTAGGCTACAGGTAAAAATAAAGTATGACCGGTTCAGATGACGTAGGATGATGTTTGAAAAGGCAGCTATTCAAAATTTTATGGTAGAGATCAAATATAATTTTGTCACTGAAGGAGGACTACAGGATCAAGGATCTTTTATTGTCATTCCAACATCCATGTGCACAAATGAAATTTGGTAGTCAGGTCACAGTAATTAAACAGTGCCCACGATAACCCAATAAAAAAAGACTACATAATAAAAAGTAGCCCCTTAACCCCATAGACTTTCTGAAAAAAGTATCACAGATAAATGGTAAATGGAATGGGATAACATTGATACATAAATACAGTAAGATGTACAATGGCTAAAATAAATATGCAGTATGCCCTGTAATTAAAAGAAAGTAAAAAAGTAGTAGCAATAGTTTAGTATATGAGACTACTGAAACAAAATGCGAAGTGTAGTATAAACCTATACAGAGTGTGCAGCCATATTCAGTGATGTTGTATTCATTAGTCTAATGGCATCCAAGAAGAAGCTATTCCTCAACCTGGTAGTATTAGCATGTTAAGTTACACAATCTCCTGCCCAATGGGAGTGGGGCAAACAGTCCATGTGCAAGATGAGTGACATCTTCCATAATGGAGGATTACTTTTGCACCTGCTGGTTTAAATATCCTTGATACTGGTCAGGCTGCTGCTGATGATGCGCTGTGCAGGGTTAGCCGCCCATTGTAGTGCTCTTCTGTCTGCGGCCGAGAAGCTGCTGTACCACACCATAATACAGAAGGTAAGGATGCCCTCTACCACATATTTGTAACAAGAGATCAGAATAAAGGGGCACAGACCAGCCTGCTTCAGCCTCCTTAAGAAGCAAAAGCATTGGTGAGCTTTCTTTACCAGACAGGCTGTATTGTACCACCAAGAGAGGTCATTTGTAATGCACACTCTTGTATTTGAAGCAGGTGACAATTTCTTTGTGTTTTAATGAGGAACAAATGCTTACTAGTTCACACATACAGCTTGGTGCCTAATAGAAAGGAAACAAATAGATATGCATGTAAAAATGTGGGTATTTTTATGAAGATCAAAAATGCCTCAGTAAACTTAGAAATTCAAGACTAGAGACAAACCTGATTGTTTTTACTTACTGTAAGTATGTATGACTTTGTCCCACCCCTGGAATATGAACTTGACTTAGCGATACCTGCATTTTTTCTAAAATTAAAGATTCTATTTCACAGTTAGAGATGGAGGTAGGGGTGGCAGCAGAAATGTTACAAACAGGCACAAAATAATAAATACATATATTATATTATATATAACTTTAACTGGACATTTTAATTAACTACCTACCAGAAGTCCTTAATTTGATAAAAAGTAGTAATCGATGAGGAATTTACTGATGACACATACGAGAATGTTTACATCCAATTTAATATTGTAAAAAGGTCTTGTTTGTGAAAATAAATATCTACACATATGAAATCAGTGTTTTGTAGTGCTTCTATCAATATAACTTTGCTATTCTGATAGACATTTGCAGCTTTTCATGAGACCTGAACAGATCAAGACGGAGATAAATTCTTTCAGAGCAATTAAAATACCTGATGGTAGCACAACTTTCTTTACTATTCTCCTTGGAGGATCCCCTGATACACATGAGTAACAAACTCAAATTGACTGCACTGTTTCCAGACACCCATAAAGAGGATGTATGATATTGTGACTCAAGCATGTTCTGCATCATTAAGCAAATATTAAGTATTCAGAGGATAATGTCTTGATGCATTAAGAAAATAATATGAAAGTTATCTTCCAAGGACCATTAAAACAATCTTCATTGATGTCTAATGTTTTACCTTTAAATGAAGCTTAGGAGGTTTAAAATTACTTTTAAAGCAATGTGTTCTGTTTTTATCAGTTAATAAAATGTACATTGCCATTTTGTTGTATTCCTTATACAATTATGAACTCTTCTTACTTGTCAATTATAAGATTACCAATAAATCTGTTGTGAATCCAGCTGACTTGGCACACTCTACTCTGTAATTCTATTATCAATGGTGAGATTTCAGTACACTGCGGTGGGCTGGCACCCTGCCTGGGGTTTGCTTTCTGCCTTGCGCCCTGTGTTGGCTGGGATTGGCTCCAGCAGACCCCCGTGACCGTGTAGTTAGGATATAGCGGGTTGGATAATGGATGAATGGATTTCAGTACAAAGGAATTGAAGACTATATGAAATATCAAACTCTGTTCATTAATTATGTAGAAATGATAACTTTGTAATCAGTATTCAGGTAAATGGAGCAGATATAAATTTAACAGAAATATATTACTATACTGCATGTTA
Source organism: Polypterus senegalus (assembly GCF_016835505.1). Lineage (NCBI taxonomy): Eukaryota > Metazoa > Chordata > Cladistia > Polypteriformes > Polypteridae > Polypterus > Polypterus senegalus. The sequence continues at coordinate 53,300,256 of NC_053158.1, forward strand.
AAAAAACAGTATATATATATTTCAGTGAAATCATTTCACACCTAAGATATTGTGTATATCTGTTTAAGTAATGTTTAAAGAAAATAAATAATAATGTGAAACTGGTGTTATTGATACTTAAATGATGGAAAATTGTCCTATCACTTGGTCTGTATTGCAGTGTAGCAATGTGTAGCAGATGTTTCACACATGAAGCAAACATTTCCAAATGTATGCCTTAGAGGTCAGTGGACAATGAAATTATTTATGTTCTAATTACTGGTATTAAAGATCCTTTAAATATGAAATGTAGGCTCTTTGACATAAATATCAGACACTGAAAGCATGTTTTATTCATTATGTGCAGTGTATTGAAATCTGCATCCAAACTAGAAAGAGTTTTTAAAATTTATAGAACATCGATCTGTTCTTAGCATAATTCTTTTTTTTTTTTTGTTAAAACTTGATTGCTATGTATTGATTGTAATAAAATTAATAAATAAATAAAAAAAAAAAAAAATTTATAGAACACAATTTGTGAAACTCAAAAAGACATAATGCTAATAAAATGAAATGCAGAATCCTGCTTTCTTTATTTCTGTCAGTTTAATTTTAAACAGGTCAAAGACAAGGACAGTGCTAAAGCTGAATGAACTTTAAAGTCAGATGTTAAGTAATCTATATATATATAAAGGAGAGCTGGGATCCGAGAGACTGTGTTTGTGTGTTTGTGGAGGGATGGAGAGTTAAGGCGGGTGATCATCTCCCCTCCCATTCACCTCATTTCATTCACTTCATTTCGCTCCGAGCTGAGCTCTGCAGCTGACGCGGTTTTGCCGTTCTTTTTCCTTAGTGTTTAGTCTTCTCTCCTTTACTAATTTACTGTTTACTAGACGCGGTACTTACTGAGTAGTATTTTTTCCTTTAGTGTTTCTACTTAGTGTTTCTTAGTGTTTAGTAGACGCGTGTGCCGTGTTCCCGGCGGTGTTGCGGTTTACTGTTACTTTCTACTTCGTTTTTGTACTTTAGTGTTTAGTAGACTTTTACTTTATTTCATTTACTGTTTTTTTTACTGTTGTTCCTGTTGGTGTTGCCCTTTTTTACTTTATCTCATTTACTGTTCGGTAGACTTTTACTAGAAATTTCAAATTTTTATGAAGCATGTTCACAAATTAGTCATAAGGAAAATTTATATACTTTGGCTCCAGGAGGACAAACCAAAAATGTATATAAAGAAGCTCTATAACTCCCATGTAGGTACATAATTATTCCAACTACAGTGACTGCAGTGAAGTGCATCAGGTCTGCTAGTGTAAAATAATATAATGTAAGTATTTTTGTTCTTGTCGAAACATTGGTAGCCAGATAGAGAGACCGCTAGAAAAAGAACACAAAAACCACGAGGTGAAGGTTTTGAATTCAAGGAGGCCATGCAAAAAAAACCCCAAAATACTATAGCAAGGATTGGAAAACTTGAAATACTTTACTATAATGACTCTACTATGGCAAATTTAGTTTAGGGTTTGATAACTTTGTATTCTGGGGTCCCAAATAAGAAAATCAGTACCATACTGGGACCAAAGGGGGGTGTTACATAAGGAGAGCCATACATGCCTGATGAATGGGCCTTAGCAGCCTCGAAAGCTTGCATTTGTAATCTATTTAGTTAGCCAATAAAAGGTGTCATTTCACCCTACTTTCTCCTGTATCAATTGCTATAAACAACAAGGGTCATATACTGCAATAATAAAACAGTAAAGCTGTTTGTTTCCATTCAAGTATATTTCTCCACAGACAACTCCCATGACTATTTGTAATTGACTCACAACTGAACAACCAACCAACAAGTTATCCATGGCAACTTAAATTGTACTTAACATTTAAAACTACCATAGCAGTATATATACCCCCATTCCCTAAATCACTGCAAAACCCCAAAAATCATCACAGTTTTGTTCCATAGTCTTAATCCCATGGGACTGTTTTAATTTTACCATAGAAACCATATGAACAGAGCTCTCCATGATGTGTCAACAGCATTGTTTATAGGCCACGTCTCATATTGCATTATTACTGCAACAAATACTACAATACATTTAGGGTGTCATCAACAACAATAACAGTTCTTTCTGTAGCACATTTTCATACATAGGATGTAACTCAAAGTACTTTACAAGATGGCACAGAATTCTCCTTTGGAGCAACTCAGCTAATTTTACTACAAAATCATGTCTGCTTAACTAATCTAGGTTGTGGCCTATAGTTTAAGAAACACAGTCAAACCAAAAATGAGTCAAAGCCAAAAATATTAAAAAACAAAGAGTCAGAACTGCCACCAATTGTTCATAATCCTTAACCAAACCAAAATTATTGGTGGCACTTAAATTAAAACAATACACAAAATGGTAACATGTCATAATAATAAAAATGCAATAATTACATTGATGACATAATCTTCATGTAACACAAATACTGTTCTTTGTATTATATTTAAATAACTTACCACCAAAACTGTTCCTTATATAGACACAGTTGAGATAATAAAACAGTAAAATGTGATCATACTCTATAAAAAAAGATTTACTTTTGCAACTGAACATACTATATGTACAGTATGAAATTCTTTTGTTGCTCCCGTTGATTGTTGAAAGGTCTCTTTCTGAGGACCTAGTGGTGTTTGAATACTATGTTGCACTGTTTGTTATGTTTTTATTTTTTTCCATAATGCTAATTTTTTCTATTGTTTATATTTGTGTAGGATTTTCCCCTCCGGCTATCAGGTGTTAATATTAGTATTATAGAGAATGGTAGGACTCTGCTGGGAATGATATTGCTATGCAGTATGCAGCATGTTGTAGTTTTGTACATGCACCAGTGGGTGCCTTTTTTGGTATTGTGGATTGTTCAACTTTGCTTTAGTTGAGAAAAAGGGAAACATTTCAAGATCAAAATGTAGAGGAAAAAGAAAAGAGAATGCAATATATGGTATGTATAAAAGAAATTCATGTGAAAAAACACTGCTTAAGATTAAACTTACATTTGGATGCACATATGGTTGTCTTTCTTGTTTTCATGGTTGGAAACTTGGAGACTTAGTACTAGAAGATTTACAGCATGCTTGTTTAGTTTCAGAACTTGAATCTCTGACACTCATATCCAGTTAGGTTGAAAAAGTGGGGCACTGACTGTGATATATTGCTTAAGGAACTGAACTCTAAAGAAGAATTTTGCCAGTTCAGTCTTCAAGTTAGGCCCCTTTGCAAGATGCTGAGAAATTAATCCACACTTTTGTTTTCAGTTGACTAGATTACTGTAACACTCTCCTCTCAGGACTACCCAAAAAAGACAAAAATCTATTGCAATTCGTGCTGAATGCAGCTGCTAGAATCTTAACTAGGAATAGACAATCCAAGCACATATCTACAGTTTTGATGTCACTACACTGGTCACCTGTGTCATTCAGGACTGACTTTAAAATCCTGCTTATGGTTTACAAAGCCTTAAATAATCTCGCTCCATCTTATGTTTCAGGAATGTCTTGCACCTTACACTCCAAATCATATCCTTAGATCTTCAAACGAGTGTCTGCTTAGAATTCCAAGAGATAAAATTAAAAAAAGTGGTGAGGCGGCCTTCTGCTGTTATGCACCTAAAATCTGGAATAGCCTGCCAATAGGAATTTGCCAGGCTAATATAGTGGAGCACTTTAAAAAACTGCTGAAAACACACAACTTTAACATGGCTTTCTCATAGCTTCATCTTAATTTAATCCTGATGCTCTGTATATTCAATTAATTATCATGATTATTCATGGTGGCTCCAAAATCTGTACTAACCCCTACTTTCTCTTCTGTTCTTTTTCCAGTTTTCTGGAGTGATGATCTGCGCCACCACCACCCGTTTAAAGCACCATGATCTCCTTACATTGATGGATTAAAGGCCAGAAGTCCACATGAAAGTCATCATCAAGTTCTTCCATGAGAACCCTGAATACAATAAGGACTGATTGAACTCATTTATGTTACGTAGAATGCCTACATGGGGCCGGGCAGTCTTGTGGCCTCGGAACCCCTGCAGATTTTATTTTTTTCTCCAGCCATCTGGAGTTTTTTTTTGTTTTGTTTTTTCTGTCCTCCCTGGCCATCAGACCTTACTTTTTTTCTATATTAATTAGTGTCCCTTATTCTAATTTTTACTTATTTAATCTTTTTTCTCTTTCTTCATCATGTAAAGCACTTTGAGCTACATTATTTGTATGAAAATGTGCTACATAAATAAATGTTGTTGTTAACCTCTGATTTGGGCCCTGTCCAAACTACAACATTTTCCTATAAAAATTCAGACATTATTCTCTGTTTTCACTTTTTGTCCACACCCTTGAAAATGGAGACTTTTAAAAACACCAGAGTCAGAGTCATATCCTTCTCAACATGCAACCTTGTAATATGGACAGGCAAAAACGAAGATTTTTGAAAATGTAGACTTTAATCACCATCTGATTGGTTAATGGTTATTAAGTGGCCCTTCCCTGGTTGGATCCTGCTTATTGCTCCATCTGTTTTTCTGCTTGATCACCCTTCATGGAAGAAAACTATAATTCAACATAGCGGCCATAGAAGAGTTGTTTGCCATGGCACTTGTTGTCTTGTTTACCAGTATACACCTAAATTGTGTTTTGTACAGTTCAATGCTGCATACGGGCCAGTGGTGTTACCACCTCTTCAAGGATCTTTTCCCCAATTCACACACCCAGTGTAGGTGAACATCTGCGTACGTCATATACATTTCCGGTCATGTTAGTGTAAATTGGAGATGCTTTCGTGAATAATATGTAAAACACTACCATGGGCAGAGTTTGTTTTAGCTTAAAAATGCCTTTTAAAATAATAATACAGTATTGTGGATGTAGTCTTACTGTATGACCTAAGCAAATCACTCAATCTACCTTTGCTCATATTGTAAAAACAAATCGTATGTGCACAGTTGACCTAAGTACTTGTGCTTTGAAGTTGCCATGGGATGGGGGCTTGCTAGAGAAAAAATGCAATATAAAATACAGATTGTTTGTTTCAGTTTGGTTGTGTGCGTGAGGTGACCAATGTCGCCAGGAAATGGGGAAAGAAATTTGGAAAATGGATAATTGGATGTACACAGCAGGACTTCAATGTCCTAGTTCACGGTTGCAAAATTCACTCAAGGTGTGTTATTTGTGCTGTTTTGGTTTTGAATTGTATTAATCTGGAAACTGTGGTGTAATTTTACCATTGATATATATTGCATTTTGGTAGTTTTCATTAGAAAAAATAAATAGTCTGATCAAATACATTGACTCTTGCCATTACTTTGTATTTATATAAGTAAGGAAAGCACGGTGTTGTTTCAGAATAATTAATTATCTGTTTAAATTGACTTTATACCAGGTTTTTAATTAATTTGACTTGTGCAAGATGTATTTAAGCCAAAAACGTTCCTTTTCTAAAATTGAAAGGGAAACACTGTAGGAAAAAGGCAGCATAAGATATCTATTACAAAGCTGATAAAAGTAAGACAAAAGTGAAACCGCTCCAGGTTTTGTATTTGTTAATGAGCTGTGATTAATATTTACTGAGGTGAACGCCATGAGAATATGATCAGAGATAGGAAAAGACCTGGGCATATGAAGTTATGCTTTGTGGAGCACAACAACTTTTTTTGACATCATTTTCTTTCCATTGTTGCTTAGGCAACCAACCTTGACATTCTAACCTTTCACCCAGAAGCAAGCCTCTCTAAAAATTGGAGACAGGAGTCTTATAACATTTCATCTGCAACTGCTGGTTTTAATTTATATTAAAGTATTTCTATTTTGTGGACAATTTAACTTTGAGGGCACATATTTCATGTATTTGCTTAAAATCTAAATCACATTTTGAACATGTTAAGCACATTCTTTATGTTGTAGAAAGTGGCAAGGTTTAGTAACGACCAAAAGGTCTGAAAATGAAGAGGTAATTGTGAGTTGTTTTTACAATTTTCAATTTTCTGTTACATTCTATGCAAAATTCTGTCTTTAACTGTATGGTCCATCCATCCATCCATTATCCAACCCGCTATATCCTAACTACAGGGTCACAGGGGTCTGATGGAGCCAATCCCAGCCAACACAGGGCACAAGGCAGGGAACAAACCCCGGGCAGGGCGCCAGCCCACCGCAGTTAACTGTATGGTATTAAATTAAAACAACAAGTAATAATGTTAATTGCAAATGGATAAAACAATATACCTATCTCTGCAAACTGTATATAGTTTCCCTCCATCCATTTTATTAACCAATTACCATTGATTGAAGTATGAATGTGGTGCCCGTCAGTCACAGGGCACAAACACACACACACATACACCAACATTCAGGTTTAGAGCTGCTAACTAACATACTGTAACTGCCTGTCTTTTGAGGCCACCCAAAAGGATGCAGGGAGAAAACAATTTATTTTTAAATTCCATGTATAGTAGTAAATAAGGAAAGGGAAAAGACACATCTGGACACCTAAATGTGAAGTAGGAGTAAAGCTAAGGAATCCCAGATGCCTGACTTCTATGCGGTTACAAAAGTGGTTCAATTTTGCAGTATCACACATTTACTATGCCTCCTGCTCCTTGAATTTCAGGGTCAGCTCTGGTGTAGTTACGTCCAAACACGCTATTCCCTGAACTGTGGTTTTAGAGCTGCGGCTGAGTGTTGGGCATTGTCTTAAAACATCTCCTACAAAGTGTTCACATAAAAATAATCACACTTTTGTAGATTTCTTTTCAGCTGTCCTTCCAACATGTTTGAACTAGCAATTTTTAATTCTGCATTTTGGGGTGGAATTGAGGTAGTATTGTTATGTCTCAGAGCACTCAGAAACAATGAAGGTGTGGGGCTTCCAAACAAAAGTCAAGAACAGGCCAGTGTCCTACATAGCCTGTCCAGAAAAGTCTCACGTCACTGCAGCTTGAGTAACTATACCTGGACAAATGGCACCTTGGGCTCAAAATGTTGAAATACATTTGAATATTTCAATAATTGCCACTCAAAGGAAAGAAAAATACTTAAAAACTTCAGGCAGGGGCAAACAATAATCCTCCATGAATCTTTGCGTGTAAACAATATTTATTAATTTGAAAACAAAAAAAAAAAGTAGGGTGGTGCAGTGGTAGCGCTGCTGCCTCACAGTAAGGAGACCTGGGTTCGCTTCCCAGGCCCTCCCTGCGTGGAGTTTGCATGTTCTCCCTGTGTCTGCATGGGTTTCCTCCCACAGTCCAAAGGCATGCAGGTTAGGTGCATTGGCGGTCCTAAAATTGTCACGTGTGTGTGTGCTCTGCGGTGGGCTGGTGCCCTGCCCGGGGATTTGTTTCCTGTCTTGCACCCTGTTCTGGCTGGGATTGGTTCCAGCAGACCCCCGTGACCCTGTGTTAGGGTATAACGGGTTGGACGATGACTGACTAAAAAAAGGTAGCAAAAGTATTAGCTATAAAAAGTCCAATACTAAATATGTAAAATGTAATCCAAAAATAAAAAGAGCCAAAAAAAGGACAAAACCAGATATCCAAGCAAAGAAAGAACTATATTCAATCAACTCTCCTCCAAAGACCATTCAATGAACTGCAAGGAATTCACCTAAAGACTGGACGCAGCTCTGTGTTTTGAGGTATTGGTGACCCCGCATCCTAGTGGTCCACCTGCAAAATACAAGAAACATTGGAGGAAAAAAAGTATGCATAAAGAAACAAACTGATCAAGGAATAAAATAAAATTGTTAGAAAACACTATGATTGCTGAGCCAGGCTCTGGTTCCCAAATAACCCTACTCAGGATAAAGTGGGTTTGGAAAATAGATGGATGGATAAAATACATAACTAGAAAAATGATAAAAATAAGTAATATTAATATAGATGACAATAATCAAAGAATCACAAAAGAACAAAAAAGACATAAAAAAGGAATTTAAAGATAAACTGAGGAGGAACCCTGGCTTAAACAAGAAGTGCATGCCAAATTGTGCATCTTGTTATTGTGCTTCATTGGACAGATTAGTGTTATTTTTATTTCTTGGCTAAGTACACTTATCAACCATTTATATTGATTATGCTGTATGCAGGTACTGTGCTGTTGCCTCATTTAGGGGATGTGACATAGACAGCAATCTTTCTAACCTACTCCTATCTGTCTATGTGGATTGTGTGAGTGATTTTTGACTAGACCTGTTCATAGGTTTGCTATAACAAGGATATCTACGTAAAGTATTTAAGTGTAAGATCTTTACTGTGTCTACATCAAAATGCTGTCATATACATGTTTGTCAATCTGATATCTTTGGGTTACTGCCACTTCTGCCACTTGTAGTAACTGTCATTTACCTTCAACCAATCAGATTGAAATTTTCACAAAGGAGGGACTTTTCACACAAAAACATACAATTTTACTTTTTAATAACTTATTGAAAAACTGGCTTCCTTAGGAACTTAAATGATGAGAGATTTATTTTCATTCATGATCGGTGGCTTTTATGAATGAGAAAGGAAGGGTCTTTTTCTTTAAAGTTGTCATTCTGCATTCTTTTTCATGCATTCTCTGCTTAGTGATATTAGAAGCTTAGTTTCAAGCTGATTAATTGAAGTTGAGTGACTTTTCCGGAACAATAACTGTAATGCTGTTCATGAAACAACAGAAACCCAACAATATCAGATTTGCTGATATTTGTTTATGTTGTGCATCCTGCCCAGGGTTTGTTTCCTGCCTTGCGCCTTGTGTTGCCTGGGATTGTCTTCAGCAGACCCCCGTGAACCTGCAGTTAGGATATAGAGGGATGGATAATGGATAATGGATGGATGGATGTTTATGTTGTAATTTATACAGGCATTTTTGGGTGTTATTAAAGAGCTGTTGCAAAGCTGAATAAGCAAAGCTCAAAAAAGAATTACTAGTTTATTAAAAATCAGAGTGTTTTTTAATCTAAAGAATGTATTTCTCTTCTTCTTTGAGATGCATTGACATCTCAGAATATATGTGAAATATGACTTACTTATCTGCTTTGAATTGCAGCTGTTTCTTATAGAACAATGTAGCAGATTTACTATTAGACAGCAAAATATGTACCTCATGTGGGCTTTGAGTATTAAAAGTTGGCTGCATGTGGTCCGTGTCCAATCAGAGGTACCATGTATCATGGTACATTGACACAGTGGTGTGCTTGTATCATTGTAACTTAAGTATCTTGTGAAGAATATGCATTTTTTTTATTTCAATAGTGATAATGAGAGTAGAGAATAAGTAAAACATCAAAAAATATGTCCACAGTGGATAAAATCACAGAATGAATCTGGACATTTGTTAAACGTTATATAGAGTGCCTATAAAAGTATTCACCCTCTAGACATTTTCACATTTTAATGTAATACAACATAGAATCACAATGGTTTTAATTTGGCTTTTTTGACATTGACCTAAAGAAAAAGACACCCCCTTTAATGCAGCATTTAGTAGATGCATATTTGGCGGCCATGACAGTCTCGAATCTTCATTTTTCTATGCGTTTTTCCGTTTTCTATTCTGCTCAAGATCTGTCAGGTTGAGTGAGCAATTCAGCCACAAATTGTCATCTGGACTCTGACTCAGCTACTTCAGGAGATTAACATTGTCGTTTTAAAAAATTCATGCGTAGCTTTGACTTTATTCTTGAGTTTATCATGCTGCAAAACAAATTTATTTCCAATACACAGATTTCTTGCAGACTACCTGAGGTTTTCCTCATATTTTTTTTTCTCTACACTCACAAGCCTTGCTGTAAAGAAGCACTCATATACAGCATTATGTTGCCACCACCATGCGTCAAGATTGGGATGGTCTGTCTATGACAATCTGCAGTGTTGGCCTTAAGCCTAATATGGAGTTTAGTCTGATGGCCAAAAAGATCAGTTTTGCTCTCATCAGACCATAGAACCTTCTTCCAGCTGAGAGTCAGAGCCCTGCATGTGCCTTTTGGGAAACTAGCTCAGATGTCATGTGTGTTTTTTCTCTTTATCACTTTCCCATTAAACTTCAACTGGTGAAGCATCCGAGAAACAGTTGTATCCACAAAAATCCACTGTTGCTTGTAACTCCTTCAGATCTATCGTAGATCTCTTGGTTGCCTCCCTCACTAGTCTTCTTCTTGTATGATCTCTCAGTTTTTGTGGATAGCCTCCTCTAAGGAGATTTCACCTTTGGCATTTTCAATTTCTTAAAGATTGATTGAACTGGACTCCAGGTTATATTCAGTAACTTGGCCATTTTCTTATATCCATTATCTGACTTGTGCTTTTCAATTGCTCTGAAATTCTTCAATACAGTTTTACAGTATTTGCAACACTTATTGATGAGTTGCCAATTAAATGCAAAAATTCTAAAACTGTAAAAGAAAATAAAAATATGTTCTTATTAGCATTTGGTAAGGGTAGACTTTAGAACATTAAAAAGGTTTAGATGAGAACAGACCATATAGACCAACAAAACAAGCCAGTCCTATCCACTTAATTCCTTAAGATAACAGTAATTCCAGTTTTGATGGTCTCTAAAGTCTTACTGTCTACCACACTACTTGGTAACTTATTTCATATGTCTACAGTTCTCTGTTTGAAGGAAATGTTTCTAATGTTTGTGCAAGATTTACCCTTAACAAGTTTCCATCTGTGTCCCTATGTTCTTGTTGAAATCATTTTAAGGTAATGTCTCAATCCACTGTATTAATTCATTTCATAATTTTAAACTCTTCAATCATGTCACCTCTTAATCTCCTTTTGCTTAAACTGAAAAGACTAAGCTCTTTTAATCTTTCTTCACAATTCACCCCCTGTAGCCCTGGAATTAAGCCTAGTTGCCCTTCTCTGGACTTTCTCCAGTGCTGCTACGTTCTTGTTGTAGCCTGGAGACCAAAACTGTCCACCGTACTTCAAATGAGGCCTCACCAGTGCATTATAAAGTTTGTGCATAACCTCCTTTGACTTGAACTCTACAAAGTGTTCGAAATAGCCTAATAAGGTTTGAAGAGACGCTAGTCATGAATCTTAACTACATATTGAAAAGGCAATCTGATAAAATTGCTTAAAGGATTGTATGCTGGTAAACAGCAATTTAAATTTCTTGTCTCCTTTGTTACTCAGTTACAATTTTATTCCACTTTTTAATAATTCCATCAAGAATGTTGACTTTTTTTTAAACAGTTTGGTTCTAGCCTACTTGAATATTAATATTTTTACTGAATTCAAGTCAATTAATCTTCTTCGGGTCTTTATTGACGTTTTCTGAATCTGTTTCTGCTGTTTTTTTAAACATCCTACAGGTCTTTACATAGGTAAGCAATCATACAGCACAATTATACCACCAACATTTTCCTTCGTAGGGAATGTGTTAATGTTTATCTTTATTTTAGTTGTATTTATTACATTACAGGAATAGAAATCATAACTAATAAAGAGGAATGTACATACAGTATATGTAATAATAATAATAATAATACATTTTATTTATACAAGGCACCTTTCTGAGAACTGAAGGACACCAAACAAACAATAAATAAATAAAAGACACAATTATAAACAACTGCATACAACAAATGATCTCAGCCTCCTCAGAAAATAGTGGTGACTCTCATACTTCTTGTTCAAAGTTCATAAATAAAGGGGTCATATACATTAAAAAACTACAGCTTGCCAACTTTGTCAGTTCAAGCTTCGAGATATGAAAATTGAAGTTGTTTTAAAATATGACTATTTAATATTTTGGTTTCTGGTAAATATTTCCAAATTTGTACTAGTTGGCTCACTATCAGCATATACTGGTATTTTATAGACAAACTAGCAAACTGTAGTTGTAGTTGGCATTTGCTTTGAAGTTTTTCAAAAAATGAGTTATATTTCACCACTCTCCTATGAAGGGAAAATTTGTTAAGCATCCAGACTATTGCTGAATAACCAGCTTCTCTTGTCTTGATGATTGAAAACTTGAATTCCTTTTAAAACCAGATAGACCTCTTATAGGCTTCCTGACTTGTGATATTCTTGGCTAGACTCAGATATTTATTGTAAACCCTGGTGATAGGAGTCACCCATGTGGCAGCTCTCAACAAACATATATCACATTTAAAAATGATAGTTTTGTTACATAAAAGTAAACACAGGGAGTTGTTCAAAGTACAAAACAAACAATGTCATGTACGCACACTTAGCGGTCATCCACACAGCTCCTGCGATGTGCGTGATCCCACAACTTCATGACAGGGGGCACTCTTGCTGTTAGTAACTGCCATGTTTCCTTCTTCTGCAGTATCACAGTATTCTTAACTCTTGTCATCTGCTGTCTCTACAGACCCTGATCTCTCTACTTACTTACTCCCAGTAAAGAGTTTGTCCTACTAAGCTTAAGAATTTATTGTTTGGTTCACAAAGGCAAAAAAGGCAGCAACTTAGTGAGTATTTACTAAAGTCAATTAAACTGTAAAGATTTTTTGGAACTATCGCATCTTCTGAGTATCTTGCTGTGGTTATTCAAGGAGTGTTGCATGATCTCGTATTGACCATTTATAGACCTCCAAAATATAATGCATCTTTTTTGAGGAATTCTCATACTTGGTATCTATAATAATAACTAACTATGACAGTTTCTTAATTGTAGGCAATTTCAGTTTTCATGTGGATAAACAGTGTGACCTGAAAGCAACAGAATTCATGAACACTGCACTCTTCATCTTAGTAAGCACATCAGGCAGCCCACACATAAGGGAGGACACACAGTGGATTTAATGATTTCAAAATAATTAAAAGTTGACGTGAGGCAGGTCACGGATATCGTAATATCATGCCATTTTTGTGTATTATTTAATGTAGAAATAGTATTAATTAAATAAATTATTTATATATATATATAATAAGGGCGGCACGGTGGCGCAGTGGTAGCGCTGCTGCCTCGCAGTTCGGAGACCCGGTTCACTTCCTGGGTCCTCCCTGCGTGGAGTTTGCATGTTCTCCCCGTGTCTGCGTGGGTTCCCTCCCACAATCCAAAGACATGCAGGTTAAGTGGATTGGCGATTCTAAATTGGCCCTAGTGTGTGCTTGGTGTGTGGGTTTGTTTGTGTGTCCAGGATTGGTTCCTGTGTTGGCTGGGATTGGCTCCTGTGACCCTGTATTCGGATTCAGCGGGTTGGAAAATGGATGGATAGATATATATATATATACATATATATATATTAAAAACATTATCTTGATACATCTGCAGCTTCAGTGTTTGCTAGTATTCTAAACAATGAGTCCAATTGTAGTGCATGCCTTAATAATGCTAATAGTGTAACCAGTAAGGTGGAATATTTTAATGCTAAAGTGAGAGCTGCTGCTGACATAGCGGCCCCTGAAAAGACTATTATGAAATCCTCCAGAATTATTATAACTTGGCCACCAAAAGAGTGTCTGATTTAAAAAGAACATGCCAGAGAGCTGAGCTTAATTTGAGAAAAACTAAACTGAAAGTCCTCTATGAAATATTGAAGGCAGAAATACCAATATAACAATGCTGTTCACCTTGAGAGGCAGTCCTGTTTCTCTAAAATTATAAATGATAATAATGGTAATCCAAAAGTTTTTTTTCTTATCTATTGATCGTCTTTTAAACCTAGCTCCCTCCATGGAATGCCTCCTAAAAACTACTAGTGAAACTTGAGAGGCTTTTGCCATATTTTTAAAGCAGAAAATAAATGATATTAGAAACAATATAGTGCATTCCCCTCAAAACTAATCCTGTTGAACTTCAGCATGCCCTTTTAAACATTTTTCTTTCACTGGAATAGATCCACCAAAATTACTTATATTAATTATATAATTATTTCTCAGCTGAAACCCTCCGCCTGTGTCCTTGACCCAGTACCAACAGACTTTTTTTAAAGAAGCCTCTGATGTTCTAATTGATAGTGTACTTGACATTGTAAACTCATCATTAGATATGGAGACCTTCCCTGATTGTCTAAAGGCTGAAGTTGTTAAACCCCTCCTTAAGAAAAATAACCTTGACTCCTCTGTCTTTGACAACTTTAGACAAATTTCTAATCTGCCTTTCTTAAGTAAAATTCCAGAAAAGGCAATTTTTAAGCAGCTAACTGATTATTATCTGTTCTTGTTCTCTTAGATTTAAATGCAGCATTTGCCACCATAGACCACAATAATCTATAAATTGCCCAATTGTGAAGAAGTGTGTTAAATTGATTTGTCTTACTTAACATGTAGGAAAATTCTTTGTTAGTTGTGGTGATTGTACTTCGGACACCCATTATATTGTATATGGTGTACCACAAGGATCTATTCTGGGTCTGCTGCTTTTTTCAGTCTGCTGTACATGCTTCCATTAGGTCAGATTATCTCGAAGCACAAGGTGAGTTACCACAGCGCTGACACTCTTGGCTCTAGGATCCAAATTCTTAGCAGTATTTCCAATTGGATGAAAAGCAACTTTTCACACTAAATAAGGAAAAACACAAGTCTTAGTGGCTGGCAAATATAAAATTAGAGAGGGTTTTAGAAATAAACTTGTTCCCTTAGGTTTAAAAGTCAAGGCGGAAAACAATGTAGGGTTAATAATTGACTCTGACCTAAACTTTAAATTGCAGATTAACCAGATCACTAGGACAACATTTTTTCATTTAAGGAATATAGCAAACATTGGACCTCTTATAACCATACAATACGCTGAAAATTTTGTGCACGCTTTTCTTTTTGTTCAACTAGATTACTGTTATGCAGTCCTAACAGGACTACTTAAGAAAGACATTGATCAATTACAATTAGTGCAAAATTCCACAGCCATAATCTTAACTTTAAAAAGAAAATCTGAGCACATCTCACCAGTTTTAGATTTGTTATATTGGTTACTTTTGTCATTCAGAATCAAATTTAAAATACTACTAATTGTTTATAAAGCCTTAAATAGTTTTGCTCCATCCTATATTTTGGAATGCCTGTCCCCCTATACTCCAAGTCATAACCTTAGTTTTTCTAATGGTGGTCTGCTTATAATTTCAAGAGGTAAGCTTAAAACCTTTTGCTGTTATGCACCAAAAATGTGGAATACTGGAATTCCAAATTGTGGAAATTTTAAAAAACCTCTAAAAATCCATTATTTTAATTTGTCTTTCTTGTAGCTACATTTAGTTGTATTCCTAACAGACTACACAGACATAGAATTATCATATTCTTCACGGATCTGCAATCTTTACTAATTTCTTCTTTTCTCGTTCTTCTGTGGTAGCTATCTATGCCACCACCACCTGATCAAGGCACCATGCAGCCACCTGTGATGATGGAATGAAGATGGATGCCCCAACTGTCCATGAGACCAACTTTATCAAATCCTAACATGTAAAGCCTGAAAACAAAGAGGTATTAATTAAGAAAATGTATGTTAGGAAGAATGGCTAGTGGGGGCTGGGTGGTCTTTTGGCCTTGGAACCCTTGCAGGTTTTGTTTTTTCTCCAGTCTAATTGGAAAACTTGCAGGGAAAACCTGGGGGTTGGTGGCAGGATTGGCACTCCAGCCACTGTAAAAAAACCTCACACTCTTCAGTGTGGTGCTGAGCTGTCACCCATAGCATGGCTGCACTTGGAACTCAATCCAGGTGGTTTGTCGTGTGGTGGGTGCGGCAAAGCATTGTAACAGCACATACTCCCAACCTCTTCTGTCGTCCCAGCCATCTGACCTTATCACCAGACTCATCCTTAGAGACTTACATCATGACGCTTGTATAAGGATGCTACTCTTCAACTTCTTATTTATCTGTTTTTAAGATTGTTTAGGCTAATTTGTTTTTTTCTTTCTTTGTTACTTAATCTTTAATATTATTCCTAATCTTTTTTGTTTTCTTGTAACTTTCTTTTTAACAAGATGTTGTTGTTGTTACGAACCTAAGCCTTATTTTGGAGTTATATCCTCCATTCCCTGAAATCATTTCCAGAGTAAGAAGGGGAGATCTTTTAGCTCTGGGAACATCAGCTAGTACTTCTTTTACCAGGTCTTTCTGTCTTAACACTTCTTAGTCTTCAATTGCCTTTAAAGGCAGAGATCTCCAGATCAGTGTCCCAGCTGACAGTTCCACTAGAGGGAGGTCATTGTATCTTATGTTCCATTTGAGGACTATATGAATTCTAGAAGCCTGTTGATATTCTCTACCTAACTTTGTTATTTCCTCTCTAGACAATCTTTCTTTTGTTATAAGTTGGGCAACCATTGCTGGTTGAACTGTTGTCTACCAAGGAAGCATTTCATGATTCCATCCAAGGTGAATTTTTTTCTTTTGTATGTCTTTTGCCATAACTAATACGTTTCTGACACACACAACACACAAGCAGGGATACCATTATCATAGGTGCTTCTACCCTGATGATACCCCTTGATCTTGACCGTCTCTGGACAGCTGGGAATCTCCTCAAACTCTGTTCTACAAAAATGAACAGTTATGTACTTATTTTCTTAATTTTCTTGTAAGAGACTTGTGTTTTGTGGATATACAAAACCTAAAACATTCTCTTCTCTCCTTGCTCTAATTATTTTTTTTAATTAACTTTACCTTGAATTTTGATCTAATGCTATTAATTAACTTTACCTAACTTTATCTTTCCTCTGCATGTTCCTTTGTCACAAACACATACTTTTTTGAAAAGCGAGCTACGCCCCGTTGGACTTCTCAGATAGGTACACACTTATTTTCAGATGAATTCTCTGTCATATGCTGCATTATTAATAGAGACAAATCAGAGTACAGGAAGGTTGTCTTAAATTTTGTCTGGTGGTGCAGACTCAACATCAGCAAGACAAAAGAACTGATGGTGGACTTCTGGTGTGCCAAGGAGCCTCTGAGACCAGTCAAAATTTGGGAGGGAAAAAGTGGAAGTAGTGATGAGCTACAAGTACCTGGGGGTTCATATAAAACAGCAAACTGGACTGGTTTGGCAACTCAGTGGCACTGTATAAAACTTCTTTCAGAGAAGACACAGGTCTTTTGATGTACTGTATGCAACAAGCTGCTGAAATTCAGTTCATAGTAGTCATTTTGGTGTTCTATGCTTCAGTGTCCTGGGTAAGCAACCACAACACAAATGAAGCACAATGCCTGAACAAACTTATCAGGAAAGTCTGCTCCATTTGAGGACAAACCCTGACATGCTGAAAGCTGTTGCGGAAAGGAGGTTGGTGGCAAAATTTGATGCCATTATGAAAAATACCTTCCATCCCCTACAGGAGCTCTCTTGGAGCTCCTTTAGCCACCACAGTTTGCTAAGAAGCACCTCCGGGGTGTCTTTTCTGCCCACAGCTATCAGGCAAGTCCATGCATCCTCCCAATGCACTTGTTAAATTCATTTTTAAAGATCTACACAATATCTATCTATCTATCTATCTATCTATCTATCTATCTATCTATCTATCTATCTATCTATCTATCTATCTATCTATCTATCTATCTATCTATCTATCTATCTATCTATCCGTTAACTGGCCTGTGAGTCTGTATCTTTGCTTCTTATGTTTCAGCCACTATATGCACCTGAATTTCAATTTGGGATTTATAAAGTTTATCTAATTTAATGTAATTTAATCATAATGCATGCAAATAGACCACATAACAAAACTAATACTGAAACTTCAAAGGGCAACTGATTTTCACAAATACTATTTAAATAAGTCACAGCTTTAGATTAGAGTACTCACAAAATGATTAAGTTACTGTTTTTACTTCTATAGAATTCCATTTTCACTTAGTACTGACTTTCGTTTTTTGGATATGGATTAATAGAATAATCCCAGATTAAGATTTACCTGTTCTGATTAAAATTGTTTTAATGTACTTTATCTTACTTTGAAAAGACTGTAGCCATACTGTGTGTTACTAATATTATTATTATTATTATTACAATAAATTTCTTATTTAAATTGTTTTATAACTATTATTCATTATTAAGATGCAAAAGAGACATATTTATTGTAAATGTAAATACACTACCTATCATTAGGTGAAAAATGAGTTATTTTTGTTCATTCAACCATCAGAAACAGGTCTGTTGCCGTCAATGGTCTACAAATCCTGTCATTTCTTTGGATTAGGTTAATGGGAAATTAAATTTTCTTCTGTGCTAAGAACAAGCCCTCGAGCCAGGGTTTTAATACTCCAGGAGAGTAACAAGTTTCTACACTGCTCCATACACCCGATGGCTAAAGACAATACTTTAATTAGTACTCTTGTCAGTCTTGTAAAATTTGTCAGTAGTAAATAACTGAAAAAAATGAAGACTGAACAGTCTTCCCAGGTAAAAAAAAAAATCTTGAAAACTACATTGTAGAATTTTTTAGACAAATATTCATTTTATTAAGTAAACTTCTCACCTTATTGTTGTACTTTTGCCCATAACACGTCAGTACTAGCTTTGTGATTTAATTAAAATCTGATGCCCTGTCTTTGCAGCCAGTCAAGGAAGGAAGAAAGAGCTTTTTTACATTTTTTTTCTGCCTCAAAAAAAATATCCTTTTGTAAAAACTATTATGACACTTGAGAAGACTGGAAGTTGCGCTTGTTTAATTTGTTCCTTACATTACAGAACAGGCTCAAAGAAAGTGGCAGGAATTTCATAGGTGGACTCTTCAGCTGGAGTGTACCTTTTGGAAGAAATTTGTGTTGATTTTATGTTCAATGAGGAAATGAGAAATACCTTAGTGATCTAATAATTAAAACACAAACTAAGTGATGCTGTAGATGCAAATCATTCCAAAACAATTATTAGTGAAAAAGTTCAAGTTCCCTGACCTGTAAATGACTTTTTTTTTGATACTTGGGGTGTTTGTACTTTGAAAATGTCTGCCTAAGGGAAAGTGTGTTAAGAAGAATATACTGTATATATTGTCTATTTCCAAGCCTGGGGGGAAGGCCATGGTTTCCTGTGCCACAAATTCCCAGCTCCTGTCTGCAGGCAGGTACACAAAGCTCCCTTTAAGGTTGCTTGAATTATGCGGTGAGATGAAACATGGCCACTGATGGTTAACAGATCTGTCCCCAAAGACTCTTGTCCTCAGAATACAGAGTTTGTTTACACTCTGTGAAGCTTTTAGCATTTTCGAGCCTATTAGAAGATTTGGCCAGTGTCCATGCTGCTGATTGCCATGTTCCCAGACCAGAAATGTCAGTTACCACTTTTGTTCCTTCATCCGCTGGTTAAATCCTTTGTAATGCTTTCACAGAGTGCACTAACCTTCACTGTTAACAAATATTTTCATCGTTTTTTTCTTAATTTTGTATTTGTCACTCTTTGACATCTTTAAACATATAATATAACTTAAGATTTAAAAGGTATTACTACATATATTTGTTAAATACTCTAGATTGAAAGGGCTTTCAGAATAAAAGAGGTCTCTGGATTTCAATCAATACATTCATTTTCTCTTTTATGTAATATTTGAATAATGACTATGTATAAAAATATAAATACATTTTACTTTTCATAATATTTAAACAGTATTACTATAAAATATTCATTATTATGATATGTATTTCTGATATATCCCAGAATGATCTACTGCCCTGTACAAGAGATACCCTGGTGGATTTGGTATTTAATAGAAGGCTTAAGATTCTGTATTTTAGCACAGTGTACTGCGGTTGGAGCTACTTGTGAGATAGTTCACATAAAGTTTTAATGTATTTTTCATTTGTTCTGATTAGTTGTTACAAAAAACTTCTCACTACTCCTTTGGTAGGTACTGAGCACAGCAAGAGAAATACTAGCATCACAATTAACAACCTAGTGGCATATTCATAAGGTCCTATTCATAACTACTAGCTATTAAATTATTACTATCATGAGTTTCAAAATCTTATGAGACATAAATACACACACACACACACACACAGGTAGACCTTCGCTAATCTGCCTCCCTAAAATCCAGCTTCTTCAGTAATCCAGCAGTAATGTTGGACGGATACTAAATTTTTGACTTTTTTTTTTGACCTCAGCAATTGGGTCCCCCTGGATGTCACAGACACACTGAAGCAATAAGGAATAAGAGAGAAGGAAGTCCTCTCTGAACTCCAAATTGTGCTGGAGTTCACACCACATTACTCTTCATAGCCGCCTCCCTGGTGCCATCACATTGCGCTGAACCAAAACAATAAGTATGGGGTTCCTGGGAATTTGTGATCACTTTGAATCAAGGGAGGGGGGCCACAAGTCCCAAGAATGCCAAAGCAATAAGGGACAATTGTCGGTGGGGGGTTGTAGTGGGCAATTATGAGAAAGCCAGACATTTGCTCTTAGTCTTCTGGTACCAAAAACACCAAAATGCTGGTACCATACTGTTTTAATTTTGGGTGTTTCAGTACCTTTCCAGTACAGGTACAATAATTTAAATTTCACATGCTTTTTCATTTAATGTTTCTGTACAACACAGTACAACATCAGTTTTTCTAGAAGGATGTACCTTGAGCTACAGTACTTGGCTGGACAGCTGCCTTTTCAATTGTGGTTGCCTTTAGACAAAAACCAACCCCCTCACCGTGAAACACCACAAGATGCAGTACACACATGACAGATCTGTGTATCACCAGTCACTTGAGAGAGCAGACAAAGAAGACCAGAGATGTCTGACTCTCAGCCTACACAGCATATGGCCTGGAAATAAATGTCATTAAGGCCCAGACCATCTTCCAACCTGCTCCAGACTGTAAGACACAAATGCTGAAATCAGACTCTGTGGTTCCAAGTCTGACGAAGGCACACATTTTCCTTACCTCAGTAGCATCCTTTCTTCTTGTGTCACTGTTGATGCAGGATATGTGCAGCCTACTGTGTGTATGGGACTCAGCACCTGCTACTACACCCTCTAATTGGAGGCCAAACTCGCAATCTGCAGTAGCCATCAGCACTTTCCTGTATGACTGGACCTCTTACCAACCACAGCATTCCATAAGAGTAAGTTTTGATTTTTCGTCAAGGTTCAGTGAGAAGACAGGATCATCAAAAATGAGATCCTCCACTGATCATGCAGGACCAACATCAAGACTATCATTGTCTACCAAAGTTGACTATATGATTAAAATGTCTGCCATGTGACAGATTCTCATCCCTGAGTTTCCTCAAGGAAACACACCATGTAGGAGTCCCATGAAGAGGTTCAAGGACTATCTGAGAGGGAATCTCACTGCTTGTGGCATTCCCTTAGGTGATCTAAAGCTTCTTACTAAAAATAAACTATTCTGGACGAGAACCATAACAAAGGTGCTTGAGAAAACTTTGATCTTACTTGAGCCTTTACATTCACCGAAAAGCCTATGTCAGGAAGGGAAAACGAAAGGGTACGGGTACACTTCTCAAAACAAAAAAGGCCTATTATCATCTATACATATGCATTTTAAATCAATGTATTTTAAATAGAAAACACTCTTCTGGTGTCTCTCCATACCTTGAATAATGTCAACACACAAAGTATTTTAAAACAGTTCTATTTATTTTAAGGATGCATTGCACAAGGGAGGGATCATCAGTGGAAGAACCCAAACTAAAAAACAAAACACACAAGTGAGAGTGATCTTTAAAACCTGTATGAACTGTACCAGCTTTTCAGGACTATCCTCAGCTGTGGAGCAGTGTTACTAAATATACAGCAGAGTTACAGTTATAAGTTTTTGGTACTTTCTTTTGCATTAACATTCTCTCTCTTCTGACACTCCTGTATAATTATTATTAAACATAATGATAATTATAATAAGTCCATAGTAATTCTGCCAATAGTTTAGTCATTCTCAAATGCGACAAATTAGGGTCTCGAATGGACACTGAATGGAACGCAGGAAACAACCCTGGACAGGGTGCCTTGCCAATAGGCATATGTGGAATGGTATGTAATTACAAAAGGTTAAATGCTCTGTCTTCTAGAGAAGGCATGGATACTAAGAAATAACACACAGGGGAAAAAGAGATTATGTTTTTGAACCTATTAGAAAACAACAATAGCTAAAATAGCTAATAAAATCAAAGAAAGAAAGGTAATTAGCATAGATCATATTATATGGTGTAAATGACTGCTATGGCAACGAAAGGGGAGTAACCAAGATTAAAGGATTGACTAGAAGTGGAATAAGGAATGGTCATAGGTTACCATGAAGATTAGGGGAGAAGAGTTGAATTTCAGTTGAATTCAGTATTAGCCAGCAATCCAAATAAAGAAGTACCCGTACTGCAATCTATACAATACATGATTATTTATTTGACCTCCAACGAAAAAAAAAACAAAAAACTGGAATGTATTGTCAGCCATCATGCTCAGTGCTGACAAATGTCTTCCTGTTTCAGAGTCTGATGATATACTGTTAACTCAGACCTCATTTGGGCCCCCTGTTGCAAGCAGCTGTTACTGTTCATGTTATCGCACATGATTTCTCCAGCTTTTTTAATGTAAATTATCTTAAAAGTCACAAAATGACAATGTCTTCTTGATATAACATTTTTTAGAACTATATTAGACAAATCAGATTTATGAACAAATGTAATAAACTTTGGACCGATATCAAACATATCTCATCACTTTAAAGTCTTAAAGCAAAATGTAGCCTTCCAGCTGCAGTCTTATGCTACCTGAGAAACATTTGGTGTAGCCATCTTCTTAGTCATTGAAACACACTAGTAAAATTCTAACAGCATCCAAAGCAGGAAACAGTGCAACCATTATGTTTAAAACTTAAAAACCGTGTTTGGCAGGCATAATAGACCACATGTTCTCATAAAAAGATGAAGGATGGTTTATTACATATGTAATAAATTATGTTATGTAAGTACAGACGTCTGATAATAATGTTGTATTATTTCCTGTCTGAAGTTATTGTCATGATTGTGAACATGTATATATCAATGTCAAGCTGGACTTATTTTGAGACACCAACAAGCTAGACAAGTAATGTGTTCCTTTAAAGTGGGTAGTGACATCTTTTACATATTCTGCAACTCTGTGATGGCCCGTGTAATATTCTGTGCTTATGGTGTTCTGGGCTGGTAACATCAGTCCAAAAGAGGTCCACTGAACAACCAGAAAGCAAATTAAAAAGGCAGGCTCAGTTCTAAGACGTTCCTCATGACCCTTACCTGGATAAGCAGTTTAGGAAATGGATGGACCTAAACTATATGCAGTATTTATAATACATAGTACTTTCATATTAATAAAAAACAACAATGGCTCAATAGCAAGTATGCAAGTAATATGAATGGAGAGTTAAATACTAAGTTGAAAGAAACAGGTAAGACTTGATTCTAATATTAACTAGAAAGGGAGTTCAATACAATTGGACCAAAACCTGTTTCTCTAAAAGGCTTTTCTTGATGATTAGATGCCAATAAAAGCAGGGCATCAGAAGAAAATCAAACATTGCTTTTGACTTAACAGTGAATCAGAAAAGGTTTTTATACTTTAAAGTCAAATGCATTTGTTTAAATTTGAAGTGCTAATAGCTGAAAATGCTTTGGAATAATATGATTTTGAAACTTTTGATCAGGTTAAAAAAGGACTATACAAAACCAGTTTCCCTTTATCTGTGATTATAAAAAAAAGCAATCTCCGTCCACACAAATGTTCTCATATTTTTTACAAAAGTATCTCCATCCACAATAAAAGGACCAAAAATGAATGTGATGATGTAGACTTTCGTTAACACTGGGCAAGTGGGTGTTGGCAGTCAAATCCTTAAAGACACGGAAATGCCGCCGGCCACAGGATTTAGTGTTAAAGTGTAGTGATCGGTAAATTACTTGTCTTTAAACATGTTTGCAGCATTCATGCCTTATAAAATGCAATTTAGATGCATACAGGTAATCAACCCCAACAAGCACCATAGGAAGCAACTCTTCTGTGTCCATTATGTTGGAATATGGTTTTCCTCTGTGACAGGTGAGCACCTGTACACAAGCATAAACAAATCAGAGCACAATTAGAGTCTGCATTTTGAAAATTATGCGTTTTCACTTATTCACACTGCAGTGCAAGCTGGTATTTTCAGAAGTATTTGCTTCTGGAGAGTGTTTTGAAAAGTCTCAGTTTTCAGCGTTTAGAAATGGTGGAGTAATGTGGACAAAAGGTGAAAATGGATACTAATGTCTGTGTTTTTAAATGAAAGTGTAGTAGTGTAGATGTAGCCTTTACTGTTTTTGAAGATCACTTTAGAGGCCTTTACAATAATCTTAACAAATACAAATAGAACTGTAGATAAGGGTTGCAGCAGCAGCAGAGTGGTCTTTGATGAAAATTGTGTAATTTACAGGTCATTTTTATGTGTAATTCAGAAAGATGCTCTGAATCAAGAGACACATTCATGTTTCTTATTGCTACACTAAAATTTAGACAGAAAGGAGCAAACAGCAGAAACAGAATAATTCCAACATACAATGCTAAAGGTTTGTTTTTGCTTTATTTTGCATTATAAATTTAGTATTTTAATATGAGTTTAATATGCGTTGAGAATTTTTTAGTTAAAAAATGTAACTGCAGCAAACAATGTCAAGTGTATTTAAAAAGTTATAACTTCAAATTAGATCAGCACAGAGTTGTTATGTAAATTGAAACTTAGGGTTAGGTTTAGGGTTAGGGTTTGATGTAATCACTGAGAATAAATTCTCAATTCTGTTTTACTGTTTGCTTCAATATGTGTTTATGTATGTAAATGTGTAAGGTTTTTTACTTTATTACTTTCTCAAATCAGTATTTGCTAGTGCTCTTTGACTTTAGTCAGTGAGGAATGCTACAGTATTCTTGAATAAATAATTGAATTGAACTGAATCACATCTTCTAACAAAAAAACATAAATACATGCTGTTGCAAATCAAACAATATGCTGAGTAAACAAGTCAAATTTGAACTTACTTTCTCACATTACCAGATGTTAATTTTGGTACAAATTAAACAGTGCCTTTGAATAAAAGAAGCTCATAACAACAGTAAAGCAGAGAAGATGAACGATTATAGGTTGGGTCTGATTTGCAGCTTCAGGCAGAGGTGGATCTACCATCAGAGCATTCTGGGTTCGCGCCCAGGAGTCCATGATGGCAAGGGACTTTTCACCAATAACCATTTACGCCCGATGAAACGATTGAGTTTCCACAAGTCAAAATAACCAAGAGGGAAGGGAATGTTCACCTCCCACCCAATTCAATGAAATGATCGATTATCCTTGAGTGACCAAAGGGGGAAGTGCTCGGGGGCAGATGAAGCAATCAAGTTTTGCTCTGAAATCAAGAGTGAAAAAATGCCACACTGTTTTAAACAACCTGCTGTCCATGTACTGTATTGTTAAAAGTATGATCAGCTCTCTGTTAAGGAGCTAAGTAACCCAGAGACCTGTAGGGGTCTTAATCCAATCTTGATTTTGGGGCTTGCACATCTTGTATCATTGAGTGCTACTGAGTACATATAATATACTAGAAACTTAAGAATTCAGGGAAACCTGTCAAAAAATAAAAATTCAACTGGAAATGGACCTAAGAGCACATCAGTGGTCTAAAAAGGCTGTGTAAACTAAACAGTTAAAAAAGAAGAAATGGAGAGTTTGGATTGGCTTTATTAGAGGCCTTATTTAAATCCTCGTGAAATGTAGTAAAAGCTCCACATGCAAGGAAGTCCTCAAACATTCTTCTCCATTGAGTACTGTACAGTTGATATGATCATCTCATAGCTTCAAAAACAGCTCTCACTGAATTTTTTCTTTCGAGGGACACAATTGAATCCATGGGTACATTCAATTTTTTCCATTCTAGCAAAATGCATTTCTGTTGATTGTTGATGAATGAACAATTGTAAAGTGCAATATTTCAAGGTCATTTTTGGACTAGTTCATTTTAACAAGAGTCACATTTCCATATATTTCCCTTATATTTAAAAACATTTCATTATTCTTGGTCTGCATTTATTAAGTATGAAATACGTTCACCACAGTACTCTGTTCATCACACCTATCTATTTCTCTTGTACTCTCCATGACTTCTTGCTCAACAGAAACGTGGATAGCCATGATGGCAGAACCCACCCTATAATCTTTTTTACTCTTGTCCTCATTCAAGCCATCTAGTCTTTCCAAATATCAAAACATGTATAAAAAAGATTTTGTGTAAGATCTGCTGATGGTTAAGGGCGTCCCTGATCAAAATGTGACTGCTGTGGTAAAGTTTTCATTTTGATCTGCAGTTTCATTTACTCTAAATAATCAGCACTCCACTGTATCTTTTAAAATGAAAAATTAACAGTTGGAAGAATAACTGAAAACTTATGTGATTTTCAAGATTTTTCACAACTACTTTAGCAATGTTCCAGCTTGCTAGAGGTGTTTGCCATTCATTTCTTGAAAATCATGAAAAAATATTTCTAAAGCCCTACTGTATTTTCAAAACAGAGAATAGTACAAAAGGGTAACTTCCTCCATAAGTACTCTATGTTCAACATATAATGCTATATTCTAAAAAAATCAGTGTGATCGTGTTTTGACATTTATATGTGTATGTCCTAGGGCTTGCTTCCATTCAAATACTAAGGGTGTGTCATAAACCTGGTTACAGTTCAATTATTCCAAACACCGGATTTTATTCCAATGTGACAGAGTAAATGCAAGAGAAATGAAAAGTTCAAATGGCAACCTTACCTCAAGCACCATCATTAAGGGATGGAGAGCTATTTGTTTTCCCTTTGTCAAACTGCAATGTAGATATTTAGGAATAACCCAGAATAAAAATACTTAATATTTAACACCTTACCTCTGGTTTGTTTGGAAAGTGTTTTAAAGTAACATAAAATATCACTAACATCTCTACCAAATGATTAACCATTCACCTATAAACCTAAACTTTATGATGTTATAGCTATGTAACATCTAACGCCAATCACAAACATGGCCATTATGAATAGCCTGATAAATAGCATACAACATGTTCAATATCTTGGTATACAGGAATCTTCACCCTTTAATCAAAAGCTGACATCTCTTATGTTAAAAGACCATTCTAAAATTTGGGGTCAATAGGGCTAAAGGTTCTACTGCTTCAGTAGAAGGCTTGGCGTGGTTTTGGAGTATAGTATTTAATAGGTTTTGTAAGGTAATGCAAGTCTATTCCATTTACAACTTTACATGTCAAAAGGAATATTTAAAAACCGGGTCTAAACTTAACTGAAACTCAGTGTAGCTATGAAGTTATTTAATCATAATTCTTAGCTCTAGAAATGTGTTTCTCAGAATGTGGTCCACAGATGACCAGTGGTCTCCAAGTATTAGTTACGTTATCCTCCAGCTAACAATCAGCAGAGCAAAGTGACTTAAATCACTCAGATACATTAGTCGCTAATGTACTTACTTAGGCAGTTATTTTTAACAATCAGGGCTGCTAGCCAACATTGATGATATTTTATGAATATACTTATTAGATGAGATTCATAAGAAATGTCTTTTAAAATTACCACGTTGAGCACATCTTGTAACCTTGTTTGCGGATGGTAACAACTTTTACCTCAATTCCACACCTTTCTGCTTCCCCCCTGTTTACTTGCTGTAGTTGCCCCTCTTCAACCTTTCTTCAACCTGAATTTCTTTACAGTCCAGACAATCTTGTTTACCGTGCAGGTCTCTCTTCTAAACTCACTTTGATGTTGGCTTCGACAGTCCACATCTGGTTATCACAGTCTTTTAACTCCTTGCTGCATCAGTGCTGACAGACTGCCTATTGTTAATCGATCTTTGTGGCTCCGAGGTTTTTATGAGTCACTGGCTGAAATCTGGGACTTTTGAAATGCAAATCCAGCAACGTTGGAGGTGAATCTTAGATGTTTTCACATAAATATCTTTCAGAAAATAAAACTGGCAAATGTATCAGAATTACATTAACAGGTTTCAGACTCAAGTGGTCTTTTGTTAGATTTGACTTTAGCAAAGTGATCCTCAGTCCAAAGCACTTTGAGTACCAGATCTCCAGAATGACTGTGTTGTCCTGTATTTGAATTAATGAAGAGTAGTGCATGAATGACTTGAATACACTTTAGTCTGTGTGACTCACCACAAATAATTGTCTTATCATACCCCATGTCTTTGAATGTTCTCTCCTCTATATGTGGGCTTTTTCCTGGGTACTCTACATTACCTCCCATAAAATGGACTTTCATAAATCTGTGTGGATGGTTGTATGACTGTCGTGTCTTTTATCCTGTCCAGCATTGGTTGCTTCCCTCCAACGCTGCTGTGATTGGCCCCAGCTTCCTATTACCACAAAAAAATTCAATTAAATTGCATCAGAAAAAATTATGAATGGACATAAATAAAGCTGGTGGCACTTGATGTGATTTGTAGCTGGTGAGCATGTCAAACTTAATGACTGCAGCTGCTGAATTTCATCACCTTCAGGTTTTCACATTGAATGAGTAGAATATCATAGGGGATAATTACATGGCTGCCTTATAATTTTTTTTCACAGTATTGTGAAATCTCCACATTCTAACAGCCAGTTTACATGCTGGATGACCATGCTGGTTCCAGTATGATTGCTTTCAATGTAAGATGAGTTCAGCCACAGTCTTGGTTCCATTCTGTTACGGTATGAGAAACACAAGATCCAAAACACTTATAGCTGCATTGTACATATTGTATTCTGGGTGAGTACTCATTTGTTGTCACCACTTGCACTCACATGAACCCACCACTGTAACTCAAAGCAGTTTGTCAGGATGGGTTCCAGACCAGTTCCTTGTGATGTCAAACTACATGCATACACTGCAACTGCTCCCAGCTCGCTAAGATTACACAAAGTCTGTGACAGAAAATCACTGGAAAAGTCATGTAACATGAAAGAACTTACCAAAACAATAATTCTGCAATATTTTTAAGATAGAGAAAATGTCTTTGCTAAGTATTTGTTCTCATTAGCTTGTATCCTACAAGGGTGTTGTTTTGTATTTTGACACTGAACAATGTGAGTTGTAAACAGTACTTCTGGAAAAAACGGGCTAAGAAAATTAATGGATAGAGTAACATTCACATGCAAATGCTGTGGTGTGCAATAAAAGGACACAGTTTTCCGGCAAATACCATGCTATATTAATAAAGGACAATAGAGGTCATGAGTTCATAAATCAGCATATTGTGAACAGTTGGTTATCATGAATAGGTAGTTGATATAACCAGCAGCCCCACATACGTGGTGGAGTCCATAAATAGGTTTGTTGAAATCTTAAAAGTTATTATTTGCAAAACAAATCATATGTTAAATAAGATGACAATATCATATTCTGGCAGTATGGGTTCCTGGGCATCAGGACAGTTTTTTCAGCGGTTAGAAAACATGGCTTTTTCCTCATATTTTTTCCTGATGATGTTAACCAGTCAGTTAAGCATACATGTCCACCTGTGTTTCATTTGCTCTTTGTTATTTTTGAGCCCAATACATTTCTTCTTCTGGTCCTGTGTTAGCTTTAGCCATTTTCAAGTATACAGCTGTATTTTACTTACAGGTTAATATTTCACCATTTGCATCTAGTACTGAGCTTGTTTTTGATACCATTCTGAATTACTTACCAATCATGACTAGTTTTTATACAGCAAATAAGAAAATTATTTTCTCAAAATGATCACAAAGGAAGCCATGTCCCTACGTGGATTAACAGAAGGAGAAATGAGTATACCTTTAATGAAGTCAAATGACTCCGGCTTAATCATTTCTGAAATCTTGTAGATTAAGCGTAGTGGCAGAAAGTGTGTTTTAAACTAAAATGAGCTTGTCTGCATCAAAACATCATACTTTTCTTTCAAAAGAAAAAGTCGAGAACTGTTCTGTTAGCACCATTGTATCCTGTCTTATATTTGTCACATTCTGTTTTGATTTTTGCTAGATTTATTATGGGAGTTTTTTTGTGGTGACTGAAGTGTATCTTTTATTTTAATGCCTTTCCTATTGAAGATTACTTTGCCGTTTGTCCATGAAACTTCCATCTGACTTATTAGTGTAACATGATTGAGTGTGTCCATTGTCACTCATCCTTCATACAATGTGTACTAAGAAAAATGAGTCAGAAAGTCTTAATAAGCAGATAATTTTAAAGATGCCCCCATAGCCATGTGAAAAGTAGTAGTATAGCTGTAGTTACAAATGCTTTCAAGTTTAAATGAAATGTGATTAAATAAGCTAAACATGCACATCAAATAATAATGTTAGCAAGTTCACAGAATGTGTAAAAGTATGAAAAGAATAATAAAAGCACTGTACTTTGGTGATTATGAAGATGCATGAACAGGAGTACAAAAGTTTAATGTTCTGGAACTAAAAATGTTAGTACAAAAAATAAATTTTAGTAAACTTATCTGTTTTATATTTTGTTCAAAATGCTTGGACCTCTCCAATTCTGCTTAACAGAAAGAGTTGCTTTTAGAAGATATGCTTTTCTCAGAAAATCCCCTAACTAGATAGCTTGTTTGGAGGTGAGAGCTGCTGGAAACCCCCATGTCTGAGGGTCTGCAGAGGTAGTAATGGAGTATGAAGATGGATTGCAGGAAGTGCAAACAGATATGATGAGAGATTTAAGCAACTTAATGAGTAGGGGGGCTTCCTGCTCTTTTAAAAAGCTTCTGCGGCGGCAAGTGAATTTTACAGTGAGATGTGCTCTTTAGGCTGGATTGAGATACCTTTTGTTAATGATACCAGTAAAATGGATGCTAATTGAAGTAGCAATTTAGAAACAGAATAAAGCAGTCTCCCAAAATTATCCATCCATCCATTTTGTGAACCCATTATTTGTCCAACCTTCATTTATGATGCAGTTAAAGACACATGGAGATGTCTGATCAAAACTGTGTTCAAACTCACCTTCTGTTGTATCAGATTAACATAAATGTATGGGGATGTATAGGAATCCTTAAGGACTCAGGGGTTCAAGAACACCTAGACCAACTAGATGGAATTCTACCTTTTGTGCCTTTACCAAAATTAGAGCACATCCTATTCCTGATGGAGATTTAGCCAGGCCAAAGATGACTTCAGGTAGAGGCCAGAGACTTTTAATTGGGAAAAGGAAGCTCAATAAGATGACAGGAAAAAGATACCAGGATTTAAGCAGTGTGAGATGGTAATTGGAAAAGGGAGCATTGACAATGGTGGGAAAGACGATCAACTAAAAGAATGGGGGATCCAGCCCTATTAAGTCAGGTCAAGGAAGTATTTTTATTTGTACTTTGTGTTCTGCTAGTTGGGCATACCTCCCTGTAGCTGATGTTATCTAACAAAATCACAAATTTTGTATTGATTTGTTCTTGTTAGACACTTCCAGATCTGAAAGGTTGCTTCTACTGTACTATTGATAATCGCACATTTGATAGATTTACTTGTATAGACTTAATTTCTTTTCTAGATTTGCAAAATAATTTTTTGTGTGAACTTTGGGAAGTCATATAGAGTTTGCTTTTGCAAACTGTTCACTCTTGATATCATTTATGCTTTAAAGATGTTTTTATAAAGCAGGATAGCATATATTTAGAGAAATAAACTAATCAACGTGTTTATAATCAAAAAAATAGTTTTAGGTATATTTTATTTTGATAATTTTTTTAAACAGTTAATTTCTACAGGAGTCATTATGTGATTTATTGAAGATATTTGAAGAACAATGCTTTTACAGATAAATTACTTTCTTTCTGTTTTAAAAGTCTATCCATACTTCCACCCATTTTCAAAACCAATAGATCCACATTTGGGTAAACAGAGGATAAAAAACAGAAAATCCTACACAGATTTTATTTTTAAACTATAAAATTAAGCTGTGCCACCCAACAAAGTAAGGCACATGACTTCAAGCTCTGGCTCTTGGGGTAGCAGTCTGTGTTAAAGTTTACTTAGACAGCCGATGTGCTCTATGGCTGAATATATTTCTGGGTAAATTTTACAAAGCTGGGTTATGGGTACACATGCAATGTGCAAACAGGCTGTATTTATTGCCAAATGTTTCAGCTTTAACAGTTGATTTTATTTTAAAGTTTGATTTGTTTTTTTTAAGTGACATCCAGCTTGTTATTTTATAGACAACCCTTAACTTGTATGACAGCTAGTTGACAATGCGTACAGTTTTTATTTAATGATTTACCTTTTCAAGTGAAGCATGACTTGGCCTTAAGTCACTGCTGTAGGATTTACATCTCCACCCACCTTTATACAGAATTTCTGCATCATCCCAGTCAAATGTTCACAGACGTGCAAAAGGAGATCTTCATTACACAGACATTCACATTTTTACTGTTCAACCAGTTCTCTGTTGCATATTGTGGTGATGACTTGCAAAGAAAATGCCCTGCAGCTGATAGTATATGACTTGCCCACACCATGGAGATATTTTTTATTACTTGCAAAAAAAAAAAAAAAAAAAACAAAACAAAAAAGACATTAACTATCGCTACTGTTTCAGGTAAGATGTGACTAATAATAGCTGCGCCAGTGGCGACGTAACTTGATAGTATCTGGTTCCTGTGTGTGATACAGATGTAAAATGATATTTTTCAATGGTGGTTTAGCGAAGTTACTGACTCGCAATGTAAATCAGCATGAAATTGCTGTCTGACTCTCTCTCAATAAATCAATCAAGTATTGTTTATCACGGTAATATAGTTTTTAAGGGCGGTGTCTGGGTAAGGATGTACCTGCTGGTGGCTGCCAGCCCTAAGGAATTTTAATCTACTGTATACTGTAAAATATGCTTGGAAAATCCATTTTGCATAAGCAATTAAATAACTGAAAGAAAAGTTTCTACATGTATAGAGACATGTAAAAAATATAGAAATGATCTCCTCCATATGTAATATTTTAACCAATTAAAGCTGGTGGAAGAAAATATACATTGCTGTGGTAAAAAAAACTGTGGCCTTTAGGGCCATAATGAAGACTTTTTTTTACAGATTCATTATACTTATAGAATATATAGTACCCCAAAATAGGGATCACAGAACAGTAAATTAACTTTTTGCCATACTCTGTCAAAACGGTTCCTTTGATATTGTGATGCCTGGCATGCTTGATGGTAAGGATATTCTGCATTTCTGAATTTTTTGCTGGAGGTTTCTGAATCAATATCTACATTCTACCGGATGAAAAAAGATTTCCCCCTGTGCAAAAGAAATATATGTTTTGCATATCTTCACTCTATGAATGGTGATCCACTATAAACCTGTGTAGCTACATTGCATATTTTATTTATTCGCAGTTTACACTCTATTCACATTTAATCCACAGAAAATACTGCTTATTGTATAAGCAAAGATTAATTAGGGACAGTTTAAGTAAAATCCCCTAAAAGTGTTTCTCCTCTCTGTGACCAAAGCAGAATCCATTATACAATTCCGCTTAGCTCTACATCCAACAATACACATCTTGTCACTCACTTGACACTTTGAAGTAGCTTTTGTGATGAGTCTTTAATGAGACACCAGTCTACAGCCTTCCTGTTCCATCATCTACATGACAGCCCTGAAGCATGCAGATACTGATCTTCAGTCGTAGCACTGTCTGCCAGTTCCCTTCTACAACTCAGCACTTGCCCTGTGCTGTTGCTTAGCACAAGTCTCTTTCTTTTGCCTCTAGCCACCTTTCAGTAGTTGTTCTGAATTTTCATCTATGGTAATAAAGCGGTCCATTTACATACCCATGAATATACCTCCATGGTCTGGCTCTGTCTATAGTTTTCTCACATTTGGCCTAATGATAATTACCTGTTCTTTGTAAACCTATTTATAAATATGCATATTCATATTACAGATATTTCTTTCAGCTTTCTTCCTACTTATTATCTCCTTCTCCATCCTTTATGTGAAGCAAATGTAACCCCCTGAACTGTCTTCTTGCCATAATGAAACTGATAATGCAGCATTTTACTATTAATGATTTTAATACACTATTAAACAGTATTTTCCTTGGCACATCTTTATTTTGCTAACTTCTATAAAAAGTAGTTGCTTTTTTTTTTTTTACTATTTTGCAAATCACACTTGCATGATACAAATAATCTTCTATAAATCTGGGCAAAGTTGGGATAACTGTTTGTTTTCCCAATGCTTTTGTTTTTCAGATTCATCACAATTATAGAATACGAGGGAAGTATATAATAAGTTTCCACACTTTTTTTTTAACTCTGTTTATTAAGAATTTCAAAAACAAATTACCTCACTTTTCTACATAGTCACTTTCATTTGTGATGAAATTTTCCCAGCTTTTTTTTACCAACTTTTTAATACCCCGTTACTACTCCTCCTGCCTTCATTGTTTCCAACGAAAATATAAAAGTGCAGAAACTTTTTGAACATCCCTCGTGTATAGTACAAAATAATTTATAATTATAAATATAATTAATTTATAATTTCTGTCCATATAAATTGTGGCTATTCATAAGTCTAGCAATGTAAATAACTAACACATAAAATAAATCCTTATTATATCCTTAAAATTAAACCTTAACCAAAGGGTTTGACACTAGGGACAGTATCTTTTGAAATGAGACCAGGCAACTTAGTTTACTATTACAAAGAACTCTTCCCTCAGAAAAGGCTCAGAGTGCTCACACAGATTTACAAATGCAATAAAGTAACAGAAAAAGAACACCTAAAGATACATATTTATTTAAACACTCAATATAACAAATCACTTCAAAAAGTATAACACAAATGGAACAGTACATTCCATTAACATTGTACAGGGTGGTTCAGATCTAATTATGCAGATCCAGATCGTCTGGATGACTTAGACTTATACGGGGATGATTCCAGTTCAGCGCGAAGACGATTCTTCATGTTGTCAGTTATGGTCCGGGATTTTTTGGGTGATTTTCTATGTAATAAACTTAATAAGTTATAGCGTAATGAAAATAGCATAGTTATTTCTGGACCACCTTATAGTTGAACTACAGCTAGTTGACAAAATAGGAGAGGAAAAAAAAAACTCTAGTCAGCAGCATCCATGGACAAAATAAATCCCTGGGGGTGCAGACAAAGTCAAAAATAAAACAAATGGAAATCTATCTTTTTCTGGGTATCCCGTAATATGTTAACACATTATTGCACATAACATTGGCACAATTATAATGTGTAATAGTCTCATGCAACCAATGAGAATCATTAACTAATGTCAAAAATTCTCAGCAACTCTGGTGTTTATTTTCATAGCCATAAAGAGTAGCTTAGTCACCTTACCAGAAGCTTTAATATCAGTATACTTACTCTGCTATTGTACTTGGTCTAGAAGTACTGTAAATGCTGAGATCTAAGGGGCATCCCTTGCCTCTGTTTAGCAGATTATCCCAAAATTTGAAGGCCCTTTGGTTAAAGGTATTTTAAAGGTACCTATTTAATTTATATTTGCAATTGTGAGAATCCATGCGTTTTGTGATCACAACTGGTCTGAAACTTAACACAAAGCTAATATTGAGACTTGAGAACAGGATACATGTCATTAAGCCAGTTTATCACCAGCTATACTCCATGCTGTAGCATTGTGAATTAATTGCAGGCTAGAATCTGGATTTTAAGTCTAAATTTGACTCTGTTATAATTAATATAATTTTCACCCTCTAATATAACCAAGTCATTTTCTCTTATCCACTGAAATAGTTACCACATTGAAAGGTTTGCATAAGGAGACCTGGCTATGATTTGACTTGCAAGTAATAGAAAAATAAAATGGGCTGTCTTCACTCTTAGGTGTTACACCCCATAATCATATAAAATAGAACATGGTGGGTATGTTTGCCCATTCCAGTATACATGACCCACTGTTCTTTACAGGAAACGGTGAACAACTCTGTGTTTGCCTGGCCAATAAATAGCACAATGAGACTCGAAAGTAAAGAGCAGCTGAGGTTGACAGAGGAATTCTATGCATATGATCATTGAGTTTTTCACAGTATAAATGACCCTGGAAGTGTTTTCTTAGGTATACGCAGAAGTGTAGTATGGCCCAGGCCTAAAATCTCCAGTCATCCAGTCTTACTTTGAGTGCAGATGAGATGGGGGTTTCTCCGGGATGAGAACAGTTGACATGCTCTTGATTTGTTGGAGAAAACAAAAGCCAAAGATTATAAAATGGTGCTGAAGATGAGATGGAAGTATATTGTGTGGATAGTGGTAAGTGCATTATGCACCCTATAAGTTTAGTAGGAGGCCAATATCACCAAGATCCTAGTTTATCTGCAAACTAGGCCTGAAGCGGGTTTTATTGTATATGCTGTTCATTATTTTCAGTTTTAAACTAGGGCTGATAAAGTGTTCTTTCTTTTTTCTTCATAAATCACCACAATTTTTTACCTTTTTCACTTATTGTACATTTCACCATATGCAAAACAAGTAGTTCCAAAGGTTTCCCCCCAAACAAAAAGGTTGTTAAATTTTGAACCACTTGGGGCAACCTAAGGACTCAGAATGGATTATGAGACTTATAGTGGTCTGATATATCTAAAGTTTTCCTCCCACTGCATCATGCATGGCCAACTGGAAAGGCCTAAGAAGTGACAGTTCATGCAGTCATTATGTGTTCTAAACCACTGAAGAAATGGGGTTCTACCTACAATAACTCTACAATCACTCTATTGCCAACAATCATATCTGAAGGACAACAGCACTTCACTGAGAATGAGCATGGCATGGACTATAGAGGATTTGCGGTTTCAGTGAAGTATCCATGTACAAATGTCCCCATTCCTGAGATCAAGACTAAAAAAGCATTTACTAAGTGAGCTTCCTTCATTTTTGGGACCAAATACTGTATTGTTAATGGGAATAGTGAACGTGTAATTAAGTCTTTTATCCAGTTAGGTAAAGTACATTACACATTTTTTTATATTTTATAGCATAAATCCTGGACCACTAGCAAAAAATTCAAACTTAACTGTGGTACACAAGGAACCAATAAGCAATGGCTGACCTTACTAATAACTAATTCATATGAAGTGATGATGAATAATGCCGAAACTGAATTGGATCCTAATGGTTGTGTAGATACAGTGTTGGAATGTAGGGAACATATACTGTTTGAAGAAGATGGTGAAGCACATTCGCAAAAAGAGACTTTTCAATGGAAAACGGCCAAAATTTACTGTAACACAAAGAAAACACATAGGAAAGTGGATGAGTAACTTCCAAGTGTGAGAACCTAGTGGGACACAAAAAGCACTAATACCAGAAATGCCTCCAATGTTTTGGTATCGTAATTCATTAGCACTAAAACATAAGTAACATGATAGTTATAATTGAATACTAACCCTCACCTATTCTGTTTCTCTTCTCGGTACTCAAATGTGGCACTTGGTGCCATGGCCCACCTGCCAAGTTGTTTTGCCTGCCTAAGGTAAAGTCATCCCTGATGGAGGATCGCAGGAATCATGGGAAAGAGGGGTTCTTTCATTGGATTGGCTGGCTCAGCACTGTTTCAGCCGTGGAATGGCCAAATGGGGGAGGCAGCTTGATAGATGAGGTCTCCAGGACTCTAAAAATATCCAAATCTTATTATGTGATATCATCTACTGTTAAATTCTGCTCCTTACTTCTAATTTTTTTTATTTTTATGCTGTATTGAGGATTTGTTCTGTTCTGTGTATTGTATTGTATTGACCCCCTTCTTTTGACACCCACTGCACGCCCAACCTACCTGGAAAGTGGTCTTTCTTTGAACTGCCTTTCCCAAGGTTTCTTCCATTTTTCTCTACAAGGTTTTTTGGGAATTTTTCCTTGACTTTTAAGAGAGTCAAGGCTGGGGGGCTGTCAAGAGGTAGGGCCTTTTAAAGCCCATTGCGGCACTTCCTGTGTGATTTTGGACTATACAAAAATAAACTGTATTGTATTGTATTGTAATTCTCAGACCATACAGTGCTTATACAAGAGCAGGTCTAATCAGTTAGGAGTAACCTTTGGCAGCCAAGTCTCAGCGAACACTGTCAACAGTTTTGAATAACTGCATTAAACCAGAATTAATCAACCATCTGCTCAAGTCCTATTTTCATCAACACTCCATTTCCAACCATACAGGACCCATGTTGTCGTTACTGGTGCAGGAAATAAAGTGGTGAAAAAACTCCAACAAACTGGAATGACTGATACAGACTTTAGGTGGGATGCTTGCAATTGCAATGACATTGACTCAAACATTAACAATGCAACGGACTATTTTCAGCAGCCACCTGTAGAAGGTTTCCAAAGTCCTCTGATCTTTGAATCAGAGTCCCTTATTTAAATTACAAAGACTAAAATATGGACTAGATGTATTATTATTCAAGTCTTTTCTCATTAACAGCCTTAAATGAACACAGACCAACTCAATAACAAATTTAGAGCTCCCCAGTAGTGAATATAGGCTAACAATGCGAAAATAATATCATGGGGCAGCAGCATTGACCCCAAAAATTGTTTGGGATTATGCTTGAAGGCAGGATAACTGAAGAAAAAGACCACTGTGAAGATGAGAATTCCTGATGGGTCTGTGAGGCGGTGAAGGATCAAGCGGAAAAGGTAGAAAGTGTCTGCAAATTTGCTGTCAGATTTTAAAAAAGGAGATGCTCTTAAAAAACACGTTGAACTATTTCTCATGTCTTCTCTGACAGCATGATTGGAAGGTGTGTTCACTTTAAGTGCATGGTGCTAAGTTTAGTTTGTGATGACAAGTTTGGGGGTTATGAGGGCACTCTTTCTTGACACGGCTCCACCTTCCAACAGGTTTGAACACCAAATAGAACATACTACTGTCCTTTACTCTTCACATGTTAGATGGTAAGATGGTAGTATCCTACCATCATGGCTGGACCCATGAATCATTTCTCTTCACAACAATTTTGCCATAGTGCAAAAAGAAGTCAGACAATAAAATTTCCAACGCAGGCAGCAATCAGCAGGGGTGGCTATGCTTCAATACCATGTATAGAAATCCAGAAATTGTTTCTACTGAGGCACAAATATGAATCTAGGACACAGGAGGACGACATTAAGCATGTCTAGAGTCCCCCATGCCTTTAGGTGGCAGTATAGTAACATATCTAACACATGTTTCTCTGCACAGTGGAGAGCCTGACCCCTTAACAGAAGATCGAGGTCCAAAATTCCAGGGACACCTAGCCCTATTCTGATTTTGTAAGTGCTAGCTAAGCCTTTCCTGGTAGCAGATCCATGTCAGCTGTTCTTGTTATAATTTTAGCTCGATATAATATAGAACAGGTGTGGTGCATAATTTGTTATTTTTGATTAGAAATTCACATTGTTAATATTTTTAAATTTATTTTTAGAAGTTTTATTGTGGCATCATTTTGAGCTTGTGTTTCACTTCTTTTGTTGATAGTAATGATATCCATTGCCATTTGATGAACAAAATTAGAAATTCTCAAAACAAAATCTCAAAAACCCAGAATTTTTAGGCAGTTAGAGATTTTTTTTGTGGCTTTTCCTCCTTCAAGTTTCATTTAGAAATTTTTGTTTTGACAATCAGGTTCTCAAATTTCCTGGTTTGGACTTTCACCTGTTACTTTTACCATTTATTGTTTTGCCCTTATTGGCTGTTCATTTCCCGATTCGTTTTACAAAATAAGCGTTCAGCATGAGTGTAACTATCACCTCACAACAATCTTTGCCACAGATTGGTTCAACATCGAGTTAAAAGGTCTGGTTTTGACATGGGCTCTACCGGTGAGATGAAGAGAGGCCAGAGAAAGAAAACAAGGTGGAAGAAGGGTAAGGGAGGATAATATTAGAATATGGAGAAGTTAGAGAAGTGGACCAGTGGTATAAAATTAAAGGTCAGGATGATTTTACTGCTCTTTACAGGAAATTAGAAAGAAAATTAATTATGAAATCAGTCTGTAATTATTATGTGTGTTTGAGTCAAGATCAGATTTCTTCAATGAGAGTCTGGTAATGACTACATTTACCTGTTATATTTAAAACAGGGTTTTCTCCTGGTTTATGTTTAAATTTACTTTTTATGTCTTTTTTGTTTTTATTTGGTCCTATTATTTATTTCATTATTGTTATTTACTTATATTACTTGTCTAATTATATATCTTCTGTTAATGGAGTTTCTGTGTGTGTAATTATGTTCTCTAATGTCCCCTGTATTTTGTGGGTGGCCCCTAAGAGGCAGAGCCACCCTTCCATCACTGTTAAGGGACCACCCATAGCCAATAAAGGCAAGGTGGGTAGTGAAGTCCCTTCATAGTTCATTCAAATTTGCCTTACCTGATTTTCTTTGTTTCTTGAATATTTTGCCTGTCTTTGGATTATTTTCACTGGTTTTGTGGGTTGCCTTGCAGGCAATTATTTATTTGCCTCCTTTTTTGATATTTTTTGAAGATTTTGTTGTTTTTACTATTTTTTTAATACATCATCTTTTTATAAAAATTTCCGGTGGGGCCTGTCCCTGCTGTACAAGCTGGAATTTCAAGATTCTTTCACTTTTAAGACATATTTTGAGACATTGCTTTGAATATTTAAGTTTAAAAGCTGGTTCTTCAGTTTGGGGCCTAGATAGACCTGAAGCCTCCCAGTTTCATAGGGTCAGGCTCCACTAGGGTAAGACCTACTTTGGGGCAGGTCATGTATGATTCTGGCCTGTTTTATGTGGGTCTTTCTTAAGACCTCACCATTTTTCCATTTGTGTGTTGCTGCATTTGAACATCAAGAGGTTATATGCATTTAAAATTTTACAATAATAAAGTCAATTTAAAGGATAAGTAGTCATTCAGGCTAATAACATAGTATTTTTGTAGATATTAAAATTTCAAATCTGAAAAAGAATCTATTATTTGTACCTAGCAAAGCCAACTCTGGGTAATGAGAGCTAGAGCAGGTGCCAGAACCAGCAAAGGGCGGGTGGGGCACCCAAATGAGGCGCTCATCCCTAGAAATCATCCACTGCATCCAACGCCAGAAACCAATCTCTGCAATAAACCAGCAATCTCCATTTAAAACTACATAATCTGCAACCAATCAACCCCAACACAAGTGGGTTTAAGGGGTGTCACTAAAGATCTTGCCCCTCCCAATTCAAAACCATTACTCTGCCAATGAGCTAGAGCATATCTTGTCACATGCAAAAACCAAAAAAGATGCAACTTGAAAAGAAATGAACTGTCATATAATGCTAATTGTAAAAAAGAGATGTGAAGGAGTAGGATAAATGTAATGATATTCTGTAATATAGCACAAAACATGTTTATTTAATAGCAATAGGAAATTCAGCAGAACTGAATTAAATACATAATGAACTTATGAAAAAAGGCAGCTGTGTAATAACTACAGGCAAAATAACTGGAGTGCTTTGTGTAGGGCTCATTATCACATGAGAGCAAAAGTGTAAATGAGATATGAAGTGCCAAAAGACATTTAAAAAAGAATATGTTTTTAAACAGCTTTTCAGATATATAAAGTTCTTTCAGTATGTTAAGAGTTAAAGAAATGTCAAGAAAGCAAAGGCTACAAGTATTAAAACCAGAAAAAATAAAAATAGGAATGGGAACAGCAAACTATCAATTATTACTTTTCTTAAGTTCTTATGTTTTCTATAGTAAAGCTAAAAAAACTCTCCACATTGAAATGTTATACTGATGAAATACCAAACAAAGATTCTACTCAGAAAAGTGCTATTAAGATTTAAAAGGAGAAAGTAAAAAAAAATGCCTGGACCTAATAACATTTGTCTAATAAACTTAATTAATAGAAAGTAGTGTGAAGTTTAACTTGTAGGAAGCGAAAGTGTTAAATATAAATACACAATTGTGTGCCTTAAACTGAAAGAATGTCCTATGGGAAAGGCGTAGGAGTCCGAGCTAACTCATCACTGTGCAAAACTGGACACTGTACATAAACATTTATGAAGACTAATAGAATGGTGAATTCTATAGCACCCTGTGGAGTTCAAGTAATGGAAGATTATGCCTAAGCTGTATAAGGAGTTTGTGAAACTACCTCAGGGATACTTTGTGCAGTTTTCATCTCTATATTGCATGAATGGCATAACAACACTACAGAAATTCCAGGAAATATCTGGTAGACTCATTCCAAAAGCTGTGCGGAATACAGTATAAGTGAAGATTTAAGGATTTGCATCTTTTTATCTTAAGAACATTTTGGAGAGTATGACATGGTATAATAAATATTCTAAACATTAAGCAGAGTAAAGAATGTAAAACTGATACTTTAAAATAATCTTGCAATAAATATACAGGGGCGCAAATACAATCTGGCTAAGACTGATTAAAAAATGTAAGAAATTTTTAAAATTATTTTAGTTCTTAAAGAATCATAGATGCATGGAGTTTGTATAATTCTTAGTAGTACTTTCAGGACTTTGGAATCTCATCTGAATAATATCTTGCACACATTGTGCTAGGCTAAATGATCTCATTAAAAAAGTTTTTATAAAATTCTTTTATGTGTCAAACTCTCTTGAGT
This sequence comes from Polypterus senegalus, assembly GCF_016835505.1. Lineage (NCBI taxonomy): Eukaryota > Metazoa > Chordata > Cladistia > Polypteriformes > Polypteridae > Polypterus > Polypterus senegalus. The sequence continues at coordinate 53,342,713 of NC_053158.1, forward strand.
CTTACCGGTACTGATTTAATGATGCACCAGGGAAACATCTGAGTGTAACACTGCCACCTATCCGTAGTCCTCTTCCACTTACAGCCAGGAAGACAGTGACATGGAACGAGACCAGTGACTCAATGTCCTCCTTGCCTCTTCTGTAATTTCCATGATTCGTATCAGCTACAGCTTTACCAGAGCATCAGTTGTGAATGACCATCGAGGAGGGCACATTTTGTTCTACCTCTGCAAACTGCTATTAAATGAGGTTACTAGTTTGTACCCCAACCTTTTTACATTGTTCTGTCATGTGGAACAGAGCTTATCAGTAAGGATGTGTCTGTAATATATAATAAACTGACACATATTGCAAGCATGTTGAGTGTCAGAGAATTATTTGGAGAAGACATAGAGTCTGGTAATTCATTTTAAGACAATATACAAAGTCACAGTGAGCAGAGGGTTAAAACCAAGAAGACAAATTGATACAGGCAAACTGGAATCAAAATGACATGACAAAATTATGGTTCATATTGAAAAAGCTGGTTGTAACAAATTACAACAAAATTATTACCATCAACCAAAGATATAAATAAGATAATCAGAAAGATTTGAGTATATATAAGCAAGGGCCCCCGGTTCCTGAAAAATTCATAGCTCAAGGACAGCTTAAAAATAGCAACTTGGCCAAAAAAAAAATTCTAATGCCTAAAGTAGACAAGAGTCACTTCAGGGTGATAGAAAGGGCATGTACTATCATACAACAGAGGGAGACATTTTCTAATAGTAAGAACATATACCAGTGTGAATAGCAGGGGAAGGGGTGCCAGATGGATTAAAAACAGGGTTAAAAATGTGGTGGAGAAGGTTTAAAAACAGCTCAAAATGCTGTGTTGTTTTTAAAAAAATTAGCCTAAAAAATGTAACCCACAGACAACAAACAAAACTAGCGCAGTTGGGCAAGAGACCACGGACCTGGCAACACTGGATACAGACAAGTGTTTAGGTTACCATATTTATGCATCACGTTATAATGCCATCACTGAGATGAACATGGTCAAATATTGATCAAATTTAAAATGGCTTTCCACTAAACAAAAAATAAAACCTAATAAATATGAATTTTTATTTTCAAAACTAATCATGAGACTATCATCAAATTTTGGATCTACACATTCTCTATAAAAATCCTGTGTTAACCAACCAGTGGTACTTATACTGAGATCTGTCTTACATGGTAGTTTATAATTCTGATTTTATCAGATAATTTGTTGTTTTATATAATATGTACATTTTATTCATATCTTTGGAATTGCATTGTGAGCAAGCTACTGTATTTGCTGAACTTTGCTAAAGTTTTTAGTGATTTTGATCCATGCACCATAGAAAACTTTATAATTTAATTTTTCTTATTTTAAGTTTATGCATTCTTATTTAAGACCGTTTCTACTGGAATTAAAACATTAATTTAGTTTATTGTTACCTGCTTTTGCTTTTTTCAAAATTAATCATATATGAGCCATCCTGTTTTAGTCTTGTGTATGTTTTTGAGTTCCTCACAACATTAATGAAGTTTGAAGCATTGATCTAACCTAAAATTTCACTGTTTTGGTTTTAACTTGTGTACTCAAAAACCAGGGAAGTAAGAAATCAAATGTTATTTAGCAGTTCTCTAAAACTGTATTACATATGTTGAATATCACCATTATAAGTAATCATTTAACATACTGTATGATAATGGGGATGTGTCCAAAATTTTACAGGTATTAATGGTCAAAAGAGATTAAATGAGGACTTGGTGTTTGTTAAGGCCCATTCTTAGTTCTGTCCGAATATTAACATCTTCTATCAAATATATTTTATAATAGCTGAAAAAAAACCAACTTGAGCCTCAAATGAGATATACTGTATATTACTCAGGAGGTTTGAAAGTCTATAATGCAGTTGCATATGTGCTCTAAATCTCTAGAAATGTAAAACTATATGAATGTCCATCTTTAAAACTCACCTGAATTTCATTTCCTTCATATTATGTGATTTGTGAAAGAAGATCAAACAAATTTGTGCTTCTTTTAAAAAAGTAATATTGTGTATATAGCTAAACCATCCATTTTCCAACCCGCTGAATCCGAACACAGGGGGAGCCAATCCCAGCCAACACAGGGCACAAGGCAGGAACCAATCCTGGACAGGGTGCCAACCCACCGCAGGACACACACAAACACACCCAGCGGCCAATTTAGAATCACCAATCCACCTAACTGGCATGTCTTTGGACTGTGGGAGGAAACCCGCATAGACATGGGGAGAACATGCAAACTCCACACAGGGAGGACCTGGGAAGTGACCCCGGGTCTCCTAACTGCGAGGCAGCAGCGCTACCACTGTGCCACCATGCAGCCCTAGCTAAACCACACTTTAGTAATTAAAATATCAGAAAATGTTACTGTCATGACATAATTAATCAGAACAGCATTATTTATTAATAGGTCTACAATTAGCAAGAAACATTTGAAATAGTTGTAGAATGTGCAAAGGTTGCCATATTTTTCATCATGACATGCCTCTGATGCAGTAACACTTTTTTTTTTGTAATTTTGTATGCCAGGTATAGATAGGTATTAGAATCTTTACAGCATTGCGAACATGTGTAGTGTGTCATCTGTGGGAATGTAAAAGCAATGCAATTTATTAGAACATGCATAACAAAATACATTCAACAGCTGGCACACCAGCTGTTCCTATACAAATTGTAATATCCACATAAGTGGAGCATTCAGGATCGTTTTAATACAAATATGCATATTTTCAATAAAACCAAGTATTCTGGCACACTTCTATAGTGAATCACCTTAGAGTGGGGTTTCTTAAACTGCGGATCATAGGTTACTACTATTGGGTGATGAGTTACTGTTGTATTTAATGGTAATAGCTCATCAATGGTTTGTGAAGTAGTTTGAGATGTGCCACTTCTGGTTGATTAAGCAATTGACAGTGCTCAGACAGTTGTCCTCAATTACTCCCAAGAATGACTGTTCATGATTCTCCAAGGGGTACCAAACTATGATCATTAATGATTCTCCATGGGGAAATCTCTGACAGTTGTACAGGCATTCAACAAGAAATGAGTCTTGGACACACTAAAAAGACCATGACTGGGTCACCAAAAACCCTGCCTTCAGGCAAAAAGGAAAGCTAAAAAGTTGTAAAAAGTCATCATAGAATCTGTTCTACTGATGTTGACATACAGGTACTACCATCTTTTAAAGGCAGACATGATGACAAAACATGTTAAATGTTTTGAAGCCTACAAATCATATGGTGGACAACAGGCATAGTGACTGTAAACAACATGGTCACAACCATAGAAAAAGGGCTCATGTTCAGAAAGTGGACGCCAGTTGGTTGTTTCACAATAATTAAGATTAGGTATATAAGTAGGCTTCACATTTCTGTTATCATTTTATCCCTAAAATAGTGATTTAACATCAGGGACCTATTTTTATTGACCTTAAGGTTAGTGTTTGGGTGAGGGGAAGGCAAGTCTGCTCAAGTGGCATCCGTTTTCGGAACAAGACCCATAAAAAGTAGAACAATAAAATGGTTCAGAGGGAATAATGACAAACTAAGAAACTCATTTTATATATTAATACAAAATCATTTTTTACAAAAATCAGAAAAGAAATTCATAATGACTACAAACTAGGAGTGTTTCTTAAACTGCAGCTGACAGAAACAATTCAAGTCTGATTTATACTCAATCTGCTTTGTGTTTTGTCATTGTTGAGTTACTATTTGTCATGTTTTTATTACTTTTGTTATTTATTTGTATTCTGTCTCTTTCAGTTTGAGTCTATTCCTTGTGTTCTACCACAAGAGACATCACTACTCCAGAGATGGCCCTCTGCGTATTTAAGAGAGGGGATGGAGGATCTCTGAAGTGGTGTGTTGAGTTTATTAGAAGTCTTTATGTAAGTACTGTTTACAGACTTTTGTTATTGGATTTTTCTTATGGGTAGAGTTTTGGGACTTGTTCACCTAGGATTGCCTTTTAAACAAAGCTATTATTTTTACTTATTGATCATTCTTATCCTTATTTCCCCATTTTTGTTAAAAAAGCTTTACTTTATGAAGATTTCTCGTTTTGGTTTGTCCCTAAAAGCCAGAGTTTTACAGTTCAATTTCCCTTGTTAGACATTTTGATATATTTTGGGTCTTTGTATTTTGGAATTTTTAAAGCCAGCTGAAGTTGGGGATGCAGGTTTAGGCTCTCCTGTACTGCTTTTGAGTTTAGTTTTGGACGCGTTAACATCTTTCCGTCATGTCTGTGACTCTATCTAACAACACAATCGAGAATTTTGGTTTTTCAAAATGTGGACTGTAATGAAGTTCCATGTGCAAAAAAACGAGCCAAAATCCTTAAAATACTTTAATGTTTTTCCAGGGTTAATAGGGAACTTTTATCAGTTAAAAATTTAAATTCATTCTGTTTTCTTTCACTTGTCATGGTATTAAAATGCACAAAGGATTCCTCTTTATTTTTAAAATATATTTTATTGATTGATTTGGTAGACTTGCACTTTCTTTTTTGATTGAGCACTTTTGTAATTGAGTTCACTTGTTTGTAATTGTATTTAATTGATTGGGTATTTTTCACGTGTGTTTAAATTAAATTTAATTGGGTGAGAACTGGATTGAAGTGGGTGCAGTTAACAAAGAAAAGGGGGACTCTTTAGGCAGAGAAGATGGAAGAATGCCAGATTTGGTTTAATAAAGGATATGAAAGTAAAAGAACAGAAGTGAAGGTTGCAGGATGTTGTGTTCCATGAGCTTTAACTGGTGTGGTTTTCTCTGTGGGAAGCAAGAAGCTGCTGGGCTAAAGTTAAGTATTATTAAATTCCTAGGGAGGCTAGTCACAGATAAAGGTAAATCGACACCTCGTTCTATTGACTACTGGTGGTGCTGATTTAGCTGTGTCGATAGCTTCTGATTCTGCTGCTTCCTTCTTTCCTTTTATTGTTGCAGCTTTATCTTTAAAAGGAAGATGATTCTCATGCAGACGGCAGGTATATCAGAGTGGTCTTCAGGAATCTCTGGTGGCTGGAGAATCAGGCTAAAGATTGCAAGGGTGATTAACAGTTTTTGGGGACTAAACAGTTTAAAACAAAAGCAAGAAAGAAAAAGGAGGTTTTACTTAATGGTTTGTAATTAGTTTCATGTTTTGAATAAATTGTCTTGTAAAGTGTTTGATCAGACCATTGCAGTGTTATCTGTGCCTGTCTTTGGGTCCCAGATTTTGAACCCAAAGGGAAATAATTAGTGTGAAGAAAATTACTTTTGCTGCTGGGGTTCTAATGCCCATAACCTCACTAGGTGGTGTTGTTGGGATTTCCTCATATGGTGACACACTTGTATGAAAATGTAGTAATTTTAAACAATAGCAAATTATCAATCTACTTTTTATTCCTTTGCAATGTTCATTCATATTGCCTGAAGAATGTTAAATGCAGATTTGTGTATATCCCAAAAAGAAATGTAAATGTTAAACATTAATTTCAAGTTGTAGTTGATCCTATTATGAACAAAGCCTCAACACACAAAGATTCAACAAGCGATAAATTTAAAGGATGCACTAATATGTGTCTATGTACCACAGTTTTGCTTATTGGGATATAATTTAAAATTTGGCTTCATTTAAATGCAAATTGCAATATGTTTTACAACTGAATCATAAGGCCTAATATTTTAAAACATAAAAATATTAAGTAATCTAAGGTTTACTTTGTGACGTTGGATAGATCCACATTTGATTTAGAAATATTTTGTAGAGATTGATTCCTGCCTTGCACCATGTGTTGGCTAAGATTGGCTCCAGCAGACCCCTGTGACCCTGTAGTTAGGATTCAGCGGGTTTGAAAATGGATGGATGGATATTTTGTTGATGAACACTCCAGAAGATTTTTTTTTGTATAATTTCTCAAAAGAGTAAAAGCTCCTTGCCATTGTTCTCTTTCAGCACAATGCTTACATGAGCTGGAAATCTTTTCTTGTAATTTTATACATAAAAGTTCAGCAGTCTACTTATGTGAAACACCTTTTCTGTTCCTCTGATGGTAAAATCAAACTGCATTCCATGATTTACAATGATTACATTTGAAAGATCATTGAATAAACTTTAGGATTTAGATCATTTGTATTAGGTAGAATGCCCATTGAGGGCTGGGCAGTCTCGTGACCTTGGAACCCCTGCAGATTTTGGTTTTTTTTTTCTCCAGCCCCCAGGAGTTTTTGTTTTTTTCTGTCCTCCTGGCCAACGGACCTTATTTTATTCTATGTTACTTAGTATTGCAAATCTTATTGATATATTTTTCTTTCTTCATCTTGTAAAGCACTTTGAGCTACATCATTTGTATGAAAACGTACAATATAAATAAATATTGTTGTTGTAAACAATTATTCATTTAATATTTATATATTTGAACAGCACCATCCACCCCAAAAGGAAAGTAAGAGGTAAATAAGCCATTTTTAGAAAATTGCAGCACAACAAGTAAATTACATTGCAAACCATCAAATGTATAAAAAGGGTGATCGGTGTGATCCAAAATAACTATTGACCAGTAAGCTTATCAGGCATCATGGGAAAATTAATAGAAGCATTTAAGGAGAAGATTGTGCAGCAATTGACAGGAAAAGACATTGTTGAAATGTGGGTTTTGATAGGAAATGATGTTTTACCACCGATGAACTCTTTGAGGAAGCAGCAAAAATGTATAATGAGAAAGAGCATGTTATTTATCTTTATTTTTTGGAAATCCTTTAAAAAGGCACAACAAGAGAATAGATCTCAAACTAAAAAAGTGATACTTTAAGGGTGCAGTGTGCATGTGGGTTCAAAAATAAAAATGTATTACTACAACGTATTTTTATAAGTAAAGGGTTGTAGTGGATGGAACCTACATTCTCTTTTTAATGTATACAAACATTGGGGTAGATAGGTAATATTTTGTTTGTCCCAGCCAGGAAATTAATACTACAGAAGCTCAAGGAAAATATAAATATTATAACAAGCTGTAACCCCACAAACACACACAAGAACTTCTGGCTTGGATAATAAGATATTGTATGTGGCAATAAGATGAGATCAGACCTTCCCAGTTATACCACAGGTTTACATGTAAAGACATTAACATTCAAATCGAGCAGATCCACCTTGTTTTGGACTGTGTTATGCAAACAATCCTAAATTATTTAAGACCCATATGTTGTCACAATCCTCAGTCTTGACACAGTGCGCTGAGCAGTGTGTGTGGCATGCTTGATGTAATAAAGGATGTCCATTTTTGGAGAGATTTGTAATGGTCACTCACCCCTAGGTTTTTATTTACAGAATATTTTCCCCAAACATTATTATAAATGTGGCCCTTGATGGCTGAAGATTTACGTCCAATCTATGGAAGATTCAATAATCAAAACACAGTGCTTGCTAGATCCCAGCCACTGAACGTTAATGGATGAAAACAGCAGTTTTCATTTCATTGCCTTTTTCATTTTGCATGCATGTTGCTGAAATAAGTGAAGAAATAAATAAGTATATAAATAAAAATGCCACAAGAAACATTTCATAACACAGTTAATTGTTTATGTGCAAGTGTAATTGTTTTTATTTATAGTCAGATTTCGCAATAAATGTATTTAGTGACATACAATCAAAAAATGTAAATACTCTAAGCATCCTTAGAATACAGTCCAAGATTATCTGGCCCTAGTGAATACCTAAAGAAGTCCAATTGTGAAGCCGTTGTTAATTCACGTCAGGCATTAAATGTTGTCTTCCCTTCCTAGAAGTGTGCCATTGTGCCTCTGCTTAAATATTCTGTCATATGTCATAACACATGGTGTAGTGTTTTAATAAATAAGAATGCAATGAGTAATACGCAGATTGCATATCCATTTTCCAGGAAACCACTTGCAGATAAAGTTGAGTATGCATGAAACGCAAAACTTCCCATTGGTTCTTCACCACTTTTGGATCATGCAGTTTACAGTTGTGATCAACTGAGGGCTGCATACAGTGTGCATCTGACCACTTTTTTTAAAAAAGTATTTCATTCCATGAATAACACAAGTGAAACAGGGTTGCTGGCTTTCATTTGACCTTCTGTATTATCATTTAAACACCATCTGAAAACATCATTAATTTAAATATTATGGAGAATAGACTTAAATAAAATTCCACGCATGCTTAATTCTCCAGCTTGGTAGAAAAAAGTCTTTCTTCTTCATCCAGTCTTATGTTACACTCTGGATGGTCTTTGCTTTGACCACCTCATAAAAAAGAGCTCATAAATATTTTTCATGTGTTATTTAAACTAACTGAACTCCCTGTGGCAACAAAGTCTGATGTTTTTAGAATAACCTCAATGGGCTTCAGAATCATTTTTAGTCTTTACGTGTTGTTATTAATACTTGGAAGAGCTGCATACATAATGTACAGTTAGCAGAGTCTTTTATTTTTATTGCCTGTTAAAATTATTGCTTGTGTCTCAATTACTAATATTTAATATCCACTGTGGTCCATCTTATGAAGGCAATCTGCCAATTAAAGAATGAGTTCAGATTTATACCGTATATTAAATCAAATTAGAATATGTAGAAGGTGTCCCTCATTGCTGTTCCCTTTTCTAAAATGTAGCTTGGCTGTATATTATAAAGATGACTTTGTTTAGCTTACTTTGCTATATTTTGTACAATGATTTAGCTATAATTAAAATATTTACTAAATTTACTAAATAAGATGCTTCTTTTTTTTTTTTTTAACTTCATTTCAATATAGTTGTCAGACATACTTTAAATAATAAAGGAAACTGTTTTTCTAGGAATAATTTTGATTTTCTTGCAACAAGACAAATTAGTTTTTGGATCTGAAGCCCAGTGCTGTGAAAGGTACTGGAGTTTTGACTCACATTTAATATCCAGCTGCTTTAGTGAGGCAGTGTCTGAAGAGTGTTCTTCCACAAAAATGCTTCTTACAATTCTTTGGATATAATGTGTTGGCTTTGATGTAAATCCAAAGTTTTCTTTTATTGAGTCTATGGGACCTGGAAGATAACCCCACTTGAACAATTCTGCCAAAAACAATCTTAGTATTCTAAGCAAGTTTATTGTCTAGAGGAAGTTAGCAGGCAGTGATGATTTTTTTTACATTTGAATGTTGTTCATAGAAAAAAATTACTCAGTGCAGCACAGTTTAAAAGAATATGGCATAATGGTTCAGTGGCTGACGCTGCTGTTTAAATGTTCTGGACACTTGGGATTTAAGTCTGTTTTGGCGATGAATGATAGGACAATGAAAGAGGTGTCTTTCTTTCCTTCCTTAACTTGAGTTATCCTACACAGTATTCAGCAGAGTTAAAAGATGTGTTAGAACCGTTTCTTAAATAAACTAAAATTATAGACTACGTCAAAAAGTTCACTTTTCACCAAAACCATATTGGCTAAAAGGTGTGTGGGCACCTGACTATTTGGCTCCAAACTCTCTCCAGCCTCTTTAGGTTTGGTGAATCCTGTAATTAAAATTAATTTGCATTTGTAGAATCACTTTGTACAGCATTGCTACATTTTACCTTATTTAGAAAGGCCCAGAAATGATTATGAAGATACATAATGTTGGCATGACTTGATTGTTAGGCATGCATACATTTGAGCACAGAACCAATACAACAACAACAACAACATTTATTTATATAGCACATTTTCATACAAAAGAATGTAGCTCAAAGTGCTTTACATAATGAAGAATAGAAAAATAAGAGACACAGTAAGAAAATAAAACCAGTCAACATTAATTAACATAGAATAAGAGTAAGGTCCAATGGCCAGGGGGGACAGAAAAAACAAAAAAAACTCCAGATGGCCGGAGAAAAAAATAAAAAAATACAAAATACAACACATTACATTGGTATTTTGCAAGCATCAGAATGTTTTTGTACCATTTAAAATCACCATTTTTAGCCTATTTTGTAACTCCACATAAAAAGTGTAACAGGTGAGTTAACTCAGTCACACAGTGAGCAATTTTAATCGCCTCCTTGGACAGAATGAAGACCAAACTGATGGCAGTCATGAACAATGCTGCATATCCTCTCTAAGATATGGTATAATTTTAGCCAACAAATTATTCAGCAGACGTTTATCAAGAAACACATCTGGGATTGCTTTATGTCGATGACAGTGTTTCTTTATAATGCCTCACTGTGACTGACCACGTCCACACTAGTACATTTTTTATGTAAAAATGATGTTTTTAAACAAATCTCCGTCCACACTAAAACAACACGAGTGGTAAAAGACACATATAACATAGTTGTTTACCTATACTGGGCATGCAGACATCAGCAGAAACATCCTGGAAGGGATGGTTACACTGCCATCCATGGGATTTATTGCAAAACTGTAACAACTGCTAAATATTTGCCATTGCACGTGTGTACAGCATTCAATGCAATTTATATGCACCCAGGTAAGCAACACAACAAGTGTCATGAAAGCAACTCTTTTATGGTTTTCTTCCTTGTGGGTAGACCAGTTAGGGAATAAAACATTGTAATGAGCAGGATCCAATCAGAGAAGGGCTGCATAATAAAGATGAGAAAATCAGAATGCAATTAGAGTCTGCATTTTTAAAATTCTATGCTTTGACCTGTTCACATTGCTGTGTCAAGCTAGTGTTTTGAAAAGTATACAGCTCCGGAGAGCGTTTTAAAAGGTCTCCATTTCAGGGGTAAATGCCACGGAAGTATAGATGCAAAGACAAAAATGGAGACTAATATCTATGTTTTAAACAAGAACATTGTAGTGTGGATGTAGCCCGTGGCTTCACTTTTTATCATAGTAAGTCAGAGGGTTTCTTTCTTTTAGTTATTCTCGTATTTATTTAAGGGGGTTTGTTATTTTATGCCATAATATTTATTAAGCTTCTGTAAAAAGCTCAATTTTCCTCTTGGGACAAATAAAATAATATCTGTCTATCTGTCTGTCTATCTAAAGGCTGTAACACTCCCTCAGACTAAAGAATTCTCTCTTTGCTCACTTTTACCATTCTGCTGGTACCCTGCCAAGAGTACATGCTTGTATAAAAGAAGTACTGACTCTGTTTTGAAAAGCACCTAGGCAGCTTAGCAATTCTGCTCCCTCTTTTAATAGAACCATTTTCTGATAAATCAACAAAGCAATTCCCTGTTCAAGGAATATATACCGTAGTCATTGGAGCTGTGATGGTGAAGAGAAATTGAATTCTATCTCATGTGCATTATGAAGTTGTGCCTGCTGCCTTACACCTATATTTGAGCTTCTTTTCACATCAGTGCATCATTAATACTCTGTGTAATAGTTTTTGCTGGTTACTTAAATGAAAAATAATTGGTTTTACCTAAATGACTTTTTATCATATTTTCAGAGTATTAGGCTTTAACATTTTGTAAATTATTAAATAGCTATTTAGGGTCTAGAATTATCCTTAGAAATGTAAGATAATGGTCAAAGCTTAAATAGTTTCTTATAAGACTTCCTACAATTACTGTATATCCCTTGAACATCTAAATAATAAAAACTGTTATGTCAGAGTCCGTTTATTATACAGCTTAGTAATTAACACTTGTATCATGAAAGCTAATCACTAAATCCATCAGTGTAGAATTCTTTACAAACAGATTTGGGGTTTCCTAACCAACACACCTCAGTATGTGTAAATTGGCAGCATCACATCATCCATGCTGACCCTGAACACAGATAACCCAAAAGGCAATTTGCTGAGCCTACTTCTTGTATATGTGAGAAGACACAGCTCCTACTCTATCGTTACATTTGCTGATGACACTGGCATCCAGCTTCCTTCTGTTCAGGACATATACAACACTCTCTGTCTTAGAAAGGTTTACAGGACTAATAAAGATCTTAGCCTGTTCAGACATGTTTACTTCCTACCTTCTGACAAATGCTACTGAACCATTGACAAACAGTAGAATCAGGAACAGTTTCTAACCATATGTCTTAATGTGGCTGAATAGTCAACCTTAAGTACAAATACAAACCCCATTTCCGAAAAAGTTGGGACATTTCTAAAAATGCAATAAAAACTAAAATCTTGTTATTTGGTAATTCCCTTGAAGCTTTATTTAACAGGTAAAAGGACAAAGAAACGATTTTCAGTGTTTTCACCAACAAACTTAATTCTATTTGTTAAACATAAACACATTTAGAAATTAATGCCTACAACACACTTCAGAACAAATATAGAAATTGATTTCTGCATAATGCCTCACTGTAAATGTCAAGTTGGAAGTTTTTGTTCTTTTTAACTGCCTTCTTTGTTCAGACCTAAGAGTGTTTGTTTTATGTATATATGTATTTATTTAAAGAGTTTTTGTAAAAAGCTAAATTTCTCACTTGGGACAAATACAGTTCTATCTATCTATCTATCTATCTATCTATCTATCTATCTATCTATCTATCTATCTATCTATCTATCTATCTATCTATCTATCTATCTATCTATCTCAGCCCTGAAAGTTATAACAACCATTAATCTTGACACCACTTCAGAATAAGCAGAAATAAATTTTAAATTAGTAGCTGTGGTGGAGGGCCGGGACGCTCCTTCAGGATATGTTCAGGGGGAGCAGCCCTGGACTTTGCAATACCTCCCCTTGGGTGCTAGATGGCAACCCCCCTGGGTTGGAGCGGTGCCTCAGTTTCCCACAGGACTCCATGGGAATTAGATTTGGGTGCAGCTCTGTTGGGTCCCACAGGCGCCGCCAGGAGGTGCTACAGCTGGGTCTCCTGAGCCCTTGTGGGCAGTGTTTTCACCACACCCGGAAGTGAATCCGGAACTCGGCAATCACGCACCTGGAGCACTTCTGGGTGAACTATAAAAGGGGCCAGCAGTCACCACTCCGGGAGCCTAAGCCAGGCAGGAGGAGGAGAACTACATTTGCCGGGAGGAGTAGTGGTGCAAAGGAGAGTGTGTTGTGGTGACTTTCTTTTGGGTGTTTTGATGCTTGGGACTGTGTTGTGCCTGTGAGTCACAGGGAAGTTGTGCCCCACAGGTGAAGAGAAATAAACGTTTCCTGGTTTTAGTAGTGCCTCCGATGTGAGTCTGTGTAGGGTGAGGCGCCAATATAATGCCTTTTGTTACATAGCATAAAAATAATTTGTTATTAAAAATTACAGAATCCTACAATCCTGAACCGGACAGGCTAGAGAGAAAATGTAGGAATAGAAATAAATATTAAACCAAGAGGTCATGTCATGTCATTGTTGGAAACTAAAGTGTGTGGGATGTACGCTTCTTTATTATGAGGAGGGAGTAATGAACCTGTGACACCTTGTTGTCCTTATTATGACTGCAACAGTAATCTGTTATTATTTAGGTTCAGCAAAAAGTAAATAATAAGCAAAGCAGAATGCTTTGTTGATTACGCATTTTACATGTATAACATAAAATTGTGCAGCACAATAAAATAATATAAAACCTCCAGACTACCTCCTAAGTGACAGAATAAAAACTCTCCAATGAAAACAGAGACTGGAAAAATGATAAAGTCCAAACTCAACCACCATACATTATTGAAACTTTTATTGTATATGTGGGTCAGATGGAACTGCATGAATTGAACAATTTGGCATACGCCACCAACAGATGTGAGATTTGCTTGAGCAGTAATACACATAATGTGAATAATGGAATGGAGATATAAGAATAAAAGTGCCTCACAAAAGAAACAGCTGACAGAAAACTGCAATAGAAATAAAGTTAAATCAATTTCACATGTTGGATTCAGGACAGAAATCCACATGATTTAGAAAATATATTCAATCACCTAAAAAAATAAAGAAGCCTTCTACAAACGAAACTGAAGTGCAGAAATCTTCTGAAATTAATGTTAGATTTATTTGTAATATATTGTAGTTGTGCACTTCAGCTGGAAAGGATTTCAAAAGAAGTGGATTTTTAATACTGGGTAGGCTGGCGCTTTCCAGGATCACGAGAAGGATTAGCAGTTCCAAAAAAATCTGTTTAGAGACCTCAAGAACACATATTGATAGCTACAGTACTTTTAATTGTCTTCCATTCCAGTTACTGCTGTAGCGATAGCTTCCTTACATTAAACATTCTCAATTCATTTATTGTATTTTGAATATTAACAGTATGGAGATACAGTAGATAGATAGAACTTTGTTTCTAGGGAGAAATTTAGATTTTACAGTAGCTCAATAAATAAGTAAAAAAAATAGATGAAATCATAAATATTAAAACAAAGAAATACACACAAGAATCACTAAAAAGAAACAAAACTTCTAACTTGGCTAAAGATTAAAAGAACAGTTACAGTCACAGTGTGGCGTTACACAGGAGTATTGTTGGTATAAAGGAGCTCAGTAGTGTTTCTGGACTCACTTCTGCTGAATGATTCATTGGCTGCAAGTGCTTCAACTTAGTGTGTCAGAGAGAGGATGTGCAGCGTTGTTCATAATGACCATGAGTTTTCATTTTCTCCTCCACTGCTACCTCCAGGGGTCCAGAGTGTATCCCATAACTGAGCCTGCCTTTTTAATTATTTTGTTGATTCAGTGGACCTCTCTTGAAGTTATATTACCTGCCAAGCACACTGCAGCATAGAAAATCGCCATCACAGAGTTGTAGAATATGTGAAGGATGTTACTACCTACAGTAAAGGAATACAGTCTCGTAAGGAAAAGGAGCCTGCTCTGACCCTTTCTTATATAGTTCCTCTGTGTTACAAGATCAGTCCAGCCTATCAATGATGTGGACTCCGAGGTACTTAGAGCAGTGCACCATCTCTTTATTAACTCTCCAATAGTGCCTGGGCATAAAGGCTCTTTGCTGCAGTGAAAGTCAATAACAAGTCAATAATAACTCAAGAATACTTTAGTTGTGTTGATTGTAAGCTGCAGACACCAAGAAACAAAGTTCTCCACCTGACTCCTATAATCTGTCTCACACCCCCTGTCAATACAATGCAAGTGACATGACTTGGTGTTGTATTTCTAGTCCAAGGTTAGAAGGGTGAAGAAAAAATGCAACAGGGCTGTTCTTTGTGGTGCTCCAGTGTTGCTCACACCCAGATCAGAGGACATGACAGGCATATCTACCTGCATATCGTTCAGATGAACAGGCAATTGCCTTCATAAAAACTAATAGATATTGTTAACCCATATCAGATGAAGCTATTCTAAACAGTGCTTCTGCACCATCTTCTCTTGCTTATACAGTTGTAAACAAATTCTATCAAAGTCCTGATTTAATTAGTTGTCTCATTTTTTTCTGTTATCGTGCAAAGTGATACAATTTTATAAGAAGGTTAGAGCTCTATTTTTGTTGTAACTTTTTGTAAATAGGGATATGTAATGCTCTTTTAAAAATTTTTTTTTTAAGAATTAATCTTGTTAATTGGCAAAACTGTGAGGATTGGTTATCTTGTATTTACTTGTTTATAATAATGAGTGAACAATTAAATAATAATAAAAAAAACTGAACACAAAATGAAATTATCAACACAGTAGTTTGGTGATTTTTCCTGGGTTTAGACCATAACCTGGCCATAATTTGTGGAGCATGAGCACATTCTCTGTATCCTGGTGTACTTGGTTAACCTCCTCCATCCTAAAGATGTAGGCAGAATAGAGAATCTTAATTGAGTTTCTTTGAGTTAATATGAGTGTGTGTATGTCGCCTGCTGTGGACTGGTATCCACTCCAGGGTTGTTTAGTTATAAGGTAGGTTCAACAAACAGGTAGATCAATGAACTTTCTTAACTGTTAGCTGTTGATTCCTGTCAAAATATTCCTTTGAAATGACCATTAGCTAACAGCAGGTGGAAAATGGAGGCTGCTGTTAGCAAAGTATTGCTTTATAACAAAATCAAGAGTGGAAAATTATGTTATTGGTATTAATTACAAATACTTTATTGATAATAAAATAAAATATTATGAACTACTTTCTTTACATAGTGAAACCAACTCTGACAGAGAATTTCTATATTGGCATACTAAATACAGTAACAACAAATTAATTTACATCCAATCACAGGGATTGGCATCTGATTAGTAAAGGGTTCAGAACAAAAATTGGAAGCTACAGTGGTACTCTAGGAACAATTTTGAGAAAACCCTGGGCATACTCAAACAATGAGTTCTGCATTAACACTCTTGGAATTGTACTGAATAGCGAGGAAAAAATAAATAAAGGACAGTGATAACACACCTGGCAGAACATGACATAAATGAACTTCATCAAAAGTTGAAAGAGGAAAACACCTTTGAAGAATTTGTTGAAAGAGATCTCCTTTGTCATATGAGAAAGTGTATGGGAGTAAGAGATAGATACCTTGGAGGAGATAAGCATGGTGGATAATGCTTTTGCTTAACTGCACAACACAACATGCCGTGTTTAGTCAGATGCCTTTGGGCACCTTGTAACAGATCTGCTGGCTTGTAAAAAGGTGGCAGTCCACAGCATTTCTTATTGTTGATCCTTCTCTTCATACATAGCACTGAAAGTAGGGTGAGATACATAGATATAGAAAATAATGAAAGCAGCAGAGTATAACTGAAAACTGGTAACATGCAAAGAGATTAAATAAGCTGTAGGAAGAACAATGTGACAATGACCTTTTTCTGTTTTAACCTAGCCTTTGAAAGAAGAAACATACACTTACTGAACCAACATTTTTGTAATTAATATTAAAACAAAATAAATATATTTGTAATTTGTAGAAAATGCTTTTATTATCATTGATCCTGGTTATCCTATTAAGGCCTGCTTGTTCTTGGCGTGTCCGTATCACCACGTGGGTCCGCTAGGGTGTACATTATGTAAACTTCGTTCCTTGTTACTCATGTGTTAGACAAGAACCCTGCAACTAAGCAATCCAACATTAAAAATACATAGGGAGACTATATATGAACAAATTCATGGCAAGGAATCACCCAGATCCTGGGCAAAGATGAAAGTTTATGCAGGCAGAAATGGAAATACTTGTGAAATCAATATGTAAAGGCAAAGAAGAAACTTTGGTGGAAAACACACATGCAAGATTTTTTTTGAGAATATCATCAAACTTGGATAATGGAATGTCTTATGTACCAATATTTATATCATCACATTGATTGTGTTACTTTCTGGAGATGCACTCCATAACAAAAGGCCACATGTCATGATGACAGCCACTCACCATGGCTCTGGCCATAAAAGAAACAAAACAAAGATAGAAAATGGAATAATTGCTTTTATTTATAGCTAGAAACAATAATAATAGCAGCTGAAAAGCTGCTCAGGAAATATCAAAATTCACAGAATCATAACAATGTCTTACTTTGGCAGGCTGAGAAAATGAAACCTCTTTATACCTGAGCAGAGAAGACTTAATCTAGGTCTTCTAAAATCAGCTGAATTCTGTCAATTAAACATTAAATATAGTATTAGAATTTTTGTTTTTGTGTTCCGGTGGAATTTAAAAGTGGATTGAAGACAGATTCCAATAAGTACTTTTTCATGGAAAGGAACATGGGAATCAAACTACTCGTTAGAAAGTTTAACAACTTTTGAAAAGAACCTGGATGAGATGTTGGGACAACTTATCTATTAAGTAACCAAACAACCTTAAAGAAATGAAAGGCCTTGCTTTACTTACGAGATTTCTTATTGTCTTATAAAAGGTAAATTCAGGGTCACTAATCAATCTTGTACATAAGATTTTAGGAACTGAGAGGAAACCAGGGGAAAAAAAAAGCAATGGGAGAGTGTTTAAACTCTACGTTGACACTGACCTAAATGGAAACCTAACCTGGGTCTAATGGGTTGGGACATAGCAGTTCTAATCATCATTCAACTCTATTGTAACTGCTTCCATGTATAATATAATATACCATTCTCAGAGTTTCTTATTACTATTTAGGGCCATCCTAAAAGTACAGGGTGCTAAGCAGGAACCAATATTGGATTGATTCTGGGATGTGGTGGTAGTTAATTACAGGATGCTATTTTGATGTTTAATTTACGTAAAAATAATTGCCCAAATGGAGATGCAGAGGCTTTTCTTCCACAGTTTCAGAGTCTTGGGTTCACATTTTAACCCAGATAACATCAGCGTGGAGTTTAAATGTTCTGACAGTCTGTAAATATCTTGGAACGGTTGTTACCTGTCACATCTGAAAGTTATGTAGTTATGTCAGTTGATTGGCAAATTTAAATTTGGTCCAGTATGACTCAATATGGATGTGTGAGTGCCATACAATGGACAGGTGTCCCATCCATTTTAATATCTTGCCTTTTACTCACTGTATTGGAATTTTTTTGGAAAGTGGATTGATGAATATAAAAAATATTATTATAGATCAGTCCTGAGTAAAGCGAGTTATCAAAAAAGAATACATGAAATATTTAAATAGTAAAACAGAATCACCAAAGCAAGAGTAATAAAAACTAAACATATACAATGCCTACCTGGTCTTACTGTGAGAACAGTGCCCTAATTCACTCTTATTAAAAAAATGAATGTTACACGCTTTCTTTTTGCAGTTTGACAAAATTCATCCTAACCTAAGCTAGTTTCCTCACTTGCGCTTTCCAGCACTACCTAACAGTTAATCTTTACAGTGCTCATAGTGCATTGTTCATGTTAAACAGCCAAAATCCATATCCTTCCAACATGGTAGCGAAAGATTAAGCTCTCTACAGCTGTTATTCATACAAGCCTGTCAGGACTAAACAATGGGGATCACGGGAGGGTGGTGTCCAAGGAGCCAGAGAGCTCACCTGTTTGTCTGCTTCTTTCCTAGATCTGAAGCTTTCAACCTGCATAAAGATTTGTGACCCCCCCAGGCAGCATAATGTACTGTACTTGTACATTATCAGCTCATCACAAGCTTTTTAAAGTGGCTCCAAAAGACACACAGGTCATCTAATGACTGTGACTGCAAGAGGACTCATTGCATTCAGTGTGTGTTTTGGAAATCCACTGGTAGAGTTTTTGCATACCCTCATAAAAATCATTATTAAGGTTAACTATAATGCAAAACAAAAAACAAAATTATAAATGAATAATTAGAATTGTGATTTTTATAGTCCTTTAAAAAATGATAACCATTACGTAACAGCTAATTTGAAGAAGGTCTAAAAATGAAATAGCATATCATAACAAAATGACTACTGCTGTATACACATTAGTCAGAACAAGCACCCTATAATTAAATTAAAGTGCCCCAAATTAAAGTCAATCTACAAAATTCTAATTAACTTTGGTGGTCTGATGTGTTCCATTCTGGATTAGTTCCTGCCTGCACCTGTCGCAGGCACAATAGACTTTAGCTCACCTTTGACCTCAACTGCTATATGCAGGTATGGTAAATGAATGGACACACAGAATAGAGATTAGCGACTCAAATGCTGCCAAGAAATTGAAAAATAGAGAGTCAACGTGGTCATTAATTTAAGTGTATAAAGGACCCCACGAGTGAAGTGGTGACAAGAAGACATCTATGAGTTCATATCTTCAAAGACATCAAAATTTCAGTATTTGGAGACTGCAAAGATTGTAGAGTGTCACACACGCCAGCATCAGCTAAAGGGCTTTCTGAGTGCCGGGATGTTGTAGACCTAACCCGGAGGTTCCACCTGCACTTGGGACCGAGCCAATGGAGACAGACCTTGCCAGCTCCGGCCCCTGATGTCACATCCGACTAAACCAATGAACAATGAACACGTGTAGACCTCACTTCCTGTCTCCCCTTTAAAAGCCTTCCCTTTTCCCTTCTGTGTCAGTCTTGTTTTGGACTCTGTTGTAAGCACTTCAGTGCTGGTATTTGAAAGAAAACGAAGTTGCAGCCAGGATACCAAATTACATGGGTGGCTGCCCCAAACCTTTTCTGTCTTTGACTCGTTTTGTGACTAGAGTTATTCAAAATGTAGAGCAGGGTAAATTTTAATTGAAATAATTTCATGCCTGACAACATTTATATTTCAGGAAATAAAGGCATCCGTGTAATATTCGAATATGTAACAATACCTTACTGAAGTCTGTCTTTGAAAACTTTGAAATTTGTTAGCACTACACTAAAATATGAGGTGATCTGCAGTTAGAGTAGGGTGATTTACATTCACATTTATGAAGTGGGTAATTAGTGATGTTTTCACAAGAATGAATTTGGACAAGGCAGTCTAATTATTACAAGAATACAAAAGAAAAATGTGCAAGAACAGGAAAGTATGTAAGTTGTGGATAGAAATAAGAACTCTTCCTTTATGTACACATCTACCTAAATACCTATAGTCAGGAACAGGAGTCATAAAATCAGAGACTAGGCAGGTAAAATAATTTATTCAGTGTGGCCCAACAAACTATAAGTGGAGATTAACAAGACAGATACCTTTCAACAAGTATACAGAAGCCAATGCCTTACCACACAATATGCTTCTAGACTAAGTGGGTATGTAGGCCTTGTGAGAAAATAAGGTAGATTCGTTAGAACATTTTAAAATATTAGAACAACTGTGATGAGAACAGGCGATTCAGCCCAACCAATTTGCCAATCCTGTTCACCTAATTCCTCCAAAATAAAATCACGTCAAGATATGAAAGTCCCTAAAGTCCTACTCTCTACCACACTACTTTAATTTATTCCATGTGTCTATGGTTCTTTGTATGAAGGAAAACCTTCTAACATTTGTGCGAAATTTGCCATTAACAAGTTTCCAACCGTGTCCCCATGGGGTTTGAATGGTGTCAAAAATTGAAGGTACAGTATATCAATTTCAAAGTAGCTGTTAAACAGGAAAGCCAATTATAATGTGCAGTGAAGAATGAAAGGCATTTACTCTTGTAGCCAGGACCTTTGTTCATAAAGATACTTTTATATTGTATTCAAGTTACAATTCTTCAGAACCCCAGTAAATATTTCTTTACTTGACACTGAATGAAGTCGCTAACTTTGTTGATTTTTGTTCTGTTGAGTAAGTAGAAAATATGTAGTGCACCACTGTTTTGTCCTAACAACAATAGACCTAAACATTTTTTTTCCATGCCCATTCTTTAGAGAAGGGTCTGGGGGCAGACCTTCAGCGACAAACCTCTTGGACCTTATGGCGTCATTCAGGGGCCAGTGGCTGGAGAAGCCATAGAAGGGTCTGCTACTGGAGGTCTGCAGCCAGACTCTATTGATTTTTTGAGTTCTGTGTATATTTTAAGATATACAGAAGCTCAATGCAAAGGGTATTTTTATGGGAAGGGAAGATGGAAGTCATAAATAATGTCATTAAGAGAGTATCAGCAAGTGGTTCAGATAAAGATGTTAGTATTGCCAAGACACGCATGAGATTCTCACAAGCTAGAAAAAAACAATACCAAGAGCAAGACAAAACCAGCATTGATTAATTAACAGCAGACGCTGTAAACAATAAAGGTCAAAAGGTGAAGTAACATCAAAATGAAAGACTAAGAAAAAGACTCAGCTATAAATCACAAATCACCAAGCACAGTCTACCTAAGCAGCCAATTCAATAAGAAGAGAAC
The DNA here is from genome assembly GCF_016835505.1 of Polypterus senegalus. Lineage (NCBI taxonomy): Eukaryota > Metazoa > Chordata > Cladistia > Polypteriformes > Polypteridae > Polypterus > Polypterus senegalus. Next base: position 53,364,285 of record NC_053158.1, read on the forward strand.
TCAGGTGCGAAACTCACTAAATTAGTGTGGCTGAAGACAGACCTGGAAGAAAGGTGTGTGGTCCAAATAAAACCTGCCTCAAAGAAAGGAAAGAAAACATGCATAGAAAATATTGTTTTCTACCATTGTGGCATATTGTAATAGAGCAAAGGTATAACATATACTGAATTTCATGCCTATTCCCTGAGGAATGCTGTAGACAGCAGACATATCCTAAAGAGAGGTACACGTTAATACTGGAAATTAAGAAATGTAAAAAAATAGTGATGTTTCTAATTTTACAATGCAAATTTTGTATTTAATAAAAAGTGTTTAGTAGGCATTACTGCTGTACAGGTTGGTACAGAATTATTTAAAATGTAATTTAAATGGAAAAGCAGTCTGAGATTTATCCTTTCCCCAGGGAGACAGAGGAATCATCATTTTAAAGACTGGTATAATTATCAATGTTCACACGAAAGTTACTATCTTTATTTTTTGTTGAAAATATTTGAACAATACCACATAAATTTACTAATCATACATCTAATAACTCTTCTATCCAGTTCTGCATCTTAGGGCAGCCAGCACCCATCTCACAAGTAATGGGTCCAAGCAGGGCTGGCGCATTAAATAATGCTGCCTGAAGCAAGGCACATTTTTTCTGCTCCCCACTCACCTCCCACATATACGTATATCGTTAATACACATCAGTCGTTACACTTAATCCACATACCATACATATTGCAATGTAGGGTTCATAATAAAAGCTTCTACAATATAATCCAACCTTGAAACATCTGTCCAACTATACAGTATATTATCAGCACACATATATATAAAATCCTAATCCTATAAGTGCAACAATTTTATGTGACCTTTTTTGTCACGCTTTAAATCGGGCTTATTTTTAAACCTACATATATATTTTGGTATCATTCTTTTCAGAATTTATTGAACTGTAATGTGATGTTATTAGATTTTCAGATTTGTATTCCGTTTTTAAATTATAAACTAAAAAATATCAAGAACCCATGAGACAAGACTTTGCGTCAAGAGATTTAGATAGATAGATAGATACATAGATACTTTATTAATCCCAAGGGGAAATTCACAACCACCATCATTTAACCACGCCCGTGGCCGGAAATAAAAGACAAAGAGTAGGACAGCTGCTGTACAGGCTTCTAAATGTTCAAAGCGCCACATGAGATGCAGATCATGCAGCATGGCACGGCACAGTATGGCAGCAGCAAGCCAGCAGCTGATCGAGCAAAGAGGAGGTAAAATTGTATCACTGTTTAAGAGAGGATATCAGAGGAGCGATATCCTTGGCGTCTCCTTGGCGTGTGTTCAGCCACCCTCTTCACAAATTAAGCGGCAGAGATGCAAAGTGGCAGGGGGCAAACCCGGTAGTATTCATATATATACATATACACTCACCTAAAGGATTATTAGGAACACCATACTAATATGGTGTTTGACCCCCTTTCGCCTTCAGAACTGCCTTAATTCTACGTGGCATTGATTCAACAAGGTGCTGAAAGCATTCTTTAGAAATGTTGGCCCATATTGATAGGATAGCGTCTTGCAGTTGATGGAGATTTGTGGGATGCACATCCAGGGCACGAAGCTCCCGTTCCACCACATCCCAAAGATGCTCAATTGGGTTGAGATCTGGTGACTGTGGGGGCCATTTTAGTACAGTGAACTCATTGTCATGTTCAAGAAACCAATTTGAAATGATTCGAGCTTTGTGACATGGTGCATTATCCTGCTGGAAGTAGCCATCAGAGGATGGATACATGGTGGTCATGAAGGGATGAACATGGTCAGAAACAATGCTCAGGTAGCCCGTGGCATTTAAATGATGCCCAATTGGCACTAAGGGGCCTAAAGTGTGCCAAGAAAACATCCCCCACACCATTACACCACCACCACCACCAGCCTGCACAGTGGTAACAAGGCATGATGGATCCACGTTCTCATTCTGTTTACGCCAAATTCTGACTTTACCATTTGAATGTCTCAACAGAAATTGAGACTCATCAGACCAGGCAACATTTTTCTAGTCTTCAGCTGTCCAATTTTGGTGAGCTTGTGCAAATTGTAGCCTCTTTTTCCTATTTGTAGTGGAGATGAGTGGTACCCGGTGGGGTCTTCTGCTGTTGTAGCCCATCCGCCTCAAGGTTGTGCGTGTTGTGGCTTCACAAATGCTTTGCTGCATACCTCGGTTGTAACAAGTGGTTATTTCAGTCAAAGTTGCTCTTCTATCAGCTTGAATCAGTCGGCCCATTCTCCTCTGACCTCTAGCATCAACAAGGCATTTTTGCCTGGATTGTTTTCCCTTTTCACACCATTCTTTGTAAACCCTAGAAATGGTTGTGCGTGAAAATCCCAGTAACTGAGCAGATTGTGAAATACTCAGACCGGCCCGTCTGGCACCAACAACCATGCCACACTCAAAATTGCTTAAATCATCTTTCTTTCCCATTCTGACATTCAGTTTGGAGTTCAGGAGATTGTCTTGACCAGGACCACACCCCTAAATGCATTGAAGCAACTGCCATGTGATTGGTTGATTAGATAATTGCATTAATGAGAAATTGAACAGGTGTTCCTAATAATCCTTTAGGTGAGTGTATATATGTATATATATGTTGTGGGGTACAGCCCAGACACAGACAGGTAGACATGATGTTTTTACACCACACACATTTATTTACACTATAATATTTATAAAGAAGAGCTCAACCCAGTGCCGCAGCACCAATCACCCCTTTAAGTCCAGGCCTTCACACTATGCCTTTCACTGTCTCTGGTCCGCCACCACTCCTCTCCTCTCCTCTCCTCCGAGCTCAGTCCTCTTCCACCCGACTCCAGCCATCGTATGGAGGGAGGCGGCCCCTTTCATACATGCCCGGATGGGCTCCAGGTGTTTCCCGACACTCTTCTGCAGACACTCCCCTGTGTGGTGGAAGTGCCGGCTGCGCAGCTGGAAGCACTCTGGGTGTCACCAGTCTTCTTCCCCCCAGCACTTCCGCCACACCCAGGGTAGTCCAGGACTCCAAAGGTACCCAAAGCAACCAGGGCGGTCGCCCCCACATGGTCTGGAGAAGACGCAAGCCCTCCTCCGGTCCTCCTGGCCATCCTGGCGGGTTGGACATATGCCACCCATATATATATATATATATATATATATATATATATATATATATATATATATATATATATATATATATATATATATATACATATGTGTGTGTGTGTGTGTGTGGCAAGATTGACTTAGTCAGCCATCAATAAAAACACTCTTCCCTGTTTAGCTATAAAAGCTGAAATTTGGCAGGATGGTACATCTAGGGCACTAGGTATCCACTAAGTAGAGGATATTTCAATATATCAGCATTTAGGGGATAAAAAAAAACCTACCAAAGAAAAAATAAATACTTCAAAATCTCAAATCTGTCGATACAGATTTGTTTGAAATTTCTTGACATTGTTGAAAAAACAAAATTAGCTGACACATTTTCTTATTTGTTGATATTTGTCATTAATTAAACTCTAGAGCAGAGGTGCCCAACTCCAGTCCTGAAGGGCCCCAGTGGCTGCAGGTTTTCATTCTAACCCTTTTCTTAATTAGTGACCTGTTTTTGATGCTAATTAACTTCTTTTGAATTCATTTTATTTGACTTGCTCTTGAAGACTCAGACCCCTCAATTGTTTGTTTTTCCTTAATTAGCAGCCAAACAATAACGAGATTCAAAATGAGCCAAACCAGGACCGGCAAACTGGGACCATCATACAATATCTGAAAATAAAGAAAGGTGAAGGTCTCAGTAATGCTGATCTGCTCTTAGAAAAGAAAAAAATCCACAATTTTCGGAAATGTCTGCCATTGCACCATGAGACCAGCAACAAGCCATGGAAATAAAGAACGGGTTTCATTAACGACAAGACTCAGCACCTCATTAAGCAACTGGTTGGAGTTTGAGGCCCTGACTTAGTTGGTCTTCTGTTGGCTCCCTCACTTCACATTTCACTTCTGTTTGGGTGCCATTTAAGGAAAGAAATGAAGCAATTCAGAGGAACGAGGAAGAGATTCAGGGAAACATTTCTTTAAAATCAAGTCAAATAAAATGAATTCAAAAGAAGTTAATTAGCAGCAAAACAGATCACTAACTAAGAAAAGGGTTAGAATGAAAACCTGCAGCCACAGCGGCCCTCCAGGACTGGAGTTGGGCACCCCTGCTCTAGAGACTGGGACATGGTAATGCACTGACAGCGATCACATAGAGAAATGGGAAGTGCAAGTTTCCAGCCATCTGCAGGAGCAAAGTGAAAGGAGCAAAGTTCGATGAAGCCCGAAGAAGATACATTTAAAGTGCTTGCCAGGCACTGTTTCCGTGAGCATACTAAAGTTCCTTGCAACTGATCCAGTAAGAAAGGTATTTAATATATTAACCCCCGCTTCATCTTATCTGCAATCTTGTGTAAATGCCAAAGTGGGGAGTACAATTACTGTCAGCCACTGCGCTGCTCTTGATTATTTTATCAGCCCTCACAATCTTTAAAGAATAGCATCGACATATACGGCATGTCAACAAAGGTAGCAACAGTTGTTTTTTTCCCTAACTATTTTAGGGTAACAGTTTAATTGTCATACTGGATTAAAGCATTTATCTTAGAGCAGTGTTTCTCAACCTTTGTGACTTGGGGCCCAATTTTACCTTTTTAAGTATGGTGATGTCCCATATACAACATTTAAGGAGGGATGAAGCATTATTAGGAGAGCAGGGAAAGAGTGCTCCCCCAGGTGAAATGAGCACAGAGAGAAATGGGGAAAAATATCACACAGCATTGTCAATCGCGTTGGCAAAATGGGGTAGCATCACATGTGACAAAAACTCTGAGATAAACTAATTACAATACATTTTTTATCAGTGTATATACAAACTTGCATTTTTGAAAACGCCAACACTGATGTCCGCCTGCATATCATCATTTAGTTTGCAATAGCAATGAACGATCAGCATTAAGCGTGTTTTGAAATTTAAAAAATCACAGCAAATTAGTAATGGAGCCAAGCTGTGATTGAACAGAATGAAGCACAATTTTTCTATAGCTGATGGAAATGCTGTTTTTCACAATGTGATAAGAAGAGAACAAGATGGTGCCTTTGAGTGAGTAAAAGTTTTTGTTTTTTTTTTGTTGGTAGACATTTATTCAAATCCAGTGCATGCTGAAGCAGTACTAATTTTAGGCTTTGATGCTAATGGAGAGTCAGTTTTTTGCTTGGAATGAATCAACTTTAAATAATTCTTGTAACATTACCAAATCTCGCTTTAATATCGAGTTCTGCTGCGATCTGTCTCACACCAATACCACCCAATATTGTATACAGATAAGTACTTAGTTACATAGTACTTCTGATAAATCCAATAAACCAGTGGCACTAAACCTGAAGTCCATTGATTTCCTCGGCAAACACAGAGAAAATGTGAAAAGGACTAGAGTGAAATCAATACAAAATAGGACTTTAGGAATAATACAAATAGTTAAATTCTTCACTGCTTCTGTCTGATGGAAATATACCTTTTTTATAGAGTTTTGGGAAAAAAATGGGAAAATGAAACAAAACTCAACCCACATGCTTCTCTAAATACCTTGGCAGGTTCAAACTCTATCCTGCAACTAAAAGGTGTTTAAGGTGTTTAAACATGAATGTTTCATACTTATGAGATATTTAACAGACATTGTACCTGTTACTGACACTTTAATAACATCCATCCATCCATCCATTATCCAACCCGGTATATCCTAACTACAGGGTCACGGGGGTCTGCTGGAGCCAATCCCAACCAACATGGGGCGCAAGGCAGGAACAAATACAGGGCAGGGTGTCAGCCCACCACAGGGCACCTTAATAACATTCCAGAGATTAACACAATTTTACAAAATGACGATCTAGACACACACAATGTTAAATGTGGAAAATCAGGAAAATGAATGAGAGTATCAATTACCGATACTTGCAGAAGTGTTGAATTGTAGTTCTAAAATTTTTTTAAACTTTTAAAATGAAAACATTTCTTAAAATTTTTAAAGACAGTATATAAAGTAGGACCTTGATATGTATGTAAGTGTCCCTAGTGTGTGTTTCATGTGTGGGTGTGTGCCCTGCGGTGGGCTGGCACCCTGTTGTTTGTTTCCTGCCTTGCGCCCTGTGTTGACTGGGATTGGCTCCAGCAGACCCCCGTGACCCTGTGGTTAGAGTATAGCGGGTTGGATAATGGATGGATGGATGGATATTGTGGTTCATATCTAATTTTCATTCTTTTGAAAAAATATTGTGTAATGTGAAAAATGTGATCCAGCTTGTAGGATCCTCATTATTGGGGACCAGGCCAAGGGGTTGCCCATGTAACTCCTGGCTGTGGCAGATAAATGGTCATTTCCGGAGGGTGGGACTGGACCAGGTGTCTGCCTGGGGGAGGGGTTTTCCAACCAAGATCCTGAGCTGTTTAGTCGAGTGGTGGGTGCGCGCGCCAACACACTGTACCAGTGCATGATTTGTTGCCTCATCCTTCATGCCTGTCCTGATTTCAGGGAAGGAACTTTATATGGAGCAACAGCGTGTAGAAGGGTACACATACGTACGTAGCACACACACTAGCACCAAGACAATTTAGAGCTGGCAATCAGATACACACACACATTTGGGATGTGGATTGAAAATGCACATGAACAGAAGGAGAATCCATAAATGAATGCATATAATTTCTGAGCCAGAATTCAAATCCACAAAAAAAATGAATCATGTAATCTATTTAAATATCTGGCACATAGATAGACATTTAACAAGTTTTGTTCAAAAATGTTTAAAGGTCATTCAAAGAGCATTTTTGGATACTAGATTGTATTGTGAAACATAGAACGCAAATGCAGACATGTTGCATAAACTGTTCCTACCTGACAGGGAGAAAATTCTTTGTTAGTTGTGGTAATCACAACTCAAAGTCACATGATATCCGATATGGTGTTCCACAAGGCTCTATCCTGGGTCCGCTGCTCTTCTCAATCTGCATGCTTCCATTAGGTCAGATTATCTCAGGGCACAACGTGAGCTACCACAGCTATGCTGATGACACACAGCTGTACTTATCAATAGCACCTGATGACCCCGATTCTCTTGATTCACTAGCACAATGTCTTACTTGTATCTCAGAATGGGTGAATAGTAACTTTCTCAAGTTAAATAAAGAGAAAACTGAAATCTTAGTGATTGGCAATAATGGATACAATGAGGCTATTAGAAATAAACTGGATACATTAAAATTAAAAGTCAAGATGGAGGTAAAAAGCTTAGGGGTTATTGTTGACTGTAATCTGAATTTTAAATCGCATATTAATCAGATCACTAGGACAGCATTTTTTCACTTAAGAAACATAGCAAAAGTTAGACCTCTTATATCACTGAAAGATGCTGAGAAATTAGTTCACGCGTTTGTTTTCAGTCGACTAGATTACTGTAACGCACTCCTCTCAGGACTACCCAAAAAAGACATAAATCGTTTGCAACTAGTGCAGAATGCAGCTGCTAGAATCCTAACTAGGAAAAGAAAATCCGAACACATTTCTCCAGTTTTGATGTCACTACACTGGTTACCTGTGTCATTCAGGATTGACTTTAAAATTCTGCTTATGGTTTATAAAGCCTTAAATAATCTCGCCCCATCTTATATATCGGAATGTCTGAGACCTTATATTCCAAATCGTAACCTTAGATCCTCAAATGAGTGTCTCCTTAGAATTCCAAGAACAAAACTTAAAAGAAGTGGTGAGGCGGCCTTCTGCTGCTATGCACCTAAAATCTGGAATAGCCTGCCAATAGGAATTCACCAGGCTGATACAGTAGAGCAGTTTAAAACACTGCTGAAAACACATTACTTTAACATGGCCTTTCTATAACTTCAATTTAACTTAATCCTGATACTCTGTATGTTCAATTCATCATAATAACTATTCATGGTGGCTCTAAAATCCGTACTGACCCCTACTCTCTTCTGTTTCTTTTTCCGGTTTCTTTGTGGTGGTGGCCTGCGCCAGCACCACCTACTACAAGCATCATGATGCTCCAACAATGATGGACTGAAAGCCAGAAGTCTGCGTGACCATCATCATCAAGTCCTTCCGTGAGAACCCTAAATCCAAAGAGGACTGTTTCATTTATGTGAGGTAGAATGCCCAGAGGGGACTGGGCAGTCTAATGGTCTGGAATCCCTACAGATTTTATTTTTTCTCCAGCCGTCTGGAGTTTTTTTGTTTTTCTGTCCACCCTGGCCATTGGACCTTACTCTTATTCTATGTTAATTAATGTTGACTTATTTTATTTTCTTACTGTGTCTTTTATTTTTCTATTCTTCATTATGTAAAGCACTTTGAGCTACTGTTTGTATGAAAATGTGCTATATAAATAAATGTTGTTGTTGTTGTTGTTGTTGTTCAACACACTTGTTAGGAATGTATCTTGAAATTAATTCACAGTCTGATTCCAATTTATATTGGGAAGAATTACGACACTTCAATGAGAATTCTTGGTCCTGAAACACTAACAAGAATCTAAACCCCTTTAGACCACGCATGCAAAATCTGAAAAGGCCATCTGATGGTTTATAATATTTAAAGATCTGTTCCATGATGATTGTTGTTAAAATAAACATTAAGCATATTTTGAAAACATATTCAAAGGAATTGAGCAATGATATGTAATGTGTAATACACAGAAAAGATTACCATGAAAGATAGTACCATTTTAATCTAGGCTCAGTAATGACCACGGACAAATTATAGCACTCAAAATAAAAATGCTGAGTTGAGATGCACTGTACAATATTTTGCACACGTTTTTATATTTAGAGTAAAGAAAATTATATTTAATTTATGCCAGGCAAAACATCACTTTAAATAAATCACCTACCTTTTACATTTTACAAGTCAATTTTCTTAATTTAAACACAGTGAAAAATTCTGTACACAAATTTTGCAGACACAACAAAGCTATTTTTCAAAGTGTGGCTGAGATAATTTATTGATTATCAGTCTGCAGCAATAAGGCAAATAAAAAAGAAATCAACAACTGTTGCATGTAAGTGAATTTAATGGAAAGTGATTTTCTTTCTTATTTATTTATTTATTTTTTACAAAATATTTGAAATGTCTAATGTTATGTTGATCTAGCAGCAATATGTAGCCCCCATTATAAGGAGGTAGATGCAATTAAGTAAAATATTCTAAACTGAAATTGTGCTGAAAAGTCATTGTAGAAAGTAAGAAACATTTGAAAGGTGTAAAACATTAGTACCAACAAGAAGGGGCTAGTCAGCATTTGACTCGGAGTGCTGCAGTGGTTGCAAGGTTTCTGTCATGCCAGTTTCTTCATTTGAGGTCATTCCCTGCTGTAAAGTGAACGTTTCAATGAATGAGGTCACCTACTCCAGCTCCTAATCTTTAGTTTCAGAAATTAAAAACTTAAACAGATGCTTATGATTTACCATTTTCCAGTTTCGTACCTCATTTTGGCTCACTTTCTTGATAAGATTGTGAGTTTTTAATAGCTCTTTTTTTGTTAAATAGCAGCCATAAACGAAAAGACAGACAATAGATAAACAACTAACTTGTTACCATTTGCGCCCGTGAATGTCATGTCACGAGAAGCTGTTTTAATGAAATATTTTGAATAACATTAAATATAAAAGTGGAGGATTTAGAGATACTACTGTAATATGCCAAACCTATAAAAATGAAGAATTGATAGTCAAAGGAAGAAAAAATACACAATGGTAGAAATGTTTGGCATGACAGAAAGCAAAGCCAAGCTATCTAATTAAGTAATTGGTTAAAGCAAAACACTGCAGCTCTCCACAAGGATCACCCATTCTTGCTTAACATTGATTTCATGGAGGCCAGAAATAATTATAACCATTCAGGTGTATAGTTAGTCATTGGGCAGTAAATCCAAATAGTAAATGTGTGCATATATGATGGCAACCCTCTTTGCAAGGTGGCAATCATTCATCAGAATGAGGACATTAACAAAAATTAAAATAATATAATACAAAACATTAAGGAAATCATTTGGACCTTGTTACAAAGACACCCCCACCCCCCCATTTTCAAAAATCTTGTTTCTTTCAAAAAATGTAACTTTCGCCTTGTACAAAAAGTATAGATCCTATGAGGTTGCTATTTATTGTTAAAATACCTCTCAACCCTATTCGCGTATTAACAAAAAAGGATTCCATAATAAAAAAAAATCTAGATTACGTCCTCCATATTCTTGTCACATGATAAGGCTGAGGCATACTGTACGTTTACATTTTCAAAGGAAACAACACAGAGTAACTCGGATAAGAATGGGACATTAAGTGAAAGTGAACATGGAGTGATGATCCTGTTTTCTGTTATATTGACCAGGATGAGACTTCCCCTCAAAAGAGAAAAGCTCATAAAGAGAAAAAAAGAAACTGGACAGAATGAAAGGAAATTGTTGACACATGACATCCATGCTTTTGGTCTTGACAAGACACATTACCACAACAAAAAAAATAATTATCTACATATTTATAATGAACAAAACAAAATCAAAAGTTGCACTTTAACACATCAACACTTTTAAGGCACAGCACACTCTCCTGTGCACTCGGTGCCTCTGATACTTCAATGATAAGGCACTGCTACTTTGCAATAGCCCGTACCTACACAATATGCAAATGAATTGTCCAGTGATTAGAAATTTACACAAAAAAAGACATTTTCTGTACATGATTGTCTTAGCATTGTAAATAAACTTTTTTCATTTAAATTATTAGAAATTATCTTGCATTCACTATATGACGTGATGGAATTAGATGTGCTTTGCATTGTCAAAAGGCTCAATTGGGCACAAGGTTTCCCTCATAGAAGTTCATAAATAAAAAGAACAAAGCACTGTATCCGGGTATTTCCGTCAGAAAGTCATTTGCACATGCAAGTGTACTCCACTGTTCAGTTAAGCCTTCAGGTGGACTGACTTTGTGCAATGTGAAGTCTTGTGAATAAGGGAACTGTCATTAGCTTTCGTGTTTTTCACAGGTGAGAAGCCTTTGCAGTGGCAAACTGTAGGAACAGTCAGTCTTCAAACATTTGGATGGCTTTTTTTTAAAAATAGCAGATTCACAGCACCTGCACTCTCCTAACTTCTTTCTTCTCAATTTGGAGAAAGGTGAAAGGTTAAGACAAATGGTGGCCGTATGTCAACACTCTGAACCTTTTGCGCAGTTCCAAGTCAGATGGTGACACAGGACGCAGGAGGGCTGGCAGTCTGTGGGCTAGCGTAGGATGAGGCCCCAGGGTTTCAAGTGGCTGCAGTTGTGCTACAAATACTCCAGTTCCAATGCATGATGAAGAGCCATTAGGTCAGAGTGACTAGAGATCCGCCAAAAGGGCATATTGTGCTGTGAGCAAAGCAAACAAGAAGTGTAAGCAAACACATCCTACTCTGAAAAAACAACTAAAGCTGTTTTGAAAAGTGAGCTGCTTGACACTTAAAGCCAAAACATACAGTTAACAAGGATGTGCTCCTAAATGCAGAGACAAGGTTAGTTGACATTTTCTCTGGCTCAAAGATTTTTAGCCTTGAAAGTGTTATTAATGCTCATACACATAACCATTAAAAATAACATTATTAATATGTCATCTTCTATTTTTTGTGCAACAATTTCATATTATTTATTATTTACATATTAACCAGTGAACAAAATAGAGAGGAGCACTGTAACTACAGCTTAAGGATGACAGATTTTGATCCACTCTGAAAATAACAAATATGTTCTTCTGAGAATTGCTACTCTTACAGGTGGTTTTAAAGTGAGCACCTCAAAGCTGGTTTTGAAGACTTTCTCTCGGTCCATTACCATGGCTTATCAAAGGTAAACAGTCTAGAAAGGAATGCTTTCCTCTTAGAAATTCTTGCACTGACCCCATAAATAGTGGTTTCCTTTTGTTGTGTAAATTGATGTTACTTTAAAGCGAAAAAAAAAAAAGCTTAAACAAATCTTTTTGTCATTCATTGCCTTAACCATGCTATATAATGAGCCAGAGAAGAGCTGTGTTATTGTATGTCTGCGAAATGAAAAAAAGGTGAAAGATAACTCCACTGCTGAAATATGGAAAGAAAGTTAAATACACAATATTTCTGCAGTTAAGCCTTTATTAGACCTGAAGAAGGCTCAGCAGCTCCAGCTGCTAAAATGTTTTTAAACATTCTTTTCATTTTTCAGTATGCAACATACTGTATCTACAATATGTATTTGTATGCATGTAATATGTTTACAGTATGTGAATATATATTCATGGTTTTGATAACAATTGATTCTTTTTATATCAAGTTAGCATTAAATGGATTTTAAACATAGACACAAGACATTACTAATGTTGCAAATGACAATTGGTGCTGGAAATTGCTGCATGTATTACTCACGCATGACTACAAAGCCCCCTTTTCAGCAGATATTACTCCAGTGTCCTAATGGTAAATTTTCTTAGCTTATTCTTAAAGAAAGTTGAAATACTATTTGGTAATTAGAGAAACATTTGTGATTGTGTTAGCACAACTAAAAACTATTATTCTGTTTAACAAAACAAGTAGAGTGCTTTCCATTGGGTTTCAAGGTAGTGGCTTTCCTAAATTTCAGTCCTGGGTTCAAGAATGGGCAAAACAAAATTGCTTTCTCAAGAAACATGTCTGTCTACTGTTGTTTTGCAAAATGAAGATTATTCCATGGGACAGTTTGCCAATAAACTGATGATTTCATACATTAGTGTCCACTACTATCTTGAGAGATGAAGGAAGACTTGATCTAACCTGGACAGAGAAAGAAGTACCAGGCTCACAACTACACAAGAGGGTAGATACATCAGAGTCTATAGCTTGAACACCAGAGACAGTTGGGTGCGTCCTTAAATACTATCTATCTATCTATCTATCTATCTATCTATCTATCTATCTATCTATCTATCTATCTATTTGTCTGTCTGTCTGTCTATAAAAATAAAACTAGGGGGCAGAAACCATATTATACAGTAAATATATAAATTTCCTCGTGTTACTGCTTTACAGCTAGGACCATAGATACCTAAACAAAGATAAATGGGCATCTCTAAGGAAACAACAATACTGATATAAAAAGAGTGAAAAAGGAGACAAGGTAGGGTCCAAGTGGGTAAGTAATAAAAGGATCTATTATATTATAATATGAGTTTCTTCCTACCATTTTTCTGATTTTTTTTTGTAAATTAAATACATTTGCGCTACATGTGTGAATGGTGATTGAGCGTATAGTCAAATTATCTCTGTGATTTATTGCACATGTAGATAGAGTTATAGTTCAATAGGGTTTACTTGCCAATAGAAGACATCACAATTTCAGTCTGCCTACTAGTATACCAAAGTTTAAGTTTACTGTCTCTTTCTCTGTAAGCATGTATATTTTGCATATTACAAACATTTATTTCCTTGGTCAGTGTCAGGAAAATGGGGTGAGGGCATATCCTGACAGCAATGGATATTAGATACCATCCTGCCCTGGAGTGGATACCACTTCATTGTGAAAGCCCACAAACATAACCGCATATACACTCCATTTAGAATTAACTCTCAGCATGACTAAGAGATTTGTGATGATTGAAGGATGTTGAATTCTCTGTAGGAAAGCCATGTTTTTACAGGAAAAGTATAAAAGTTCCCCCTGTATACAATACTTGCACAATATGCGTCAATATATTAGTTTGTTTATGCCTTTTAACGTGATAACTTGGGCAACAAATTTACGTTCACTGGAATAAATAGTTTGTCCGATTGCCAACTACCTAAACGTAGTGTAGCACTGTGGCTGCTATCAGCCTTGACATTACTTATTTTTGAATAGATTTGAGTAACTTTGGAATTATCATTGCACTCCTCTGTTAATCATGCTGACCATGTTGTTTTTAAGCATATTAGTAGAATAAGCCAAGAATAAATACTCCTTGGAAGTTTGTTGGTTTTACTCTTAACTTTTAATTTATAAAATACAATTGTTCTGCTTATTTAATTATCCACAGTCGTAGCCTGTCTGGACATGTTAGCACTTTTATAGTGCACGCATTGAAAAAGCTTCCAATTGAAAACAGACAGACCAGATGAAAGAATGCTCTTTTTTCTTTTCTTTTTGTTAATTTGCACCTACTAATTTCAGAGGTCTTTCACTTTTCCTTACCTTTCACTGCACTTTCACTGATAATAAAAATAACTGTCAGGTAAAACAGGTCAGGTCCATGCCTGTTAGTTAATTAACATTTTCAAGGATGTGGTTATTGTGAGGGAATTTCAAAGCCTCTTAGAAAAGCTGAATACACAATTCTTGTCACCAGGCAGCATGTAACATAAATCTCCTGATACGAACAACAAAAGAAGTACATACTCAGATGTTTAAGAGGCTGAGCTGCAATCATACTACATCGTGGTATATATCAAAGCTTTACACCAGTCATCTTTTCTTGCTCCTTTTCTAAAGTACTTGTCATTTGCTTACATATCCTAATTTCAACAACAAAGATATAAGCCTCTTAAATGGCTGTTGTATTTATGGGCAGCTACTCCAATGCATACCTGAATGGGCTTGCATTGCAATGAATGTCTTTATTCAAGCTTGATGTGCACAGCAGCAAATTCTGTCTAATTACAATGTACTGTCCACTCAAAACTACTGACATTTTTTTTTCTCCTTCTATCACAATTCATTTAGCTTTATTATTAGGAGTTTAAGTACTGGGGACACTTTGAGTTCACGGCTTATCACAAAGCAGCCTAAAATTTAAAGACTAAATCGCTTCAGATGCCGCTCCAGCAAATTCTCAGAAGTAGGGCATTCCAAAACAAAAATTACAATGACGTTTCTTAGGCAGGAAGAATGCTTATGACATTTCTGACCTTCTTATAAATGTACTTCATGCTGTTAAGCAATATGTTATGATCGATATGAAGTTTAGGTTACCTTTTTTGATGCCTGTTCTTCTTCAACACCATCTCCCACTACCACATAAACTACTTTTCTTCCAAACCTCTGAATTATTCTTTCAAAGCAGCTTTCTTTCCCTGAAGACAGAAATGAGTAATCAGTATTACAACTCTGTAGGTAAGAAAGTCTCAACCACTAATTAAAATAAAAGTTTAAAAAAAACATTACTTTAGCACTTTTACTAAAATCAAAACTTGCACACAGACGCTACTTAAATCGGGTTTACAAAAATCAGCACACAGCAGATTATTCTAAGTCGTAGCTTGACAACTATTTCCAATTTGTGTATCTTCTTCCTTTAAATAACTGAACAAAAATGATTGCAGAATTATATTAATCTGCAAAAATATTTTCATATGAAAAACAGAAAAAGGAGAGTTACTCTCCAGGCTTGGCTCCAGGAAAATAATCCCAGTCTGATTAGACCTTTTTCCTTAGAACCAAACATCAGACATCTTATATGTTCCCACTTTTCGGCACACATAGAAAAATGCATAAAAATGTTTCATTAACTGTCTGTAGATTACTCATCAACATTTTCAAAATACACTAAATGAGATGTGAAAAATGTAATAGTCTGTAGAGTAAACAATCTAGTGCATTTGTCTGATAGAACACAGCTCATTTCACTGAAATGTTTAAAGGAGGATGCCTGACTTCACAAAGCTACTTAGCTATCTTATTTTTGTACTTTCACTTGGTAAAAATGGAACAAAGGAAAACCCCAAATCATCTTCTAGTAAATAAGTTAAATAGTTATCTCTTCTCTGTGTATACAGTATATATAATATTTGTCCATCTATATCTCTACATACTGTACATCTATAAAAATATAATAACACACAACATAAATAACAGTCTTAGACCCACATAATCCAATTCAGAGTTGCTGGGGGTCAAACCCTATGCCAGTAGTATCAGGAGCATTCAAAAACAAGTTACAGGGCCCACTTGGTACCAAATGAGAGTTTCCAGTTAGCCTAACATTCAAATCTGATACAAACTGTACATTGACTATGACTGGGTGTGGGATTAGAACCCAAGATTCATAACTAACCACAGCCTCACCAGGCCGGCCTGTACACACAAGTAGATCGATGGATAGATGAATGCATGCATGTGTATACAGAATGAACTCATTACACATATAAATAAAAAAAAAAAACTTTTTAAAACTATTTTTACAAGATATGGCTCTGCAACTTACCTATTTTAGTTGCACTATAAATATTTTCTATTGGAAATACTATGCCTAGTCCGTAAAGAAGAACTTTTGCAAGGGCAGGTATAAGTTGCGTTGTGGTTACCAGGATATTCACACAGTTTGATCTGTAAGAAAATGTAACTGTTAAAAAAAAAAAAAAAACAAGAAAAAAGAAAATCTCTAAGTTATGTTGAGAAACCACTAGGATTATTTAATATTGCTCATTATTAATATTGTTATAGTATGATTTTATATATATTTATATATATATATATATATATATATATATATATATATATATATATATATATATATATATATATATATATATATATATATATATATATATATATATATATATATATATATATATATATATATACATACATACAGATAACATTTACAGACAGGCAGTGTTGCAGAGTGGCTAGGGCATTAAACCTCAAAACTATCAGTTCAACTCACACACCAGCTTTCTTTATGACCCTGAATAAGTCACTTTGTCACTTTACCTGTCTGGGTGCCAGTGGTTAAAAATATATATCTAGGTAATCATAATGCATCCTGATTTTGCCTGTTGCTTTAGGTTGAGGCATCTTCATAAATACATATTAATGATTTCTTTTTTCAGTTTAAATATGCCCAACATCCCTGAACTGGATTTAAGGGGTTTAGAAGTACATGATGTTTTTATATGACATAACTGAATAACATCCAAGGATGATGGCATATCATACCTGGAGTGAATTAACGTGAGTGCTTTTAGTGCTAGAGTTAACCAGGAGTCTGTGAGTGCCTCAATCTCTGCTCGCAACTGTAGCCAAGCTTCTCTTTTAGCTGGACCCAACAGACCTGTAATGTCACAAAAAAGAATTTAAGAAACTGTTCTAACCTCTAAGAAATTGAAGAAATAAATTCAATATCATTGCATTTTTTTTTTTAGCACATTAGATGTCCAGACTAATTTGGATGTCCTGTGCAAAGATTTGAGGACTAAAGGCTTACCGCCAACGTTATTTTTGTAGGTAGTATATATTTCTTTTACACGTCTATATCGGAAGGCCAGTTTTCTCATCCAGTCAACACCTCCTCGTACACCAGTTGCTAAGCAGAGATTGGCACTTGTGGCTGCCGCGTGGAAACCATCGGTGCCAAAGTTATATGTGCTGTTAATAAACACAAGCAAAGAAGTGGTTAACCAGCTTTAGGAAAAAACAAAAAAACAAATGAAGAAGTGTCACTCAGTCAACAGTCAAAATGCTAAGTGTTAAAAAGTGCTGTTAACTACCTACCTTAAATCTTGCCCATTGTCGTCTGATGATACATCATCAATATGGACTTGATCACATTCCTACATGAGACACAGAAGATACATATGCAACGCTTTTAATTTTGTTTATATCTTACTGCATATTTTTGCTTCTTAGGTGTAGATAATCCAGCTGAAGTACAAATACAATATCTGGATTGCTGCTGTACAAGATAATTAAACTTTTCCACTTTTTGTGTCAGTATTTCAATCATAATTAGGCATAGAATATACCACTAGGTGGCACTGTTGACAAATCACCCTCTACTATGACCAGTTTTCTACGAGACAAACAACAGATTTTTTTTTTTTATATATACAATATAAATATATATATATATCATAACAGGACACACAATAAAATAACAACCACTATTTGTGGTCTTTACTGGGCCTTTTTATCCTTTAAGAAACTTGAATCAACCCTGATGATAGCTGGTCCAGTCAGAGTACTGGGTAACAGAAACCAGACACAGCTAAATGTAATGTACTACAAAAATTGAGCTTGATGCTAACCGCCAATGAAATTATGACCTCTGATTGCTGCTCAACCACACACCAACACAGCCTGAGGTTATTTTGGGGGGGAGGGAGGGTGGGGAGGTGGGGGTTGGGGGGAACAGGAGGCAGACAGAAATCTGTTCTTGGTTTTCCCTTTATAGGAGTCACATTTTTTCCTTTTATAAGTACAGAATGCAAGTAAGTTTTGCATGAACAGCCAAATCTACAACTTTCTGACGAAGGGGGATGGGGATGTTTTCATTGCCAACCGCATGCAATTGCTGCTACTGCAATATTAAACATTTACATTCCATCCAAGGTAACATTGATTTTCACATAAGAAAGGGGTATTTCTTAATTATTAATTGCAGATAGGGCCTTTGACACTTTTTTATTTACATTTTCACCAGTCTCTTTCAAACATAATACATAAAATAATTATATGCAATAACTTTGAACAACATCTGTTTGAACTTAAAAAAATAACTTATTTCAAAAGATGCAAGGCTTTCATATTAAAGTTTTTTTTTTTTATTGCAGCCAACAAGTCAGGAAATCGATGATTTTAACAATGTCATTTTAATTCATAAATATAAATATATTAAGAGAACAGCACCCCAGCAGAAGTACATTTCAAAGCTTCTAATAAGTGCTGCTAACATGCTTTTAGGTTAGCACTACTTGGCACTGCTGTGGTGGTGCTGGTTGTGAACTTACCTCTGGCCCTGGCTTAAAATGTTGTTAAGCGACTTTATGTTCTTTTCTAAATGTACAAGATTTAACTGAATTATAGAGCTTTGGGTATCTGTGTAACTTTGGAGGAAATGTGTGCACATTATCACATTGGTAACACACTAAACTGGCCCTAGTGTGTGTTTGGTGCGTGAGAGTGTGTGTGTCTGTGAGTTCGCCTTACAATGGAATTGGTGCCATCTCCAGGGTTTGTTCCTGCCTTGCGTGCCGTGTTAGCTGGTACAGGCTCCAGCTCATGCGACCCTGGTATGGATTAAGTGGGTTCAAAAATGACATGACACTGGTAATAGCTCGGATGTACCCAGCACAGATCTTTATTTTCTTTTCAATGGTGTCACACCAACTACGTAAGTGTACATTTTGAGGATCTGCTTGCAGTGTGCAGTGTTTTGTGGTGGTGTCTTTTACAAATGGTGCCGTATAATTTAAAAATTGGTTAATTAATGGAACAAAATTTGTAAAAATGAGTATCCAAATAGTAAAAATGAAAAACCGCAAGCATCAGGAAATAATTTAGTCAAGAATATGGTTATCAAGGTCAATCTGTCAGGAAACCATAAGTTTCAGAATGTTCAAAAGATACAATATTAAAACTAGACAAATATACTGAAACAAAGAGAACAAACGACTTAATGAAATTAGGCAAGAATGATCATCAGGAGACTGCTTATAAGCATCAGCAAACAACAAATGAGGTGTGTGAATTGAGAGCAATGTATTTTAATGTATTTATTAATTCATTCATTTTTCCAACTCGGTTATGACGCATGGTCATATGGGAGGAGACCAGAATACCTTGAGTAAATCTGCTTGAACACAAGAATAATCTTGAAGCTTGAAATGCTCCCAGGACCAGAATATAAATCTAGGAATCTGGAACAGTTTGTGTCACTGTTATCAACCTAAATAGAACACTTGCATGTTTATGGCTAGTTGTGAAAGCAGAAACAATCCAGCAAGAAGTAATGCAGTATATAATCCGGTTTTGCTAAATGCAATGAAAATGACCTGATTATCCAAAGGTTCCATTTCATGAACAAATGTAAACATATTTAGTTAATTGTCTGTCAAGAATGTGATCTTGACAATTTCACAAAATGGCAGAAAGTGTTATTACTTGGTTAACTGTGGGTCATGGTCTTCATCAAAAGTTTTCCTGCCTTTATGGTGGCATAAGGAAAGAGAAGAGTCTGCATTTACATATTTCCATATTTTTTTCCCTTATTTCTATTGCAAGATGTTTATTTAAAGTATACTTATGCACATTTTTGAAAATAATCTGATTCACAGCTTGAATTTTAATTATTATAAAAAACATTCCTCAAAAATCTTATAAATGAATGACCTATAGTCTGACATGACAACAGCATACATTTATGCTGCAAGTACATTTCCATTTTCACTTGTGAGTGACTGTTGCAAGCAATAGCTTTTTGTTTTTATTCAGGATCAATCATTCACTCTATTTGATGAAATCTAATAGATTTTTTTGAATTATTCATTTTGACTCAGGCCACAAAGAAGCCTGCATTAAAATGACCGGCAAATTTTACCATTCTGGCAAGGAGATTCTAAAGGGATATACTGTACAGCTGGGAAATGAGCTGTTCAACCCATAAACTGTAACTGTAATGTCATCTGGGAAAGTAATTTATCGCCTTTGATTGTGAAAGGTGGTTAGTCCCATCTTTAAGCACACAGGTTTAATTTAGAAAATGTGGAAAGTAGTGCATTTTTCCAAGATATGGAAGTTAGAGAACTTCCAATAAAACAGTGCTTGCTCACCCTTTATTGTCATTTGATTTATTTTTATTACTCTTTCTTTTTATTCTTATCTAAAGATGAGTATTCTAATCTTTAATCTAAATGTGGAAAACTATTCTCATGGCTAAAATATTTTGAATTGGGTTCTTTTATAAGGAAATGAGACAAAAGAGGTTACATCTATGAATAGTGAATACAAAAAAACAATTAAGGCATAGTAAACATGAAATAACAGCTTTTGGAAAAATATTGTTAGGCATATAGATATAGATAAGGTGGCAAAGAGGTGCGGTGGTGAGTATTGCCCCCGCATAGCGCCAGAGTCCTGGGTGCTAATCCCTGTCCTAGTGACTATATTGAGTTTGCTCCATGTCATGTCTATATGGGATTTTTATGGATACTCTAGTTTTCTTCCCACATCCCAAAAATGAATGTTAGGTGAATTAGTGACCATCAAACTTGGGCTGATGTACATTAACACATCCTGCAATGGACTGCTGTTTCACTCAGAGTTGATTTTTGTCTTGTACCCTGTCTTCTTGTAACCCTGCATTAGAGTAGATGGATTTGAAAATAAAACCTGAAAATATAAACATGTGTTGCAATCTGGTTATTGATAGTCATGTGAACAGATGGAAAGAACACCGAAAATAAGAATGCTGTTTAGTTTCTAAACATGTTAATAATATAGTGTAGGAGCATCCTACATGAAGAACTCTTTTCTTTGGGACTCTTGTTGCATAGCTCTCTGAGTTGGTTGGTAGATGAGTAAAATATATATAAAAATATAGCAGAGTAGTGTAATTAAGTAAACATGTTCAATGATACATTTACATTTATGTTGGAATTGGAAAAATTAATCACTTTCAAACAAATAGTCCACTGTGATTTGGAAAACGACTGGAATTCAGTTTATGAATATACATATGTCTATATGTCTCTTACATAATTCACTTAAAATCCATTGATCATTGTCTTAAAAATCTGAGTTTCAGCAAGTACAGTGTTTGCATATGATCTCATTTTCTCCACATTCATGTTACAATGAAAAAAAGGCTTTACTATCATTTTACAAATTAAATCAACTTGCTCTATAAATTCTTCCTCTGATTAGCTTTCAACTTGCATTTGAAAGATACCAAAACACAAAAATGACTTCCTCGTTTTAACTTTATGCAAACCTGGCCAATTGCTGACGTTACTAAATTCCTCCTTAATGCTGCAGCGCGGTAATAGCAAGAGCTTTAGACCATAAAGTGTGTGTGTGTGTTTTTTTTTTTTTATTTTACTGGTTCCCCTCTGAACAAATTTTTCATCTAGCTGGATTTGTGGGGAACGGAGAGAGAGCGAGAGAGAGAGAGGAGTGAGGAGAAACTCAAACCAGCTGTTCTTTAACAGAATTAAAATCTTGACCCCCAACCCTTGCTCTAATACATCCATTTTCCAGCCAAGCCTCTCCCAGCAAGCCACAAGATCCAAAAAGGAAAAGACTTTGACCTCATAACCTTCTCCTCCTCTCCTGAGGTCAACAACTTCAGATAAGGGGAAAAAAAGAAAGTCGATGTGGCCTCACAGGAGGTCTGAGAATTTAATTTTTTTAAGATAGCCTGCCAATTGAAGACATGCTTCAGGAACTCCTTAAGTTGTTTGTGTAATCTGTTTCAGGACAAAGTCATGAACGTTTCTGTAGTACAGGGTGCTGCCAATTTGTCATGGACAGCCTTCCTTGAAGGGTCCGTCATTTAATGTTCTTTTTTATTGTGAAACCACATTATGTTTTTTATTCCCTTGATAATCTCAGCACAATCAGAAGAAAAAGAATAGCTAAGACCATGAAAGACAATGAAATACCAGAAAAAATGTTAATCCCATGAAAAGGTGCAGGGAGTGTTTGTGAAGTATGTATAGCAAAGGCAACACCTAAAATTGAACAATTAACATCATTAGAATAGAAATTCCTCTCCCCACAAGTGATTTAGCTGCAAATCTTTAAATGACTACAACCCATTATCTTTTAATTGCATAGAAAATAATTTATTGAAACTACACTTCTTAAATGCTAAGTCTTTATTTTCCTTGTTTCCTATATGAACTTGCTAAATAAAGCTGGAGGCGGCACCAATGTTGTATTTTGATGTGGCCTGCTAAGCTTGCCTATTCAAAATTCTTCAATGAGAAAACACAACACTGTTTTTTCTGACTCTGGCCTTTTTCCGGGTGCATGCGGTGTAAGTTTATTATTTCTTCATAGTAAACATAAATGCGCTTTGACGTTTGACATAGGACTTATTGAAGCTCAGACAGTGGAAAATGTAGTCATGAAACCACAATATCCCTTGTCCAAATCTTAGCCATTCTACATTGTATGTGCTTAGCCAAATTATTATTCTGCCTGTGCTGAAGTGATAGAAATATTGACTGTAAACTTCACTCTTCATATAAAATGTTTAAATATGGATTTCATTATAAAAGGCACCATGTAAAATAAAAGTCAACTGACTGTATGCACCTCCCATTATTTCTTCACAGTAAAAACAGTTTATTTTTTCTATAACCTTCAATTGTGAAGATGACTTTAATATAGTTTAAAAGTCAATCTATCAAATAGGCAAAAAAACTAGCAATATATTTAATGCAGATTTACAAATGTAACATCAGGGTAGACTGATTGCCAATGTATAAGTCATGCATTTAAAAATAAAAGCCACCTATCAATTATTTTTAACATGCTTTACCCAGTTAAAGGCCAATGAGTTGGAAAGGAGCTCAAGAAGGAACTAACCCTAGATGATGCATCATTTAATCACAAGGTGTGCTTGTACACGCACTCAAGGACCCTCTTATACCGAGCCAGTTACAGTAACGCCTTAACAAATTACTTGTTCCCAATATTTGGTACACTGGTTATTTTCTCATGGGCACTGCTTATCCATTTTAGGAATGCAGAGCCAAAGTTCATGTCAAAAAACAAAATAACATTAATTGAAAGACAGTGTAGCAATTGATAGCTGCTATGATTTTGAAACTACCACTCTTTTGAAGTTACCTCTTTTAATCTGCAGTCTTTTTACTACAGAACTTATTCTCCTTATATGGAAGGCATCTTTCAGGAAAATACTTTTTCAAACTGTGGGTAGGACCTCCAAGTTGAAGGATGCGTAACATCTAACAATTATGTGAACACCTTTGGCATTCAAATAAACAATTTTTTTCTTATCACTCATAAAAAATCTCTTTACTGTATCATAACTTAAATGTATCTGTATCTACATCTATATCACACCCTAAGCATTAATGTGCAAGCGTCTTAAAATTAACTTGGAAAATAATAACTAAGTAGAACCCATATTTTGGAAAATTACATATCATTTAATATAGACAGGTAATTATTATCATTAACAAATATTTTGAAGGTGAATGATTCATACAGTGAAAGTGATAGACACTTACTTGGAAGCGTCTTGTGGTCCACAAAACCACAGTGGTTAAGCTTACCACCTACCATACACCAGCTGAAGCGTGTCTCGATTGCATTCCAACAGTAGAGAAAGGAATCGGTGATCCCTGTGATTACTCAGAATTAGCAACCTGCAGTCTTCTGAATTCTGTCTTCCTAGCGCCTTGGTTCACCTTCCTAATTTACTGTTCATTTCTCTGCACCTCACACAGTTAACCGTTCTCTGGAGGCCTGCTAAACTGCACTTTAATTGTTATCACCTCCATTTTTGAGAAAGCCACTCTGTTTCATTTTGCTGACTCGTTAATGTGAAGAAAGGAAAGTGTTATGATACCACACATTGACTGCAGGGAGGCATGCACCACTCAGTCAAATGAAATCTAATCGTGTCAAACTCATTCAGCTATTTTTATTTTATGGTATGCTTATTTATGGTCAAAAATTATGATTGAAGATTGTTTTCTTTAAAAATATCAAAAAAAAAAAATATATAATCATTCTCACAGAATAAATTTGCTAAATTTAGTGTTAGTCAGGTAACAACCTTGATACTTGCTTTTGAAATGTAAAATATTTTAACTCGTGCAGGTACATGTATTATGATTCTACAGTAAGTTACTTTGATATACACCTGAAAAAATGTTGAGATAAATTAAACAAAATAACTTTCTCATGTGGGCGGCACGGTGGCGCAGTGGTAGTGCTGCTGCCTCACAGTTAGGAGACCCGGGTTTGCTTCCCAGGTCCTCCCTACGTAGAGTTTGCATGTTCTCCCCGTGTCTGCGAGGGTTTCCTCCGGGCGCTCCGGTTTCCTCCCACAGTCCAAAGACATGCAGGCTAGGTGGATTGGCGATTCTAAATTGGCCCTTGTGTGTTTGTGTGTGTCCTGCGGTGGGTTGGCACCCTGCCCGGGATTGGTTCCTGCCTTGTGCCCTGTGTTGGCTTGAATTAGCTCCAGCAGACCCCCATGACCCTGTGTTCAGATTCAGCGGGTTGGAAAATGGATGGATGAACTTTCTCATATTCATTTTGATTGACTAGAGCCCTGCAAATAGCTGATTCCTGTCTAGCATGCATTTTTGCTTACTTAGGCTATACCCTCTAAACCAGAATTTTTATTAAGCAGGTTTGAGCATGTTATGCTATCTTTGCTTATTAAATTTTATGCTAAGTATATTTTCACATCTCATTCTACTTACATCTGTTCTCAAATGCAGTATTAATAGTAGGGTACATTTTGTTTAAGATTCATTTTTTATAATAGAAGATGACATGACATTCTCAATTTCACTTCAACTAGTTTGCCAGGGTCTAAATAGTAGGCATCAACCACAAGGGAGTACCCAACCCTTAATCAGGAACCAGTTCATTGCCCACACACACACACAATGACAAGTACACTCATTTTTACAGATTTGGGAATGTCAGAAAAAAGTCCATGCAGTTAAGGGATGAACGTGCAAATTCAACACAGACAATAATCAGACAACCCAAGATAGAATCCATGAAGCAGCAGCCCTAACCAATCCATCACTGTGCTAGCTTCTATCTAAATATAATAATAAAAACACGGACTAATGCATTTTTAGTTTTTTTATACAAAACAAATATTTACAGTGAAAAGTTAATTTGTGTATATAGTGTGATTCGGTAATCTGTTCTTTGTTATTGTCTCTTTTATTCAAGAAACATTATGCTTTTCTGTTTTGTTTATGATTACAGGAAAAAAAGTTACCAGAATAAAAAAATCTGCTGTGGGACATGTAATATGTTGTGTATTGACTAAAGCAATATTCATTTAAATAAGTGAAATGGCTTCAAACCATTCCAAAAAAGGCAAAAAATGTTTCAGTAAAACATAATTCGTAGTCATTAAAAAGTATATACAAGACACAGCATAAGAAAAATCTACTGTATTTCTTTCAGATTTTTATTAGCACAATGCTAGCAACAAATATTTAGAGCTTTTCTCAATAATAATTTGTGAGCTGTGTGGCAGGAGCTCAGAGTTTTGGTTTAACACATTGTGATGCATGCAAGCTTTAAGATGTGTTTTTAATACAGAGTTGTAATATTAAAACAAAAGTGTGTACTGTACATAAAGACGACATGTCTCAATGGGCACTCACTCATTTATTTGATTTAAAAATGTATAGTGAACGTGACACACTTCAAGACTCGACCTTCTGCCTGTCATACAGTGTATGCAAACAGATGTACAAATGAATTTAAATCTACAGATGAGAAGAGATCTCCCAGTATTTTAACCAGTACAGCTGAACATAGTCCAGTGTTACACTTAAATTAATGGAAACTTTGGTGCAAAGATGGAATTAGCAGCTTTTAATTTGTATTTAGTAAATCTTAGAAACCAAACATCTGCTATAATGAGGATGTCTTTTTACCACAAAAATCACTACAGCATGACTGATCTATGGAAAACACTATTTATACAAGAAACTGGTAATTGCTACAGCTAATTCTACAAAGTGCTGAACAAAGCTTAAATAAACCACATTCTTAGCAACAAATATATAATCTCACAGGGAAACGCAAAAAGGAATAATGAAAAAAAAAATATTAACGAAATACGCCAACAACTTTGTATCTTACAAAGCACTACACTCAGCAGCACATTGCACTCAGTTTCCTGCTTTCAAGCATTTTCATTAATTTCTCAGTGACAAAGTACAGAGCACTGGAACCAGTCCCCACAGAAAACAGATGATATCTGAAATATACGTTATGTTAGAATACCAGCGTACAACAGGGGCACACACAGGGTTAGATTGCTACACATGAAGGCCTTTTCCACTAACTTGAATTTTCCATCTGATTAGAAAATCCATTGCTATTGAAAGCTAACGAAAGTGCTGACACTTTTAGAGTCGTGCATAATGGATATTCATTTTTAAAAATCATTCAATGAGGTTGTGGTAATTCCTGCTTTGTTAATATGTAAGTAGAGAAAAGCCAAACAAAATTACACCTTTTATTGGCTAACTAAAAAGATTACAATATGCAAGCTTTCGAGGCAACTCAGGCCCCTTCTTCAGGCAAGATGTAATACAGAAACTGGAGTTCCCTGCGTTTATATCCACACACAAGGACAATAAACAACATTGGTAAATCTTTAAATGAGAAATCTTGAATGTAAAAAATGAATAGATTCATTCAGGCTGGTGTTAATATAACAAGACAAAGAAGAACAATGTATGGTCAAGAAAAGTAAAATTTGTAAGAAAAGACTGTATATGTGTCAGCATTTTCTTGAAATATGTGTTCATACAAAGCTATAATCAATATCACAATCAGTAAAAAAGTAAAGACATAAAACAGGATGCATTTAGTACTTTTACACTCCTTTCACACTCTGAACCCTGAATTCCTCAATTAAATAGTTTATGAACTTAATGGAATTTTGTGGTTTACATATACTATCAAGATCTTATAATATCTTGTATCGACCTTTGTTAGATAAGTTAAGTAAGGAAGCGAAGTTCCACAAAAGATCTCTCAATAACCCAGTTGTTTTACATTTTGTCTTAAAGACATTTTAGAATAAGCATTTAAATTGAGGAAGGAGGTTCTCTTCACTCTCTTCCCTTTTTTACTCCATTTATGTTTATTCATTTATTATTTTATCTATTCATTTGTCTTTACTAGCATAAAGTTTTACACTGCTGGCCTAGCTCTCTTTCTCATGGGTGGGGATTGATTTGTTTCAAACCTTTTTCTTTTTGAAGTTTTACAACTTATGTGTTTGGATTGTTATCTGGTTTTAATAAATTCAATAAAATAAAATAAAAAAAATACACAGGGGGAAAAAACTAAAATACATCAGTGAACAGCAGTGATCAAGTTTATCATATGCAGTATGTGTATCATATACTGAAATGATAAAGAACCACTTAAAATTTTCTATAAATAGGAATCTGAAAAAAGAGAATCAAATAAAATGCAGCAATGCGTACTACTGTTTCCAAAATGAGCTTAGTTTTCAACAGACTAGTACCATGTGCCTTTCTTTTCATAGCTGCTTCACTGTCACCTGGGCACTTCATTCCCTTCACTAGTGTCAGTCAATAGCTATGACCTGAAGCACACAATGCAATGGTACATGCAGTGGTAATCTGCTTCACCAACTTGTTCATTGTAGACAGTCCATTATTTAAGACTTTTGAGACACTTTCCTAATACATACTTAACATATAACAAACGTAAGAAAAACAATCAAGCTACTAGTGGACAATATCCTGTTGCGTAAGTTGTGTAGAACTGGTCCACTCACATTATAGTCAATTCACTTTATATGCAACCACTGTGACAATCTATGTGCCTAATCCAGCAGCTTTACATATCTTAAAATAGTAAATCTCTAGAAAATATATACTTGGTCTTGACCTGGAATATTGCTAGGTCAAGTTCCTTGAAATATTTTACTTTTGCTTTCAACAAATAGCCCTTGCCCTGGTAGTCTGGCAGGATGTCATGTTTAAATGAAAGGGCTCCAGTGTCCTTTTCAAAAAGAGGTTTTAATTGGAAAGGGAAGAGTTTTTGACATAGTGAAGATACTGTTGGAGCAGTAGGTTAACTCTCATAAGCATATTTATAAACCCAAAAGAGCTAAGTGTACATGTTTAAAGAAATTTAAGAAGCAAGACCATTCTACAAAATTATGTGTTAATACGGTGAAAACATGGGGTAAAATATTCCTTCGTTCCATCATCTGTTTTAAGAATCCATTTTGTTGATTACAGGGTCATGGGGGCAGAAGCCTATCCCAGGATGGCATGACATTTGATCACAGGGAACACTCACACTCATTCATAGTGGAACAATTAAGTGTCACCAATTAGCCCCCATGCATGTCAGTGGGATTTGAGAGGAAATGTGGAGAATATGCAAAATGTACAAAGATAATAACAGGGCTCAAAATTGAACCCAAGTCCCTGCAGCTGTGAAGCAGCAATGTTAACCATTGTAAAAGCCAACAACAAAAATACAGACAGAAATTTGCCATGCAGCCTTGTCCAGATCTGTGGTGCAAAAAAGTAATTGTTTCCTTTTTGTTGTTTAATTAACTGTAGACAATACTGGTGTACATTGTGAAATGTGGGCTTGTATGTTACCGGCAATGTAAGAAAGGCAGGCATTGTATAGAATGCCTAGGCAATATATAGAATGCCGAAAATTGGATGTCAAAGTATGCAACGATTAATATGTCACACATTTCTGAGGCATTCTATGCAATGCCAAAAGACAAACCAGCAAAGTATAAAATACTCCCGCTAATGACGTTTCTAATGTCACGTGGCAAGGCACGTGACTTTCGACACTTACCTCAAATGGAGAATTCCACATTTGCATTTCAGTCTTTGTTTGGAATTAAGTGCAATTTAAAATAAAACTCTTTCCTTCCTTGTTGCAAGAAGTAGGTTCATATTTTATTTTCTCTTGTTTTCCTCAATAAGAAAGTCCTATACTGTATTTTGTATTTCTTTCATTTACTTTTTAATAAAAGCCTTTCATAACTCTTTTTTAATAATTTGCCTAAATAGCAATTTATCATTCTATATAATGCCTAAGTATTACATACACTGCCTAAAGAAAGTATATTTAATATTAAAATAATTCAGATATTTCATACTTTGCCCAGAAACGCCAGGCATTTTATATATTGCCTAGGCATTCTATACAATGACCGCGTTTCATACAGTACATTGCCGGTAACAATAAATAGCAGAATGATCTATTACGACAATAAAAATTATGCATCAATACTATTAGCAATAAAATGTAAGAAGTGAAATTTTGCTATACAATTCATCTTTAAATTTTCTTTGCCTCTTCATTTCACCTGGGATGTATTTGGTCTCTAGCAAGCTCTCAGTACTTCCTTTGTTCTGCATCTATCAGTCACTAAGCAATCGGGACTAAATGCTTGACTCATCTTGTAGGATAACAATAAAGAGTTACCAGAAAAATGTGCAATACCCCCCAAAAGTAAAAAAAAAAAAAACACCTCATTGAAAACTGCAAATACACCACTCCCTCTTCTGCTTGCTTTCATATTTTATCTTAAACTCTATATCCCACTATAATGTAATTGCCACTTCCAAAGAAGTAATGGGGACTTTTTATTTTTCAAGTCTTTCTTTCAGCCTAATTTACCCTGGCTTTCTACATGCCTCCCCACCAGGTGAGCTGCAATCAGACAATGCTGTACTGAACGATTACAGCCGTCATCACAACATCCCTCACAGTCTACAAGCTAATTCCATGTGAAAAAGCTAAATCTATGGTTCGCAGGTTCTCAGCGCTGGCACTCAATTGGCAGAACCTGTCATCCCTGTCTGGCCTGCGGTTCGTGACCCTTATATTTTCTCTGCTTTCCCACCACAATTAACCTGCATTGAAGAAAAGGGTACATATTACCTGTGGGTCAGACACAGGATATTGAGAACAAAGGGAGTTCTTGAAATCCACTTCATTCCAATCTACAATTTGTGGATGAACAGCCAAGGAATTAAAACAGCCTGTGAAAAGCGGTGATATAAAA
This sequence comes from Polypterus senegalus, assembly GCF_016835505.1. Taxonomy (NCBI): domain Eukaryota; kingdom Metazoa; phylum Chordata; class Cladistia; order Polypteriformes; family Polypteridae; genus Polypterus; species Polypterus senegalus. The sequence continues at coordinate 53,394,912 of NC_053158.1, forward strand.
AGTAGTTCCATTTCAGATTTTTTTTCTCGATTCCTTTTTGGAATTGTGTCTTTTTTGATAAAAGGTGAAGGGATGCTTTTATTTAGTTAAAGCCATAGATTTCAGACGTAAGACATAATATGTATGTCATTTTAAGAAAAACATTATTAGTTTTCTCCTTGATAAATCCGTTTTTTTTCCTAGACGCACACAATTGGTATAACATATTAAAGTGATAAACTAGAGACAGTACACAAGTGCATTTGTATGTTCTCACAAGGCATAGTGGAATAAAGTTCTTTCTGATTAAACTAGCTTTGCGTTACGCCAAAACACATTGCAAAACTAATAATGACACACATTCAGCTTTGGAATTGCAACATCACCCAAATATAACCAAAGCAACCAAAATAATAATTGTGTCTTCTACAATTTCTTACTTCATAGGTGTACAAAGCAAACTGGACAAAATTGTTAAAAACTAAAACAATTTGATTGCAAATATGAGAATTCAGGGTAGCCTAATTCAATAAAGTTGACTTGGAAACAGAAAAATGTTGTTTTATACAATACTTTGGGTGAACACCATGCCATGTTGCAGGTAAAGAAAACTAATTAGTTTAGTATGGGAACTGAAACACCACCAGATTTATGTCATGTTAGTGAAAATAATTTTATCAGGCACATTTTCACATTTAAATTGCTCCAAGCTCATGACTTAATTTTGAGCATGTTAACTTTGGAAAAATGTGAGATAAGGTTCAGTGCTCCACCATTCATTAGGTGAATCTCAGCAAATCACAAGACTCGCTTTTGCGCTGTGTATAGAAAAACCTGCATTTAAAGGCCCTTGTTGATCAGAGCCTAGAGGTTTAGTGTTCTTTTGCCTGATAAATTAGAAATTAGTTGTTGCCTTGGGGGGTCACTTTTCTTTTAATGACGGTCTGGACAGCTTGGCGGTGCAGTAATTTTCACTGCTGTTTCATAGTAGCAGAGGCATTGGGGTTTGTTCCAGGCCTTGGATACAGTTGGCATGGAATTTGCATGTTTTCCATGTATGTGGCACTCTTATTACCACTCACATCCAAAAAACATGCATATTAAGTTAACTGTCATCTACTAACTAGACCACTGAGGCTGTTTGAGGAAGCCTGTTCCATAATTTGTTATCCACCCACGGTTGATTCCTGCCTTGTGTCTGATGCTACCAGAATCACTTTTGGCTTTACATGACTCCATATTGGACAAACAGGTTAAAGCAGATTGGGTGGATGATAGTTCAATTGTTTTATTATGATGAAAACATCTATGCAGAAATCATGACAACAATTAACGTATAATAAAACTGTCTTCATTTGAACTTTAATAAAGTAGTGTTGAAAGGTGTTTGTCAGAATAGCAGTAATGTTGAAAATCCCCAAATATTTTTTTTATATAGCAAACACAGCATTCAGGAAAAAACACAAGGTGCATCTGAAGCAGTTTGTAAATATTTAGGCTTACAAAGAATGTAATGATCACTAAAAGCAAACTTATGCGTGGTTTCATATTTGGATCCAGATAATGGACACATGTAACAAGAGAAAGCAGAGGAATAGTTAGGAAAAGGGAGATTTTAGAATTATGGATCCATCATAAACTCCAAACCAAAAAAAAGGAAAATCATTGAGGATACAACTACTAATGTCAGGAGCAAAGGAGACCAACAGGAAAAACAAAAAGATTTGAGAAAGGCCAGGCCTTGAGTTTAAAAGATCGTTCAAGAAGGAGCATTGAGCCAAAAAAAAAAAGTTAAAATTAAGTAAAACAACTCTCTCAGGTATGGAGTTCAGATGTGTAATGCGCTAGATCTGTATAAAGGCACTGCCTAGCAAGCACTGCAAGCAGTCCAGAGCCAAAGTGAGCATTAAGACAGTGACCAAGTGATTTAAAGTCTTATACCAGCGTTTCTCAACCTTTAAGTATTTGCGACCCGAGTTTTCATAACAGTTTTAATCGTGCACCCCCTAACATTTTTTTGAAATGTAGGTGCATATTTTATTATACCTACTTAACTTTTATCGACATTTATCTAACTCTATATTTATTGTTCTTGTATCAGAATGTAGTTTAAGTTAATTTGTTTTGGTTTCAACAGATGTTTTTTTCATATTTTTGATTCTTGTTTTCTTTTTTTCACATCTTCGGGCCCCCCTTTTTGTTACTTCGTGCCCCCCTAGAGGGGCCCGCCCACAGGTTGAGAACCACTGTCTTATACAGTTATCATTCATTCCCAGTTTGGTTAGTACAGGGTGGTCCTGATCTAATTATGCAGATCCAGATCATTTGGATGACTTTGATTTATGCGGGGACGATTCCAGTTTGGTGCGAAGACGATTCTTCATGACGTCAGTTCGCACACTTCTCGATGGTCTGAGATTTTTCGGATGATTTTCTATGTAATAAACTTAATAAGTTATAGCGTAATGAAAATTGCATAATTAGATCTGGACCACCCTATACTTACATTTAATTGTTGGGCACTATATCTTTTTAAATGTATTAACATGATGAATTTAATTAAAAAAAAATGTGATGTTAATATTGCATTTAATCACACTAACAGTATTAAGCACTTTCACAAACGTTTAACAGTACCTGTTCATTAATTCTGAACAGTCTGGTGCAGCTTATGTCAAAAGAAACATCTTAAACTTAAATTCCATCTGTATAAAACACCTCACTTCATGACCAACTAGTGTTTTGATAAGTGGCTTTAAAGGCTTTTGAGGACATTCATCATGTGTATTGATTAATTATTCAGTGCTACCCAATTAATGTCAAGTAGTTCCTTTCACACCACATCTTACTCCTACTGTCTACCTAGTCACTTACATTGCTATTTTCCTCCCATCCCTAAGTGTTGTTTCCTTAAGATCTGATAGTTCCTGCTGGGATGACCTGATTGCCTTAGATGAGGAGTCCCTTCCCCACTGTGAATGACTGCTGCTTTTCTAAGAACAGCCACATTCCCACATTGAATAAGTGCTTTTATTGTAACACTGTTGCCAGAACCAAGGAATGATGGAAAAGTCTGGAATGCTTTCATCCTTTCCTATTGTAAACCCAGGTACTTTTAATTGTATACAGCAGCAGTGTAAGGCCAGATATACAGATCCAGATCAGAGCTCTTTAAATTGAATAACGAGTGATTAGGCACATATTCTCTGTACTGATTTATATTATTTCTATAAAGTTTTATTTCTTGACAGCAGTTTAGCATGACAATACTCAGTGCAAAATAAGACAGTCCATTTCCAGGTATTCCCTAAATATTAGTAGGCTCAATTTGCAGTTAACAGAAAAACTAAGTGCAAGCCTTTTTACAAGTAACAACACTTTTTTGAATCAAGGCAAATAAAGTGTGGCCCTCTCGACTTTTTACTATACTAAACTTTTGTTAAAATGCAATAGGACAGGTCAAAAATGTGTGAAGAGGCTATGTAACAAAGATATTTTATTTTTATTACACATATACACATCCGCTTTGAGAGCAACATTAATTCCTGTAAGAATTAGCAGCTCCCATTAGGTGAGAAAAGGAGGAATTCCTATTCTTTTGTGATACTGCTTAGTTTGATTCTTAGTAATAAAATAATAAATATATGCACATTTAAATAACATTATTATGAATTATCAATTCTAAAACAAGTAATGATATATGCCTAACATTTCATTTGCCAATTTTAGCAGCATTTCACAAGTGTAGCGTTCTGTCTTATTCGATTAGCCAACAGTTAGTTTAGACTATTGCTGGCAACGTTTCAGATTGGAATTTCGGGAGGCCCCCACCCCTGGTAAGCTAAGCCTTTAGTACGCCTTTTACAAATATACACTTATACTAAATAGTCATACCAACAGAACAATTAACTTAACAGTAATTAAGCCCATCTTTGCCTAAGGCATTACTTTTCCTCAATAAAACGTGTTTGCACTTATTACCTGATTTCAGAAATAATTAGCTCTGAATGTGTTTTACATTATAAATATTACTTTTTCTTAATTATACTTTCTGGAATTATGGAAAAGGGATATAGCACTGCCCCTGAATTGCTCGTGACTGTTTTTTTCTGCTTATGACCTTTATAAGAAGACAAACTAAAAGAGAGTTAGTCTCTCAAAGGTTTTTCCAACACATATATACACATGCATTGTGTAATTTCTAGTGCAAAACAAACAATTTTAGGATGTATAACAACATCAAGGATTTACAAAATAGTTCCATCCACATAAAGATAACTCTCGTTAAGGCATTAAGAAAGTAACAGATGCCAATTCAAACAGCTATCCTTCCATTATTTTACATTACAACATCTTAGGAATTCAATGTCTGTACAAATAGCAGCACGAATCAACATCTGCTAGGACACCAGTCCAATGCAAAACATGCACACAGTCAACAACCCAGTCTCGCTCATGTAAGACCAAGTTGCATTGCCTGTCAAATCCAAAGACCCCACAGAAAAACCTCACATCTGAAAAAGAAGAATATGCCAGTTCGAGATAGACAGTGACTGACCCAAAATGGCTTTTGCTCTATGTTTTGTGTCGATATGCAAACTGGCATAAGATATCCTAATAGGTTCATTCTGGGGTTCTTCCAGAGGGGCTTAAAGTGGAGAAAGACAAACAAATTGTGGTTGCATTCACTACACTCTTAGCACGCAGACTTATTCTGATAAACTGGAAAAACCCAAACTCTCCTCTTTTAAGTCAGTGGGAAACCGATGTGTTATATTATTTGAAATTGGAAAAAATCAAATACTCAGTTAGAGGATCCGTACAGACTTTTTTCAAAACATGGTAGGATCTAATTAGTAATATTTTAAAATAAGTTCATAAAGCACAGAGAATTTTTTAATTTAGGTATGTTTACAAGCCTGAAATTTTACAACGTTTGGCTTGCTCTCTCTCTCAGGGGTGGGATCGATCTGTTCTTAACTCAATTTTTCTTTTTGTAAAAACTTGATTGCTTTGTATGGATTGTAATAAAATTAATAAAAATAAAAAAAAATTTAAAAAATAGGTTCATTTTACAAAGAATTGAAAATTCGAATGATTTTATCAAATGTTTCTGTTAAAAACAGGGCTGTGAAGTTAGAGTCGAGTCGTGTGTTCAGGGGTTCTTGTCTTTTGTTTAAACTGGCCAATACGGTAGAGAGTCAGCTTCCTAGCCAGTAATTCTGTGGTTAAATGACGTGTTTGTTGCCTTCCTTCAATCAACATGGAAAATACATTAGCATATTAAATACAGAGGAATTGGAGTCAGGGAGTCGGAATCAGAAGTACCGGGGAGTCGGAGTCGAAGGATTTATCTACTGACTCCACAGCTCTGGTTAAAAACGCCATACATTATTTGCCTATCATCCTAAAAATGCATTTTGTGTGAGACTTCATAAAACATCATGTTACCATAATTGGCGAGACTGTTTGTACTGAGGGGCAGTTATTTGTGGATTGAGGCATATTGTGTTGTTTATCCTACAAAAGGAAGTGATGTGTTCTACAGGGAAAAATAGTTCTAAGGAACAAATATGCTATTATAATCATATTACAAAGATATTTCTGTTAGAAGTTACCAAGAAAAAAGTTAGGGTCATAGTTAGTGTACGTAAATAATCTTTCAACAATAATTTGTCAACAACTTACTGGGGAAAACCCAATTTAAAAAGAGAACACAAATTACAAATCAAAACCCATTACATCTCTCCCTTGATTGATTTTCTTTTTGCTTCTTGTTCGAGCCCAACTCTCCCATGAAATTCTTCCCTTTATTTGATCAAATTTCATATGGTCTGTTATACATACTGACATCTTTTATATAGGAACACACGTCATGTTGTCCTGCAACACTCATGTCCCGATCTGTAAAATGGTGGTGCACTTGATATTACTTATGGATGAATGCTGGTCTCATAGAACAACACAGGCCTGCAGTGTCAACACGATGATAAATAAGAATGAATACATCAAAATGTAAAAACTAACATTTCTGACAGTATGGGGAAAATGTGGGAAGTGAACAAAGAGACAACAATGGAGGTGTTTGGTATATCGATGCATTTTTACTCCCAGTTTGAGTATTAACATATGCTAGACATGCTTTTCATGTTCACACCCTTTGAACAATAGAGCTCCTTTTGAAGGCAAATAATTTATTACAAGTAAATCTTTATTCTCATGTAAGGACAAGTTTGAATGATTTAAGACCTATACGAGCAGGAAATATGTCTGCTAACAATAGGGAAAGACTAGAAAAGTACATGTCAACCATACGGCCAACTCTTCAAGTGATTGGCAGCCTATTACCTGCAACATTAATCTAGGTGACAAAACCTGCAAGTAGTAGCAGAATGATTAAGCTGGTACATAATTAGAAACTCTCTTGCTGGCTGTGTCTCTAGACATACATAAAATACTGTTGCAAAGGTACAATTAAGAATATAATTTTTGTAACATAATAATATAAACTATTGTTTTTGACTGCACTCCTCTTCCCTGTTTCACACAGATTCAACTATAGGAAAAAATGTATTCCCGTTTTTTGAAGGGGATTGAGGATATGTTGTTTGAGATCATCTGAACTACACATGTATCTGTTAAAGCTAACTGTGAATTTTGGAATGCTTTTGAGTGGAGTTTTGTTTTCCTCCCCTCCATTGTTAATTGGACATAATTCAGTTATAATTTTGCTTTTGCCTAGTGTCAGTGCATACAGTATAATGAAAGGTCACATTGGTGATTAGATTTTTGAGTTTCTGAGACTTCTGAATATTCATGGAAATACAGTCATGTGCCGACTTACAGCTCCGTTTGGGACTGGCCGTTTGGCTGTATGTCAAATTGGGCATATGTCGGTCACAAAGTGTATAAGTCATTGCATTTGAGGTACTATGGGTCTGGTGTGGTTCATCTGTATGCATACTTTAACTGCCATTATGGAGTAGCACAAACTGATCTTCAAGTCTCAGTGGCTGAATGCCTTGCCTGTGAAAAGGAAGGTCATGCAGGCCAAATGCCTGCATTTCTGTCTTCCTGATGGAAGAAAAAAGTGCAAACCATCTACACAGAAAGATCGGAAATGCGGGAAGCACAAGTTAAAAAAATTGCTGCCTCAAAAGACATAAATCATTTGCAACGAGTGCAGAATGCAGCTGCTAGAATCCTAACTGGGAAAAGAAAATCTGAACACATTTCTCCAGTTTTGATGTCACTACACTGGTTGCCTGTGTCATTCAGGATTGACTTTAAAATACTGCTTATGGTTTATAAAGCCTTAAATAATCTCGCTCCATCTTATATATCGGAATGCCTGACGCGTTATATTCCAAATCGTAACCTTAGATCTTCAAATGAGTGTCTCCTTATAATTCCAAAAGCTAAACTTAAAAGAAGTGGTGAGGCGGCCTTCTGCTGTTATGCACCCAAAATCTGGAATAGCCTGCCAATAGGAATTCGCCAGGCAAATACAGTAGAGCACTTTAAAACACTGCTGAAAACACATTACTTTAACATGGCCTTTTTATAACTTCACTTTAACTTAATACTGATACTCTGTATGTTCAATTCTTCATAATAATTATTCACAGTGGCTCCAAAATCCATACTGACCCCTATTCTCTCTTCTGTTTCTTTTCCGGTTTCTTTCTGGTGGCGGCCTGCGCCACCACCACCTACTCAAAGCATCATGAGGCACCAACATTGATGGACTGAAAGCCAGAAGTCTACGTGACCATCATCATCAAGTCCTTCAATGAAAACCCTAAATACAAAGAGGACTGTTTGACTTATGTTAGGTAGATTGCCCAGAGGGGACTGGGCGGTCTCTTGGTCTGGAACCCCTACAGATTTTATTTTTTTCTCCAGCATTTGGAGTTTTTTGTTTTTCTGTCCACCCTGGCCATCGGACCTTACTCTTATTCTATGTTAATTAATGTAGACTTATGTTTATCTTTTATTGTGTCTTCTATTTCTCTATTCATTTTGTAAAGCACTTTGAGCTACATTTTTTTGTATGAATATGTGCTATATAAATAAATGTTGATTGATTGATTGATTGAAAAGCAGCAGCAGTTCATTGAAGGAAGACAGCGAAGAGATCGATAGATCTGCAGCTCCACAATGAGAAGTTTGCCTAACCACACATGGTGGAGAGATCACTGCACAGAAGTGTGGCATTTAACATCCCTGCTAGATTGCATGACAGCGCAATAATTAACATCTCTGCTGTGCCACTTGACAACAAGGCTCTCAAGATCCTTGATGTTGTGTCTCTGTCACTGGCCACATGCCCATAATTGAAATGTGTTTCAAAGAGTTTATGTGAGGGTTTAAGGGAGAAGGGAGTCCAATGCACTGGCGCTGACAAGATGCATCAGTCAGGGATGTAAAGTATGGCCTGGTATTCCATCATGCAAATAAGCAGCTTAAAAATCAGCTGCAAGGGAGCCTATAAAAATGGCAAGCCTACCAAAGTCAAAACAACTTCCAGTTTGGTGAGAGGAAGAGGCCCTTTTAAGAACAGTGAGCTACTTAAAATAATCACGTAAAGAGCATAGGTCCATTGAAACCACAGCGGTAAGGTGCTACACCATTAATTTTATTGAGGGAGGCACGAAACATCATGGCAAGACAAAAAATGAGAACATAGAAAATAAAGGATGACTGTTAGTGGACAGATGTGGACACATTGCAGGTACCAAAATGTTTTACAGCATGTTTTGTGTATAGTATTGTAGTTTATTATTACAATACTGTATTCAAAAGCATACCAAATATGAAACATATCTGTTTCTCATATCCGTTCATTCCATGTGAAATGTACATGTAACTTGGATATGTAGAGTGTATAATTCTGTGGTATTGCTGAACATATACGATAAACGGGTATACGATTTCTATAGTTCTCGGCCGTAGGTACAAATGCCTTCAACTCAGTAGGCCATGAATCACTGCATGACTGTAGTTTATTTTACTTTGTGTCCTGGTCTTAAAAACGTTACTTATTTTCATTTCTCAAGTGAAATGGATATTCTACTGTATGTTTAATTCATTTTATCTTGTGCTAATGGTAATACTAGTGCGCTATGTTATACATTACACATGTGTTGTGTAGGACACACTTTGGTAATCCTAGTCAGTTTAAAATGACTACTGCCCTTAACTGTTACATAAAAGGAAATGGAATAACTGATGAATTCTATAACTGTTACTAATATTATTATTATTTGCAATTTACTTCAGAATATGCTATCTGTTTCTCATAAAATCATACATTTTTAGCAGTTTGGTGCAATATGCAATAATACAGTGCAGTGCACAATACAGTTTTTATGTTAAAAATGAGCCATGATATTCAAAATGAAAAAGGATGTAAACAGATCTTCACTTTATCAAAAGAAAAGCTTGACCCCTAAAATAAACAGACAATTCACATGAAAGCGAAGTTTGTTATACTCCTTAATACATGTTTGTGGCAACATATTAAGTAAAGAATAAATTGGACAGTACAATATAAAATAATTCCATTATTGTAATAGAGCAAAAATATGCAAGGCACATTTAAATCATTTTACTGCAGTGTGAGTTGCCAATTCATCTGTGAGCAGTTTCATCACAGATGAAAAGAAATCAAAATACAGGACAGATGTTCAACAAACCACATTTAAGCTTTGTCACAAACTGGCATTTTTAAAATGATTGCGGGATCATCTGTTAAATAAGGTGCAGTTTGCTAGATTCCAAAAAGGGGAAACATCAGGAAATATTTAAAAGCCAATTGCTGCCAATTAACTTTGATCAGCACAACTGGAATCTGAATCTTTTAGAATAATTCTCTGGTGTGTAAAACAGCACACAGTCTCTCTTTCTCTCTCTCTCTCTCTCTCTGGTCTTCTATCAGAAAGCACAACACGCTTGTGGCTAATGAGTCTTGGCACACTCACCACAAATTGTTTCTCACTTGAGTTTCAAGTAAACCATTTGCTCCTGTTCTGTTGTGTCACAGAAACTATTCTTTTTCAGTCAGGACAAGGTGTTTTATAGGGCAAAACTTGCCCTGATGCCAATTTACCTTAAAGCCTTTGCAGACAATCTTAGCATCTCTAGAATGATTTTATAAAACATTTCTTGGGAACTTTCACATACATGATTTCACATCTTATTTAGAAAGTCCAAAATATGTGAGCAGCAGCACCAAGCCCACGCAGCATGACATACCGATAGACAGAAACAGTGGAGAAACATGAGAACCTGACAAATTGTACCTGCTACTGGCAAAGAGAAACGATGGTACAGTCACTATGGCCTGAGACTGACAGCACATGTAAAATTCATGATATCCCAAGGGCTCCAAGGTAATACGTTACCACAGTGGGATGCAACTGAGAAGTAGGCACCCTGCTATTAAATGTTTGCTAATGCTCAAGTTAAATATTTAATGGTTTGATCTTGCAAGTAATATAATGCACACACTTTTCTGTAACTTGGCCATATATCAATCGGGTCTCTAAATATCATACACAGCTGGAATAATTGACAACATAATTACAATAATATAAAAAAATTGCAGGAATACGACTTATACCACATACACAAAAAAGTGCTAGAATGTGACATACTTCTAAGTCATTGAAGAAAAGATGTGCGTCTGCCAAATTGAAGATCATTTCTTCCATGCGCAGTCCTAGTGATACCGATGTAGGTGGATCCTAAAAGTAAATACAGTAATTATTTGAGTCATTCCTTACTCACAGAAACAAATGAAAATATTGCATTTGTGTTAACAATATACAGGAATGCCACTCTAACTGAGCATGAAACTAAAAATTAAGTTTTTTGTATGTTGTGCTTTGTGATTGTACAGTACACTGAAAATCTGGTTTAGCAAGCAAATAGTTAGATGTCATTAACTTGAGAAACATTAGAATCAATACCTTAAGCAAAAGCACAATAGAGACATTAAGCCACCTCGACAGAGACCTCTTTTTTGACATCTCATTTACCAGAAATCATCCTCAGGACTTTTGGCATTGAGTTGCCATGGAGGACTGTACATACAGAAGTAAGATCTTATCTGTGGCTTTTTTTTTTAATGAATAACAAAAGATTTTCACTCATAATATCGCTGCTAACTTGAACAATTTCCTGGTTTAACAAAGGTGTGAGAACATTTTTTTTTAATTACCAAGAAAATGTAGTTACATGCATAGACTGTAGCGTCACTAAGGAAAAAAAAAAATGAAGCAACACAAAACAATAGGTTCACGACCGAGAAAGGGCAACATGAGGTGAGCTACAGAGCAACTGACATGCAAAAATGGTGCTCTAGCTTAGTGTACTGTATACAGCTCATCAAATGGTTTTATTTACTGCAGCTCTGCAGCACTTAGTCTCCCGCCATTGCTCTGGCTTTAAAGCATTTTTTCTTATGCCTTTGAGGACTTAGTTATGTGTATAATTTTTCAGTTTTACTGTGTGGAATCATTAGGTTGTTTTCACAAGAAGATAATAGATACTTTAATGTGATTTCTGAAAGTCACTAGGCACACATTATAAAAGGAGGTGCATGAGGAAGAAGGATCTCTTCCAGTAGAGATTTATTTTTGTGCAACTTACCTCATGGCATTACTATTTTTTCAAATAACCAGCCCTCTACTTGGTCTCTCAAGTGTGGTTCTGGATGCTTTACTTATAATAAAGTGTCCAAAAAATTGCTACATTTTAGTGTAGGAAAATCAGAAGCAATCAAAACATTAAGAGCACAGTCTACTGTGTGGGTCACTCCCATTCATGGAGAATATGCACCAAGAGTAGGACATGCACTAAAGAACAGATGTACAGTACAGTATGACCCACACACAGTAGCTGGTGGCAGTGATTACGCTGCGCAATCAATACTGCTCTGTTATGCATAATATGAGATTTGATATGTACTCTTTGTTATTTGAAACAAAACAGTTCAGACAATCTGAGTATGGAATGTAATAAAAAAAAAATACTCCACTAAAATAGAAGTAGATGTACATGAAGGAGTGAATTAAAGAGTTTGGAGTATGTTATCAGTCACTCAGTTATTATCCAACCCACTATATCCTAACACAGGGTCACGGGGGTCTGCTGGAGCCAATCCTGGCCAACACAGGGCGCAAGGCAGGAACAAATCCCGGGGCAGGGCGCCAGCCCACCGCAGGACACCTTAATAACATTCCAGAGATTAACACAATGATCTAGACACACACAATGTTAAACGTGGAAAATCAGGAAAATGAATGAGAGTATCAATTACCGATACTTGCAGAAGTGTTGAATTGTAGTTCTAGAATTTTTTTAAACTTTTAAAATGAAAACATTTCTTAAAATTTTTAAAGACAGTATATAAAGTAGGATCTTGATATGTATGTAAGTGTCCCTAGTGTGTGTTTGGTGTGTGGGTCTGTGCCCTGCGGTGGGTTTGTTTCCTGCCTTGCGCCCTGTGTTGGCTGGGATTGGCTCCAGCAGACCCCAACTGCAGGGCAGTAGTATGTTATGTTCACCAAAATAAAGGTCATCCACTCATTTGGAGACATAAGTGAGTGCTACAGGCATGGAAGAAATATGAAAGAGGGTCTCTTCCACTTTATTTTTTTCCTTTATAAGGGGGTCATTAATGACACTCACCGTTAATGAAGTATTCTCCAAATACAGTTTAAAATAAATGAGCTACATGAGATGAGGACTTATAATCTGTATTCTAAAAAGGTAATACTTGTCATAATGTACTATAAGTCATATTAAAATTTGTAATTTTGTTGAGCAGTCATATTTGTTATCAGCATTGTACACATTTTGCACTAAATCCTGCCAAGATAGGCTCTGGTTGCTGTGATTCTGAATGAGATGAAATACATTTGATAATGGATTGATGTTTGTATGCTTAAAAAAAAAAGAAATACAGCAAGTATAAATATTTGAGGTTAAAAAAAACTGATTATACAGCAGGTCCATATGAATAGCCCACATTTATATGATAAGGCTGGCTGACTTGTTTTGTTTAGTATTTAGTTATCATCAGCATAGCTTCAGTTATAAATGAAAAAGCACACCATTTTCTATTTGGTTAACCTCTTAAATGCCAACACTTGATTTGTTTCTTCCTATAAATAATACAGAATATTATGTACAGCAGTTATGGTTATAATGAAAGACATTAACTCATCAGCATAAGGAAAAAATAAACTAATCTTTTAAGTATTACACTAAATTGCAGCAAACTAGTAAAACTGTTTGCCAAGTCAATGTAAATTACCTTTGACTTTTTTCAAAATTCATATTTTCCCTTAAAATAATCTTCGGAATGTAATTAAAAATGAAAAGTAAAAAAAAAAAAAATCGGAATTGTGTTTATCCACAAACTTTCTCTTTCATAGTATTGAATTTTCCTAGCTAGTGGTTCATTCTTTTAACTTAAAAGTCAAATGTTCATTTTAAAAATAAACAAGTAAATTGTCCCCTGTTCAAAGAAAAAAAATCCATTACTATAACAATCACCAGCATGTACCTGCATGAACAGGCCCTTTAATGCTTGGCAGCTTTTTTTCCTTCTTTCTTTCTTTCTTTAAAAGACAAGGTCAAGCACACAACTGTAGGGCTACATTCCAGTCATGCTGTATTACTCAATTTATATTTTGTAATGAGGGCTAAAACACATCTACCTTTTCACATGGCCTTTTAGCAGCGTCGCTGTTTTCAAAGGAAACAGACAGGACATCTGATTGAATAGCACTTTGTTGGCATCATCATATGAAAAAGTGATATACAGTTAGGGTAATAATAGCCCAATAGCATAAATTAGCCTGGCCCGACAATCTTATCATTAATGTATGTTAACTTAATGGGTAGTATTTTGATTTGATTTTCTGTTTTCACTCCAATACTTCCCATGTACCAAGCCTGCTTAAGATATCTTGCATTTTATTAAAAAATAAACAAAAAAAAAAATTTGTGTTGCGAGAAAACAAATTCATTATGTTGCTGCCTTTATTTGTACACTGTAGATACTATACGCAATACTCTGACACTATACTTTTATTGTTGTTAAAATAGACAATAAAATTGAAGGAGGCTTCATGTAGTAAAAATGAAATGCATTTACTTTTCACCTTTCAGACCTCTGCTATGCTTGGTGAAGCATATCTGGTGAGTTGGCAACATACAAATTCTTATCTTTGAACTTGAGTAGAACAGAAGTTTATGTCGTTTTCATACAATAACTAATGGACAAGTGATTAAAAGTGGGCTTTATACTTCCAAATCTGTAACCTTCATAAACAAAGTGTTATATTGTCATTGTCAGTGGTAAGTCGTCTGCTTCATATTCATAAAGTAAATCAGCAAAAGGTATCAGATTGTTAAAAATAAATCTGCATGCCATTTTATACTAAATTGTATAATTAAGAAATAAGAATGAACATTTAACTTTAAAAAAAGGAAACTGAGCTCTCAATAACTTCCAATTCAACTTTTATTCAAACCGCTAAAACATAAATTTCATTTTTTCTTTACATTCACACATTTAAGTTAGTAAAAATAAAGAAAATACAATAAATATGAATGGGCTTCACAATAAATGCAGAAAGACCTGAAAGAACAGAATTTAGCTGTCAATAGGTCTGAATGAATGCACACAATTTTGGAGTCTGGCACAAACGAGGAAAAAAAACCTGTAATTAGCTTTTATTTTTGGCGCCACATTCAGAAAGTATTTGTGAGAAAGTTGCTTCCTTATGCAGGCCAGTAAATGTGCAAACTGAACTTTGTTGTTGATGTTGAAACTGCTAATTCAGTTTCACTTCAAATAACAGACTATGCAAAAGCACACAGCAGTACAAAGATGTTTGAAAGGATTAGAAGTGCAATGCCACTGTGCGACTTAAGAGAAAAAGAGATGTACTCATTAAGCAAAAGGTGTTAGGCATTAAATAAAATGCATGCAGGTATGCAACTACATATGCAGTCATAGTATCTATCTATCTATCTATCTATCTATCTATCTATCTATCTATCTATCTAATATGTAAATAAAATATTACGCTCTAGAGTCCATATGACACCTCTTTAATGTCTTCTTCAATAAATTAGCTGAATTTTCTTAAAACACGATTAGGGCTCCATTCATGCATGCACAATGTTCTTTCCCAATCAGACATAAACATTTTAAAGTGTGAGTGAAGCTCAACTGAAAGCCTGCGACTTCTGTTCCTCTATTACTTTTGCACCTGTCTTCAGAAATCAGTGTCCCAGTGTCCCATCCCCCTTCTCTCCCCACTAACCCCCAGTTTAGACCCAATCACTGTGCAGCTGGTCTAAACCGTCAGGTTTATGAAACTAAACAGCTACGGTGCCAGTTCTGTTAACTGAGAAGGACAGTGAAGCCTTTAGAAAGGCCGAACGAGAAAACTATTTTTAGCTTCTAGTTCTCATTTAATGAAAATTATGTTCATGCTTTTTTTTAATTTATTAATTCAAATCATACAATTAGGTTTTGAAATTTGTAAAAAGTATACAATTATAATGAGTAAAATATTTAATTGGAGAAATTGACTGTACACATAAAATGAGATCATTAACCTATTAGACCGCCTTGTACCTTTTGACTCAGTACTTTCAATGGAATCAAGTTGCTCTTAAATCTAGTATTATAATCAGTGAATCTGGAATTGAACATTCTGGACTACAGTGTAATGCTCTAAATTTACACAATGCTATTAGTAAATCAAATTCCTGGTCTTTACATATTTCTTTTGGAAATTGTAAAAATAAAGATTATTGTGTAAACTACACTTGATTTACCTGATTCTAATTGTCTATCACCGGAGAAAAACTCACAATCAGACAGTCAAAGTGGGAGTCAATGAGTTGAATTATGCATATCTGAATCAACATTTTCAAATCTAATGCTTTATAACTGCTCTTCTATCCATCTTTTCATACATCTATCTATTGCACCATTACTAACAGATATAAATGTGAAGTTCTGGGTATATTGATGCCTTTCTGCATCCGTTCAACAATTCAAAATTGATTATAAGCAGCAGAAATAAATTTTTTAAAGCATACAAGAACTGATATTTTCAATATATTTAAAAAAAAAAACATGACTCCGATTAATAATTTGGTTGAAAAATGATATTAATTAAAACAAGCTTAAAGCTTGCTTTACCAAGAAATAAAATCACATGTATCTGCATTTCTGAATGCACTTAAAGCTTGCAGGGAAATTAAACTATAAAAATATAAAACTGGAAAGGGTTTAATAAGAATTCATTCTTGGGTCATACCTACACATTTAGGTTCTACTGTATGATAGATTTAGTAACAATGTATTTTAGATTTTGAACAAAATGGACGTTGTAGATTCCACGTTTTGTTATAAAGATTTAGGAAAAGGATACATTGGCGTTAAACAAATTGTTCACTGAGGTAATATATCACACTCTTTTCCACAACACTGCAATCATAATATCCCCTACCACTTAATGACTCTGAATTAAACTGCAAAATCTTATTTCTTTGAATGTGCCCTTTGGTCAGTCCTAAGAGCTTAATCATTGTAATGCACTTGTGCATAATTATGCAATTAGAAGTATTTGCAGAACATAATGCAAGTTTGGAAGTTGGACCATCTGGATTCAAGTAAGCATTAGGTTTATATATTTTAGGTTTTATGTGATATTACTGTAAATTGGTTAAATGTCATTTTAACCACTTTATAATTTTCAAGATTCTAATTCTAAGATACACTATCGGGAGAACAGAACCAAGGTGACACAGATGTGTTTTTTCTGTTTCATTGGTCAAGCTAATGAAGACATATTGTTTCAGCTCAGCCATAACTGACTCTGCTTCATTAAAGCTGGCAGCAACCAGTCCTCCATCTTCAGCACACATTTCATCCATGCATTTTGATGTAGAGAGTTATGAAACACTGGAGTCCATTCCAGCAGCAAAGAGTTCAATGCCATAGAGAGGTCATCAGTCTATTGCAAGGCTCATTCATGGACAACACCATTCTCATTCACACAAATGAACTCCAAAAAGAAGGCACTGATCTGAAATCCAACCACTATGAAGCAATAATATTACTTGCTCTGTCTCAACAATATTTTAAATAAAATTTGTAATAACTTTACATTAGAGAAACACTTTCTTTTCCTACTCCCGATATATAAAGCATACAACAGCTATGGTCAGCAGCAACCCCACCAAAATATTCCACTTGTCTGCCAGTGGGAATATCCTTGTCTTCACATGGTAGTTAAAGCATGCCATAGATTGTTTTTACAAAGGAACTCAAAGTGTGCCTTTGCAATGTTTAGCAAACATAAGCTTTTTCAACAGTGGAATTTTGAACTCTAAGTTTTGGTGAGCCATGTTGAAGACCTTACTACTTGTATACAATCTCCCTCTAACTGTAATGCGATACCATCCATCTTTGTCTCAGGGCTAGACAGAGAATGTGGTCAAAGTAACACACACACCTATATTTCGATCATTCTGTATCATACAATTGTGAAAGTTTAATCTTTTCATGTTTTCTTTCAATAACAGGACATAATTACTGATAACTTGTTTAGAGGCCACCTTTATTGTATACCTATACCACCTTCTCTTTATCTATGACCTTTGATCATATTCACACCACTAGCTTAAATAGTATCGTAAAACTGAATACAATCACATTGATCAGCCTTTTTAATAATTATTATTCTTAAAAAATTAAATGCCAGATGTATTGCACACCAAGTTAATCTCCTGCAGTACAAAAGAACAGGAGGATTTGTTTTCTCTTTAAAGTTTATATCACAATTTAAGGTTATTCTTTCCTTTGCCTACTGTCCCTTTTCATATTCTGTAACTGAAGATGCCGTTGCGAAGAAGGATACAGAATATGTTGAAAATGTATTATAATGGTGTTAGTTATAACTGTTGTCCTTATCTTGTGTTAATTTCTATATTTGTGCAGGGTACAATGGCTGTCTATTTTGGATGCCATCATACCAAATTAAATTCAGTTGAACTGAATTGAATTTAACATTTTAAGAACTTAATGAACAAGCATGGCTATCAGAAACAAATCTGCCTCCTCTCCTGGCTATAAAGACAAGGTCTCTGTAGCTGACTGCTCCCTACACCTTTGTTTGCTCAGCATGCCTGACTAACATAAAGTAAATAAACACCAGAGGGCTAAGGGCTAACAGCCCCCCTTTTTCTGCCCTCTACCCCCAAAACAAAACAAAAGGTAATCAATGAGTGAGCTCACGGCACACATTTTTCATTAAAGAACAAAGAAAAACCTTTAGGCCATACTGAAAACCCATTAAGCTCTTGGACTCAGGAGTGCATTTGTATTTGTAAAATGTTCACTGTGACCAACCTGGCCTTAAAGTATAACAAATTACAAAACATACCCTTTTCGGTTAAATCTGGTCAAAGAAACAGTTATCCTGCATCAGGCTTTTTGATTTGCATTAATATTATGAAACGTTTCTTTTTTGGATTCTGAGGAAAATTTGCCTTTTCGAAAACCACCTTGGAGCAGATCTAAATCGGATGTTTATAACATGGAGACCTCAATGTCTCACTGATCTGCACTGTAATGAAACCTTAAAATCAACAAAATCATTTTAAAAAACCACAGCTGAAAATTCACATGATTTTCAGAATGTTTTTTATCTACCTTGGTAATATGTACCTCTACAGGAAAAAGCACACATTTATTTCTGTGTACACATTATTTGCACAAAGATGGACTGGTGCCCTGTCCGGGGTTGGTTCCCACTCAGCTGCCAGACTAATCTCAGACTCCTCCTGAATTGAATTAAGTGGGTCAGACAATGTATTGTTGGATAGATGTGTTTCTTTCTTTGACTGTCATTCGTCAAAGAGCTACTTTTTCAGGCAACATTCCAAATTATTATATAAACCAGAAGAGCAAGTCAATATTTCTTAAAAAAATTCCTTGTTATAAGTTTAAAGAAGATCTAAACATATTTTGTTCCATTCAAAGCTATTCACATATATAATCTGAAAAATGTCATGTCCGTGACTATATTCATGCTTTATATGACCATCTTTTGTTTTGTTCCTGATTTTTTCTTTCTCATATTCATTTCTTGTTCAATTCATATTCCTGCTAAACCAGCAGCTTCCCTAAAACACCAGGCTTATATTTTGTTTGTAAAGTCAGTTTGACAGATCGTTATGCATCTTTTGCATGCAAAAGTGACACATTGAGCATCACTTAAAAAGCAGTTAATGAGACATGTTTACCGTTTAGCAGCCTATGGGCCCCAGACATCATTAATTAAAGCTGTGTTTGTAAAAAGAATTCAGCTGTTAGACAAACGTACAACAATTGCCTGTCATTTATCTCTAATCATCCCCAGCCTCGGACTGTCTTCCTGAGAACTAACTAATCCAGTGTGTGAGGCACTAATAAGCTTATGCTGTCTCTGTTTAGAATATTTGTTGGCATTTTCTTGCTTGTTTTCAAGGACCTTCTACCCCACAAAGGAAACTTATCAAAAGAGTTGACACTGCATGCTAGCCTATTGTTTCCTAATCTCACATATCAGCCACAGCTTTAATAGTAGCTTGCAAACAAGCAGAAAGACTCCTCTTTTTTTCAATGGTAAAATCAAATTACAATTGACAATCGTAAAATTGGCAGAAGAAAAGTCTCCACTACATTTAGTTGCTCCCCCTAAGTGGCATCACAGATCACTCAACCATTTTTAAGGAAGGAAAATTGTAACACGATGGATGACAATGCTAAATAGTGGGACACTAGGTCTATTTTGAAAGGCACAGTCCAACTGTTTCCTCCTGTTGGCCACAACTATTCACATATTTTAAACAGCTGCATAACGGTTCAAATGGCTGAGGAGCCCCAGTGGACCTATAGAATAAAAGTAATTAGCTGCTTCCCAAAACTACACCATGTTTAAAGCTATGCAATTGGTTTTCACACAGAGTTTGTTCGTGTGTTTCTTCTGTGAATATATACAGGTATATGTGGCAAATTTAAAACAATGTTCAAATTTTCTTTCTGGTTTTAACAAATGCTCCTGATATGCAATAAATCTTTTCCTCTGTCACTTACCCTGCCATATCTGTTGGCATAAGATCCAGTGAGCAAGGAATGGAAAACAATGATTGTTTCATCTAAATCCCATATGAAAACGCGCTGTGAAAGAAAGAACAAAATCAATAATGCACTCTGTACCCTGCAAAATGATACCCTGTTCGATAAACCAGAAGGGTTTTTGTTTAAGTAGAAGTATGGTTGCCAGTCCCATCCCCAACCCCCATTTAAATTCCTAGCCTCATATACCTTTACTTTAGCTAAGTATTTCAAAATCAAAAACTGTTTACATTTAGGCAAATTTCTAAAATCACACTGACAGGGTAAAAAATTACCAAAACACAAAATCTTAGTTTCTTCAGAACCATTAATGCTATTCTATCAATTAAAGTATCTTTTATACTGTACTCTTATGGTTCAGACTTGGATTTGCAAATGAAGTCACATTCATTTTTTAATGTGATTTTCTTTACTTTTGTGGCTTTTTTTTTTTTTTTTGAATACGATAAGATTCTTACCTCAAGGTCAGAGTCAGGAGGAGGTGAGGGGTTATTATTTCTCCTGCCTCTGCCACGTGATTTACCATCTGAAGCTCGGCGCAATCGATCCGATTCTAAATCTTTAATGGGAGTTGATGGGCTCTGGACTGTGCTATACTCTCCTGAAAATACACAAAGAGATGATTTTGTATTTGTATGTTTGATGCTTTCTAAAAAATATGGACACACACAACAGGGGAAACATAAAGGGAATCACATAAACAACCTTTAAAGATACGTTTTTAAAATGCCTAACTTCTTCTTTGCTTTTCTTCTCACAGTCTGATTACTTTCTAATCTTCATCCATCCCTCAGAGTCGACTGCATAGGGAAAGAAAGTCAATGTGGATGTGTTGCAACCTTATCCATGGAACTAGCGAGCTGGGATAATGTTTTTAAAAGACAAGATAAGGGATAAGCGGAATTTTGACCTAACAAGCACTGAATTATTCCTGTCCACTTGATGACTGTATACTCTTTGAAACAGACTGGAGTTTCCAGGCTGGGGCTTCTATAATGGCGAAGACTAGGTGGTCCCACAGCAGTGTACTTTATTCAGTTAAACACATCACAGAAACATACCTCTGTAATGGAAAAGTACAGTATACATATTTATGTATTGCTACATTTAAATAACTAAAATATTTTATTATGCATTTATTATTTCTTATTTCAACCACACTATATTCACAAGATGGGAGATATTTTAATAAACAAAAACGCTATTTTCACCTCATCGAGTTAAAAAAAAAGTAATCTTTGAAAGAATATTCCTTTACAAAAAAATAACGCTACAGGACATGCATATGAGTAGTAAATGAAAATTACAATGCACACTATATACATTTTTAGAATTTTTTCATTATATCATGGTCAGGGTCACGGAAGACCCTCAGCCTATCCTGGCAGAAACTACACAAAGTAGAATCATAACATATACAAGCACCCCCACATATAATCAATGGGGAATATTTAAATCTTTACATAAACCTTAACTCATGACTTTGGAATTATAAGATTAACAGCTCACAGACAAAACAAATATATGTAAACACAGCATTGAATCTTTGCAAAAAGATTCTAAAGCTTGAAGATGAAATTACTGGTATATTATATTATATTATATTATATTATATTATATTATATTATATTATATTATATTATATTATATTATATTATATTATTATCAATACACTCGTCCACTTTCTTAACCTACATATCCAAAGCAGGGTCAGGAGGCAGCCTATCCTAGCAGCCATTAGACACAAGAGAGGAATAATACAGTTCATTGCAGTGTGAAAACATACAAACACACACACATGCACACAACCACACGCACACATACTAGAGTCAACTTAGCAATGCCAATTCACTTAGGACTGTGGGTGGAAATTGGAGCTACCGAGGGAAACCCTCATGGACACAGGGAGAGCATGCAAGCTCCTATAATGTATTATATTGCATTATAACAGTCTCAGATCTTTAAATGCAATTATCCAGTTCAGTGTCATTGGAGGCTGGTGCCTATACCTGCAGATGAAAAGCAACAACCAAAACAAGAGCACACATACACATACATTCACGGTCATTCATAACAAGCATAAACCACACATCATTAGAATACAGGAAAAAATACAACTAGGAGAGTATACCAATTTTAAAAGGAGACAGTAGTGCTACCCACAATTCTACAAATAATATAATATAATATAATAATTAATATCAAATAATATAATAATTAATATAATGACAGATAATAAGATAAACTTAAAAATATTTGATTTTTGATATCTTTAACTAAGACACTGGGAGAGTATACCAATTTTAAAAGGAGACAGTAGTGCTACCCACAATTCTACAAATAATATAATATAATATAATATAATATAATATAATATAATATAATATAATATAATATAATGTAATGACAGGTAATAAGATAAACTTAAAAATATTTGATGTTTGATATCTTTTGCCCTGCATGTACTCAAAGCGTTCCACCTATACCTTTCCTCAGAATGCCCGTTTGTCTGAAGCTCTTTTGCCCCTGGCATTTCCTCTTTTAATCGCGCTCCTTTAAAACCTACTTCTCAGATTCTGCCCATTCGAGGTGGTTTGCTTGCCTTCTGTCTTGCTTTTTGATTACCACCAATGGCAGATGGGCCCCCATTACCCACTGTGAAAAGTCACTCATATTCTTTTGAATACGTCCAGTATTTGAAGGCAATTCAATTTGTACCTCATTAGTATTTAGTGACCCGACATTGGTTTAATTTGTTATTCATTTTGTTGTCATTGAAATGCTCACTTTATTTTCTCTTTTGTAAAAAAAAGTCATAATCAATAATTGAACTTCACACCCCTGACATATCATGTCATCATCCCTACAGTGAGTCGCCAAAGTCAAACTGACCAATCAGATTGCTTGAAGGGACCAGACACATGCAAACACACACACACACATATACAGAGACAGTAACGTTTTATAATATTATACCAGTGGTAGATTCCTGCTTTGCAATATGGATGCTGGGGTTTCACGTGGGAGGTCTTCCCTGTTAAGACTTTTCATGTTATCTCTGTGCCTCCCTGTGTTCCTTCCACAGCCAAATACATGCAGGTTAGGTAAACTGGAAATATTAAACTGGCCCTAGTGTATGTGTGTGTGTCTGTATGTTCACACTGTGATGGACTGGCAGCTTGTCCAGGGATGATTCCTGCTTTGTGCCCTAGCTGGCATGGGTTTGAGATTCCTTGTGATCCTGTTCAGGACGTGGTGGGTTTGGAACATGGATGGGTGAATATATTATATAATATAATGTTACAACTACTTCCCCACAGATCCAACATTCTGGGTTCAAATCCTGCACCTGGATGAGGCCATATGAAGTTTGCACATTCTTTCAAGTCTGTGCGGTGCTAGTTCCTCTGAATTTCATCCCATATTCCCACAGACTTGCAGGTTTAGTTGACGGTCAACTCTAAATTGGGTCCTCTGTAAGTAGTGTGGGTGTGAGTGAGCCCTGTAATGCTTCTCTCTGTTTCCATGTGGGTTTTTCACCAGATACTTCAGTTTTTGTTTCACATTCCAGAAATTTGCTATTTAAGTTAATTAGTCATTTTAAATTGCCCAAGTGTGTGTGAGTGAGCCCTACAATGATCGGGCATCTAGCCCAGGGAAGATTCCTGCTATGATATTCCTCAGCCACAGCAATGTTGAAATTAATTAAGTGAATTTGAGAATGTGGTGTATGGTGTAACAGAATAGAATAGATTAGAATTTTAAAAATTCATTAATATAGATGGAAATATATATTATACTTTGAACTTTATTAGCTGCTGAGATAGAAGTTGTTTTTGTAAGCTACATACTTTTCTCTTACCTTTTTCAATAATATATATCCTGTATTTCTTATGATCATAGATCATAGAGGCACATATGCCGCTGCTGGATGTTGAGTTATTTCTCTGCTCAAACTGATTCACCACGGAAAGTTAGAACCAGCTGTAGTAACCGCAACCTTCCACAAGGCTTTCAGTTAATGTTAACTCATTTCATTTATAATGTAGTGTCTCTATTTTATAACATATTGGAGGTCTGGAAGAGCTGTCATAACATGAAGGCTGCCAAAAAGCAGCCCATGTAATCACTAAGTGCAAGAAATAATTGCTTTCTGGTTCCCTGATTAAATAATCATATATTACTCTTGACATGAAATTCTGTGCTTATGCTAGCTTCACAACTAGAAGTCATAAGAATTTCTGTTCTGATAATTTCTGACCTTGTGACTAGGCATGATTGGTTAGAAATGATATCATGTTTTTCCAAGTGCTCTTTTGCCAAAACTGTCAAATTCTGATGTGCAGTAGTTTATTT
This sequence comes from Polypterus senegalus, assembly GCF_016835505.1. Classification (NCBI taxonomy): domain Eukaryota; kingdom Metazoa; phylum Chordata; class Cladistia; order Polypteriformes; family Polypteridae; genus Polypterus; species Polypterus senegalus. The sequence continues at coordinate 53,419,468 of NC_053158.1, forward strand.
TTTACATCAATATACATTGTTTTCGAATTTAAGACAAAGGAAAGATTTTTAGCATAAACAATTAGTAATAAAGCAGGCACTGTTCGTTTTTAGTATAGTATAAACCATACCAGTTTATTAAGGTAAATAAAGGAAAAGGTAGGTATAAATTGTTAACTTTAAAGCCTTTTTACATATGAATAATGAACAGGGAGTAATGCCAAATAGGTAACATTCAAAATTCAGCTAAATCATTTAAAATTAAGCAAAGATATTACTGTATACTGTTACATGCTTTAACCAATCACACCTGGAAGTTCAAAAGGCCTACTTCCTAATAGCAGCCTCATAAACCCTTAAAGGCTATTAACAAATACTATACAATATCTAAGAAATACAACAGGTAAGGTAACTGCAGCAATTCAAAATATGTCTTCATTCCTATAAACTTAGCAAATATTCAAAACTGTACTGCAGAATGTCATTATATATAAGACTAATTATTTAAACACTTATCTGCAGTGTAACAAAACTAATGTCATCTAATCTGAGGTATGAATTTCATCCAGCCATATGTCTGTATAGCAATTTTAATTCAGTTTTAGACTGATCTGGAAATGGGACCTATTTTAACAGCATCAGATAAATGACACAAACTAACTTCAGAAACAGCTCTAGTCCATCTCATGCACTCACTTTGATTTACTCATACAGGGCCAATTTAAAAGATGCCAATTTATCAAATGAGAAAATGGGAAGAAAACAAGTGTGTGTGTCTTGGACCCTTATGCACATATGTGGTAAAATATATGAATTTCAGATGGGCAATGACAGTGACTGGATTCAAAGCCAGGCTCTTTCAGGTAGCTACGATAACCAGCACTTGCAAAATATGTATAATGAGCAGCCCCAACCCTAAAATGAAAATGAACCCTGATGTCTAAAAACTGGTCAAGGATAAAATGCGAATACAGTACAGACAAAAGAATACAGTACCTGGACAAACTTGTTAAGAAGGCAGGCTTTATTGTAGGAATGAAGATGGACAGTTTAACATCTGTGGCAGAGCGACGGGCGCTAAGCAAGCTCCTGTCAATCATGGAGAATTCACTGCATCCACTGAACAGTGTCATCTCCAGGCAGAGGAGTAGCTTCAGTATCTATCTATCTATCTATCTATCTATCTATCTATCTATCTATCTATCTATCTATCTATCTATCTATCTATCTATCTATCTATCTATCTATCTATCTATCTATCTATCTATCTATCTATCTATCTATCTTTTGCATTCATCTTGTGCAGTGTTAATGGTATGGAATGCCCCAGTGTCCAATGCCATGGGTACCTACGCCTGTTGGAACATCATGTAGTTTATAACCAAGATGGACCAGTAGCAAGTGAGAAGGCAGACATGACTTGCCAGTGTATAAAGTGAACAGTGACAGTAAAATGCAAAGAATTAAGGTGTTGCAGTGCCAAAATAAATCTCCAATAAGATTACGTCAATAAAACAATATCTTCAGAAATGCTAAATACATACTTTTAAAATCCAATTAAACATAATTCAGGATGTTTTGCTTTCCCACTTCCAAGATACCGGAACAAATCCCTTTCCAAAGTGTAAAGCAACATCTCGGAAGTCATTGCACCATTGCCACATCACGTCTATCAACATAAATCCCAACAACTTCCCTTTCTTCTGCTCCTACTGCTCTGTTTCCACAACACTCTGGATCTGCCCTATCCTGAATTCCTCTCTCCTATAGTGAATCACCATTCTCTTTAGCTCTCTAAAATTCACAAAATCAACAGAGTTGAAAAAAACGATTTAATACAGCCATTGGTCCTACATCCTGGACAAAAAACAAGCAGACCATCTGTCCTGCTCTCTTTGGAAAGGTCTACACCCCTAATTGCTCTTACTCCCATAATCAATTTATCCCATGTCTTCTTATTGTCTTTATTTTGTTACCCTTCAACACTTACCCCTTCCAATTTATACCCTTAACCTCCACCTAACACTCATTAAGTACTGCGCCACATCATAATTATCCCTGGTTATCACATGCACTCACGTGAGATACTCATTCCAGTGATAGTTAAGCCATCGGGCAGTGCTTTAAGAAATACTAGAATCAATAAATAACTTTACCCTTTAAAAATTCCATGACATGCCCATTTCACAAACTCCACCACATAAACTTTGTCAGCCTGACATGTCATTAATCTGCATTGGTCACGATTGGGTTCTGTTATAGCATAAACTATTTTATTTCCATTCTGCATGAAAACATGAGATTAAAAAGTTTTCTTGGCCATTACTACAAACTACATAAGGTAAGTAACATATCAAAAAATTATTTTTTTATTTGTAGTGTTCCTTGTCATGCATGTGCTCCGGAGGATCTCCTTCCAGGCTCATCAGAGGTGTGTACTACCACTCCAAAACAAGAGGGGGAACTGTTGCTATCAGTATTATCTTTTTCAACCTCCACAGTAGTGAGAAAATGACCAATTAGGAAAACTGACCTTGCTATTTCTGATCTAAGCCCTATAAAGCCCAGACATTCCTGGAAGGAAGTGTCTCATTTGGTTATGAGTATACAGTATGACGGAGTTCCTACCAAGCCAGACCTGCTTATATGAGCTACTCAAATAAAGCCAGAAAGGCTGTAACACCTATTTATTTTTCTGTTTCTGCACCATTGTGCACTTGTTTTGTCTCTTTATTTTACTTGAATTAAACAGGGCAACCCAACATTTCTTTGGACTTGGTGCTTATTTTTACTTGACCACATCCTTTAAGGAAGAGAGTCTGGCAATGTTAAATTAAAGCAAAACAGAGATTTGAAAAGATTTAAGGAATATATTAGTGACTTTCATCTAGAAGAAACGTAAGTGATGATTATGATGTTAAAATTATAATGATGATGGTAAGAGTAATGATAAATTCAGAACACTAAAATATTTTACAACTGTATTTCCTTCTCTGAATTACAGAAAGGAAGTTTGTAAATGAAAAGCTAACTAATGTATAAAGGAGTTTTATGTTTATTTTTAATGTGGTGTAAAAGTATGCTTTCATTGTAACATCAAAGATTTGCACTCCTGGGTTAGGTGAGAAAATGGAAGCAACAAATGAAAACATGCACGACACACTTTTGATAATATATACATGTACAAGCAAGTCCAAAAAGAAGAAAATTAAAACAACTTATTGGTAAGTATAATTTTGAAAACAGTGCACATTATGTAACATCGTTTTCCTCACTGACACTGATTCAGTCCTGTATACCTTTTGTTGTCATATCTATATGTGAGCACACACAAGTTGGTAAACGAGCAAGACAACCTTATTGTGAATAGGTATCCATTATAGTTAGCTATTAGCAGTTAGCCTTTTCAAGATGAAAAAAAAGATAAAGTGTGAAGCTAATATTGCCATATTGTCATGCTAGAAGACTTGATCTGGAAGCAGACAGATGTTCATTAAACCATAATGTGTAGATAACAATCAAGCAGAATAGAAAGCAATAAGTTCCATTATACGCCATTTTTTCTGCTGCTTATAACCTAAATTGCCAACTGCACTTCTCATTACACACTATTAAGCAAAAGAGACATTTTCAATTTATGAAATAAAAAAAATAAAAAGGTCCTTTTTTTGAAAAATCTAACTAATAGGCTAATTAAGCATTTTAAAAGTTAATCAAGCCCTAATTACAATATGGAAGGCCAAGTTTTATTAGGGGCAAACTGATCTCTTTAAAGAAATGGGCGTTAACCTGATTGCTGATCAGAGTGTACTGACTAGCCCACCCCCACCTCCCTTCATGCTGCAGTGAAGAATTTGGAAGAGGCCTGGCTTGAAGTACACACTGAAGTGAAAGGGCTTCCTGGAGTTTCAAATACATGGGCTTGATAGTTTGATTTAGTGCTCAACTGATATACAATGCAGCTGCCCTACTCTTGAAACTCTGTTTATTAGGAACAATTAAGGAAAATATATTTGTTTAAGATATATTAGACTTAAGATTTATTGCTTTGCTTTCATTGTCTAGGAAATAAGTTTGAAATATCTTCTCACTTCACACCGACTACAACATTTGTGGATTTAAAGTAGAAGTAAGGGAGCAAGAAAAAGGAACTATATAAATTCACAGTAAGCCAAACACAGATGCATTTACTGACTAATATAATTACCAATTAGCATGTGTTGTTTTTGTAAGAATTTATTTCATTTTTTCCAAACAGGTTTAAGATGTAAGGGTACGAAATGGTCGAAAATACAATATGCTATAGAGCAGCAGGACATTTCTTCTGATTAGCAGCAGCTCACAGACAGGCTTTTCAGAATCAATGATCCTGGACAACTGTTCATTTTCTTAGAGTCTTTACAGTCTTACACAGTGTATTTGCTCTTTTATATACAACATTTCACATATATTCCATGCCCACATTTATTGAAGAATGGTTTAAGAGTTATAAGGGTGATAAAGTTCAAGCTCCTACCTGCAGCGGGATCAGTAACTGCTTGACTGGTAATTCCAGAAGGGGGTTCCTGAAGCTGGTATGTTGCAGTGGTGGAAGGTGTTGATGGGCTGGTGTTGTTGTTTGTCATGTAAGGCGACGTGTAGTGTGAGCTGTTGTAATACTGGGCATACTGACCAGGGCTGAAACCTGGGTAAGAGGGATATTCCTGCAAAACAGGAGAAAAGTAACTTGAGATTTCCCTGTTAAAATGTTGCTACTTTACAGTACAGATTCCAAAAACATAAATGCAAACACATGTTCTCAAAATCTGGAACTGGTCTGCGATTTTATTTTTTTCCAAAGACTGTGGCAGATGTACTAAAGGCATTACCTAATCACTGTTTAAGTTGACAAACATTGTATCATACATTTTATCATACACTGGACAGATTGAATAAGTACCACTGAACTGCCGATAGAAAGATATACTGATATGTACGTTTATGAACATGCAAGAAGTAGTTTCACATATTTGTCAGCCATGCAGATGTAGCTTAAGTACCTGTTGGGAACTGTTAAATCCAGTAGAATTTGTGAGAGAGTTACTTCCTGCATAAAGTCCTGACGTCGTCGTAAAACTGCCTCCTATGTTGATGGAAAGTAAAATAGATCAATTAATTCTTGGTGGCCTGTCTTAATGTTCAGATTCAAATATTCAAGGCTGTGGAATGTACTCCTTTTCATTTTAAACATTGCCAACTGGTGTTTTTCTTCAAAACAAATTGTTAAAATTAATCGAGCCATTATTTCCATTCAATATTTCTTTCCAACATGCATGATCTACTTTCACATTCACTAAATCTTTAATAACTTCAAGGAACTCTCTGTTACTGAAAATTACACAAAATCTTAAAATAAATTAAACAGAGGTGCACATTTTGTCTTTGAACTGTGAACTACAACCTATAAAACCAATTGTCTGCTGCATACTGCCAAATGCAGACATCCTATCAATGATTTGGTAATGGTAGCAGTAGCACACTTCCCTTCAGTGAAGGCCTGTGAATGAAAACCACTTCTTGATCTTTCAAGGAAATCCGTCAAGAAAACACCCTGAGCATTAGAGTTGTTGAGTGAGACAACAAAAAGGTGAGTTAAAGAATACTCTGTGTCTGGAAGTGTACAGGGTTTTGTTGGTCATTTAAGAAAACAGCAGGTCAGCCAAAGCAACACAAGATATTTAAACAGAACTGTCACTTTAGAATTTAACAATGTTCAAGTCATGATGTAAAGTACTGGATTAAGAAGAGTTTAGAGACAGATCAGGATATAGGTTGATATAATAAATTCCCTGATTGTCTTGCTTTTGATTGTACTCTTATTCACAGGGAGATTAATAATAATAATAATAATAATTATAATGAATTTTATATATATAGCATCTTCTTCATTAAAAGACAATTAACATTTTACATTTTAAATATTTGCAGTGATTAGTCAACATTGTTCTTTATTGATTTATTCATTGCTTGCTAAATGAGTCACACATTCATTGAAATTCCTGTTTAATTTGATTTTAGTTCATTATAATAATACAAATATGATTAGTAGCATATATAAAAATAAAATTCAAGGCAATATTAACAAAACGAATATAAAAATATTATTTAATTATATTTCTGTTAAAAGTAAGATGTGTCGTTTGATTAGTTAGTTAATAGTATAAACATTGAAATAATGTAACTATTTAACTGCTTCGTCCCAGAGCAGCAGCTGATTAAGTATTGCAGTTCAAGTATTAAACATAAGGTGCTTAAAGCCCAACCTCAAGAGACATTTGACTAGTTTCATAGTGTTCAGAATAGATATTAGTATTTCTTGGGGAAAGAAAGCTACTGAGGTTAACAGTGTATGTAAATCAAATGTTTATGTCTCTATTAGTAAACCAGAAAAGAACAAAATTCCTTTTATCCATTGGTCATCTTAGACTCCTCTGGTGGTCTTTAAGACCATAACAAAGTTAAAACAGGTTTACTAAGAGTACTTATGTGGGTCATCACAAAAGAAACTTTAGCACAAGGCATTTAACACAACGAAAGAGAATAAGTAAATTTACATAAACCCAACATACTCAAAATTGAAAAAGTATTCAACTGTTACTGAAAAGACTTTCTTAGTAGAAACTCCTCATATCAACATTTTGATTTTCACTTGGTCTCTAAGTATTAAAATCTCAGCACCCCAAGTAAAACTAAAAAACCTCTTTGTACGACAAATTACCTTGCTAGGCAGTTCAAAAAAGTGATAAAAGCTATAACTTGCAGGGCAAAGGTCCACTCAGCAGCAAACAGGGATTCACATAAAAGCAAAACGTCTGCCAGCATTTGAAGAATGAAACCCTGCTGGGGCTAGTTTGCAGTTCCCAGGGGCAAGAATTTTTTTCCAGTTGTTATGTACTAAGCAGGACACTAGCCTTCCTTGTGGTCTTCCAATAGGAGTCCATTTGCTTTGCTTGATCAGTCTCTTTGCTATAGGCTATGTCTCTCATCAGTGCACAATATTTGTGGCAGAAGTTGCGACGGCTCTCGAGGGACTCAACCATAAAATCCAGATGGGCTCTTAAAAATGTAGTTAGAGTTATTACTTGTTATTGTGTCAAGAATGAACGTTATCTTTGCTAGTCCTAAATCAGTCCAATCATTTATAATAGCTATATATTGCAATAATCATTTACAAACACAAAAGTTGGAAAACTAAAATTATGACTTTTGGCCAAAACACTAAACAAGCATTACACATTAATATTTTTAACTTATTTGCCATAATTTATTATTTGTGCATATACAACTGTGCATTTTGAAAAAAAAAAACAAACATCCTGAGATAAGTAAATATTCTTTTATCATATCCAGATTAACAAATATTCATTATAATTATGATTACCAAAGTAAAATTACTGTTCATAAATGTATGCTATGTGAAACGGGAAGCAGATTGTCAGTAATAGTTTGTGCTTGAAGCAAGAAAAACGTCAGATGGCCTCACTCTTGCTGCACGAGATAAAACACGTCTCTCTGGCATTCTTAAGAGAAGCCTAATCGATATGCCGTAAAAGCTACATAATCGGAGCATTATCCCCTCTGGCTAATTAACTTAGGGTCATCTGTTCTAAAACTGTTTTTAATATGTTAATTGTGCTATAAGGATTTTCAACAGCAGAACTAAAAAGTGGAAATGTCTCCAAGGATGGAAGGAGTGGCAAAATGCAGTACTCTAGAGATAATGACAATCTGTGAAATTACGGTAATCACCTAAACCAATAGACAAAGTAAATGTCATTATTTATTGTATTGCATATGGCTGAGTCCTGCAAAAGCATTTATGAATATGAAAACTGGTAAAATTGTACCTTATGTGAAGTAACGTTTATTTTTTTCCTTAGTTTGTTGGAATTAAAATCAGTAAGCAAAATTAACACCTATGTGCAAAAAAAAACCCAACAAAACAATGAACTCACCTTGCATCTGGTAACTGTATGGAGCTTGGCCTGTCTGTGGTGTTGTAAAGCTTGAACCATAGCTTAAGAATCCTGTCTGTCCTGGAGACTGGGCTTGGGCCAAGCCACCTTCTGTCTTGATGCCTGCCCATAATGTACCTAAATCAGTTAGTGATACCAAATCTTTATGATCTTAATGCTTTCTCAGTGAAAACGTTCAAAATTCCTGTACATATTAGTCTTTGCTACAATATACTCACATGGTCACTACAAAACAAGCAAAGGCTCAACATTCTGTGTTTCATTGGTACAATTCAGATCCTCTTTTAAAGCACATTAAACAATAAGATTTCATATAATTTTATAGTACAGTTGATACAAAGTTACTGTGACCAAAATTAGACATTTAGTCTTTACTGTGATTCTGGACAGTTCTGGACAATTATAAAAGGGTAAAGGTGTTTTAAAATGAAATAGCACCAACTAAGTATTGTAAACTGCATGATGGTCAACAAAGTCTCAGAGCCCACTTCTTACATTTGGATGTGCATTGGAATAAAGAGAGCATACAAGACAGTTACTATGTCTTACCTACAGTTAAAATCAATTTTAGTTTCTGTACATACACAAGGTCCCACTGCTTATTCCTTAAAATAAAAGTACAAGATGCCACGAGAAATTAATTTTATGTTACACTGAAACACCCATAGTCGTTCATAATAGGCCAATTTAGCATTGAATGAATATAACTCATCTTCAGTATGCGGAGGGAACACCAAAGTTTCCTGAGAATGTATAAACTCTAGATAAACAGCCACTGTCTCCTGAAGAACTGAGGTAACATTGATAACCACTGCACTATCATGTACTTAAATCATTAAGTACACTATTTGTTTGCTTTTTTTAATTTTCAAAAATGAGTGTAGTCAGCTTTTGTCTTATGAAAAACTCAAAAATAGGCTAAAGGTGACATCTTATATTATTATTTTTAGACTACATAGTGTGTACAACAGCCAAAAATGGCAAAAATATGTTATGTTGAATAAAATAATTAGCATTAGCAAAGAAGATCAAAACAATCCCGGAAGCTCTGTAAAGTAGACCACTGGTTCTTTTTCTTATCACAATGACAATAGTAGTAATAATAGTTAAACTACTTGTAATTAAAAGACTCTTTGTAATTACCATAGGCAGGAATTCCATAGGGCTGACCAGGCTGTGGATAGGTTGCATATGCGGCTGCTTGCTGCATTCCAGGGCTATACTGCGTCTGTCCGTAAGAAGACATAGTTTGTGCTGAAGGGGTAGGAAGGATATGTGGATAGGGTCTGCTGTTTGTCAAAACATGGCAGAGAAGAAAAGAGAAAACCATCTATTACATCAAAAACATCAAGCTGCACGTGCTACCTGGCACAATTATTGCAATTCTGCTACTTGATCACAGACATGAAATTGAGTTAGCAATATCCATCACAAAAGAAGAAAAAAAATCACAAGGGAAATTTTTTCCTAGATAATAACTGCAGCAGACTTCAGAGTATGCAAGTTGCAGACGTCCATACAAACAAGTCCAGTTCAAAAAATCAAGATTTACCAGAAGGATCTAATTAGGTCTTTAAATTAGGTTGGACGATGCTTATTTTTTTAAAGAAAAATAAAAGAAGCCTTACTTGGAGGAATAAATTTGTGGAGAGTACTGGTGAGTTTGTCTTGGGCTGAAGCCACTGCTTCCAATAACTGAATAGAGTTTAAAAGAGAAGAAAAAGCAAGCACATATTTAAACTTTAGAAAATAAAGTAAATATTATTTTTTGCCAACAGAAGTTCTGGAATCCAAGGAAACTGTAATTGCGTTGCATTAGTCTATTTATTGCAATAACCTGACTTGGGTTAAAAACGAAGAGCAATAATAAAGTAAAATAAGCAGGTAATATTTGGATTTTTGCTGACACTGTAGCTAACATAGAATAATTTCATTAAGGTATTCAAAAAGCAGTGATGGATGGAAATTATGAAACAATATAATTAAGATTAGTATACTGGACCCTAAGCAAATACATAAATCAATTTTTCTGCTCATTATAATAATTACTATCATGTCCAGAGACAGCCTTGCAGGCATACTTATTGAATATGTGACAACTGCAAATCACTAAAACAGTTTAAAACAGTTATGCAAGCAGAAATGTCTCTTTTTTTTCAGTTTCAGCCTGCAGCGACATGCTCTATATTTCTACAAGACCCGGGTTTAAACAAATATAATTGTAATCAATGAGTGCATTCTATTAGCTACTCATATCTCATATCTACTCACATCAATTATTTTTTGGACTCAGTCACCAGTGATTCATAGTATTTGGTTACGTGCAATATTTTAGATGCAACTTACAACTAAAATGCCATGATGTTAAAGTATTTATTAGAGGCCAAATTTATTTTGCTTGAGTAAAAAGTACTGTAAGCCAACCTTAATTATGCAGATCAGTGTGAAAGATCTCGATAAAATTGTCACTGAATTAGATGTACAAAAATTGCATAAAACTGTTTAATGAGTTTTGGGGCTTTAAAATTAAACATTTGTGTGTATGCTGGAAGGAGCTTTCTGCTCCTCTGTACTTTATGCAAAATTAGCATCCTAAGGGCTGCATGATGATAAATTGACAAACAGAATGTGACCTTGGGAAGACCTCTGCCTTATCTTACCTGAACCTGAGAAGTTGTCTAATGACCCGTCTGCTGCTGATGTGGCAATATCACTGCTGCTCATTGGCTCTGTTTTAACTGTTAACATGCAAGAGAGAACGTTAGTAAAATAACAGATGAACATGCATATGGCACAAAGACTGACTGGCCCAAAACATTGATTGCTTCTTTATCATACTACTTTAAATGATTCATTTTTTAATTCATCAAATATATGTTTTTGGATATTGACATTCTTTCTAACAAACCAGAGCTTGATCATTTGGGGCAGTGTAACCTAATACTTTTTCTCTTTATGCGAGCAAAAAAAAAGCTAACACAAGCAACTGAATTTCAGGTACAAATAAAAAAGCAAGCGTAACAAAATATGGTTTATAGTTATATGAAAGTCACAGGTTCCTGTTTTTTAATGACTTCATAATGACACATAAGGTGAAAAACAGTATATTCGTATTCAAAAGGAATAAAATGACAACACAAAAAGCCTGCCACCAGCATACTGCTTTATAGGACTGAAAAAAACCTTTAACAGTTTTCAGCAATCAAGTCTAGCTTTTGTTATGCACTGTGTAATCCAGATATCCAACGCATCGCTAAATTTTAGATACAAGCCCTTCCTTGCCATTCTTCTAACTGTGTCATGAAAGAAGTGAATTACTTACACAACAAAATTACAAGCTCACATCTGATCCTTTATTAAATATTTAATTCATAATTTAAGGGCAACAAGTGGTAAGCTACTTTTCGTATACTTGAAAGCACAAAGCTCAAATTATCTTTTTTCAATGTTCCAGGGGGATAAGTGTGACTTGGAAATGTTTGAGTGTTACAAAACAAATTTCCTTGCTTGGGACAAACAACACAGTAAAAGTTTTATAATTGTCTACATTTAATGCATCTGAGAATAGGTGCACTTCAAGTTCACTTCCTGGAACAAATAATCATCTTATAATAGTCTGAGCAAAAACTTTTCTTTTTTTTCTTTTGTAACACATGCTTGAAAACAAATTTGCAGGCCAGCTAGGGAAACCTGCCGATTTAAATCCCAGACTCACGCTGTTGACAGATATTTCTCACCGGCAGGACTGATGTTCCCCCATGTGCTCAGTCCACAAAGAAACAAATGTTTAACAGTAGAAGAGCATGCAAATGAATCTAACAAACTAGCTCTGACCACAGTTTAAGCAAGTCATGCATTCAAAAACACACAAAATATCTGTAGGCTGTCATATACTGCCATTGTCATTCTATTTTTTCCCTGAAGAAAGCAATCAGTGTTGTATTCTTTTTTTTTTTTTTGAGGAACATCAAGCCATGCTTTGAAAATAAAGGTTCTGAACCATGAATAAAACTCAGACACAAAACAAAGCCTCTTACAAAGGTGCAATACTTCTGAAAATTAATACTTTTAGTAGAATGTATATATGTTATTATTTACAACATTCATGTAAGTAATTCAGAAACAGAATCAACAAAATCTGAATCCAATGAACTCTTTAATTTCTTGATCTATTGCTTTACTAGTCAATATAATGTGCGTTGTCTAATTGGATGAATGGTGAAATCTGAAAATTAATTATTGGTTTGTATTTTTTTATATTTTTATGAAACTTTAGCACTATATGTGCCTAATTTGAACCATACTTCATAAGGTTTTCTTTTTGCAACAGAGCTGTAAAATTAAAATGTATGAATAAGGAAATCCTCTGAAGTACTGCACCTTTTCTATTAGACTGGAAACTACACAAACCTGCAGTCTGTGTATTAGAACTTAACAACCAGTCTGCTGTGTTGAGCAGAGTGATGCTATCACCTAAGGAAATAAAAAAAAAATGGAGGTGATAATATGCACCAATTGTATTTTAAATAGTGTGTCAAAATGCATAAATAAATCAAGGCATGCCGAAAAAACTCTGTCGTCCACTGAATACCAGCCACTTGACTTCTAAACAAATACATAATCTATAGGTCATGCTGTTAGAAATTATTTGCTGTTAGATACCACAGTGGGAGTATGATGGCCATGGATATTCAAGGATGTGGAAAATGATGATTGTTCTCTTTACAGAACAGAGTACAAATTATCAAACGCAACGTAAAAGAAAGAAAACCAAAACAGTGCAAACAAAACAGAAACAAAGCTGCAGCAGAACTGTAGACAAAGTCTTTGAACTTAAGCCCTCCAGCCCTCTTCAATTTTGTGATTCACTCAAAATTAAGTTCATGAGTAAGCGTAATTTGTAAACTTGACAAAACAACTCAAGAATATTGATATTTATGTGTATGAACATATACATACACATCAATGTTTCTTGTAAAACACCTTTGAGATATAAGTACGGAAATAAACAATAAAAAAGAGCTCATAGACAAAAAGGCATCGACTTCAAACAAAAACTCTTGAGAATCTCCGGCAATCTCCTTGTTAAAAAATATACCCTAAAAATCGTTTTAAACCCACCACACACACTGCAAATGAGATAAAGCCACAGGCACCCACCTTCTGTGCCATTTGGTGTCATGGAATTATTATTGATACGTGAGTTGTCAAGTTTTGGACCATTAGAAGTGTCAGCGCTTCCACTTACTCGGCTTTGTGGGCTGGCTAGATCCTGCATTTCCATAGACCTGCAACAAAACAACTGAGGTCAACGAAAAGCTCGCAGAACACTGCACGTTGGATAACTGATATGTTAATATGTCATTGGTCTGTGTTTTTTAAAGATATTAGGTTGATCTTTCACAGCATGTTTCTTATGTCAAACTTATTTCATATATATTCCCACTATTCTCCCATTATTAACAACAGATTTAGCTGTTTAAATTAATCAATAAGTGGACACAAAAGAGTTCTGGCAACCTATATTTAATAATTTCTAATCTGATCTAATACAATACAGGTTTTTAGTCTTTAAATTTGATTTAATCTAACATAGCATTACTGGCACTAATACATAAATGGAAAAGTGTTTTCACAATACATTTTAGCAATATCTAACAAAATAATGTAGAAATAGTAATACCACTGAAAATCTAAATATGATATAATAAATAACGTTACTTCTCACTCTACCAAAATAAGTAGCAAATGAATAAATAAGAATGATCAAAATAAAAATAAATATTATTTGATATAATAAAATGTGAATTACACACTTCTGTATTATCCATATCTCTATATAAATATGCATATATGTGTAAATGAAACACCATTTTAGAAACACACACCATATTATATATATGCAAGTAGTTGTGTGTATGCATATAATGTATATATATACAGAAATGCATACATTAACTGTATTTTTTGGGTTTTGTTTTGTGAAATGACACATTTGAAGTACATGTTGTAGAATATCAAATAAAAGTAAGTTCTACAACTATGCATTTATAACAGGAAATTTTAAAAGACATAGAAAAAAAACCTAAAACTTACAGAACTTTCTGAAATGTAAAGCTAACTAATCCAACATACAGTTACTATTACCATATCTGGTGAGGTTAAAACAATCTTGTGCAGTTTCAGTATATGGTCTTTACCAACTGAAAGTTAATTTTGCTTTAAAGATCCTCTAACCAAATACAGCACTTGAAATAATTGTTCAAGTCCATGGCTCACTGACAGGGAATGAGGCATCCTTAATGCATTCGTTTACTCTGGCAAACTACATAATTGTTTTTCTCTTTCCTGTGAAGCCTGCTGAATTAAAAACATTATTATGTCCCCTGAATTGTTTGTCTTTTGGATTATATAAAACGTGCCCAATTGAAAAGGGATCATGTCTAGCTTGTATTGAATATGTGCATAGACAGTCTCAAACATATATAAAAACCAGTCTAACAAAATATTTGTGTGAAGCAGCTGACTATCATGCTTTCAGTTAAGCAAAATTAAATCACATTAACGCTTATGTCAAAAAGAAGTATTAACTGCAGTATATAAAGATACTCATCAATCAGTTCATAACATATATAAAACACTTAAAACTGTTTTCAGTAATGGCTGAAACTGTATTTTCAGCCATTATTATTTTAATATGATGACAAAAACAATTTCCAACTTCTCTTGGTGTATTTTAATTGAAACAGTGTTAACTGGTTCATCAAGAATTACAACTTTCTAAAAAATCAAACTGCACAGAGCTTCCTTAAATGTAACTGCTGTGATTTTACAACTGTACAAAATAAAAGACCCTTACTTTATAATCCATGACCTAAATTAAACGTGAAGGACTGAGATGTTTAAATGAAGCAGCACTTTTTTCTCTTTTAAAGAGCTGCTCTAGATGCTTTAATATTTTAAATTGGCTAGCATATACTGTAAACAAGTACACCTTCAAACTAGATAGCCTAAAGCACAATTTAAAATTGAAGTATAATAAATCTGTCACAAAAGTTTGTTATGTACTTTCAACTCTCTTTTATAAAGTATTTGCATAAAAAACTTTCATTTTATAAAGTATTAGCATAAAAAAGCTTGCCAATACGTAAAAATGTACTGTTTCAAATACTATGAATAAAACTTGATATTAATTAACAGACACTGTAACTTTTTTGAGTAAAGCTCCAGTGATGCTATATTAAATGTTAAAACGCTTGTGAAAAAAATCATTAATGTCCTTACCTGGAATTGGATGGCTCAGAAACATCTGAATCAGATATATTATTTTTCACCTGCCAATCACAAACAATGGAATTCCTTGTTATTTTTGGTTGGTGTTACTGTCCAGCCCCATCTATTCCTCAGTACAAGATGTCTGAAATAACATTATTCTTTAGCAGAATGGGAAAAGAAGAGGCCATGCTACAGAGAAGCACATTGTCTTTAGGTTAAACCCTCTACTGTTGTTTCCTTCTTCAGGTCTTCCCTCCTCCCCATGTCAGAGGAAAGCAGCCAAATGACGGCAAGGTGATTCATCATTGGCCTACGACAGCTGCAAACTGGATTAACCCTCCCCCAATCAGCATGCAAAGCAGCTTAGCCAAGGTAAGCAGGAAGATATGCCTGCAAGAAGTAGCTGCTGGAAAATAAACTTGTTGAACGGAAGTAACTGAAGCAGAACACCCCTAGCATCTTCAGAAGATCTTTCATCTTTCATTGACACTATCTGAAATATATCTCCACTCCCTCTCCCCTGAACACTGACAGTTTCTAATGATTATCATGGCTGATTCCTGAAGACTGTGTCAGTTCAGATCTGCAGTATTGCATTTTCATGGATTGGAATATAGTGTTAAGTGTATTTTTTGTGGCGGTGGGGGTAGTGAAGTGTTGCGTGACCAACTACCAAATCTGAAGTTGTGCCAAAAGTTGGATATTCATTTATTATGTCTCTCTCTCTCCTTTAATATATAAGACTTAAGTCTATCATTGTGTAAAGATCACAGATTGTCTTTTATATTCTCTCATTCATGCTTAAAGTCCAATTTATCTCCTATGTATTTTTTTCTCTCACATAAAATATATCTATGGAAGTGTTTGTGTGTGTTCAAGTCTGAATATATGCATATAGATGTGTAAATCTTATGTGCATTTTGCTTCTTTTTGCAAATGTAATTTGGTACACTATATGGAAATACACATTTATATACCAATACTGTGGTGTGTATATATATATATATATATATATATATATATATATATATATATATATATATATATAATGTGTGTGTGTGTGTATATATATATATATATATATATATATATATATATATACACACATACACACATAAATATTTACCCTTGTATTAGACACATATATATGACTAAACAAATGTCTTTCATATTCTCTTATTACACATAGATCGATAGTTAGATAACATTAACATATCAGAGATTTAAATTAGCATCCATGCAGGGAACCAACAATTTCTAAATTTTCTATTAAGTTAACTATACATTATCCATCATTGTCAATAATTTTGTTTAAAGCTTTTAGGATTTTTATTAGTTTAGTCAAACTCAGCCTGGCATGTCTAAAAGCATCTAACAATCTTCATTCTCTGTGAAAGAAATGTAATGGAGGGTACTGTTTTACTAATAAATGAATAAATAACATATAGACTCTTTTTTTGAATTAAGGAGTTAAATATATGCTATACCAATCTTGTGGCTTTTACTGACTACATTTTGAAACAGTACTGTTTTAAAAGTAAGGTTTCTTGCTTTGGCTGACCTGAAGTTTCGATATGCTGCTAGCAGAGATGCTCTTCTTTTCACTGTGGTCAGCACAGACTACGAACAGGTGATGTAGCTCAGGTGAAGAGTGGCTTTTTGCTTGAAAGCAAAAACAAACCCTTCTCTTGTAAAGCCTAATATATATTGTCTAAAAGTCTGCATTCACCATCTTTGATGTGCATTTCAATTCAACCTGAACTGCTTTCTCTTTGATGATTGCAGAACAAAGACAAGAGAGATGAGGCATTCTAAGTGTCATCTAAATAAGCCAAACACTCTTCACTTATGTCTGTTTGTTCATCGTTTTTCATTACGCTTTTTAAGAAATGCATGTTTTCATTAGCAAATACTGTAAGACTTTAAACACCCCTGAACTCCGAATACTGGTGCAGCATGAATCCCGAGAGGTCAGCCTGTTTGTGTTCATAATCTCTGCACACTTATAGTAGTAAATGTACTGAATGCATGCCATGTTTTATGAATGTTTTAACTAATCTTTTTTTTTTAAAGTAAGAAGTACATGCCTTTTAATAATATGCAAAAAATCATTAATACTAATGTCTTATTTCAAACATTGTTTGATTTCCAAAATAATACTTTTCAAATGTTGTTACCGTTACAGCAATAAAACGATGAACGTTATATAAATAATGCACAATTTTTTTTTTTTCATTAAACTTCCAGCTTTGGAATTAGTACAAATAGCAACTTTAATAATTACTGATACTAACAAATGGATTTAGACACAGTTTCCATTGTAATGTTTTTTAGAACTTTAAACCTCATATTTAAAAATGATTTTCTTCTTTTACTGGAATTTTGTAATTAATTTTTAACAACATTTCATTTGCTGTTTGCGTGTTCTAGGCAACTTGTATTTGTCCCTTATTCATAGCAATCCAGTTTTAAGCTTTATTAACATTTGCATTTATGATACCATCCATTTTTATTTAGTGTACTGTATGCTCTCACTATTTGTTATTCTTTTTTTCATTTACATTCACATTTTTTAATCTTCTATGGTAATTGTGATACTTAGCAGACTTTTGCGTTATGCTGTTTTGACATCATACACAGTAAGTAAGGTACAGAAGTCTTGCTTCCACAGCCATACCAATGCATATATTTACTGTGTTAAGTTTTATAGGGTATACTCTACATATTTTGTCAAGTTATACAGATTATGTAAAGCATGTGTTGTGTGTTACCAGGTTTAAAAAACATCGCTTTAATCAAAATAACTTTAAAACAACTAATCCTCACTTAAGCTGGTCAGCTGAATCCACATGGTGGCCCAGGAAAAATAAATCTACTTGCAAAGAATGTAGATGCAGACAACAATTGGACACAGATGTGAGTGAAATTAGTCACAGTTTACAAAATGCTACACTTCACTTGTTTCTTTTTATCTTGGCATCAAAATTAAACATAAATACAGCTATGATGAATTTGCTAAATTTTTTTTAGGTTGTAAATCAAAAGGTACTATCTCAAAACCAAGACACATTCTTAGCATACTATCTGATTTCTCTTTTTCTACCTGATACAGTAATTTCATAACATTCTATATTTATTCAGATTCAGAGAAGAATGACATGTAAAGTACAAGTAAAACATATCAGAGCGCTGTTTTACTATGGCTGTAGAAGAGTAATTCAGTAAAGTTTCTGAAGGCAATGGCAAATCATATCTCTATCAATAGCTGCTTTGTAAGACATTAATTGTACTTATTATTTTTAGTAATAGAAATCCTCTTTCACAATTTTAGAGAAGTAAAAACAAAGCTTGTATGACCCATTAGGAAATTTTAGCAATCCATTGTTTAATGATAAACCAAAGAATTTTATTCAAAATAAATTGTATTATTTATTATTAATTACTGGAAAATAATTTTCCAACAGGTAATCCTATTGGAATTTAAATAAATCAGGTGAAACTTGCAAAAAACATCATTTTTTTTTCGCTTTTCACTTTTCTTTAATTAAAAGTGTAATTCTTTGCAGATGTGTGGTTTGTTGATGTTCAATTTGTCTCCCTCATTTTGTTAAATCTGACATAGTGCTTCAGCAATCCACTGAATAGCTACATTAAATCTGTTAATACTGTGCTCTTCAACCTCCAAAATTATTTCCAGAAGGCACGCTGACTCTGAGAGTCCATCAAACAAGATTTAAGGTACGCATTTTATCACATTCTCCCTACCGCAGTGGCATGGAATCATTCATTCATTCAATAAAAAAGAAGAAGAAAAGTCCCTATATAATGAATACTTAAATATACACAACTAATACAATGACTCAGAACAGCAAAAAAGCTTTAAGCAGCAGCTAGTTATATAGACATGTAATCTTGATGGGATTAATTTAAAGGTGAGGTCCCATGAGTTCCTGTCAGAAAAATATTTTTTATCTCATTAACATTTCCAAAATTAGGATGTTTATAAAAATATATATTTGTGTGATACATATTGTAGTATATTTCACCTATGGTAAATATGTTAATTACTTCCTTGTGTAAAAGGTCATGCAAATTGTCATTCATAATGGTAATCTGATAAATAAATAAGAGTAATGCAAATTACCTGCTTATGTACTCACAAAAAAGTTAATTTGATATCTGCATATTGCCTCGATTTTTGTAAATTGAATAACATGCAGAATATTTTGCAAATATGTATGGTTAAAACTAAATTGGTTTAATGAGATAGTGTTCCAATAGATGTGGTATTTTAAATTACTTTATGGGTAAGAATCAAATATTCTTATTGTATAAAAATAAATAAAGGCAAAGGAACTGTTTTCCAGCCTTTTATATTGCAGGGAATTGATTTTTGAGCTAATCGGAGACATTCAATTCCCATTTCCTTCTCCTTTTAAAAATATTGCAGGGAAAGACAGCACCCTGTTAACAAAATAACACACTTCTGTATTTTGTAAACAACTCACCTATCTAATCACTCTAAATATGCTTTGGGTTTTTGTTTCCTGTACCTCTTTCTAATGAAGAGCAGAGCTAGGCAGTATCAATTAGCCTGCTGTGTCTTTCACCGTACAGAGTTTTCAGCTCTGAAAGAGCTCGGCCACAAACATATGAAACACATTGGGCCTTGAGCACACTGACGAAGAGAATCCGACGGGGAGAGAGGGAGACAGAGACAGAGAAAAGGAGGGACGCTTGTAGGGAAACCTTAAAGCTTTAAAATAAATACCGTATTCACAAAAAGAAAATAAATAAATAAAAGCCTTAATGAAACAAATGCTGCTGTTAAACAATCTGCATAAGGTGAATCATCATCAAACAATCAGAGAAATGGACTCATTGTATGAAATAATGAGTTAAGAAGATTAAACAAACAGTAGTTAAAGGGCAGAGATAAAGAATTAACAATAAGTGACCTTTCAGGCTAAATATATATGTGTGTGTGTGTGTATGTTTGCGTGGGAAACTATCATATATGCATGAGTGTGTTTGTGTGTTTGATTTTAAATACACCATATATCTCAATACCGTATATGAACATTATAAAACTGTAATCATTGAATCTAATAGTCCCATGAAATGTAATCAAAGTGTAGCTGACAAGTGTACATATTATTTTCATTTATAAAGAAACAATGTTTAATTAACACAAGACGAGTATTGGCTGTATTCATGCAAAAGGAATATAAACCAAAGACTAGTAAGAACTTTTTTAACAATCGTTTCTTGTATTCTGCACCCACAAGAAAAAAATAGTTTTCTTCATGAACTGCAATTTTTCATAATATTCCACAATAAGAATATATTATGTTTTTGGCCATCCTCTTTTTGTCTTTATTTCTATCTCTGCCTTTTTCTGTCTCACACTAATATGTTCCAGGCTGGAGCAGATGCCATTAAATGTCAAATGTTTTAAGTGTGTAGGTTTTGTTTATGCTGCCAGCCTGAAAAGGGGGTCTCCTTTGGGGATCAGTATGTTTTGCTTACTGCATGGAAAATTTAAACTTATTAAGCAAAAGGATTTCCTGCTCCAACATACTCTGTCAAATCTATCCACTCCTCTTCTGTCCTTAAAATGTGTTGTAATACACCTGTTTTATATGTTTACTAATATGGAATTAAGAGCTCCTCTTCTTATTACAACAGATTTTAGGTTGTTCTCCACAGGGGTAAAGAATAATATTCGCTTTACAGAAATAAATCAGTCCTGTCATTCTGTGTGTTTTACAAATCCTATCACTTCAGTAACCCTGGAATATAAGATTTTTGCTTTTCGTCTTTTTTTGTCATATTGCTACTGGTTGTTGTCGATATTTTTCGGGGTCTAACGTTTGACATATCACTTTCAGACTTCCTTATAGTGTGTTCATGAACATTGAAAGCATTCTTGCAAGGATTTTAAGAAACATCTCATCAATCTATCCCCACAAAGAAAAAAAAAATATATAAAACAAAACAAAGAGCAAACCCAGAAAGAGCCACAATTAAATAAAGTCAAACATCAAAGCATTTTCAAACTATACCAGCAGGAAAACCTCAGAAAAAAAAATAAAAAGCTTGTATTACAAAAGAAAGAACATTTGCAGCGAGTTCAAATAATGTTAAAAGAAACAGAAATTGACTTACAGTACTTTTAGCTGCTGGCTCCACTGCCTTCCCTTTTGCCTTTTTTATTACCTTCAGATTTTTCCAATTTAATACATAACCACTTGTTCGAACAATTCCCTGCTCTTAGTAGTAAGCACACCGGCCTATGATGGACGCAATAATGCAATGTGAGTTAAAAGTTTTTTTTTTTCTGTTTTTAAAACCATAGCCAAAGTGTAGAATCTCTGGAGGGGAAAGTAGAGTAGGAATGAGAGCTGTCCGATTACTGCTGCAGGCTCTGGCTGCCGAGTGTCTGAGCAAAAGGGAAAAAAAAAAAAAAAAAGAAGCTGTTATCTGAAACAGCAACAACTCCTTCGTTGACTTTTACAGGAAGATTTTTTTAGGCTGAAAGAGGCAATGGGGGTGCGCACACTGAACACCAAGCAGCTCAACACCAGCCCTCAGTATGTCATTTATTTGCAGCATTAAGCAGCAGTCCCTTTTCCAGATAGTATCACCAATCTAAAGACAAAGAAACAGAAGATCCTTTACGCATCCTATTTGATTACTGCGTCCTAAGGTTCAGCTTCTGTAGCCTTAGGGCATCTCCCATTATTTTGTATGTCTGAATCCATAGGTTTTCTCTTGTGTCCATCTTATAGGTTTCAATCTAGCCAAAGGATCTCACCACTGATACTGAAACTTACTCTCTCACATAAACTCATTACGCAAATTATCAGGCATATGCTTTGTGGACAGACTACTGTGTTTCATCAGCCTAGTGGAAGCATTCCATCTGCAAGTAGAAGCCACCTAAAAGGTAATGATAACATTCTGCCTTCTGTACGTCTGAAGTGTCCAAAAGTGCTAAAGTTTTGTATTTTTTTAAGCTGTATAGTGTATAAGTGCTTTTATAAAATATATAGCTATGTTTGCTTTCATGCTGATATGAATAAACATTTGTTTATTGTTTATATTGCAAAGTGTGCTATGCAGCATATACTACTATGCACATTTATAGTCTACATGCACATCCCTAAACATAATATATTGCATTTACTATGTATAGCATATTGTTTGTGATAGATAGATAGATAGACAGATAGATAGACAGATAGATAGATAGATAGATAGATAGATAGATAGATAGATAGATAGATAGATTTTTTTGATGTATTATATGATACATTTCTCTATGCTGTATACTTGAATCAATTTCATACTACTGTAGATAATTCCGAAGACAATGCACAAACTTCTATAGAATAAAAATTAAGGAAACAATAGAATAGCTGGAGTAAGAGAGACGCTAGAAAAAAACACATGAATGAGAAACTGAAATGCATGCACACTTTACAGGTATATAATGAAATCAAATTTGATTAAAAGTGTAAAAAAACAAAAATGATTAAAAAGAAACTATACATTTGGTGTATGGATCGTTTGAGAAATTAAATAAATAAATAGCGGAGAAATCAATAGTTATCAACCCTACCTTTGTGTCTGTTAAAAATCTTAAAGAAGCAACAACATCCAACTATGTATGCAGAGCCTGTAAAGTGCTAATTTCTTTTCTTTGTAGGTAATGGAGTGCAGAAGTGACAGAATATTCAAATGTTTTGCAGGAGGAGAACAGCAGCCTTCAGATAACATGCACCTTGGATTTCATTTTGCTCATGTGCAGCTAAGGAAACGCTGGTATATTCACCTACCATATAAGGGAGACCAGGTCAACATGATCAGACCTCTGCTGGGCCCGTCTGCAGAGATGACATAAATAGAGCTAGTCACAGTATTCCTAAATTAAGCGCAGTATAATACGGAAGAACAGCTTTGTAAGTATAAAGGCAAAACCTGTAACTACAGGTAAAAATATTGATTTGTATTTCGACCATTTTTATACTTCACTATTTTATTTAAGATGTGTTTCACTGTGTATAATAAATGACCTGAAAACTCAAGCTGTGTTTTTCCACTTTGTTTTAAGATTTATCCTGATATTTTTTTTTTTTTTTGCCTATGACTTTTGTTTATTTGTAATAATCAATAGTAGCTGTCTTTGCATCTTTGAAAGCAAATTGTTTAGTTTTATCTTTATACAGACAAGAATATTTCTCTGTGATTTATGGTTTTAAAAGGCTTAACTGTGTGGACTGTGCATTTCAGTCAGAAAGTTTCGCTTTACAATTATCAGTCCTTTTAACAAGAAGCTGTAGTGCTTTATAAACACTTACTGTTGCAATTTTTGGGCTGTATTCTTGATTAATAAATTGATATGCTCAGCACAAAATTGAACATATTTGGTAAGATAGGTAAAGGCAATTGAGAGTATAAGCAACGCCTTAGAAATCTGAAATGTTATTGAGGTCAAATTGTCTTAATAATTTTGATGAATATTTTGATATTTTTTACTTCGGAGGGAAAATGTGATTGCTTTTCTACATTGCAGTTTATAGCTAATAATGTTAGCTAATAGTGAATATCTTAAGTTTCATTATAACAGTAAGTCTGATATCTGCATGTAAGCACCCAAAGACCTAAATTATGACATTTAATCATAAAGTGGTATGTTAAATGTTTTTTTACCAAACACATACACACTATTAATCTTCTGTTTGAGCAACAGTAAATCTATAAATCTATTATTTTTGGTAATTAGTCTATGGATAATGTAAACGTAAGACACGGCTAAATCCTATTCTCAGTTTCAAATAGAAACTATTTGAACGAATGGGAGAAAATACTTGCTGAATGTAGCATAACAAATATAATTGGGTTTATCTCTGTTAACTTGTTAATATCATTTCAGTTTTGGCATGTGCTTTACCTTGGTAGATGAACAATGTTACCTTGACTCACAGTTAATTATTGGATGTCACTTTTGCTGACACAAATTATGGTCAATTACAATGTGTTTGAATCATTAGAGACACACCTTTTTGGAAGTAAGTGACTGTTGCTGTTATAAAAAACTAATATCGGCAATATAAATCAAAAGCTACCTACAGTAGGAGGTTCCAAATTAGCTGACAACAGGACACTCTGAAAATAAACACAAACGAATAAATCACATCAAACTAAGACAATTCTGTCTTAGTTGATTTCCAGGCACAACAATAGGTCAAAAAAAGGCATTGCACGAAATTTGGGCCAACATTCCTGCTTTTCAAAAGGTTACTATTAATTCCATATACAATCCAAACTTTGCAGAGATCAAGTTTCTTTTCTCCCATAGGTCTATGGCCGCTGGTCTGTACACTCAGATGAGAAATAGGAAATTTGAACTCTGTGCCTTACGCTAATGAAAACAACACCTTCTATATATTTATCTAGACACTTAACTACCAAAGTGTTTTTATATCAGCTAGATGGAAAGTAAAGTTTGAAATCTCATGGCTTCCTTTAGTCCCATGATGTTTTGTAGCTATTTGGGGTCTTGGAGTGCTGATTTCCTCAAATGACTGAGTAGCCAGTGTTAAATATGTGCCAGCTTAATTACAGTCGATGGAAACCCACCCCCCACACTTAGTCAAATGCAACAAGCTTTTTTTTTCCCCTTATAAATAATAGGCATATGAATAATTTTTCTGTAATAAAAAAATGTAATTACATTCTTAGTGAAGAATGTGAAGTAACGTAAAATAATAATATTGTAAAACTATGCATTTCGTACTGCCATTTTTTGGGATAAGGGTAATGTAATGATAAAAATGATAATAATTTGATTATTTCTGCAGCTTGTATTGCTACTAAGTGAATTTCTCAAGTAAAGAAATGAATAAATAATATCATTTAAACACTCTTGCATCAAGCAATGTAAACATTTTATTTCTAATCTAACCAAATTAGTTATTTCAAATACTGAAGGTTTATATTTTTCTTTCCTTAAGAAAAGATTTTATCCAAACCATGACAACTGCTGAATTATCCACAACGAGGTACTTACGGCGTATAAGAATTTGTCCTTGATGACCATCTTGTGTACATAGATACGTGAATACATTTCAAGTGATTGTTTACCTGGTAATGGGATTTTTTAGAAAACATGTGCCATATAATGTAAAATTTAAAGCATGATCTGCCTAATGATGAGTGGCTACAGGTACGCTTTATTTGTGAAACCTAAAATCAACTTACAGGCGGAATTTGAAATGCTTTAAATTTAGGGTCAAAACAGGAACATGCGTAAGTTTTTTCATTAATTACACATTTGGCAATTTAGGCACTTTATTAAAAGGAACTTCCTTGTAGTTTTATTAACATTTTCATTTGCAGTAAAAAGATTCAGTATTACTGAGAAAACATGTGCCACTCCTCCATCCCTTGATAAAGATCAGCCAGACATTTTGTAATCTTTTAAATACACTACTTCTTCTCATAAGTTTGCATAAAATGGATGATAAAAAAGCTAGATGTAATCTGCAAAACCCTGTTTTAATTTTTCTCTAATGTAACAATTTTTGCCGATGACAAGGTATCACCACAAAAGGAATATCAGAGAAGAGAGTGAATATTTCAAAGAAACTTAAATTAGTAGGAAGATGCAAAGCTTTGATGTGGCAATGGAAAGTTACAGTGAATCCAGACAAACTTAACAAACAAAATAATTTTGTCTCTTTTACAAGTAAATAGCAATCAGCATAATTGTACTCTACCATAACTTCATAATTTTTAAAATCATATACATTACCCAAATGAAATACAGTGTTTTTTTTTACAGAAATGCTGAGTATTTTAACAAGCATTAACTCAAAAATAAATTTAATTTCTCCAAGCGCTAGAGCAAGTAGTAAAACCGTGTAATATATTTTAACATTTCTATAAGAACTAAAAAACTATTTTGTAATTTAAATCTATTTCTTTAACTAATTCAGTTAACATCTTTTCTGCTGTATAAATTCTAATATCACACTACTATCAGTCCACTGCAATATACACTCAGATTTATTTATTTTTTATTTTGTCTTTATGCCAGGTTCTGTGTAGTCTGTACCCAGTGTCTCAGTATGTCTTGGTGATTTCATATAAACTATCTTGTAGAAAGTGTTATTAACTTTTTCTGCTTTGAGTTTTTTGTTCCCTATCTATCTATCTATCTATCTATCTATCTATCTATCTATCTATCTATCTATCTATCTATCTATCTATCTATCTATCACACCATGTGATCTTGATCATTGTAAAAGTTATAGTCATATTGATTAACTACACATGACTGCAGATTACGTTTCAAATAAATATGAAATATATAAAAAAAAACTTTGCTATAAAATCTCTTTACACATTTAAGCCTAGTGTAAAAGACATAATTTAAATGTACCATTATGTGTTAAGTAATATTCTTATTAAGTATAATTTGATAAAGAAAAACAGACATGATTGGCATGTTACTAATAAAATATGTACTCTCAAGTAATGTCACTGTTCAGCTAGTGAGGCAACACCTCCCGTCTTTTTTTCAGTGTAGCAACACTATCACTAAATATAGTCCAGCTTCGATCAAAAAAAACTTTCTGAGCTGTTATTTGGCACCTTTGATCTGTCTACACAAGGATGTGAGCAGCATACGGAAATGCTGTATTTGCAGTTATCACAAGCTGATAGCCTAAACCCAGAAATGTATCATTATTAACAGCATTTTTCACTTTAAGTACTGCAATGGAAAATCATCAAGGAATGTGGTGATTAAGACAGCACAGCGGAGGTTTCCTTAGAAAATAGACGACAGACGAAAGCCTTAGAAAAACAGCAATGAAGAAGAACACCATTAACTGTAAAACAACCACTATATTAAGATAAAGCTCTCAAATCAATTAAGTAATTAAACACAACTTTACTAATAATATACAAGGTAATTGATCTGCACTCCATTTTTTGGATAGGTTGAGTATTTTCTAATTTGTGAACTACATTTCATGATTTAACTGATAAAAATATTTTGGTGGCTAAATTCAAAATGATAAAAAAAAAGATTGATAATAAATACTCTATTCTGCAGTATTCATATTATTATTAATACAGAAACATTGAAATTGTTGATTGTCTAAAAAAAACCTCCTAAAACTACACTTGTGTCTCAAAAACTTCTATAGTAATAACTTCTCTTTTGTCTTTTTGACTAATATAGCATTGGACTATTTGCATATTGTTGCATTATAATAGAAAAATAATCTATAATTATTATTATTATTAATTATTTAGTGGTAGTAGTAGCAATAAAATGAAAAACAGAGACTGCCACATCTTTAGAGGTTGAATCTTGTTTTGCACACTATATTCCTGTACACAGTGACCTTTAAATGGGATAAGCAAGTCAGATAATGAGAATAGCTAATTCATTAAGCATACATCTTGATCAGCATTTGTGAAGTGAATCTTTAACATAATGAGTCAGTTTTAAAAAGGTCCCATCAAGCTTTGCAAATCTGCATACAGTATTATTTACTTATTATTCTTTACAAAATTGCTCATGCATCCTCAGTTTGGATAGGGGTTGTTGATGAACAACAGTCTTGCCCCAGACTCACTCTGGCGTTATGGTTCTGGCTTTCACTGGAACACTCCAGAATACTTTTTCTTGTTTGTTATCACCTCCAGCATTGCTTTGGCTCTGAGTTCTGGGTCATAGTTCTGCTGGAAGATACATTTCCTCCAAAGTCTCATGTTTCTTCTAGACTGCAAGTAACTCCTGTCCTCACTCATTTTCTATCTCTGATGCAGAGAAGTATGACCCCAGCATGTTGCTGTCACCGCCATGGTTCATGGTTAGTATGATAAGCGCTGGATGATGTGCAATATTATTCATTCTCCCAAGACAGCACTGAACAAATGAGGAGGCAAAGTATAATTTTTCCTCCAAGACTGTCAAGTCTTTTTTTACTGCCTTATTGTCTCCCTCATGCTTTTACTGCAGCTAATAACTGTAGTGAAATTTCTTTCAAAAATTACACTTCTGTGACGCTGAGACGTTTTAGCACGTGAGCAATTATTATACTATTATACTAGCATGATTTCTTAGTGGTGGGAGACAAGAGTGTTATTCCTTTCAAGTAAGTTTCTTGGAGGTCATACGAGATTAATGCCCTTCTCACCATGAGACCTCAGTTTTAGAGTACGTGCCTTTTTCTACAAAGCTTTAAACAAAGGGTATTTTCAATATTTATTTATAATGGAATTTTTGTGAGAATATATTAATATTTTGAAAGTATTATTGTACCATTTCCTTCACTGATTCTTTTCAGAAACATTACAATTATAGCCAACATTTAACCTGAAATCATTGAAAACACCTTAAATAAATACAGATAAGTTGCTGTAGTGCTGGAGTGCTGTTGCCTCCTAACATCCGGAGACTGAGACTGAAAATAAACCTAGTCACTGTCTTCCTGCTATGCAGTAGGTTTTTCCCTGGACTCTCCAGTATTCCTCACAAATCCCAAAAATGGTGGTTGTTGGGTTAATTGGCAATTATAAATTAGCCCAAAATTACTATATGCATGAATGGGCCCTAAAATGCTTGTTTGCTGCCTTGTAGGTAGTGTTGCTACGACAGGCTCTGACAGTCAAACAAATTCCATTTAGAATGTTCATTAAAAAGGACGAATTGATACATAGAAGAAGTTTCTATCTAACTAATTATGTGACTTCTAAAGACAATTGATCCCATCACAGTCTAATTAGGTGCACCAGCACAAACAGTGTGAACACTTGAGAACCACGTCAGTCTTTATTTATAACTAGCTATGCTTACCTGTCACCAGGTAGCAGGTTAAATTTATTTTGGTAATCTCTTGCTGTATGTGTACCCTCAGCATTCCTCCTATGCCTTTTATTAGCATTCTTGAGTGTCTCATGTTTTTTTCCCAGCACTTACTCTCTCATTCACAATGCCATAAGGCACTGATTTTAGACTCTTGTCATTTTGAGGTGCCTTGCTCGCCTCCTGTTCACTTTTTGACGACAGCCAATGGTTGTCGGGCCCCCATTGCCCAGTGTGAAAACATCACTCATACTCTTGCGAATACTTCCCGTCTTTGAAGATGGCTCAGGTTGCACCTCATTAGTATCTAGCGACCCAATGTTGCTTGGTAAATTATTGACTTTATTGACATTGAAATGCTCCATTTTTACTCCTCTTTGTTATATATAAAGTAATAAAAATGTCACTATGTGGAATTAAACTTTGCATCCCCAATGTATCATGTCATCTTCATGCCTTCCACTGAGCCACCAAAGCCAAACTGAATAATCAGATTGCTCAGAGGGACCAGACACACATGCACACACACACATATAGTAGCCTTTTATTGCATGGTAAATTGATTGAAAATTCTATCATAATTTGTTTTAACTTTCATATTACATAACAGTTTGATCAATGACATACATTTCTACTTATCTGCATTACAAATCCATTTTAAAACACTGGAAAAAATGAAAGACCAAGAAGATTAATGTTTTTTCCATTCCACATTTACGATATATATCAAGATAGGCTGATGCTGCTTATTTAACTTTAAGAAAAATGTACCGAAAAACCATTTATATTTTTAAAAGTTCTTCTCTACATGCCTTCTCTTCTATCCAAAGGTTGACAACCATGGCTTTCCACTCCCTGTTTTCTTCTGCCTTTCATTTTTAAAAGTACTATACAATGATGTAAGAGGATACAGCAATGAATGTACATTGAACCATGTCATAAATTGGATTAAATAAGTTTACTGCTATTTTAGGATGTAAGTATACAATGCTTAAATTCAGTATTCTGCACTTCATAAATAGTAAATAGAACAAAATCTTCATTAACAATTTCAATATTCAACCATTTGATACCATTGCTTAACTTTTGGAATTTGTCATTACAGTCTAATAAACCACCCACTGTATCTAAAATACATATCACTTGAATTATATGTTTTGTTTTGTTTTTTTGATTCATTGCTCATTGCAAATCCCTCACTTAATTTTATTTCTCAGTTTCAAGTTGGAGAAAATTAAAAACAAAGTTTGAGCTAATCTGAGAATTACCATTCTATCATTAATCTGAATGTTTCCATTTATTTCCTTAATAAAAGTAAATCAATAAATACATTATATACAAGGAAATATTTTTCATTCTTTTCTCACAATCTGACATGCATTGAAACTACAAATACTGCATTACATGAGTTCAAAAACAGATACATTGAAAAATATCAGTGCTAATCTTTCCTGTTAGCTGAAGAATGTTTATAGGACTTGGCAAGAATAACAGAAAAAATGGGATACTAAACTTGAAATTGACATTGTTTAGCAATACAATCCAGCTAATCATTTGCTTTTCTTTGATTGCTTTTTTTATATGTCTTATTAGGCAAAAAGTCTGTTAAATAAATAAAAGCAAATGTAAAATATCATTGAGCACCAGTACATTCCTTTTAGACTATTGGGATCTCCAGGAGCAAAGAAGAATAGCACCTAAATGCAAAATGTAAGTAGTGAGACTTAGTATAAATGTGTGATAAGATTTGAAAAACTTAACAAAGAAGAAGTGAATAAGTAATGAAGACTGAGTCTTATCTTAATCATATACTGTTTAATTGCGCATACAGAAAAGTGAGTAGTCACTGTATTAGGTAAACCTGCCTTTCTCATGAAATTGAATATTCAACAATATGCGCAGTGTTCTTTGGACCGACAGTGCTATTTAGAGCAAATCAGAGAAAGAACTGACAAAACTAAACATTTAACTGATCTTGAACACTGCATGGCTGCAGACATTAGTATTAGAGTACCATGAACAGCAGCCATCCTGGAATTTTAATGCATGACAGTTCATAGACATCATTTAGCCAACAGTGGTTTAGTGGTTAGAAATGAAAGTGGGTAAAGGAGGCTGAACCAACTTGAGCCTGGCAGCTAAAAGACTATAGTCAGACAGCAAACTGTTGTGTATAACTGAAGTATCAAACAAGGAACAGCAGAATATCACACCTGAACCTACAGCTAGTCACAGATATGGTATCCAGCAACGAAGCCAAACTCCACTTCCTTTAGTGGGAAAGAAAAATGGTTTTGGTGACATAAGGAACACAAAATCTGGTATAATGCAGAACTGGAAAAACAGTTTTTTATAATTCCTGCTTCTTGTTCCTGATAATTCAAGCTGATGTAAGGAATGGGATGTGTCGATAACCTAACACATCCATGGATCCATCCTACAAGGTTAGTAATGGTTGGGAAATGGTTTAGAGTGATGCTATGTAGCCCACATTGGGTTTCTTTATACAAAAATAGTGATATCTGAATGTTGAAGGGTATGTAATTGCCAGAACCAAGCAGAAGGATCTTTTCCTGGCATTTATCATTTCTCCTGGAAGTGATCATTTTTCAGGGGCATAACAATCCATGCCACTAGAATACAAATAAGGGACACAAAGAATCCAACATAGGCCCGTGCCCCACCTTAAAAACCTTGTAAAGGCCATGCTTCAGTATTATTTTAAACTTCCCAGTATTCCATGCTTACCGAGTATTTTTTGCTGTTGTTTTTCATGCACCTCTTTTCTACAAAAAGATACCGAAACTGATTTACTTCATAGCAACATTTATCTGCCTATATTTGAGACAGACCAAAATCAAGACAAAATACTTACGACTCTTTGCTGTTTTCTTGCCATTGGCGAAATATAGTTTGGTATTCTGCAATCTGCTATTCAACATGCAGGCTTTCTTTGTGTATCGGCTTTTACAAGCAATACTTGCCCACCTGAACTTAATTTACCTTCTTAATCCGAGCGCCCAAATGTATTTTGGCAAGTGGGAATAACCAGGTTAGTTAAGGTCATTCTAAACACACTTGCTGTCTACCTATAGAAAAAAACTTTATTGAATTAGGAATAGTGTATATTTTCCTTAGTGCTATTTTTTTCAGTCCACTTCAGTATCAACTGTATTTATTTATTCAACCCATATGTACAACTTTTATTCACATCATGTAAGATCTGGAACAGACAGGTTAACATGAAAACCGGTAGGAGAAATCCAACAGAAACTCTAAATATATTTCTATAGTCTAGCATAATATGGGAAGAAGATTATTTTGTTTTCATTCATTTTCACATTGAGCTATGGTTTTAGTTAAGTACTGCCTCTTGTTCTCTTTCCCTGTATGTGTATATTTGGTTAAATGTGTAGTGACAGCTGGGTCTGTCAGGCACAAACACTTTATGGTGGCTGATTTACATCTGGAGCAATTCTTGACCCTGAACAAATGGCTCCAAGGTAGTAAAGGACTAAAAAGAGTTGTAGCATGTTAGTTCATTGAGTCTTAAGCAGGATTAAAGTGTGAGAACTCAGTGGCTGAAGATACGGTGTAGGCACAGATAAAAATAAATATGCACAGCTGTCTGCTGAGAAGAATGGCCCTGTTACCCCTTAGGCATTTATGTTTAGTCAGACCCTACACCATCACAAAAATGTTTCTTGTTTTGTGCCCTATTACCTCCACCTTTGTGGAAACATGCAGATTTAACTTTTTTTAATTTCCTAACTTGTACAGTATCTGTCATGGTCACAGTCCAACCTGAGTTGTAACCCACTGTGTTTGAGACGACCTGGCACAGTTTAGGTTAGTAATATGAATATTATCACACATAGTCACCAGGGGTTTTTAAACATTTCACTCAAACTAACACAGAGATTTTAGGAAACTGCAGCATATGAGAAAAACCATAAAGGCAAGGGGAGATGATGCAAACTTCCACCCAAACTGACGGTGCTGCAAATTAAACCCATATCACTGAATCTGTTAAATTCAACATTAACCAAAGCACCACTGTGGTGTCTTATACTATCAGTTTTTACTAAAACATATTTTCTGGTTATTTAATAATTACATTCAGACTGAATGACACATTCTGGAATTCCCAATGAGCAGCTGGAACTCAAACTTTTTTATGCTATTTACAGTAAAAAAATAAATAAATAAACTTCTCTCATTCTCCTATATTCTTTGCTAATGCTAAAAGAATTCAGCCTACTTCACTCTTCTTTGATAATATATACGTTTAAACCCAGATGCAGATCACTTTTATGGACTTCCTGTAATAAGACTATTTGGCTCTTTTGATATGGAGCCCACAGTTACACAAAGTGTGCATATTGTGGTCTAATGAAAGAATTTTATCAGTTAAGCATGACATGTGCTGCACACCATAATGTATAATTCAGTTTTCTTTGCACCAATTTTATTGTTTTTATCCAGGTATGGACAATGAAGAGTCTACTCGTTAAATTTACATGTTTATAGGAAACTCATTTATAAAAATGTATTTCCTCTCTTTAACCTAACTATAATTGTTTCCTCTATTAAACGCAAAATTCACTTTTTTAACACATTGAAAATACTTGATGCAATGTATGTATACTTACTTTAAAAATGCAGCATACATAAAAATAAATGTTAGCAATCAAAATAAATTTTGTACTGTTGCATATTTCAGTGGACCCACAACATACAAATAATCCAGTTTGAAATTTTAGCTCTGTAGGGGGCTGTGGTTTGTACTGGAAGCATCAAGGACAAGTTATGAACCCAAGCTGTAGGGTTTATCATTAATTTCAAAGGAATTGATCCATCCTCTTTTGGGTATATTTTTGCAATAAAGCATCATGGGAGAAGGGTTTTGTGATCTGGTAAATATCTAGCCATCATTCAATGCATTCATCTGGTGAACCTTTAGGGGCAGAGTGGTGACGGCTGTGAGGCTAAGGATCTGTGCTGGTATCAAGAAGGTTGGCGGTTCAAATCCCCGTCACTGCCAAAAGAGATCCTACTCTGCTGGGCCCTTGAGCAAGACCCTTAACCTGTAATTGCTCCAGGGGTGCTGTACAATGACTGACGCTGCACTCTGACCCCAAGGGGTATGCGAAAACTAACAAATTCGTAATACAAGAAATTGTTTAAGACAAAATAAAGAACAAAAAAAACCTTACAGAACATTTTTTTGGAAGCAGAGTCTATAATGGAAGAATGAAGCCTAAGGCTGAAACCAGCCCTGGAGAAGATACCCTACCCACTGTAGGATTATTCATAATAGAATCCATCTGAACGTAAATCTTACTGCATTTGTTTGCCCAAAGAACTGGTTAATCTAGAAATCTGACAAATATAAAAATGTCCAGTAATTTAAGTCATTTTAAGATATCAGTTTTTGATACAGTACATCTCTAATTAAGGAAAATTAAGGGGCCTTTGATGAACATTAGATTAAAATAATGTCAGTTATTCATTAAAAAACACAACATGCTTTTCAAATATAATAATTAAACTGATACTTCTAGCGTAAATGTTAACCAACTTTCGTAATTCTTTTTTCAGTCAAAAACCTGAAGGAATGACAGGCCTTGGTAATATATGATACAGAATAGTGATTCTTGTGAAATAAAGGATTTGATACCAAGTTATGGGTGAATCTAGACTTACTGGTTAAAAGTGCAAACAGATATAATTTCATCATTCTTTGCTGAAAGCTAATTAATTGGTCATAGTTCGGTTTTCTAATATGTCACAGGACCCAGGTTCACCAGCAAATATGCTACTTAAGTAAACATGAAGGTTAAGGCATTGCAAGTTTAAGTATAAGCAAACAATGAAGATGAAAAACAACAAACCAAAAATATCAAAGTATTTAAAAGATAACCACATTTATGACATGAGTGTAAAGGGAAGTTTAATGAACTCTAATTCTAATTGCTAAAAACTTCTACAGGTGTTAAACTACTGTACACTCAACATTATTGGATATAATGTAGTATGCATTTTAAGGTGGTTCAGTATCTAAGGTTGAAGTCTATAGTGTACCTATTTTTTATTCCTTTAAGCTTTATCTAACGCGGTGTTATACTGCTATATACCATAATGATAAATGCATGTTCTGTATGAGTAATTGAAGGTAATTTGTCTCTCCTGCTACTTTACTTCAAGTCTAGACTAGCATATCATCAATATTTCAGAGTGTGGGATGTATGTATTTCAGAATTCCAACTGGTGAACTTCTGAATTAAGTAAGCGTTAAGGCTGGTATATTAATCTAAATATGCTGTAACTCATCAGTCTCTTTTAAAACGAGTCTCACATTTTGACATAAGAACCTGTGCTTGCCCACTGACATAATTATTCCATTAAAGAAAATTAAAAAAATAATATTTTTAAGTCTTTAAATATCTGAAGTGAACCTTTGATAGCTCAGGGTTTATTCAGAATAAAATGTGTTTATGAAGATGCATTTGGGTTTTAAGTGGTCGTCTTAAATCAGACAACAAGAGAAGGTAATATTTTATACAACCTTAAACTTTAGATGTGCTTGTCTGTAGTACTAGGGTGTTGTACCGTGTTAGCCATTATGAATGTAGAGAAAAGTCAAGCAAAATGACACCTTTTATTGGCTAACTAAAAAGATTACAATATGCAAGCTTTCGAGGCAACTCAGGCCCCTTCTTCAGGCAAGATGTGCTTGTCATAATTTACAAGTAGTTTTAGCTTACATATTTACATGAGCTCTCACTCTGATTCTCTTCCAGTTTTACAACTATCTGTTTTTAGGATCACAGGCAGGTAGTGACATAAAAAAACAAGTTGGAGGTTGGTACTATAACCCATGCTGATTGCATTAAGGTGGGAATAGCTCATTGTTATCTTCAATGACCACCATGCTTAGAACATCCATCCATCCATCCATTATCCAACCCGCTATATCCTAACTACAGGGTCACGGGGGTCTACTGGAGCCAATCCCAGCCAACACAGGGCGCAAAGCAGGAAACAAACCCCGGGCAGAGCAGCAGCCACCCGCAGGGCGCACACACATACATCCACACACCAAGCACACACTAGGGACAATTTAGGATCGCCAATGCACCTAACCTGCATGTCTTTGGACTGTGAGAGGAAACCGGAGTGCCCGGAGGAAACCCACGCAGACACGGGGAGAACATGCAAACTCCACACAGGGAGGACCCGGGAAGCGAACCCGGGTCTCCTAACTGTGAGGCATGCTTAGAATATAAATTACATTTTTTTTTCTGTTTGGTGAGAGCAAATAAATAAATAAATACACAATTAATAAAAATAAAAATGGGAACATGAATTTAGTATGATATTTAATGCAAAGGAATGTTAGTCCATTTTGAATCACTGTCCTGTAGTTACTGCTAAAAAACATGTGATGGAGTTGTTTCAATATCTTTCTATAGATAAGACTCAATAGAACTGCTATTTGGTAATTGGGAGGGTGAGGGGGAATATATTTTAATAAATTTACTCAAGCAATAATTCAAAACTTACCTAGTCTTTCTGCATACAGTATAATTCTTCTGCATGACTAATTAACAAATTGCACTGTTACCATTAAAGGATGCGCCTGATTGATGACATTCTAATACCCTTTGCAGAGCCAGTCAATCCATTAGATGACAAATAAGAAATTAGGGGGCATGTGCTCTGCACGCAGAGGGGAAGTGTTTCTGAAAATTAAGGGGCGTAAGCTCTCTGATATCACCTCCCCATCCTATTCTATTAACACTCAAGGGTGCTTTTTGGTAACTCAAAGGACATATAATTGGGACAGACGAGAAGCACTTCAATGCAGTGCGGAGCACACTTTAGGTCTTCTCAAATGCAGGCGGCTGGATGCATTAGGTAGGAGGTGCTGCATATGTATGAAGTTCATTATTATAGTCCATATATGGTTGTTTCATGGTGGAAACTGGTGGGGTTCG
This sequence comes from Polypterus senegalus, assembly GCF_016835505.1. Classification (NCBI taxonomy): domain Eukaryota; kingdom Metazoa; phylum Chordata; class Cladistia; order Polypteriformes; family Polypteridae; genus Polypterus; species Polypterus senegalus. The sequence goes on from NC_053158.1 coordinate 53,456,625, forward strand.
AGTTGCATTCATGTAGACTCATTTACAAGATGGTTGTGATTTGTTAAGTAGAAATGTGCACATGCCAGGTTTAATAAATCATATTGTCTTTTGGCATACACATTTTCCTGTTTTTTGATATACAAATGTTTTCATGCTCAAATACTCCAAAGTTTTCAAAATGAGACTCCTGTTTTATATATTTGTAACAGCATGAGCCAATATTCAATAGACCAAAAGATTTTTTTTTTTTTCAAATTTCCATTGTTCAGTGTTTGTGCTTTTTAGTAAAGAGCAATGTCATGTTTTTGTTGTTGCTGCCTAGAAGGAGTCACATTTGGGCCATCAGCTGCCTTACACTTTTTAGTGGTAAAGTAGAACAAGTTGCCATTCTGAGTTCCCCTTGTCAGTACTACTGATGTATGAACAGCTAACTGATTGACTATAGCCAAAACATTTCTCTGCACAAGTCATGTCAGCCCTTTCATCAATGGTCACTTTCAACTTCACGACTGAATGTTTTTTGGCAACTTACTATACCCATTTACCCAAAATCAAACAGTAGTGCTGTTCTTAATACAATAATGTCTAATGCTTTGTATTAATTAATGTGCTATAGATAGATAGATAGATAGATAGATAGATAGATAGATAGATAGATAGATAGATAGATAGATAGATAGATTAGATAGATAGATACTTTATTAATCCCAAGGGGAAATTCAAATTTTTTTTTTTTTGAAATTTTTTTTAAATCTACTTAAATCTTTATCCTTGCCTATTCTCCCATTAAATGGCAGACTTGATATTAGCAGACTAGCCGTGTTACATCAGATGATTTTTCCAGCAATTTTCAGCCATAGCCTTCATTTACATAATGTTAACAAATTAGAGTCAGTCAGAGGTGCGCTCCTGTAAAGCCAGTTGCATAATGTGACATGTCCAGTGACTCAATCGGACAGGTTTGATTTTGTCTTTAGCCAGAAGGGCTCATGAGAGCTGACAACCGATGAATGCTCATCCAGAAGTACAAAGGGTACAATGCAGCAACAATGAATAAGTGAGGTGTTTTGGACCTCACAGATTGATGAAAGGTTTGTCTGATGTGAAAGAAAGAGCTGGACACACAACGAAGGCTTTGGGCACCCACCCATATAGTTTCCCTGGTTGCAAAAGGCTTTAAAGTAGAGTACAATGTGTACTGGTTAGAGTCCAAAACAGAACTGTTTAAGAATGGAGGATGAGGGGTTTTTATTGCTGGTTCACAGGAAGTGACGTCCTCGGGGCCGGGACAGGAAGGATTTCTCATGTTTGGTCTGCGGAGAGAAAAGAGAAAAGGTTCAGTGCACCCCACCGACCCCCTGGTCTGGCGTGGAATTGTCATTTCGTGGTCCCTTTGGTTGACTCCCATGTGCACGTGTGTGACACTGTCTTAATGTCTGATGTTTTACGTACCACAACAGAATAGAAAAAGGGCTAGATTGTGGCTAAACTCACCATGACTGTTAACAGTTGACAATACTTCATATATTGAATATTGAGGTTTGAAGTTAATGCACCATACTTGTTGAAGTTTTTACCTAACTTGTGAAGTGTAGATTTTGCAGTAACCATCTTTCAGTGCCTTACTTTTATAATGATGTTTCCCTTGTGCTATGCTTACATATTCCCTTATTTAGCTTTTTATATGTTCTTTTATTAATATACGTGTTAATGTATTTATTTATGCAGCTATTCATTTTATGAGCTTTTTATCTATATGAAAATTAAAAATTTTACTAGTTTTCTAACAATGTAATGCATGCTGAGGAGCTACATTTAGTTGTATTTGCATTTTTACAGGGATAATGGAAAATAATAAGCATGTTAATCTTCAGAGAAAAATCTGTCAACATTGAACCAGCCTGTGCTACGGATCTTCGCTGTCCCAAAATGCTAGGACCTTTGAAGCATTTTCTTAAGTGATGTATTTTACAAGCACCACAACCAGTCATTAACTTGACACTAAAATTTAACTTAATAAAATATTTCATTTCTTTTAATGATATATGAAAATAATTGGGAGAAACTGGCACTGTAAAAGGAAGGATTACAGGCTTGCTGTAACTGCTGTTTACGTCACTTACGCAAGCAATGCAGTGCAACTTACCCAGTTCTTACAAAACCACAACAGAGAAAATCAAGTCACTCATTTGCCATCATGCACAAACCAACAAGTACTTAGAGTAATGTCAACTAAACATTTACTTAAAATCTGTTTCAGAATCTCTCAGAGGAAAACCTTTCAACTGTATTTAGTTTATCTGGGGTAATGTGGCTGTTTAAACAGAAAGTACAAAACACAACTTAGCTTTCATCTTAGTAAAGAGAAGATTCTTCCCATAAAGTTGTCATCATATTACTGTTATTTTATACATATTTATTTGCATTTTGTCAAAATACCTTGGTCTTGATTATTATTTTAAATATTAATCTCCTTGAAAGCCTGCTATGGTCATACTCAGATTTTTTGTGCTTCTCAGTTTAACTTGTGTTTGTTTTCGCAAATTTTCCACATTTAGTATTGCACTTTGATTTAATTCGCCCTTTGATTGTAGGGCAAACCTGAAATATTTGTTCTTTCTACACTGATGGTTAAATGTCACATGAAAATATCTATAAATATCTTGTAATACAGTGTTCAGTGTCTAATATTATTTTTCAAGTGTCAGCCAAAAAAGTAAATGTTGCTTACTACAGTGAATTTCTTCTTCAAATATTTATTTGCCAAACCAACCTTTTAACCTTTTAGATTTTTTTGAATGGGCAACTAGAGTGACAGAAATCATTTACTTAGTCTTTCAAAAGATCTTTGATGCAGTTCCATACCAAAGGTTACCATAATTATGAAAGAAGAAGCCACTGGCATCAAAAACTGGATATCAAGTCAGTTATGGGATGGAGTCAAAGAGTACAGTTAAGAGGTGAAGTTCCTTAGGTGTCTGTAGTTGGACCTTAACATTTTGTAACTTATTTTATTGAGGTATTTTCTGGTGTCCACCTTAATAAAAGGATAAGTGTTTGTGTGGTTGTCCAGTTTTTGTGATGTCTCTGTCATACCAAAAAGATGGTGCATCACAAAATGCATTACATGTGTTATTCCAATAGATGGCATATCACAAACATTAACACTGCTTTTATGAATCCTATACCAAATGGCATATAACAGAGACATGTGCTTTGCATGTTGCACTGTAAATGTTAACACCGAGGTCTGTGTTGATTTCTTAGAACTTTCAACTGTCTTAGATGGGTAGCACAGCTAGTAGCTAGTACACTTGTGAAATTCACTGATGACAGTACAATTGGGGATGGCACGGTGGTGCAATAGTAGCCCTGCTGCCTCGCAATAAGAAGCCCAGTGTTCAAGTGCCAGGTCCTCCCTGCATTGAGTGTCTACGGGGGTTTCCTCCTTCTGTCCAAAGACTTAGGTGAACTGGTGTGTGTGTTCACCCTACGTTGAACTGGATGACGGGGTCCAGAAATAACCCAAGCAGCCCTAGTCTAACCTTTGTGGGTTACAAAATGACACGATATTGATGGTAAAATTGAAGCAACAGTACAAACTGAAGACTTATCAGAAACAACTCAAAAATTCAAAAACAATTAAAAAGACACATAACATATTAGGTTATATTGAGATGTTGAATAGAAGTCAAAGGGTGTCATACTGGTATACTGTATATGAGATATTTAATGCATACTGTATATAACACATTTGTGCGATCATAACTGGATTATTACCAGTATGGTGACCAGTTTTATCCAGTTCTGGTCACCATACTACAAAATAAAAATAAAAAACATAGTAGTAGTAGAAGCTGTGCAGATGAAAGCATCCAAAACCATCTCAGAAGAAAACGGCATGTTCAACTGAAACCTCTTTAGTTTTAAGTTGGGCCAGCAGTGTGCAGACCTATCCCAGAAATTGAAAAAGCTGATCCAGCAGACTTCTTTCAGTTAAATAGCAAATCTAAAACTAGGACATTCATGGAAATTACAGCGAAATGCTTTTAAGACCAAAACCAGGAAGCACTTGTTTATGCAAAGAGTTGTGGGAATCTGGAACAAACTACCAAGTCATCAATTGTAACTGAAATGGAATTCTTGCCATATGAATTACATATTGGGACAATTTAGCTATTGGCTACTCAAATGGAATTGATAAAGTAAATGGTCTCCTTTCTTTTATTAAATGTTTTATTCTCTTATGAGCACTAGGTAGTTGGTGGGACAGTGGGTAGCTGTTTCGTAGTTCAAGGGACCAATCTGGTTACCAAATGTATGGGATTTATATATTCTTCCAGTGTTTATGTGTGTCAAGGTTGATTGGTCAGCTGTGAGTGAGCTTACAGGAGGTGTGTGCTTGAGGGTGACCTATGATGGGCTGGAGTTCCACTGAGTGTTTATCCATGCCTTGCACCTAATGAGGTTGACAATCAGTCTCTGCTGTCCAGGGTTAGAAATACATCCAATTTAATACAGATAAAATGTAAAATATTCACTCTTCGGAGTAAAGCTTTTGTTTTCCTAGAAGTTGATTAGCTTCATTTAGCCAAAAATATGTTAAACATATTGTGTGCAATAGTCAAGAAATGTATATATGCTCTAGGGTAAGACCAGATACAGTATAAGTTTTTTTTACACCTATTATTGACATTTTATTTTATACATCCCCTTTTGTTATTACAAATGTATGACAAGTAAGAGAATATATGTGTGCCGTAATATTCAGGTATGTTCAGCTGCTAGCTGGTTTGAAAGCTAGAGCATTTCAAAATTTTCTAATCACTTCTTCAAAACGTTTACTATCATAACTTTGCTTATTACATTTATTTATATAACTGATAAAAGAATTTGTAACTTGTGATAAGAAATAGTCAAAGACATCATAAAGATTTCTGGCAGTCACCCATATATTGTTTTTCTCAGATGCAAAATTGATTTAAAGTAGCACAATGTACATAGAAGAGAGTCCAGAACAGAACTGATTGCATGGAGACAAGATGGTGGGTGTAGCAGATTAAACGGGAAATGATGTCATCAGCGCCAGAGCCAGAAGTGATGTCTTCATGACCGAAAGTGACATTTTCCTCACTGGAAGTGACATCATTGTCGGTGCCGGAACTGGAAGTGATGTTTTCTTGACCGGAAGTGACGTCATTGTCGGAACCAAGTAGGATTTCCCGAGAATGGTCTGCAAGAGGCTGAGAGAGACAATTAGCATACTGCGCTGCCCCCGGTCTGGCGTATATTTACCATTTTGTAGGCCCTTTAGCTGTTTCCCATGTGCACATGTGTGACAAACTATTGTACATAAATTTTTGTATAGTTTTACAGTATCATATGGCTGAAGTTGTTTTCACAAACACTCGATTCCAACTCAAATGATAAACAGATTCCTGTGTTATCATAAGTTGTTGATGTGGAGTGTCTGTGGCTAATTGTAGTCCAAATTTCTTAAACATAATGTTTTGTTAAAGAATTACCTGATGGAAGTTTAAAATCTATGCTCAAGCTAAACTTGGTCAAATTCAATCATAATACTTTGTCTAACACTTTGGCACTTTGCTAATTAACTAGTGGCAAAGAAATGTTGATCACTATGCTTTTTAGACAATGCAACCATAAGTTTGTACTGTATTTAGGGTAAACGAAATACTGAGTACATGCTTAGTCACTGTAGCACTGTAGCATAATGTTCATACATTTCTATATAAGTTAAGTTGCTTTTATTTTTTACTTTTATGGACATGATCATCATGTTGATTAGCTGATTAGATTCCAATGAGCAGAACTGAGCTGCTGTGTCTGAAGGGTTGTGCAAGACACAGTAGAGCCACAGAGACAACTGAATAAATAAATACATACTGTATCCAACATTGTTCCTTTCTTATATAGCAATACTTGGTCATCTATAATCTTTGTTCCAAGATAGGGTGATGAGTGGAGATATTTGGGGGGAGCTCAAGGCACACCTTCTACTACTCTGCAACAAAAAGAGTCAGTTGAGGTGGTTCAGGCATATGATTATGTCTGATGCCTGGATGCCACAAATGGGAAGGTGTGTCAGGCATGTCCTACTGGTAGGAGACACTGGGGCAGGCCCAGGATATGCTGCAGAAATTATATTTCTCAGTGTCTTCTTGAAGGAGTTGGAAGAGGCGGTGGGGAAAAGTGATGTCTGGGTATCTTTTCTCAGACTGCTGCCACCGTGACTTGGAATTGTCAGGTAACGGATAGATGGATGGATGGACAGACTTGTTCATCTGTCTCTGCCTACATCTAACTTCACCACATCCCATGTCCTGCAGTGAGGTATAATTGCTTCAGCTCACACGAATGCAGGTATTTATTTCACTGTTCTGACATCAGGAGTGTATGTTGAATGAGTGAAAAAAAATACATCAAAAATATACAACTGCTCTCAAGGGAATTTTGAAGCAGTCAAATAATTCATAGTTGATGTCACAAAGAATGTTTTACTTTTTTAAAAAGGGCAAGTTCACAAATTTATCAATGCTTTTCAATTGGAGATTTTTAAATTTCAAAAATGTGTGACTTCATTTTAGGTATATTAACAAAAATTGAACTCTCTTGACAAATTTTCTTAACGAATAAGCATGCCAAATCTCAACAAAATCAATCCACTGGGAAACGATTTGTTTCAAAGGGACAGACCGACAGATGTAGGTATTTGCAGTAGATGCTTTTTGCTTTATATGCGAATACATCTAATAAACATGTATCTATATATATAAAAAACTTTTCGCGTTTGAAACGGAAATTACGTATGACCACGTGAAACGGAAATTACGTGACCACAGAACACAAAACTAATCACTTTGTTTGTGGACGCCATTTTTATATCGTCTTTATGAATTGTTATTATTTGTGTGAGAGTTACTTTACTGATATTGAAAAGAAGTAAACACAAACACACCGATCTATCCCATAGAAGTGTACCCCGCGTCACCCTCTCCCAGCCCTCCTCTCTGGACTCCAGCGCTGAGCTGTTCACCGCCAGGCACATTTTTACAGAGAAGTTTTATTTATTCGTCCACGTGACTGTCGTGGAAACTGCCACATTATAACTTTTTTTTAATTGGCAGTACTTGATAGTAGAAGAGATGAGGAAAACAGCTTTGCATGTTTCTACTTTTTAACTGCGCCGAGCTGTAAACAATGTGAAGACGACACTGCCTTTAGCAGTGAGGAGTCGTGAGAATAAAGTGGAATGTCGGGCTGCTCTGCCGGGTCGAGAGCTTCACAGTTTCGGGTGGTGTCCTCTCTTCTTGCACTGTTTGTGACACTTCAAGCACCCCCTCGGCTCCTGGGAGAGTGGAAATCATTGCTAATGAGTGTGACTGGCGCCATCGAAGCAAAACTCTCTTTGTAAATTGTGCTTCACGACTACTTACTGTCCCGTAAGGTGAGTTTGAGTCACTAAAACCCCGCAACATTCAAGGTTGCTTTTGTGATAAATTCTTTTAAGAAGATGGAGGGTTTACATCTAAGAAGATGTACCGACCTCTTCATGTTAAGTTTTAAACTTGGGAATTGTTGGACCTTCTGCCCGTTAAGCACGGAAGGGCAGCGTCCACATTTCTCAGAATAATTTTTCTGTTAAATCACAGGCACGTAGTGCAAGGTTGTCAGGCAGACATTTGCAGGATCGCATAGAAAATGTAATTTCTATACCACAGCAGTCGTGTAGAGCCTTTCACAAGGGAGCTGCTACTGAGAGATGATCCAAATACATTTAAGCTGCTGTTAGTGCTACTTACCTGTTGTGTTATACCGCCTTTAAAATGTACTTTACCCGAAAGCACTCCAGTACTGCTCAATGTATCTTTACTTCTTACATGTTAATGTTTTAATGTTTAATAATTTCTATACTACATTTTATTTTTTTCCCTTGCACTCAGTGAGCAAAGCCACTGGGTAATCAGCTAGTATACCAATAGAAATATTAAAACTGGATAGCACTGTTGTCATAAAGGTGATTCTATCTGGTTAGAGTCTGTACAAACGTTTTTATACTATGTGTGGGTTTTCACAAATGGACTCCTACATCCCAAATCTGTATGTGCTACAGTGTGGTAAGCGGAATATTCAAAACTGGCACAGCTTGAATGATCATGGATGGATTGATAGCAATATTAACTAGATACATCTGTTTTATTACTAACATAGAGATGGTGTATCATAAATTAAATAAAACTGGCAAAAATTACATGAGAAAAAATTATTGCATAACACAGTTTAATTATCCTTATGGAGGGACTCATTACTTAACCAGGCTGAAGGTCTATGAACAGCTACAGTATATAGTTTATGTTCACTTCAGCCTTCTAAAACCAAAACTATGAATGATAATTAGGCATTGTTTGAGAAGTGGAGCTAAACAAGCACAATATCTCTATACTTTCTTAACTACATATAACATTTTTCAATTTCTTAAAGTTTTAAAAATAGCAGATAATATAAAGAAAATGAAAATACAGACTGAAAGACAAAAAATGTTACAAAGCTAGACTTTATAAAGCATGCCTAGCAAAACAGAAAGGGTTATTCTATAAAATGAACATTCCACCTTATCCACAATCTGTAATTTAATAGCAAAAACAAAGCATTTTTTTAAGTGTATAAAATTCCAACATTCTTGTTTCACTCAGAGCCACAATCTCAGGTTCAGCAGCCATATATTAAAAACAGAAGTCTGAATTTCCCCCAAGCTGAACTGTATTGTAATGTCAAAAAAGATTTTGTTTGAGTATATAGCCACAGTCGAACAGTCTGTAGCTGCCTTTATTGCCAGACTAAAATACGGGTCTATAGATTTAATTTAAGCAACATGAACTGCTTGGGAAAGTTGCTAATACTGATATTAAGACTACATATTTTTTTTTCTTTTGTGAAGGAAAAAAAGGCTATAAAAGAATACTTTTAAGTTTGATCCATTCACATGTGCACAGACAGGTGCAGTTGATCTTTAAATGCACTTTTCATTTGTAAATGTGAAAAACAACCTATCATATGATGACTATGCAATTTGTGAAATGACAAGCTCGCTGAAATCCTGCCTTGAACAGCCCTGAAGTCCAGCTGAATAATTAACTACATATTGATGAGATCTAATAAAAGAACAGTGCTCAGTGCTCAACTGACATTTGTTTCTTCCAAGCAAGTCACTGCAGATACAGACTCGTCGAATGCATGCAAAAGAAAAGTAGTGGAAATGCATCAGCTAATGGGTTTTAAATACAGACATTGTGATTTGGGGCATTTGTTTCCTTCAGACTGCTAAGCTGCTCTTGTATACCTGGAACAAAAGAATCTTTCTATTGTTGACTAATTAGAGGTAGCAAATACAGTAAGTGCATTAGCCATAAAGGTCCACATTCACAGTGACAGATGTGTCGTGTTTTCACTGCACTCTATAATTTGATTAGCATGTTCTTGGTAAAAATGTTCCAGAGCAGTGATTGCAGACATTTATATTTCTTTATTTAGCCACACTGATGTCACATTTTCGTTTGATAAATATGATTGTTCAAACTACAGTTTTAGGCAGTTCCGTGTCACCCAACAGTTTTTGTGTGAGCTTTTTAAAGTTCCATGCATTCTACACATTTATTAACACAAAATGGGTCAGTATGTTCTTAGATTTCTAAAACTGTGACCTTTGGGCTCTTGCTTGCTTCTTTTGGGGGCATTGACATCACTTAGAATGCACTTAATAAATTGCACCTTTTACGAAGGGAAAGGGTGATGGATTGAAAATTGTTTAGCCAAATCATAAATAATTGAAAGGCTCCCAGCACAAATCAGCTCCTAATAAATAATTAAAATTAATCTCATTATTGGAGATTTCATTATGGGATAATTTAATTAAGTGGAAGTTGAAGGGTTCCTGAGGTCTGAATTGTGCTTGTGTTAGTACCTTCAGCTAATGGATGGTCTGAGAATAGCGAAGAGTGGTAATGCACATTGGACCATACATTATTTAATGGATTCCTCTGAGTCAGACGAAAGGACAGATCAATGACAACTTGTCATCTCATCACTGCTTACAAAGCACTTTCTAATGAAGTGCATCCCATCCCCCATATAGCAAAAGATCAAGAAAAATTGATAACGTCCCAGCATAAGTCTACACCATTCTTAATTTGCCAAAAAAACCTCATCCAACTTAATTAAAAACTCATTATTATATCTTAAGAAATTTAGGAGTGTAAGTACAAGTCTGGGGCAGTTCAACTACCGTGTGCATTATAATTGAAAATTATAATGCATACAGTGTGTGCATTTGATACCAAAAAAATCTGATATTGTTTCATGGCCACATGGGACCCATTAGCAATCTTTCTCTGCACACAGCTCTTCATGATCCTGAACCCCAGAAGCACTTAGGCAAGCAAGTACTTCATTGGCCTGACGTGAACACGGTCATGCTTGTAACAGGTGACTAAGTAGGCCATATGCGATGAGCATACAACATAATTAATAAAATGTGTGTAGTTTGTAGCATCAGGATAAAGCATACATTACAGGTTTCTAAAAATACCTGGGAGTTCAGCTATACATTTAACAGTGCAACTATAAAATTATCTTGAGTTGACACAGTCTAATTTAAGCAACACAGTGAAAACCACACCAAGTAATGAAATGTATCACACAAAAAGGCACTTTTTGATCTGCTTTAACACCAGTTAGGTATAAAAGTTCAAAAGAGTAATTTACAGATCACAACATAAGGAGTTACTTGTTTCTCATATTCTAAAACCACTTTATCTGAAACATTGTCCTCGGATGTCTAGTAATAATGTCATAGACTGGAAACCATTACACATTACACATACAACAATATGATATTTTTGTGATCCAGAAATGAAAAGAAAAAACTTTTCACCCATAGTGACTAGTGCCGTTACCACAACCATTTCTGTAACTTGATGCTAGATGAGGTCACCAACATATGACTAAATAATGCTATAAAAAAATTCCATAAAAACAAAAGAACAAATCATTCAAACTTAAAATACAATCGCACCATCCCTGCACCCAATGCTTCTGGAAAAGGCTATAGCCCTCCAGCACCCTGAATTAGACTGACTGGTTTTGAAAATACCATGATATCTTTGCATTTTCCTTTATATGTACATCCCATATTAATCACTTTTCTTTTGCATTCCATGAATTGCCATTCATGTACAAGACTCGAGAGTGATGCCACAATGGTGGCTATTTTGGAAAAACAGCAAATGTTTAAATCTGAAATTTCCAAACATAATGTACTTCAGGAGTTTAACATTAAAAAAAGTTATTTTTACGAAGGTTTTAATCTATGATTTTTTTGTTTTTCATTGTCATCTTGAATTTTTCTTTTTTTGGTATAAGAGACTTACCTATTTATTATATTTTATTATTACTATTACCACACTTATTTTTTAACTTCACCTGTTTGTTGTCTGATACAAATTTTGTAATCAATATTTAACCCACTTCCTATTGTCCAAATGACTTGAAATTTTGCACACTTACTTCCTATGGCAATACATGAATCGATAATCAGTTTCACTAATTGATCGATTAATCTATGTTAATTAAGAAATGAAATCTTCATATGAAGAATAGTTCAAGATTTCACCTACAGATGGTGCTAGTAATGGATAGAAATATTACGTAAAGGAAGTGTTAAAATATTGATTACAAATTTATACTAAAACAAACCCAAGACTAAAAAGTTGAAAATAATATATATATATATATATATATATATATATATATATATATATATATATATATATATATATAAATACTTTTAAAAACCATGCTTATATTAAGTTAAAAAGTGTAATAAAAAGTTAAAAAAAGTCTCTCATACACCACGTAAAATAAAAGTGTGGGCGCTTTTCATCAATCAACATTCAAAAAAAAACTTCTTAAAATCTTAGCAAAAAGCACCCACCTTTTATTTTACAAGTGATGTAACTTCATTTTTACTTTTTAATACACTTTTTAACTTAATATAAGCGTGTTTTTTAAAAAGTATTTTTTATATATACAATGGAGTCTTGCTTATCCAACCTTTGCTTATCCAACATTCTGTATTATCCGACGTCCCACCACAAAAAAAAAAAAACGCATCAATCGGCAACAAGAACTGCAAGTTGCGAGCATGAGCGTAGTTTATTTTTTTGTTGCTAAGCTAATTTTTTCAGCTAAATTTTTCTGTTTTGTTGTAAAACATGATTACAGTGGATTATGTGGCCAGCCCTCTCTGGCATGTGTGTGTGCGCACCTGTGTCTCTCACGCTCGCGTGTGCGCACCTGTGACTCTCTCACTCACATGTGTGTGTGCAACTGTCTCTCTCTCATGTGCGTGCGTGCGCCTGCCTGTGTCTCTCTATCTCGCATGTGTGTGTGTGCGTGCGCCTGCCTGTGTCTCTCTCGCATGTGTGTGTGCACGTATATGCCTGTGTCTCTCTAGCGCGTGTGCGTGTGTGCGTCTCTCACTTGCGCGTGCGTGTGTGCGCATGTGTGTCTGTCTGTGTCTCTCTCGCACTTTTTCTCTCTTGCTGCACAGGGAATGCACAAGGAGAGACTGAACACATGCGGAAATCATCAGCACGCACAAACCAAAAGGAAAACTGCCTCGTTCGTATACCTAGTGTGTGGCATGAACAGATGCAAAAGTTTGGCAAACGTTTTCGTCATAACCCGATTTGTATGTGTTCAGAGACGTTCATGAACCGAGGTTCCACTGTATTCGTAATGTGTAAAATTATAACATAGTTATAACATAGCTTTTTCTTAACACCTCCCATTATCCGACATTTTCGCTTATCCGACGTTCTGTCGGCCCGTTTATGTTGGATAAGCGAGACTCTAATGTATGTTATTTTAAAAAGCTTTACTTTTGGCATCTACAAAAAGAAAATACTTTGAGAAAGATCATTTCTACAAATACATTACAATTAATGTTTGCTTTTTCACCTCATCGAAAGGCATCACTATAACCTTCATTCGTACAGTTACTCAATGGAAATAGTGGAATACAACACTAAACATCAAATACTAAAGGACATTGTCACCTGCTGATCTGTGTCACAGTAACTGGGTAGTTTTTAGCAACGAATTCAGAGGGCACGTTGTAGGGTTCCCCAAGTTTTGATATTATTTCCATTTAATAGGAGAATGTGGGCTTTTATTAAAAAAAAAAAATATTTTAGAAAGAAAGTGTGACACTTGGCAGTTGAGGGCGGAAACATGATTCTTTAATAGTATAAAAATTATGGACAATGGCTAAATACGAGTACAAAATAGGCTAATGCATTGTTGTTAAGAACAATAGGTGCTGTGAGCAGTACAGGAGTCATATACAGAGGATGCCACAATTGCATTTATGTTTCTCCTGGTTTTACACACATAAAATAACTTCTGTGTGGATGTTGATAAATAAGAATACAGTAATCCCTCGCTATATCGCGCTTCGACTTTCGTGGCTTCACTCTATGGTGGATTTTAAATGTAAACATATCTAAATATATATCACGGATTTTTCGGTGGTTCGCGGATTTCTGCGGACAATGGGTCTTTTAATTTATGCTACACGCTTCCTCAGTTTGTTTGCCCAGTTGATTTCATACAAGGGACGCTATTGGCGGATGGCTTCGAAGCTACCCAATCAGAGCATGTATTACATATTAACTAAAACTCCTCAACGCTTAAGATATGCTTCCCGCGCGGTGCTTGATTGTTTGCTTGTCTCTGCCTCTCTCTCACCCTCTCTGACATTCTCTGCGCCTGACGGAGGGGGTGTGAGCAGAGGGGCTGTGTTGCACAGAAGCTGTTTGCCTAGTGGATACGGACGCTCCACTAAGAAATACCGCTTTATCGCGGTGCTTCCAAAAGCACACTTATTGATTTTTTGATTGTTTGCTTTAATCTCGCGCTCTCTCTCTCTCTCTGACGTTCTCTGCGCCTGACGGAGGAGATGTGAGCAGAGGGGCTGTTTGCTTAGAAGGTACTGACGCTCCTCTAAAAAATGCTGCTTCGGCAAACTTAAAAGCACACGTATTGATTTTTTGATTGTTTGCTTTTCTTTGCGAGCGCGCGCTCTCTCTCTCTCTCTGAAATTCTGAAATGAAATGAAGAGAAGATATATTTGCATTCTTTTAATTGTGAGAAAGAACTGTCATCTGTGTCTTGTCATGGAGCACAGTTTAAACTTTTGACTAAAGGGTGTTATTTCATGTCTAGAGGGCTCTAATAATGTTAACAGTGCGGGAGAGTTTATAAGGGCTTAAAATATATAAAAATAACTACGCAAGCATATGGTTTCTACTTCGCGGATTTTCATCTATCGCAGGGGGTTCTGGAACGCAACCCCTCACGATCGAGGAGGGATTACTGTACCTTGACAACATAAGCTAGTTTCATACCAAGGGAAAAATCATCATCTTCTACAACTCTGTGATGGCCAGTGCGATTTTCTACACTGTGGTGGTTTGGGCTGGTAATATCATTACAAGAGAGGCCCACCGAACCAACAAGCAAATTTAAAGGGTAGGTTTAGTTATGGGACACACTCTGGACCCTTTATAGGAGTTAATTAAAACAAGACTAAGTGTCATTATTAACAATGCTGGACATCCTCTCTCTGACATACTAACACTGAGGACTTCAAGACAATGAATTATTCAACAGAAGTATGTCAAGAAACTCTAGTGGGGCTCCTTTATACTAACAGTAATACACCTACATAATGCTTCACTAGTATTGTAAAGTCAGAAGTTTTTCTTTCTTTCTTTTTAATTATCTTCCTTTTCAGTCATTTTGGTGTGTGTTCAGATTATAGTGTGTGTGTCTGTATTTGTCTATCTAATAGGCTCCAGGGCTGATGCTGATTACAGCAGAAGCAGAACACAGTAAAGAAATTCTGTACTTAATACTGAAGATTCACCCATGCTGTTTAGATTTCAATTATAAAATAATTGCATTTTAGGTCAATTTGAATATAATGCAAGAAGCACATTTTGCAATAGGCATTTCTGTCTGTCTGTGTTTCTGCATGAAACAACTCGGCTCCCCCATGGACCGATTTTGTTGCAATTTGGCACACTTATTCTTCAAAGAAATTTGTCACGACAGTTCAACTGTGAAACATATTGCACTGTACAAAAATTTGAAATTTTAAAATCTCATATTGAAAAGCATAGGCAAATCTACAAGCTTTTATGTCTTAAAAAAGAGAAACATTCTGTGCAATTTTAACTCTGAAGTAGTTTTCTGCCTTCAATTTTGCCTTGACAGTGGTTACACTAATTTGTATATTTTACCTGTCCACAGTCACACGGATCCCCAGTACATCACCAGTGAAAGGGTACGTTCGAACAAGCAGCTCGTACAGAAGCAGTCTTCTCCTGACATTTTAGGTAGGTTAACCATAAATTTGCAAAAAAAGCAAATAAAAAGAGGAAAGTAATTATGTAAACATATACTGTATAAGACTGAGTTAATTGAATTAATATTATTCGCAGATTATTATTGTAAAGAACATTAACTATTAAACATTACCTACATGCAGCTAAATAGTGTTTGAGCTAATTAATTACTGAGAAAGACACAGCTCGCTTAATCAATATAAACATAAGATGGGTTTAGAAAGGGGTCTAGAGTTGATTTCTAACCAAATAATCAGAGCCACTGGAGCCTGCGAACAGGGGCCATGCTGGGGTATACAGTTTTTATAGTGCACAAACAGATTGTTTGTGTCACAAATTACCAAGAGAAGGGTACGATTAGAATTTACTTAGTGGTAAAATGAACAACAGTCTGAGTGTAGGTTATGTTTATCTGTACCCAAAGAACTTAAATCTTTAAGATAACTGTCACCTTTGGCCTTCCTACTATACAATAAATCAACAAACAGTCTACTAGCACATGTAATTGCATTCTACTGTTGCTATTAGTTTTGAATATGACTCAGTTACAAAAATATTTAATAAACAAAAATATGGTAACTAACTCTTGGATGAAGTTTCTTAAAAATTGGGAAATGTTCTACCTTTCATATCATTATGCATATTAACCTTGCAAATATGTTTTGATAGTTTGTCCAGACTGGATAAAGATCATTATGGAAAATTAGATCAAATGACTTGGAGAACCCTAAAGAAATTATGTAAAGATATTTACATAAAAGTGTGCAATAAATCAAATGATATGTTTCTTTCTTTTAGTTTCTCTTCAAACTGACCAATAAACATGTTTAAATGCACACAACATTCTTTTTTAAACATTCAACATTTCCACCAGAAAAGGTCTTTATGTGACATTTATGTTAGCCTTAAATCTTGCAGCAGCAGTTTTAATATTGAAAAAATAATCCTGAAATGGGAAGCAAACCTCTGTAAACTTAAACCAAACTGTTTTAGATTAACTGGAGTTACAACTAAAAAAGTAACTGACGTTACTCCTGTGGCGCATGTTACATTTCATCAAGGTGGTCCTCAGTTCAGGCCAAACTTTCTCATTTGCAACCCAATAAAGAATATCGACAATGGGATCTGCATATTTAGATACAGTCTTACAAATTTACAATATGTTATTTTGTTTTTTATAAAAATAACAGCCCTGACAAGAACATTTATCTTCAGCTTGAACTTGCACATATTTTCACTGTGTTGACAGCTTAACAATTGTACTAGAATGTTTTCTTTTCAGTCAAGTAACTAAGCAAAGCATTAAATAAGTCACTGTTGTTATGTTTACAATCAAGAGGGTAAGCTGATAAAGTACGTAGAATTTGGAGGGCAAAAGTGAAGAAAAGAAGACACACATCAATTAACATATTTTCTTAACCTGGTTAATAAAAATTGAGCATTATATGGGGTTGATAAAACAGCAACCTGTCTTGGTCAGCACATTGATCCACACTCCTACCCACATTTTTGCATCCTGAATAAAGAAACTGAACATGTACTTCTTCAGAAATGCCAGTATCTGGGAAAAACCTAACGAGAGATAAGGAGAGCGAATATGAGGACTCAACACAGACAGTGACTGGGATGCATTGAATAACACATTGTAGCTTTTACAGAATGTAATGAGTAGGACGTTTTTACACAATGCGATTTTAATGATTTGGTGCACAAGTTTGTGACATAGTGCAAGCTATTTGAAGATGAGATTGTCGCACCAATAAGAATATTGTGGAAGACAACTAGAGCAATGGAGATGGGCTAAGTAGGATATAGGCCTTAAAATTTGTAGGAAGGGACAAGAACAAGATTGAGAAGTTAATATTCAAGGAGAAAGGTCTAAAAAGGTGGAAACATTTCAATATCTCAGATAAACCATAAAAGAGAATGGAGAGCTCGAGAAATTAACCACAGAATGCAATCAGGTTGGAAAAACTGGAAAAAAGTATCAGAAGTGTATGTCACCAAAGAATCGGCACAAGAGTGAATGGTAAAGTGTATAAAACAGTAGCCAGGCCAAAATTGTTGCATGGATTAGAAAACTGTGCAGCTAAAAAGGTGTATGAAAGGAAACTGAATGCTACAAAAATAATGATGTTGAGATGGATGTATGTAATAAAACTTGATAAAATCAGGACTGAGTCAATCAGATATGCAGTTAATGTTGGGGAAATCTCAAAGAAAATACATGAAAGAAAAGAAACGTGGTATGGGATTGGAAGAGAAGCAATGTGGGGAGAGGAAACATGGGTATGGAGGAGAAGAGGATAATTAAAAGAAAGTGGATGGACATGTGAAGGGACATCTAAAGGAGAAAGGGATCTCAGGCGAAGAAGTGTACCACAGACGAAAGTGGAGAAGGCTGGTGAAATACAGTGACCCCGCACAGAAGTGGGGAAAGCTTTAGAAGAAGAAGAAGGTGTACATGTTTGGGACAATTTTAAGAGGCACCTACTGTTTTTTTGCTATCCATGAAATGTTTAAATTCATTACTTAGATTACTAACAACAGGATCTGGAAATGGATTACGGAAATATCGGTACAAAAGTGGTTTCTGTGAAATGCTGACTTGGAAGCAAAAATGTTTCATGCTCTTTTTGATTAATACTATTATATGATTAAAAGTATACTTGTATTATTATATGCTGTATGAACAATCTGCAGTGTTAGGCTGCAAAACTTCCTGCGTACTGTTTATCTGAAATGTATCCGTAATGCTCGCATTGCTGTAAATCCATTGATATAGCGTCAGAGGTCAGTTGTGGAAGCTTTATGATTGACCAAAATGAAACCCATCACTTCTCTGTAAGCTCCTATGTATTTTGATGGCTGCCCAACTTCACGCTCTGAATTCAGGCCACCCTATGATTATATTTGGAGCTATGCCCTGGTGTTTATTCTGTACTCGTGGCTCAACCTATAGTATCTTGTGTTTATGGCACACAAAAACTGAGCCAACAAATGGATTGCAGATTGTCTGACTGCTAGACTAACAGGTATTCACTTTTCCAATATACTACAATTCACTAGCCTATTCTTAAATGCGTATTGCCTTTATACTAGACAGAAGTACTAATGTTGTAAAATGGATCTCACATGCAAATTTCATTTTTTAATACATATAATAATACTACACTATAGAGATCATGCAGTATGTATATTAGGCACATGCATCCATTCATTTACTTAATATGATTTCAATACACCAATTGAACATGGATTCTCTTACAATTAATGAAAAGCATATTTGTCTAACTTTAAATATCAAAAAAAGGGTTAATACATTTTTTTCTTGGCTTGTAGAAAATTTTTACAGGTAGTTTGATAGAGAAGTTGTGTTGGGAATCCAGCAGTAGGTTTAACAATTTCTCAGCTTTAGCAGATGGGCCATTTACCTCCAGTAGACTGGGGAAGGGAACGCTGCTGGTAAAGTTAACAAAGAACATCTGTTTTTCATTTGGTGTGCGCTCAACTGTTCATTAAAAGTTCTAACTGCTGATTTTTTTTTTTGTTCTTTTGTTCTGAAGAATCATTTTCTTTCTCTAGTATTATAGCAAGTCATGCATTGAAGTTCTAAACATTAAAGTATTACTTTCTTAAAGATCTAGTGAATCTCCAGAAACAACTAAAGTATTCCACCAAGTTCCCAGAGGTCTTCATCTCTGGTCAAATCAGTGCAGTTTTACTTTTCCTCTTTTTTAATGGTGTTTATTTTCCACTTAAAATATCCAACAGCCAATAATATGGGCTCCACTGATTCTGAATGCTAATAAATTTTAAGAAATGAAACAGGGAGGCCTTTGCTGATCCCTGCAGGGAGGCCAAATGCAATGAACTCTGCTTAGAGCTGTAAATATTAGCACTTTTGGTGGCAGCTTATACTTCATTTCCACAGCAGGACAAATATACCCAGCATGCTTAGAAGAAGCCTACAAATTATCTGAACCCTACAGTCCTACTAAGATACTAAAATAAACACATACATAAATAAGAATCAACAGCTTTTGCACATTACAACTAAATGTCATATAAAGCCTGTGAGTAAAAGTGCTAAAACTTTATTGCCAATTATAATGTTATAATGCCTTCAGGGACTTTAATAAGTATAAAGTGTTTGCCACACAGAGCTTATTTCCCATGACACATGCATCATTTTCTTTACTAAACTTGTTTATACCCACCTAAAATATATACGATTGTGCATGCATTTATTACCCACCTTACTATTTACAATATTTACTGTTATGTGTACATTGTCTTATTATAAATTCCATGCCTTATTTCCAGCATGAATCACAGTATGACATCTCACTGAAAATCTCTTTAACTATAAAATTTAATTATCACATGCTGCATCTTTATATTAACTCACTATAAACACAATGTAAACACATATTTATAGTAGAATGAAAGTTTTATTTAATATTGTTTTCAGTTTTTTATAACACAAATTACAAATGTACCATAAACACATTTATTATCTTATTATATAAATTTTAAAATTAATTGTAAAATGAGTAATGGATCTGGTTTTTAGCTACTTTGTAACTACTGAGATAATAAAAAGACCCTGAACTCCTGAAGCCAACCTAAATTCCCTCACACCTCGTCGTCAGTGACTTTGTTTTGCAAATGTATCAATCAGCAGATGCAGCCTGCTATTCCATTCCCCTTCAACGCAGCTGAATTCAGACATAAAGTTCTCCCAGCTCAAGTCTGTTTATCTAGGTTTGAGGTGTCTGGAATTGTATAGGGTAAATAATATATCATTGTTTGGAATATGTACATTTCATGTATGTTATGTGTCTACAATGATCTGTGTAAATGTAGGATGACAGGAAATGTTGAACAAATAACTAAAACAGAAACTTTTTTCATGTTATAGTAATAATGACAAAATGCTGATGTGAAGTGTTTAATATGTGTGAATATCAAATAAACACTTTCACGAAAGGTATAACAAAACAAGTGCACTTTTATTCAAGAATATCCATCCATCCATCCATTTTCCAACCCGTTGAATCCAAACACAGGGTCGCGGGGGTCTGCTGGAGCCAATCCCAGCCAACACAGGGCACAAGGCAGGAACTAATCCTGGGCAGGGTGCCAACCCACCGCAGGACACCCACACTAGGGCCAATTTAGGATCGCCAATCCACCTAACCTGCATGTCTTTGGACTGCGGGAGGAAACCAGAGCACCCGGAGGAAACCCACGCAGACACGGGGGGAACATGCAAACTCCACGCAGGGAGGACCCGGGAAGCAAACCCAGGTCTCCTAACTGCGAGGCAGCAATGCTACCACTGCGCCACCGTGCCACCCTATTCAAGAATATAACCAAAGAAAAAGAAATCATTCAATTTAAATGTTGCCGTCAATGAGTAAAACCCAAGCCCAAATATCAATCGTCAAAAAGTCAAAATGTCTGCTTGGCCGGTGCAGAGGTAAGAGGTACTGCCTCTAGAGGTTTGAGCTCTCCCCGTTTTGAGTAGTGTGCTGCTATTATTATTAATATTATGGTGTTAATGGTGGGTGAGAACTGGGCAAAACTTACTTAATCCAGGCTAATATGTCTACACCAGATGGGGAGCATACTATATTATGGAAAATGTTCTTGCACTAATTTCCAATATAGGGTTTTGTAAGCTTACAAAGACAGGAACCTTTAATTCTAATCAAACCTTGCTTTGAATAGATCAGCAACAACTTCTAAAACAGTACCTAAAACCTTACTCAATAATTTATTTTATGAAGAATCACAAGAATCACAGACTCTTCCATGTTCTTTCACTTATTGTCATAGCAAATTAAGAGTTATTTAAACAAAAAATATTTAAAATATAAATATTTTGATTATCAAGTAATGAGAAATAATGAAATGAAACAAATTAACTAACATATTTAAGGAATACTGCTAGAATTTATACACAGTTTAATGCAATAAATTTGACACTGATGTCAATAATTTCTTCAATAAATATAAACACTGAAATCCAAAACAGTGTGTAAATGAACTTGATAAATCACTGAGGCTCTTGGATATCGAAGCTGCCGTAAATGTTATAAGGGGGTGTCTGCTAAATGTGTTCCATTAATGCTAGGTTTGTTTAAAGAAAGCAGAGAACATTATATTTTTCCATATGTATTATTATTTTTCAAAGAAGAAAAAAGATCGCATTAATTGTATATTCTACAGACCAATCTCAATAATAAATAATGATTTTAAGATCCCAGTAAAAGTATTACCTATAAAACAAGCATAGTGTTCCATTTTATAATATCACAAATTCAAACTGGGTTTATTAAAGGCCAACATCAATTTCCAAACTTTCCACAATTACTTAATACAATGTACTGTATATCCCACAATATCTGAGCTTCTAAAGGTCCTGTTATGTCTGGACACAGATAAAGTTGTTTGGGGATGCATGTTTAAAATATTATGCAAATCTGGATTCACTCCCAAAACATGCATAAAAGAAATAATTATATTTCAGCTCAGAAGCCTCTGTTCATATAAACAATATACATTTTGGCTATAATGGGGAACCAGATAGAGCTATCCATTATCATAAATGAAAACTTACCCATCTTTCCAAATCTTTCTTCAATATTTACTTTAATCTGTACTAGTTAGTGGCAATGAAGATAAAGATGGTATTCCAAACTCAGTTGATTTCCTTTAAGAAATGTACCCCTAGATATTCTTCGGAAATAATGGGAAATTTAATTGTTAATAAGAATCTCAGATAAGGAATAAAATGTAACCAATAACAAGACATGTTTTATTTTAATCTGTACACAACATGTTATAATACATCCTAAAATTTTGTATGACACACACCTACCTCAAGGTCAACCCTAGGCTGCTGATAGTTGTCTGGTGGATGGTGCTGCAGTATTACAGATCTCAGAATACTCTGGGTTTACGTTTTCTTCTTAAAAGCATATATGACAGCTTGTTTGACCAATCTGTGTAAGATGAGTTTTTGTGAGTCCTGTGATAACCAAGTGTGGGTTGATTACTGTATTATTTATGGTCTGGACCACCTGGATCCAGAATTTTGTCTATGGTGCTTTTCTTTCTACACTGCAGAATTATCTACATTAACTGATGACTGTTAATTAATTCATTGTTGTAAACAATTTAAGGGTGGAATGGTGGCGCTGAGGTTAAGGATCTGTGCTGATAAGGTTGCCGGTTTGAATTCCTGTTACTGCCAAAAGAAATCCTACTCTGCTGGGCCCTTGAGCAAGGCCCTTAACCTTCAATTGCTCCAGGGGCACTGTACAATGGCTGTCCTCGCGCTCTGACTCCAAGGGGTATGCGAAAAAAAACAAATAATTTCCTTTGGGATTGATAAAACTAAAAAAAAAAAAACATTAAATTGTTTCACATTTTTTAATTCAAGAAGAGCAAAAATTTTTTAAAAATTTTAACTTGATAAACGAGTGAGGTCTTGCAATACGAGTAGTACGTATATGCTTTGCCTGCCAAGCATCACATGATCACAGCTGAGCCGATGGTTCTTCCCTCTCCGCGGGATTATGGGTAATCGTCTGCCATGCTTGGTCTCAGTCAACGTGCCTTACTCATATAGTTAACTTCCGTATGAGCGTATACTGTTTACTATAGCATTGTGATCACGTGTGTATGCGTAAAGCATTTTAAAATTTTGTGTATGAGTGATGAATCTGTTTAACGAGAATGCAATGTCACATTTACGCTTTGACATACGAGTGCTTTGGATTACAAGAACGTTTACGGAACAAATTATGCTCGCAAATCAAGGCACCACTGTAATTTTATTAAATCAGATTATGGTAATGGATGGAAATATTTTTGAAAATGAATAAGTCCTTACCAAACAAATTGCAGACTTTTTTTACGCCATACATGGTTAATGACCCGAGGTGACTATTTATAAAGGAACTTGGCATACGTTTGGTTTTAGAAATCCATTTTTTTTCTTTTTGCGTATTATTTTTTTGTCTTTTAAATGTAAGCAAAGTTTTAGTATGCAATCTAATCAATATTTTATACGTGAGGTCCCTGGACTAATCATTTTTTGCTAGGGCTAGTTAATTTGCAAGAATGTCAGTAAGGAAACTGTTAGCATTTTCACTTTGCAACCATAATTTAATTTCAGACAGCTCTGTTGAGGTGGTGAGGTATGTATAGAGGGCATAAAACAGTTTCAGCCCTCTCAGATTCTCCAAGAGCCTCTTTGAAGCTCCATGGCAATGGCAGATATTCATGCTGCATAACCATCAGTGAAGTCTGCTCTCTAGGCAAGTTCTAAAAGGCCAACTTCTAATACAGGACCTCATGAAACTCGGGGGATCTCTAGCCAGTAAGAAACAAGATGTCTGTCGCAGTGCTCTGAGCTTGTTGTACGGCTCTGTGCTCCTTTGTATTGTTTAGAGGGCACTCGATGCATTTTCACACTCCTCTTCCTGAACTCCTCTCAAGTGCTGTCACCAGTGCATTCAAGTCTCCCTGGTCTACTGGACATACAATATGTCTAACAATCTGATAACCAGTTTTTCCATTTAATGTCATCTCTGTTTTGGGGAAGCAAGTGCGCTTCCTAGAGGAATGAAAAATACTGGAGCAGGAAACGGGGATACCAAAAAGAGCAAAATATAAGAATGTTCCTTGTTCAGGCTGAGGTTGAACCGGGAAGTCAGTAGCACATTCAAAACCCAAAATGTTAAACAAAACTGAGGGTTCTGCTAATCACATTGTCCCATGCCAGTTGCATCTGAGGATTCAAACCTCTTTGTGTGGATTTGTAGAGACTACAGTCTCTTCCCACTTGAGTCTTCTTGAAACTGGGGTTTTTGCTGTTTTGGAAAGTAGCAAGATGCCCATGTTGCCCACAGCTGGCATAATACCTTCTTGCACCAAAATACTGATAGCCATAGTCCAAGATGGACGAGGGCAAATGAGAACAGTGCAAACAGTGCTTAGTTCTTTTATTCCTCAATTCAAAGTGCAAAAAGTGCAGTGCCGTTTTCAATTAATATAAATAAGCCACAGTAAAAACAGTGCATTTTTAGAGATATAAAACAGTAATAAATAAATTCCTTACATACAATAAAATCCAAGAATAAAAATTCTGCAGACGTCAGGTTTCTTTTCCTATCGCTCCTGCTAGCCCAGCACTACTTTCTCCCTCCTCCTCCCCAACTCACACTTTGGGTCTTACATCTGAGTTAAGAAGCCAACGGCTATGATCCCTCTCTCCAGTTCTCATCACAACCGCCATCCTTCAGCATCCATTTGGACACTCAAAGCCCGATTTCCATTGCCCTGCCACCTATCCATGTTCCAGAAGGACCCCTGGAATACTCAATCACTCCCCCTTCCTCTGTGATGCTCAGCAGGAGTGACCTACCCTGGAGCGTTTATCACCGCTCCTCTAACGCCCTCATGGGGCCACTGGAAGCTCTGCTTTCTCCCCACCATGTTGGCTCACACTCCCAACTCACTACCTTTTCTCAAACTTTGGTTCCCCGTCATCTTCTAACCTATTCAGGCTCCTTTTATATCATTGGATGTGCAAGTGCCTTAATTATGCAGTGCAGAGTATTAATAAGGAAATTTATTCAACTGATTATGTCATCACATGCAAACACAATTTAGCCAATCTCCTCATTGGATGGTAGTATTCAAAAAGTTCAAATAATAAATAAACTGTTGTGGTGAAACTCTCCTTTAAGGGCCTCAAAGCTGTAGAATGATGTGCCCACTTCTATAAGGGATCTGTGTCAGCATTTAAGTTCAGTCTGTAGACTCTGTACTCTAGCACACCCTGATTAGAGCTGATGATTAGCTGCTCATATTGCATGTTTGTCTGTTAGTCATTAGCTGAATATTAAAAGCTTGCCAATCATTATGAACACTTTGTGACCCTCCTATAGCCTGTTCCTCTCCTCTGTATCCTGCTGTGGCACTTAGTTCCAGTGCTACATTACCAGGCTTCAACTCCTGCTCATCCAAGGCAATGCCAGAGATGCTGTTTTTTTTTAATATATGTACAGTATATATATTTTACACTGCCTAGCATGTAGTTCTGATAATATGGAATGCTCAGGAAAGGCTGGGTGGCTAGTTGGCCTAGGTCATCAGAACCTTGACTTTGAGTTTGACTGCAACTGTGTCTGTTTAAACGAACTATAGACATCCAAAGAGATTTAAATTATCCATTAATGCTTTTGATTGGAATTTTTATTTTCCTTCTCAAATTTTGACAGTTGGCTATATCTTTTTTAATGTTAATGAACTTGTTAATGAATTCTGCTTCACTTTGGGTTTAATGTAGTTTGTGTGAATAAGTATGTAAATATTGTATCATTTGGAAATTTGCTGTTAATGCATTGTAGGTGTGGACTTCTGGACAAATTCTGCACCTATACTCAGTGAGGAATCCAATGCAGAGGTTTGAAATAAATTATAAATGAAAAAAAACTAAAGATGTCAAGACCACATTGAAGTCCTGTGCATTTTAATGACCCAGTAGAACGTTTTTGGGAACAGACTGTTTTATTTATACCATCATTTTGGTAAGTCATGCTGGCAAATAATCTAAATAGGATTTATATCAAATTCATCAGGAACCTAATACATTTCTTTATCTCAAAAACATTTTCCATTTTTATTATAATTGTCACATACAGAAAATGAAATAATCCATACTGTATATAACGATTCAATTCTGATATAATTTCATTATGTACACTAGCTACCCTACTCATTCATTTTCCTTGCTGAATTTGTTCAGAATAAAAGTCTGCTTTCCCAAAGAAATTCCACAGTGCCAGCAGGACCAAAGTCAATGTTTTGCGGCAGGGATAGATTTTATTCATGTGGTTTGGATTGGGTGGACTGAGTGTGGGTGAACCTCTGATAAAATTGCTCCTTGAAAAGTAAATAAATGGACTATCCTCAATATTATAGCCAGTATCGTTTTACTGTAAAACTATGTATAGTTGGAAAAGAACAAAAAGATGGCATGCATCTGTGTTGCAGTGCCATCGTATTTTTTCTTAATGCTGATTTTTCAAATGACTGGTATTGTGGTGCATACTCATAGAAGGTTGTAAAGGCAGACATACTGTATAATAGTGATTCTTGTTTAAGGTATTGTGTTTTTTTCCTTGTAGATTCTACTCTTTTAAGAATCTAGTTAAGGCCATGCCACATATGGAGGCTTTTCCAGTGATTATAGTTGTAACATTTACATAATTTTAGCAAGTTGCAGGCATTAGGTGTCATGCTTCCGTGAAGGTCAGTTGTCTAATCTGACTTACCCAATGATTCACTCCAACTAGTTCATGACTTGCTTCGGCAAATTGTCTTTAGTTGTAGGGCTGGACTCTGAGTGCAGGAGAATTGACAACCCATTAATGCTGATCCAGAAGTACAATGCATAGAATGCAGCAATGAGGAATAAGAAACACGTGCTTTGGACCTCACAAACAGAAGAGAAGCTTGTCTGTCTGAGTTCTCCAGTTTTACATACCATGACCGAATAGAAAAAAGAAAAAAATGGACAAAGATTATGGTTGAACTTTTCATTACTGTTGATTGGCTCCATCACACAGCAAGCTATTGGCTCTCAGAAAAAGGGGAAAGCACAACTGTGCTGGAAGGCGGGCACACAGTCACTAAATGTGACATGTCTAGCAATGTTCAGTCTTGTAAACAGATATGGTCTGGCAAGGTGATCACCAACTAGAGTTGGTATGTCTGACACATCCAATGACTAGAAGTCGTGTAATGTGACATCAGTTTTAAGTTATGTGCTAAATTCATGCACCTTTTAGAGGGAAAAATGTGAATGCAGTCAGAAGAAGGCAGGTATGTTTGTGTGAGCAGGAGAAAGTGGGCAGAAGTCGAACTTTGTCAGGAGTGACAAGGAACAAGATCAAAAGTTTGTACCATGGAAATGTCTATGTTCTTAGTATTGGAGTTGAATGAATATGGGTAAGAAGGAAGAGTGCTGCTATATAAGGAGCTTTAAACAAAAACATGGGTGCTTTTTAACATATTAATTTCAGTAACAGGTTATAAATGGTGAGAAGTGAAACCTTTACATGACGAAAAAACACACAAATTGTTTGCTTTATGTTTAGAAGATAAACAGCATGTGCAGGTGCTATTCACTTTAGGGTGACTGTCAGTAGTGATGTTATCACCTAAATGGCTGGCCCATTGTTTAAATAAAATAAGTCCATCACAGAAAATGTTTTTTTGAAAAGAACTCTAAAATGGAACAGAGCCATTATATGCAAATGTAGATAAACAGTAGTTGGTTTGTTTATACACCCATTCAAACTATGTGTGAATGGTTTCTTAATCACAATGGATGTGATGATTCAATCCCATCATCACTGCCAGATGACTCTAACTAGCAGTAGTATTCTCAGAGGACACAGCAATATTTTAATGAACAAAGAAAACCACGCAAAGAAGTTCCTAGCATTAACTGTTTTCTTTATCCAGAATACACAGATAAAAGCTTAATTTCATGATCCTAGAAATGAAAAGCTGAATAACAAAGATAAGTACTACTTAAGGAATGTGAATTAGACCATTGGAGACAGGCTCACTGTTTGGTTAGCTTTAAATACCATTATTTTATAGTCCAATTTCATAGTTTTGTAAAAAAAAAAATGTTATCTTTTAAAATATTTACTGAAAGGATTTTTGTTATAGTATATACACTCACCTAAAGGATTATTAGGAACACCATACTAATACGGTGTTTGACCCCCTTTCGCCTTTAGAACTGCCTTAATTCTACGTGGCATTGATTCAACAAGGTGCTGAAAGCATTCTTTAGAAATGTTGGCCCATATTGATAGGATAGCATCTTGCAGTTGATGGAGATATGTGGGATGCACATCCAGGGCACGAAGCTCCCGTTCCACCACATCACAAAGATGCTCTATTGGGTTGAGATCTGGTGACTGTGGGGGCCATTTTAGTACAGTGAACTCATTGTCATGTTCAAGAAACCAATTTGAAATGATTCGAGCTTTGTGACATGGTGCATTATCCTGCTGGAAGTAGCCATCAGAGGATGGCTACATGGTGGTCATGAAGGGATGGACATGGTCAGAAACAATGCTCAGGTAGCCGTGGCATTTAAACGATGCCCAATTGGCACTAAGGGGCCTAAAGTGTGCCAAGAAAACATCCCCCACACTATTACACCACCACCACCAGCCTGCACAGTGGTAACAAGGCATGATGGATCCATGTTCTCATTCTGTTTACACCAAATTCTGACTCTACCCTTTGAATGTCTCAACAGAAATCGAGACTCATCAGACCAGACAACATTTTTCCAATCTTCAACTGTCTAATTTTGGTGAGCTCGTGCAAATTGTAGCCTCTTTTTCCTATTTGTAGTGGAGATGAGTGGTACCCGGTGGGGTCTTCTGCTGTTGTAGCCCATCCGCCTCAAGGTTGTGCGTGTTGTGGCTTCACAAAGTTGCTCTTCTATCAGCTTGAATCAGTCGGACCATTCTCCTCTGACCTCTAGCATCAACAAGGCATTTTCGCCCACAGGACTGCCGCATACTGGATGTTTTTCCCTTTTCACACCATTCTTTGTAAACCCTAGAAATGGTTGTGCGTGAAAATCCCAGTAACTGAGCAGATTGTGAAATACTCAGACCGGCCCGTCTGGCACCAACAACCATGCCACGCTCAAAATTGCTTAAATCACCTTTCTTTCCCATTCTGACATTCAGTTTGGAGTTCAGGAGATTGTCTTGACCAGGACCACACCCCTAAATGCATTGAAGCAACTGCCATGTGATTGGTTGATTAGATAATTGCATTAATGAGAAATTGAACATGTGTTCCTAATAATCCTTTAGGTGAGTGTATATAGTCTAACTGATTAATTTCTGATTGTAGTTTCTTTCATATTGTTTATGGGTAGATGCTAACACTTGAGCCTTTGGTTAAGCCTTTAGTTTGTTTAATGCTTTGTTGTTTCATCATAAAACATTGTAAAGAACAATTACGGTTAATGGTGGAAATATACAAGTAAAAGACGTGTATGAAAGTTCACAAAAAGTAGCACTTATTCTTGTAAATACATTAAATTATTTCTGCCTTTTTCAGGTCATTGACATTTGAAAAATAAAGTAATACTTTATCCCATGAATTAAACTTGATGTGGTTTTGCCAAGTGGCTATTAAGCTCAAGTCACATGACTTTCCGGTAATTTTAAGGCTGTAATGTTACCGAGTTGGCGATGACCTACTGTGACTATCAGTTGTGTCGTCTGACTTTACCCAGTGACTCATTCAAACTAGTCAATGACTTGCCCTGAAAAATCAAACAAAATGTTGTCTTAAGACAATAGGATGGGCTCTGTATGCAAGAGAGTTGATAACTAGTGATGAGCGAACCCTGTGGTGTTCACTTTGCTGTGAGTTTGGTGAAATCATGGAAATGATCTGGAACTTCATCTGACTTCATGAAATACATTGAAGTAAATGTATACGGATAACTGAACAAGTTTTGAGTGGTGCAATGGTGTTGTAAGTGTCCCTGAAGGGTAGAGAAGCATCTGACAACTATACTGGACTGATTATTGTGGCTAAAAATGTGATGTGAGCTGTGAGGCAGCAGTGCCAATAGGCCACTGTGCCTCAAATAACAAAAGTTGCAGACAGAATGATAACGACAAACAAAATAGAACAAATGGTCACGACCTAGGAAAAAAAATATATCATTTCACTAATAAAGTTTCAGTCTTGGGACACAAATTAGCAGTGTGGCAAAGCA
This sequence comes from Polypterus senegalus, assembly GCF_016835505.1. Taxonomy (NCBI): domain Eukaryota; kingdom Metazoa; phylum Chordata; class Cladistia; order Polypteriformes; family Polypteridae; genus Polypterus; species Polypterus senegalus. The sequence goes on from NC_053158.1 coordinate 53,486,952, forward strand.
GTGGCATGGAACTGCATTGTTCCATTGTTTGAAGTTGCAACTCTGGATGCAGTTTTTTGTTATAATCTTTGTACAGATGCTTCCATGAAGAACATAAAAAAACATTGTAAACAGTAATAAATCTTTCATTATTTTTATTTCGCAGTGTCACTTGTGTTTTCTTTCAGGGAGAGGAAGTGGGCTCCTTTAATGTTGGTTTTGGATTGTAATTCCAGCTCATGGCTAACTAAGCATGCAAATTAGCCATGTGGCACTGATGCACAGGGATCTGTTTTATATATCTGGTGGCAGTACTCATAATATTCTCATTATGGTCAGCTAAAGTACCCCTCAAATGAATGCATGCAGAGTGGATGGCTCAAGTACTGATCGGGTGGTGACATTGTGTTGGCTCAAAGAAGCTCAGTAAAGATCTTACAAGATGCATGCATGAAAGTTAATGGCTGTACAGCCCTGCGAAGCAACGCCTCACACAGAATCATGGAGCACAGGGAACAAAAAGGTTTGTGGAAATATTTCCAGGAACATATGTGGCGAACAAAGTTACCAGAAAATACAATGTATTTGCTGTGAAAAATGTTTTGGTGAATTTTACCAAGCAACACTAATGATAACCAATGAACACCACCTGGAAGTAAAATGCACAAATAAAGAATAAGCAATGCCAGTGTTTTTGACCTTGCAAACAGCAGAGAGGTTCATCTGTCTGATGTCTCATGTTTTACATGCACAACAGAATGAGAAAAAGAAAAGAAAATAAGGCGGAGACTGTGGCTGATACATGGTAATGCTTCACATAGCACTGGCTTTCTTATTGGCTGTTAGAAAAGGGTCCAGCACACAATTCTTTGAAAGTGCACAACTGTGCTGGAATGTCATTACAGTATGCAATAGTCTAATGTGACATTGCCAGTGAATTATGGTTCGGTGGCAACTGGGTGACAGTCAACTCAGCGAAAAGACAACTCAGCAAAAAGACAACCTGGCGAGAAAAGACAACTTGGCGAAGGACAACTCGGCGAAGGACAGTTCAGCAATGAAACAACTTGGCGAAATACAACTCGGTGACATCCTTTACCAGGTTCGGTAATAATTAGGTTCAAAGAGATTTTATATAATTATATTTAAATGACAACGTGATTTAAAATGTTGAAAATAAATTTATATAATTGACGAATGAACTTTATTCTGCAGATGGAACAAACTCTATCTTACATTATCTTCTGCAACCAAAATTGCTAATCCTTTATATAAATTTTATTGATTGTAATCATATGATAACATTATTTAGAATACAAAAGGTGACCTGCGAGGACGGCTTAAGGAATATCTTTACTCTTAACGTATTGGGACTCTTATAAAGCAGGTGATTCTGTGGATTTCTGTTGTCATTTAAAAATCTCCTTGAACCTAACTATTACCTAACTGGTAAAGGATGTCGCCAAGTTGTCTGTCACCCAGTTGCCCCTGAATGATGAATTATAGTTACTGTATGTATACTGAAATGTTCTGCCGACCAGATCAACAACTACACTTAGCAAGGTTAACATCTCCAAAATAGAACTCGTGTAATGTGACATCAGCTTTAGATATTAATTTCACTTATCATATTTGTTTATTAAAACATGCTAATAAGATGATAAGTTGTGGTAATTGTGCTTAACTGTGAAATTATGTAAAATATATCTGATTAGATTAATTTTTCTATATAGGAATTAAAAACCAATAAAATTACAATAATAAGATTTAGATTCTAGTGCAATGGTGTTGTAAGTGTCCCTGAAGGGTAGAGAAGCATCTGACAACTATACTGGACTGATTATTGTGGCTAAAAATGTGATGTGAGCTGTGAGGCAGCAGTGCCAATAGGCCACTGTGCCTCAAATAACAAAAGTTGCAGACAGAATGATAACGACAAACAAAATAGAACAAATGGTCACGACCTAGGAAAAAAAATATATCATTTCACTAATAAAGTTTCAGTCTTGGGACACAAATTAGCAGTGTGGCAAAGCAGTGGCATGGAACTGCATTGTTCCATTGTTTGAAGTTGCAACTCTGGATGCAGTTTTTTGTTATAATCTTTGTACAGATGCTTCCATGAAGAACATAAAAAAACATTGTAAACAGTAATAAATCTTTCATTATTTTTATTTCGCAGTGTCACTTGTGTTTTCTTTCAGGGAGAGGAAGTGGGCTCCTTTAATGTTGGTTTTGGATTGTAATTCCAGCTCATGGCTAACTAAGCATGCAAATTAGCCATGTGGCACTGATGCACAGGGATCTGTTTTATATATCTGGTGGCAGTACTCATAATATTCTCATTATGGTCAGCTAAAGTACCCCTCAAATGAATGCATGCAGAGTGGATGGCTCAAGTACTGATCGGGTGGTGACATTGTGTTGGCTCAAAGAAGCTCAGTAAAGATCTTACAAGATGCATGCATGAAAGTTAATGGCTGTACAGCCCTGCGAAGCAACGCCTCACACAGAATCATGGAGCACAGGGAACAAAAGGTTTGTGGAAATATTTCCAGGAACATATGTGGCGAACAAAGTTACCAGAAAATACAATGTATTTGCTGTGAAAAATGTTTTGGTGAATTTTACCAAGCAACACTAATGATAACCAATGAACACCACCTGGAAGTAAAATGCACAAATAAAGAATAAGCAATGCCAGTGTTTTTGACCTTGCAAACAGCAGAGAGGTTCATCTGTCTGATGTCTCATGTTTTACATGCACAACAGAATGAGAAAAAGAAAAGAAAATAAGGGCGGAGACTGTGGCTGATACATGGTAATGCTTCACATAGCACTGGCTTTCTTATTGGCTGTTAGAAAAAGGGTCCAGCACACAATTCTTTGAAAGTGCACAACTGTGCTGGAATGTCATTACAGTATGCAATAGTCTAATGTGACATTGCCAGTGAATTATGGTTCGGTGGCAACTGGGTGACAGTCAACTCAGCGAAAAGACAACTCAGCAAAAAGACAACCTGGCGAGAAAAGACAACTTGGCGAAGGACAACTCGGCGAAGGACAGTTCAGCAATGAAACAACTTGGCGAAATACAACTCGGTGACATCCTTTACCAGGTTCGGTAATAATTAGGTTCAAAGAGATTTTATATAATTATATTTAAATGACAACGTGATTTAAAATGTTGAAAATAAATTTATATAATTGACGAATGAACTTTATTCTGCAGATGGAACAAACTCTATCTTACATTATCTTCTGCAACCAAAATTGCTAATCCTTTATATAAATTTTATTGATTGTAATCATATGATAACATTATTTAGAATACAAAAGGTGACCTGCGAGGACGGCTTAAGGAATATCTTTACTCTTAACGTATTGGGACTCTTATAAAGCAGGTGATTCTGTGGATTTCTGTTGTCATTTAAAAATCTCCTTGAACCTAACTATTACCTAACTGGTAAAGGATGTCGCCAAGTTGTCTGTCACCCAGTTGCCCCTGAATGATGAATTATAGTTACTGTATGTATACTGAAATGTTCTGCCGACCAGATCAACAACTACACTTAGCAAGGTTAACATCTCCAAAATAGAACTCGTGTAATGTGACATCAGCTTTAGATATTAATTTCACTTATCATATTTGTTTATTAAAACATGCTAATAAGATGATAAGTTGTGGTAATTGTGCTTAACTGTGAAATTATGTAAAATATATCTGATTAGATTAATTTTTCTATATAGGAATTAAAAACCAATAAAATTACAATAATAAGATTTAGATTCTAGAACAGTGGTTCTCAACCTGTGGGGTGGGCCCCCCAGGGGGGTGCAAAGTAACAAAAAGGGGGACGCGAAGATGTGAAAAAAAATAAAACAAGAATCAAAAACATGAAAAAAAATCTGTTGAAACCAAAACAAATTAACTTAAACTACATTCTGATACTAGAACAATAAATATAGAGTTAGATAAATGTTGACAAAAGTTAAGTAGGTATAATAAAATATGCATCTACATTTCAAAAAAATGTTAGGGAGGGCGCGATTAAAACTGGTATGAAAACTTGGGTCGCAAATACTTAAAGGTTGAGAAACGCTGCTCTAGAAATAACAATGCACAGAACATTCAGCTCATTATTTACTTTTACAGTTGTGTACACAGTGTAAAAATACATCAGTCAGTCTGTCATACACCATGGACTAAATAAGCAGTAACTACACATTATTCTACAGAATTAACTAAAGCTGGTAAAATATTAATTTAGTTTATTAAATTCTTTTGCTATATTACTAAATATTATTTTCAGTATGGAACTGAGTCAATTATAAACACAGACAAGCCAAATTTATGATCCTGAGATTGAGACGACTATATTATATCCTCTGTAACAATCACACAACTGATTAATATCCGAATTGCCTACAAATTAGCATTTTTCTAGCAATGCTACTCTATTCCATTTTTATTATAAGATAATGAAGACTTAAACAAATAAGTAACATTTAGTCTATTGATATGCATGGTGGAAAGTTATTCCATTTAAAATAAAACAGTCGTCTGCCTAAACATTACCATTTAGTGAAAACAGCAGAATAATCCATTTAGCTTCATAATAAGCAGAGAGACTGCACACAATAAAAGAAAGCATTCAGGTTATAAAATGAATAAAAATTGATTGTGTCCCAATAAAAACTAAATTGGCAGAGTGTTAATTGAATTTCACATAAACATCTGTAGCAATCTCTGACTCATTTATTGTGTGGTAATGTAATATGGGACACTTAGGAATAAATGCTTCCTCGTGATGAGTTCATAGAGATTTTCTAAAATGGTCTGATGAAATTGTAAAAATTTGATTAGACAGAACTGCTAATGACTCTTAAAACAAAGGAAAATCTGTAAATAAAATTAGTTCACCCTCTTATTCTCTAGATTAATCATATGCAAATTACTGTCATTTGCAAAAAAAAAAAAATCTGCCTTGAAGGTAAAGTCATCATTACCAAGATAAGGTTATAAATCTCCATTGTCTATAACAATTAAAAGTTTCTGCAGGCATTTAAAGTGATGTATTGTTATAATATAAGGCCACATATCAATTCCACACATTATTCTTTATTATGTTACAGACACATTCACCATAATATGATAAACTAAAATACATAGTTTATTTAATTAAAATGATAAAAACTAAATTTGAAAAATTGTCAATAAAAAACAAAAACAGAAACAGAATTATACTGATTGGTTTATTTGGTGAACACATACAGTACATATAGTATAGTACAAGACCTCCTGCCTATGAGCAAAACTGTGAAGCAAAGCATACCAACACATCCCAGATGTAATTACTGGTTTAGCTGCCCTTTTTGTTAGAATATTACTTTTATGATTGCATAGGTTTTCTTCAGATTCTACATTCACATTTTACATAGAAACAGGTGGATTAGAAAATTGAATGTGTACTACATCCACACTGGTACATTTTCATTGAAAATCACAGACATTAATCACCATTTTCGCCTATCATCCACAATACCCTAAAATTTTAAAGCCCTGGAACCATCTTTGAATACGCTTTCTAGAGGTGTATATTTCTGAAAACATCACCTTGGCGTTGCAGTGTAAATTGATAAAAAACTGTTTTGTAAATGCAGACTCTAATCACAATCTGGTTCATACTTATTACGTGGCCTTTCTTGATTGGATCCTGCTCACTATAACTGCTGGTCTGTGTTTTATTCTTCCAGCTTTAAGTTTTGTTGTACTGTATTTATTACCTTCAAAAGTTCATCTGCACCATGTAGATAGTCTTTTCCCATTGCTCGTGACCCTTTAGGTGATAAGTAGTGCTCATTGTAGCACTGTAAATGTCACTACTTGCACTAATGTGTCTCCAAGTCTGTATTCTTGACCAATTTTCTCACCTTATACTCATGCCTTACCCTCACCATTATGATAATTCCACCAGAAAATCAATGCCATACTGGTCTGTACCAGTTTAACCTTATCCCAGTACTCATCAACATCTGATGAAGTTCTTCCAGTGAAAGCCGGCAAACTATATTTCTTACTTACCAATCCAACAGTCATCCTCATGTTATCCAGTACTAATAAAAAATAGTAATACAGTCCCGCAAGTCATCTTTTGGCTCTGTTTACTGTTATTATGAATTTAAAGTTTTAATTTCTTCAAGTACTCTTTGTTTAATTTCTGGACAATTTTCATTTATATTTCTGTCAACTAACAATTCATTCACTACTTCCTAGAAATTTCAGCAACTGCTTTCATCGTTCTTCAGATTCTCATTTAAAAATACCTGACAAGATACTGTATGGAGCACAATTCTTGCCAATTAAATCAATCAATCAATCAACATTTATTTATATAGCACATATTCATACAAAAAAAATGTAGCTCAAAGTGCTTTACAAAATGAATAGAGAAATTAATTAATCAATTAAAGGCAGAGTTACATTTCCTTAAAAACATTTAACAAATTAAATTAACACCTTCATTGCCTGCTTTTACATAATCAAAACTGTTGATTTTTAAAATTTTTCAATAATGTATATGTGATTCATGTGATTTGTAGAAACTGATGCTTCCTAGATAGATAACATTTCCATTTTTGTCTCTTATGGTAAAACAGGTACTTACATTAAAAATGAGTAGCACCCAAATTAAATACAATATTAATTTTACATGTGGATATTCATGGCTGTGATTTAGACTCATATTTTTCAGTTATTTTTGTATGTGATGCTATTAATGCACTTAATAAAATTCTGCATTTTTCAGAAGTAAGAGGTGAGCAGTGCCCACCAGCTTTAATTGGCAATATGCTTAGGGCTGCCAACCATACTCATTTTCCTGGACACATCCTGATTTTTAACTGGACTGTCCAGGAGGAATTTATAAAATTTTGAAAATGTCTGGAATTTTTTCTCCGAAAATGTGAAAATCTCCATATCCTTATCCTTGGTTAAAATAGAAGGCCGTGCACCAATTGGCATTTGCGTATGTAATGTGTACACTTTCTTCCCAGACCCTTCCTTCCGTTAGTAAACAACGCAGATGTTGACGAGAATAGAGCTTTGAATTGAGCTTTATCATCTTCGTGAGTTGAGCGTTTATTATACATGTTGTTCCTTTCCTTAATTATTTGTAATTCCAATTCACCCTAACTACGTGAATTTATTCAAAATTGAAATTACAATTTCACGTTTTCTCATTTTCGATTCTTCTTTCAGCAGCTTGGTTAAACAAGAAATTTCATACATCCAGGTACAGTCTGTTGTATTTAAGTGCAATTAAGTGTTGCTTTGTAATATTTGAATGGAAAATATTGTTATTGCCACCCGTTGTTCCAAAATGGATTTATAATTGTAAATAATGGGTCAACTATTAAAGTTTCAGTTAATTTAAAAAAAAAAATCACACATTTATTCTGTCATATGAATACAACACTATTTTAGTTATCAGTTAATCAAGTAATAAGTCAGTTCTTCAAGTAATTTAATAATATTTTCATAATTCTTTCATTTACATAAATTCAGGAATACCCATTATGCCGAAAAGAAAGTGCAAGTTCACAGACTACTTGAACAACAAATATCCTTGTTTTCGAAAGGAGAGAACAGATTCAATCAAGAGGCTAATGCTCCCAAAGATCCAATTTCAGTAGCATGCTATGTAAAGATTTCCATTCATGTTTATCCACAAACCCAATTTTACTGAGACAAATAGCTTCAGTAGAAAAATATAAAAGAATGTAGATAAATGCAAATAAACTAAATTGAAAAGAGTAAAATTATTTTTAATTTACTAAAAGTGAATTTACCATGTGTATTATTTTTGACAATTTTATGACAGTTAAGCTATCCAAATAAGAATGTTAATTTAAAAGGCTTGACATATTCAAACTATTTAATGGATTATTAGTTTGCCAGTGACTGTGATTGTGACCATCATATCATAAATATACTGATAAACTGCTACTAAAGGTTTATATCATTTTAAAAAACCGTAAGACAGTATAAAGGAGTATTATGGCATCATAGGAAAAGGAATCCTCAAAAGTCCTAATTTTTCAACCCAAATGTTCTCATTTCCAGAGAGAGTTGGCAGCCCTAAACATGCTGCATACGAGGACAGGGATTTTCATTATGACATAAATATGCATGCCTACCAAGAAACCAACAGCTTTCCACAAAAGCCAAAGAAACCTTAAATTTCTATTCAAATTGGCTTCATCGACAAGCCCATTATTTGCATGAAGTATACAGTTTATTGGTGCTGATAACACAGGAAGAATTTCTACTGATTCCCACAGAGGCTACTGGCACTCGTGTGTTGTAAATTCAATGTGGCCAGAAGGAAATGTCACTGATAAATTCCCAAAATAAAAACTACCAAGGCTCCTGCAGTGGCTTGATATCCTCTACATGTACTGCCTGTTAAGTTAATAAATGAGACAACATGCATCCTTGCTTGTGTCCCCAACCTCAGTGTCATACAGTGGTGCTTCTGAAACTCCATACTTTATTTTCAGAGTAATTACCAACAGATTCCATGTGGTACTGTCATGACTGTTTCATGCAAAGAAAACAGACAATGTGATCTTCAGTTGTGATTGGTAGAGAGCAATTGTAGAGTGAAATAGATGTTGAAAAATGTCAAGACGGGTGAGAGTCAGAATTCAAAAATGAAATGCATGATAAACACAAACAAAAGTCATTGTCAGGTTTTTACAAATGATGTCTTCAGTTTTGGTAATTATTATTTTTCTTTGTTTTTGTAAATTGCTTTGATCATTTTGTTTATTAATGATTTTATTAATAACTCTTATCTAATTATTTTTCAACAACTATGCACTTTTTGTTAATCATTTTGTCATTTTTCTTTTTCTTTTTTGGTTTCTTATCTGTATTTTAGTGTTGCCTTCACCTTTTCATGGTCAGCCCTAGGGGATGGGGCTTGCATATTTGCAGATGTGAAGCTAACAAGGCTGTCACCTGAGCCCCTTTTTAAGGGTTTGGCTAGCCCTGGGCTGACTACTTGAGCATTGACTATCTTCTCTAAGTTGTTGCCTCCTCTTTTTCAAGCTCACTAAAAATTTGGATTACTTTAGCTAAGGTTTTAGACGTCTTGGCCTTTTCCTATTGCTTAGCCTTTTTCTTTATTGCATTTTGCTCATTAATCATTTTGAATCTACACTAAGTGATTTTTACTTTAAGTCATTTGTTGATAAACCAAAAAAACTTGAATCTAGTTATTTTTAGGGTTCACAGTCTTCATTTAGGTTCTGAAGCCAAAATCACAGCAGTCACAAAAACTGAACGAAAGGTTAAGACTAGTGTTGATCACTGAATTTTGCCAAAGCGTTCACCCTTGTCCGTCAAACTATTTACTGGTAATTCAGCCAGATTACGAGAATTTTTCTTTTTAATACCATCACCCCATAATGCTTTGCACGGCCTGTTCAACGTCATCTGGAGCTGTAACAGCCAACATTAATGGGGCCACCCCACATGTATATAATGTTGAATTACAGACTCTGTGAGATGAGTTATCTGTACTTGTAGCCTAATGTGCAGATTGATCTTCAAGTTCCACATCAACATAAGAGAAGGAGCCATGTACCCTATGCATGCATAATAATTAGCCATGTGGCACGGCAAGAGTGAAAACAAACCTTCAAGGAGCCTGGCGCCAAAACAGAGGAGACCCTGTCAAATAATAATAATAACAAAGGTTTGTTACTATTTACAAGACGTCTCTATCTTTTTGAAAGCAACAGCATAGGCAGTTTAGAGAGCCTTCAGCGCAACTTCAAAAAATAGAATGAACCAGAAGTTTCAATCATAACACGCCACTTTGAATTTTCTGCCTGTTAAAAAAGTTTTACTACAATTTCAGCATTTCCACTTTGTTTTGATGTAATATACGATTGACCGTCTCTGACAGCTTTCTTTCTTCTTTGATCTCATGCAGACACAGTGGTGCAGTGGTTGGCACTGCTGCCGCACAGCTCAGGTTATTTGTTTGGCCACAATAATGAAACATATACAGCATAAAAAATGAGTTATCATTGCTTGTGAAGTTGTAATGAATTATAATAAACAGTTATGAGTTTAACATATTAATTGTGTCAAACGTGTATCCAAAGTGCTTGGCTAGAACACTGCATAGAGTCGGTCTGCCTACTTTTTTAGTTGCAGCTGATGTCTTTGAATTGCCAGCCATCAACAGGGTTTATGAGCAACTGTGAAGATGGTTTGAAACATTACCAAATACTGAACAGTGAAACCATCTGACTGAGGAATGTTAACAGCCATTAAGCAAATACAAGTTGGTACCAGAACCAAGATGCTAAAACCATAACTCTGGTTGATAAATGGAATGCTATGAGTCATTAACCAGAAAGTCTGTTAAGTTTTTCGCCAATGTACAAGTCAATCTTGTGCCCCGTCAGTATAAGAGAACACGTCACATGCAGAAAAAAACAAGCTTTCAAGGAGCCTGACACCTCCCCAACACAAACACAATAAAATAATAATAATAACAAAGGATTTATTACTACTTACAAGAAGTTTCTATCTTTTTGATAGAAGAAAAAGTGCAAAGCATCAGCACAGACAGTTTGGAGAGCCTTCAGTGTGACAAAAAATAGAACAAGCTAGTGGCTTCAATCACGACACTCCACTTTGATTTTTCTGCCTTTAAAAGACCTACATATTTTTAATGACTTTTGCCTACAATTTCGGCATTTCCACTTTGTTTTGACAAAAGCTATGATTGTGCATCTCTGACTGCATACCTTATTCTTTGATATCACAAAGGCATGGTGGTGCAGTAGTTGGCACTGCTAACACACAACTCAGGTCACCTTTTTGGCAACAATAATCGGTCCATTCTTCTTGGCGACATTTCTCTAGCCCTCAGGGACACTTTAAAGATGACTGCACCATTATAACCCAGTCATATCTAATTCAGTTAGTCCTTAGTTAGACTTTAATGCAGTTCGCCGAGTTCACGAATATTGCGAACATTTCTATGATTTCAGTGAACTCACTGTAAAGTGAACTCTACAGTGTTCTCTCATTAGCTAAGACCAGTAATTTGCATGGCAGCAAAGGAACAGTTTTTACTTGTTATCTTGTGCAGTAAATTCAGAAAGAAATATCAACAACTACAACCGGATTAATTACACTGTCATCATTTTTTTCAGCTCAAAAAGAACACGTACAGATGTTTGGCAAAGGATCATATAATATCTGGTCCACCTTTTCAGAATAAAATATACAGAGTTTTTCTTGGATCAGAAGTTCAGCTAATAGATGGACTGCAGCAACATATTATAGACTGTACCTATGAAGGGTGAGGTGTGTGATCTTCCAGTTCACTTTTTCACCACTTCTTTAAAAATGGTGACCACCAGCATCATGTAAGAAACTTTTCCTACATTTCACAAAAAAATAAAAAATAAAGATGTGTGTTAAAACAATACAATACAATACAATTTATTTTTGTATAGCCCACAATCACACAAGGAGTGTTGCAATGGGCTTCAACAGGCTCTGCCTTTTGACAGCCCCGCAGCCTTGACTCTCTAAGAAAACAAGGAAAATCTCCCAGAACACCCATTAAGGGAAAAATGGAAGAAACCTTGGGAAAGAAAGTTCCAAGAGAGACCTCTTTCCAGGTAACTTGGGCGTACAGTGGGTGTCAAACAAAGGGGGTCAATACAATACAATACACAGAACAGAACACAAGTAATCCTCAATACAATAGTGCAATAGAAATATTAGAAGTACAGAAAAGAATTCAGCAGCAGATAATATTACATAATAGGATTTGGATTTGTTCAGAGTCCTGGAGACTTTGACCATCAAGCTGCCTCTCCCTATTGGCCATTCCACAGCTGAGTTAGTGCTGGGCTGGCCAATCTGATGAAAATATCCCTCTACAGTTAATCAAAACACCATCACAACATCCAGTGGAGCAACACATGTGCCACATTGTCTAATCATGGTCAAACAAAGCAGAACAATCAGGCGATCATATCTAAAATACTATATCCTTGCAACTGAAATTTCAAAATTGATTACAGTTTTACAAAAACTTTAAGCATATTCAGCTTAGAAGTGTCAATTCAGTTTTTTTAGTTATATAAGTCATTTACTGTGTTTAATGTATTTTGAATTAATTACAAAAAGGTATAATACCAGACCATCCATTGAGCTGTGTAATGCATAAGGAAATGCAATATATACTGAAATAACTGTCTGTTTCACCTATTCAGTAATATTTTAAATCTTCCTCTAATTTAATTAGTCAATTAATTTTTTGTTCTGCAAAAACAGATAGAAATAATCAAATTCTAAAGTTATATACAGTACAAGTGGACAAGGTACTACAATTAATTCTGTTATTTACCAATGAAACCATACACTTTGCATGAACAGGGACTAGGATTTTGAATAGAATTAATGAACTGGTGATACTGAGTAATCCTACAGAAGTCAACAACCAACAACTTACAGAAGCGTGTTGAAGTAAAAGAACATTTCACCAGCCCAGAAAGACACTATGGCCATGTCCATACTACTACATTTTAAAAATGCAGACATTAGTCTGTTTTTTCACATTTTATCCAAACTGCCCTGGCATTTTCAATGCACACTTTTGAAACACTCTCCAAAGCTGTATTCTTCTGAAAACACAATCTTGCTCTGTTTGGTTCATGCATATTATGTGGCTTTTCCCTCATTGTAACGTTTAATTGCCTGACTGGTCACCCTTCACAGGGAGTTGCGTTCCATAGCGTTTGTTGTGTTACCTACCTATATGTAGCTAAATTGGATTTTGCAGAGTGTGAATGATGCATATATGCACAAAAAGCAAATACTTTATCGATTGCTGAAGTTTTACAATAAATCACCTGGTTGATGGCATTACTTTCCCTTCAAGGATTTTTTCGCTAATGCACTCATTCTCAGTATAAGTGAATGGCTACGTCGTATGTGTTTTCAACTGTTTTAGTGTTGATGGAGATAAATTTGTAAACAATGCAAAAACACTAGTTTGAACAGAGATTGTTTTCATTTTAAAAACACCATTTATAAATTAAAACATAGTAGTTTGGGTATAGCATTAACATTGGTTAGCATGGGGAAAATGATCTGTTTCTGTATTTGTCTTTAGCGCTAGGATCTTGTACCGTGTTAACCATTATGAAGCCAAACAAAATGACACCTTTTATTGAATAATTAAAAAGATTACAATATGCCTTGAAAGCTTGCCTGTTGTAATTTTTTAGTTAGCCAATAAAAGGTGTCATTTTGCTTGACTTCTCACTGTATTTGTCTTGTAATGTGCTGTCAAATTATTATACTTTTACCTGCCTATGTTTGCAAGGCATATCTTATCTTTAAAGTTAAAGTGTGTCTGATGCGGGCTGTCCACTTTTTTGATTGAAACTAGGACCTCACAGTTCATAGCCTTAATGGGATGAGGGAATCTGTCCAGCTTAGTGTGCTGAGTTAAAGGAATAATCTATTAATCAAGCACACTATTATTCCTTTTCCACAATGCATGTATTTTCATGTCATTTGCCTCAATTTCTCCCCTGAAGGCCTCAGATGTTATTGTAGTTTTGTGGTACTTACAAACATATGCTGGATTTAATTTTCAAAATAAAATGTCAGTGAAACGTTGATTTTTGATTTACTAGTCAAGTCACTACAAAATCACTTAGAACTATTCTTTTTGCTTATAAATATCCAGTATCTGAGCTGTCAAAAACAAGCTCAGATATTACAGAAACATTTGTTTTACTATCTGGGGAAATGATTTTACCACACTGTGAATGGCTGTCAATTGCAGAAGTCTTAAATGAATGTCAAAGAGTGCTGTTTTTCCTTCTGCTTGCTGATGAACCCAGGGGTATTGAATTCCCTTGAATATAAGTGGGGGGACATTTGTCTTGTACACTGAGTCCTGTCGGGCCACTTATACAGTAGGGTTTAGCATTTTTTATAATAGATGAATTTATGTTTTATGTTTAGTCTAGAGTTATGAAGTATTTCTGTTTAAGGTTAGTAACTAAATGTTTGAATTATTTCAAGAAAGAAGAATAAATCAAGGGGAAAATTCTATTCTGTCACAGTTAACACGTGAAATACTGCCTAGGCCCAAGCCATTTAAAATGTCATAAAAATAAAACAAATGAAGAGAATAAAAAAGATTTTTGGCATTAATGAATAAATCACATTTTAAGCAGACTTTTCACTTCACACTAGGTGTTATTCTGCAGTATACTTGCATAGTAACAGATTTGGCTTTTAAGAAATCCTTTTGTATTACAGCCTTTATTTGTGGACTTCTTAGTGTCTATCAAGTTTTTTTATAATGTCTGCCCTGAAAATGAAAAGTTATAAAATGCATATTCCAATTACTTAGGTAAAACAACACAATGAATACATCAATCACACAGATAATCGTTGAGGCAATGTTGGGAATAAAAAATAAAACTAGACACTGTTTCAATGATCTCCTCAAGAAAAAATGAATGTGATGATTACATGTGCAAAAAAGTAAAAAGCACAGCTGTTTTTGGGCAAAAAATACAGAAGTCTTGCTTCAGAGAGAGCAGATTGTTGGAAGTAATTATTATTATATTAACATACAGTAAATGTATTGTACAGAAGATTATTATGTGTACATATAATCCATTTGAATAAATTGTTTCTAATGATGTAGAATACTTATTGGGATGCAATATATAAAATTTCTCTCTGGGCACAGAAAGTGCAGAGCTACAAGTGTCTTGTGGTTTACATAAACAAACAAACTGGACCTCTCTGACAACACAGTGGCACTGCACAAGAAGGGCCAGAGCAGACGGTACTTGCTAAGAACACTCGGGTCCTTCATTGTGTGCAGCAAACTGCTGGAAATATTCTAACAGTCCATAGTAGCCAGTGTGTGTTGTCCTACGCTGCAGCAACCTTAGCCCAAAAGAAGCACAGTGCCTGAGCAAACTTATCAAGAAAGCCTGCTCCATCACAGGGTGAATCCTGGACACAATAGAACCTGTTGTGGAAAAGAAAATGGTGGCAAAATTGGATCCCATCATGAAAAATCCCTTCTATCCCCTCTAAGAGGAGCTCCATTGAAGCACTTTTAGCCAAAGGCTCATTCCACCATGATGTGCTAAGAAGTGCCTATGGGGGTCTTTTCTTCCCAATACCATCAGGCAGTTCAGTTCCTCCCTATGTACTCATTAAGTTTATTTTTTCATTTATTTTTCAATTGATTGACTGGATGTATTATCTTTCCTGTGAGTCTGCATTCTTGTTTTCTGCTGCATTTGAATTTCCCATAATAAAGTCTTTAATCTAATTTTCTATGGAAATGTGATTGGTGATATTGCATGGCAACATATAACTGTTTATTTTACAAATGATAACATTATTTTATCCCTCTTAAATGCTTGCCACGTATTCCTTTCATGCAGGTTTTATATTTTAATATCTCATCTTTACACATAAAATAATGTTGATCATTTTTATACTATAAACTACAGTAAAAGCAGTAGAGATAAATGAGAAACTGCTGATAATCAGCTAGATTATCTGATCTTTGCTTACTTATCACCCATAGACAAGTCCATAATTTGTTAATCTATCAATTAGATGTTCTCTGAATTGTCTCCGCTCAGGCAGAATCTCAGGAAACACTTTTATGGCATAGGTATGGCTGGCCTCAGTAAAGTGTTTGGATAGGTACAAGGTGTAACAAAATGATATTTAGTGGAGCACCATTACTTAGCATATTCAACATTACTTTGAAATACAAATTATTTATTTCCATAACAGACATCAAACAAATTTAATTTTGTGAATGTCACACAAATTAAACATCAATACAAACCCAAAACATAAAAACAGCTGTAATTATCATCTACTTACAGCTTACTAATAACTAATTCAACTAAAACACATGTATGTTTATCTAATTAGTGTAGAGAATTCTAATGTCAATTTGCATGTCATAGCTTGTGAATAAATACTTTTATGTAATTTTGTAGCCCTGCTTGAGTTAACACTGCCTCCTCGTAGCTCCAGAGTCCAGAGTTTTATTACTGTTACTGCATGGTGTCTTCACTTATGTCCTATATCTGTAGTTGATTTCCTTTAGGTATTCAAGTTTTTCTTCCAATTCTCAAAAGACATGTGTAAGTTTTTTTTTTTTTAAAAGTCTGGTATATAAATTTTTAGGATTTGTAAGCAAGTGATTTGATTCCAGCCTTGTGTCCAGTGCTGCTTTTGTAGGCTCTTGTACCTATAGGACTTAAAAGGATTAGGGTTGACTGAAAAAGATCAAAGTCCGGATAAACTAAAAAAGTAACAACATTTTCATTATTTGTAGATTCATGATCAAGATTTGGTGTTGATTATGGCAGAATAATGTCCAGAATTCATTTTACTTTTTAATCAACCATTAATAGAATGATTGAGCTAATAAATGGACAAATTCATTTATTTCACGAACCCTTTCATTCCATTATAGATTTGCAGTGGTTGGACCCTATATTTACGGCACCTGGCACAAGACATTGTAAGTCGTGAATAAGTCGGTAATCTATTCAACAGCACACTCCTACATGTAGAATGAATTTGTTGTCCTCATCTAATCTGACGTGCACATCTTTGGAATGTGAGAGTACCTGGAGAAAACGAGCAATTGTTCATCTTGGGATGTGAATCTAGGATTCTTAACAGGGCCAGATTTAGACTTGATAAGGCCCTAAGATATTTGAGGCATGGGGCCCTTTATAAATCCAGATATTCTATGTAAGTGCCAAATATGATTAGTTTTGGGGGCCCCCAAGAAGGCGGGGGCCCTAACTTGTGTAGCTTATACGTAAATCCTGCACTGATTCTTAAGCTCTAACACTGATGTGACGTTCAAGGATATTAATATTTTATATTGACATTTCAACATAAAAGTATTATCATGACCTAATTTGCTTCACAGTTGAGAAATGAATGTACATATTTTTATGATTTAATAACAACAGAAATATAAAACACAGCGAAAATACTTATGTTAAATTTTACACATTTTGATGTTTGTAACGATTCTATTGTCTTTTCTCTGTCCTCTCTGTCCTCTCAAAAAAATGATATACTGTTGTATAAGTACAAGTACTTTCTACTAAATATATATCTATTTTATATGAGTGTATATTGATTTATTTTTGTTATTCATCCATTATTTTTATTTCATTTTTATTGTTTTTGTCTTTTCTTATAGCTATTTAATATATTTATTTGTAATATACAAATAATGCTGTTATTATACAATATATATACAGTATATATATTTATTTATGGTTATATTGTATTTGTTATATTTAATGTATATATATTTCTGGTTACTGTAATATTCATTTCCTTCCCAACTTTTAGCCATCAGACTTACCAGATCTTTAATGTTGAAATCATGGAAAACTCTAATAATATAATAATAGGAAAACATTGAAAATGGTAGTATTTCCAAGTTTTCATGAGGACTATAGACGGGAATGTTTACAATACACCATTGACTTGTTCCATGTGAATAATAAATGCAATGGCGGTTGCCTAGCTGCAAGCAGCTCTTTGCTGTTCCTGAGATGCAGGTAATTGACTTGTACTCTTATTGTTCTCTCCTCTTGTCTGCTAAGCCTTGCAGATTTGTGGCAACAGTGAAAGAGATTTTCCAAAGATCTTCTAAGCACTACCATTAAATGCAGAAAAGTGCCTTAGGCAATTTTTCAGCAAACCATATTCAACCCATGTTGTCTTCACCAATAACTACAATGTCATTTATCTTAACAAAGTTTTTATATAATAGAAAATATTCTGAAGAATGCATGTAGATATGAATGTTTAATGTAGAAACCGCTGTGCATGTTCCAGTTACAATTAATATAATTTACACTTAATGCATATGTGATTGGAACCTATCCAGGGTTTGCTCCTGCACACAGCCACCCACACTGTCTTATACAGGTGAATTTAAAATCATTCATTGGCTAAAAATGTAATTTTTGGAACAGGGAGGGCTTACCAGACTGAGATTCAACCCGAAATCAATGGAGCTATGGTGCAGCAGAGCTAAGAAATCTGCTTCTGTGCTGTCCTGTAAGGTGTTTTTAAAAGTCATTCTCCCTACCAATGTACTCACATTATTTTATACAGAAATACCTATCTTTGATGATGCTTTAAGTAAAAAAAAATAAAAATAAACAAAGCATTGCTGAATTTGGTGCAAATCTAGAGTGTGCTTCCTGAAATTTATATGGAACCAATCACACTAACGTCAAAAATGATATTAAAATGGCATGTTTAACTATAAATCATACAGGGAAGAGTTAAAGTCCAGGAAAACATGAAACACAAAAAAGCCTACTGCTCTCTAGATATTCCTGAATTGATATTGAATCCCTCACTAATGTGGAATGCCTGAAGTACCACAAATGCATTCCCTCTAATTTCTGCTCCTCCCATCAATGGGCCTTTGCCCTAACTTACCTTTCAAATGTTAACTCTCTAGTTCAGTGGTAAGGTTGTGTCCTCCTTTATTCCCAAGACTGGAATTTTTTCTAGGTGCCAGGAAAACATTTTTGATGTGTTTAATTTGCCTTGCACTTGGTTTTATCTTTTACTAATACTGTCTTTATCACTTATTGTTAACTTTAATTTTAGTGACTTCACTGCAATAGGTGGTATGGTGTCTCTGGGAATAGGGATTATTATTGGTTTGAATCCTGCAAATGCCTGAAATGATTCCCCTTCATTGGGCCCTTGAGCAAGGGCCTTTACCTTCAATTGCTCCGTCCTGGGTATGATGTTAACCTGTAGCCAGCCGTGCAAGCAGGTTCTCAACTTACCTGTAAAACTTGGTGTCAGTGACAGGATTGGCACTCCAGCCACTATAAAAAACCCTCACACTGTTCCACTCCATTCTAACTAGTATGGTGCTGACGTGTCACCCACTGCATGGCTGTGCTCAGGTCCTAATTTGGGATCCTGAGGAGGCTTATCATGTGGTGGGTGTAGCTAATACTCTGTATCACTACATGCTCCCAAACTCTCCTTCTCACTGCAACAATACTTTCAGCATGGGTGACTCTATTTTGGAGCTATGCATTGCTTTGCTAGGCACACGATACACATTATTTGGCACATGGTGCATTTCCGCCAGCATTATGCACAATATAAAGAATGTCATAATTTTATACTAAAACTTTTAAGGGGAATACCTGATAGAAAATATTTAAGGGAAAGGTTTCTGGTCAATCTTTGCTTCATTTTCACTTTATGTTTTTCCCCTTCAACTTTAAGGATTGATCTTACCTTCTTATATACCAACCCTCTGATTACTCTTTAAGATTCCTGTCAGTTTATTTACACACTAGCAAAATACCCGTGCTTCGTAACGGCAAAGTACTGCCTTAAAATTTTTATTAAGAAGAAAAGTAAACCTTTTTAAACTGAGGGAAAATATACCAATAATTATTTGTTAAGGATCTCTTTTATGCCACGTTGTCAGTTTGGCCCTCCGGTTGTAATATGACCAAACTGTGCGCTGAGCTTACTCTGGAGCATGTAACGTACAGTTTGCCATGTGAAAAGCAATCTTGCCTGAAATCTCACAGCTTGGATTGCTGCTGTCATAATCGGTTTGAGTTTCATGGTTTGTTTCAATTACGTTAGTATTTGCAGGACTTATTGTGTTGAAGTGACATTCGGCATCTGTCAAGCGTTGTAAGCATACTACTGGTTTCATTGATAACTTTGCATCCAGCTTTTGAGATTTTAAACATTCATAAGCATCAAAGTGTCCACTACTCAAATCGTCACCTGTGAATCTAAGATGTTTAAGAGGCATTGGCGGTTGTCCAAAGGTGTAAAATATTTGGCCATTTCGGTACACTTGAAAGTGACAACCGAACAATTCAGCGGCAGCCATCAACTCACATGCAGCGCTTAAGCATTTCATTCTTATAGTGCTCCTGTGTAGTATAATTATCTCCTGTACCGTCATCAGTCCACACCTTGAACCTGTCCTAGTCATTCAATACATAAGACACAATGTTCCTCTGGATATCAAGAGTGAGCCTGATATGGCCGTGCAATATGTAATACAGAGAATGGAAAAGGCAGGCACCATCTCCAGGCATGGAAACCACTTGGTAAGTGACAGTTCTTTGATCGATGGTGATCACCTCGATAGACATGTTAATGGGGGTATGGTTGGAACAATAAAGGAAATGGGTACCTGAACAATGTTAAGTAAGTCTAAAATACCTATACAATAACTATAATCATAATAAACGAACAATAAAACAGCGAAGAAGCCGTGGATTAAATAAAAAGGCTGCAGTTATCAGCAGGGAGATGTGAATACCGTGGTGAAGTAAGTAAGGGAATGAAGAGACTGGAGAGATGGACGGCCTTATATAGGCATACAGCAAACAACGTGGGAGGCGTGGGGATGGGTGACCCAACATCGCCTCACACGGCAATGGAGCTGCAGGCTATGGACGTATATATGTACGTAAGTAGGATTCAGTTAGTGTTACAAAATTTCTTGAAGATAGGCCCATAGGTAACAAAGACCGTTGGAAAGTTCAATATGACGGCCGACAGTGGTGTCATACCACCGAAATAAGTATGTACATCAGTTTCGGTTAGCGCAGGGAAGCCGCCTACCAAATTTCGTGAAGATGGGGCCATAAATAAGAAAGTTTAACATGGCGGATGTTGTCGACCGTTATGACCATTATGCATAGAATTTCTAAATGAAACCTGCTTAACTTTTGTAAGTAAGCTGTAAGGAATGAGCCTACCAAATTTCAGCCTTCTACCTACACGGGAAGTTGGAGAATTAGTGATGAGTGAGTTAGTGAGGGCAACAAAGACCGTTGGAAAGTTCAATATGGCGGCCGACAGTGGCTTCATACCACCGAAATAAGTACGTACATCGGTTTCGGTTAGTGCAGGGAAGCCACCAACAAAATTTTCATGAAGATGGGGCCATAAATAAGAAAGTTTAATATGGCGGACGTTGTCGACCATTATGACCGTTACGTGTAGAATTTCGAAATGAAACCTGCTTAACTTTTGTAAGTAACCTGTAAGGAATGAGCCTGCCAAACTTCAGTCTTCTACCTACACGGGAAGTTGGAGAATTAGTGATGAGTCAGTCAGTCAGTCAGTGAGTGAGTCAGTGAGGGCTTTGCCTTTTATTAGTATAGAAAACTCAATGTCTGCCACCAGTTTTAATCAGCCTAATAGGATTTTGGGCTTATCAATAATGGCACAGGACAGGGCTACATTATGCTGCAGATCTCCAGCAATGAATAGTAACCACAATTGCAGTAACAGGAAAAGATCTGCAAATGCCAGTGTGAGAACAAGGAAGCAGACCAACATAAATACGTTCGGGAACTATCTACATGTGACAGAAAGCCTCAATGGCGATCCTATGGGATGGATGCTTCGATGTGGTTAAGCAAAATGCCGACATACAGATGCAATCGTGGTGCTTTTATATTAAAGCGTTGCATATTCCTAATCGTAATGACACGATACATTTTAAAAGTCTCACATACCATCTTTTGTGCCGTCTATTTTTTTTTTTTTTGCAACTTCACATCGGCAACATAATGTATAGTGCTGTATTTGAGCCACTGAGAAAAAAATAAAAGACACAGTGAAAACGTGTATTTTGTGATTAAAGTGGAAATTTTGGCTTTAATTTCGAAATGTCCACTTTAACCTCGTAGTTTACTTTATTATTAAAGCAGACCATCGTAAACGTCATCCCAGTTTTAATCGCTACAAGCTTCTTGGACCTGACAGCAGGTAAAGTAAAAAAAAAAATAGACGGCACAAAAGATGGTATGTGAGACTTTTAAAATGTTACGTGTCATTACGATCTGGAATATGCGACGCTTGAATATAAAAGCACCACGAATGCATCTGTATGCCGGCATTTTGCTTCACTACTTTGAACCATTCATCAAACAGCAAAGCGCTCACATCGATCCCCGAAGGATCTCCATAGAGGCTTGCTGTCATATTTAGATAGTAAACAGAGATTCTGGCATCACGTTCCGACTTTTAGCACACTGCGCCCCCCGACTTTTTGCTGGTACTGCAACTCGCGCACGCGTCGCGTTAATTTCTGAGGACCTGCTCAGAAGATGCGTGAAATGAACGCTGGGAACGCATGGCAGCCATGATGCGGGCACGTACGCATTCTGAGCGTGAAGTATAAATCGGCCCTTAGCCTGGCGAATTCCTATTGGCAGGCTATTCCAGATTTTAGGTGCATAACAGCAGAAGGCCGCCTCACCACTTCTTTTAAGTTTTGTTCTTGGAATTCTAAGGAGATATTCATTTGAGGATCTAAGGTTACGATTTGGAATATAACGTGTCAGACATTCCGATATATAAGATGGGGCGAGATTATTTAAGGCTTTATAAACTATAAGCAGAATTTTAAAGTCAATCCTGAATGACACAGGTAACCAGTGTAGTGACATCAAAACTGGAGAAATGTGCTCGGATTTTTTTTTCCTAGTTCGGATTCTAGCAGCTGCATTCTGCACTCGTTGCAAATGATTTATGTATTTTTTGGGTAGACCTGAGAGGAGTGCGTTACAGTAATCTAGTCAACTGAAAACAAATGCGTGAACTAATTTCTCAGCATCTTTCAGTGATATAAGAGGTCTAACTTTAGCAATGTTTCTTAAGTGAAAAAATGCTGTCCTAGTGATCTGATTAATATGCGATTTAAAATTCAGATTACAGTCAACAATTACCCAACAATTGAAGAATCAATTGAAGAATTGAACAACAATTGAAGAATCCGTACCATATGTTTGAAGTGCTGAAGCAGCCGACAGATGATCATTGTCACCATACTCTGAAATCCAGCTCTTCATAAGATCTCAGTATGGGGAACTTTGTCTCACCACATCTTCCCTAAAATCTTTTGCAGGCAGTGACTATGCATGGCCTCAAGAAGTTTATCTAATGGTCATAAAGGGTCCCAGTCTTACAGGCATACAGCCTGGTGGAGACATACGTAGTATGGTATACAGCAATTTTTGTGGATAGGCAAAAATTTTGATCTGAAAATGCCTGTTGTTGAAAACGTCTCAAGGATGAAGATGCACAAATGAGTCTATTTTGAATCGCACACAATAAAAGTGGTTCAAAGATTATCTGAAGAAATCCTTGAAATTATGTAACATCTCATCAGAAGGAGAAACTCACAGCAGATTGTAAAATATGAAAAACTATCTGTGAAAATGGCATAATGTATTTTGAGAGCACAAGAACACAACTTTCTAAGAAGTATTAAAGGCAAATTAACTAGCAATGGCTGAATCCACTGATGAGCCCAACTTTTCAGTTTCACCATAGTCTACGAATGTGTAGAAGTTGCAGTTTGTTCAGCTAAATTTTCTCACATCATGAAAGAGTGGATAGACAATGCTGTGATTGCATTGTTGATGAACTGCCATAAGTAAGCAAAGTGAGCAACTCAGAAGATAACTGAGTCTGGAACGGTGAGAAGAATTATTGGCAAAGGCTCAGATACTGGAAAAATGTGTTTAAAGGGAAAGGGTTATTCCATTAATTAGTGGTGGGTAAGTGGATTAACTATTTCACCAGTTTTTATACAGGGTAAAGATTCATTTGCACACAGAATACTTGGTTTCTGGGTGCAAAAAGCTGCTATATGGGATTCAAAATAAATACATTGAAAAAACACTGGTAGCAAATAATTACTATAAACAAAGACATCAGTAGTATGGTAGAGCTTGATACAACTGCTTGGTAACCTCGTGTTTCCAAAACAGCATATTTTTATGACATTTCCTGCTGCTAATCTGTCTTTTTTGGGACTTAATCCTGATTTTTTTTGCCGAGTATGGATGTAACCATTATGACAGCCAGACAGTCTATTTCTCCCTAACCCTAACTCTTTCTCCTGTCTTTCTATACCTGCTCGTGTTTTAGAGATTAGTGTAATGGCCAGTGCTGCTGCCTCATAGATTCCAATCCCAGCCCATTTACTATGATTATAGAGTTGACATTGGCTCCCTGCTTCTTTATGGACTTTCTGAGGGTACTTTGGTTCACCTGAACATGTGTTTTTTTCATTTGGTAACTTTGAATTGGCCCTGTATGTGTGAGTTGTTGTTGTGTGTGTGGGTGTGTGAGAGAGTGTGCCCTGCAGTGAACTGGTGCCACTTTCAGGGCTGACTCCTGGCTTCAGCCCAATGTTACCCCTTCAAGCCATGTGACACAAAACTGGATTAAGTCAATTTGATAATGAAAGAAAATATAAATAGTCACAAGATGGCTTTATGATATATTACTTCAGTTTAAATTCACTACAATTATATCTATACAGTATAACTAAAACTATAAGATATTTTTTAAATATTATAACTATGTTATTTTGCTGTACAAAAATCCACTGAAATACAAATAGTAAATACAGTTTACCAAATACCAAAAATATTTTCCATTATTGTAACCATGACCTACAATTTACATATCTATCAATGCTAATGGTAAAATATTTCATATTCTCTGTATCTGCCACTCACACTTCTGCTTTGTGGTAAAAATTGCATATTATTTTCCACTGTCAACTGAATCAGCCTGTGGTGTTCAACCACTGGTGGTCCACAGTCTCCTTTTAGGTGGTCTTTGGAAATTTTGTGATCATTACAGAAAGGAAACTGTTGACTTCTTTATAGACCCCATTGCAAAACTGAAATCTGAAACTTTTCATCTCAGCAGCGGAACCAGGAAGAAATTAAAATATTTGTTCAAGCAGAAAGGCCCATTTTCTGCATTATATAACTTTTCTGTGTTCGAATATTTGGCAAAGACACTTTGACAGAAAAAAATGACTGCTTTAACCAGCTGATGCAGTTTAACTTGATTTTTTTATAGCAAGCTTTTCTTAGCAGTGGCTTAAGACATGCATGTTTACACATCATGTCCTTGTTTTATTTCATATTTGCTTCATTACATAGGTCACATGATAATTTTTTCTAAATTCTCAGAGGTTCAACACTATCATGTAAGCTTATTTTGAGCCCTGATAGGAAATGAGAAGTAATATATAAAGAAAAGAGTAGGTTGGGGAACTGTGATTTTATTCTATAGAATGAGCACAGGAATCATCCATTGAAAACAGTAAAGAGTTACAAGGCTAGGAATGCTAAAGGTTTAGGCACAAACACTGGATCTCAATCAGATTGATAGAAGTGGCTGCCTTCTAAAAGTGCTGTATAGTTTTAAGTGACAACTAACAGTGTCCAGTGGCTCAGTTTTAGAACAAAGGGTGGCATCACCAAGAAAAAGAAAAGTAAAATGTCATGACATAGAAGGCAGTGAGCCAAGAAAAAAGATATCTGCTGCCATCCAGAAATTGTTTGTAATTAATGCACATTACATTTTTCTGTTTTGTGATAACCAAAGTTGTGTGTGCTCATAATAGCTCATATACATTGTGGAATGAGCCCCGGACACAGACAGACGGACATCGTTTTGTCACCCAACACACACATTTATTTACAATAATATTTACAGTTCAGTGCACAACCCAGTGCCTCCAGCACTAATCCCCCAAAGTCCAGTCCTCTCTCTCCAGTACCTGCCTTCTCCCGCCCGACTCCAGTCATCATATAGAGGGAGGCGGCCCCTTTTATACATGCCCTGATGGGTTCCAGGTGCTTCCCGACACTCCTCCGCCAACACTCTCCTGTGTGGTGGAAGTGCCAGCTGCGCACCCGGAAGCCCGGGTGTGGCGGAAGTGCTGAAGTTCAGGGCTCTCCAGGCACCGGGGCACCCCCTGGCGGTGACCACAGGCCCCTACAGGGTTGTGCTTCCAAGCCATGCACCCGTGGTCCCCAATGCAACCAGGGCGGTCTCCCCCTCATGGTCTGGAGGAGACGCAAACTCTCCTCTGGTCCTCTTGGGTGTCCCGGCTGGGTACCACCTGGGGGCCGCATGCCACAGTACCCAACCACATACTGAGACCCCTAGGGGCCAGTGGCACGTCCTGTGAGGGCAGGTCTTCCTCGGCGGGAAGCCGACACGCTCCAGTCCAGGCTCCGGTCCTGCAAAACATAAAACAGAACAAGGGGTGGAGACGTTGCCCTGACGGCGCCACTCGGTGTCTCTTTGCCTTAAATAGGGGCAACGCTCCCCCCTCTGACTGGCACCCCAGTGCTGCAACCTTGGCACCCGTTTCGAGACCTCCGTGTCCCCCGTGCTGGGACATTGGACGGGACCGCACACGCCCCGGTCACCTCAGCCGGCTGTGGGGTTTCCCTCTGCCCCTTCAGAGGGCGGCCCTTCTCTGGACGTGAGTGTCCTGCCTCACGTCCTCCCTTATCGGAGAAATCGGCATTCTTCTCTCAATTCCTCCTTTTCCTCTGGGACGCCATGACGGTCTGGGTCTGCCTATGGCAAAAGCACAGCCCCTGATCCATCTGCTTCCCTGTAGAACGACACGAAGCTGCGCCTGGCTCGGGGTGGAGGGCACTAGAACCTGGGGCACACATCAGCCCGCATCCTGCCAGCCCCTTCGCTTTCTCTCCCCTCACCATGCGCGCAGCACCCGCCGCAGCGTCCACTGTCAGAGATCCCCCTACTTGGTTCCGTTCACGAGTTTCACAGGCTTTTTCAGTGGGACCTGCCACATGCTTTACGAGGTCGGCTTTACTTATCATCCCCGCTGTACCACTCCGGTCGAAGCATCGAGTGTCGCGCCATTCCGTCCGTGCATGTAGCGCCTGCCCTGATGCGACTGCCTTCCCCTCCGGCTTCTGCACCTCTGCATGGAGGGCACACAGCTCCTGTGGAAGCGACTCTACAGACAGTAGGCAAACCTCCAGCGCCCGCAGAGCCTCTGACAAACACAGAAAGCCAGCCGACACTGAGCTTACCTGTCCGTCAGCGTCACCCGCCACCTACTTCCTGTGGGCCTTTTCCTCTGACCCAATCGGGTCTCTTTCTGGCACGAGATGGACATTCCTTGGTCCCGCCTCTGTCAGTCATTGGCAGGCACACAAGACACACCATCCAATCGCGTGCCTGTCATGGGGAGGGACTTCCGGTCCGCGGCCATCTTGTCTCCCCCACTCCAGGTGCGGTGGCTTGCCCCCGGGCAACCTCACAGCTGCCGCGGCCCTTTCAAACTGCAGCAACTCTGTCCTTGCAGCGTCTTTTGCTGCCGCCTCCGCACTGACTACAGCACGTGGACTGGCATGCCCCTGCAACGGATGTGGAACCAGGCAGTCTCTGCCTGCAACATAAAAGGTGAGTCTGACCCCGCAGAGTTGACCGCTGTTGGGCAGGGCACTTAAATCCCGGGTCCCGTCACTCCGAGGTGCCGGCCTCGGCGTGGCTTTTCTTGATGCAATGCTATCCAATTCGTTGTCTGCGACAGCGCATCTGTCAGAGCCCGCTGCACTCCGGCAATGCCTGTTGTAGTACCCCCACACCAGGGGAATATGGCCTTTTTGCAGACCAGTGGCAGTCCGTGGGGAGAACAACTCCTGCGGGGTTGTGCGTGCGCCGCTCCCACGGCATGTTGTGCCGGGCCATCCACAGACTTATTTAATGATGCAGGTCCCTGCCTTGAACCAGGCAGAGCATTCTGCCGACTACGCCACTGTGGAACGAGCCCTGGACACAGACAGACGGACATCGTTTTGTCACCCAACACACACATTTATTTACAATAATATTTACAGTTCAGTGCACAACCCAGTGCCTCTAGCACTAATCCCCCAAAGTCCAGTCCTCTACCTCCAGTACCTGCCTTCTTCAGGCTGCCTCCACTCCTCTCCAGCAAGACTCTTGTCCACTTCCGTCGACACTTCCTGACTCCAGTCATCACCCCTACAGGGTTGCGCTTCCAAGCCCTGCACCCTTGGCCCCCAATGCAAACAGGGTGGTCGCCCCTCGTGGTCTGGAGGAGGCATAAGCCCTCCTCCGGTCCTCTTGCGCGTCCCAGCTGGGTACCACCCCCAATCGCATGCCACAACGTATATTTTGTAATCATTTTTGAAATGATAATTTTATTTTAGGGACGCTTGGCTCAAAATATTTTGCAACATGCCAGCTAGCCAAGCACCAAACAGCTGCATTTTGTTGCAGGTGCTTTTAAACCTGCTGCCTGAAGATGAATGGACAGTAAATAAAAGGGCATATTTGGTGTGCAGCCTCTGGTCTTTAGCTGGAGTTTGAGAGGATTACCACAGAGAGGACTATCAACAAACTGGAAGAGAATTTAAGGTAACCAGAGATAAAAGAAAGGAAGGTAAGACAAAGAAGGATGAAGGAGTTAGAGGAAAAGGCAAAAGAGGTTGCAAGTATCCTATTATAAAATCCAGTTTGTCTTGTACTTCATTCTGGTGCTTGTCACAGTATACTGCTGTATATACACATTAATTATAAGAACCAATCTTAGAAAGTTAAAGTTTTGAGTTAAACTCATATTAATGTTTGCTTAATTTGAATAGAACATACCTTTTTTTCTTAGTCATAACTTATGGTATAGTCTTTTCCCCCTATAAGTTAGCAAGAGATAGAACCTTCTTACTATAATTGAGATACCGTGTGATAATAAGCTTAGTAAAGAGGGACTTGAAAGACCCATTTTCAAGTTAGAAATGGGATAAGCATACAGTTTTCTGACCGTTTTGAAATGGTTTAGAAATGTTAAGTAAATAGTAACGATTTGAGATGTAACAAGATGAGCTTAGAACTGAGCTTTTCTTAACAAGAATTTTTCCCTTTTTTTTTACTATTTTAATTTTCCTTTTGTGTGAACTGTTTTACTTTAAAACTTAACTAAACTTTTAAAAAACGAAGATATTTTGTCTGTGGAATCATTTCTGCGCGTCTGGCTTTTGTTGAATTCCATTTTTTGAGTTGAAGCTGCTGGACTTTGGTAATTTTGAGAAAACGCAGCTACATTTTCAGTGTAAACAAAATACAAAAAAATAGTTTTGTATATGGTATAGTTACAGATGAATGAACGAGCTAGAGATGCTCAGTTCTTCTCCAAATTAAAACAGTTCTTTAATGGAAGTTAGTTTTGCTGATTTGGTGACATCATCAGGAAGCACAATTGCCTTTGTATTAACGTCATGTGTCTTGGATGCCATTTTGTGTTAAAACAGGTGAGATGGAGTGTTTTCTTGTGTGAGCTGTGGTTTAGTTAAGAAAGCTAAACTGCAGTAGTTATAATAAAGCTTCACAATACAAAAGCTAAATACTACAGTGCCTCCTGAAAGTATTTTAATCTCTTCACTTTATTTGTTGCAGCCTTCTGATAAAACTGTTTAAATTATTTTTTTCCCTCATCAAACAGCGCTCAATACACCAGAATCGCAAAGCTAAAAACAAGATTTTAGAAATCGCTGCAAAATTATTAAAAGTAAGAAACTGAAAGCCTTCATGGACATAAGTATTCAAACCTTTTACTATGGCACATACAATTTGTCTTAGGTGCATCCCATTCTATAGATCATTATTGAGATGTTTCTGCACCTTGTTTGGAGTCCACCCGTAGTAAATTCAGGTGATTACATACGATGGGAAAAGGCACACATCTGTCTACTATATATAAGGTCCCACAGTAAACAGGAAATGTTGACTCAAAATATGCATTCATTACTGATTTGATAGTCCTTAGGCTTAAAAGTGTCCTTAGAATGAATAATCAGTTTAATAAAATGGATGGATGGATAATTAGGTTAACCTTGAAAACAAGTATATCTTAATTTGAAGAAGTATATAATTCCCAGTTTTCAATGTTAGAATAGAGTTAATGAGTTAGAATTGCCATGAAAATCACTGCAACACATTCTAACAAGGCTAGTTAAAAACGTTTGCATGTGTAAAGAGACCTTATAAATAGACAATGTTAAAAGAGAGACTTCAGGAAATAATGAATTACCTAAGGGATATAAGAAGAAAACAGGTATGCCTGGAGGAAAACCACACAGACCTGGAAAAACATGCAAATTTCATTCAAAAGGTAGCCAAAGTTCAGTCATTTAATTATTCATTCAATCATTTTATCATTCCAGATACTTCACCTCAGTAAAACCACAGAAATTCTGCCTCTCTTTAATTTGTGTTTTTGAAATACACTCTCTATTTCCCCATGTCAACAGCACCTTAGCAACACTCACTTTGGATCTGAAGGTTGATTGTTTAGGGCTGGGTAAAGTAATAAACAAAAATTCTGTAACCTTGGCATACGATAATAACTGAAATAAAAATGTGTTTCTTTATTATGGATCGGTCAAAAAAATGACAGGTTATTTTCAGCACTCTGGGGGTTTCTGTCATCATCTTTAGTACTGCTTATTTATTTGTTATTTGTTATTTTTCTATACTTAGTTTTTTTTTCTTAGTTTTTTGTTTTGTATTTATCATGTCATGCATTAATGATGTACTTAGTATGTGGTATGTGTATTTGTTACCATGCTCTAGGATTCACTTTTATGTTGATATAATTTATTTTTTCATTCTATTCTTTTATGATTACAGCAGTGACATTATCATAGTACCATTTTGGTATAGCTGAACACCTCCATTTTCTACTAGTTTTTGTTTATAATGATGGCATCTGTCACTGTCCAAATAACTGCCTGCGTCATGATGACACAACATCATTTTGAGATGACTGTAAAAGTTGCTGGTGTGGTAACAAAGGCATCCAAAATTTGGATTAAATCAAAATTTTATTTAGCTTCTCTGAACAATGCATAATTAGGAATAATGATATCTAATTATGGTTATATCCTTTTTGCAATGTTATTTTCTCAACTTTGATTTTTGTCTTTATTTGTCTCTTCTAGTTTATTCAACTCTTGTTTGTCTCCTGCCCATGATTAGTCTACTCCTTTGTCTGCATTTCATTTTTCAGTTTTTTATTCGCTCCAATCCTTTTGGCACTCAGCTACTATGTTATAGCATGATTTCATCCCTTTTATTTTTACTTGTTTATTTGATTGTTTTTTAAGTATTCATTTGTAAACTATGTTTCTAAAGATGATTTAGTCTTTCTCCTTTTTGAACTTTAGTATACTTTACTAATATTCTGTGCATTTATGTTTGTGTATATAGTATGTGGGGTGGCCTCGCAGTTAGGAGACCCGGAATCGCTTCCCAGGCCCTCCTTGCGTGGAGTTTGCATGTTCTTTCTGTGTCAGCCTGGGTTTCCTCTGGATACTCCGGTTTCCTCCCACAGTCCAAAGACATGCAGGTTAGGTGCATTGGTGATCCTAAATTGTGCTTGGTGTGTGTGTGTGTGTGTGCCCCCTGCAGTGGGCTTGTGCCTTGCCCACGTTTTGTTTCCTGCCTTGCACCCTTTGTTGGCTGGGATTGGCTCCAGCAGACCCCTGTGACCCTGTAGTTAGGATATAGCAGGTTGGATAGTGGATGGATGGATGGATATATAGTATGTATTTAGTTGATGTTTGTTATAATCCTTGTACTTTGTGTGTTGAGCCTAAGGGGATGGGAACTCCAGGGACTGTCCCCTTGCCTTATATAAGCTAGGAGAAAACATAGAGCTGGTACTGTGACGTTAATTCATTCATTCAAGCTCTTTTAGTGTTTGGCTCTGTCTTTCTTGCTTTCAGCTTCTGGATTTTAGAAGTTATCTTTTTCGTTGTTTGGCTTATGGACTCATGCTCTTATTTTGGATTTGATGAAGGGTTTTGAATTTGGAATTTGTTCTTTGTGAGTTGTTTCTTTGAGACAACCTTTTTCATTTTTGAATACTCTTATGATTGACATTTTTTAATACTGTGTATCTAAAGCATAGTTATTACTAGGAAACTTTCTATGTTGTGTAGGACTGAGGTTTTAATGAGTCCCTCTCCATTTTTGACATTATTTTCAGAAATGTAAGCCTTAACCCTTGTTCTGGGCCAGTATAGACTGCAAGCCTGCTTCTTCACGGCACGGGGGCACAGTGGGTAGCGCTGCTGCCTCACAGTTAGGAGACCTAGGATCGCTTCCCGGGTCCTCCCTGCGTGGAGTTTGCATGTTCTCCCCGTGTCTGTGTAGGTTTCCTCTGGGTGCTCCGCTTTCCTCCCACAGTCCAACAACATGCAGGGTTGGTGCATTGGCAATCCTAAATTGTCCCTAGTGTGTGTGTGTGTGTCCTGCAGTGGGCTGGCTCCCTGCCCGGGATTTGCTCCTGCCTTGTTGGCTGGGATTGGCTCCAGGAGAACCCCGCGACCCAGTGTTAGGATATAGCGGGTTGGATAATGACTGACTGACTGACTGACTGAATTCTAGCATATTAGTGAAATGCCTGTGAAACCCCAAAGTTATTGTTCCTTAACACACCTTTACTAGACTAGTACTTTTTTGTTTTATAGGCTTGCATTAATTCTTTTGAATATAATACAACTTAGCCTAACTAGACTATAATTTCCCATATCAATGCAATCTTCTTTTATGTTACATGTTACCTAACCTTATGTCCTTACATTTCTGAGGTACCCTCCATATTTTATGGAGGTTGTGTCCATAAAATATGTTTTGAAGATCTTTAAATATAATTGCTAACCCATTTCAGAACTCTTGGAAAAAATGTTAAAATACCTAGATGATTTATCGATTTTAAGTTTCTTTAATGATTGTTGTGAAAAAATGAACAAGACCTTGTCATTTTTTGTGAATTTCTATGAATTTTAAGGTTGATTATTACCCAGTGCTCAATGCTTCCACATTATAAAATGTTTAGATTAGATTCTTCTAAACTAAGTACAAACACTTCATTATCTGGAGGTTGAGTAACCACAGTGGCATAGCTAGAAGAGTGTTTGTATGGATTTAAATCACTAATGAGATTACTTTTATTAAATGTTATACTGTAAAAATGTTTAATATAAATCACCTTAAACACATACCCAGGTCTCATACAAATATCAGATTGTGATTCAGTCCTCACCAAAAATAAACCCTATTTACACTGAATTAAAAAGTATCATGTGAAATAAAAATCACTGTTTCATTTTAATTGTATTGATTTTAAATTTAATTATATTGATTTTATACTTGCTTGAATCTTATATTGGCATTATCAGCACCATTATGTGTGTTTTGATTACCACTGTTTCCAACCACCATTGTTAGGATGCTTTGCCCAGTTGTTAGGGGAGTGTCCCCTGAGGCCATGCCTGCCATGTTGTGACACAATAAGTTTAAAGGTAGGCATTTGAAAGGTTTCCCTATCTGAGACTGTGGGTAACAAACCCTTTTTTCCTCACTGTTGTTTGAGCTCTTCTCCCAGTTTTCCTTTTTGAACTTTGAACTTAAAGGCTGTCAGTTCAATTCCTGCTCCTGACTCACTGTAAGAACCTAAGCAAGTCTCTTAATTTGTCCTCCAGCTGTAACAAAAATGCAGTAAATGGTAACAATTGCAATGATGATGGATTTTTAAAGTCCTGTTAACATTAGACCTATTTAAAGACATTATGCTATTGAGGCAGAGAGTGATCTTATCTGTTTATGGTATGCAACTGATGTATTCTATTGAGGAGATTTAGATACTTCACAGAGCTGGACCAAGCACTGAATCTTGAGACAAACTACGTGTGTGAGTCTGCAGAGATGCATTTTACAAACAATGTACACCCAAAAAAGGCAAGATAACACCCTGAAATAAATTTCAAGAAGATGCATGGGCTTGATTTATAAAGCAAACTACATCTGGTAAGAGAATTTATTTGTATTGGTATTATACACAAATCAATCCAGGTTTGGTTTAACTGTTTCCCACGTCCCCTTGAGTGATCCACCACTCTCACTACAATATTGCCTTTCAAAGAGCACATCATCAGGTGTAGTTTCATCTGAATTCCTGTAATTCATGAGAATATGAGATCAACCTATTTACTTATTTAGATTAATTTATAAAAACGTACTAACAATAACATAAAAAAGAAATGATCTGTCCCTTGTCAGGGATGCCAGGGGCAACGACTCGGCCGGGACGCCGTGAGGGACCGGAAGAGGGTCAAAGCCCTGGATCACATGGGGCCGCCTTCCTGGTTGCTCTGGGGGCCACGGGTACAGGGCATGGAAGTTCCACCCTGTAGGGGCCCGTGGTCACTGCCAGGAGGCACCTCAATGCCTTGGGGACCTGTTACCCTAGCACTTCTGCCACACCAGGAAGTGCTGGGGGGAAGATTTAGGACGGCACCCGGAGAGCTGCCGGGAGGACAGCCGGCATTTCCGCCACGCTGGGGCGTGGCCAAGGGAGGAATGCCGGGAACACCTGGGGCTCATCTGGGGACTGCATAAAAGGGGCCGTCTCCATTCATTCAGCGCTGGAGTCGGGTGGAGGCAGGACAAGGCAAGAGAAGAGAGAGTGGAGGCGGCCCGAAGAGAGGCATTTGTGTGGCCAGGACTGAGACTTTGGGGTTTGTGACTTGACTTTGTTTGTAAATAATTGTGTTAATAAACGTGTGGTGGTGATTACAACATGTCCGCCTGTCTGTGTCCGGGTTAGCTCCACACCCTTCATTAGATTAGATCAGATTAGATAAACTTTATTAATCCCATGGGGAAATTCAAATGCATACACAGCAGGAGAAACATGAAATAACAAAAATACAAACTCCCAGGACCGATTATGCAACAAATCAATCAATTGATAAAAAGATAAATAATGAAATAAATAAAAATAAACGTAACGGGTACATTGAGTGGAAGCATTGAATTGCCTGACAGCAGTAGGCAGAAAAGACCACCAGAGATGTTTCTTAGCACACACACGGCTATAAAAGTCCTGTTCATCTAACATGTTGAAAGAAATATCAACTACATACCGTTTTTAGTTATTCCTTTCAATAATTTTATCACACTTCTACTTACAAATATGAAATTAACTTTGCTGAAGATGAAAAGATACATCTGTTTTCTCAACCCTCTTACCCCACAGCCCAGGACAATTGGACTTTCTCTTGTCCTACTGTTAACAAGAAGACTAAAACTGCATATTGTACTTTAGATGGGGTTCTGCCGGTATTTACACAGCTTAAGCATAAACTTTCTTGAATTGCACTCCACAGAGTGTGCTGTCTGACTGTCATCTGAGCCCATAATTGCAATTTGGATGCTTCATACAAAATATATACTCATCTGGATAAATTTGAATTAGCATTAAACACTTTGGACGCTACATGTCCCTTATGTGGCAGGCATAACACGCAAGAAGTCAATAAAGATTTCACCTTCTTTCAGGAAAGTAGTTTATTTATGCATTTATTTAACTTTTGCTGCGGAGGGGTGTTGCCCTACCCGGGGTTTGTTTCCTGCCTTGCACCCTGTGTTGGCTGAGATTGGCTTCAGCTGACCCCCGTGACCTTGTAGTTAGGATATAGTGGGTTGGATAATGGACAGATGGATGGATTTAACTTTTGTCCTTTTGTTGCAGCTTAGGCCAGATTTACATAGGGATAAACTTTAGCTGGTTAGGATGGGATGAACATGGCACTTGCAAAGCATGGTTTAAGGACACGTATGAAGTGGAACACTATAACTCCATAATGAATTTTGTCACTTCCTTATTGAAAACATGCTAATTCATAAAGGATTTTGAAATTCTTCTGCTTCCTACCCCTTTATTGATCCAGTCAATCATTAAATAGATGTTGTGTACTGTTATAAAATTTTGTTCTCTTTTGTGTTTTCTTATTTTGTATTTTCTTGATAATCATTCAAATATCTTAAGGATTTTGACTTTTTATAAATCACTTTTAACAAAGGCATGTCCTAAATAACAATAATGGTGGCTAACTGCTTGCCATTTAATGCATTCAGATTTTCTATTTGCAAACCATATAAAAACAGTGCACCAGTTTATACTAAACACAGACAGTGGCATTAGATATTGTAATCTTCTGCACCATCCAGAGAAAAGTAGCTGTGAGCAAAAAGAAAATAGTTTCACTGATGATTGGTATGAAATGAATTTCACCAATCACTAGTGGATTTGCCTGGGATTTTTCTGCCTAAACATCTTACAGCTCTGCTATAGATCTATAACATGTAGCTGCTTTAATTAATGGTAGTTTATTAATGCAAAGAGTCTGAAAATATCTTCTACATTAAATAAGATTCAGTATTCAAATGCCATCCTCAAAGTACTTGGGAGTTTAAATATTACACTGTAATGTGACTAATGGCTTTCCTTAGACACTGGAACTAAATTATCACAATGCTCCACACAGTAGCTTACTTTTAAACACAAAAATGGCTCTTTATTTCTTACTGGACAGAAGGCTGTCCATCTCATTTATGAAAAAGTAGCTATCTAATCAAAAATGCAAACAGATGGTTTTCTGATTTTCTGATCTGTATACAGTGGTGATCTGGGAAGTTCTTTCAAGGTACGTAGTAATGTAGCACTGATTTGAACCATATGAAATATGCAGTTTTGAAAATTCGAAAACTTTGATAACAATGTGACAAGTTCCAAAATCTAATATTATACTTATTGCATCTGGTTGCCAGCCATTAAAACTCAAAAGTCATTCTTCAAAAAATGAATTTTCTAAAAGTATACACACAAAAATCCAACTTTGGAGCAGCCCAGTGAATGTATTTTATGATAATACAGGTTGTTGAAAAATATTTTTTTTTTTTTTTTTTTGCTATTCGCAAACATTAAAGCCTATGCATCATTCTTTTTCGTATGCAGTTTCATACACTGTTAATATTTAACAAAATCGTCCTTCCCTATTTTCCTCAGGCTGACATCATATTAGAGAAAGTTCAGTTTGACACATTTATAATTTCCATAGCCTTTGGCATAGAAGAACCTGCCAAATGCTCACCAAAAATTACACTTGTTCAAAGTAGCTGTGGTCTTTTCATAGTACTGTGCTGACTCATAATCCAGCCTTGAGGCACAGCTTGTTTATATAAATGATGAACGAATGGCTATGAGACAATTAACATATTCCACTTGGCGTGTTTGTACCTTTGCAACATGTAATACAGTACATTGTATATAGTTAACTCTTGCCTTTTTCATTTAGGTGATTCCATGTTTTGTTCAGTGTGCATGTTTTCTCTGTTGAGTAACTGTATTATACAAGGGCTTGGTTAACAGATGGAACTTTCAAAGATATTTACACACATTTGCTTCAATTTTTCTGCATCTCCCTTGTTGGCAGAAGAAATCATTATATGTTCATTTATCCACCCATTTTCGTGTCCCAATTATTCCAGATTATCGATTTGAGAAGCTGTAGTTCAAGTTCAAGTTTATTGTCATGTGCACAGTAAGGAAACGTGTTTCCCTGTACAATGAAATTCTTTCTTTGCTGTTCACACCAAATGAAAAAACCAACATATAAAGATAAACATAAATAATAAGTAGCATTTAGATAATAAGTAACAGAGGCAACATAAAGTATAATGTAAAGTATTTGTGTACCTCACCTGAAGAGCCCATTGGGGGAGGGGAGGGGAGTTGTGTGGTCCAGGTATGTGTTTGGCTCCACTCTGTGCTGTTGCTGGATGTCTCAAAGCAGGTGTAGAAAGTGTTGAGATCATTCGGCGGACTGTCTGTGGAGCTGATTGTGCTGGTGGTGGTCCTGTAGTCTGTAGTGTAGCCTACTGCTGTAGGCCCTGCCACATACGTCCAGCAGTGGAATAGAAGCCCTCCAGCTTCTCTCTGTACTGCCTCTTGGCTGCTGTGATTAGTTTTCTTAGTCCATACATCACAGCTTTGTACTCCGTTTCAGTGCCTGATCTAAAAGCAAGAGAGCAGGCACATAGCATGTGGCGTACCTAACTGTTTATCCAGGGCTTCTGGTTGGGGAACTTCCAACCAGCCCTGTATATATATATAAACTGTAAAGAACTTTTATACTGAGATGTGCATATTGTATACAGAAAAAAAATTACATGTACATGTTTGACAGTTATTAGTGTAGTAATGACGCTTCACATGGAGATTGTTATATTAAAAAATAGAGAGTGGAAATTTCACCATTTTGTGACCACATGGTCCCCATCTCCTGCCATGCAGTGCACTACTGCTAACCACAAGGGAAAAAGAAAGCTGTTGTGGTAGCTAATGTCTTTTACAAAATATTTTCTCTCAAGCAGTGTGCTTCAGTCAAAGAGCTGCAAATCCAATCTACTTGTCATACACATGTATATTGTGTATTTCTGAAATGGAGGGAGAGTAATTTCATTTTTTTCTTCAGTGAATGAACAACATATTCAATTAAGAAGAGGTGTTGGGTAAGATGTCATTCCATTCTAAAATATTTTAGAAAATTCATAATGAAACTGCAATAAATTATGGTAAAACACACCATGGTATGCTAAAGTAGATTTTGTAATCACATCCACTATGCTTGTCAATGACTAATAAACCTACAATACAGAA
This sequence comes from Polypterus senegalus, assembly GCF_016835505.1. Lineage (NCBI taxonomy): Eukaryota > Metazoa > Chordata > Cladistia > Polypteriformes > Polypteridae > Polypterus > Polypterus senegalus. Next base: position 53,525,486 of record NC_053158.1, read on the forward strand.
GCAGGAAAAGAACCTTAAAAGAATATTCTACCCAAAATGATTACTTACACCATCTACTTTTTAGTCATGGCAGAGAAAAAATTGTAATCTCATGGTTTCGTGCATAATGGAGAGAAAAATAGTTTACAATATAACAGAAACCAATAGTAACCAATGTAGAACAGCAACAAATTAAATTCTTATCATTTTTTGTAGTTTTATTTTAGATGTTGATGCATTTCAATTACATTGTTATGTTTACCATACAGCCATTTTTTACTCCATTTTTGGTAGCAGCACAGCCATTTTGTGAATTTTCAAGAGTTTTGATGTTAGTGTCTTGACTGTTGTGATCTGTCAGCTCACAAAATACAGGCCTCAAATCAAAAGTCAGATCTGCACTCCAGCACAGGTCTGAACTTTAAAGAGTAGATGTTACCACTTCATGGAGTCTAGCCTTAAACACAAGATGCAGAGGCTCAGAAAAAAAGAAAAAACAAGCAAAACCAATCCAAAACACAATAATAACTTTACAATGAAATCCAGCAGTCAGAAAACAGGGAATCCATAAACAAAATACAAAAGCAAAACTGAATAACAGAAGAATAACCTCAGTGCTGAAGCAGTCATTGCACGGTTTTCTTCTTAAATAGTGTTGAGGCAGTTCCCCAGCTGAACATCAGGTGACTCAACTCCCCTAGGCACAGCATATGGAACACAAATAACATAGTTTAAAGCTGAGCAGTCAGATCCATAACTATAATCAATGAAGAGGAGTGGGGATCCCTCTTGGCGAATGACACCCTCATAATCACATATGAAACTGATGAGACTTTAGGGTCCCTTGGAGATCAGCATACTCACATATTAAACTATGTTCTGGCACCCCTAGGCCAATGCCTACTTGGCATTTGCCTTGACCCGGCCCTGTGTATAACCTCCACACTGACAGTGACTAGGTCTGGATTTAAAGCACAAACTAGTATGCTATCCCTGCATGTGCATATTCAATTTAGATAAATAAAATATTTTTGCAACATAGGTTCAAAGTACCCTGGCCATGCTGACACATTTTTTCCTTGTTGCTAGGTGGCTTTGCTTTGGGGTATTATTAGAACGGTACATCTCCTTCCTGTGTGCTTCTATTTGACTAAACTGGCACTTTTCCATCTGCTTTATTTATACATTTTACAGTATGTATGTGACAGTGCTAAACAAAGCATGTAATTCTGCTGCTGTTTCCGAGGAAGGCTTAAGGAAAACATTTAGAAGTAGTGAGTTTGGGATTAAAAAATTAGTGTCTGCACTCACTTCTAAATTATGGGAGTGAAGCGGCTGAAGTTTCTGGTCTGCAGTTTAAATAATGGGCAGGCAATTGCTAGTGTGGAGTTTGTATGCTCTTCCAGTGCATGTATTTGTGGATTTTCCACTATGTTCTCCAGTTTCGTGTCATACAGGGTGAGTCAAAATTATGTTAACATTTGAATGGCGGAAATAATTTATTCACAAAATCTACTTCATATGTGCACAATGATTTAAAGGAATGTCTCAACCTGTTCGCCATCAAGTTCAACACACAAAAAACAACGAGCAACAGTACCATTTAAAGCCTGGACACACATTTTGCAGGGAATAGATGATACCAGAGTCTGTATTCTGTCCTTCAGGTTTTTGATATCATGAACTTTCCTATTATACGTATGCTTCTTCACCATACCCCATAACCAGAAATCACAGGGTGTCAAATCAGGGGAGTGTGAAGGCCATGGCAATGGTCCACCACAACTTATCCATCGACCTGGAAATGTGTGGTCAAGATAATAATACTCCATTAGTATTAACATAACTTTGACTAACCCTGTATATCAAAGACAGGTTGATTAGCCATTCCAGTTTTGCTGCATTGGACTCACAGCCAGGGGCAATTTTGCTTTCTGGTTAAGCTCTGGCTCTCTGTGATCCAAAGTTTATTTGTAAGAGTATAGAATAGCTTTTTTTTTTAAAGATTATGACACTAATCAAGTGTGTTTTAAAAGACCTACCTAAAATTCTGTTTTTTGAATTTATGTATCAAATTTAAGATCATATACAGGTATTTTAACATAATTCTGTACTATAGATGACTAAACCAAACCATACTTTATTCTTTGTTACTTAGTATTGCAAATTCTTATTTTTATATTTTTCTTTTTTTTTTCTTCATCTTGTAAAAACACTTTGAGCTACATAATTTGTATGAAAATGTGCTATATAAATAAATGTTGTTGTTATTGTTGTTGTTGTACTTATTGTGAATTAAGTGAACTTAAAGACAAGTTAAAAAAACATTTTGATTTTTGAATTTTATTATGATCAAAATTTCATTGTGGTTGCCTGTATGCTGGTAAACCAAATAGAGCTGAGTAGGTTTTCTCCATGGATCTTAGGTTTATGCAGACACCCACAAGTTAAAGCAAATTGGATTTGAGTTCCTGTTGTAAATTGTTCTGTATTTCAGATACAAACCTGGTTACTTTTTGTTATTCTTTACACACATATAGATTACATACACTGTACATATGATAACTTTATGGAAAGAATGTGTTTTCATAAGAACAAATACTTTTCTAAAAGCATTAATGTCTATATTCAAAGTTAAAAAGATTTTCAAGAAATCTTTTTAATTTTACGTGAGGTATTTTGTGAAATGGACATCTTCTCTTCAGTTTTTATTAAAAAAAAAACTATTTTTTGACTTTTGGGTGGATGCCCAATTTTCTTCTGGGGCCTCATTTATAAAGATTGTATTTGTACAAAAAGTAGCTTGAAATGTTTGTACACAACTTCCCATGCAAACATCAGTATTTGTAAAAGAAAACCTGACAGGGAACAGGCATATATATTTACAGCAACTGTGACCCTTGCGTACTATGAAACATTTTGGAGAACGTGGGAAATGATGACATCCTTGATCATAATTCATATCACTGAGCCGTTATTACAGTGTGTGTTGATGTAACATACATATTAACTTCAAAAAAGATGACTGTGATGTATAAAATGTATTTTAGTTCAACGTATTTGCACTGAAGAACATTTTTTTGTTTTTCGTCAGTTTATATGTGCTACATGTTGTAAATTCCCAGGGAACTGGCAGACATGTCAGGAATATCTCAGCCAAGCTTCACTCTGTCATGCTTGCTGTACTGAAAGCCTTTAACCAGCCTAAAAAGTTCAAAATCCAGTTTTCATATAGCGTGGATGCATACACATATAACATAATATGATGTTACCAACCTCAGAAAGCAACTTGCAGCAGTGTCCAGTTTTGTTAACATAATCGCAGCACTTTAATGCAGTCATATTGCAATAGGGGCACCTAGTAAGAATGGCGTTGCTTTTGTTGACCATAAGCAGTTATACTCTATTAACATACAAGTCATCTGTGATGCCAAGATGAGACTGCCTTCCGTCACAACTGCTCTGGCATAATGCAGCATAAAAAGGCATTTCCAATACAGAAGAGCGTTAATATGTTTATCCTCCTCCCATTATGTGAATATTCTGCCAGTGACTAATGATCCGTTTTTTTACCAGAGAACAAACATTTTTTTCTTTTATTTCAGTCATGGTGTAGCTGGATTTCATGGCATTCACATCGGTAGTAACATGTTACCATTGAACATATTTGCATTTGTTGCTGACACCTGTGATTAGGCTACTAAATAAAGGTTCTTTGTGTTCCTTTAATTCAAAGATGCTACTGGATGTGTCATGTCGAAGGTTGCTCTACCAGCCAGTGAAGATCTGCAGCATTGTGACTGCGTATGATTGATTAGCATGGTCCATATATGGGTGTAACCAGGCAGGGTTTGAGAAGCCTTTATGAAAGAACATTTGCAAGATGATTGTGATTTATAAAGAGTACATTGCATAGAAACATGCATACACCAGGTATTATAAATTGGATTTTTTGGTGTATGCATTCTCCTGATTTTTGTCGTGTTTTTGTTTATTCTCCTAGTCATGCGGTTTTATAAATGAGGCCCCTGAGCTTCTAGTTAAAATAGACAGAACTCATTTTCATTGAAAATGTTTATTATGACGTTGTGAAATTTTCATCTGATATGAGCAATACTTACATTAACATATTAACTACACAATAGCTTTTGATTCATCCATCCATCCATTATCCAACCCGCTATATCCTAACTACTGGGTCACGGGGGTATGCTGGAGCCAATCCCAGCCAACACAGGGCGCAACGCAGGAAACAAACCCCGGGCAGGGCGCCAACCCACCACAGGGCACACACACACACACATACCTACACACCAAGCACACATTAGGGACAATTTAGAATCGCCAATGCACCTAATCTGCGTGTCTTTGGACTGTGGGAGGAAACCTTTTGATTAATTTTACTTTTTTTCTACAAATATGGAACTAAAATCCTTGCTGATTATATAATTTACAATTGTTTTATATCAGAAATGCTTTCATTAAAATTCAAGAATCCTGGGTTCACATCATGACCTGGTCATTTTCTATGTTAAGTTTTTCAGGTTCTCTGCTTGTCTGTATGGTCTTTTACCAAGTACTGCAATTTCCTCCCATGTCTTATAAAACTAGAAGTTAGCACAATTTTTTGATTTTAATTTGAAATGATATAGGTGGAATAAGTGTACCCCCCAAAACATTCTAGCACTCCATGCATGTATAGTTTCAGCTAGGATAACTTCTGGTGTCCCCCAGCTCCTCACTATTGGAAGAACTTGGTTTGGAACATGAAGACAGCAGAAGGGCTGAAGGCCAATAAAAGGAACAAGTGACAGCATTGCTTAATGACTTCCAATTCTTCTAAAGAGCACTGACTTCATATCAATGCATTACAGTACCATTATAAATATTTGAATATATTACATTTGTTCAAAGAATGGAAATTCAGAAATGTGAGACATCTGAATATATCATCTTGATTTAAACCATACATACAGGTATTAGAAGAAACATGTAGCACTCTAAAAGGAACATTTTGCAGACTACTATATAGCATTAAGTCTGATTTAATTTAATAACTTGCTTATGTTAAAACCATTAGAATTTAAAGACCCATTGTCTGATTTTTCAAGATGAAAATTAAAAATTGGAATACATATAGACAGCATTAACTTTAAGGAAATAAAGAAATGTAAAAAAAATACATTGATCCAGTAGATGGTAGTAAAAAGCCTAGTTTGTTTAAAAGATATTAAACAGACAAAGAAAAAGATTATGGTGTTCTGTTACTGACATAATTTATGCTTACAGACAAGCGTCAAATAGGAACTGAACAGCTGTTGCCTCCATACAATGATTTGTGTGTCTTTTGAAGAAGTCTGTTTTAAGACTTTCTCAAATGTATTAAAGGGCCATACTTGTCTCAATTCCATACAAATGAGAATATTTATAAAATTAAACACAGGTTTATTGGGTTAAATGTGATAGTTCCGAGGAAATGTTTAATATATAACAATGCTAAAAGGTTTCGTTAGGTTATGGTGGCAGATGGTTCATTACTGACACAAGGAAGTTTCTGTTAAAAGCTTTATAATTAGTTTAAAAAGAACTGTTAGTCGATGACTTAGCTCTGTACACATCAAAACTAGCATCACATCTGCATGATTAACACTTAGGCATTTATTTTCCAACCCTGTATATTCTAGCATGGAATCTGGAGCCTACCCCATTGGTTTTAGATACAAGGCAGGAACTAACCTTTGCTGGAGAGGCTGTTCATTATTGGTCACACTAATACTCAAACAGGGCATATTTTACGATAATCACTGACCCCAACATGAACCTATCTGGATTGTGAGAGAGAATACCTAAAGAAAACCTGAGCATGCAAAATGAGGGCCAGGAACACTTCACACAGGTAGTGCCAGGGGCAGGAATTGAATCCAGGACTCTGCAGCTATAAAGCAGAGTTCATATCAATTGTTTACCTTATAAAAAGTCAAAAAGATGTGGTGATTTGTGATAAAGTGCAAACTATACAGAGTATCTTAAAACCTCTATCTACCTAAATCATTTGAACACATTTTCAGGAAAATGTATCTTTTATTTGGCTGTAAATGGTAGATTTTTTTTCAATGAAAAATGTCTCTTATTTATCCATTTTTGTTTAAGTTCACATGCAGTATAATTAAGAATTTTGTTTCAAAATGTTAGAGATTATTAAAACTAAAGTTAACAATCAATATGGATAGAATTAAAGAAATCTACAGAAATATATTTTCATGGCCAGTATAATGGTTAGCTTATTACAACCCCAATTCCAATGAAGTTGGGACGTTGTGTAAAACGTAAATAAAAACAGAATGCAATGATTTGAAAATCTTTTTCAACCTATATTCAATTGAATACACTACAAAGACAAGATATCGAATGTTCAAACTGATAAACTTTATTGTTGTTTTGCAAATCTTCACTCATTTTTAATTTGATGCCTGCAACACGTTCCAAAAAAGCTGGGACAGGGGCATGTTTACCACTGTGTTATATCACCTTTCCTTTTAACAACACTTAATAAGCGTTTGGGAACTGAGGACACTAATTGCTGAAGCTGTGTAGGTGGAATTCTTTCCCATTCTTGCTTGATGTACAACTTCAGTTGCTCAACAGTCTGGGGTCTCCATTGTCGCATCTTGCGCTTCATAATGCACCACACATTTTCAATGGGAGACGGGTCTGGACTGCAGGCAGGCCAGTCTAGTACCCGCACTCTTTTACTATGAAGCCTTGCTGTTGTAACACATGCAGAATGTGGCTTCGCATTGTCCTGCTGAAATAAGCAGGAACGTCCCTGAAAAAGACATCGCTTGATTGGCAACGTATGTTGTTCCAAAACCTGTATGTAACTTTCATCATTGATGGTGCTTTCACAGATGTGCAAGTTATCCATGCCATGGGCACTAACAAACCCCCATACCATCACAGATGGTGGCTTTTGAACTTTGCGCTGATAACAATCCGGATAATCCTTTTCCTCTTTGTACCCGGAGGACACGATGTCCATGATTTCCAAAAACAATTTGAAATGTGGACTCGCTAGGACCACAGCACACTTTTCCACTTTGCGTCAGTCCATCTCAGATGAGCTTGGCCCAGAGAAGATGTTGATATATGGCTTTTGCTTTGCATGGCAGAACTTGCACTTATATTTGTAGCGACGAACTGTGTTAACTGACAGTGGTTTTCTGAAGTATTCCTGAGCCCACGTGGTAATATCCTTTACAGAATGATGTTGGCTTTTAATGCAGTGCCGTCTGAGGGGTCGAAGGTCACGGGCATCCAGTGTTGGTATTCGGCCTTGCTGGTTACGTGCAGAGATTTCTCCAGAATCTCTGAATCTTTTGATCATATTATGGACAGTAGATGATGAAATCCCTAGATTCCTTGCAATTGTACGTTGAGAAACGTTCTTAAACTGCTGGACTATTTGCCCATGCAGTTGTTCACAAAGTTGTGAACCTCGCCCCATCCTTGCTTGTGAACGACTGAGCCTTTTGGGGATGCTCCTTTTATACCTAATCATGACAAACACCTGTTTCCAATTAACCTGTTCACCTGTGGAATGTTCAAAACAGGTGTTTTTTGAACATTCCTCAACTTTCCCAGTCTTTTGCTGCCCCTGTCCCAGATTTTTTGGAACGTGTTGCAGGCATCAAATTTAAAACGAGTGAAGATTTGCAAAACAACAATAAAGTTTATCAGTTTGAACATTCGATATCTTGTCTTCGTAGTGTATTCAATTGAATATAGGTTGAAAAGGATTTGCAAATCATTGTATTCTGTTTTTATTTACGTTTCACACAACATCCCAACTTCACTGGAATTGGGATTGTATGTTTTTAAGCAGACTACCACATTACTAAAAGCCCTTACCCACAACTCCTTGTGGTATGCTAACGAATGCTAAACTTATACATTTAATGTGGTAGGCTATAATTACATGGATATCGTTGGGCCTTAATGTCCACATATATATCCAGTCAAGTTCATTTTAGCATTATACTGTAGATAGTTATTTCCTAATGCTAGACTATGACTCTTCTTTAAAATAACAGGAAGGTCTTGTCTTTTCAAATCAGTCTATTAGTTATCTTCCATACTTCATGTTTCTTGTTTCCCTTATTTTATCCAAGTAAGCTAAATGCCCCTTTATTTCTGAAATTGTTCAATCTGATAAATTTACCTTTTATTCTCTCCAGTTTACAGTTATCTTATCAAGAGTATCTCTCTCGCCATCTAATGCCTCTGACCTTCTGGCTCACTTTAGAGTCACTTCTTAGTCTCTGTATCCTCTGCCAATTATTTGACTCAGATACTTTATTTACAGTCTAACACTCTTATTGTCCTAAAATTCCAAGAAATCTGAAAAAGCTGACCTTTGTGGTTTATCTGTGTACTATCCTGTTTCAAATCTGTTTTTTCTTGTGATTTGAATGCTCAAAAATAATCGGAAACAACCTGTATCTAAAAACATTTCCTTTCAATTGTTCTAACCTTGATTGTAAACCAATCACAGATTTAACATTTCACTTCTTTACACCGCTCTGTAAATGGCCATACTGGATTCTTTGTTCAAATGTTACCTTTGAAACCAGTGACAACAATGTTGTCCTGAAACATCCATTACAGCAATCTGCCTAGTCTTTAGTACTGTTAATGCTCCATTATTTATTGATCACTGGAATCTTACTCTGGTGTAATGAAATATACAATTACCTATACTGAATGTTATCACTTAGGCTATGTCCATACTCCTTTTTCATTTGAAAACACAGACATTAGTTTCTGTTTTCCCCTTTAATCCACACTACCCTGGCATTTTTAACCCTAAAAAATAGAGAGTTTGAAAAAACAGACTCTAATCGCACTCTGATTTGTTTGTACTTATTACATACAGTAGCCTTTCCCTGATTGAATCCTGCTTTCCATAGCACTTGCTGTGTTGCTTACATATATGCAATGTAGTACCTGGCCCAGACACAGACAGGCGGACAAGTCAATGTCACCCAACACACGTTTATTTAACATATTTACAGTCACAAGTGCACAGAAACCCCCAAAGTCCTGGCAACACACACTGACTTACTTCTTCAGGCCGCCTCCAGAGACCTTGTCCTCTGCACTCCCGACTCCAGCCATTGTATGAAGGGAGACGGCCCCTTTTATACAACCCCAGATGTGCTCCAGGTGCCTCCCAGCAATCTTCCACCGGCACTCCCCAGTATGGCGGAAGTGCTGAGGTCTAGGGCTCTGCAGGCATTGGGGCGCCCCCTGGCGGTGACCATGGGCCCCTATAGGGTTGAGCTTCAAAGTCCTGTACCCCTGGCCCCCAAAGGAACCAGGGCGGTCGCCCCCACATGGTCTGTTGAAGTCGTGAGCCCTCCTCCTGGGCCTCCCGGCTGGGTCGCCACCCCAGCCATCTCCGACAGCATCTGAATTGCATTTAGTACAGTTTGAATGCTGCAAAAATTTGCAAAGGCAAATAATATACCGGTTGGGATAGTTTTAAGATCACAAAAAGTCTTCTGCTGGCAGCATTACCACCATTTTTCTGTCTATGTGCGCAAGCCCAGTGCAAGCGAACGTCTATGTTATATACAAATTTGGTTGTTTTACTGTGGAAGGAGATGTTTTCATAAATGATGTGAAAATGTAAGTTTAGGCAGAGATCATTTTCATTTGAGAACAACAAATGAAAAAGTAGTAGTGTGGATGTAGCCTTAGGATATGAATATCTTAAATTGACTAATTGCAACATACATGCATATACAGTCTGCAAACGAAAGTCACATCATCTTGTACATGTGACCAACTTCATGTAGAACAGACACTTTTCTATCCCACATGTACACACTTCTGAGTGGAGAGCAGAAGCTTACAAGTCACTTATCATAGTGGTGCTGATGCTCTTTTCAACAGCAACAGAACATTGAACTGAAATGTCTTCTTGGAGGCCTTTTTCTTGTTCTGTTTATTTTTTTACATTTATTTTTTTTAAATTCCAAATGTATAAGCAGAGATTTTTTTTTCCTTTCGTTCAGAACATAGTTAGACTAAATGAAGCTTCCTTAATGCCCCCATGCCACTCATAATCACTGCATTTCTATTTATTTAACAGTGCAAATGGGAGAAGCATGCCATTTCGAGGGTAAAGCAGGCTAAAATAAAAGAAATCAGTATAGAAATGGCCTTACAACATTTAGTAAGTGGTATTTCTAAAGTCCTGACATGTTCCAGATACCAACATCACATAACAACTTAATTGAATAAACTACACTAACTTATTGTCCACTTTCATGTTATTTTCAAGTCAAGTGGATTTATTATTATATCATCCAGTATTCCAGAGAATGATTATTTTAATTTGTGATAGTCAATGCACAGTCTAACTAAACCATCATTCCTCTTAAATCTAGTACCAAAGGAACTTCCAGAGAATCTAATACACCCATGGAGGGATTGTCTTTGATTTATTTCTAAATTTCTTTGGCTTAAGAGGATGTCTCGATTTAATCAGGACTTCATTCTTGGTCTGTGTTTTGTTTATTTTATCTGTTTTATTTTGCTGCTTTTTGTTATTGATAATATTATATTTTTTCTATGCTAAAGGCTTTGTTAAGTTCTGTTATTTTACTTTTGATTTCTGTTAGTGTTTTATGATTTTCTGAATTAGTCTATTAATGTTAACTATGGTAATTTAGTTTGTTACTTATCCTGTTCGTGTCCTTGTGTTTTATATTTTGAACCCAAGGGGGTGGTGGTTCACCTGAAGCTACACCCAATATAGCTCTGCCTTATTCAAAGCCCTGAGATGTTTCACATAGTTGTTTAGGCAGACCTAAAGAAAGAGGGAGAGAGGTTAGGAGCACGTGCTGAAACTGTGCATTGCCACACCCATCACATGACAAAGCAACTTAGGATCCCAGATTAGGAACTGAGTGTAGCCATGCGATGGGTGACATCTCAGCACCACACTAGTTCAGATGGAATGCAACCAGTGTGAGGTTTTTTATGGTGGCTGCAGTGCCAATTCTGCCTCCAACCCCCAGGTTTTCCCTGCAGGTTGGTAGAAATGTTATTTTCCTTTTGCATTTTTATGTGTTTATATTCTTTCTGTTGTAAAGACATAAGAAACAACAGACATGAAGATTTAGGGCACCAGGTGGTGTAACCCTATTTAACACCAGGTTGTTGTGTCAAAATGAATGAAAAAAAACATCAAAAAAGGAAGTTCTTAACATGTGGTTGAAAAGGGGGTACATCTTGTTCAGCTTTGGGTCTTATTCATATTAAGGACTTTCTGGATAGCTCTTCCTTTTATAGGTCCTGAGTGGAACAGGCAGGACTTCCAGTTAGAAGTGGAAGTGTTTGTCAGCGGTCCTTAAGTCGACAATCCTAGTATCTGAGGGCAAGAGAGAAGAGGACCTTAGTGACATGGTTAACCCGTGGAATTGTTGCCCAAGTTCCGAACAGATTTCCCTTACACACAGATGTCTGACACTGTAGTCACCCTTTATTTTTTTGTTAAGAAAGACATTTCTGGAGATTTTGGTAGTGATTCTAGGTGCAGAGAGATTCAACAAGTATATATACCGTACTTTAAACATTTTATCACAGTTGTGACAGGTGGCCACAGCTGTTATCTGGCTGGGATGCCAATAGAATGGAAGGACCGGAGGAGAGAGCATCGGTGAGGCAATACCTCCCCGGGATGCTAGAGGGCAGCCCTTCTGGGAGGTTGTTGCACTACGGATTCCTGCAGGGCACGCTGGGAACTGGAATGTGGTGTAGCATGGTTGGGTTTTGTGGGGGACGCCAGGGTGAATTACCGAGCCCTATAGAGGACTTCCACCACACCTGGAAGTGATTCCAGGTAATACTGATGAGACACCTGGAACACTCCCAGGACCTGAATAAAAGGAGACGCTTCACTCCATTCAGGAAACCAGAGTTGGGAGGAGGGGGATAAAGCTTGCCAGAGAGAGAATTGAGGCAGAAGGACGAACATAAAGAAAGAAGAGTCTAAAGGACTCTCTGTTGTGGTGTTTTGGGACTGTGCCATGGGGAGAAAGAAAAGCTCCCTGATAGTAAATAAATCCTGTGTTGTGGTCTAACTTGTGTCTGCCTGTCTCTATCAGGTTAGGGCGGCTGTACGCACCTCTGGTGGTCCTCACAGTATATATACAGTAAATATGGTTTGTTTAAGCTAAACTAGAAAATTTTCCAACCAATGACAGGCTACAAAAGCAAATTACTTGTAGTCATATAAACAGAAGTATCATAGCTGTATCATGTCCTTTTCCAATCCGCTTAATCCACCCAGTGCTGGAATTTATCCCAGCAAGCATAGGGCACAAGGCAGGAGCAAACCCTGGACAGGGTGTCAGTCAGTCATGGGGCAAACACACCCACACACCACATCATTCAACCAATTTACCTAACCTGCATGGCTTTGGATAGTGGTAGGAAACTGGAACCCATGCAGACATGGGAAGAACATGCAAACTCCATTCAGAGGGACCTGGGACATGAACCCTTGTCTTATTACTGCGAGACAGCAGCACTACCACTGTGCCACCGTGCTGCCCTTCCATAGCTCTTTACACAATAATGTGTGTCACTGCATGAGGAAAATTGCTTACCTTTAAATCTGACTGGAAATACATAAGTCATTTTATAATGTGTTTGTCTTTCACTTTGCATTTCTCCAGCTGCAATAAAATATTTTTTATTTCCCAGAATTTCAAACTTAAATAGTATCTAACCTTTTAACCATCACTTATTTAAATAAACAAATTAAAAATGGATGAATGAATTTTCAAGCATTTTGACTGTAGCTTTAGCGGCTTCAAAACTGAAAAGCCATTAATGCATAACATTATTTTAATTTACTCCTTCAGTGATTTATTAATATATTTTTTTGCTGTAATTAGCACTGAAAAAATTATTACCGAAACAATGACATACCACTGTACAATGCAGAGTAATTTAGAGACAGTAAATATTTCTGTTCTTAGAGACGTTTAGTAGCTTCTTAATTGAAAGAACATACTGTGACTAAAATAACCGAGCTCTTTAAGAGCGAGACCTAATGGTGCCTTTTGCTGTCTGAGAGGACTAAATATATTTTCTGCATTCTGTATGGCGTTTCATTCCAAAGCATATGTGCCAGTTTAACAGTGTAAGTGTAAGCATTTTCAGGTTTAATATATATTTTTAATTCAAGCTGGTGTTATCGCATCACATATAAGGATCTTCGTTAAGTCAGATATTACAAAGGTTTTCATTATTTTTTTTCTTGTTAAATTTCTTCTTTAAACATGATCAGAAAACTGTTACATGAAAGGGAAACTGACGTATTGACAAACTAAGAAAATGTCTGGTAAAGTAATAAATCCTGATGTCTCAGTATCTAGCGCTGAGCCAATTTAATGTCACTTAGGCCACCTGTTCATTAGCTTTAAGTAGTAACAGGAGGTTTCCAGAAAGAAAACGAATGAACTGTTGGTTCTTTTCCACTTATTTATGAATAATCATCTTAGCAGGCACGTTGACAGGTTCCCAGGGGTGTCAAGCCTTTTAAAGGAACTTGCAGTATCATGGACATTGTGGTTCTTTAACATGGTTGTAAGCATTCAGATTTTTCCTTACAAGATGTCTTTGATTTTTAAGTTAGACCAGAAAAGATAAACCACTCAATCAGAAGCACACATAAAACATTTTTATGGTGAGAAATTTAAAATGTAATTCCATATATTGTTAGAAGGCATATTCTGTAGCAGTTTAGGGTTTTTTGGTCAGTGTTATAGAAGTTAATATTTTTTATGTATGAATAACATTAAAATGATAAAAAATACAATGTTAAAAACAGAAATTTTAGAATAATACAAACATGAAAATCAAATCCTAAGCGGCTAGTAAAATGAGCCTTATTTTTAAACTGGAAATACTAGTGACACTGAAACGTGTCACTGGGGGAGAGCCTTAGCAAGAACAGGAAAAAAACCCTAAGGATAAAGATGATTAGACCGAGGTGCCTCAAAGCATGTTCTACTGCCCGGAGAAGGACAAGTCCAGTTCACAGCTGCCATCCAAGAAAAAATGAAATCTGTCTAGATGCTGGCCAAAGACTCTGCAGTAAAATGCAAATAGTGTCCAAACCCTGCAAACTAAACTATAACTATACAGCATGGTGAAAGACAAGGAAATTAAGAGGGATATTTGAAAAGCAGGCATAGAGAACTGTGAATTTACTTGATTTTCCATTATCATCATATTGCAGTTTACTCTCAATAAATGGCACCTCACTTCCTTAGGGAGGCAGAATTCACATTCTGGTTAGCTGAATACCTCCCATTGGTTGCATGTACATTTAGATCGTTTAATGACAGTATAAAACTAACCGTGTTACTATGTGTCTATCTTACACTTAATTGATATTCCATCTAGAGAAGGTACCATAAGTTTGTGTTTTGCTTTGATGATTCCAGCTAAATGCCATCCTGTATATAAAAAGGCAAGGTAAGAAAATTAAGTAATTGATGAATATTTGAAAAATAGGCATACTTGCTTAAATTGCATCTTTATGAACAAAGTTTTCATTTCCTCTCCTTTAATATTTTAATACAAGTTTTCTTTATAAGTAATTGTCTTATTTTCATCCTGGCTTTGGTTTACATTATTCCCTTTGACAATTTCCTTCATGCAGATAATGATCCTTCTCTGTGGTCATGTTACTTGGTAATAAGAGTTTATTTCAAATATTTATAACCTCCTTTGAAAACAACTCTCGGTTCTTATATATCTAAGCTTGAGTTTTCCTTAAGGTGGCATTTCCTGCTTTTCTTAAATGCTAATTAAAGGCCTATGGAAGAGACACATAGGCACTGCTTGTCCAACAAAGGTGCATCAGTAACTCCATAACCTACAAAAACTCAAGGTCTAATTTATCGGATAAGGAAACCCCTATTAAGTTTGTTTTTGTGTCAATAACTCAGATATCCCACATTTATAGTATAGATGCTCTTATGAACTGATCTGACAGATGCAATATTTTTCTTTCTTCTACCAGAATCCAACACAAAAATATTACGAAACTCTGATTCAGAGTACTACACACCAAAAAAGATAGAGGGTATGGAAATATGTTGTATTTGATAATGTTTGTAGAGTGGTGTCAACAGATTGTTAACAAGTATAGTAACTCCTTCTGTTTTCATATTCCTTCTAAGATCAAATTTCTGTTCCCAATAAATAAGGATTAAAAGACTACTAAAGTTTATCTATTTATGTGAGTAGAAAAAAAAACCCAAAACAGTCACATACAGAAGTGCAGCTCTTTTTCCACCAATTATAATGTCAATACCTAAAATCACTAATATATATACAATCCAATGTCTGTCTGTCTGTCTGCTTTTCATGAGAGAATTATTTAAAAGATTTAGATCAGGTTAACCTCTATAACTTGCTTGAACATCCCAGCTGATTTTGCAACTTCTCTCATCACGCTATGTATCATTGTTTGTTTGCGGTACTGATTTATTTGCGCGAATCCAAGAGACACGCAGCGGGCCGAGGGGAGGGGCCCTCCTCATTCATGCTCCAGCCTTGGGGCATGTACCTTAACCTTATGCTTCTGCTTAGCTGGTAAATGACAGAACTGCTTCACGGATTTAGATCAGGCTTTTTTTCTATAATTTGCTTGAACATTCCGGTTGATTTTGCGACTTCTCTCATCACGCCAAGAATCATAGTTTGTTTGCAGGAGCAATATATTCGCACTAAACCGAGACAGAGGCTGCGGGCCGAGGGAAGGGGAAGCTTGATGTCCGGAGTGGGTAGCCGTCCTTTTTCACTAATACGCAGGTGGAGCCGTGGGGCACGGCTAGTATTTACAGTACTATATATAAATAAAGGCTGTCAAGTTAAAACATGTAATTCAATTTTCAGGGTATAGCACATTATTTTTCCAGTGCTAATGGTTTTCAAACTGTGGGCTGCTGCCCCAGCGAGGTTGACATTATTAAAAAATCAGTTCCAATTTTAAAGATCGTCTTTAAATTACCTGTATTTTAAAAAAGTGTTACACTTCTGCCGATATTCCTTAGCAAAGTGCTGGCAAATGCTCAACAAGACAGCAACAAACACTAGAAATAAAATGACATTGAAAAAAACTAAAAATATTTCAAGTGCAGTATATATATAAAAACTGTTATGAAAATCTAAATCAGCATAAGAAGAAATATGAGAAAAAAATTTTAAAATGAAACCACTTTATAATACTAATATTGTACACCACAATGATAGTGTATCTACTGCAGCCCCATTATTTTAAATGCACATTATGTTTAAATATGAAGCATTCTATTCTGGCGTCCAAGACCGCAAACATAATGGCCATTTTACAAAAAAACAGTGCTAATTCTAAGACTACACACAATATGTATAGGTTGCTTGTCCTGAGGTGGACATGTATCCCAACCAAATTGGTCCCTCCCTTATATCCAGTGCTATTAAGATAGACATACTGAAAATACTTAAGCAGATTTGATAATGAATTGATGGATGGATGGTTAGGTGTATTGATAATTAAAGTGAGATAACAGCAGATTGGGAGAGCCATAAAACTAAGTGAATATTTACTGAGGCTCAATGCATTTATTGTTGAATAATACCAGCACTGTTCCAGGATATAATGCAACCAGTGAAACCTGCACATCAGTAAGCGGGTAAGGATAGATGGTGATATCCAGGCTTTAATCCAATGTCTAAGAAAGAAGAGGTATTGATGAGTCTACTGTACTATAGCTGAAATGGTTTTTGCCAACTTCAGTTAACAACAGTGAAAATGACTCCAAGATAATTAAAGCTGTTGATCCTCTGACACAGATGGGAGTGTGGTCATCTTCCTGAAGTCTATGACTAGCTCTTTGGTGCTGTTGACATTAAAGAAGAGTTTGTTTTTCTGGCAGCAGGTAAATTTCTTTTCAATAAGCTATCATAATAGTGATCAAGTCTCAGATAGTGGTCTCATCAGTAAATATAATGATAAAGTTTTAGCAGTCTTTGATCATGCAGTCATAGGTGGACAAAGTGTACAGTAGTGGCCTCAGCACACTACTCAATGAGGATTAGCATAAGGGAAGCTATGTTGGAGTGTGCCAATTAGAAAGTCCAAAATCGATTTGCAGAAGGTGGCATTAAGTTTTGGGTCTAGGGGCTTGGTGTTTAGCTTTGTTTGCATATCAGTGTTAAATGCTGAGCTGTAGTCTGTCAACAGTGCTCTTGTGTAGCAGTTTTAATTATCCAGTTGTGCCAGGATGGTGTAAAGTGCAGTAGATATGGCAGTCTCTGTGGACAGGTTGTGATGACATGGAAATTAGAGGCATTCCAAACTATAGGAAATCCATAAATGTTTAATATATCTAGGTACCGATCTCTCAGAAATTTCAGCAGTTGACAATATTCCATATTTCAACAATTAATTAAAACAGATATTATTGGATTCCATTTATATTAAACTGTTTCAAACTACTTTGCTTTCTTGTCTGTATAAACAAATATGTGTCTTTATGTGTAATAATTCTGTATTTAGTAATTTGTAAAATGTATACCTGCATCTAACTTGTCACAGCACTCTGCAACTATACTCTGGTAAAAGAAATATACAAAAAGAAACTGAATTGAACTAAATGAAGGCCACACACTTTTGTGTTTTTTAGCAAAGAGATAATTGTCGTTTCATCAATTCAGTTTTTGTCATCAGTGTGCTTCCAGATGTTGAGAAGGCAGAAGTTCTAGTTACTAAAGAATACCCTAACAGCAAATATATATATATATATATATATATATATATATATATATATATATATATATATATATATATATATATATATATATATATATATATATATATATATACATATATATATATTATATATACATACAGTGATGGCAGTGGCAGATGCACAAAGACAAGCACAGTAATTGCTCTGCTGCATTTTCACCCACGTACAGCCGGCAGCTGCATTCTGATACTCTGTTAAACAGTAAACCAATGGCAAAGTGACTTAACTGCCCTTCGAATAACTCCCTCTTAAACAGTATTTCAATGGGAAACAAGCACACTCTTAAGTTGCCCTCTGCGGAAACAGCTCCAGGTTTGCAGGCTTACTACATAACATGGTTGTTGTGCAATGTTTAGAACATTTAAATCAGAGTGCTGACCTGTCCTGTTTGCTCACTCTGCCCCACACTGCCTCAACCACTGCTTCAAAGCCACTGAACCAGCTCAAAAAAGAAGGTTTTGTGTTCTTTTAATCTGAAGAATGGGGCTTTAACCTGTATGCTTGTGTGCTGAAGAAAAGCCTATTTTGAATAAAGCCTTGAGACTATTCCTGCATTCTCAGCAATAAAATAATTCTTTCATTTTCAAATCCTCCACCATCATACCAGTCCCCAAAAGACCACACACATCCACCTTAAATGACTTCAGGCCAGTGGCAATCACACCAGTCGCCATGAGGTGCCTAGAAAAACTGGTTCTCACGTACATTAACCATATGGTCCCGGACACTGTTGACTCCCTCCCATTTGCCTATCGCCCCAGTGGATGATGTGGTAGCAATAGCCCTACATCACACTCTGCAATATCTGGAAAGTAGCAGAACGTATGCCAGGATGCTTTTCCTGGACTACAGTTCTGCTTTCGATACCATTCACCTGGGCAAACTGATCGAGAAGCTGACAGAGTGTCCCAACTCCCACCTATAACTGGATCCTGGATTTCCTGACAGATAGACCACAGGTGGTGAGAATGGCAGGATGGGTGTCTGCTGAGCTCACAGTCAGCACAGGATCCCCACTGGGCTGTTTCCTCAGCCCCAAACTCTTCACCCTGTACACTTATGACTGTGTCTCCACCCAGGACAATACCATCATCATTAAATATGTTGATGACACCACCATCCTGGGGCTCATCAAGGGGGTGGACAAGTCAGGGTACAGGACCCTGGTAAACAACATTCTTGTGTATGGAGAGGAGAATGACCTGATCCTCAACACAGACAACACCAAAGAAATAATACTGGACTTTTGGAAGAATCCTCTCCCTCTACAGCCTCTTATCATCAAAGGGACTGAGGTGGAGAGGGCCGACAGCCACAGATTCCTGGGACTGCAGGTTACATCAGACCTGAACTGGACTCTTAACACCACAGTCACAGTGAAAAAAGCCCAGCAAAGGTTTTATTTCATTAGGCTACTCAGGAAAACTGGCCTGAACCATCGCCCTCTCACCCAGGCGTACAGAGGACTGATAGAGAGTGTTCTTACCGCAGACATCACTGTCTGGTATGGGAACACCACACAAGCAGAGAGGAAGGCTTTACAAAGAGTCTTAAAGACTGCAGAGAGGAACATAGGGACAAAACTTCCTTCTATGGACTCTATGTACTCACATCGCTGTCGGAAAAGAGCAGAGGGAATTATCAGGGACTTATTCCATCCAGCTCACTCTCTGCTCAGACACAAAAACTGTACATACAATCTGAGACACAGCAGAGTAAACAGCATCATCACTCACAAAACAAGGTTTTTCAATAATTTTTTTCCCGCCACAGTCAGACTGATATCAAAACAAAATTACTGAACATGGGAAATAACCCCAAATTACCTCACTTCACTTGTCACGTAAATGGCGAGTGATAAATGTGAAATATTTTAACTGTGCAATATCTGCAATATAATTGTATTTTTTGTTCAGTTATTACCACCATTTTGTATAGTGTTGGTATAATTCATATTATGTATTTATATTGTTTTATTGTTTACTTTTTTTAAAAAAATGTATACTATGACAACTCTGAAAAAGCTCTGCACAAGAATTCTGCCCAGAGGTTATCAATTACTGCTAGTTAAGCTGTAATCATGTTAAGAAATATCTATATCTTATATCCATAGTGTTTTCTAAGGTCAAATTTAAACAGATGCTTACTAAAATAAAATAAAATAAACTCATGACAACCTTGAATATTACTGCTCGTGCTTCTGCAGAGCCTACTGGAATCAAATGCATTGTGTTTCTTTTAAATTTATAAAATAAAAATAGTAATGATTTTTAATAGTCTGGTGATCTATTACACAGGTGATGTGGCCTCCTTTAGGAAATAACAGGAGAGCCATACTTTATAAATCTCGCTGTGTATGGCTGCTTAGTAGTAGCCCAGAAGGTTTTTTGAAAGCCCTACATTGTGTTTGCTTTAACAGATAACTGATTGGATTGTCTATTTACTGTGCAATTTGTCTTCCTGCAAATGTAGCTGCTTAGGATTTGAGGCAGGTCTTTAGTCAAAAGTGACTGTAAGCACTTGAAAGAGCTGTTTGCCACTGTGAGGCAGGAGAAGTGCTGGCTGACTGATGCCTAATGAGTCATAGGTTCATAGGTTATCAAAAGCTGTCACTAGCGATTTTTGCACATCATGGAAAGACTGGGGTGAATTATTAATTACAAAAGGAACCTTTCTATAAGTTAGCTGTTTCTGTGGATTTATTTGAATATTGTTGTTTCCTAACTAATGGACCAGATGTTTGGTTCACAAATACTACAGCAATGAAATAAAACATGAGTTTTTTTTCTTAAATGTATGATTAAGAAAATGTAGAAACTAGTATTAACAAAACAACCACAGAAAGAACAAAGAATTTCCTTCAAATGGAAGCATATTTGTATGAGAGTTAAGTACCTAAAGAATTCTCTGATCTGATGATTTATTTCAAAAGCAAACTGCTCTGTTCTGTCCATCTCCACACATCCATACACTGTAAGAATCAGTAGAAAGCCAGTCATGTTCACAAACTCAATTAGCTTCACTGCACATTAACCTAATAGCTTTATTGTGAAGCACTTTTCAACGATGAACACTGAAGTAATATTCAGCTGAAGGTTTGCAGAGCAACGCTCAGGGGATTTTTTTCTTTCTCTGCTAAAGCAAAATGAAGGTGATGGATTTTACGTGATACAGATAATTTTTACATTTACAGAGCTGGCACCATTTAGTTAAACAGGTTTGATGTAATTTATCAACACAGTTTAATTTCATTAAAGTCATCAGTTAAATCTGTTTACAGTAATACATACAAAAGATGTATAATGGAGAACATTATTCAATGTTATAACATGAATTCAAAAACTAACATTATTGGGAAAAAAAATCTAATCTTCAATTTCACCCGCATAGCAAACTCATAAACAAGACAAATTTAAAAAAAAGGCTATGCTTAAATATGCAAAATAATTAATATTTGGTATTATAAACAAAAGAATATCAACTGAATACCAAACTTAATTGTTATAATTTAATAAATCGGTATGAATGGTCCATACAGTATTTGTATGTAAATTACACTTTTATTGAGTGATTTCCTGCAGTATCATTAAAGATTTTATAACACAATACAATAAATTGTATCGTACAATAATATAGAATGAAGTATATTAACTTCTACAATCTTATACATCCACTGGAAAATGTTGACTTTTTCAACATATTTGAACAAGCAAATTTTAGATATTCATGCAAAATAGTGCTCACATATAAATGTAATATACTTGAATAAAACATAAGGAAAGTTTGACTTTTCAAACATTTGTTCAACAAAAATATCAAAAGACGGTAATGATCTGCAAGTAAGTACACACTTGACCTTGGAAGCTGGTATTGTCCGCTTCAGGTGTGTTCATTCTCATAATCTAAATTTAAAACAAAATGCAGATTTGTCAAATGTAAAAAGTAAGTACATCCCTATATTTATCACCACTTCAGATTTATTTGTCCCATGAATTCAATGCCTCCATGATGTAATATTGCTGGTCACAGCACATCTTGTCTGATCTTTGCCTAGTCTTGTATCTTTTGTATACTTCTTGATGTTTTTATTGCTCAGTTAAGTGATAGATTTGCAAAAGTTATGCCCATCTTAAAAGAAAACATTTAACATGTACAGTCACCTCAGGCTTAGTGTCATGACTGTGGCACGATGCTCAGCGACTTCCGGTCCAGAGACTGTGTAATGGCTCTTGTTCCCACTTCCCATTCCAAATTATTGGCCCATTGGCAAGGCCCATATGAAATTAAAGAGAGGAAGCATTTGGTTGACTATTTGGACCAAAGTTTTAGGAAAGTTTTAGTCCCTGGTCCAGCCCCATTTTCCTGCTTCCAAAAGCAGATGGAAGTTGGCACTTTTTGCAATGACTTCTGCCAGTTGAATCAGGTTTCCTGATGTAATGTCTACTCAATGCCTTGTATGGACAAACTCCTTGAGAGACTCTGGAAGGCTCAATATTGACAAAAGCTTATTGGCAATTCCTTTAATGGAATCCACAAAGGAAAAGACAAGTTCCTCCAATTCGGTTTGCACAGGGCTGCAGCAACCTTCCAGCATTGGGTGGATAGTGTGTTATGTCCCCACCAATCCAATAGTGCTGCCTACTTAGATGACATGGTTATCTATTCCGGGACATTGGAATGATCATGTACAGCATTCATGTGTTGTACTCCTGGCAATAAGCGAAACAAGGCTAAAGATAAATTAAAAAAATGTTCCTAAACTGAAGCTGAATATTTAGGTAACTTAGCTGGCAGAGTACTGTGATGCACAAGCCAGTGTGTTTCTTCGTGCCAGTCTCAAGCCCGAATAAATGGGGAGGGTTACGTCAGGAAGGACATCCGGTGTAAAATTTTGCCAAATCAATATGCGGACAACATTACAAATTTCCATACCGGATCGGTCGAGCCCTGGGTTAACAACGACCGCCACCAGTACTGTTAGTCAACAGGGTGCTGGCAGAAATTGGGCTACTGTTGGCTGAAAAAGAAGAAGGAGAAGAAGAGGGAGGTGACGTGTCTGGAAGCAGGAGGAGAGGAAGAAAGTAAAGAGAGTGGAACTGAGGGTAGGAACTTTGAATGTTGGCAGTATGACTGGTAAGGGGAAAGAGTTAGCAGATATGATGGAGAGAAGGAAGGTTGATATATTGTGCATGCAAGAGACTAAATGGAAGGGGAATAAGGCCAGGTGGATTGGAGGTGAATTCAAATTGTTCTATCATGGTGTGGATGGGAGGAGAAATGGAGTAGGATTTA
The DNA here is from genome assembly GCF_016835505.1 of Polypterus senegalus. Classification (NCBI taxonomy): domain Eukaryota; kingdom Metazoa; phylum Chordata; class Cladistia; order Polypteriformes; family Polypteridae; genus Polypterus; species Polypterus senegalus. Next base: position 53,548,639 of record NC_053158.1, read on the forward strand.
TTCTGAAGGAACAGTATGTCAAGAGTGTTTTGGAGGTGAAAAGAGTGTCAGGCAGAGTAATGATTATGAAGCTTGAAATTGGAGGTGTGATGATGAATGTTGTTAGTGCATATGCACCACAAGTTGGGTGTGCAATGGGTGAGAAAGAAGATTTTAGGAGTGAGTTGGATGAAGTGATGAACAGTGTACCCAAGAGACAGAAAGTGGTGATTGGAGCGGATTTCAATGGGTGAAGGGAACAGTGGAGATGAGGAGGTGATGGGTAGGTATGGTGTCAAGGAGAGGAATGAAGGTCAGAGGATAGTGGATTTTGTTAAAAGGATGGCCATGGCTATTGTGAATACATATTTTCTGAAGAGGAAGAAACATAGGGTATACGTACAAGAGTAGAGGAAGATGCACACAGGTAGATTACATCCTATGCAGAAGAGTTGATCTGAAGGAGATTGAAGACTGCAAAGTGGTGGCAGGGGAAAGTGTAGTTAAGCAGCATAGGATGGTGGTCTGTAGGATGACGTTGGAGATCAAGAAGAGGAAGAGAGTGAGGGCAGAGCCAAGGATCAAATGGTGGAAGTTGAAAAAGGAAGACTGCAAGGTTGAGTTTAGGGAGAAGGTGAGACAGGCACTGGATGGCAGTGTAGAGTTACCAGACAGCTGGGAAAGTACAGCAGATGTAGTAAGGGTGACAGCAAGAAGGGTGCTTAATGTGACATCTGGAAAGAGGAAAAGGAAACCTGGTGGTGGAATGAGGAAATACAGGAGAGTATATAGAGGAAGAGGATGGCAAAGAAGAAGTGGGATAGTCAGAGAGATGCAGAAAGTAGACAAGAGTACAAGGAGATAAGGTGCAAGGTGAAGAGAGAGGTGGCGAAGGCTAAAGAAAAGGCATATGATGAGTTGTATGAGAGGTTGGACACTAAGGAGGGAGAAAAGGACCTGTACTGATTGGCTAGACAGAGGGACCGAGCTGGGAAAGATGTGCAGCAGGTTAGGGTGATAAAGGATAAAGATGAAAACGTACTCACAAGCGAGGAGTGTGTTGAGCAGATGGAAAGAGTACTTTGAGAGGCTGATGAATGAAGAGAACGAGAGAGAGAAGAGGTTGGATGATGTGGAGATAGTGAATCAGGAAGTGCAACGGATTAGAAAGGAGGAAGTAAGGACAGCTATGAAGAGGATGAAAATGGAAAGGCCGTTGGTCCAGATGACATACCTATGGAAGCATGGAGGTGTTTAGGAGAGATGGCAGTGGATTTTTAACCAGATTGTTTAATGGAATCTTGGAAAGTGAGAGGATGCCTGAGGAGTGGAGAAGAAGTGTACTGGTGCCGATATTTAAGAATAAGGGGGATGTGCAGGACTGCAGTAACTACAGGGGAATAAAATTGATGAGCCACAGCATGAAGTTATGGGAAAGAGTAGTGGAAGCTAGGTTAAGAAGTGAGGTGATTATTAGTGAGCAGCAGTATGGTTTCATGCCAAGAAGAGCTCCACAGATGCAATGTTTGCTCTGAGGATGTTGATGAAGAAGTTTAGAGAAGGCCAGAAGGAGTTGCATTGCGTCTTTGTGGACCTGGAGAAAGCATATGACAGGGTGCCTCGAGAGGAGCTGTGGTATTGTATGAGGAAGTCGGGAGTGGCAGAGAAGTATGTAAGAGTTGTACAGGATATGTACGAAGGAAGTGTGACAGTGGTGAGGTCTGCGGTAGGAGTGATGGTTGCATTCAAGTTGGAGGTGGGATTACATCAGGGATCGGCTCTGAGCCCTTTCTTATTTGCAATGGTGATGGACAGGTTGACAGACGAGATTAGACAGGAGTCCCGTGGACTATGATGTTTGCTGATGACATTGTGATCTGTAGCGATAGTAGGGAGCAGGTTGATGAGACCCTGGAGAGGTGGAGATATGCTCTAGAGGGAGAGGAATGAAGGTCAGTAGGAACAAGACAGAATACATGTGTGTAAATGAGGGAGGTCAGTGGAATGGTGAGGATGCAGGGAGTAGAGTTGGTGAAGGTGGATGAGTTTAAATACTTGGGATCAACAGTACAGAGTAATAGGGATTGTGGAAAGAGGTGAAAAAGAGAGTGCAGGCAGAGTGGAATGGGAGGAGAAGAGTGTCAGGAGTAATTTGTGACAGACGGGTATCAGCAAGAGTGAAAGGGAAGGTCTACAGGATGGTAGTGAGACCAGCTATGTTATATGGGTTCGAGAAGGTGGCACTGACCAGAAAGCAGGAGACAGAGCTGGAGGTAGCAGAGTTAAAGATGCTAAGATTTGCATTGGGTGTGACGAGGATGGATAGGATTAGAAATGAGTACATTAGAGGGTCAGCTCAAGTTGGACGGTTGGGAGACAAAGTCAAAGAGGTGAGATTGTGTTGGTTTGGACATGTGCAGAGGAGAGATGCTGATTATATTGGGAGAAGGATGCCAAGGGTACAGCTGCCAGGGAAGAGGAAAAAAGGAAGGCCTAAGAGAAGATTTATGTATGTGGTGAGAGAGGACATGCAGGTGATAGGTGTAACAGAACAAGATGCAGAGGACTGAAAAATATGGGAGAAGATGATCCGCTGTGGCAACCCCTAATGGGAGCAGCCAAAAGAAGAACAAGAACTGGGCAGAGGGACTGTAAGCCCACAATGTTCTAAAGTTGAAGCATTTCTTAAATGGCCCCATCTAAAAAACCAAGAGGCAGGTTCAAGCTTTTCCAGGACTAGTGGGGTACCATCGCCGGTTTGTTTCCAATTTTTCTGAGAGGGTAGAGCCTCTAACAGATTTAATATAGAAACATGCCCCGAATTTCGTAGTGTGGGATATGAAAGCAGAAACCATATTCCGTGACTTGAAAAAGGCCCTCACATCAGCAACTATCTTAATAACATCTGATTTCTTTTTACCTTTTATCTTACCATCCTACAAAAACAGGACTGGGTGAATTGTTGAGCCAAAGCATCAATGGTGTTAAACACCTCATAATGTACTTCTGCCAGAAATGAATAGATTGGGAATCCAGGTTTGCGGCAGTGGTAAGAGAGGCCCTCGTGCAAAGGGGCAATTAACCAGCTGATGTACCAACTCCTGGGATGCTAGTTATGTTATGTATGGCACTGCACAAGACATTTATTTCCCAATGTTACTGTTACCACATGGTCATTAAACCTTCAGTCTTTTTGATTCAAAGTCCTACATCATTGAGGTACTCTCTGTGCCAATGCTTTTTCGCATGTCCATGACCTCATGGTTCTGGTTGCCTAATCCGATGGATCTAGGCTAATGGGGTGGGGGTACTGTCACGTGCATGTGCATGGGAAACAGCTAGAGGACTTAGGAGATGGTAGTTCTCTGCCGAGACAGGAGGTGGTGTTTTAAGGACCACTCTTCTTCACCTTCAGGAGAAAAAATGATTGACACCGTACTATCTGACATCACTTCCTTCCAGAATGCCTGAAATATGCAGGAGCTTCCATCTTGGGTAGTCTAACTAAGACCACAGTCTAGACAACTCATTTCTTTGCATTTTGAACTCTTTTTTTTATCAAATCTTTGACCTTCTCCTATTTTTCTTTTATACAGGGAAATCCCTGGACTGTCGGAAAGTTGTTATAGAAAAAGCGGATGATGGGAAAATTGGATGCCATCATGAAAAGTCCCCTATATCCACCGTAGGAGGCACTCTTTTGGAGCACTTTTGTAGCCGCAGGTTCATTCCACCATGATGTATGTTGTACTAAGAAACAGTTCTAGAGGTCTTTTCTGTCCTCTGGGAGTTTTATCTGCCCTACTGCTATCAGGCAATTCAATGTGTCCACCCAATGTACTCATTAAGTTTATTTTTTTACAATGACTTTAAAGTGTAATGCCCAAAAAAGAAATTAAATTATACAAAAAGAAATCAGATAGCACAAAAATAAATTGAAAACACAAAGCAAAAAATGCAAAAACAAACTGAATATTCAAAAACAAATCTGAAAATGTAAAAGCAAATTGAATACACAAAAGAAAATAAGAATACACAAAAACAAATAGAAAACATAAAATTAAATGAGAGAATGCAAAAACAAATCAGAAATCACAAAACCAAACTGAATGTATAAAAAACAAATCAGAAACAACAAATGCAAATGGAGCAGCATACAAACAAAATGATGACTGCGCAAACAAATTGGGAAGCATGAAAATAAAAAGAGCAGCACATAATCCAAATCAAAAAAACAGTCATCAGATCCCATCTTTTCAATGAGTGAGGTGGTGGAAGCAAGAAAGATAAAAGAGGTTTCTTCTTTTTTTTTAGTTATTTTTATATATTTTGGCAGAAAAGATAACATTTGCTTAACTTAAAGCATTCTCTGACAGAGCCGTTTTGAAAGTATTACAAACATTTCAGTATTTTAATTGGTAGTGAAGCTATAACCTAATGGCAATGCACTCCGTTTTGAAAAACATTTCATATTGGCACTGTTTAACTAGTATACACGCTACTGATTTATTATTTAGCATGTGCAATGTAGTGTTTGTATTATAAGTTGTATTTGTAGTATTATTGACTTTTAACATCAACACCATTGTACTATTAGTATGGACCTAAAATGTATTGTAATGACTTGGGGGTCTGCTTTAAGCCAGACAGCTGGGATATGGCCCTAAAAATTATCGCTAGCTTCTTCAGGTTACACAAGCCACCCATGTCTTCTCATTTCACTTACCCAGGATCAACCCATATGCCACACTTTTCCCTGTGAGCCAAACCATGGCCAGTGTCTACATATAACATTCACTGGAGGCAAAGGCATAGTCGAAAGTGCTGTTACTGACCTCCTTGTACTGGCTACAAACGGTGCTGCTTTTATAGACTGCTTCTCTGGATATTTCCACTCCTTTGGACAGTGCGCATCCACTGAAGGAGCATATCCCTCTCACATTTAGACCCGTGGTGCTATAGTATTGTTATTATGGTGTAATATTTGTGGATGAAATAGAAAACTATTTCACTTTGTGGAATCTCCCATAGCAGTTTGTTGCAACAGCACTTTTGATCATTTCGGTCCTAGATCGGCTGCCAGATATTAAGCTTAGTGTATGACAGTTTTCTGTAAAATCCCAAAGTCTCATATTTATCTTCATATTTTAGTGTGGTCACTCTTTTAAATGCTGCTGCAAATGCCAGCAAAGGCAGAGGTTAAAAGGAAAAAAAAGAAGTAAAGGTAGCAGTATGTCACAAATCAGTTATGGGGTCTTAACGTGTGGTGTGCTGGAACCAATGACACCGCATGTCTCCTGTCTATCTAGGTACTGTACTTTTTAATGATTTGACATAAACCTTTGGCATAACTACCGGAGGTCCATTTAAAGTTTTATACATCTATATTTGTCAGTCCTGTACTGAGTGTTAGAAAACCATAATATAATGCTGAGAGCTTGATGACAAGCACCTATTCATACCACAATATTGTGGGACACACATAGCAGACCAAAAGCAATCTTCTGTTATACATGCAACAATTGATTATTTTTAACGTGATTTGTTAGTTGGCTGATTTTAAGACATAACTATTATATTTGATGTGTTCTGCTATGCTTGCAGTAGATATGTCAGATTTCTGCTGGATACAGAACCATTTACTGGTGAAACCCCAGTCGGTTTTGCCATTGCTCTGGCAGAGAGTGCTCAAAGTTAAGCAAATGTTATCTTTTTTGCCAAAGTAAATTTAAAAATATCTAAAAAAGATAAGAGTTTTATTTTACTTTTCAAAGTTCACGCTTACACCACACCACTCGTTGAAAAGCTGGAAATGAATTGTGAAGCACATTTAGCTGTCACTGTTTTTTCTGCCTTGATTTGTGTTGTGTGCTTCTCTTTTTGTTTTTTTATGCTTCCAAATTTTCTTGCACAGACATTGTTTTGTTTGTGTTCTGCTCCATTTGCCTTTGCTGTTTCTGATTTGTTTGTGTGTATTCAGTTTGCTTTTGCGTTTTCTGATTTGGTTTTGCATTTTCGATTTGTTTTTGTGTTTTCTGATTTGTTGCATTTCCAATTTGTTTTTGCATTTTCTTATTTGATTTTGCAATTTCTCTTTTGTTTCTGTATATTCACTTTGTTTTTGCATTTTCTCAATTGTTTTTTACATATTCAATTTGTTTTTTCATTTTTAATTAGTTTTTTGTTTTATGATTTGCTTTTCTGCATTCAGTTTGTTTTTGCATATTCTGATTTTTTATTTTTTTGTATTTTCTAATTTTTGTGTTTTTGTGTTTCAAATTTGGGTTTGTGTTTTCTACATGATTTAATTTGTTTTTGTGCATTGAAATTCAGGGCCACTGTAATTTTTATTTATTTATCGGTCAACTGATTCTTTTGCTGTTCTATTTGTCATGTGAGTCTGTATTCTTGTTTTCAGTGTTTCTGCTGCTGTATGCATTTGAATTTCCTAATGAGATTAATAAAGTTTTATCTAATCTAAACTATTGTGGTTATTTTAACAAGAGAACCTGGAGAAATGTCACATAAACAGAGAAAGAGCTTGCAAAATCACACAGATATTTCAAACAGTTGGGCGGTACTTGAACCCAGGTCTCTCAAGGTGTGATGCGACAATGTTAAACCAAATAAAACCAAATTACAACTGGAGCGTTTCCACTATTGACGACAAGCTTAATGATAATGCCAACAAATGTAATTAATACATAAGTAATGAGATTAACAAAAGTTATTTACTGAACAAGATAAGATATCTCATATATGGTCAGAGTTTAGGCTAGATTATATTGTACATTGTGACTGGCATACACTGACCTTTCATATTGGAGAAATGAAAGGTATAGTCCAGGGGTCTCCAACATCAGTCCTGGGGCCTCATGTATAACGCTGTGCGTAGAACTCGCACTATAACATGGCGTAAGCACAAAAGCCGAAATGTGCTTACGCACAGAAAAATCCAGATGCAGGAATCTGTGCGTACTCACTCCAACTTCCACGTTCTTCCGCTACATAAATCCAGATCAGCGTGAAAAGTAACGCTTGTGCACGTGCTTTATATAACACCCCAACTCTTCCCAGAATTATGTCTCTTTGAATATGAAAATCAATATAAATCGCCCTTAAGCTCAGACTTCTGTGAAAAGACAATGGGAAAAGCACAGCGGAAAATATAAGAATTTCAGCGAATACCAAGTGGAGTCAAAGGAAAAACATACTATTTGTTCAAATAAACTGTGGTATAATCAACAAAAGGAAGTTGATCGAGTGACATAGCGTGTTGGAGAAACTTGAAAGCTCACGTTCACAAAATCGCACAGTGCCGGAAATAAAAAAGAAGTCACATATCAAAGTCGCCGTGAAAAGGCGAGTTGTAGCCCACCGTCTGAGTGTCATATGAAAGCTTATTAGGGTACAGAGAAAAAAAGGTACACAGTGGGGAAAAAGCACGAAATGCCAACTTCAATCTCGACATTTCCACTTTAATCACGTAGTTTATTTTGTCATTAAAGTAGAACATCATAAACTTCATCTTAAAATCGTTTAATTAACCAGTTTCTCAAATCACATCATAACTAAAGTAGCACGTTAAATGCTTTGTTTTGTATTTGATCTTCTATGTGCTCTATGTGTGTAAATCACTACTTGCTTCTTAAACCGGCTCTCTTCCTCCAACTGGAAACAGAATCCACTACATTTGTGATATTACAGCTCTCTGAATAACTAAAATACTGAGATGTATACGTGATATAATTTTTATGATGATAGGAGTTAGAGCACGTTATTAAACATGTGTTTCACGGCACAGTGATTGTGTGCGACCTTCGATGAAATAATTTATTGCAGCAGTACTCAGGGGCGGCTCTAGGCTTGTGGTGGCACCTGGCAGAGGAAGAATCGGTGGCTCCTTCGCCTACCAATGTCAGTAAGGTAGCTTATGCACGGTGGATGGCCACGTCTGTTGCAGACACTGCATAGCCGCCTCGTGCTCATGACACAAGCATTTAACTTTTGCCGAAATTTGTCACTGCGTTTTTAGCTGTGTTGTTATTTTCTCTTTCTGTTTTATATTCAATATATATTGGCGTAGCCGCCACTGCAGTCCTTGCTTTTCTTTCCCCAAACACCCAATCACCACACAATCAGCTCTGTAATAGAAGTTAAGCCATCTGTAAGCTTAGAGCGCAGATTCTTCAAAACGTTTAAGGAACATTGAAATATCTTCGTAGTACATGTTTAATTATTCTATCCTTCACGACACTACCAATGAAGAATATAGATTATTTAAATGAAGTTAAAGTTTTATCTGTATCAATATAATAAACACATTTTGCTGCATTTCACCTTAAAAATGATATCGTCATCATATGTAAATACGTGCTTTATAAAGTGGCTCAGGTTGTGCAATATTATAACTGTAGTGCAAGTTTACAGTGGGGTGATTGTACTTATAAGTACAAACAGTTCTACAAAGAGCAATGATTGAGTGTGTTTATAGTTCTTGGGATGAAACTGTTTCTGAACTGCGAGGACCATACAGGAAAGGCTTTGAAACGTTTTGCCGTGGCTGAGGTAGCGTGTGCCTGATGCTGTATACTGATAATTCTCTTTCCGATCAGCTGCTGCTGTGATTCACACTCAGATACAGTGATATAAATACTTCCAGTGGTGCAGTGAGAGTAATATGGAAAAAGATGATCCGCTGTGGCAACTCCTAACGGGAGCAGCTGAAAGAAGAAGAAGGTGCAGTTAGAGTAACAACACTAAAGCAGTTATGGTATTTGGAATACTATGGCTATTCCCTGGACCATTATATTGTTACAAGTTAATTACAATCAGATGCATTACACTAATAAACAATATGCGGTTAGTTTTCAGCGTATTTATAAAGTCGCGTCAGGAAAATAAGGAGTAACCACACAGGAACAGTAGCACTGCTTTGACGCTGGGTGCCGCCAATCTGCAAAACCGAGCGGAGAACTTGCGTACAACAAGGTGAGGGTTTTATACATCGCGATTTGAACATGGAAAAGTTCTTACGCAACATTTCTGTGCTACTATGGCTGCAGGTTTTCATTCTAACCCTTTTCTTAACTAGTGAGCAGATTTTTCTGCTAATTAACTCTTTACCTTAATTTTAATTGATGCACAACTTAAGACTCAGACCTGTTAATTATTTCTTTTTTCCTTAATTAGGAGCCAAACAATATTAAGACACAAAATGTACCAGCACATAAACAACAACCTGTGTCCATCGCGCAATAACTAAAAATAAAGGAAGGTGAAGGCCTCAGTAATGTTAATCTGCTCAGGTCCACAAACCATTTTGACAGCGCGCTTAAAAATAGAAAATCAACAGTTCTGGAAATGTCTGCCATGACAGAATAAGCTCCATGGAATTAAATAATGGGTTTAATTAGAAAAAAGAATTGGCTTCAGATTAAGAAACTGAATGAAGTGAAGTGGGTTGGAGTTTAAGGCCCCAAATTAGTTGCTCATCTGTTGGCTCACTTCACATCATATTTTTGTTTATGTTCAGTTTAAGGAAAAAAATAATTAATTGAGCGGTCAGAGTATAAAAAAAAGTCAATTAAAATAAAGGCAAATCATTAATTAGCAGCAAAAACTGGTCACTAATTAAAAAAAGAGTTAGAATGAAAACTTGCAGCCACTGTAGCTCTCCAGGACTGAAGTTGGAGACCCCTGATATAGTCCATGCACAAATGGGCAGAAATAGATTACAGCCCTGAATTCTGAATTACCACAAAGATAGCAATATTTTGCTCTAGATCTGCAATAAATAAAAATAAGATTGTCCACCCGAATACTTCTTCTGTTGTACCCTTTGAGATATGCTATTCCATTACATTTTTGTAGGGGGGTGACATCCTATTCAGGCAATGCTGACTACAGGGCTGGAGCAAACCATGTATAGGTGACAATCCATTACCTTTCACTCTCAGACAGCCACTCAGTCATACACGGCCAGTCAACCGAAGCAATGAGATTAAACTTGAACACCTCACATTAAACACCTAGACCGAGACAGGAAGAATATGTGTCCACACAGTGTCTTGGCTGGGAGTTGCACCCAGTATAGAGTTACTAGTTTTTCTACATGAGTTAAATGTTATTTACCCTTTACTTTTTATGTCATGTCTACCAATCACTCTACATAATACAGATTTTGAGTATATTAATTTCTTTGAGTAAATGAAGTGCTAGTTTTGAATGAGCAAGGCTTTCGTTTTTACCATGTTATTTTTAAAAAATGTAGATTCACAGACTTTAAAATTACACAGAATATAAAGTACATTAATGCAAACTTGCTGTAACATTTAGAAAAATTAACAAAAAATCACAACTTAAAATCGTAGTACAAGAAAGCTCCTTATAGCCTACATATCTAAAGATAAATTGTGAAAATTAAGTCAATATGCTGTCTGAATCAGCAGCAAAGATGATTAAACACAGACATAACTAGAAACTTACAAGAAACTTTGCATGAGAACCATTTGGTTTCAAAAACATTAAATCTATTAATAATAAAATGTAGCTCACTTGATTACAAGATGAGCAATCAAGTGTATTATTTTAGCTTTGCAAAACCAAAAGATGTGTAAAATGTGGGTTGTACTTTATTCTACTACAGATTAAAGTTTGTGAAATATAAAAATAAAGATAATTTAATACAATGTGGAGAAAAAATTTAATTAAGCACACAGTTATAGAAAAATGTGCTTTTCTGAGGACATACTCATGATTTTCCAGGCCCACGTCCTTTATGTCCACTGAAATTCATTGCCAGCTGTTAAGGTAAAGGGTAATTATGACATCACGCTATACCCATTACTTGAAGCATGACAGTCATCTCTTATAACAGAAATGACATGAACTTGAGAGCAGCTATACTTTACGGTGTAACTAGTCTCTGTGTCCTTTCTTTTTTTTAACCGTTTTTGCTTTATTAAACTGGATTGTGTTTTGGGTCTTATTATATTTCTTTGATCACTGACCACTGTCTCTTTAACGTTGCTTAATGGTTTAACTTTACTCTGGTCAATAGTTTTCTCAAACAATTCACATCTTTTATTAGAGCTTTTTAACACTGCATTTGCCCTACTTTGCTATTTGAGGTAGGGTTCAACCTAACTTTAACAATAAGACCTACACAGGTGAACATAAGAGTGCTACTGGAGTTGCTCAGTTACAAATACGGAAGCATCCAAAACTGCACAATATAACTGTCTGTCACACTGTTAAGCTGTACTATATAAATGTGATTGTGACATAACATGTGTAGTGGACACTTGTAGACATTTGTATATGCACCATGTATGTGTATTACTGTGAAAAAAACTATTTTCTACATTTAAACATACATGTGTCTGTGGCATCAGATCTTAAACCAAATCCAAATATTAGATAAAACAGACTATGGGTGAATAAACAAAACAGTCAAGTGATTATTACTTAACTGGGTTGAGTTCACTAGGAGGACAATAAGTTTTTCATATGTAAAGACTGTATGTTTTGTTACCTTACACACCAACCAAACGTTCAATCTTTGCTTAGTATTCTGTTTCAGTTCACAAATAAACCAAACCAAATTCATTATATAAATATGAAAAAATGCAACAACTCAAGGCAGTAGGCAAATACTTTTAATATGCAGAGTGTTCTGCCAGATGATGACAGGAGTGGCAGGGCACAGGGGCAAAGAAAAAAAATGTTGAGGTGATGAATGTCATAACTAACAACAAAGCAGTAGTCAAAACTAGAAAGATCGAAGATTCTTCAACTAAACCTAATACAAGAACCAAGAAAAGAAGTCAGAATGACTTAACCAAAAGTCATTGTACTTGAAGTTCTAATCTAAGTAACACTTGCAAAAGTTTTTTTTAATGTATCTACAAACTTGGTCCCAGACTTAAAGGGCATTGTGTTGGTGACATTACACATAGTGACTTCTGGGAAACATGAGTCTAGCAATGGACAACAGTGTCTCAGCAACTAAACTAACCAATAAGAGGGTACTATGATAAAATAAAAATGATAAAATACAAATACTAGCCTTCCAACTAAGTAGCACCACAAATAAAAAAGTGAAACAAATATCAGCAGTTTATAGTCACAAAGAATACTAAAGAAAAATGTATTAAGCTAAAGGAAAAAAAATAACAAAACTCGTGGAGTTCATAACATAGTGTATACCATATGTTTATGTTTATACAATATAAGTAATGAACTTCATAAATAAAAGTAGTATATGATTTAGCATAGTAAATTACCTTTGTATGTCACATATTAATTATAATTGCAATTAGATGAAGCTGAAAGGCAATAAAAACTTCTAAATCATACATGAAAGTTATTAAGTTATCAACTAATTCACTGATGAACACCATATGTAATTTTCAAGCAAAGTGTAAAACCTTTGTTTAATGTAGCAAAACCCTTGAGCATGATTAGTTTTGATATTCAAAATACCCACAATTAAATTAAGTATGTTTTAAGTGGATAATTGACCCCCTAAGGAAACAGAACAATTATCGTTACATGGAGCCAACAGGGCTTAGGGAAAATCAAGAAACAAGCTTAAAAGTTATTGAACAACACTTTAGTGCTTAACATTAGCTTTTGTCTTTTGTTACATATTTGTGTACAATAAACGCCTATATGAAATAACTAATCTAATAAATGTAAAAATAAATTGCTATCTTGTAATATGCTGCTTTAATAAAAAATACAGTCATAACTTCTACTTTTGTGACATTTATTAAAATTTTATGTTGCAGCCTAACCAGTTCAATTGGTTATTAAAAAATGTTTTTTTTTTTTTTTTTAGAATTATACAGATCACTTTGAATGTAAGATAATGGTAAACTGAAATTTAAATACCTTTTCCTGGAAAAATATTTTGGATGGGATTTTGTGCTTTCTTGGGCTATTGTAGCTTTGCCAAATACAGACACAAATGAATTATGGAAGTTAATTAACAGAAAATGTAAGAAAAAATCAAACATGACAACTTTATTTTACACTTTGTACTGGAAAAATGAATCAGTGAGCAAAACTGAGGAGAGGGGTCCTTTGTAAAAGATGATTACGATGTAGCAGGTAATGCAGTATTCATCTTTGTATATGTTTATTGTCATCCCTTTGCTAGCTCATTGTTGTTTATGATGATAACATCTATGTTTAGTTATTAGTACATAAAAAGGTATCTTCGTCATTTCTTTACAACATGCCCCCCCAAAAAATATCCTGAATGTACAATGTAGTGTTCAATAATGACATAGAGATACAACCTTTGTAAAATGGAAGAAAGACTGAATCTTCTGTAGATCTGCTGCTATATATTTTACTCACCTACATGAACTTAGGTCTGTGGTTAGATGGCACAACTCTTTTGGGACTATATGTCTAAATCTGTTAGTCTGTCCTTTTTAAAGCTACTAGTGTTATGGGTCATGATGGAGTTCCACATTGCAGATTGTCTGTTTAGTAGGAGTAATTTTACAGTAGGTCCACATTCTCATGCCATTTGTAGATATGTACAATATTGTCACTAATTGTCCTTTTATATGGGACCATTCAATAGAAACATTAATATTGCATTGCTTGAACCATTTAATATAAACATACCTCAGAATAATAGAGCTTGTTTTAATTTTTTTTATATATTTCTTTTCACTAACAATTTATCTCTACAGTATTATCTCAACAAGTTTATAAAGAAGTATAATATAAAGAACCTGGTGAGCAAAAAGAGCCTGGAACATTGTTTAAACATTGTGAATAACCAAAGAAGAAAAATAATGAGGCGTTCTTCTGGAATGTAATGTGTACTGGTAGCGTGGGATGCCACACATGCCTTCAGGACACATCTTTAGACGTTCAATAAATCATTCTGCACTGACAGTGAGTATTAAATTTAAGTTGAAGCCCATTGCATTCAAAGAACGCAATACTCAGTTTTCCACATTTGTTTTGTTTTCATTAATGTAAATGAATAACCTTTTCCCATGTAATGTAGGTATTTACGGTCATTTTTAGTTAGAATTTATAAGTAAATGTTTTAAAGTTTAAAATTAACAATGCCCTTTTGCGTGATACTGAGTTAGTTTCTAAGATATATATATATATATATATATATATATATATATATATATATATATATATATATATATATATATATATATATATATTTTTATACTTTTATATTTATATTAAGGTGCATTCATACAGGTTTGAATCAGATGCAAAACATATATAAACATCTTCAGGTTGGCACTACATGGATAAACAGAGTTAAAAAGCAGTAATGATGTGTGGTCGATATATTCCTTGGAGGATGAGGATTCTGAATGTAACAATATCTTACCTGCAAACACACTTACTGTATATTAGTATAGTTTAGAAATTGTGAGAGCAGACAAGAGTAAAAGTTACTGAATATATATCATAACATACAACATTCTCACAGAAAGCACCTTTTCCCAGAACTGAATCAAGAGCTGTTGAACCACCGTGTAATTATAGAGGAAATATGCCATTAACAATTGTGAAAAAGTTGAAGACTTTTAGAAAGAGATTTTAATGTGCGTGTTTAATTTTACTAGTTATGTCAAATATGTGGTAATCAAAGGATCAGAATGGCTATAGCACATTTGGAAACATATTTCAACCAAAAAAAGGAATGCTAATTAATTTCATTTCTAGAAATTACAGTTACTGAAATATCTTTCAAAACACGCCTCACAAGATAAAAAATAAACAATTAAAATGCCAGAAATTCGAAAGCAGTCTGATAATATACATTGTACAGTAGCAAAGCTGTTAGCATAGGAATCACATTTTTTAGTTCAACCTTAGGAACCTTTTCACACAATACTAAGTTAAACTGCAAAGAATAATTTCTTAAAAAAATTAAGCATCTGTCTTGATGCTTTATGCTCAGTCTGGTTGTTTTCCTGATTACTACGTCATTCTTAATTAGCACAAGCAATTTCTCTTTGTTTTTACCTAATATCTGAAAATAGCAAAAAATCCCATGGGTCAGTGAAAATTATCCTTTCATTCCAGCCGCCTGTTTTAAGTCAGTCAAAACATTCCAGACTTCAAAAGAGAGCTTTGCCTACTTAGACCATTTTAGTGTCCCTGCACGGCTGGCCTATGAGGAATTGGTTATTTGGATAAATTAATTTCTGGAGCCTGCCTGGCTTGCAAAAGACCCCAGTGTCTGACAGCAAATTAGTCTCACTGCAGATACACAAATCTTGAAAGAAAGTTAAATGCTACCTTATTTCATTGATCAGACTAATAGTTACTGAAAAACTAAGCTTTTCTGTTTCTACTTCATGAAACATTTTGGCACAATGTAACATTTTAGTCAAGTTTACAAATTATTGTACTAGGTTGCTTTAAATACTGGTAGTAAAATAATGTATTACTTCAATTGTACTATAACATATTTTACAATAGCATTTAAGAATTACATAGCAGGTAGAGTGCACATAAATATACTGTACACTGCTGTATACTGTATTCTATATATATTAACAGTATATATATATATGTATACAGTATACAGTACATACACCTGATAAGTTCCAATCAGGGTGAAACAAGTGTCATGTACGCTTTGTATTATTTGACAGGCACTCTGTAACATATACATATATATATATATATATATATATATATATATATATATATATATATATATATAGTGACAGATAGGGGGCACTATCGCTCCCTCGAACCCCTGTCCAAGACTCCAGACACCAGATAAAAGTCCAATAGTTGACTTTATTAATCTTCCACAGTGCACAAAGCACCTTCTCCTTCACTATACTCATATAATAAACAATAATACAATCCTCCACACTCCCAGACGCGATGCCCTCCTACCACCCAGCTCAGCTCGCCGTCTGGGAGCTCCCAGAGTCCTTTTAAATTCCTTGACCCGTAAGTGTTCCCAATCCCCAGTCCATGTGATCTTGTATCACTTCCGGGTCAGGTAAAAAGTTCTTTTCTTCACCCCGGAAGCATGTCATTCCCCGTGTCCATGTGACTTGGACGTACTTCCGGGGTGTAAGATCAATAACCGTTGTTCCCCGCTGCAGCTTCTCCTAGTGGCCACCATGGCATCCAGCAGGGCTGTGTATAAAAACTGCAATGTCCATGATGCACCACAATATTTATACTGTATATATATGTATATCTGTATATATATGTATATCTGTATATATATATATATATATATATATATATATATATATATATATATATATATATATAAAACAATCTTGGGAAGAGAGACAAGGTGTGACTTTCTCAGAGAGTCACTTTCACATCCCACGAGACGAGACTTTGTGCCAAGCAATTTAACCACACCCGGGGCTGGAAATAAAAGACAAAGAGTAGATGACAAAGTAGAACATTGTAAAGAATTCAAAAACTTTGGTACAATACACATGCAGAGCAGGTTAGAGATAATGGAAGTATGAAAATTTGAAAATCTCAAAAAAAATATAGTAAAGATCGCATTAGCACAAACATACGGAAATTATTATTCAGTGAAGTAACGGAACAGCAAAAAGAGATTGGAGAGTTGGGGACTTGTAGATCATCTAATTCATGTTGCCATCAGGGAAAAGTAGTGTTTCTTCCCAATGAAAAGGCGTATCCGCAATATTGAAAAGATTTGTGGTTTGGTGAAAGTGAAATCCCATGAGAGAAAATTTCAAGCCCCATGAGACAAGACTTTATATGCAAAAAGATTTGGAAAAGTCCTGCCCACATCTAAAACATTTACAACCACGCACACAATTCAATCATTTCTCATTTGCGTGAATGCTATTGTCAGACACAGTTCGTGTAGAGAGAAAGAAATTATATTCACTCACGGGCAGTTATACGTTGCATTGTCACGATGTAATTCCAAACATGGAATCAAAATTCAATGCGATATTGACAAAAAGGTAAAAGCGAAAAGAGATCAAATACCTGTATATGGACATAGGTGATATGACAGAAGTATGTAGATATTGTTTGGCTTTAAACTTTATGTCGGAGACTTGTAGATTGTCTAATTTTTTCATTGCCATCAGGGAAAAGTAGTGTTTCTTCCCAATGAAGAGACGTATCTATGAGAATTATAAGCTTTGTTGTTTGGTGAAAGTGAAATCCACATACACAAGCAGCAGAGACGCAAAGTTGCTGGCGCTTTGCGCAGGCAATGGGGTTGGAAAGCGAAGCGAGCAGGGGGCCAAGCCCCCTAGTATACAGTGAATACTGTGAATACTTATGTACAGTACATATGATTTCTCAGTTTTTTTATTTTTAATAAATTTCCAAAAACCTCAAGTAAACTTTTTTCACATTGTCATTATGGGGTGTTGTGTGTAGAATTCTGAGGAAAAAAATGAATTTAATCCATTTTGGAATAAGGCTGTAACATAACAAAATGTGGAAAAAGTGATGCACTGTGAATACTTTCTGGATGCACTATATATATATACAGGTATATATATTTTTTATATATATGTATACACTAGGGAGCTTTGCCCCCTGTTCGCTTTGCAAGCCAACACCCTCCCAAAGCCATGCGCCAGCCACTTTGTGTCAAAGCCTGTACAACAGCTGTCTTCTCTTAAATCCGGGGCACGTTAATCGCCTGCCACTTTGCCTCTCTGTCGCTTGCATTGTGAAGGGGAGGTGGAGGGGGCTGATTGCACGCTAAGGAGATGTGGACGGATCAGCTGCTGTCTGTAACGATGCGGGTTCTCTTTCATGCTCCCTTCGTTCGTCTGGGAGCCTAAACCCAACACCGTTAATAATGTCGCCGAGATGAGCTGACAAATGGGGACAAATCTCTCAAAGCCAGGGGATATATTCCAAAAAGTGGTAAAGTGCTTTTATTTAAAACAATCAAAAACAAAAAGTGCAGTGCAACAAGTTCCAATAAATAAATAAATCCATAAAACAAGTGTCCAGTGGGGTTAAAACCATCAATAAATAAATCATTTAAAATCAGAGGTTAAAAATGCAGAAGTTAAAAATGCAGTCTGTCACTCCCTTGTTATTCTCCGGCCCACCTCCATCACTCTCTCCCCGGCTCACCCATTGCTCTCTCAGCTGGCAGAGACCCAACAGCCACGAGCTCCTTCAGTCAACCTCCGTCTTGGCCTCCAAACGGACGTCACTGCCAGACCATTGAGGTTGACTCTCCTCCTGTGATCTTTCTCACACCTGTAGTCGCTCCTCAGATCCAACGGGAGGACACCTCACCTGCTCATCCCACTTACTTGCTTTCAGTGGAGCAAACTAGCCCTCAGAGTGCATCAGCCAAATACTCCTTAGCGTGGTGCCTCCTTTATAGGTGGCCAGATCCTCCCACCTAGACTGCCCTTTCCTGACCTTTAACCTCCATTGTCAACCTTTACTTCTCGATCGAGCTCCTTCATTTTCTTTTCTTTTCTACATTCCCCCATCTTCTCTGGTGTTGACCTTATATACTGTATATATATATATATATATATATATATATATATATATATATATATATATATATATATATATATATATATATATATATATATATATATTGTCGAGGATGCCAGGGGTCACGACTTAGCCAGGATGCCTTAGAGGACCAGAAGTGGGTGTGTGCCCATCTGGGATCACATGGGGGCCGCCTTTCTGGTTGCTTTGGGGGCCACGGGTTCAGGGCATGGAAGCCCCACCCTGTAGGGGCCCCAATGCCTTGTAGACCCTGGACCTCAGCACTTCCGCCACACCAGGAAGTGCTGGGGGGAAGAGAAGCAGGGACACCCGGAGAGCTTCCAGGAGAACAACCGGCACTTCCGCCACACTGGGGCAGGTTAGCGGGAGATTGCCGGGGAGCACCTGGAGCTCATCCAGGTTCCTATTTAAGGGGTTGCCTCCCTTCATTCAGGGCGAGAGTCGGGAGCGGAGTGGACTGAGCTGGAAGAAAGGAGGCGGCCTGAAGAAGTAAGGCATTGTTGTGGCCAGGACTTTGGGGACTTTTGAGGGTTTTGTGGTGCACTTTTTAATTGTAAATAAACGTGATTGTGGGTGAGATGAACGTGTCTGCCTGTCTGTGTCCGGGTCAACTTCCACAATATATATATATATATATATACACACACACACATACACATCCCGACGTGCCTCCGTGGGCGCACCACCAATCACCTCATTAACTCACCGCGGTCGTGCAATCGCACCCACGGAGAACAGCACAGCTACACGGATTTAAAACCATCCTTTTTTTATTGGAAGCCGCAGACCCGCTATACCACACTGTCTTTCTGCTCCTGTTACTGAACTGCATGTTCTGCTTGTCACGCTGCGTGTTGATCATTTAAATGCCTGTACAGCAGCTGTCCTTTGGTGTCACTGCTTTGTCTTGAGGGACGTCAAAGTGTCTCTTGCGTGACGTCTCGACTGATTATTACTTTCCTTATTTTCTGAATTTGCACATAGATTGTTGTTGTTCTCTTGTGCATCCTTTTTTGCCTTCTTTTCTCTCCAAAGCTTACGTGTCTCTTTTTGATGCGCTGCTTTTTCTTCTTCGCTTAGTTGTTCACACGCCATCTAGTACATATAACATTTTTAAGAGTTGGGGAGCACATGAAGTGTGTCTGCCAAAAGCATTCCAACAACTGCGAGGTTAGATGTCCGTGAACTTGTTTTAAATTGTTTGTAAATAGGATGTGACGTGCAAAATTCACTGTCTCATGGGTCTTGCTTCCTAAGGTTGTAATGTCTAGTCTCGCATGACGTCAAAGTGTCTCTCTGAGATGATCATGTCTTGACCCAAGATTTTTTTAAATAATAGATACAGTGGTGTGAAAAACTATTTGCCCCCTTCCTGATTTCTTATTCTTTTGCATGTTTGTCACACAAAATGTTTCTGATCATCAAACACATTTAACCATTAGTCAAATATAACACAAGTAAACACAAAATGCAGTTTTTAAATGATGGTTTTTATTATTTAGGGAGAAAAAAAAATCCAAACCTACATGGCCCTGTGTGAAAAAGTAATTGCCCCCTGAACCTAATAACTGGTTGGGCCACCCTTAGCAGCAATAACTGCAATCAAGCGCTTATGATAACTTGCAATGAGTCTTTACCGCTCTGGAGGAATTTTGGCCCACTCATCTTTGCAGAATTGTTGTAATTCAGCTTTATTTGAGGGTTTTCTAGAATGAACCGTCTTTTTAAGGTCATGCCATAGCATCTCAATTGGATTCAGGTCAGGACTTTGACTAGGCCACTCCAAAGTCTTCATTTTGTTTTTCTTCAGCCATTCAGAGGTGGATTTGCTGGTGTGTTTTGGGTCATTGTACTGTTGCAGCACCCAAGATTGCTTCAGCTTGAGTTGACGAACAGATGGCCGGACATTCTCCTTCAGGATTTTCTGGTAGACAGTAGAATTCATGGTTCCATCTATCACAGCAAGCCTTCCATGTCCTGAAGCAGCAAAACAACCCCAGACCATCACACTACCACCACCATATTTTACTGTTGGTATGAAGTTCTTTTCCTGAAATGCTGTGTTCCTTTTACTCCAGATGTAACGGGATATTTGCCTTCCAAAAAGTTCAACTTTTGTCTCATCAGTCCACAAGGTATTTTCCCAAAAGTCTTGGCAATCATTGAGATGTTTCTTAGCAAAATTGAGACGAGCCCTAATGTTCTTTTTGCTTAACAGTGGTTTGCATCTTGGAAATCTGCCATGCAGGCTGTTTTTGCCCAGTCTCTTTCTTATGGTGGAGTCGTGAACACTGACCTTAATTGAGGCAAGTGAGGCCTGCAGTTCTTTAAACGTTGTCCTGGGGTCTTTGTGACCTCTCGGATGAGTCGCTCTGCGCCTTGGGGTAATTTTGGTCGGCCGGCCACTCCTGGGAAGGTTCACCACTGTTCCATGTTTTTGCCATTTGTGGATAATGGCTCTCACTGTGGTTCGCTGGAGTCCCAAAGCTTTAGAAATGGCTTTATAACCTTTATCAGACTGATCGATCTCAATTACTACTGTTCTCATTTGTTCCTGAATTTCTTTGGATCTTGGCATGATGTCTAGCTTTTGAGGTGCTTTTGGTCTACTTCTCTGTGTCAGGCAGCTCCTATTTAAGTGATTTCTTGATTGAAACAGGTGTGGCAGTAATCAGGCCTGGGGGTGGCTACGGAAATTGAACTCAGGTGTGATACACCACAGTTAGGTTATTTTTAACAAGGGGCAATTACTTTTTCACACAGGGCCATGTAGGTTTGGATTTTTTCTCCCTAAATAATAAAACCATCATTTAAAAACTGCATTTTGTGTTTACTTGTGTTATATTTGACTAATGGTTAAATGTGTTTGATGATCAGAAACATTTTGTGTGACAAACATGCAAAGGAATAAGAAATCAGGAAGTGTTAATCACCACCACACGTTTATTTACACTATTATATACAGAATAAAGTCACTGCACACACGAACTCCACACAGTCCTGGCCACACAATGCCTTCTCTTTGGGCTACCTCCACTCTCTCTTCTGCTTTGTCCTGCTTCCACCCGACTCCAGCCTCAAATGAAGGGAGACGGCCCCTTTTATTTCATCCCGGATGGGCTCCAAGTGTATCTCGGAACTCCTCCCTGGACACACCCCAGTGTGGCGGAAGTGCCGGCTGTTCTCCCGGAAGCTCTCCGGGTGTCCCTGTTCCTCTTCCCCTCAGCACTAACTGGTGTGGTGGAAGTGCTGAGGTCCAGGGTTCCCAAGGCATTGGGGCACCCCCTGACGGTGACCACGGGTGCCTCCAAGCCCCCTACCCGTGGCCCCCAAAGCAACCAGGATGGCGGCCCCCACGTGATCCAGGGTGGGCATAGACCGTCTTCCAGTCCCTCAAGGCGTCCCGGCCGGGTCGCTGGCCCTGGCATCCCTGACAATATATATATATATATATATATTTTCATGACATGTTACTTAGGTGATACTACATTTTTTTCTTTGTCACTCACCTTCCCTGTGTTTAATCAACCACAACACGACCATAGTATTAAACTATTACAATATTTCTCAGAACATCAGATACAGCATTTAATGCCTAGTTTATTATAAATATACACCATGCTGTTTAACATACTTTGACCTCTTGTTTGCATGCCACTGTTAGGCTTTCTGTAAAAAATCCCTTAAGACTTTCTTAGAGAAAAAAAAAACAATAATGCATATATTTTACAGAGCACCCCAGTAATGTTAGGTGAAATCATAATTTCTATTACCAATTAAAAATTTGTTAGCATGAAGTCAACTACAAGTTTTCTTTAATTAAGTGAAAATGCAACCATATTTTGAAAGATCATCTTGACAGCAATATCAGCTATAATATTAACACTATTATATTTTCAAAACAGCCAGATACAACTTTGTAAAACACATAATAATTGGCATAACCTCAGCATGCAATCAAACTTTTTGAATCTGATGATACATGAAATGATAGCATATTCAGAAATACATCCAATTGGATGGTCCAGCCGTCTTCATTCAAATATTCATCACCATTTTTTAATTTATTGAACAAATACAGTATTTTGAATATGAAGTCAGGTAAAGTGTTTTATATTTAAAACCGTATAAATCTATCAAATATGCTGTATTTATAGGCATTTTGTTTAGCTCCATTCATGGTGAACACTAAGAACATTAAATATATCCTTCAATTTGGGAAAATGTCCATAGTATGAAATGCTGACACATATTGTTATACCCACTACAGTATAACATAATAATTCAGGTTATACCCACCATGTAACTTCATATTGCTGCTGTCACCTTGGACTCTGTGAGACAGCAGGTGATTGTCAGCCAAACTAAATATCATTCATCCATCCATTTCTAAACCTGTTGTGAAGCTAGATCCTAAGCCTTTAAGCTTCAGGTGCAGGGCACCAACCTATCACAGAGTGAAGACACACAGTCACATACATCAGATTTAGCATTACCAAACCACCTAATCTGCGTGTGTTTGGACTATGGGAGGAAAAGAGATAACCCAAATAAAAAATAATAATAATAATAATAAAAAAAGGAACAAATTATAGTATTACACAAAACATTCAAAATACACTAAACTTACTATACATTTTGACAAAGAGGGACCACAATTTATTAAAATAAACACGAACACAAACATTCTGCTGCTCCTCTGTGCCTATACATAATGTCCTGTTGTTCATGTATTGAAGAGGCTTGTCCACCTGCCTATTTACTTTCCAAAACCTCCAGAAAAATTATATGATATGAGTATCTATATACTGTAGTTTGATAGCAGATGTATACTCAAATCAACTCAATTCAAAGCATCCTCACAGCTTTGCTGCTATATGAGACACTCAGATTTGAACACTTGTGAGAAGCATCATTTGTTACTAGCTATAGCAGAACATATCCATTGATGAACATCCAATATTTTTAATTGGTTCAGAATGAACATTTGTTTAGTAGGAAACAAAGTGACCATGTGTTTAGTGTGTGTACTATGTGTCTGTGCAGAGGGTGACATGACAAAACAGTCACCTCAGGCAACATTTCCATAAGGGTTGCTTTTTCATGCAACAGCATTTTTTTTATATTACAGAATAATGCTTTTTTAATTATTAAGTATTAACCTCAAGAATTACATAAACATCAAGTTTCTTATTTATATACTACATTTAAAACAGTGAGAAATAGTTTAATGTTGAAAGTTTCATATTTCGCAGAACACATTTCTCACCACCTTGCAGCACTGCAGGCTTTTGAGAATAAAAACGGAAGTGCATTATGAATTTTCAGGACGGTTCATGATATTGGCATGTGTTGTTTTCATATGTTATTTTCTGTATACATTAAGTTGTCATTTTGGAAACTTTTGTTAATTTCTGGAATGTTTGTAAGGAGTAGGTCACATGTAGAATTGTCTGTGTATGGTTCTGTTTGCACCATGCATGCCTAATTAAAAGGCAGGCTTCCTTATAGCATTCCGGGTGCATTACACAGCTTGAAACTGCCAAGGTGTTTAGAAAACCATCCCGGATTAGTTTAATTTGTAATTCAATTTTACAATCGCATGGCGCGGTGGGTAGCGCTGCTGCCTCGTAGTTAGGAGACCTGGGTTTGCTTCCTGGGTCCTCCCAGCGTGGAATTTGCATGTTCTCTGCTTGGGTTTCCTCCCACAGTCCAAAGACATGCAGGTTAGGTGCATTGGTGATCCTATATTGTGTACTGTGTGTGTGTGTGTGTGTGCATGCCTTGCGGTGGGCTGGTGCCCTGCCCGGGGTTTGTTTCCTGCCTTGCGCCCTGTGTTGGCTAGGATTGGCTCCAGCGGACCCCCATGACCGTGCAGTTAGGATATACAGTAGCGGGTTGGATAATGGATGGATGGAATTTTACATTTTTTAAAACCATTATTTTTCATTTTTTCACATCTTTCCCAAAATAATAGTTTGTTTACCTTTATTAATTTTTTTGTCCCTTGTTCCAAGAATGCACTGCTTTGGGGGACTGTGGTATTTTGAAACCTGCAACACCAGGAGTATTGTATACAGTATGGATTAAGTGTATCATCTCATGCATAGTAAGGGCATCAAAAATGTGCATTGCATTGTGTGGTATTATTTAAAGTACTGACCATTTCTGAGTAAACAAAGTATACATGTGAACAGACATACCTGTATAGAATATATCTCAAAATGTTTACAGTATAAATATATACTACTGTATATACATGTGTGTGTTTCGTTTTTTGTGAAGTATTGCATTTGCTTTAAAGTTTTCAAAGAAATATGTTTTTGAATTCATCCACTTAAAAGTGAGGCAGTTGTTGGAGGAGCTGCCTCATAGATCCAGAGCACATGATCTGAATTCAAGCCTCTCTGTATGAGATTTATTCTCTTTATGTCTATGTGGTTTTTTTTTTCCTCTCAATTTTGAAAGACGTGTCTTGTAAATTAAAAGCTGACTCTGAAATGACCAAGTGTGAGAGTGTATGTGTGTGTAAATTTGCTCTGTGATATCTCATACATTACTCTGACCTCTTGGTATCTAAAACGATCGAAAGTTTTTCAATTAACGTTGTTTCTATTTATTTTTTGACTGCCTAAAACTTAATACATTCTTAAGTTCCATTAAACTAAATATTTGAAGATACTCTACGATCTTTCATCAAATTAAATTGACTAAAGAAATAAAAAACAGACACTTGTGATTTATTGTTTAATGTCACAAATAAAAAGTGAGGAAGAAGTTGAAGTGCCAAGAACATTTTAATCATTTTATGACTATATGAGCTAACCTCCAACACAATTTTTTAATCCTTTTCAGGTCTTCTAAATTAGATAATATTTTTTTTTTGCTCACCACATTTCTCTCAATAGAGATGCTAATTATCCACTCTTCTTGCCAAACTTTTTCTTGTGTTCCATATATCTTAAAACGTACACATAATTTCCAAATTACAAATTAAAAACAATCCTAATTATACAGAACTAATTGCATGAGATCACCACCATAAAAAGACTGCTTCAAAAGTTACAAGATTTATGTACTGTTGAATATAAATAATAAAGCCATTAGTAAGTAATTTTTACCAGTTGTGAGATTTCACATGTGTTCACCAGTTCTATGCACAACAGAGCTGGTTTTACTGCTACCATAATAATGATTACAGTAAGAATCATAATGCACATGTCTGCTGCACCAACACATTTAATATATGAAGTAAGAACTGCAGATAATATAAGATACTGTGCTTAAGATGATCGTGTCTGTACTGTAAAGCACACTTAAATATTAATAAGCTAACCTGCATTAAAGAAGTGCACAAGTGGCAGGAACAATAACTGAATATGTGAAAAATAATCAACCATAAAAGACAAAAACAGAGAATCAATTAATAGATGGCCACCTTTTATGGTTACATTTATTTTTATAGAGTACTTTACAATGAGTATACACTCACCTAAAGGATTATTAGGAACACCATACTAATACGGTGTTTGACACCCTTTCGCCTTCAGAACTGCCTTAATTCTACGTGGCATTGATTCAACAAGGTGCTGAAAGCATTCTTTAGAAATGTTGGCCCATATTGATAGGATAGCATCTTGCAGTTGAAGGAGATTTGTGGGATGCACATCCAGGGCACGAAGCTCCCGTTCCACCACATCCCAAAGATGCTCAATTGGGTTGAGATCTGGAGACTGTGGGGGCCATTTTAGTACAGTGAACTCATTGTCATGTTCAAGAAACCAATTTGAAATTATTCGAGCTTTGTGACATGATGCATTATCCTGCTGGAAGTAGCCATCAGAGGATGGGTACATGGTGGTCATGAAGGAATGGACATGGTCAGAAACAATGCTCAGGTAGCCCGTGGCATTAAAACGATGCCCAATTGGCACTAAGGGGCCTAAAGTGTGCCAAGAAAACATCCCCCACACCATTACACCACCACCACCAGACTGCACAGTGGTAACAAGGCATGATGGATCCATGTTCTCATTCTGTTTACGCCAAATTCTGACTCTACCATTTGAATGTCTCAACAGAAATCGAGACTCATCAGACCAGGCAACATTTTTCCAGTCTTCAACTGTCCAATTTTGGTGAGCTCATGCAAATTGTAGCCTCTTTTTCCTATTTGTAGTGGAGATGAGTGGTACCCGGTGGGGTCTTCTGCTGTTGTAGCCCATCCGCCTCAAGGTTGTGCGTGTTGTGGCTTCACAAATGCTTTGCTGCATACCTCGGTTGTAACGAGTGGTTATTTCAGTCGGCCCATTCTCCTCTGACCTCTGGCATCAACAAGGCATTTTCGCCCACAGGACTGCCGCATACTGGATGTTTTTCCCTTTTCACACCATTCTTTGTAAACCCTAGAAATGGTTGTGCGTGAAAATCCCAGTAACTGAGCAGATTGCGAAATACTCAGACCGGCCCATCTGGCACCAACAACCATGCCACACTCAAAATTGCTTAAATCACCTTTCTTTCCCATTCTGACATTCAGTTTGGAGTTCAGAAGATTGTCTTGACCAGGACCACACCCCTAAATGCATTGAAGCAACTGCCATGTGATTGGTTGATTAGATAATTGCATTAATGAGAAATTGAACAGGTGTTCCTAATAATCCTTTAGGTGAATGTATAGTATTGGTTAAAATGCATACTTGTAATTGTAATGATAATGGTATAATTTTTAAACCTTAAAATATCAGCAAGCATGGACAATGAAACTATGTTGAAAACAGAGCAACACAGAGCAATTTCAATTAGATTGACTTAAACAAGTCACGACACTATAAAGTCCATTATAAATGAGATATGGCCATTTCAGTCATGAGTATATAGAAAACAAGACTGTGGATGTCCCAGAGCTGATTACAACAAATAAAGTGACAGTCAAATGAGCTGCAGTAGTAGCAATGTAGCAGTGGCTCCAAGTATAGTTGTGGCCAAAAGTGCTGAAAATGACACAAGTATTGTTTTTCACAAAGTTTGATTCTTCAGTGTTTTTAGATCTTTTTTGTCAGATATTTTTATGATATACTGAAGTATAATTACAAGAATTTCATAAGATTTAAAGGCTTTTATTGACAATTACATTCCTGGCTTGGGATCGGGGCAGTGCAGAGCTTGCTCAGGAATGGCAGCAGGCAGGTGTTAGTGCATCTACATGTACAGTGAGGTGAAGACATTTGGAGGATGACTTGGTGTCAAGAAGGGCAGCAATGAAGCCCCTTCTCTTGAAGAAAACCATCAGGGACAGACTGATATTCTGCAAAATATACAGCGATTGGACTGCTGAGGATTGGGGTAAACTCATTTTCTCTGATGAATCCTGTTCCTGATTGTTTGAGGCATCCAGAAAAAAGATTGTCCGGAGAAGAAAAGTTGACTGTGTCATGCCAACAGTAAAGCATCCTGAGACCATTCATGTGTGGTGTTGCTTCTTAGCCAAGGGAGTGGGATCACTCAAAATTTTGCCTAAGAACACAGCCATGAATAAAGAATTGTACCAAAACATCCTCTGAGAGCAACTTCTCCCAACCATCCAAGAACAGTTTGGTGACAAACAATGCCTTTTCCAGCATGATGGAGCACCATGCCATAAGGCAAGTGATAACTAAGTGGCTCCAGGAACAAAACATTGAAATTTTGGGTTCATGGCCAGGAAACTCCGCAGAACTTAATCCCATTGAGAACTTGTGGGCAATCCTCAAGAGGTTAGTGGACAAACAAAACCCCATAAATTCTGACAAACTCAAAACATTGATTATGCAAGAATGGGCTGACATCAATCAGGATTTGGCCCAGAAGTTGATTGACAGAATGGCCAACACTGCAAATATTGACTCTTTGCATAAACCTAATGTTATTGTCAGTAAATGCCTTTGAAACTTATGAAATGCTTGTAATTATACTTCAGTATACCATTGAAACATCTGACAAAAAGATCTAAAAGCACTGAAGCAGCAAGCCAATACTGGTGTCATTCTCAGAACTTTTGGCCACGACTGTACCCCAGCAGGATTCCGAGAAAAGAAACAGAAGAAGGGTCAGTAGCAATTCATAATGACTGCTACACTAGAGTTTAACTAGAACAGGTAATCAATGGGTCTTACAGGCAAGACTAAAACTGTGACTTTATTAGGCTGGATTTAAATGTTGAAGCCATAGATCATTATACTTCCTTCAGGGTCTGCAGCTGAAATATCAATCCCCGCTATTGTTTGAATTATTTTTGGAATTTTTAGAAGGCTTTTCATCTTTAGATCATACAGTATGCTCTTGATAAGTTTTGTTAATTAATTGAGGTCAAAGCCAGAATGATTTAGAAATCATCTAACTGGAAGCCAGTGTAAACATTTAAGAACAGGAGCTATGCATTCATCTTTCTTATTTTCCATAATAATTCTTGCAGCAGCATTTTGAATTGTCTGGAATCTACACATTGAACAATTTCAGCAACCTCTGAATAATTTAGTTTAGGCGATCTATTCAGCTAGAAGCTAATGCATGTATTAATTCACAAATCCCCCTCTGGTATAGTATAGTCTACCTATGTATCTACTTCTCTGTATGCGGAATGCTAAGAAAACACCTTAATATTCCGATATTTTTTAACCTGGATAAAGCAGGTTTTATATAGTGTTGTATTAAGTGTGGTAAAAGATAGACTGGTGTCAAAGATAACATCTTATTTTCATGCTAATTCTGTAATTTTTGTTGCTGATAGTCCATGCTGTTCAGACAGCCAGTATTTCATTGCTCTCCATTTACTTTTGACTACTGAATTCTAATTTAAGAGCAGAATGCTATCACAAAACCAAGGCGAGTTCCTTTGTTCTTTAATAACTTTTATATAATTATTTGGAAACAGCGAAAAAAAAGATAGATAAATTTAAGTTTCACAAAGAAATTTTTATTCTCAATTAAAGAATATTTTGGAAACAGCCCTTGCCATTCCATCTAAATACAGCCAAAAAGTACAATAAGTTAATAAAATCTAATTTTATTTTAGTGAAATTCTTAGCTTTTTTGACAAAATCACAGAAGAAAACAAGAATATAATATTCATTCATTCATAATCTAAACAGGCTTATTTCAATACCAGCTGGAAGGTTGGCAGTATGCAGTTTGGGATGCAAAGGACACAAGGCAGGAACAAAACTTAGACAGGGCTCCACTCCTTCATAAGACACACAAAACAAAACAAGAAAAAAATGTACATTATGTAAAATGAAACAAAAATAAAAGTAAAGAATATATTAATGTAAAAAGAAAAAGAATATCCATAGACCTGATGAAATTTTAGAAAAGCATACTCAAAAAGTATCAAAAGGATCATGATACCCAAGGGCTGGAAAGTTAAAAACATAAGTAGAGTACAACAACTGTAATATAAAATAATCATTTTTGAAAAATAACCTTTGTAAATTAATGAAGGAATAGTTAGAAATAAACTACAAGAGTTGTTATACAATGGTGAACAAGTTAAACTTGTATGAAAAAATATCAATAGATGTGAAAAAATAATGCACTGTCTACTTCTACAGAAACCACCTTTTTTGCCAATTGTAGCTGTGTACTGACCCAAAGATCGCTGCAACTATACACAGCACAGTATCATTTTTGCAGATATATAAATTCATGTTAGCCCTTTGGTATGTAAATGGACTTTGCCCACTTAATGTCTTGTACCACTGGAGTTCGTATAATTGCTCATGTTATAATGACTCACAGCAGAATTTCATGGCAGAGTTCATAGTGGCAGTATACCAAACTGAACAGACCAGGCCAGTTGCCTCAATGACTGTTTCCAGGGGCCTCATGTATAACGCTGTGCGTAGAACTCGCACTATAACATGGCGTAAGCACAAAAGCTGAAATGTGCTTAAACACAGAAAACTCCAGATGCAGGAATCTGTGCGTACTCCAACTTCCACGTTCTTCCACTACATAAATCCCGATCAGCGTGAAAAGTAACGCTCGTGCATGCACTTTATGTAACGTCCCAACTCCTCCCAGAATTACGCCTCTTTGAATATACAAATTAATATAAATAACCCTTAAGCTCAGCCTTCTGTGAAAAGACAATAGGAAAATCACGGGGGAAAATATAAGACTTCAGGGAATACCAAGTGGAGGCAAATGAAAAACATACTATTTGTTCAAATAAACTGTGGTATAATCAACAAAAGGAAGTTGATCGATTGACATAGTTTGTTGGAGAAACTTGAAAGCTCACGTTCACAAAATCGCACAGTGCCGGAAATAAAAAAGAAGTCACATATCAAAGTCGCCGTGAAAAGGCGAGTCGTAGCCCACTGTCTGAGTGTCATATGAAAGCTTATTAGGGTACAGAGAAAAAAGGCACACAGTGGGGAAAAAGCATGAAATGTCAACTTCAATCTCGACATTTCCACTTTAATCACGTAGTTTATTTTGTCATTAAAGTAGAACATCATAAACTTCATCTTAAAATTGTTTAATTAACCAGTTTCTCAAATCACATCATAATTAAAGTAGCACGTTAAATGCTTTGTTTTGTATTTGATCTTCTATGTGCTCTATGTGTGTGAATCACTACTTGCTTCTTAAACCGGCTCTCTTCCTCCAACTGGACACAGAATCCATTACACTCGTGATATTACAGCTCTCTGAATAACTAAAATACTGAGATGTGATATCATTTTTATGATGATAGGAGTTAAAGCACGTTATTAAACATGAGTTTCACAGCGCAGTGATTGTGTGCGACCTCCGATGAAATCATTTATTGCAGCAGTACTCAGGGGCGGCTCTAGGCTTGTGGTGGCACTGGGCAGAGGAAGAATCGGTGGCTCCTTCGCCTGCCAATGTCAGTAAGGTAGCTTTTGCACGGTGGATGGCCACGTCTGTTTCAGACACTGCATAGCCGCCTCGTGCTCATGACACAAGCATTTAACTTTTGCTGAAATTTGTCACTGCGTTTTTAGCTGTGTTGTTATTTTCTCTTTCTGTTTTATATTCAATATATATTGGCGTAGCCGCCACTGCAGTCCTTGCTTTTCTTTCCCCAAATACCCAATCACCACACAATCAGCTCTGTAATAGAAGTTAAGCCATCTGTAAGCTTAGAGCACCGATTCTTCAAATTGTTTAAGGAACATTGAAATACCTTCGTAGTACATGTTTAATTATTCTATCCTTCACGACACTCGCAGTGGCAACTCCTAACGGGACGAGCTGAAAGAAAAAGAAGAAGAAGAAGGTGCTGTGAGAGTAACAATGCTAAAGCAGTTATGGTACTTGGAATACTATGGCTGTTCCCTGGACCATTATATTGTTACAAGTTAATTACAATCAGATGCATTACACTAATAAACAATATGCGGTTAGTTTCAGTGTATTTATAAAGCCGCGTCAGGAAAATAAAGAGTAACCACACAGGAACAGTAGCATTGCTTTGACGCTGGGTGCCGCCAGTTTGCAAAAACGAGCAGAGAACTTGCGTACCACAAGGTATGAGGTACTGTGGAAAAGTGCGTGGCTTTACTCCAAGTGTAGGTTTTATACATCGCGATTTGAACGTGGAAAAGTTCTTACGCAACATTTCTGAGCGTACGCACCGTTTATACATGAGGCCCCAGGTCCTCCAGGGGAGATTCCAGTTTTTCAGTTCTGCATGTTATTTCACTATAGTGACCGACATAGCATTGGAAAGTCAGTGCCATACTTTAATGTCTAGTCCACAGATGTTTCTACCATTCCTTGTTATTTCACTTGTTCATCTTTATATCCATCTGCTGCACATCATCTCCAGGCCTTATTACTACACACTACAAAAAAAAAGTACAACTAGAGCACAGGTGCATGTTAGCAATAAAAATCATTATATCACTACATTTTCACTGGTACTACATGATGTAATGGGTTCAGTTGATACAAACCTCCCATGATTAAATATAAAAAACAGTATGTTAATATTTTGCTTCAAATGCCACCTACTGCTTCATGTCTGATGAAAACTGTTACCATCATGCCAGTCTGTCATTTCAGTGTTCAACAGTTGGCAATAAAAATTGGCAATAACGGTCAATACAAATCATCACATCTTCACACATTTACTGATGCTATATAAAGTAAATTGTTGTTTTGATACCAACCTCTGATTTTTAGGCAAATAAAAACTACCTGCTAATATTCTAACTGTAAGGCCACCTATTGCTGCATATCTGATGCATTCTGTTGTCTTCAGTCCATTCTGTCAGATCAGTTTTCAGCAGCTGCATTAATTTCCTAAATTTGTATATAGATTTTAATATAATGAGAATTTTCCCTTTAAACTTCAGATGATAAAAATGATTACACCCTGATAACAGCCTGTTCACTGTTTTTATTTTGTATTAATGTGCAACTTATCTAGCTACTGCTTCATTCATTTGAATCAGAAGAGATATTGGTGGGGTTTACCAAATACATGAAATGGCTGCGGTTCCAGGAGGGAAGGTTTGAGAACAATTTCACAAGACAGCAATAATTTGGTTCTAAAGGCACATTATGTTATCCTAGATTGTTCCTTACTGCTAAATGCTAGGTGTCACACATAGCTTCAAGGCTCAAATAAATTTAATTATACTCCCAACCAGAGGCTTGTGCTGTTGTCTTTTCTCTTCATCCATTAGAAGAAGCAGTGATTGACAGTTGCAGCACCGATGGTGAAACATCTGGTTTCTGAAAACTTAAACTCACCCCTTCCCTTTAATTCCCTCGAATTAAAATCAGTTCTGATGCCAACTTGGGTGCAGTCGAATGGAGACTCATATGTAAAAAGACAAATTATATTTGATATCATTTTCTCAGATCTGCCAGTTATACGGGGTTCACCACAGTGCCCCAACTCTTAATCCTTTTTAGTGATTTATCGTTACATAGGTAATATTATATTGTGTTGCCAGGTCATACACATGCAACTAGGAGCGAGCTGAATGGACCAAGTGGAGGTGATTACCTGCAGAGCCAGGGGGTGGTGGGGTGCTCTAAACCTATTTCTGTTATCTGTGCAGACTAAATACGGGAAAACCTGCATGATTTAACATCACTTCCTGTTCTGGCACCCATACTGATGTCACTTCCTGTTCAGGCACACAGACTGACGTCACTTCCTGTTCCGGCCCCCAGACTGACATAACTTCCTGTTCTTGTCAAATGACATCACTTCCGGTTTACAGCCTATAAAATCTCCATCTTGCCAAACTAGTTCAGTTCGATCTGGGAACTCAACCTGAGAACAACCTATCGTTTTCTTTGAACCTTTTGCCGCTAGGGACAATATACAGGTGGCTGCCCCAAACCTTTTTCAGTGTGTTGTGACACATTCTTTTACAGTGTTTAAAAGACTTTTAGCATCCTACTCCACTTTCTTCCTGTCCTGCAGAACACTTATTTATGATGTCCCACACACTAAGCTTACCAAAGCCTAATCTTCTGGCCCTTTGACAATGTACTCTGTAACACTATGAGGACAAATCAGTTTTTGAATTTGGAATATTACTCTCTCCTGAATAGTGTTTTTCTACTTGATGCAGGCAAAGCATTCTATGACAAATACTTATAATTTATACAAAGGAACTTTAGTAAATTGATAATAGTTGGTGTTTTATGGTATGGTGTTTTTATTAGTAATGTTTTCATCACCTTTATGATGCTTGCAACATATAATTTGGAATGTATTTATTGTTAAATGTATTAATTTATTGTTAATTGATTTCCTTCCTCATGATTTGAATAAGGCATGGTGTTGATGGAATTTTACAAATGCATTAAATGGCTGGAGTAGGTAGTGGGGAGATCTGAAAACAATTTCACAAGACAGCAATAACATATTGGAAACCACAAGTAATGTATTATTCTAATGTTGCTATCAAATTAACTTGCCATTTTGCATAGTACTGTAGATGTGTGATATATTAGTTCCAATTATGGAGACTCCTGGCTATTCCCCTGTCTTTTTACATGGCACACAGGTCTTTTCTGTTGTCCAAAGACTGAATTATTATTTAAAGCAAAATAGCTTGATGCATTTATGGTTTTTTTTTTCAAAATTTATTTTGAATATTTGAAATGAATACATACTTTTTCTTAGAACTACGAGATTTACTTTAAGCTTCATTTATTTATTTTTTCTGGTATGTAACATGCAGTTAGTATACAGTATCTGTCTCACATTGGTTAAATCCTAGCATTGAGATAGTAAAAATAGTTTTTCCCCCAAGCTATAAAGACATGCTAATATGATGACTGGTGACTCTAAACACGCTAAGTGTGAGACTGTAAAGTGATAAGAGTGTCCTGTTGTAGACCAGTGCCTCATAAAGGGTTAATTCGTGTCATCCTTACTGTATGTTCCTGCCATGAAACACTTTGGATTATTGCATTTGGAAACTCTGCTCACTCAAACCTGTGTGTCGGTGCTTTAGTTTGTCTCTCCAATCTTTATCTGCCCACTGAGGGAGACTCTTTCTAACTGAATGGAGGATATTAAAGTGTTTAAAGGAGTGAAAGTGACAGATGCTAAAATGAAATGATAAATGTCTTAAGGCCTGGGGCATAATTCAGGCAGAGACAATG
This sequence comes from Polypterus senegalus, assembly GCF_016835505.1. NCBI lineage: Eukaryota > Metazoa > Chordata > Cladistia > Polypteriformes > Polypteridae > Polypterus > Polypterus senegalus. The sequence goes on from NC_053158.1 coordinate 53,583,790, forward strand.
TTTGTCAGGCCTAGATGAACTAAATGATGTTCCTCATGCTGAAATAAATTGAATAATTCTGGCATATCCCATCTGTGCAAACTTGCCATACCCCATCTTCAAACGGATTATAAACGCGTCACATATCCCCAGATTACTGTTATGGATTAAATGATTGAACTCAAATTGAAAGCATAGAAATGTTTGATCCTTCAGTCTAAGAACTGTAAATGACCAAGATGATTAGCGTTCACATCATGTGAAATATGTTTGTGCCCTTATTGATTCTTACAGTTATGGGAAGTTTGGACATGGTTGTATACAGTACATAAATAAATAATTTCATAGGAATAGACGGGCACATTGTCAGAAAATGAGATTGACTGAAGTGATACAGTAGTCAGAAATGCACTTAAAGCTGAAAATCAGAAACATGATACCCAAAGCTAAAGAAGAGAACTATGCCAAACAGTTCAAAAGGTAAGAAGACCTTCTTAAGATCATTTTAAATGTCAATGCATTGTTAGGACAACGTACAGATTAACCAGTCAAAGTTATTCAAATGTTTTAAACACAATCAGTCCCACAACAGTTTATTACAAATCAAATCAAATACCATTCTTCCCCAGCAGAAATTTAAAATATCAGTTTGTGCTGATAGAGATGGGTTAGAGTCAGAAACTCATAATAACATGCCTGGTTGACTTACTGAGCAATTTAGAGTAGCAAAGCAGGGTAAAGATGTTGGGGAATTGAATTAAATATGTTGTTTTACTAACAATGACCATTGTACAAGACACTATATATCATTCAGAAATGCTCAGAAAATAGACTTATGATGCGTCTATACTACTACTTTTTATTTCATTTACAAACTGTCCACACTAGTGTTTTTTATGTTGTTTATGAAAGTATCTTGATCAACAGTAACATGATTGAAAACACTTAAGACACAGAGGTTCACCTACATCGGGTATGCATGTGTCATGAGCCACAGGATTTACTGCAGCAACCAGTGTATTATTTGCCTTTTGCTCATGTATGCAGCATTCAAATTGTATACAATGAAACTTAGATGCATACAGGTAACCAATATAAGTGCCATGGAATCCAATTCCTTTGTGTCTGCTATGTTGGAATATTATTCTCTTCCTTAAGGGGTTACCAGTCAGGGAATGAGATGTTGTAATAAGCAGGATTCATTCAAGTAAGGGCCATATAATAAGCATGAAAAATTCAGAGCATGATTAAAGTCTGCCTTTCTAAAACTATGCTCCTTGAGCATGAGAAAGGCTCTATATCAATAAAATGTATTATTATTATTATTATTATTACATTATTATCCTTCCACATTACAACACTGAAGCTGTATATTCAGATGTATTTGGGTCAGGAGGGCGTTTTCAAAAATCTAGGATTTCGGTGTTACAAAACTTGAGAAGTGTACATAAAATATGGAAATGAAGACTAATGTCTGAGTTTTTAAATAAAAACATAATAGGGGACAGCTTAACACTCTTTGTTACAGTTGTGAGAGATGTTTTTAAGAACTGTCACATGGTTTGTGCTTGGTCAGATGAAGACCTTGCAAGGAACCTTCATAAAGAAGGTTAGGTTAGTTTCTTACTATTTAAATGGTTTTGTCTCTCTGGAACAAAGTACATGTTTAAAATCCATATTGTTCCAATAATTATTGTAAGCAAGATGTCCTGTCATTAGACAGCCTGCCAATTGGTTATACGTTGGGAGTACATAATCTTCATATTAATAGTTGTGATGGGATAAAAGTAATTGTTGAGATCATCTTCAAAAAAGTATGACTACACTGCTATCTACCTTTGTCCCCATGAACATGTGAATAAATAAAATGTGTTTTGACTTAAACTGCAAAACAGGGAGTGAAACAATTTCTACTATAAATCGTCAAATAATTATAATTATATTACTCAAGGGCTAATTAGTTTAATTGGACTAATCTCACAAACTCCAACTTTGGATATCTATTAAAAAAAAGCAAAACTGTTTTTTGACACACTTCAGCTTTTTGTCTATGAGCAACTGAACCACAACTTTTTATGCCATGTAATCCATCTTATGAATTTGGAGAGGAGGAAATAAGATCTTCGCATGTCAAAAACTTGAAAAGAAGCCTTGAATATTTTTAATGAAATTAAAACACTTGCAGATGTAAACACAATTGAACCAAAAAAAAAATTAAGAATATATTTACATATGAGTTAAACCTCTGTTTTCTTTCTTAATAACTGTCAGAGTATAAAATTAGCTGGATCAATCATTACATTTTATATTTCAAATTCCAACTCTTGAAATTTAAAATCTTAAATTTCAAAGTCATTATTGCTGGTTCACAGATATAGTGAAGTAAATATTGTGGAGTCTGAATTCCCAAACCTGAGCGGTTTCTGCATGGAGTTTACACCTTCTCTCCATGTCTATATGTGTTTTTTGTTTTGTTTTACTGCTTTTCCTTCACTGGATAGTTTAGTTTTCCTCTTGCATCTCAACTTCGTTCACTTTAAGTTAGTTGGTAATTTTAAATTAGCATTTTCCTCTAAGCTATAGAGAATGAGTCCTTCTCCAAAACTCTGTGTTGGGTATCCAAGTGCATTTTCTTAAGAAAAAAGAAATGATGAACTGTGGATGTTACAGACCAGAACCTCTTTGATATACTAATGTCAAAGGACTAATCAAGGTTAGAACTGAAATGTAATGAATTTAGTTCCAAACATGTTTGTTAAGGCCAGTCAGTCAGTTTTGTTTTGTGATACATTATCTGTGTTTTGCCTGAATGATGTACTGTATATTTGGCTGCATTATTGCTTTCTATCTGTAGAGGTAAAAAATGCATTCAACACAGTCTAATGGAATTTCCTATTTGCTATATATTACAAATTTGTATTTGTACCTCAGATAAAACTATGGGTTAATTTATTATATTCTGGACCTGAAACATGAAACCTAGTTCAGGGGTCTCCAACTCTGGAGCATTACTGTGGCTGCAAGTTTTCATTTTTAACGTTTTCTTAAATAGTGACCATTTTTTGCTGCTAATTAACTTATTTTCTCTTCATTTTAACTGACTAGTTTTTTTAGATTTAGTTCTATGAATTGCTTCATGTTTTCAATAAATGGCATCTAAACAGAAATGAACTGTCAAGTGAGACAACAGATGACCAGAAAAGTTAGGACTTCAAACTCTAACCAATTTAACTCAAACCATTTTCTTAATTAGAAGCCATTGATTGTTGCTAATTAAAGCCATTATTTATTTCCATGGCATGTTGCTGCTTTCATTCTGCCACAGCAAACATTTCCAAAACTGTTTTCTTTTTTCTAAAAGAACACCAGCAAAATATTTTGTGGGCCTAGGCAGATCAACATTACTGAGACCGTCACCTTACTTTACTTTAAGATATTGTATGATGGACACAGGTTGCTGTATGTATAGACATAGCAGCCAGAGTCCTCACCCACACAAAGCGTTTTGTTCACATCTCCCCTGTTCTCTCCCAGTTTCATTGGTTACCGGTTCCATCAAGGATTAAACTCAAGATTCTGCCCCCTCTAGCTCACTCACCTCCTTGCTCCTTACCCTCCTTGTTTCTCTCTCAGGTCCTTCAGCAGTAATTTCTTTACTGCCCCACGCACCAGACAGCTCCATCAGTGCTACAGCCCTTCACCTCTGGAACTCTCTTCCTCAGTCTCTCCGAGAATCGCTCCTCTTTCTGCACCTTTAAATCTCAACTGAAAACTTTTCTCTTCTACAAACCTTTGTCTTCTGTGTAATTTTTTTTTACTCTGTATGTAAAGTGACCTTGGGTTTGTGAAAGGCGCTCTATAAATGCAATTTATTATTATTTATTATTAGATGTAAAAGTGACAGGTCAATAGTCATAAAAACAGCACACAGCTGATATCTTTGGGACAGGTGCTACAATGATCATCTTGAAGCAATTTGGAACGTTTGCTTTCCTAATGCTAGAGATTAAATCATATCCATGAAAATATGAATTGTACGTAAGCATACAGCACATACTGCATTCCACTATAGATAATTGTGAGAGATATAAACTGTGGTAGAAGAGCTTCAGACCTTTCATATGGTATTCCAGAGGATTTCCCTGGAAGTAACCCTGCAGTGGATTTTAAATTCCACTGCATACTAGTAGGCCCGGGAGGCAGGAGCTGAGTTCTGTTTTGGTTGTGTTTCCTATTCTTTGTTTTTGGTTATAAAGATCCTGTTCTTAGTTTTGTTTGCTCTGGTTAAGGTGGCACACAGAGAACCCTCATTTCAACATGCACATAATTAATCAGGTTCAATTTTGAATACCTCCAAAGTACTACTGTTTACCTTACTACTTGGTAACTGCTCAGTCTAACAGCACTTAATCTAACATTTGTGCATATTCTACATTTAAAAAGGTTCTATTTATGTTCCTATGTTCTTGTTAGAGAATTGATTTTAAAATAACAAATGGGATCAACTGCACTTAGTCCCTTGATTATTTCAAACAGTTCAGTCATGACATCTGTTAGTTTTCATTTGTTAAAAATAAAACGGTTCAATTCATATCCCACAGTCCAGGAATTAGTCTAATTGCTCTTCTCTATATGTTCTCTAGCAATGCTATGTCTTTTTAGTAATGCTAGTAACATTTGGACCTCTGGTCCTCGAAGAAGTACCTCTCTCAAAACACAGCACCCCTGGTCACTCTGCCAGAGTTGCTGCAATATCTTTCACTCTGAGTCAATGTTCTTGTAGCTGTTTTGTAGGCAGCCAAGTTGCATGGCTGCGCTGCCAGTCACATTGTGAAGGACCCAAAGCCCAATAACATGGCATAGGAAGCCATTGTTCCAAGTGACAGTGTTCTTTGGAGATGGATGACTTCTGTTATGCTCAAAGTGTATGACTTGTATTTATAATGAAAATGATCAGTCAGCGTGTGCAAAGTTTTTCACTGTGAGATTATTGTGATTCTTTTCCTGTCAGCAATACCTTGTTGCCTGCCTGGCTTTTCTTTTTCTGTCAGCTAAAGAACGCAGCCATGTTGCTGCATGCTGTGAGAAGGAACTGAAGCTCAATTACATGTGCAAGGTAGCCTGCTCCTCCAGTTCTTAGATCACATTACTCATGTCTCGTCTTAAGCTCTTGATTAAGATCAAGATTTAAGACCCAGATATTTGTCAGTTTTTGCATGCCAGACAGACAGCCCTTAGCATTGTGACAAACAGACAGCTCTTAGCATTTGATGTATATGAATGGAGTCCAACAATTGCATACAGTAAACCAGATGAGGCCTTATAAGAGAGTTATGTAGCTTAAGTATAACCCTCCTGAACTGTACTAAACACATCAGGCTTTAAAACCTAGCATCCTATTAACCTTCTTAATTGATTCTGTAAACTGTTCACACATAGATAGGGAGTCCACTATGACTCCTAGGTCCTCCTTTAAAGATGTATTTTTAAGTTTCAGACATCCCATTACATATTCAACAAAAAATTTGTAATACAGTCTTGGGTTACAGTGGTCCCAACGTACTATATGGCACTCTTCAGATATGAATAAACACATACTGTAAAGCCTGATAATATTTTGTTTCAGCTGTGACTTTCAGCACTTTTTTAACTAGTGACTTATATTTCTTACTTATAGACAAAGCACAAAAAAAAAGATTAACAGAGGGTTCACCTTGTTTATTTCAGGACAGTATTAATAAAATCCTTGTAAACACCGTCTTGTAGAACCAATCCTGGACAAGATGTCGGCCTATTGCAAGCCATAGGTACGCACACTGGAGCCAGATGATACTAGCCAATTGACCTAACCCGTGTGTCTTTGGGAATGTGACAAGCAAACCTTAGTAAGCAGCAAAATCATTCTGAGTATTGCCCACAGACAATAAGTGGGTGCAGGATTAAAACATCAGAGTACCAAATCTGTGAGGCAGCAGCACTGACCAGTGGGCCATGGCACTGCCAAAATTACAAATCTTGTTGCAATTATTTATGGCTGTCAGATATGATTTTAAGTCTGTGCCATTTAAAGCAGCAGTTGGGAAGAGCAAAGCTGAATAAACAAATAGTATTTGCATAGAAACAAAGCTCTACCTTTTCTTGGTCACCTATTTCCTCTACTGAAACTCTGAAAAATAAATTCACAATTACAAAATACTACTTTTGATCACTGAGGCATCCTATGAGGATTTGACCCAACTCTGAACTTGTATTTTCCCCTAATTTTTGGTCAGTTAACCTCTCATAATATTAAGGTACATTTACAGTACTAGCAATCTGACAACATTGCTAAGAAAAGGCAATCTGTTAAACAAAGTCACATTATCATTGGCAACTAGTTCTTACTTGTGAGGGCATTGCAGGCTGCCTGTTGAACTGTGGCAAATGTGGTGAGGTTTAGTGCACTCTGAAAAAGAAGGATAGACTGAATGTAAAAAAATATACAAGTGACGAGTCTCATGATAAAATAAATTAATTTAAGGGTTTTGAACACTGGCAGAGTAATAGCTCTGAGGCTAGGGAATTTGCACTGGCAATTGGAAGGTTGCCGGTTTGAATCCCGTGAAAACCAAAAGTGACTCTACTTCATTAGGCCCTTAACCTACAATTGCTCCATCCTGGGTCCGATGTTAACCTGCATCCAGCCCTGCATGTAGGCCCTCCAACCTGCAGGGAAAAAACCTGGGGATTGGTGGCAGAATTGGCACTCCAGTAACCATAAAAAAAAACCCTCACGCTGGTTCCAGTCCATCTGAACTAGTGTGTTGCTGAGGTGTTGCCCATTGCATTGCTGCACTCAGGTCCCAATCTGGGATCCTGAGTTGGTTTGTCTTGTGGTGGATGCAGCAATGTGCTGTATCCGCACATGCTCCTAACCTCCTCCTCCTTTTGAACACTGTGAAGATGGACAACTGACATCAGGCACAAAAAGAAATGCAGGAATGGCCACTGCTGGTGACGCTTACTTTGCACTATAGTAATTGTCAGGTCATTTTCTATTCTTAGCTTAGTAAAGTTAACCGTTCATTCACAAGTGCTTTGAACACACAATGCCATTAGCAGCTAATGTCACCAGCATGCATGCAAATAGGTGTGTGGCACCACCGGGTGTGGATCACTTCTGCAGTTATTCCCACTTATGAGCGTTTAGCTCAACGTTTATATTCATTTCTGCTTCAAGATTAATCCCTCGTTCAACAGTGTTTTGTTCTTGTAACTTCAAATACTTTGCTTACAATTTTGAAGCATGTTATGGAAGCAATGATCTGAAGTTATATAAAAAACACTCTTCTTAATATTAACAATATTTTCTTAGATTATTGTTTAAAATAAACCCAAAGCTGCACTGCTCCTCAGTGAAAGTGCACAAACAATCAGTCGCTGCATTATCATCATCTTTTTTTTTAAACTAATTTTTATCATGAAATATATGCTTTGTATTCAATGCAGGAAGAAAATAAAATATAAAAATTAGTTTGTTATATCTTTGGGTGAAATAAATGTAATACATCTTGCTACTTTGTACAATGATGGCTAAAGATTACATTGTAATAACAGTTTAATTAAGACACAATTTCAGCAATAGTTTCTTTTTAACTTAGCATTCTTTAATAATTCTAATTTATTTCTATTTACAACAAAAATGTTTATACTTTCACACGTCAGTGACATATACACCATCAGGAAATAAATGTTTCTTCCTTGTGATTTTTCATAACACATAAAACATACCAGGCAGCAATGCTGCTTTTTTCATATTAAATAAGCTTGTCTTTCAATAGCGGAGGAGTTGTTTCACTTTCAGGTACAAAATGAATAGATAAAGTGGAACTCACGTCAACAAAAGGGTGGGCATTGTCTCTCATCATTTATTATCTGCATTGCAAAACCTTTCACAGCTCTATTATGTGCATCAGTGCAAATTAAATTATAGAAAAAAAAATCAGGAGAATGAAAGCAGATGTGTTTTGTTTCATTAACCTTGAGAGAGCATAGCCTTACCAATCAAGGAAACACACAGTTAATTAAGCCAGATATAATTTGTCTTTAGGACTAAATTAAAAATCCACTACACATATAGCACATAGAACCCTAATTAGCATGTCACTACCAGTTACTGTATGCTGTTCCTTTCCAGTAAAAATGTGAAATTTTCCCTTGCCTGAAACCATTTTCATTCTTAAGTCATTTCAAGAAAGAAAAAATAAATTCCTTAAAAAATGAGCATTTAAGTTATAATTACAGCATGGTTTTAGGACAGCATGAAAATATATGAATCACAAGCTAATACAAATATGATCTAATATTAACTACAAGAGCCAGTTGATCATAAAAAAAAATGCTCATCACAATACAACAGTTATGCTTATCTATTTAACTTTTATTTGTAAAATCACTTTAGTGTGTTACAAAATTTAAAACATAATAACAGAATTATCCTGTTTGCTCTGATAGTCCTAGCTAAAACATATATATATATATATATATTATATATATATATATATAATATATATATATATATATATATATATATATATATATATATATATATATATTCAAAATAAAATATCCAAGATAAAAGAATATTCTTATAAAATTCAGCAAAAGCACACACGAGAAAGATGGATCATTGCATTAAAAGAGAAAGAAAACTCACCACTCCACAAGGAAGTATAAACTCAGCAAAAATAAAAGCAGCTTTCACTAAATTGTTTTAAAACATCACACTATCCAATACTTAACTGCTGTTATTGCAATAGAAAATGAAAAAAAAAATAACTTATGACCTTAAGAAGAGTGCAGTACACAACACTTCATCAATGCATTCATTGTAATTTTAAAGAAGAAAGAGTAGCCTTTAAAAAAATACTCAGTGTAAATATTAAATCTTGAACAATGCTGTGAAATATTTTCTACAAATAAATTTGGTCTCAATTTAAAAACATAATTCTCAATGGGTGCATAAATGTTATATATTTTAGTTTTTAATTTAAATTATTTTTAAATTATGTTCCAAACATAAAAAACTAAATCTTAAGCTATTTAGCCATTCTCTAATGTAGCATCATTATACACCAGGTTTTATTAAATCTATTAATTGTTAAACAATACCCGCTTTAAGCAAAACGCTCATCAAAAATAACCTCAACAGTAAATAAATAAATAATTTTTTTAATTAGTAAATAAAGAGTTTCAGTATAAAGGAAAAAATGTGCACTCTTGAAGAAGACGAACGGCTGGCTGTTTTAAATCCGTATGCCTGTAAAGTACAGATACAGTGAATGTGAGACCCCATGGGCAGGTCTTTTCTCTAATCTGCTCACTTAACCTGGCTTTTATTGCTTTAACATTTTACTCTCCACAGCTGTAAGTGCTGTACACGAATTGTATTACTAAGAATTGAATGCAAAGTTTTGGATTCCAAAACATCCAAAATGAGTAAACTTGCAATTAGTTAATGCTAATTCTACAGAAATTATTTAAAAACGCTTTATATCAGAATTTTAGAATCTCGTAAATGCTGTATGTTTGACAGTAAGTAACTTGCAGTTGTATTTGATCAAAGAATGTATTCGTGTTTGCAGACAATGTTAGGTTTTTGTCTTAAATCTTTTTGACTGCAAAGATGAAAACTTTAATCAAGCTATGAATAGTGGATTGTGATTGACGTATTAAAAACAGAACCAGTGAATGTGCACATATGTACGAGGTGAGCTGGTGCAAAAAGGATCGTGAAACGGTTTTAAAGACCATGAACCAATTTTTAGAACGTGTTAAAACAGATGGGGATGCATGAAGCTGAAACTTAACCCAGAGGCAGTCCCTTTTGAACGGGATGTCAATTGAAGGTAGGCTGTGCACAAACACTGCCTCACCAAACCAAACCAATTTAAAAGTGATATTTTACCTGACAACATGTTATCGGGCCGGAAGCTGAAATCCCTGTTGGAAACCAACAAGACAACAGGGAGAAACAAAAACTCTGCACATGGGGCATCCTATTAAGACCAAAAGCTCTTTGTTTAAAGCAGTATTCATAATTTATTAATTATTACATTAAGTGCCCAGTGATTGATTTTGGAGCAGACAGATGTAATTCCACATAAAGTGTTTAATGGCATTCCTGATGAACGTCTTATATAGTAATGAATATTGCAAGATACCAAAAGACGACTTTTCTCTCTGACACTTTATTTGTAATTGACTTCTTCGTTATGTTTCCATTTTAATGTTAAACACTTTGCAAATGAGTGACTGAAAGAAAGACGCTATATGCTTCCTTTACCCATTTAGTATGCTTTTAAAATTGACGGGTTTATGCTTTTAAGCTATGTTTGTACACATTTCAATATTAAAGCTACTTTATTCAGGCAAACATAATTAAACAGTTATTTGTTGCTTTAAAACAAATATTTATGGAAAAGCATTATGTCCAGATGAATGATTTTATTTACACTATTTGCATTTGCCTCCAACAATGCATGATTGAACGTACTATGTTCGCTTTAGGTATGAATCACTTAGCCAGAAGTATTATTTCATCATTTTAAAAATATGTTGTCCTATATAATGAGGTATCCTTTAAATGCTGATTCCTGCCTCTCGTCAACTGCTGCCGAAACAGTCACAGGCCTCCCGGTGACCCTGAATTGGATAAGCGGGTTAGAAAATTGTTGGCTGAATTAATGAATATATTTTGTCACTTTAAGGGAAAGGTTAAGGCGCAGCAGTCGACTGAAGCACGGATCAACAAAAATCGGCTTGAAGTTACATGTAATTTGTTCTCTTAACCCTGCTCTCTTTTTTCACTTTGATAATAGATTTGCATCATAACGTCTTATATATTAAAATACTTTCTTAATATTAAGGAAAGTATTCACACCGTCGAGGATACTTCAGGCTCTGCTACTGTTAAATCATGGATTAAATGTTCATCCTTCTTTGTTTGCTTGCTTACTTGATTCATTGATACTTGAATTTAACACCGCATTTTCAGACCCACATAATTCACGGAGGGCGAGATTCGGAGATCAAGTCAAAAATCGACCAACGAGGAGAGGCAACAAAATACACAATTCCGTTTAAACACAACTGATATAATTACTATGGCGAGTATGAAAAGAGCATTAATTAAAACAAAACACTGGTGACCAAACGTTGTAAAGAAAGCATAAAAAACTAAACAAATTGGTGTTTTTAAAGTATTCTCTGTATTTCCAACGGCACTTCCAGCTAGCACGCAGTCTCCGACGACTGATTTCACAGGTGTCGCCCCAGCTGCTGGGACAATAGGATGACGTATCAACACCCTGAATTAATAACAGGCCTCCGCCTATCGAACTCCTCTCTTAAAACACCTGGGGCGTCCGGGCCAAACCTAAAGTGGGTAGCAGTCTCCTCACGGCATATCCATTATTATTGGAATTTTATATTTTTAAGTAGCACGAGTGAACCCATGATGACGCGCAGCATTAAGACTTTTCATCCATATTTTCTCCATATATAAAGTGGCTTATTTTTTATTATTATTATTATTATTATTATTATTATTATTATTATTATTATTATTATTGTATTTTATTTTCAAAGCGGCTTTCCCGTTATTTCTCTGAAAACTTTCGAAACTCCATCAGCAATGAGAAATAAATACATAAACAGTCATTTTTGTTTTTTTATTCAGATAATTGCAACAGGAATATCTTGACTGGTTTCAAAGTCTACCTTACTTGTTTCCATGTCAAAAGCCGAGTTAGCGTTACGGTATAGAAATACATCTTCCTATTGGAAAACAGACACCTATCAAGTGGCCTTTCGAGTTCACCATGCACCCAGCGAAATATATAGCATATTTATTGACCAGCATACATTATTTAGTTAAGTTTATTGCATTTTCGTGGGTCACCAGTTCGAATCTCGGTTTGGCATCTCTAAATTCAGGGTTTAGGTCGCCTTGCACCTCATTCCGCTGACATTGCTTAAGGAAGAAAAAAAACATCTTGAAATGGGTTGCGCAGACTTGAATAAATAGGCATTAATGAAAATGTGATGCCTACAGCACCAGTGTGCAGGTACTGATTGATTTTGAATGCATTACACCAGAATTAAGTCGTACTGTGCTTATAGACAGCGGCTATAACCGGAGACAAAAACATCTCTTCATGTGTAATGCCTTTATATATTATTTTGTATCTAAATAAGAAGAAGAAAAACGTTTTCTAACGACGAGTAAAAACCGGCTAGAACTATAAATAATTTCGAACTGATGGTAGGTGGTTTTCAACGTTTATGACAGAATTACGTGAATGCGATACTTTCTGTAAATATGAAAGGCCCAAGAAAACAAAAATAAAAATAAAAAAAAACAATGCTTGTAATATATTGGTTTGAATGTTAATACTGCGGGTTCGTGTGCATTTAGCATCAGCTTGCACGAGTTCAGTATTGGTTTGTTCATTTTAAAATGTTAGTTTTTACTCAGTTGTTCTATAAACATCAAGTCGATCATAGACCTTTCAGTCTTTTGTTTAAAAAAATGTCATACTGAATAGTTTCTTGAAGATAACGTTCTATGACAGAAAAAAAAAACTGAATATGAGAAAAAAGCGTGAATATGTTATTATTGTTATTATTATTAATTACTTCCAAGTCAACTGCACGCAAGCTTATTTATTTATTTATTTTAAAGTCTGTGTAATAAAGACGTAACAGAAAACCAAACCCCCAGCGCCCGACTCGCATGTTTAATTCTGGCACAGGAACTTGCTGCTGAATTGTGGGTGTGAGTGGGTAAGATTAAATGGTTAAGGCTTTACACCCGGCCGCCAGTGTTGACTTACTGCAACAATGAAAACTGCGTGGCTTTTTTTTTTTTAATAATTAGTGCTACTGTGCAGGGCCACCATAGCGTATAAAACCAAGCACATGTGCCGAGAATAGTGAAAATGAGTTGAAAGCAGCAGCTTGTTAATTTGAGTGGAAGTTCTGACTTCTTTGTATTGCGTATCTCCGAATCTGAAGTCAGAGGCACAGCACACTCACCATTGTTAATACTACTACTACTACTATTACTACTACTACTACTACTACTACTACTACTACTACTAATAATAATAATAATAATAATAATAATAATATGTATAAAGTGTTTGGAAAAGGACAACATTATCCTCATTCATAACCAAAAAACGAAATACAATCGTATTACTTGAACATCATTTCAACTGCCGATGAGCAACAATAATTTAAAGTAACGCTGTTAAGCTCATATCATCCATTTAAATGTTTTTAATTTGACAGATTTGAAACCGGCATATCAGTATATTGATAATAGTATTTTGTGGCAAATCTCTAAATTGAACGTTATAGTTTAGTGTATATATATATATATATATATATATATATATATATATATATATATATATATATATATATATATATATATATATATATATATACAACGTCGTCATTTATACTTTCATTTTCATTAGGCTTTCATTTATACTATTTTTTATTAGAGCATATACCCGTTATTAACAATAAAATTGCCCTTTGTATTACAATTCAAATTAAATACTAAATGGAAGTATTCCTATGCAACCAGCTAGTGAAGAAGCTGCAATGAACATATTAAAAACTAAATGACTTAAAATATACTGTGCACAGATTATAGATATCAGCCTTCAGGCGCCAAAATTGTAATAATTACATTTATTAATTATTGGTATCTATAAGTTATTAATAATAGTTCATTGTCAATGTTATTTAAAAAACATGCTTTTTAAGGTTGAATTGCAATCAAAAATTTTAAAGAAGTCAAATAATTCCAATGGCTATTATTAAACTAAATAGTAATAATAACCCACAAAACGCAAAGTATATGCTTCTCCAAGTGGAATTGTCTAATATAAATGGGCAGCAAGCTACAATACCGTATAGAATCTGATGAAACATAAGGGTCATTGTTTGTCTTTAAAGTCAAACTGCTTAGAAAAACGGCACAAGTAACACACTCTGAAAATATTTCTTTAATTCTGAGTTAACATTTACAGTAATAATATGAATTTTACACTCATCTACCTGAAATTCTTACATTTTATTTTGTTATTTATGTATTATCTTCTGCGGTGGGTTGACACCCTGCCCAGGATTGGTTCTTGCCTTGTGCCCTGTGTTGGCTGGGATTGGCTCCAGCAGACCCCCGTGACCCTGTATTCGGATTCAGCGGGTTAGAAAATGGATGGATGGATGTATTATCTTATAAAGGCAAAATGTAATGATGATTTGCATAACATGCTTATAAAAATGTACAGAGATATTTAAAGGAATATATTAAGAGAAATTAAAAGGACAATCTATGTTCAACTTCAGAATTCATTTAGCAAATTTATCAGTCAGTATATAATATTTGAAAGGTAAACATAAAAATGGGCAAAGTATAGCAGCATATGACTAAGTCAGTAGGCTATTCCTGTGATATTCAACAATAACAAAAGGTCAAACAAATAAAACTGGGTTAAATAACAGCCTCCAGTGCTCTCCTCCCTTCCTAATAATGTAATAAAATTAACGTTAATAATAGTAATAAAGGAAAGAACCAGTCTATTTATTAGAAAGCACAGAAAATGTACTTCTAGGCCCTCAAAAAATTAGAAAGGCTGAAAGAGCCTGGCTGCAAGGTATTTGAGTTACTAATCCGTGACCTTAGCTGAGCAGCAAATCCCCACTTATCGATATTCAAAATGAATGATCTCTTGATCTGCAGCACAGAGAGTTTAAGAAGAACTGGGTTATAGAAAAAGAACTTCCAGAGATTAGAATGGATTTCCAGCAAAAAGCCAGTGCCAACTTAACCATAATGATACAGCCTCACTGTACAGAGGATAGAGGGTAAGCAAAGAGGTCCAAGAGGATTCCTGGTGTACAGAATGACAGCATAAGGTAGCTTATAGATATAAAAAACACAGGCTGCAGATGGGGGGACATAAGAAACAAACAAAATCAAAAACAGGATTGGAGGAACGAGCAGAAAATAGCATAACACCACATTTGAAGGACTGACCTCAGCCACACATTTAAGAAGAGGTGGGACTGCTGCCATTGAAACATTCCACATTCACCTAAAAGTGCATTGATGCTCTGAATTGATGGGAAAGAGCTAGAGGATCCAATTTAAAAAAGCAGATTGTGGAAGACTGTTGTGCAGAAGTGCCCACCCCAACAAAAGTCCAGGAGTCTTTGAACCCAGTGCCACATCTTCTTACCATAGACAAATAATTATAGGGAGAAACAATTTTACAAAGATGTAAAGGGAGGGACAGAGAGGAAACAGTGGGAGACCAATTACATTCAATAGTAAGCCAGGATGTTGGGTTAGTTTGGGGGCTTTGCAACTGAAAATTGGATAATAAATAAATTACCTTTCACACATTTCTAAACAAAGTGCTGACATCACTTCATCCTTACTGTCATGGGTTAAAGAAGCATGGGTGATACTGGATCTTTTTGTATTCCGCAGAAAACAGGAGAGAAGGTTTCAGGGGGAGTATGGCACTCACAAAATTAAACTAAGAAGCGATATTCATTTTAATAATAGGTAGTTGGAAATGTAATAACAGAGAGGGAGGACCAAGAGGAGAAGAAATCCTTTATGCAACTTAGAAAGCTGTGATAATTAAAGATCGAGATGTGGATTAAAACCATCAATTAAATTTACCATGACTTTAGTTTGAATTAAGTATATGTAGCCAGATCAGTAAAAACACCCTTAGCCCTCATAATCAACACTTACCTTTAAAGTAATAACTGGGTTTCCATATCATGCTACACTTGTGAATAAAGGCCTAGACTGTTTATACAAGCTTGAGTGAGTTTTGGAGAAATCCATAAGCTCAATATGGTGGTGTATAAATTAGACATAATTAAGTGTTCATTGTATCTGAAAATGTCCAAAACACTTGGTGACATGCACAAAGACTAATACAAGAAATAAATGACAGACCTAAACAAATCAAAATGTGTCAAGAGATAATGATATTTTAACAATTCAGTGAGACTTGTAATGGACTGGTTTTCCTTTTAGTGTTGATTCCTCCGCTACGTTTGTTGTTGTCAGGAAAGGCTCCTTGGTTCCCTGGATAAATTGCTGTTATTATTGTTTAGGAAATATCTTCATTCAAGGTCACTTTTTAGATCAATAGTCATTGTAATCGTTTACATATAGTACACGGGGGTTATGTGACTCGCTCAATTCAAACTTCAGCAAGGTGGAAGCGGGAACATCAGCCATACGGCTCTAAAGTCCAACACCTTAGTCACTACACCTATTACACTACACTATAGTTAAGAAAATACATGGAAAATAAATGTTTTTGATATTTAATGTATCTTTACTCCATTACTAGTATAAATAATAAAACATGTTACATTTGTAAAATAATAACTTATTGATACAGTGCAGATGACTTGTAAACCCATTTATTTGTGTTTTGTGTGACATTCCAGTTTTAATTTCCTAAAAATTCACTGACACTGCACCTTTCTTCTCCCAGTATTCTTAGTTTCCTAATACCTATCCTTTGTAAGGTGAGAATGCTCTGTTACTCGTAGTCTCAATTTATTTTCTGTCTCTCAGTACTTGTATTTCTTATGTATTTTTTAATTGTTTCAGTTTCATCCTTTTTTTTTTCTTGCTGTCTTAATGCTGTCTTTTTAGGCATCTGTCATTTTTTCTACTCATAAACACTTTTTGTAATTATGAAATTATTTTCAGAATTTGTATGAGTAACTGTTCCTTATATTTTTCATTGTTTACACAAAAAGAGAAACGTGATGATGTATTTATTTCTTGTTAAGTATTTTAGCAAATTGGAGGCTGTGACATCTTCTAGTAAACATTTACAGGCCTTTTAGGATTGTAAAAGTGGGTTGTTTCTTAATTGTTTTACGAGTTTGGCTTTATTGTCCTTTTTAAGAAGATGTCATTTTTACAGCTTTTGTGGTGTTGTGTAAGTTTCTTCATGTTGTAATGTGGTTCGCATATTAGCCACTTCGTATTTCTGTATTTCATAGCACACAGTCTTGGCTGATCATTTTAGATAGTATAGTGTGTATATTTGGGACACTGTCTTAGCTGTGAAGGAAGGTCCTGTGAAGTGTAAACATCCAGAGATGATCTTGAAAACAAGAGAACACTGAAAATCAGGCACAATAGTTTGCTTACAGATAAACTTTCTGAAGTGTTCTGGTTACTGAGAAAATAGTGAGAGAATAGTGAAAGAAGAAGCACCATATAGTATCATTTATTGTGCTAAATATCTATATAATACATGTATTTGAATAAGATAATAAGAGAGATTTCTGCATACTTGCTCACTCATACACTGTCTGTCTGTTGTTATGGTGTAAAGTATGGATCCTCAATTACATCCTGGTGGTTCACAGTGGCTGCAGGTTTTCGTTTTAACCAATTTCTTAATTAGAACCCACTTATTTACTGCTAAAGCTATATGTTTTTGGCCTTAGTTCTATTTAACTTGCTTATTACAGTTCAGAACCCTTAATTGACTATTTTAGTTTTAAACAGGTGCATTTAGATTTTAATTCTTGCCAGTTTTTTAACCAGCCATCAGTTAATAATGAGATGCAAATGACAAAGAAACCACTATCTCTATAGTTAATGTCAGTCAGTCATTGTCCAACCCGCTATATCCTAACACAGCTAATCCCAGCCATCACAGGGCACAAGGCAGGAACAAATCCAGGGCAGGGCACCAGCCCACCGTAGGGCATACACACAGACACACCCACACACCAAGCACACACTGACACACACAGTAGGATTGCCAATGCACCTAACCTGCATGTCTTTGGACTGTGGGAGGAAACCGGAGCACCCAGAGGAAACCCACATAGACACGGGGAGAACATGCAAACTCCACGCAGGGAGGACACTGGAAGTGAACCCAGGTCTCCTTACTGTGAAGCAACAGTGTTACCACTGCGCCACCATGCCACCCTCCAGTTAATGTGCTTCTATTTAAACCTGTGTATATGCATCATGAAGTATTTGTGGTAATAAAATGTTTTGAAATAAGTGAGAGAAAAGGGAAGGACAAAGAGGTACAGATTTGTTCTGGAATATTAAACATATGAATAATGTTTTCAGAAAACGAAAAATCTACAATGCTGTAAAGATTTATCTGGGAAGAATTAAAAGTACCATATAATTAAGCCATATAATTAAATGTCAAGTTTCATTATCTGCTAGACCAGGCTTCTAATTACGGAACTGTTTGGAATGAAAACCTTCCAGGACCAGAATTGAGGACCCCTGGTCTAAAATCTATCTTGCTAGAAGTCATCAAGCCATCCACCCTTTGGACCTTCTCTCAGAAAAAAAGTACCTTAGGATAAATGGACAGACAAGACCTGAGTTGCAGACAAGACACTCACCTATGATCCTGCTCGAACAGAGATTCCTAGTTAATGAGGTTGTGCTGACTTCACAGTTGTTTGTTTGTAAATGTTAAGTGCTATTTGTTCTAGTGCTGCTAAAGTGTTTTGTCTTTCCCACCTGTTGTAAAGTGTGTATGGGAATGTTTATGCTCTAGCATTAGGCTGTGAGATAGAGAGTCAGTGAGTCTGTTCCTCCCTTCCTACAAAATACACATAGTTTCCTGTTTGATTTAAGAAATTAAAACGTGCCTATACTTCAGCACCCCCAAACAGAGGCGCTGCTAGAGATTTTGGTGACCCATTAAAGGGAATCATATTAGGCTCCCCACCCTGACCAAACCAACCCTATACATAATGGATGTGTAACCACAGCTTCCCTCTGTTACCCACACTAAACTGTGTGAAGCTTTTGATAACTTTACCTTTGCAGGCTGGTGTAGATCTTCAGTTGAGTCTTCAATTCATAAGAGACTTCACAGTACCTGACAATAGTTAGTTGTTTTTTGAACATCATCAGACTAGGAAGTATTTGAGGCAGATTGATTGGATTTAACAACCAAACTTACATCTTTCCTCTCATCTGTGCCTGTTTTAGCTCATTGTTTGACAGAAATTAGTGTATACTTAAGCCTTGCCTTATAGCTATTAAGGATTGCTGGAAGTCCTCCACTGGTTAGACATTCTTTTATAAGTAGCCCTTTCACCATCTTTTCCTGTAGCAAGTCATCATATTTTTCCTTTTATTGAAGCATCCCACCACTCACACCAGTGTGTTCCTGGTTTACTCCACAGATGATCAATCCAAACTCAAATTCTACACTTTTAACCCCAAACATATCTCAGATTTAGAATTATATGTAACAATGGTTAACCCCGAGTAATAGTGAAATCTGCTTTGGATGCAAATGCAGCGCTAAGTCTGAATAATGCCCGGGTCGGTATTCTGCTGCCATCTTGTAGATGAAATGACATCATGTTGCAAAGAACAAATATGTGTTTTTCTATGCGTTCTGTCACTCAATGGTAACTCAACAATATGCATGAGTGGTGAGGAGCTTTCAACTAAAAACACAATAGTTTGTAAAAAAAAAAAAAAAAGCTGTAACCATTAGTATAAACAAGATGTTGACCAAAATAGTGACACTGATGTATACTGCCGTTTGCAACTGTATCGCTTGAATATGTCTAGTGACTTCAGTCGTATGCATCTTCAGCATGGTTTCATAGCTGCATGGCAAAAAGGTAAAATGACTGAGATCAAGTGGAAGGACAAAAAAGATGTTAGCCTCCTAAGAACTTTTCATAATGCAACAAATTTCAATGTTCATATCAGGGGAAATGTGGAAGTCACTAACAACAACATTTATTTATATAGCACATTTTCATACAAATAATGTAGTTCAAAGTGCTTTACATGATGAAGAAAGACAAAAAAAGACAAAATAAATAAATCAGAAAAATGAGACAAAAATCATTAACATAGAATAAAAGTAAGGTCCGATGGCCAGGGAGGACAGAAAAAACAAACAAACAAAAAAAAAAAAACTCCAGATGGCCAGAGAAAAAAATAAAATCTGCAGAGGTTCCAGACCATGAGACCACCCAGCCCCCTCTGGGCATTCTACCTAACATAAATGTTCTCATGGAAGGACTTGATGAGGATGGTCATGTGGACCTCTGGCCTTTAATCCATCAATGTAGGAACATCATTGTGCTTTGATTAGGTGGTGGTGGCGCAGACTTGCACTGTAGTAGCCTAAAGTAATAAAATGGGCTACAGTGTTACAATACAATCAAATATGTCAATCAGACGCTGACATTCTAACCTTTCATGTGCAAGCAATAGAAAAAATATTATAAGAAAAGTGAGCAAAGAAACTCGCTTCTACTGTCTGTGGTATAGCGGGTCCACAGCACTCTCAGTAAGTGCCAGTTTTTAAATAAATAATCACCGCACTTGAGGCGGCTTTGTGAGGGGACGTAGTGGTTGTAGCAAGCCACGGGGCGATCTGCGGTGTGGGCGTTTCTCACCAAGTGCACAGGTGGGGAACTGCCCACATCCGTGATTGTCCCCATGGCTAATGTGCTGCAGCTGCTATGGCCCTCGCTATATAAAAAGAAGCGTGAGTCGGATAGGGAGGGAGGAGAAGAAAAAAAAGACAAAAGAAAGACAGAGGTTGCAGAGAAGAAGGCAGGAAGCAGAAGTGAGAAAGCCGGTTGAGAGAAAGAAGGAGAGCGAGCAAGCGCAGGCTCACTCTGTATACGAGCAGCTGGGAGAGGCGAGCCCAAGTGAGGTGTTTGGTCGGCACCTGAGGGCCGAGGGAAGTGGTCGCTCCTGCTGAGCGATTGTTTGGAGCAGGAGTGACCGAGAGAAGGTTGGCTCGCCGCAGCAAAGACAGGCAGTGGAAGTCGGAGATTGGGAAGAGAAGCCCCAGTGTGAGCGTCCTGGTTTCTGGGGAGACCAAGTCTCGGTCTAGGTGAGCTGAACCGGAGCCAGGAATTGAAAGGCCATCAGATCAGTGGAGTAGGAGAAGGTCAGCTGCAGGTATGGCGACTCTCCTGTTGTAAAGCCCAATGGGAGAAGCAGGGGAGCCGCCAGGTAAAAAGACACCAGACTTTGTGTTTTTAAAGGATTGCTTCCAGTGTTGTTTTAACCTCGTTTTAAAGGATTGTTTTTTCTATTTATTGATTTTACCTCCATGTTTTTTTATTGGATTATTTATGGAACTTTGGAATCACTGCACTTTAATTGAACACTTTGACTGTTTTGATTTGATTGTTTTTAATAAAAGCACTTCTGCACTTTTTGTACTATCTCCTTGCTTGATTGTTATTGCCTCCACTGACTAGCTCATCGGTGACATTACCGACGGTGTTGGGTTCAAGGGCTTCCAAACAGTGATGGGGACATGGAGCCAGAACCCACATCATCACACTGTCCTGATTGCAACATCGGGCTGTGCATTGGGAACTGTTTCAAAACATGTCACTTGAAAGATGTGTACTAAATCAGCATCAGTACAGCAGTGGACACTACAGATGACTTTACAAATTAATTTTACTTTAGTACAGCAGTGGACAGCAGACATGCCTTTCATACTGTATTTACGTTTGCATAATTTACGTACGCATATGTTGACGTTTGGTATCAACATATTTCTGTTACATGTAATAACAATTTTGCTTGTTGAAAAAGATGCAATATTTTTTACATGTGTTCAAAGCGGAAATGTAACACAAAGGACGTCAAGGCAGAATTCTTGACTTTAATTAATTGATTTAACTTTTATGCTGAATTTCAGAAGGATATTACATGGTCTTAGAAGTGGTTGTTCATTTCATTAAGGCTCAGGCATAATTGATTATGAATTGTTTACAATTTACATATTATCATTAGACAATTTTATAAACCCCAATATTTTGCTTGTAGTCTAATTTTTAGTCATTTTTTCATTTATTTTTAAAATACCAATTGATACCTGTCACTTTTGTTAACTTCAGCTTAACCCCTGTTGCTTTGTTAAAAGGATTTGTGACGTGGCATGTTTGTAGGATGGTAATTCATTCACAGAATATTACTGTCAGTCTTACACACCACTGCTTTTAGTCCTTCTCCCTAACCTATTGGGAGAGGGAAGCACATAATCACATTAAGTTTATTGATATATTGGTGAAAGAAGTATAAACAGATGGCATACAGGAATGCTGTCAGTCGACTGCCTTATTTTTACACCAAAAGGATTGTGAATAACATAAGAATATAATAAAATATTTTGATGAAAACAGGCTATTCAGACCAACATAACTATTGTACTCCATATTCAAAATATCTAAAGTAATGGCCAGGCAAAATTTGAAAGTACTCAAGTATTATATCTTCACTTTTAGGAGTAAAGATTACAAAAATCAACTCCTTCAGTTTTTTCTAATAACCTATGTTCTGCAGTTCTAGCATAAGTTTAATAACTTTTCTGTGGAGTTTTCTAGTGCTGTTACCATGATCCTGTTATTATAGGACAGTCTCCTCAAGATTGTATTATACAGCTATAGATAGTGTTCTCCAGAATGGTACACGCCATATTGAGAAATACCAGTATACCCCAGCACTGAAAGTGGCCTCATTTGTTTCTTTGTAGTTTACTCTTTCTGGTTATAAACAGAGATGAGTTCAGTAGGTATGCCAGGTCTTTTTGGGTGCAGTTTTCAAAAAGCATATTTAGCATTGATGCCTATGTGATCTTCATTTCTGACATATCCTAAATCAGAAAAGGATCCATACCTTCAATTATGAGTTAATTGTATTATATGCTACTAAAATTCACAGCTGACAATTTAAGACTTTGCATTACTAATATATATTAATTCTGATACCATCTGCATAACATTTGCAAACTAATATCTCCCCTGTCTATACTCATTCTGATTTCTCTTGAAAACATGTATAGTGGATGCCTGCTTTCTTATTTTTTGTTTTGAATTATTCTCCTGACTTTGCATACAGATCATCTGCCTTTAAATTAGTTCAGCTGCATTTTCCTTTTGCTGTGTATAACGGCATAGATTTATTTTAGCTTGTTAGCCTTTTAATGAACTTTTAATGAATTAATGTTAAGGGTTCACAAATATTTACAATTAATACCAATTGTGAAGGTTCATTAGTAAATTTGACCTGGCCTTTGAAATGTATTTATTACTAGTTAGTGTAATGTTCTGCCCTGTGACTCTCTAGTAGTTACAAATGAATAATAATAATGTTATAATTTATATAGTATATTTCCTACATTGAATGCAGATTGAAGTGTATTATTTATATATACTTTATAGTAAGAAAAATGCAACTATAAAGAAAAATAGGCAAATATAATGTAAATAAAATATACAAAATATAATTATAAAAATAGAAATTACTTAATATGACTGGAATATTATCAGTTGTCACTGGCACGTTCATCACTTCTTCTTTATTTGCATTATTAGCAATGTTATTCTCCAGCTGCATTATGGCATTATTAATTTCAATTCAATTACATTCAATCTCTTAAACTCAATTTATTCTTATAAAGCTTACTTCACCTGAAAAGCACAGTACACTATACAACAGTTACAATTGGAGGAAATTTCAACGACTTCCTCATTATGCTTTTAAATATTAAATTATGTATTGGCTCAGGGAGCATGGTGTGAATGTGTGTATATGAGACGTGTATATTACTGGGTTTAGAAAATGAATGCTGGTGTGTCCAGAACCAAAACCAGGGCTTTAATTGTTGATTCTAATAACATAATTGAAACGAGGAACACTTTTCATTGAAATAATTGCCAATTGTGAAAAAAATGAGGATAAAGAAGGACGGACCAAGTAGTCAGAGGTGAAAGTGGCCTGCACTTTAAAGCTGAGATATCCAAATGATTATGTCAATAGAACTGGTGGAAATAAACATGCCTATTGACAAATTTAATTTGAGTGGCAAAGGGAAGGTTTGCATCATTTCATTTTAACACCATACAAAGTTTCACAGAAGTTAAATACAGTACGTTTGAATGCAGGGAAAATTGGAAGGGACATTGTCTGCAAAAATCAGGATATCATCAACATAAAGTGGGATTTTTGTTGGGGAACTTTGTGTTTAAGGATAATCACTGCCAATAATGTACAGTTTTTGGTTCCATTATTTATTCTTTTCATCATTATTTTGGTGATGTCATTTCACTGCCAGTTTTTGTATTTACTTTCATGGGCACAGCTTTTCTGTTTTTTTTTTCTTGAAAGCTTCAGTTTTGTGCATTTAATTGCTATGGTGCTACATGATTGCTGGGTATATGATACATTCTATGTAACCTGTACCATTGGCGTATACAAAATGACTACATGTTTCAAGTACCTTCTAGTCTTTGTAGCAATATAAAGACTCCTCAAAGGAACTTGCTTTTGAATACTCTTTTTGTTAGGAAACATCTGCTTTGACCATTTTTTATTTATCTATTTGTTTTTAACTTTAAATTAGCAAAATCCATGTAACTTGATCAATCTTGTACTTAACTTCATTTTGACCTTTCTGAAGTCTTAAGTCTCTGACACTCAAATTAAATAAAAACTATCCAATAGAACTAGATGGAAAAATAATGATGGTTGGCAATCAGGTCTAATGTATGGAGGGAAATGGTGTGTAGCTCAAGGGAGAAAAAAGAGTGAAGGGGGAATAGTGTGCACTCCCACCTGGCACCTCTGTAAATATAAAAATATTGTAAATGAAACTCTCTTGTTTATTTCAGTAAATGTCTTAACAAACTATATTGAACTTAATAGCTACCCATTTCATATGAACGAGTGCCTTCTCCACATCTAATAAGGACAACTGGCCACTGTGAAGTTGTAGCTGTATCAATTACGTGAAAAAGGCAGAGGATGTTGTCTACCGTGTTGTGGCTTCAAATGAAATCAGTGTGGTCAGGGCGAATTAATCTGTGGATGACTGATTACTGGCAAGTAACATAACCTGCAACTTGGCATCAGAGTTGATTAGAGAGATTGGTCAGAAATTTGAACACTCTCAGAGCCCTGTTTATGAAGAAGAGTGATTATGGCCAAGTTAACTGAAGGATTCGTTTCAATTTAAAGTATTAAAAATTAAAAGTAATAGCACCATGAAATATTTGAATATAATTGTCTAGTTAATTGGGTACACAAATGGATAATATTTCTGATTGAGGTGTCCAGCATTTTTGGTTTATCCTTAATGACAGAAATCAAAACTTCTTGAAATTCATTGTGAGTGGAGAGTCTAACAAGTGGGTTTTTTATTTTCAGAAAGCTTCAGAAGGGCAACTGGAAAGAAAGTACAGTGTATCTTGGTGAAGAGGGTAAGGAATATTCTTAAAATAACTGAATATAATAGAAAAATAGTATTACTAGGTTTATTGGCAACCTTGATTTTCTGTATGAGTTTCTCTCTAATAAAGAGTTTGGGGATCCTCTGTGGTTTGGACTGGGTTGAGTCAGACCACTGATGATCCCAGTTATGGAATTAAATATTGTTCCTTTAATAGTAATTTAAACAAACACAGGACGATCTACAGAGCTATAATTCCTAGGAATAAATCCATTTATGGTTAAGAGGAGAGTTTCCTGCAAAAGGTTACATTATGCAGAAGATCATTTTAATTCCAAGAAGTGGTACAGGATGGGAATAATGTGAAATTAAACTGTTTTATATTTAGAACAGAAGCAGTTTGTAATTGATTAACTAATCGTGACAGCGATAATGGGGAGAAAAAACTTTAGGGGTGGGTTGTATTAGCCGATAAGTGTCCATCAGATTTAAATGAGGAATTCATTTTCAGATAGAAAGAGTGGAAGACAGAATACAATAATGAAGAGGGACATGTTTATCTAAAATTGGATTAACGTATGAATTTGTCCTCATGTCAAGAATTAATTCAAAGTCTTTGAAATAAAAAAATGGTTTGTTAGATTTGGTTAAGTGTGAAAGCTTGTATGGAAACAGGCAGTGGAGAGAACGCAAAACACTGCCCCATTCCAGCCACATCTTCAGATACTTTATCAAATACTTTGAGAAATTAAGTTTAAAGCAGTAATAGGCTGGGAACGGTATAAATAACAAATACCTTGAACAACATAATAATAACAGGAATAGATGCGGTTCAGGTGGTGCATAAAACCAGTTCGACAGTCTGTATAATTAGGAAGACTTATTATCATGGGCCTCTTGAACAAATGGGGAATAACAATGGATTCTGATAAATAAAGCTGACATTATGTTTTGTAAAATTGTATGTGATTATTGTTTTATACATTTTTATTTACTATGTGTAAACATTATTTCATTGATTTCAGTCATCGAAATTGATTCATTTGAATGTTAGAGATGCAATTTGGCCTGAACCTTACTGTCATAGTATCTAACCATATTCACTAATGCTTCACATTCCTTTGTGATCTTTTTCTCTTCTAGTACCTCAGTTATATCACAATAAAATGCATCGATCTCTTCTTGAATGCTGAGTTGCATAGAGTGTCTCAACAAGCTGGTCCTTCACCATCTTTGCTATATCCTCACCCACAAACAATGTGCTTTCTGAGTATTATAGTATATGAAGATGAAATTAAGCCCCCAAATCCTTTTCAAACTATCTAATGGACATAGCTCTCTAAATACCAAGCTAATAGTATATCACAATAAAAGTATGTATCATAAAGAAATATTTAATTGAACTAAAGAGAATAAAATAATACGAGTGGCTTTAATCATTGATGTATTTATGTGAGGTTCTGAAATCAGATCAAATCAAAAGGCAGAAGGAAATTTTACATAACGAAGGTAAATGAAGTGTCATTAGGAAGTGTCACAAACTAAAGTGTCATATATTGAATGGGCAGATGGGGCAAGGGATAATAATGCAATACACTTAACATACTGGTAAATTATCAGGAATTCTTCATCTTGGAAATGGAATTGTTACACCTGTTTTAATTGTCACTAATTTTTTCATAGTAGACTACTGATTAACATGTTATTGATGTTATTTTTATGCAGAACAGGTTATTTGCTTAGCCATTATTTCATTATAAATTAAGAATACAGAAAGTATTTACTAGCACTGTATATGAACATTTACAATGCTGTTTCTTCCATATGTGGTAACTCCATTAACAACAGGTAATAGAGATGTTACTGATGATTCTGTTTAAACATAATATATCAAATATTACTATGAAAGAGGCCATAAATATAAAATATAACAAACACAGTGAGTAAACACTTAAAAACAAGTCATGATTAACAATTTATTATGATACCACATTTATATTTCTTGAAAACTGCAGAAGCATTTTTTCTGTCTTCCTTTTTCCATAAAAGACTATCTTCATTTTGAGTGGCTTTAACCCCAGTCCTTCAAGCGAAAATTGAGCTATGGTTGTCTGCTAGTGAAAAGAACAGTCTTAATTTCTTTGGGCTCCATCTGTGGGAATGATAAAGTGCAGCCATAATGGAACACAACAAGGTTAAATTAATCAGGTTTATCCATTATACTGCAGTCTTCCAAAGATGATTGCAATTTTCTCTTTAAATGTCATTATTCTGAGATCTATTTAGCAGCTGATGCAATTAGGTGGACTTAATGTAAATTTAACAATACAAATAACACTTCCTTGAATGTCTGCAAAGGGCATGTAAGGGCCTTAACAGAACACTGTATTGTTCCTAATGAGTGCGACTGCATTTGTTTTTAAATTCAAACAGACCAGAAGGTATTTGATTTCTTTTCAGTTGTGAATTCTGGGATCAATAACTTTGTTTCATGTTTTCATGTTCTTTTCATTGTTAAGGTATCTCATTACAATCTAGTAATGGTAAACAAGAAATAATAGACATCCGTCAGTGGCTGATTTGAGACACTTTGGGAAATTATTTTAGATTTTAATTATTCTTTATATTATGCAGTCTTCCATTTACAGCATTATTGGCAGACAGAATACCTGATGTTTGCAATTAAAGCGGAATTCTGTTAGCAAATCTCATAGTCCCTTAACAATTCCATTAAGTT
This sequence comes from Polypterus senegalus, assembly GCF_016835505.1. Taxonomy (NCBI): domain Eukaryota; kingdom Metazoa; phylum Chordata; class Cladistia; order Polypteriformes; family Polypteridae; genus Polypterus; species Polypterus senegalus. The sequence goes on from NC_053158.1 coordinate 53,611,828, forward strand.
CCTCATTTCTCTCAAAGGAAGTTGATTCATATCATTAAAACCCTGTAATTTATTATATTTCTGATTTCACATTTTTAAAGAATAGTAGAAGTATGAGGGTCAATCAAAGAACCATTGTTATTTAACATAAATGTTGTTTTACAAAAGTAAGCACTCACATTCACTTTCACAGTATATATATATATACATGATATATATTTATATATATATATATATATAAACTGCTCAAAAAATTAAAGGAACACTTTGAAAACACATCAGATCTCAATGGGGAAAAAGAAATCCTCCTGGATATCTATACTGATATAGATTGGGTAATGTGTTAGGAACGAAAGGATGCCACATCGTTTGATGGAAATGAAAATGATCAACCTACAGAGCCCTGAATTCAAAGACGCCCCAAAAATCAAAGTGAAAAAATTATGTGGCAGGCTAGTCCATTTTGCCAAAATTTAATTGCAGCAACTCAGTACGCAGCACTTTGTATGGCTCCTGTGTTCTTGTATACATGCCTGACAACATCGGTGCATGCTTCTAATGAGATGACAGATGGTGTTGTGGGGGATCTCCTCCCAGATCTGGACCAGGGCATCACTGAGCTCCTGGACAGTCTGAGGTGCAACCTGGTGGCATTGGATGGACCAAAACATAATGTCCCAGAGGTGTTCTATTGGATTTAGGTCAGGAAAGTGTGGTGGCCAGTCAATGGTATCAATCCCTTCATCCTCCAGGAACTGCCTGCATACTCTCACCACATGAGGCCAGGAATTGTCGTGCACCAGGAGCCACTGTACCAGCATAGGGTCTGACAATGGGTCCAAGGATTTCATCCTGATACCTAATGGCAGCCAAGGTGCCTTTGTCAAGCCTATAACAGTCTTTGTGACCCTCCATGGATATGCCTCCCCAGACAATCATTAACCCACCACCAAACTGCTCATGCTGAATGATGTTACAGGCAGCATAATGTTCTCCATGGCTTCTCCAGACCCTTTCACTTCTGTCACATGCTCAGGGTGAACCTGCTCTCATCTGTAAAAAGCACAGGGCACCAGTGGTGCATCTGCCAATTCTGGTATTCTATGGCGAATGCCAATCGAGCTGCATGCTGCTGGGCAGTGAGCTCAGGGCCCATTAGAGGACATGGGGCCCTTGGGTCACCCTCATGAAGTCTTTCTGGTTGTTTGGTCAGAAACATTCACACCAGTGGCCTGCTGGAGGTCATTTTGTAGGGCTCTGGCAGTGCTCATCCTGTTCCTCATTGCCCAAAGGAGCAGATACTGGTCCTGCTGATGGGTTATGGACCTTCTATGGCCCTCTCCAACTCTCCTAGAGTAACTGCTTGTCTCCTAGAATCTCCTCCATGCCCTTGAGACTGTGCAGGGAGACACAGCAAACCTTCTGGCAATGATACGTATTGATGTGCCATTCTGGAGAAGTTGGACTACCTGTGCAACCTCTGTAGGGTCCAGGTATCGCCTCATGCTACCAGTAGTGACACTGACTGTAGCCAAATGCAAAACTAGTGAAGAAACAGTCAGAAAAGACGAGGAGGGAAAAATGTCAGTGGCCTCCACCTGTTAAACCATTCCTGTTTTGGGGTCATCTCATTGTTGCCCCTCTAGTGCATCTGTTGTTAATTTCATTAACACCACAGCAGCTGAAACTGATTAACAACCCCCTCTGCTACTTAACTGACCAGATTAATATCCCATAAGTTTCATTGACTTTATGCTATACTCTGATTAAAAGTGTTCCATTCTTTTGAGCAGTATATATATATATATAAATAAAAAAATAAATATATATATAAAATATATATAAAATCTATATATATCCATCCATTTTCTAACCCGCTGAATCCGAATACAGGGTCACGGGGGTCTGCTGGAGCCAATCCCAGCCAACACAGGGCACAAGGCAGGAACCAATCCTGGGCAGGGTGCCAACCCACCGCAGGACACACACAAACACACCCACACACACTAGGGCCAATTTAGAATCGCCAATCCACCTAACCTGCATGTCTTTGGATTGTGGGAGGAAACCAGAGCGCCCGGAGGAAACCCACGCAGACACGGGGAGAACATGCAAACTCCACGCAGGGAGGACCCGGGAAGCGAACCTGGGTCTCCTAACTGCGAGGCAGCAGCGCTACCACTGCACCACCGTGCAGCCCATATATATATATATATATATATATATATATATATATATACATACAGTATACAATACATACAATACACAACCTTCAAGACCGTTTGGTGGAGCTAAAGAGGAAGGCGATCGCGCCATGTCAGGGGGCGGAGCAACGCGGCGCTGGAATCTCTGGCCGGAAGATCGTGGCGGCACAGGTAAGTGGAACTTGCAAAGTAAATAGAATAGGAGACGCGAGCAAATCCATCAGGTATCGTGTGCTTGTGGTGCACAATTAGCCGCAGCTCCGACATGCCCAGACGCCAGTTGATGAGTGCCATGAGTCCTAGAGCACTACCATCAGTGCCAGCATCAGTCTCATGTCGCTCCACCTTTTCTGTAGGGTGACTCAAGCCATCGGGGAACCCTAAAGGAAAGGGAAGCACCAGAGAAATTAACCCGGCTCTTTCCACAAAGAGAGTCGTGAGCTCACGGATACAGGCAGGCCTGTACGGGTGCAGAGGGAAGCCCCAAAGTCAGTGGGGAAGCCTAGAGTGCGAGCGGTCCCATTGGATGTCCCAACAAGGAGGGCATGAAACCCGCGGAGGGGATGCCAAAGAGGCGAGTTCCAGGGTTGCAGTCAGAGGGGGGAGGGGCGACTCCGCCCCATTTCTGCTGTTTGAATTGCAGGACCGGACCCTGGATTAGCAGTAGGACCTGCTTCCTGAGAAACCCGCCCGACGGGTCTTCGCTGGTGATAGGGCAGTGTCACAGGAGGCTAGGGGACAGACCCAGCCAGGACGCCTGGAAGGACCGGGAGGTGGCATATATGTCCTCTGGGCCACGATGGGGCAACCGCCCTGGATCAGGAGAGGACAACGGGAGAGGAGCAAGGAGGCTCAAGCCCGTTGGGGCCTGTGGCCACCGCCAGGGGGCGCCCCAAGCCTCCTGGACCCCGGAAAACGTTCACTTCGCCACACCTGGGAAGATGGAGGAAGATCCTTCCAGGGACGCCCGGAGTGCTTCCGGATGCAAGGGCAGCACTTCCACCACACCTGGATGTGCTACCAGAAGAACGTCATCAAGCACTTGGAGCACATCCGGGTGGGAACAAAAAGGGGCCACCTCCATACAATCAGGGAGCTAGAGTCGGGAGTGGAAGCAGGATGAAACTCCCGTGGAGAGAAGAAAAGGCGGCCCATGGACAATGAGATGAAAAAAGGCCCATATTTGGGGTGATTGGTGCTGGGAGCATTGTGTGCTATCCGGGCATGTCTCACAAGGACCTCGTGTCAGCTCAGTCCAAACCTCTTAACAGATGAGGAAGCGAGAGTAAACAAAAAAGGTGGAAATCAATCACCATAATGTTGCCTACTTGTGTTGATGTCACTTCTATAGATGTTGTCTCTTAGTATTCAAACATATTGTTATTACAACTTCCACATTATTAGTCAATATTCTGTAAACAGTTACATAAAACTATTTGTATACATAATATCAGGCATGAATTGAAGTCAGTAATAAAAGTGTAGCTATTTTGTCATTGTTGTTTGTCCTATCTCTGACACAATGGCTACAACTGAGTGATTGAGACCCCAAAAATGTATATTTTTCACTCTTCAAATTATGCTTTTGTTACATCACCTCTAAGTGAAGCTGCCCAAGAATATTACTCATAAATATATTTCTTCACAGATTTAATGAGCGAACTTGGAAACAAAACCCTTGACGTCTTACTAATACACTCACAAAAAAATGAGTCCCATTTTTAGTATATGGCAAGAGAGAAGAACCTTTACCACAATAGCAAAACAAGTAAATTTCAAAAGTAAAAGTTCATAAGTAAAACTTAATCTGTTATAAGAAACACTTAACACAGTGATCCTTGTTGATTATGGAGGCTACAGCAGTGAAATTATTGCACTGTTTTTCTATTTTCTATCATCTATTCTAGAATAAATAGTTTATTACCTTTAGAAAAAAAATATTTTTTTTACTGAAAAACTAACTCCAAAGTGATGTCCTGAGCAGTTTCTCTTACATCTTTATTTCTAAACATTGGCTCATTTCTGTAAAGTTTAACATGTCCTTCTAACAGTATTACTGTTGTGGAAATATTCAAACCCGGACACAAACAGGCAGACACAGAATGTCCCAAAATACGATTCACTGACAAAAGCGCGATAGACATATGAGCGCCGACAAAACCGCGACGGAAAAATGAGCACCGACAAACCCACTAACTTGTTTTCGACAAATGCGCGCCGACAAAATCGGCATGACAAAATCGCGAGAGAGGCCAAGAGAGTGGGATGCGTACGTACGCATTATGTACACATTATGTGCTAGGTTATAACTGTTATAACTGCTGATGGCATGCTGCAAAACAAGTAACTCAGTCGAGGGTTGGCATAACGCGTCTTATACAAAGTGGAATTACCAGCAGTCAGGCAGCCAACAAGTCTAAATACGCTCAGCTATCAAGATGTCTTGCTGCAATTCTTCATACATATGCAGGGCGTGATCGTAAGGACTATCTGCATGCTGTGCTGATGGCATGCCGCATCTCATAATATTTACTTCTAAAATAAACATTATTATATATGCTTTAAACTAGTAATTCATATTTGATTAAACTTTTGCGATTTTGTCTGCACAATTTTGTTGGCGCGATTTTGACGCCGCGTTTTTGTGGCCGCTATTTTGTCGGCGCTCATATGTCTATTTCGCAAATGTCGGTTCACACAAAATACACGTTTTATTGCTAAGCACCAGCACAACACCGCAACACTGCATCAATCACTCATAACAGTCCTTTAGACTTCCTTCTTCTTCCCTCTACCGCCTCCAGCTCCTCCCAGGCAAGCTCTGTTCTCTTCCACCCAACTCCGGCTCCTGAGTGGAGTGAGGCGGCCTCTTTTATACATCACCCGGAATGTGCTCCAGGTGCTTCCTGATCTTCTTCTGGCAGCACTTCCTGGTGTGGTGGAAGTGCCACCTTCCAGGGCTCCATAATTGTCTGGGTGCCCCCTGGCAGTGACCACGGGCCCCAACAGGGATGAGCTTCCAAGCTCTGCTCCCGTGATTCCCACGCAGACCAAGGCGGCTGCCCTCTAGTGGCCTGGGGAAGGTATTATTCCTTCCCCAGTCCCTTCAGGCATCCCGACTGGGCAGGACCCCCAGCCATCCGACCCACTGTATATAAATAAGAAAGGATTTTTAAGCGTATGTAAGGATGAAATATACATATTCCTATTTCAGTATTCTATATGAATGAACTTGCATGTCATTTTGAAGATCCTGAATACTAAAAAGCATAGTATCCATCCATCCATCCATCCATTTTCTAACCCGCTGAATCCGAATACAGGGTCACGGGGGTCTGCTGGAGCCAATCCCAGCCAACACAGGGCAGGAACCAATCCTGAGCAGGGTGCCAACCCACCGCAGAAGCATAGTATCACTTGTGGTTTTTAAACTCAGAGCTAATTAAAAAATCAGGTCTGAATACTTTTGTCAATGTGATATTTCAGTTTTTTATTTTTAATAAATTTGCAAAAATTTCTAAAATCCTGTCTTCACTTTGTCATTCTTGGGTTCCTTGAGTGTTGCTTGATGTGGAGAAAAAATGAATTTAAAATGATTTAGCTCAAAACTCTGTAATGTTCTTTAAAAAATGTACTTCACGTTGTTGGTTGCTGCCATTTCTTTATTCCATGTTTTTACTTTCACGATAACCTCACACTATTAAAAGCTCTTGAACTGAAATGCTTTACTGACAACAGTTAATAATTATTTCTAATATTACTACAACTCCTTTTCCTCAAGTACAAACTTCTCTTGCAGTACCACATACACACTCAAGGCAGGGAAGGTATAGTTAGCCCATAATGTAACCTTACAGTTTGTGCCTGTCAGGTTTTTGAATCAGCCATGAAGAGCTACTCAAGACACAAATATTAGTTTCCCTGGAAAGTTTGTCTGCCATGTCAGATATCAATAATGACACAAGCACATTCATATATAAATCTTTACATCTTCATATAAAAAAACTTTAGTTGTGCTGTAATCATTAGTACTGTATTGCTCTGTAAAGATCTCTTGTGTGTGTTTAAAAGATGACGCTGGTTCCTTGTCAGAAATTGTTGATTTTCCATTCTTACTGTGTATGATCTTGGATGTATCTCTTGTAGAACCTTAGCTTTTGTATTTCATATGTTAGCATCTCCAATTCTCACTATATCATTAGTTTAACAGAGGCTGCAGATATATTGTTGATTTGCCATAAATGGCCTTATGTTTGAATTGCCTCACCTTTAGCTTGAAAAAGTACAGCAACAAAGCCATCTTTATTTTCATTTTTTTTTCATTTGTAAATTGTACATCAGCAAATCCAGAGAAGATGTCAGGGAATTGTTTTACTAATAAATCAACAATTTCACTACCTGTAGCACTTGCTAAATTTGGAGAATGTATACAATATACTTTGTTAAAAAGTTCATAGGATTCATCACCTATTAGAGAGTCATACTCATCAGTAACAACAACAAATCTCAGGTTATGAAATGATATTATTATCAGCATTTACTGTATATTAGATACCATACAAAAAATTTCTCAGTATGATGCTGATTGTATGCCCTGTAGTGGGATTCCGTTATTTTGTATTAATGGCTTTCTTTTATTGCATTTATATGTTTTATACTAACTAGGTTAACCTTTGCTCCAACATATAACTTCATGGGAATTGACGTACCATTTATTAGCAGTGATACTAACCATTTGCTCGATTCATCATTTTGATTATATATACAGTATGTATACTACCAGTCAAAAGTTTTAAAACTCCTCAGTTTTTTTAGTTTTTATGGAAATACATGCAGTATGATGTCTTAATGTTTCATGAAATCAAGGCATAGAAAAAATAATCAATGGCAAATAAAAAAAGAAGTCAAGGAATAATTAAGTGTACAAAATTTTATTCAAATTTTTGATTAATAAAAGTAGCCACCTTTTGCTGATACAATAATGAAACTGTGGTAACCCTTTTGATTCAAAATGCTAGTCACTTTGTGCAAGTCACCAACTCTGCCTCCAGAATAAGAACCCAAGACTATCACACTTCCTCCTCCATGTTTAACAGCTGGTGTCACACACTGAGGAACCATTCTTTCATCATCTTAATGGAGTATAAACACCCTGCGTGATGAACTAAAGATTTCAAATTTGGATTCATCGGTCCATAAGACTTTCTTCCAGTTTGCAGTAGTCCAGAGCTGGTATTTCAAGGTCCTATTTTGTCCTTAAAGGAATGGCTTTCTTACTGCCACCTGCCCTGTCAAACCTGCAGTACAAAGTCTCCTCTTCACAGTAAAAACTGAAATTTGTTTTTTTCGACCTGCACTGTTAAGCTGTGTGTGAAGTTGTTGTGCTGTCAGTCGAATATCAGGCAAGCTGGCGACCCTCAGAAACTTCTGATTGGCTTGTGACTTTGGGTCTGCCAGATCACTTTCTATCACCATTTCTTCCAGTTTCCAACTACCTTTGGATTGTGTAGTACAGTTTACTCACTGACACTTGTTTTTTCTTTCTGTTTCTCTAAATGAAAGGCCTACACTTTGAAGGGTAATGATGCTCTGTCTCGTTTTGTTTGTTAATTGCTGTTTTATTGCCATTATCACTGGAATTTGTATCTTTCTAGGGAGTAGAGGGTGTAGTAACACAGTCTGTTCCAACTCTGGTTTAAGACAGACTGAGGGTTTTTAAGTAGTCAACAGAAGTTGGGACACCTGTGCAAATTGTTTGTTTCAACTTGCAAGGCTTAATTTACTTTAATTGCTGCAGAACATCTGTAGGTTGTAACCTATTGGTTGTTCCCCAAAGAAGGCCCATTTGTAATATTCTGAAATCTCCTTTTTCTTTAAACTTAAAAAAATGAAAAAATTGAGGTTTTTTAAAACTTTTCAAAGGTAGTGTATATATTGTAAATGAAGCAAAAAAACAAAAATAAAGGTTCAGGGCATCCTCAGGCAAACCAGGTATACTGTGGAACGAAATAACAAACATGATTTAATGTGTAGTTCGAATAACAGACTATGATTAGACTGAAGAAAGATGGCAGTGGTACTGGTTATGAAGGCAATGAGGTGGAAATGGCGGGATCAGGTGCCAAGTGGACCTGTGATATGTGATATGTAGATTTGTGAATCTGCAGAGGGAAAGAGAGGAAAGGCATTATAAGGCAACAATTGCCCTTTACTCTGGGTGGAATTACAAGTTGACAAGTCTGACGTTGACTCCCAGGCATGCATGTGTGACTCTCTATTTACTTACTTATCTCTCTATTTATTTATTTAAAGAGCTTCTGTAAAAAGCTAGATTTACCCTGGGGCAAATAAAGATCTAACTGTCTATCTATCTATTGTGAAAGGCACTATATAGCACCTGACCCGACACAGATTGGACACAGGAGGCGCGTCTAAAATACAAAAGACTTTTATTTCTCTTCAGCTGGGGGGCACGCCTTCCCCGTAATACCCCCAGCCACAACACAGTCCCAAGCACCAGTACCGCACAAGCACTTTTCACTTCCTTGGCACCACCACTCCTCTCTAGCAACCTTGTCCTCCTCCACCCGACTCTGGCCACTGAGTGGTGGTTGCTGGCTCCCTTTTATAGGTCACCTGGAAGTGCTCCAGGTGTTTGATCACCAAGATCCGGCGGCACTTCCAGGTGTGATGAATCTGTTGCCCACACGGGCTCTGGAGTCCCAAACACAGCAACCCCTGGCGGTACCTGCGGGACCCAACAGGGCTGCCCCCAACTCCAATTCCCAGGGAGCCCTGTGGGAAACTGAGGCACTACACCAGCCCAGGGGGGCGGCCATCTAGCGTCCAGGTGGAGTTATTGCACTGTCCAGGGCTGCACCCCCTGAATACAGTGTGCAGGGGCGTCCCGGCTGGGAATGGATGTCAGGCGCCTGTCACACTATCTATCTATCTATCTATCTATCTATCTATCTATCTATCTATCTATCTATCTATCTATCTATCTATCTATCTATCTATCTATCTATCTATCTATCATTAAACATTTTGCCAATTATAGTGTACAGTAAATTACTGTAAAGTTACTGTGGAAAATGAAAAGTCCATGTGTTTAATTCATTATAATGCTGCATTTTATTTCTGGGACAGGTTTTATATAAAATAAAGTAAAATAACATATGCTAGGTTAAAGCATTTTGTGAACAGTACATGTCACAAGCAAGTTACAAAACTTGTTAAAAGTTACTATCAGACATGGTATCAAGTAGGCTGCTTTGAAGACTAGTGTGCTTTTTGTCCTATTACCATCATCTTTCATTGCTAATTTTGAAATGTCCTAATAGGTGTAATGATTGTAATGTAACAGCAGAAGGCTGCTAACATACTTTATCCTTTCGCCAGCTCTTATTTAATGTCTCTAGATATGAAAGTTACTTCATGATATTGCAGGCAGTGTGGTCTACTGGATAAAGCCCTAGGCTCTAAACCACAAGGATACTGTTTCAATTCCCTCTTCTGATTTACTTATGATCCTGAATGATTCACTTCACCCATTTGTCCTCCAGCAGTAAAAATGTGTGTAAATAATAAAAATTCACCTTGTATAAAGGAATTAGCCAGCCATGCAGTAATAATAACAACAACAACAAAAGTCATAGAAACATTAAACAGCTACCTTACTATCTCTCTATCCCTTTAGCCATGCCTTTTCAATTACTGGTCTGCAGCAGGCCCAGGGCCAATTCTGGCAGCACTGAAAGATGCGCCAGTTAAACCCACAAATGGGCAGATTGCATCAAATTTAGATAGAATGAAGAAGATCAGTTAACCTTAAGTTACTTAAGTTACTTTAAACCACTGTATATGAATATTGTGACATTCACCAATATGGATTCCTGCAGAATATTTGAATTTGTCATGTAATATTCCATTTTAACTGTATAGGTAAACTGTAATTTGGTGATTTAGCAGTTTAATGGGGTATATACCAGTTCTATATATTGTATTTGTCATCTACTATATAATAAAATCCTAAAGTCTGTGTGTGTGTGTGCATGCGTGTGTGTGTGTATCCGGTTCCTCCAAGCAATCATTTAATTTCATGTCATGTCATTTCATTTCATTTCATGTCTTTACACAGATGTCCCAACTACACTTGATTACTCAAAAACCATCCATCTGTCTTAAAGCAGAGTTGGAACAGACTGTGTTACTACAACATCTATACCTAAGAAATTTGTAAATTCCAGTGATATTGGCAAGAAAATGGCAATTGCCAAATAAAATGAGACAGAGCATTATTACCTTTCAAAATGTAGGCCTTTCATTTAGAGAACCTGAAAAAAATCCAGCTGTCAGTGAGTGTGGTGTCCCATACAATCCAAATGCAATTGGAAACTGGAAGAAACTTTAATAGGAAGAGATCTAGCAGTCCCAAAGTCACAACTCAATCAGAAGATCAGTTTCTGAGGATCACCAGCTTGCATAACATTTGACTGACAGAATATCAAGCACAGTTTAACAGTGGTCAAAAAAAGCAAATCTCAGTTTCTATGGTGGAGAGGAGAGTTTGTGGTGCAGGTGTGAAATACCATGTAGTTGGTGAAAGGATGATTCTTCAGTGTGTGTATCAGAAAAACATGTACATGTGGATTTTGTTCATCGATTACATCTCCACTTTCTATACCATAGTTTCATCCAGGTTGATTATGAAGCTATGTGATCTGTGCATCAGTGCCTCTCTGTGCAAATGGATTCTGGATTTCTTGCCAGGCAGACCACAAGTGGTAAGGATTGGTAATGTCTCCTCACTGACACTCAACACCGGTGAGCCCCAGGGATGTATTCTCAGCCCCTTGTTGTGTACCCTTTTCACCCATGACTGTATGGTCACACAAAGCTCCTGTACTATCATTAAATTTTCATATGACACAACTGTTATTGACTGCATATCAGATGGAGACGAATTTGCCTATAGAGCATAGGTGAGAGTCCTGACATCATTGTGTCAGGAAACAGCCTACTGCTCAAAGCTGGTAAGACCAAGAAGCTCATCATGGACTACAGGAGATTGTGGGGTGGTGGGCAATTCACGTTGAGAAAACAGGGGTGGAGAGAATCAGTTATTTCAGACTCCTAAGGATAAATATCAGTGAGGATCGAAGCTGGTGTCACCATATAGGTGAGGTAACGAAAGAAGCAAGACAGAGGCTCTTCTTTCTGCATCAGCTGAAAAGGTTTGGCATGGACTCCAGAAAACTCACTAATTTCAACCGATGTACTATCGACAGTAATCTATCTGGTTGTATCACAACCTGGTATGGCAGCTGTAATGCTCTAGAATGCAAAGCTCTACAGAGTGTGGTCAGATCAGTGCAACGTATCACCAGGGCTGAGCTGCCAGCCATCCAGGACCTCAGCAGGAGGAAGAGACAACACATCCTCTCTGATCCCAGCCATCCTAGCCACAGATTCTTCATGCTCCTGCCATCTAGCAGGAGGTACAGGTGCCTCCAGACCCACACCTGCAGGTTCAGGGATAGTTTCTGCCCACAAGCTATCAATCTATTGAACTGCTGAATACTGATATCTTTGATGAAAAAAGTCATTTTAAAAATGCTAGTCACTTTAGACCTTCTGTATATAGGCTGGAATATACATAATGTATACTGTATACTGTATGCACTATACTCCCTTTCGCTACAGACATTTAATATTTAATTATGCACCTTACTTATTTTATTCTTACTTTTACTATTTTTACTTTTTATTATTTATGAAGTTTAATTTTATTGTGCAATTTGATGGGGCTCTGAGTCCAAGAATTTCATCACAGGTCATGATGTTCCATTGTTATCTGTATATGACAATCTGAATTGGCAGTTTGGCTATGGTGTGATCAGTCAGGTTAGCGTGGGTAATGGGATCAAAATATGAAGTGTGAATTTGAGACACATTAGGAGGAATAAAGGTGTAGGAGGCACACTGAGAGTCATGAAGTATAAAAGTGAACAAGCAGCAATCAAGACACCTCGAAATGACAGAGCCTTGAAGCAGGCAAAGAGAGGAAGACCCAGCCAAGAGAGGTACTGAGAATACTGAGGAATGGCATGAGATATGAAATATTTTTAACTTTATTCTACTACCTATCTTTGGTAGATGGCATGGATAATTCCATATTTCATCAGTCTCTTAACTTTAGCACAATCTAATTCCTGTCCTCTGCTTATTCTTTTCAGGGTGATCCTGTCTATTTCATGATTAAGTGTGCTGTGCATTTATAAATCATATCCCATGAGTCCAATGGAATTGCAGTTTTATGGTTTAGAGTTCAAATATCACTGCAAGCTCAGTGCTTTTGTTAATATTGGAGTAAATATAATAAACATCTTAAGTAACAATAACTACTAAAATGCTGATCTGATTTTGCTTAAAAGGTACATTTTAATTAAGTCAATTAGTTTGTTTTGCTTCTAAAGAACTGTTTAAGTTATATGGTTTGTTTACAATGAAGTTTTACTATCCAAATATTATATTATTTATATTATTTTGGTTTCTCTTCAGCATGCCAAGATCATGCCAAAAGTAATGAGGTGTGTGTAAATGGAATTCTTAAGAAATGCCCAACAATGTGGTGTGATTGACTGATGTTTGATTGTGTGGCTCTCATGTATGTGGTACCCATTTTCAATGTTTCCTAAAAAAGAACATTTTCAGTCTGAGATTTGATGTCCATGGATCATTTTCTTTAAATAGCACGTTAAGAGACAAATTTTGTTGAGTACATATTGTGAAGCAGCACATTTACATTTCACTAGTGGTATTGGTTCTGCTAGACCAGGGAGTAATGTAATTGTGAAAACTTTCTGTAAAACAACAATAACACCACTTTAGAAGTATTGTTTCCACATACCCCAAACCTAATCCTATCATACCAATCATAGCAACAATTTACATAATTGTCAACCATGAATAACCCCCATCCTCTCCCCATGCCCATTCAACCTCCAGCAATACCTTGGACCAATGCAAATGCACCAAGTGTGTGTAAGACAACAATAACACCACTCCAGAAGCATTGCTTCCAAATGCCCAAAACCTAACCCCATCATACCAATCATTTACATCATCATCAACCATGAATACCCTGTAGAAAACACAAAGGACAAGAGATAAAGATTTGGGGGGGATCCACCCATATATTGTAGATTCACTTTAAAGAAAGAGCGATAGTTAATGAGGAGTAGGCCATAGGAAAGAGCTGGTGGCTTCTTATAGCTGAAGGGGGAGGAAGAGGCAGATCCTCAGAGGTGAAAGGAGGAAATTATGTCATCCGAGGGTGTGGTCTGTAGTCAGAAGAAATCACATTAGATGTTATTTGTTCCTGTATGGAAGGAGAGAAGGTATTATTGCACATGATTAGCCCCAGACATCGGTATTTCAGCAATAACTAGACCCTGCCGCTGCCTTCCATGTGCATGTGTGTGACAACCCTCATAAACTCCTCCATGCCCATCCAACCTCCAACAATAACTTTCCCTTTCACGTACAATCCCTAATCTCATTAGACCGATCATTTTAATTTTCTTTCAAAATGGAATCAGTGAGGGACATAACAAACAAATAAATAGCTCTGCATATGTGGCTTCTTTCCAAAAACAATCCAGTATAGCAAAGTCTTAGACATCATTTTAGAAGAGAGAGAAGACAACGTGGAGGGTGTACTCACTTTGAAAGATAAAGTAAATTTCAGAATACGAGCATCATTTTTCTGTCAATTTGGAGTCTGATAGTGAGTTTGAAGAAGAGGATGAAACTGACTCTCAGACACGCAGAGAAACAAAAAATGATGAAATTGAATGGCATTCTTGTCTATGGAAGGTGCTCCCAATGTAATAAAGATGTAACCAGGGCCAATGCAGATGGCTGTCATGCATGTACATGACATCATGTTTTGAACTTTTTATTCTGGAAAATCATTCAGGATTGCACTAACTTGGTTGGCAGGTGTGTTTTTGGAGAGAAGTAGAAGGAAATGGATCAAACCAATTTACATGCATACTTTGGGATTCTTATACTTGCTGGTGTTTTCAGATCTAATGGGGAGTCCACTGAATCCCTGTGGAATGCAGAAACTGGCCAAGAACTTTTTTCGTGCAACAATGTCTTTGAAAGACTTTCACAATACAGTATTTTCAAGATGATGCACTTTGACTGGGTCCAGTATTACTGTTGATGAGCAGCTTATACCATTTCAGGGCCACTGTCCATTCAGGCAGTACATGGCGTCTAAACCTGCCAATATGGAATAAACATTTAGGCGCTGCTTTATCTTATGCATGGAACATGCAGGTATACACTGGATTTGTGTTCAACCAGGCTAATTGTATCATTTCAATATAACCCTTTATGTTCTTTCAATTTGTTCAATTCAGAACAATAATCACCAATAGCTCTGGAAGCCTTATCTCATTTATGTTTCATCAGTATTAATGATATATTCCACTTATATCTTGATTATTATTGATTTCTACACAAAAATAAAATTTTATCAGAAAAATAAAACAGCATTTTCAATGAGAAACATGATCTAGCAGGGCTTAATAGTAAATCTTCTTATATAATACGCTACCGTGGCTGTCCGTTTGTCTGTGTAGGATTTTAAATCACTTGTAGCTTGCAAACCATTTGAACTATTGACCTGAAATTTGGTACACATATACTACGTGTCGTCTACTGTCCACTTTCGGTGTGATGATTGACCTCCAAGGTTATTCTTCTTTTTATTTTTATTTTATTTTATTGTAGAATCAACTCTGGGCAGCGGCCAGAAGGGTGGCCATGCGTCACATGCGTACGGCCGCCATTCTCATTCTCTACCACCTATGCTCCCCCTACCTCTTCATATCTTAAATCATTCTTGAGGCAGATTGAAGACTTAAGTGACAGCTTAAGTGAAAAAGTAAGGAAAATGTACTAAGTAATTGCAACACAAACACTGACTTAATCAGTTGTAACACAAAAAGATGCCAAGAAAAGAAGAGAAGAAGCAAGTCGCTAGGGTGAAAAAAAGAAGAGCTGCTCAAGAAGCAACAAGTGCATCAACCTCTGAGCAAACGAATACTAAAAGTACAGAGAGAGAGAAAGTATGAAAGCACAGTGCATCTGGAAAGTATTCACAGCACATCACTTTTTCCACATTTTGTTATGTTACAGCCTTATTCCAAAATGGATTAAATTCATTTTTTTCCTCAGAATTCTATACACAATACCCCATAATGACAACGTGAAAAAAGTTTACTTGAGGTTTTTGCAAATTTATTAAAAATAAAAAAACTGAGAAAGCACACGTACATAAGCATTCACAGCCTTTGCCATGAAGCTCAAAATTGAGCTCAGGTGCATCCTGTTTCCCCTGATCATCCTTGAGATGTTTCTGCAGCTTAATTGGAGTCCACCTGTGGTAAATTCAGTTGATTGGACATGATTTGGAAAGGCACACACCTGTCTATATAAGGTCCCACAGTTGACAGTTCATGTCAGAGCACAAACCAAGCATGAAGTCAAAGGAATTGTCTGTAAGACCTCCGAGACAGGATTGTCTCGAGGCACAAATCTGGGGAAGGTTACAGAACAATTTCTGCTGCTTTGAAGGTCCCAATGACCACAGTGGCCTCCATCATCCATAAGCGGAAGAAGTTCAAAACCACCAGGACTCTTCCTAGAGCTGGCCGGCCATCTAAACTGAACGATCGGGGGAGAAGGGCCTTAGTCAGGGAGGTGACCAAGAACTCGATGGTCACTCTGTCAGAGATCCAGAGGTCTTCTGTGGAGAGAGGAGAACCTTTCAGAAGGACAACCATCTCTGCAGCAATCCACCAATCAGGCCTGTATGGTAGAGTGGCCAGACGGAAGCCACTCCACAGTAAAAGGCACATGGCAGCCCGCCTGGAGTTTGCCAAAGGGCACCTGAAGGAGTCTCAGACCATGAGAAACAAAATTCTCTGATCTGATGAGACAAAGATTGAACGTCATGTTTGGAGGAAACCAGGCACCGCTCATCACCAGGCCAATACCATCCCTACAGTGAAGCATGGTGGTGGCAGCATCATGCTGTGGGGATGTTTTTCAGCGGCAAGAAGTGGGAGTCTAGTCAGGATAAAGGGAAAGATGACTGCAACAATGTACAGAGACATCCTGGATGAAAACCTGCTCCAGAGGGCTCTTGACCTCAGACTGGGGCGACGGTTCATCTTTCAGCAGGACAACGACCCTAAACACACAGCCAAGATATCAAAGGAGTGGGTTCAGGACAACTCTGTGAATGTCCTAGAGTGGCCCAGCCGGAGCCCAGACTTGAATCCGATTGAACATCTCTGGAAAGATCTTAAATGGCTGTGCACCGACGCTTCCCATCCAACCTGATGGAGCTTGAGAGGTACGGCAAAGAGAAATGGGCGAAACTGGCTAAAGATAGGTGTGCCAAGCTTGTGGCATCATATTCAAAAAGACTTGACGCTGGAATTGCTGCCAAAGGTGCATCGACAAAGTATTGAGCAAAGGCTGTGAATACTTCTGTACATTTGATTTCTCAGTTTTTTTATTTTTAATAAATTTGCAAAAACCTCAAGTGAACTTTTTTCATGTTGTCATTATGGGGTGTTGTGTGTAGAATTCTGAGGAAAAAAATGAATTTAATCAATTTTGGAATAAGGCTGTAACATAACAAAATGTGGAAAAAGTGATGCGCTGTGAATACTTTCCAGATGCACTGTAAGTCACTGCACCATTACTGCTATTAAACATATTTACTGACTATACTGTTTGTAAGTGAGAAAAAGTCAACATCTGATAAGTAGTTTGACATAAAACATTATGTTTTTATTATTTTAAAAACGTAAAAACACTGCAGGTGTACAAGACCTATGAATACCTGCTGAGTAACAAAAATACAAATACCACACAAGGGTTAAAATTATCTGTTACAGTGAACATTGGCTCTCTCTCTCTAAAAAAAAGAATATTTTAATTCTGATACCATAATAATTGCCACTTATATTTGTTTTGTCTGTTTGTACTATGTATTACAACTTAACCTGAATATTGTACCCCATTTGGAACTTTATTCGTTTCAAAAAAACAGTACTGTAGCTTTATAAAACCTCTCTAGAAAAGAAAATGCAGACATAACACAGAACTTACGAGCTGTTAGAACTGCATGACTGAATTAAAGTAAATAATTATTCTATTAGTAAATTACTTCAAGTTTTTGAAATTGTAGTGGGAATAATAAAGTTGACACCAATGTTTTCTTTGTAAGCTCTATAAAAAATGGGAGCACAGTTAGAGCTCTATTAACAATAAATTTTACACAGATGCAACAAAAAAATGCATGGAAACAATTACCACCTTACAGTTTGTAAAGAAGCACACTGGGCCTTTCAAAATGTGGCTTGATTCAGTCAGAGGATTAATTGCATATTGGCAAACTAAGGGCAATGAACAACATTTTTTGATGTGGACTATGTGCTGAAGGATATACTTTATGCTAAATGTTATTATTTTCCAGTGACTTTATCCATAACCATAGGCTTATGGCTGATAGATGTATCCATCAGTGCTTAGGACACCCCTCAGTCTTTACATTCTGGCTTAGCACCAGGTCCGGCCAATTTGTCATTAAGAATTGTGGGGATATCATTGGCATTGTGTCAGTTGCTCTGATTTTCTGGTTATTGTGTGTTCTTTTAACTTTGTTTTAGGACTTTGAATATTGGTATTGCTTATTGGAGTTGTTCGTGTCAAGATCTGTGGAGTTTATTTAAACAAAATCCCAAAGTGAGGCCTCTAAAGTAGACCTCAAGCTGGGCAATTGACCAATATACTATTAAGTCTCAAAAACTGTTGCATAAAGCCGCACAAGAGCTTTGGTCATCGTCAAAAACAAAAAGGGCCAAATGAAGAATCTTTATAAAATAAAAAAATTATTTAACAAAATAAGCTCAGACAAGCACAAAAGGCCAAGAAGGAGTTGCCTTCACAAAATGGGCAATCCAAGTCATAAAAATGAAAATCCAAAGAAAGGTTAAAAAACACAACAAAGAGGTGTAAATCCTAAAAATCAAAAACACAAAGCAATAATCTAAGAGAACTCACCAACACCCACCACATACAATGTACCATAAGAAACTGCATGTTCCCTCAGCCATTATGGGGTTGAGAGTAGTCCCTTGATGATGATGGACAGGTGACACTGCCTCTTGGGGCACCATCCACAACATTCATGGAACATAACACAAGCATAGACACATCAGAATTAAATATTACACAAAACTAATAAAACACACGGAATAATACAAATATTAAACATAAGCAATATAAACATAAACAAAAGAATCATAGATGAACAAAAAGACATAAAAAGGAATTTGAACACAAGCTGGAGAGGAATCCTGGCTGAAACAGAACTTTTCCCGAGGGTTTCCTTGATAGGCATACATTTTTGCCATGTTTTGCTTTATTTTTGTTTTTATAAGTAGAGCACATTGTTTATTTATCAGGATTCCTCATTCACCTTTGTTTCTCAAGCCAGAGGTTTATGGACATCTCCCTTGAGGGGTATTTTTTGCGAATTCTGCCAGTTAAAGAGACAGTTGAAGAATAGGTCTGAATGATAGAATGTCAGTGGGTCAGCCCTGTCCCTGGCCATGAATATACTTATCTGGTGAACTTTTTCAGTCATGCATGGAGGGATATCAGATCTGAAACAGCACGATACAGGTTCTACCAATGTCCGAGGAGCTAAAGAGCAGATGACACAGAGTGGAATGTCTTAGTTCCTTACACCTCAGTAAGACTTCTCCCAAAGCAGACATGGTGGTTGTTGGGTATTGTTTCTGTTACACAAAACTGTTCAATAAATTAACAGGAATAATTTAATGTGCATAGGCAAGTGATTATTACAACTGTTGTGCATTAGAAATTTTTAGAAGTTATGTCTGCTTTATAGAAAAATACTCTATTAATTTGCTTGGAAAAAATATGATAGTGATTAATATACAGTTAATTTTGATTAAAAATTGTTTTCCAGCGATTAATCACAATTAAAGCTTTTAATCAAACAGCAGTCTTTTATTTCTGTATTAATACCAAGAGTAAAGAACCCACTGCCCCCACTTAAGCAGATTGACTGTTTTCCTCAGAACCTTCTATGAGGACTGCTGTTGAAGGCTGGGAAAGATCCTGTAGGTTTTCAGCAAATGTTATGTGCCACACACAGCTTCCAAATTCTTTTCACCTGCAACATGTAAAGTATGTATAGCTTACAGGTATTCTTTAAGAACACATATACAGTCTATGTCATTTGAGAGTGATAAACAAGGAAATGCATATGAACACAGAAACAGCAAACTGCACAATGAAAAAATGCAAGCCTCTGGTCTAGTGCACTGAGCACTGTAGCTTGCTGTACTTGGCCTGTCTAACATGTTTGCTTTGGACCAAAGATTAATACATAGATGCAAAGACAAGTAACAAGACAATCTTATCACCATTCCTATGCATCGTAATATCACACCTTTTCTTATCTTGGAAACTTTTGACTCTTGTGCGTTTTAAGAAGCACTTCCCACATCACCTGTTTGTTGTCTATTCTCCAATGTTTGATAACCTACATTAGACAACCATATTAGATTAGATATAGGGAGATTCAGTCTGAGACAGGCTTCTTATATCAATGTTCTTTTAATAAGAAGTGTATTGTTTTATTAATGGTTTTATTAATGAAAGTTTTATAACAGAAGGGCACATTGGTGACATTACTGTCCAATGAAATCAGCATCATAGGTTTGAATGACAGGCCCACTTGTTGTCCATGTAAAGATTTTACACGATCCCCATAAATATGAGCTTATTGTCCCATCTGATTTGAATTAGGTTAAGAAGTATGAGAATGTTATGTTTTAGAAAAATAAAATAATTTTGAATGTCTAACAATATCAGAAGTTTTCTATCTACATCTGATAAAACATTTTTCTGGCCCTATTTTGAAAATGTGAGGAATGGCGATAACTAAATAAATCATTAAATAAAGAAATTTCATTTTTATTGGCTAACCATTAATGTGTTCAAACATTCAAAACTAAGATAATATATGTCAGTACTCTTGTGGTAGACCTCCTGGACTCACTGGAGTTTGCCTATTGGACAAGGATTGGAGTGGAGGATGTAATTATCTATCTGGGGCACAAAGCTTATTTTCAACTGGGCAAAGTTGACAGCACTGTAAGAAAGATGTCTTTCAATTTCTTCATTGCATTTGAAACCATCTAGCTCAGGGATATGCTAATGGATGAACCTATAGATAGTGAATTATCTGTCAGGCAGACCACAGTTTTTGAAACTCGAGGACTGTGTTTCTGATATGGATGTGAGCAGTGCTGGAGAACCACAAGGAACATTTCTGTCTCCGTTTCTCTTCAGCCTATAGCTCTCCGACTATAAATATAAAACCAGGTCATGACACTTGCAGAAATTCTCAGATTATTCTGCACTGAGAAGGTGCATAGAGAATTGTCTGCATCTCAACATCCGCAAAACCAAGGAACTGGTTGTTGACTGTTGCTGCACCAATCAGTCTCTATGTTCTGTCACTATTTAGGGAGTGAATGTAGAGTGGTGCGCTCCTATAGGTACTGAAGGGTTCTACCAATACTACATAATGATGGGCAGCACAGTCTCTTTTTACTTAGGAGACTGCTTTCCTTTAATGTGGGAAGTGACATCCTTCACATCTTCTATAACGCTGTGATGGCCAGTGCAATTTTCTACTCCTTGGTGTGCTGGGCTGGTAATGTCACTTTAAGAGAGGCCCACTGAATCAACGAGCTAATTAGAAGGGCAAGCTTATTTATAGCAGGCACTCTGGACCCCCTGGAGGTAGCAGCAAACGAGAGAATTAAAACAAAACTGAGTGCCATTAGGAACAATGCTGGATATCCTGTCTCTGACACACTAACACTGAAGACTTTTAGCCAACAAATCATTTAGCAGAAGTGTGTCAAGAAACACTACTAGGGCTCCTTTATACTAATAGCAATATTTCTGCATAACACCTCACTATGACTGTGACATTTTAGGTTTTCTTCCCTTTTAGTCATTCTGGTGTGTGTTCAGACCATAGTGTGTATTTATGTATTTATTTATTTAAGCCAACTTTTCCCCTATAGGCAAATAAAGTTATATCTATCAATTTCTCTCTCTCTCTCTCTCTCATAAAAACTCACTCTTTGACACCTTGCATACTGTAAGAATTTGTCAAGAGAAAAGAACCAGTTAAGTGTTAGAGACTGGGAATTGCCAATAGAAATACCCACATTGTGTACATCAGGCCAGAAGGAGTTGACCTGGAGAAAGCATATGACAGGGTACCTCAAGAGGAGTTGTGGTATTGTATGAGGAAGTCGGGAGTGGCAGAGAAGACAGAAGTCCCCATGGACTACGATGCTTGCCGATGACATTGTGGTTGCAAGAGTAGGGAGTTAGTTAGAGAGACCCCGAAGAGGTAGAGATATGCTCTAGAAAGGAGATGGAGGTCAGTGGAATGGTGAGGATGCAGGGAGTAGAGATGGTGATGGTGGATGAGTTTAAATACTTGGGATTAACAGTGCAGAATAACGGGAATTGTAGAAGAGAGGTGAAAAAGAGAGTGCAGGCAGGGTGAAATGGGTGGAGAAGAGTGTCAGGAGTAATTTGTGACAGACAGGTATCAGCAAGAGTGAAAGGAAAAGTCTACAGGATGGTAGTGAGACCAGTTATGTTATATGGGTTGGAGACGGTGGCACTGACCAGAAAACAGGAGACAGAGCTGGAGGTAGCAGAGTTAAAGATGCTAAGATTTGCATTGGGTGTGATGAAGATGGACAGGATTAGAAATGAGTACATTAGAGGGTCAGCTCAGGGTAGATGGTTTGGAGACAAAGCTCGAGTGACAAGATTGCGTTGGTTTGGACATGTACAGAGGAGAGATGCTGGGTATATTGGCTAAGAATAGAGCTGCCAGGCAAGAGGAAAAGAGGAAGACCTAAGAGAAGGTTTATGGATGTGGTGAGAGAGGACATGAAGGTGATGGGGGTAACAGAGCAAGATGCAGAAGACAGGAAGATATGGAAAAAGTTGATCCGCTCTGGCAGCCCCTAACAGGAGCAGCTGAAAGAACAAGAGAAAGAGAGCTTCACATTCTAACTGCTGAGAAAGAGAGTCTGGCAAATATAAAACACAATATTAATGATCTGCAGATTAACAGCTTTCAATTTTGAAAAAGAAAGGTCCATTCAACCCATAAGACAAAAGAAGTGTTAAAACTTCTGACGACTAGACACAGTTGTGTACATTGAGCCATTATTTATAAAACAAAATGCTTTGGTTGTGATTTGTCAATATAAAATTTTTTTAATTATTATTTTTGGAATTTTCTTAGCCAAGGCTTTTGATTCTTGGGTCATAATTTTGATTAAATGTGCAATTGTACTGATGACTTTTAATTCTGAAATGTCTTTGATGCCATATAGCTTATGATGGGAGTTGCACTTTTGTTCACCCCTTGCTAGGAGCCATTGCATTCAGAGCATTTCCTATCCTTATAACATGGATCACTTTTCTGCTAAAAAAGTAAAATTGCAGGGTGAGTACCAATGACAGTATTTTCACATTTTTCGTTTGTCTTTAATCATTCACCATATTTTTGTGTGAATGACGATTGATTGTAATGTTTTTGAATCTAAGGCTGACTGCTGTCTATAGGATGCATTAGACAAGGACATTTTCCACTCAATTTCTTTCCAGAGTGTTAGCAAAGATGTTATTTTTATTGTGTTTCAGTACTTTTGAATTCAGCTTTGTTGAGTTTTTAATTTGTTTTGTGTGGAAAAAATGGGCAGTACAGGCTGAAGTGCTGGGGTCTGCAGATGCTAATATTAAAAAATGCAAAAGATATCATTTACTAATCATTTAGTGATTGTGGTTGAGGTTGCTCCTGAGGACAGTTTGGCTCTGACACTAAATGAATGCCGACTTCTGGTTGCATCATTTCAGTTCTATCCAAGTGACTGAAAGGGGGTGACAGGAAGTGTCATTGTTAGTCTTTGGAGGACTACTCCTTCACTCTAGGACTGGACGAGGAAGACAGGGTAGTAGATGCATCTCACTGCTATTTGTCCTACAGTTTACATTGTAGGCTAAGTCTCTGAAATGCTTCCATAGAATACAGAATTTATAGTGTTCACAAAACTGTTCTTGTACTGATTTTGAGGTTAATTTTTGAAATATGTTATTTGCGTCTGACCTATTACCTGGTAGGCAAAGCAGGTCATACAGCCTTCACGTCTGGCAATTTCCTCATACTAATGTTATATTTGATTTTGTGTCTCCCATGCTACTTATTCTTAGATGTCTTTTACATGACACTGGTGGCTGGGACCGCTGCTTCACATGCAGCCCAAGAATGTACTTTTTAAATCCCAAAACAGTTATCATCTATGTGGACTTTGCACATTCCACCCACGGCTGTGAATTGTTTTTATTTTTAATCATTCTAATTACCTTGTGCAAATGGTACTTTTAATTGAGCCCTGTATGAGTGAGTAAGAGCATATGCATTAGTTTTTCCTGTGATGGACCAGCACCTCATCCAGAGATGATTCCTTGCACTCAATGATGCTTGGATAGGCTGTGGTCCCAAAAGTAAATTGCATTTAGTAAATTCTATAATATAGGGATCAAAATTACATTGAAAAAAATACTGTGCTTTGTGAAAGTTTGTCAGACCCTTTAAAAGTTTTCAAATGCTTCTGGATTGCAGATGATACTTACACATCTTGATGCAATCTGTATTTTTTTTATTACAAATTTCAGTTTTAACTTTGTTTAATATTTCTGCTGACAAATAACTCATTTTATTCTTAAAGAAATTTTCTTTGAACAGTTAGCAATAAAATCTAAATTGGAACAAGATGTATAAATATCATTTGTAATTTAACTTTAAAAAAGATTTTCAAGGGCTTGTAAAGCACACTATAAGTCTTTCATGCAATTTAAAATATTATAACAAGCATAAGAAAAATGAATAAATTGTTATGGTTTTATAACTTTTATTTATCTGTAAAATCCTCAAAAAAGAGACTAAAATGTAAACCACATATATAATGCCAAGTCAAAAGGCTCAATAAAACAGACGCTATATGTAGCTTATATAGGTTGGTACTCAGATACCCTAAAAACAAAGTTTTAATTTTAGTCCTATACATATTCAAATGTAAATAGTAAAATTCCTGACTCATAAGCATTACTTATTTTTCAGTTCTGCAAATTACATGGAGGTTTAATTCATAATCTAGAAAAAAACATTAAAACTAATTTAGCCTAAATACAATAAAATGTTAACAACAGTAAATGTTATTGCAGTAAAAGGTGTCATTTTGCTTGACTTTTCTCTATATTTTTATAATAATTTTAAAAAATCCTGTATGTAACCAGCTGCTCTATATAGTGTTATTAGGAAAGCTGTTAAGTCTGGTGGGAGGAATCCAGTTAATGGCATGTCAGGATCAATTTCCTTTTTTGTGTTCCATTTTTTTCACTCTAAATGAACTTTCACTTGCTGGCTAGTAAGTATATTAAATTAATATGAAATGGGACTTTGTCATAGAAATTCATTGGAGAGTTCAACATTTAAGACATTAACTAACTAACCATATGTGCAGCATACTTCAACATTTAAACTCACCTTTTTACACTTTTGAACTGCAGAAATGAAGAAACTGCATTTTGAATTTTCTGAATGCGTCAGACATTTAGTATTCCATCAACATACTGTATATGTCCTGGAATCTAGTGTTGTATAAGTGTTGCTTTTAGAAAATAAGAGCACTATGTAATGCACAGTATAAAAGAGTATTCATTTTCTAAACTCATTTATTCTAATATGGCATAACATGGCAAAAAACAGCCCTAAAATAGGACATGAAGCTTAAGCCACCTAACTTTGATTATCATTATGCATTTTACAATACGTCATTTCATTTGGTGTTCATGATCACTTTCAAAATGTTCTAATTCTGCTGTTACAAAGGTTTCATTAATTATTGGCAAACATTATTAAGATTAAGAAATAAAACTGTAAATATACAGAAAGCAAGCAATATTTCTTGTAACATAATTATGTCAACTCAAATGTTTATGTGATTAATAGAGTACTTACTTTAGGTGCCATAACTTCAAAAGAGCGATCTTTGAATTTTGCACTTCACTGGGGTGTGGGAAATAAGCGGTGACAGTTATCAATTCAGGATAAGATTTAAGATCCAAATCATTCCACAATTTTTCACAAATAGGGAATATACACAAAATACATTAAAATACAGTATATACCACTTAGCATTATTAGAGAAATAATAACAAACTTCTAAAGCTTAAGATAACTGAATATTTCCTACAAGAGAAGGCAAAAAATAAATAAAGGATTGCCAATGGAGGGCAGAATTGTCTTACAACGTCCTGTAGTGAACCTAACCCTAAATAATCAATTAATGGGTATGTCCTTGTCAACAAGCAATTTAGAAGTTGCCAGAATTACAGACAAATGGAAAAAAACTGAAGTGGCATAAAGTTTGTAGGAGGTCATTAGGAGTTGCTTTGGAACTTTGGAGTTTACTTACCACATGTAACAAATATTGAACTATTTATTCACTTGGACTCTCAGTACATTTGGTGTTATAAGAGGGGAGCTAACAAAGAAAGGAATTTACTTTATGTTTCACATGAAATGTAGCAGTGCATCTCGATATGTTGGCACTGATTGCCACCTTGGGCATAATAAATTATCTTGTGTATCAAGATATATTGGATAAAAAACAAGTGGCACTCCGATGGACTGGCACCCTGTGCTAGCTGGGTCATTAATAATAGAAATTTACAAACAAACAAATGACAATGCTAGAGTGAATAATCATTACCAGGCTGACCTTTTTTTTCTTGTGCCACACCCAGCAGCATAATGCATTTCTGCATCGCAACATACTGAGACTGCGGTGGGCTGGCGCCCTGCCCAGGGTTTGTTTCCTTCCTTGCGCCCTGTGTTGGCTGGGATTGGCTCCAGTGGACCCCCATGACCCTGTAGCTGGGATATAGCAGGTTGGATAAAGGATGAATGGAACATACTGAGATGATTTGAGAAAGGTGCGAAAAGCAAACAAATGTATTGGCCAGGAGCAAGGCTAAGGTTTAAATTATTACAGTTAGTGAAGTGGAAGTGTAGCAGTTATGTATTAAAGACAAACATCAACTGCTGACTTCAATGCCAGTCTGAATTGATGGGGCAGCAGAAGAGAGAGTGGTCAGTTTCGAATTTCTTGGTCTGCACACCTCTGAGAAACTAAACTGGTCACAAAACACCATTGACATCATTCCTTCACTGAGGAAGTGTGGTATGCAGAAACAAATGCTGGTGAGATTCCACCACAGCACTACTGACAGTGCACTGACAAGAGGAATCACAGTTTGATAGAGGAACACAATAGCCAAGGGAAAGAGATCACTACAAGGGGAGGTGAAGCAAGCACAGTGTATCATGGGCTCTGTTCTTTTAAATTAGAGCCCATACTTACCAAACACTGCAGAAATTGGACTGATGCAATTCTGTGTGACCCTACTCACCCTGGGTACAGACTGTTTCCAAGCTGAGGTCAGGCAATAGGTGTGCTATTATCAAAGCTAGCACTTCTCAGTTCTAGAACAGTTTTCATTTGTCTGTGTTCTCAATAATGGGGGTTGGTGGCAGAATTGGCACCCCAGCCACCATAAAAAACCTCACACTGTTCCACTCCATCTGAACTAGTGTGGTGCTGAGGTATCACCCGTTGCATGGCTGCACTCGGGTCCTAATCTGGATCCTGAGTTGGTTCGTCGTGTGGTGGGTGCGGCAATGCACTGTATCAGTGCGTGCTCCTAACCTCTCTCTCTCTCTCTCTCAAAAATGTGTGCCACAGTTAGAATAGGTAAACTGTACATTAAACATATATTAAGAGTTGAAGTAGAAGAAGAAGAAGAAATTGATTTTATAGCAGTTAAGGAAAACTGTTGTCTTTTTTTCTTGAATTACTTATTACATATTATTAACTAAAGACATACACATGCGTAGAATACTGTTTGCCTAAACTTTCATTTATAAGGAGAGTCAGATTATAACCTGGGAAAATGCTGGGAAATTTACCATTGGCTGACCACTTCAAAAGACATTTGCCATAGTGTTTCAGCATACCATGTGGTTTGCCTAAAGAAAAACGGCTTAGAAAACATTATTTATCTATTAACGGCTGCCACCTTGTTTTGGTATTTCCCTACAGCTGTTTTTATTTCACTCTAATTTTATAGATCTGCTCTCCCTCATGCAGAAAGCTGGCTTTTAGAATGTACTAGACAAACACCCTGCTGTGATTTAATGAAGATAAAATTACTTACAAACTCTGTAATAAAACTTTGCTAGAATACATGTGGTGGAACTAACTTGATTATAAGAAGGCTTGTTCCATGTCACCTAAGGGAAGAGGAAAAAAAAAATGCCGCCTACGTTTTGTATGGGTTTTTGATTTTCATTTTCTAAAATCATGTTCTGTCTTAAACATGTTCTGGGTCACTGGGTGTGGTTCCAATCAGAAGGAAAAAAGCAAACGTACAGATTAAACTAAGTTTAGCCGCCTGTGTCTCTGAGGGATTAGGTTGGAAATGTACTGTAACAGCCTGAGCCAAAGTTCTGCCCAGTTTTGACAACAGAGTCAGGAAATATAAATAAAAGGTTTTGCTTTTTAAAAAATAAATGAAGATATAGGGAAGAGAAACAGTAGTCTGTCTACCACTGCCTCACTCAATCCATATGTGGGTTTAAATACAGGAAATACCCACCATTCACTGTAATCAAGCCAGAGGCCTCTTTGACTGCAAATGCCTTGTGGAACTAATTGGACTCCATTATGACAGTCAAACCTGAGCATGCCAGGTACTCAAAAACACTTACCTCCTGCGACAGTCAAAATAAAAAGAGCAAAAATCCACAATGTCTGTTTTGATATCATTGTATGCCAAGGGAAAATTACAGCCCACGTGCTTTTCAAACTGGTTTTATTGTGGGACCAAGCTCTATTCCTGCTAGCCCACAACTTACAGTGTCAACTAACACCTGCTAGCTATGCTTTATTTGCTGAGAGGCTCCTAAAGGGGTTTGCCATTGTTTCTTTCAAGCATGGACTGGCAAGTGTGAAAACCAGCTACTTTACAATATAAATCAATTTAGCATGATTTGAAAACTGTCAAAATTACACCCCTAATAACTAATTGTCTTAGGGAACAGTTACATCCAGTTTGATCTGAAAAAAAAAATATCTTCAGATTATTTATACAGGGCTAGCTAAATGTTCACATATAGCTGATTGCTCATTTAATGGCACTTTAACCATAATACAAAATAAAGAAAGGCAGCCTTTAAAATCAGAACATGTTGCTGTTTAAAACAATCTGGCAATCTCAACACTTTTCTGTCTGTTAACCGTATACTCTCTCATCACGGTAATTTGACTTCTCAACCAGTCCATCAGAAATCTAACAAAGCTCAACAGATTTCTCGGAGAGCTGAACTTTTATTCACCCTTCTTGAGTCATGTGGCTAATGGGTGTTGTGGGGGAGGCAGGGGGAATTTGACTTATGTCAGTAGTTATACCTTAAGGCTTGAGACCTTCACATTTTGCTTTCTTCTGTGTGTTTCCAGCCACCACTAAATTTAAAAGAAAAACATATCTAGCTAAAAACTCTTGTTATCAATGCATACATATGGATTACCTGATGGACAAAGAAAAGAGGCTGGGCAAACTTCTATATACATACATCTGTTAAAATCAGTCCACTGATAAAAGACACAATTGTATACTCTTAGGACAAAAATGGAAATTTTTGTTATGAGTGCGGCTTTTCTTTAAAATATGTTCCCTACCTCCGACATTTATGCTACTCCATGCCCCTAGGATGCCTTTTTACTTATAGGCTGTTCTTGACCAAAGCTATACCACGCCATAATAAATTCAGTAAAATAATACACACACATGTTATCATTTAATACAAACTATGCTAGGGAATTACACTACGTATACTAAAATTAAATATGTATCCTAATTTAAAACAGGTGTTTCACCAACACTTTGTACTTTTCAGTGGGGCATGTTTTGTCAATTTGTATTGCTGTTGCGGAAAAATGAAACTACTTTTTTTGTAAGCTGTGTATAGAAATTTGTTCACCTGTATTACCTTAGGGCAGGTGATTCACCCTCAGTTATTATCTAAAAGCATACGCTTCGGGTGAACTGCAGGTGATGGGTGCACTCGCTTAAGTGTGAAACGATCAGAAGAAAAACAATTAGTCACAGCTTTCCTTTTAAAGTGTTTGAAGTAAAGAAAAGAATACTGTCAAAGCATAATGTCAGAACCGAGATTTGAAAGGGAAACACTTTTCAGAAACATTGGAAATACAAGAAGTTGCTCTGCAATTTTTAGCACCGTAAAAGTAAAGCAGAGGAATCCATCTAGGAAACCTGCTTTTGCTAATCAGAGAATTGGAAGATTCATGGTAGCTTTATTTTATATCGATTTTACCTCTTGCTTGTCTTTATGAAAACACTGTTGTCACTCAGGTAGAGAGGTATTACTTATATGGGATATTTGCAATATTTTCCCCTAGAACTAATATGAAGTATCCATTTTGATCTCATTCAAATGTATAGAATTAATACAGTATGTTTGTCTCTAACTACACATGAAGTACTAATCTATTTATTACTGTAAAAAAGGCTCCTGTGCCTTTAAGGCGCTGAAGCTTGATCACGTGGAAGCCGAGGCGTGTGCAGTGAGCATGTGCGTTTGTTAGATGTACCTCGTGAAAGCCGGAACTACTGGAGCCACTAGAGAAAGTTTAAGTTTGTGCGTTGTTGACCAAATAACCACACATACACCTACTCACCTACCTGTACAGTTGTTCTACTTCATGTGAAATTTTGGCATCTCAACATTAAAGTGATGTTCCTGAAATGGTTGGATTAGTTCCTGTGTTCTAACCGACACACCACAGCGACTACAGCGTATTGCAAGTCTGCCTTCTGCCTTTCTACATAACAATTTTGGTCCTTCGAGCGGATCGCAGTGGTTACTGTGGAACATGTATCCTTACTCCAACCAGCAAGCGGGCGAACTATCCAAGAAGACAGTCGCCCTCCGCGTTACTTAGAGGATTATGATTTAAGCTATGCAGGCTACAGGGTTCTAGAAGCATCATCTTCACTGCGGTCCAGGAGTACTGCACACAATTTACCAAGAAGAGGATTATGATGCCAGCAGAATGTTGTTACCTCAAACTCTGCAAGCTCAAGCAACACCAAATCGTAGAGAACTAGCGATAACTTCACCAGGAACACTGAATAATTCTCATAGAAAGCTACAGCTTGAGAGAGACTATGAACACTCACAATCAAAGACAGCTAGCCTTTCTAATATTAGTCCTGACTCATTAAGAAGGGCTGGACCAGTTCCTGCACCACGGACTGTCTATCGAACACCAGTGCCATCTCCTAGGACTTCAAATGCCCCTTGTAACTACAACTACAATGAGGACCTGCCAAGAATGCAGAAACAGTGGGAAGGAGATAATGTAAGTAATAACAGTTTTAGTGCACCTTTATCACCTGTCCACGAGCAGGAGGATCCTCAACCTAGCCAGGAGTCTGATGCGATGCTTGACATAATGGAAGAGATGGTGGCACGGATGCGTGAAATGAGAACCCAAAGTAGACAAGCCAGAATTCCGTCCTACTCTTCTCCACCTAGACCAGATTCCCTTTCCCATTTGAATCATGATGCACTTCGCCAAAGGACACCAGCCAGGCAACATCCACCCTTACATCAGTACTGTGTAGATCCTAACACACCTGCTCCTACTCCTCTTCCTCACCTTCCTCGTCTGCCTCACCAGCCTCCTCGCAGCCATTTCACCAGTATATCCTGCAACCTCCTACATCCACAGAATGTGATCAGTACACTCTTGATCATCCCCAGCGGGAGTACTTTCCACAGGCACAAGAGACCTTCTATAGGGGACCTAAACCTTCAATCCCAGACTTCATCCATAAAGATCCCAGTGAGTTTGCACGGCTTAAGATAGCTCTAATTAACCTTCTCCTGCAAGCAGTACAGAGCTATTCAAGTACCAGATTTTGGTTGAGCACCTGAAGTTAGAGGAAGCCCGTTTAATAGCTGATGCATACCTGAACTCTCTTTACCCGTATACTGATACCATGGCAGCTCTTACTGAGAAATATGGACAACCTCATCAATTGGCTTTGAAGAAAATTTCAGCAGTCATGAACTCTCCAGCAATTCGTAGTGGGGATACAGAAGCTTTTGAGAAGTTTGCTTTAAATGTGCAAGCATTAGTAGGTATGTTGGGAACCATAGGGCCTGAGGGTGACATTGAACTCCGATGTGGATCTCATGTAGCTCGTCTGTTGACAAAGCTTCCACCAGACCTTCGGCGAACTTCCGCAGACACATGCTGCATAGACCAGGAGCAACCTATACTTTACTTGATCTCTCAACGTGGTTAAAATTTGAAGTGTGGTGTCACGATTCAGGAGGACAGCCCAGACAAGTGGAGAAATACAGAGAACCTAAACGTGGACCAAAACCAACTACGGTCTTACTTGGAGCAAACCAAAGCTCTGCGACTGAGACTTCCAACCCTTCTATAGATGAGCCATCAGAGAAGAAGAAAGAAAAGCCTAAACCTTACTGCCCATATTGTGAAAATACAGAGCACTTCCTTAGTCAATGTCCCACATTCCAGCAGTTCACGAAAGAGCAAATTATAGACTGGATCAAAACCAAGAAACGATGCTGGAGGTGTGGACGTTCGCATCAAGCAGCTCAGTGTAATCTCAAAAAACCCTGCAATATATGTAAAGGGAAACATCTTAAGGTCTTGCATGAAGTTAACACTCTCCCCCCAAAACAGGATACCTGTGTGCTGAGTTCATCTACTGAGACTCTTTATGGCGACAGACCCACTGATGGCAGTTATGTATTGCTTAAGGTAGTTAAGGTAATGCTTTATAATGGCAACAGAGCCTTAGAAACCTACGCAGTGTTAGACGACGGCTCCGAACGGACTCTTCTGCTTTCAGCAGCAGCTAAAGAGCTTGGCTTAGAGGGAGAATCTGAAAAGATGATGTTAAGGACAGTTAGACATGACATTGAGACATTGGAGGGAGCATCAGTTTCATTTATGCTAACTCCTGCAACAGAGCCACAAAGGAAATTTAAGATCCAGCATGCCTTTACTGCAACGCGGCTAGCATTGGGTGAACATTCCTACCCGATGACTACTCTTCAGGAGAAGTATCAACACCTTAAAGGCTTGAATATTCCTCATTTTGAAAATGCGCGCCCCTTCTACTCATTGGAGCTGACCATCCCCACTTACTCAACCCACTCGAGCCTGTACGCCTTGGCCCACCAGGAGGGCCAGCAGCAATCAAGACTTCTTTGGGATGGACATTGCTAGGACCTGTAAGGGGACTTAAACATCAGATGTCTTCCACGCAGTGCTTGTTTTCCTCCTTCCAGTCCCCAGATACTGAACTGTTTAAAAATGTGGAAAGACTTTGGCAACTAGATTGTTTGCCCTATAGGAATGTTGAATCAGTCACTCGATCCAAACAGGATAAAGAAGCCATACTT
This sequence comes from Polypterus senegalus, assembly GCF_016835505.1. NCBI lineage: Eukaryota > Metazoa > Chordata > Cladistia > Polypteriformes > Polypteridae > Polypterus > Polypterus senegalus. The sequence continues at coordinate 53,644,834 of NC_053158.1, forward strand.
CTTCTTCAAAGTCAAACTACTCGAATAAAAGTGGACGGAATTCAGCGATACGCAACCCCTTTGTTACTAAGAAGTGACATGCCCTGCCTGAGTTCTTCATTAGAAGCAGTGATGCCAAGTCTCAGAAGTACAGAGAAAAGACTAGCAAAAAATCCACAACTTGCAGCCATCTACACTGCGGAAGTAGAGAAACTGGAGAAAGCAGGCTATATCGCTAAAATACCAAGGAAGCAGTAGCTAGTCAGGAATCATGGTACATCCCTCACCATATGGTTCATCATAATGGTAAGAACAGGCTAGTTTTCAACTGCTCATTTCAGTTCAGAGGATTAACGCTAAATGAATACTTGTTACCTGGCCCTACTTTAGGCCCGTCACTATTAGGAGTGTTAATTCGGTTTAGAGAGCATACTGTGGCTGTTAGTGGAGACATTAAGGCTATGTTCCACCAGGTACGCCTGTTAGAAAGGGATAAGGTCCTCCTTCGATTCATTTGGCGAAATATTAGACAAAGGATGGATCCTGACATCTATGAGTGGCAAGTTTTGCCATTTGGCACGACTTGTAGCCCGTGCTGTGCTACATTTGCCCTGCAAACTCACGTTCATAATCATAGTGAACCTGGTGATGATATAAGATTAGCAGTTGAGAGGCATTTTTATGTTGACAATTTTCTACAGAGTTTCTCCACATTTAAAGAGGCGAAGGACATGGTGGATAAATTAATAAATCTTCTTAATTTAGGAGGTTTTCAGTTACGACAGTGGGCTAGTAACAATCCTACTGTGATAGGTCACTTACCAAAAGAAGCACAGTCTGAAATGAGTGAACTGTGGCTAACTCAGGATCGAATACATTCTCCAGAGCCTACGCTGGGTTTATGCTGGTATTGCTCTTCTGACACTCTAGGCTACAGGCATCGGGAAATTAAGTATGACAGGCCCACACTAAGGAATATTTATAAAGTTCTAGCAAGTCAGTATGACCCACTTGGGTTCCTTATTCCATTCACTACTCGGGCAAAGGTATTAGTTCAGCAGCTCTGGCAAAAGGAGCGCATTGGGATGACCCTCTCTTCCCTGAAGATTTACTTCAGGCCTGGAACTCATGGGAGGCAGAGCTAATTCACTTGTCAAAGATTACATTACCCCGGTGCTACCAAACAACTGATATGGATGTCCCAGAAACCAGACGGGAGCTACATATATTCTGTGATGCCTCAGAACGGGCCTATGGTTCAGTGGCCTATCTTAGAATGGAAGACGGTAAAGGCAACCGGCAGGTTTCCTTTGTAATGGCTAGATCCAGAGTAGCCCCAAAGCGTCAGCTTTCAATCCCAAGGTTTCCAAGCTACTCAAAACAGAAATATCCATACCGATCAGCAGTGTCACTTTGTGGACAGACTCAACAACTGTTCTTAATTGGCTTCATTCTAATTCATGCCGGTTTAAGGTATTTGTGGGCACCAGAGTAGCTGAGATTCAAGAGCTAACAGAACATGATAACTGGCGCTATGTAGACTCCGTTAATAACCCTGCCGATTACATTACTAGAGGAAAGACCTTAATAGAGATAGCAAAACCAGGTCACTGGCGATTTGGACCACCCTTTCTCCTACAGCACCAAAGGGATTGGCCTGAAATGACTTGCACCAATGTTGCTGAAGATATAGCTGAATTAAAGCCTCCTAAACCCTGTACAGTCCTCCTACTTTTAGTACCTGCTATTCCAGATACTACTCAGTTTCGCACCTATGGTGAGTTGTTGGAAGCCACTGTGAGATTAGTTAAAGGAGCTGAGCAAGATCATCAACCTTGTGCCTCTGATTACCAAAAGGCTGAATTGCTACTTGTACGAAGGGCTCAAATAGATAGTTTTCCTGATGAGTTCAATCAACTACAAGAAGGTAAACCTGTTTCTTCTAGTAGCAGACTGATAACCTTATCTCCAGAATTTGACCATTCCAGTGAAATTATCAGAGTTGGTGGTAGGCTGCGACGAGCTGAGCTGTTGGAATGTGATGCAATGCATCCTATTATATTGGATCCTACTCACCCTGTGACAAAATTGCTGATTCAAAGATATGATGAACAACTTAGTCACCCTGGACCAGAACGTTTATTTGCTGAAATTAGGCACATACTGGATCCTGAGAGGAAGAGAGGCAATTAGGAAACATCAGCATGTTTGCAGAGAGTGTCAAAGATGGCGAGCTAAACCTCAAATGCCTAAGATGGCCGATCTGCCACTAGCCCGGCTCCGTTTATTTAAGCCAGCATTCTATAGTACTGGAGTGGATTGCTTTGGGCCTTTTATTGTGAAGGTCGGCCGTCGTAATGAAAAGAGATGGGGAGTAGTATTTAAATGTCTTACAACCAGGTGTGTCTATTTGGACATATTTAATAGCATGGATGCAGACTCTTTCTTAATGACCCTTCGACGCTTTATTCCACGACGGGGAAAACCCTATGAACTGCTTTGTGATCAAGGTACAAATTTCCGTGGAAGTAATCGAGAGTTGTGTGAGGCCTTTGCAAGTTTAACAAATGATCTTAAGTTGCTTCTGGCCAAACAAAAAATTAGATTCCAGTTCAATCCACCAGGTGCACCACATTTTGGTGGTGCTTGGGAGCGGGAGATTCGTTCGATAAAGACTGCACTTAACATAACCTTGGGGTCCCAAACAGTTACTGAAGAGGTGCTGAGGACAATTCTAGTGGAAGTAGAAGGGATCTTAAACGCAAAACCTTTGGGGTACGTTTCTTCCAATTTAGCTGATCTTGACCCAGTGACCCCAACTATCTGCTTATGGGGCGGCCTGACTCATCTCTTCCTCAGGTTGTCTATCCTGAATCAGATCTCTTGACTAGAAGGAGATGGAGACACAGCCAGGTGCTGGCAGATCGTTTTTGGTCATGCTTTCTTAAGTATTACCTACCGAATCTTCAGACACATCAGAAGTGGCAGAAAGAGGCAGCTAATCTAGGTGATGGAAAGGTAGTAATGCTTCTTGATCCACAGTTACCCAGAGCTTCATGGCCTGTAGGTAGAGTGCTGCGCGTCATACCAGGAGCTGATGGACGAGTTCGAACAGCTGAAGTAAGGATTAATGGAAGAGTGTATACTCGACCTGTGACCCGACTTATAGAACTTCCAGAAATATCTGACGATGAGCCTTCCAGTGACAAACCTTCAGAATGACGTAAGAGGTCAAATTTGGTATACCAAATTTGGGGGCGGCTGTAAAAAAGGCTCCTGTGCCTTTAAGGCGCTGAAGCATGATCACGTGGAAGCCGAGGCGTGTGCAGTGAGCATGTGCGTTTGTTAGATGTACCTCGTGAAAGCCGGAACTACTGGAGCCACTAGAGAAAGTTTAAGTTTGTGCGTTGTTGACCAAATAACCACACATACACCTACTCACCTACCTGTACAGTTGTTCTACTTCATGTGAAATTTTGGCATCTCAACATTAAAGTGATGTTCCTGAAATGGTTGGATTAGTTCCTGTGTTCTAACCGACACACCACAGCGACTACAGCGTATTGCAAGTCTGCCTTCTCCTTTCTACATAACAATTACACTTTTTATTGTTTTGTGACTTAGCAATCACAACCTAATCAATTAGTACTTTATCATTTAATAAAATTGACAGGATGATAACAGTCCTTTGTATCTTCCCTTGTCAAGTTTAATTCAATAGAATTTGGCACAAAATAAAGAATACATTATACAAGTATATAAAACAAGTGACACTTAACTTACTGCATATACTGTATATATATATTGTGACAGATTAGGGCCGCTATCACTCCCTTGAACCCTCAGACAATATGTCAGACACCAGGTAAAAGTCCAAAAGTTGAATTTATTATAATAATAAAGTGCACAAAGCACCCTCCTCTCCACAATACTCATAAACAAATCAATTCTCCAATAAACAATAATCAATCCTCTTCTCCCAGACGCGTTGCCACCCTGCTACCCAGCTCAGCTCGTTTGTCTGGGATTTCCCAGAGTCCTTTATAGTCCATGACCCGGAAGTGTTTTTGATCCTCTCATTCCATGTGATTCTTATCACTTCTGGGTCAGATCAAAACTCTTCTTTTTCATCCCGGAAGTACATCATTCCTCCTGTCGCTGTGACTAAGACATACTTCCAGGTTATAGGGCATGTAAGAGTCTCTGCGCCTCCCTGCTGCTTCCCCTTGCGGCCCCCATTGTATCCAGCTGGATGGTGAAGGAAAACTCCAATATCCATGATGCCCTGCTGGAATTTGGGGCACCTCCATGCTGCCGGGAAGGTCTCCATCTAGCGGTGTGGGGGTATTGGCCGGGATGAACGGCCAGCCATAGTTCACAATATATGATTACATCTTGCCTGAAGAAGGGGCCTGAGTTGCCTTGAAAACTTGCATATTGTAATCTTTTTAGTTAGCCAATAAAAGGTGTCATTTTGCTTGACTTTTCACTTTTACATTCATAATGGCTAACACGGTACAACACCCTAGTACTATATATATATATATATATATATAAATATACTGTATGTATTATATATATATATATGTGTATGTGTGTGTGTGTGTGTACAGGCGTTGCTGGAGTGGACGTGGGCATAGGGCAGATGAGTCTAGGAGTGTCTGTACTTTAAAAGAGGATCCAACAATCATTAAACTACTACTGCCTTTCTTCACACAAATTGATTAAAAATAAATGTTTATTGAATTTGACCTTTCATAAAAAAAGAAACTCAAATACTTAGCAGTGTACATTCTTCTCTCCAGTAGTCAAAACAGACTGAAGCAGACATTTTGACTTTATCCAGAACATATGGGAAAACAATAACTTCAGTTGCTGTAATGCTTACAGCTTAAATTGAGAAAGAAGGGTAGAAGCAAAAAAGTGTACTGAAAATCACTGTGATTTCTCTGAAAACAGAATTTGAAAAGTTGAATTCCTCATCTTTATTTTTATTTCCATCTTTAGACTGTATGAACCAAAATCATTGTGGATCTGCTTGGTGGAAATTTGTTAATAATGTATTGTATAGGGAGTAAATTAAAAGTCTTGTCCCTGTTAAAAAACAATATTTTGGTAGTGCTTTTAAGGCTTTATCCACAAATTGTAGGTCTCTTGTATAGTAACTTGTATAGATATACAGTATATTTATATATTAGAACATTAGAACAATCTAGACGAGAACAGGCCATTCAGCCCAACAAAGCTCGCCTGTCCTATCCACTTGTTTCCTTCAAGAAAACATCAAGTCGAGTTTTGAAAGTCCCTATTGTGGCTAGTATGCAAGCAGTTGTCATTGAAAAACTGGTAGCAAAAAAGGCCATGGCTGAGATCTGGCAAACCCCACAGCAATAAAGAAAGACATGTACCAACAGTATAAATACATGTTGTCTTGTCAATATGGTGAAATGGGAAACACAACCTGGCTGTACACACTATACATGTGTCATAAGCATCAGTAAATTATAGAGAGAGAGAGAGAAGTGCAACATGGGAGACACATGGTATTGTCCTCTCAGTGATCTATTGAATAGCAGTTATTAATATTATTAGTAAGATGCTGCAGATGTTCTACCAGACGGTTGTGGCGAGTGCCCTCTTCTACGTGGTGGTGTGCTGGGGTGGCAGCATAAAGATGAAAGACGCCTCACGCCTGGACAAACTTGTTAAGAAGGCAGGCTCTATTGTAGGAGTTAAGTTGGACAGTTTAACATCTGTGGCAGAGAGACGGGCACTAAGCAAACTCCTGTCAACCATGGAGAATCCACTGCATCCACTGAACAGTGTCATCTCTAGGCAGAGGAGCAGCTCCACTGACAGACTGAGGAGATCGTTCCTCCCCCACACTATGCGACTCTTCAATTCCACCCGGGGGAGTAAATGCTAACATCATTTTTTTTTTTTTTTACTATTTAATTTAATATTGTTTCTTTGTACCAGTATACTGCTGCTGGATTATGTAAATTTCACCTTGGGATTAATAAAGTATCTATCTATCTATCTATCTATCTATCTATCTATCTATCTATCTATCTATCTATCTATCTATCTATCTATCTATCTATCTTATTAGGCATGCATTTCATAATGCACTTTATTCTTCAAAGATTTTATTGTTGGGAACTTATTTGGGAACAATTTGAATATATTTTCATTTTCCCATTTATTTAAGCGTCACAAATCAAAGGTCACGCAGCAAGATCATCGCTCTTGTGTATAAATACGGCTGCAGCACAAGTCGAGATTATCCTTCAGTTGGGTAAAAAATAAACAGCACTCATTAGTGTTAGTTAGTTTCTATTCTAAGTAGGTGAAATGCAAGGTTTGCTTTGGTTTCTTCTCTTATTTGCTTTTGACTTTCAAGTTTTCATTTGCCTCAGTGCTTTGGTTGCTTCATATATTTTTGATCTGCTGGTCTTTTAACTTGCCTAGCACTGACTAAGATTCGGGTTCATGCTACAATCTCCTGGTCCTTTCTAATCTCACAATAAAACCAGACACACAATCTCATCACAATGCTTATTCCACAATCTCAGAAAACAGAGGATTGGCAGTGTCAAGTTTCTCAGCTAGCTGTTATACTTTTTATAATATGCTTACATTGTTTTCTAATATTAAATTTCTTGGCTCGTGATCTACTTTGTACCAAGAACTTATGATAAATAGTACATTGAGACAACATAGGCGCTTGGTCATGTGAGCAGCCTGTGATGTCAGGGGATGTGATGATGTACAGTCAGTCATTGTACAACCCGCCATATCCTAACACAGGTTCACGGGAGTCTGCTGGAGCCAATCCCAGCCAACACAGGGCGCAAGGCAGGAGCAAGCATATCCCGGGCAGGGCTCTAGCCCACCACAGGACACACACACACTAGGAACAATTTAGGACTGCCAATGCAACTAACCTGCATGTCTTTGGACTGTGGGAGGAAACCAGAGCACCCGGAGGAAGCCCACGCAGACATGGGGAGAACATGCAAACTCCACGCAAGGAGGACCCAGGAAGCAAACCCAGGTCTCCTTAAAGCGAGGCAGCAGCGCTACCCACTGCACCACCATGATCATGTACATAAAAATTAAACTTATGTGACAATATTTGTCAGAGCATGGAAATTGAACCTGGGTTAGCAATTCACAAACTGAACTGTGCAACCCCCTCAGTTTTGGATGACAGAACATGCATAACTTGCACTATGTGAATTCAGTGCAGCACATGCACTGATACTTCCAATTGACCGGGTTGCAGGAAGAAATAAAATAAGTAGGTTTTCTAAATTTGGAACAATCTTTCCCTGTAATTTCTCAGTGTTCATATTTAAATGCTTACTGGTGATTTTACTTTCCTTTTGTGTCTGTGTTGCTTGTTTATTAAGTGAATTTAGCTTCATTTCATAGTAGTTGCAGACATTCCACATAAAACACATTTAATTTGCCCAATCATTTGTAAGTACTGTTAAATTGTTAGAAAGCTTGCAGGTGAGATTCTGCAGGGTAGTTGATCTATGTGTACGCAAATGGCATAAATGTTTCTGTGCTAAACAGCCTGTTTGACTGGACTGGATAAGAATTAGAAAACGGGTAGCACAGTTAGGAGAACAATTCCCTTTAGGAGTTCAAGTACTCCCCTGTACATGTCCCGAGGCCGTACTAATGGGTGCAAGCAGAAGTTATTCTAGTACACTGTCGGGAAATAAATGGTCCTTTCAAGGTCTATTAACCATTGCTTATGTCCAAGTGTCAATCTTTACTCCTTCTCACCACGTATTGTTCCAATACATAGCAGAAGAACACATTCTTTTTGTAATGTTTTGTTGGAGGATGCCAGATACAATTATATTACAGTTTGTTTTGTCAGAGATTATTAATACCATAGTGAAATATCATTTATTAAAGAAAGAATTTGATTTTAAAACACCAAATTTGATTTAAAGTATTTGTTTTTACTGAAACATTTTTGGGACTGAAAGTAATAGTAATTTTAAGTTGAGTACTTACAACAGCTCCATATCAAAATGTAAAGATTTTTCCCCAGGAGTTAGCCCTGCCTCAAGCCATTCACCAGCACATTTATTTCAGTTTTATTACACTTATGTATAATGTATAATCATTAGCCATCTAAAAATAAAATGCCAACAGAGCCCAGAAAGGGCAGATGCTGAATTCATGTTAACTAGGCATGCAAGGCAGCTTTCATTTCAGAGTCCACAGCTTACAATTCACAATGAGATAATTAAATAATCACAAAACATTTTACAGTTTGGTTATTACATAAGTGCCTAGAAGCATGTGGGGCATGCAGGGCATTTTTCCTTTCAAAAGCAATGGGCACAGGCAGCTCAAAAGCTGCACTTCGAGCAAAAGGGGTTGGTGCTCTGGCATCCTTAATCCCCAACACATGCCTGCTCTTCCTTCGTGAATTCTGCTCCATTGAAATATCACACCACATCCGTGTTGTATGTCAATTTATCAAAGGCTGAGATAATGTGATCAATCTAATTGACACCATCTATATTTTCTGCTAAAATACGAACAAAACATGGAGTATCGCCACGACTGCTGAAGGCCTGTGCGTTGGAGCTGGGGAATCCTCTACAGCGCATCTTCAACCTGAGTCTGGAACAGGGGAGAGTCCCGAGGCTTTGGAAAACATCTTGCATCACCCCAGTCCCAAAGCTATCACGTCCTGGTGAGCTGAATGACTTCCGGCCTGTTGCTCTGACGTCACATGTGATGAAGACCATGGAGTGGCTGCTGCTTCACCACCTGAGGCCACAGGTCTGCCACGCCCTCGACCCACTGCAGTTTGCATACCAGGAGAAAGTGGGAGCAGAGGATGCCATCATCTATATGCTACACCGATCCCTCTCCCACTTAGACAGAGGCAGTGGTGCTGTAGGAATTATGTTTCTGGACTTCTCTAGCGCCTTCAACACCATCCAATCTCTGCTCCATAGGGACAAGCTGACAGAGATGGGAGTAGATTCATACCTGGTGGCATGGATTGTGGACTATCTTACAGATATGTAGACCTCAGTATGTGTGTCTAGAGAACTGCAGGTCTGACATTGTGGTCAGAAACACAGGAGCGCTGCAGGGGACTGTACTTTCTCCGGTCCTGTTCAGCATATGTACATCAGACTTCCAATACATCTCGGAGTCGCCTATGTACATCGGACTTCCAATACAACTCAGAGTCCTGCCACGTGCAAAGGTTCACTGATGATACTTCTGTCATGGGCTGCATCAGGAGTGGGCAGGAGGAGGAATATAGGAATCTAATTAAGGAATTTGTTAAATGGTGCGGCTCAAACCACCTACAACTGAACACCAGCAAAACCAAGGAGCTGGTTGTGGATTTTAGGAGGTCCAAGCCCCTCTTGGACCTCGTGATTATCAGAGGTGACTGTGTGCAGAGGGTACAGACCTATAAATACCTGGGAGTGCAGCAGGATGATAAATTGGACTGGACTGCCAATACTGATGCTCTGTGCAACAGAGGACAGAGCCGACTATATTTCCTTAGAAGGCTGGCATCTTTCAACATCTGCAATAAGATGCTGCAGATGTTCTATCAGACGGTTGTGGCGAGTACCCTCTTCTACGCTGTGGTGTGCTTAGGAGGCAGCATAAAGAAGAGGGACGCCTCACGTCTGGACAAACTGGTGAGGAAGGCAGGCTCTATTGTAGGCATTGAGCTGGACAGTTTGACATCCGTGGCAGGCTTCTGTCAATCATGGAGAATCCCCTGCATCCACTGAACAGTATCATCTCCAGATAGAGGAGCAGCTTCAGCAACAGACTTTTGTCACTGTCCTGCTTCACTGACAGACTGAGGAGATTGTTCCTCCCCCACACTATGCGACTTTTCAATTCCGCCTGGGAGGGTAAACGTTATTATACAAAGTTATTGTCTGTTATACCTGCATTTTTATCACTCTTTAATTTAATATTGTTTTTTATCAGTATGCTGCTTCTGGAGTATGTGAATTGCCCCTTGGGATTAATAATCTATCTATCTATCTACACATTCAATATTTGTATCCATCAATTTATCACTAGCAAGGTCTGAGAAAATGCCTATAATGCAGTCAGCTCCGCAGAGGTGGCTTTATTATGTTTAGCCAATATCCACAGGAGGGTAGAACTTGGGTTAGCAAATGGATATTTACTGATGTGGTTGTGGTCTGCTTTCAAGGCCTCAATTTCATACTTATTCATACTTATGGTGCTTCACACTGGACTCTATTATGACAGTAACTGTTAACACAGTACAGTATGTCAGAAAGGACTGCTAACAATTATAAATACATTCTGACAGATATTTTTCCATCCATTCATCCATCCTCTTCCGCTTATCCGGGGTCAGGTCGCAGGGGCAGCAGCTTAAGCAGAGAGGCCCAGACTTCCCTCTCCCTGGCCACTTCTTCCAGCTCTTCCGGAAGAATCCCAAGGCGTTCCCAGGCCAGCCGGAAGACATAGTTCCTCCAGCGTGTCCTGGGTCTTGGACGTGCCCGGAACACCTCACCAGGGAGGCGTCCAGGAGGCATCCTGATCAGATGCCCGAGCCACCTCATCTGACTCCTCTCAATGCGGAGGAGTAGTGGCTCTACTCTGACCCCCTCCCGGATGACTGAGCTTCTCACCCTATCTTTAAGGGAAAGCCCAGACACCCTGCGGAGGAAACTCATTTCAGCCGCTTGTATTCGCAATCTCGTTCTTTCGGTCACTACCCATAGCTCATGACCATAGGTGAGGGTAGGAACGTAGATCAACTGGTAAATTGAGAGCTTTGCCTTATGGCTCAGCTCTTTTTTCACCATGACAGACCGATGCAGAGCCCGCATCACTGCGGATGCCGCACCGATCCGCCTGTCGATCTCACGGTCCATTTTTCCCTCACTCGTGAACAAGACCCTGAGATACTTGAACTCCTCCACTTGGGGCAGGATCTCTCCCCCAACCCTGAGAGGGCACTCCACCCTTTTCCGGCTGAGGACCATGGTTTCAGATTTGGAGGTGCTGATTCTCATCCCAGCCGCTTCATACTCAGCTGCAAACCGCTCCAGAGAGAGCTCAAGATCACGGCCTGATGAAGCAAACAGGACAACATCATCTGCAAAAAGCAGTAACCCAATCCTGAGTCCACCAAACCGGACCCCTTCAACACCCTGGCTGTGCCTAGAAATTCTGTTCATAAAAGTTATGAACAGAATCGGTGACAAAGGGCAGCCCTGGCGGAGTCCAACTCTCACTGGAAACGGGCTCGACTTACTGCCGGCAATGCGGACCAGACTCTGACACCGGTTGTACAGAGACCGAACAGCTCTTATCAGGGGGTCCGGTACCCCATACTCCTGGAGCACCCCCCACAGGATTCCCCAAGGGACACGGCAAACTCCCATGCACCCTCCAGGATTCTGCTAAGGGTGCAGAGCTGGTCCACTGTTCCGCGACCAGGACGAAAACCAAACTGTTCCTCCTGAATCTGAGGTTCGACTATCCAACGGACCCTCCTCTCCAGAACCCCCGAATAGACTTTTCCAGGGAGGCTGAGGAGTGTGATCCCTCTGTAATTGGAACACACCCTTTGGTCCCCCTTTTTAAAGAGGGGGAACACCACCCCAGTCTGCCAATCCAGAGGCACTGTCCCCGTTGTCCATGCGATGTTGCAGAGATGTGTCAACCAAGACAGTCCTACAACATACAGAGCCTTGAGGAACTCCGGGCGTATCTCATCCACCCCTGGGGCCCTGCCACCAAGGAGTTTTTTGACCACCTCGGTGACCTCAGTCCCAGAGATGGGAGAGCCCACCTCAGAGTCCCCAGGCTATGCTTCCTCATTGGAAGGCATGTTAGTGGGATTGAGGAGGTCTTTGAAGTACTCCCCCCACCGACCCACAATGTCCTGAGTCGAGGTCAGCAGAGCACCATCCCCACCATATTCGGTGTTGACACTGCACTGCTTCCCCCTCCTGAGACACCGGATGGTGGACCAGAATCACCTTGAAGCCGTCCGAAAGTCGTTCTCCATGGCCTCTCCAAACTCCTCCCATGCCCAAGTTTTTGCCTCAGCAACCACCGAAGCCGCATTCCACTTGGCCTGCCGGTACCTGTCAGCTGCCTCCAGAGACCCACAGGTCAAAAAGGTCCTATAGGAAACCTTCTTCAGCTTGACGGCATCCGTCACCGCCGGTGTGCACCAACAGGTTCGGGGATTGCCGCCATGACAGGCACTGACCACCTTACGGCCACAGCTCCGGTCAGCTGCCTCAACAATAGAGGCACGGAACATGGCCCATTTGGACTCAATGTCCCCCACCTCCCTCGGGACGTGGTCGAAGTTCTGCCGAAGGTGGGAGTTGAAGCTACTTCTGACAGGGGACTCCACCAGCGGTTCCCAGCAGACCCTCACAACACGTTTGGGCCTACCAGGCCTGACCGGCATCTTCCCCCACCATCGAAGCCAACTCACCAACAGGTGGTGATCAGTTGACAGCTCCGCCCCTTTCTTCACCCGAGTGTCCAAGACATATGGCCACAAGTCCGACGACACAACCACAAAGTTGATCATCAAACTGAGGCCTAGGGTGTCCTGGTGCCAAGTACACATATGAACACCCTTGTGCTTGAACATGGTGTTCGTTATGGACAATCCGTGACGAGCACAGAAGTCCAATAACAAAGCACCGCTCGGGTTCAGATCGGGGGGGCCATTCCTCCCAATCACGCCCTTCCAGGTCTCACTGTCATTGCCCACGTGAGCATTGAAGTCTCCCAGCAGAACGAGGGAGTCCCCAGAAGGTATGCCCTCTAGTACTCCCTCCAGAGACTCCAAAAAGGGTGGGTACTCCAAACTGCTGTTCGGCGCATACACACAAACAACAGTCAGGACCCTTCCCCCCACCCGAAGGCGGAGGGAGGCCACCCCTCTCGTCCACCGGGGTAAACCCCAATGCACAGGCTCCAAGTCGGATATTTTTGTTAAATTGCAATGTGAATTATGAATGTTATTTCCTGACAATTCAAATAAAAGATCTGTGATTGGGTACAACAGTTTTCATAAGCATTAAATTTAATTTGACTAAGCTAGCTTGTTTGGAATATAACAACACTAAAGTGCATATGGTGCAACATACTGTATACTTGATGGTTCCTCATCTTGCATATGTATTAATTTGATAGGTATGTGTGTGATGTGAATGAGTGAGTGATTAGATGATAATGAGGGAGTGTATCTGTTATAGTGTATGTGATGTTCGTTTCTGAGGATGGGAGTTTTTTAAGGTGTCTGTCTGGGACCAATTCTACCTAAACATCATTTGCTGGCAAATCTGTTTTTTAACTTTTGCTCTAAATTGTTTGTAGACGGAATATTCTTCCTTAAATGTGTAAATCATCTCATTTTAAGAAAAGCTGTCACTAAATGTAGTCATGTGCTAACAATATGCATTGGTTTTGACACAATCCAATGATAAGCACGTCAGAAGAATGTATGTTTTCTTAGTGCATGAGACAACAAGTACTCCTTCTTTCTCTAATTGTTTACTTCTGTGAAACACCCATTATTCAAGGTAGAAAAGAGATAAACTGAAACTTTTGCTGCAAGGTTGTTTTGCATCAGTCAGGTAGTGCCCTAAGGAACTCTCCCAAAAATTGAGTGATGATACCATTATTATTGTCCCTTTCTTTGGTCTAATGACATACCAGACTGTTGACCAAAAAATATTAAAATGATTCATTCTACCACATACTTTGGTTTCTACCAGTTGCAAAATGTTATGTATAAACTCTTTACTGTATAGCTTCTAGCTTAGCAAACATACAAGTAAGAATCTACAGACTGGAAAATCATCTTGTAAAACTGACTAATTCACATTTACATGATGGTTACTGATCTGAAATTTAGAAATCAAAAATAATCAATTTTGGTAACAGAATGATCACGCAAATCTCAGATATTAGGATATTACTTAAAGTATTGCACACATTTCCTATTTTAACTCTTAAAATGCTTTAAAAAATGATTCATAAAGATAATTGATCAAATAGCATACATATTAATATATAGTATAACTAATCTATTTCTTGCATTGCATTTTATGAAGAAGTAACGTTGTAATAGAAAACAATTTAGTAAAAGAAAATGAGTGAACTCTTCACAAAGGTAACGTTGAATCATCCCTTTCATCTATGCTTCTTAAACACTTAGTAAGGAGGAGGAGCTGACCCTGTCATTTTTGCTTGCTGCTTCTATGACCTTCTATTTGTTTATGGCACCACAGGCTAAAAGTGGGTCTGACCACCAATAGAGCTGGAATTTTTTTGTCAGACTCCCCTGTGTGTTACAACACTTTAAGCAACTGGTGCATCTCTATATATTTATTTTTGATGGAGTGTTTCATTGAAAATTTGTAATAGCCATTTGGGATGATGACATCAATTAATGAAGCTTAAAGTTAAATAAGTGTAATAAACCAAGGCAGAAGCAGAGCAAACATTGGGGCATTCACTTTAGGCCACCATCCTAATTGAGAAGCCCTCAGAACATGAGAAACATCCATCCATCAAATATAACTAATTAGCCATCCTAATTCAAGGTGTTTATAAGAAATGTAATGAAGTACTTCATGATGTAGAAGTACATAATAAACAAGAATAGTTGCGTCAGATATTTAAAATTTGTGCTTCAATTAAAATGTTTCAAGTCTAAATATCCTTGAATGTAATGCAAAAAAAAAAAAATAATAATAATAATGCATATTCATATTGTTGAGACAAGAAGTTAGGAGATCCCAGTTAAATTCAGGCAAAAAGTTTCAGAATTTAAAAAAATGTAATCAAGAGTACTGATGGATGCAAAGCATAATAAAGTGATGTTTAAGTATATTGTAAAAAAATATTACAGTATGGGCTAGATTTATTAAAAAGCATTACTGTGATATTTGACATAGCATTTCAGAAGTACAAATATGGTACAATCAGCTACTCAAAACACACACACTATACAAGACAAAAAAAAATTAGAATGCAGGTGCATCACTTTATACTACTTTAAAAAAAGATATGTGTTGACAACTAGTTTATAAAGACAATGTGAGTTGGTGGGAAGACTATGTAATAATATACTGTAATTTGTAAGAAATTGAACAAAGGCCACTGACTCACAAAACTGGGAAATGCTATCATTCATCCATCCTCTTCCGCTTATCCGGGGTCGGGTCGCGGGGGCAGCAGCTTAAGCCCAGACATCCCTATCCCCGTCTTCTTCTTCCAGCTCTTCCAAGAGAATCCCAAGGCGTTCCCAGGCCAGCCGGGAGACATAGTCCCTCCAGCGTGTCCTGGGTCTTCCCCGGGGCCCCCTCCCGGTTGGACGTGCCTGGAACACCTCACCAGGGAGGTGTCCAGGAGCATCCTGATGATGCCCGAGCCACCTCATCTGACTCCTCTCAATGCGGAGGAGTAGCGGCTCTACTCTGAGCCCCTCCCGGATAACTGAGCTTCTCACACTATCTTTAAGGGATGCTTGAAGAATGTTTTTGTTTTTGAATGTCCAATGTTTTTGCTCTTCATTGGAGGCTTGTTGAACCGCTCTTTGTCTCATCCCTCACCTAGGACCAGTTTGCCTTGGGTGACCTTACCAGGGGCATAAAGAACCGGACAACATACCTCCTAGGATCATTGAGACACGCAAACCCCTCCACCACGATAAGGTGACGGTTCAAGGAGGAGAAAGCAGGAGAAAGGAGAAATGCTATCAGAACTGCACAAATTCAAAAACATTGTGCTGTTAGATGACTGTGAGTGAGGTGGCTTGGCATTTGTAAAAGCCCAGCTATATTTGCAGCATCCATGTAAATTTCATTAGTTATGTTATAACCACGTGCCATCGCATTTTTGTGACCTCATGGTCTGTGTCCTAATTGACTGAGCATGCTCTGGATGACAAAACACTTGAAGGCAACAGCATATGTATGGAACTATTCATCATTGCAGTGCCACACACAATTAATTGTACTAAAAATAGAGTATGGAGTGCACCTATAACCCAATAGCAGACTAGGCCACCTAGCAGTAAGAATTCTATAAGCAGTAAGACTCAACTACGCTGAAACTATGGATTGGATCATCCATACTCAATCTCTTCCAAAAAAAATTACAAAATAAAAATCTGTCAGAAGTGTTCAACTTTCAAGGCAGAAACTTCTGCAGCTGTTCCGATTTCAAAGCTGGGCACTGGACCCACAAATTGGCAAAGAGACAGCATCTCATTTAAGGAGTGAAGAAACTCCTCCACACCAAATGACCCCTATAGCACTATCCACGGTCTAGTTCCTACTTCACAGGGCAATTAGCTTAATCTGGAAATGTCAATCCTGATGTTACTCCAATTCCCTACACAACTTTCCTCTTTGGCATAATTTCCAGACTCTAAAGTTATGGCCAAAAGTTTTGAGAATGACACAAACATTAATTTTTACAAAGTTTGCTGCCTCAGTTTTTGTGATGGTGATTTGCATATACTCCAGAATGTTATGAAGAGTGATCAGATGAATTGCAATTAATTACAAAGTCTCTCTGTACCATGAAAATGAACTTATTCCAAAAAAAACATTTCTACTGCATTTCAGCTCTGTCACAAAATGACCTGCTGACATCATTTCAGTGATCCTCTTGTTAACACAGGTTGTTGACAAGGACAAGGCGGAGATCACTCTATCATGCTAATTGAGTTATAATAAAGAGGTTCAACTGTTGTGAAGAAGGCTTCAGGGCGCCCAAGAAAGTCCAGCAAACGCCAGGACCGTCTCCTAACATTGATTCAGCTGTGGGTTCGGGGCACCACCAGTGCAGAGCTTGCTCAGGAATGGCAGCAGGCAGGTGTGAGTGCATCTGCACGCACGGTGAGGCAAAGACTTTTGGAGGATGGGTTGGTGTCAAGAAGGGCAGCAAAGAAGCCACTTCTCTCTAAGAAAAACATCAGGGACAGACCGATATTCTGCAAAAGGTACAGGGAATGGACTGATGAGGACTGGGGTAAAGTAATTTTCTCTGATGAATCCCCTTTCTGATTGTTTGGGGCATCTGGAAAAAAGATTGTCCGGAGAAGAAAAGGTAAGTGCTACCCTCAGCCCTGTGTCATGCCAACAGTAAAGCATCCTGAGACCATTCGTGTGTGGTGTTGCTTCTTAGCCAAGGGAGTGGGCTCACGCACAATTCTGTCTAAGAACACATCCATGAATAAAGAATGGTACCAAAATATCCTCCAAGATCAACTTCCCCAACCATCCAAGAACAGTTTGGTGACTAACAGTGCCTTTTCTAGCATGATGGAGCACCGTGCCATAAGGCAAAAGTGATAACTAAGTGGTTTGGGGAAGAAAACATCGACATTTTGGGTCCATGGTCAGGAAACTCCCCAGACATTAATCCCATTGAAAATTTGTGGTCAATCCTCAAGAAGCGAGTGGACAAACAAAACCCCATAAATTCTGACAAACTCCAAGCATTGATCATGCAAGAATAGGCTGCCATCAGTCAGGATTTGGCCCAGAAGTTGACTGACAGCATGCCAGTACGAATTGCAGAGGTCTTGAAAAAGAAGGGCCAACACTGCAAATATTGACTCTTTGCATTAACTTAATGTAATTGCCAATAAAAGACTTTGAAACTTATGAAATGTTTGTAATTATACTTCAGTATACCATATAAACATTTGACAAAAAGATCTAAAAGCACTGAAGCAGCAAACTTCCTGAAAACTAATATTTTTGTGTCATTCTCAAAACTTTTGGCCATGACTGTAAGCCTCCGTGTGACTCCTACACAAGGCTCCTCTTACTGCACTTCACTATGCTAGTTTGAAGTCCCTTTCTCAATATTCAAGAAATACATTCAATTTGTATATCCAAGATTGTGCAGTTTCAAAATAAAACAAAAGATAAAATCTTACTGACTAAAATATATTAAAAAAATACATATACAAATACATATATATATATACTGTGAATTGGACGCTATGTAGTGCCCGACCTGGCACAGACTTACATAGAGGCACATGTAAAAACACAAAGACTTTATTTCTTTCTTCAGTTGGAGTGCACATCTTCCCCGTGAACCCTCCAGCCACAACACAGTCCCAAGTACTTAGCACAACACAAATCACAACCCTTCTTCTGGCACCACAACTCCTCCCTATGGAGGACTATTTCGGACAAAATGAAATAAATAAATAAATGCGTAAATAAATAAAAGTACTGTGAAATGTGAGCATAAATAAATAAATGTGTCATGAAATGAGAGCCTTAATAAATAAATATGTCATGAAATGAGAGCATAAATAAATAAATGTGTCACGAAATATGTTTTTCGTTGCTTATTTATTTATTTCATTTTGTCCGTAACATTCCTGCAAACCGTCATGAAATACGGCTTGAAATAAAACTGTCACTTTCACTCGTCATTGTAACATTGTAATTTCTTCCGATAAATCTTCAATTCTCTCTCTGAAATACGTAATATCTTCGGCAGAATCCATTTCATCGGCAGTAGTAAGCATTTTTCTAATTAATTCTTGTGCTATCGATTCACCAATCAGTAACTAAAGGGCGTGTTAGAGCCCACCCTCTCAACTTTGACGAGTGAAAGTGACAGTTTTATTTCAAGCCGTATTTCATGACGGTTTGCAGGAATGTTACGGACAAAATGAAATAAATAAATAAGCAACGAAAAACATATTTCGTAACACATTTATTTATTTATGCTCTCATTTCATGACATATTTATTTATTAAGGCTCTCATTTCATGACACATTTATTTATTTATGCTCACATTTCACAGTACTTTTATTTATTTACGCATTTATTTATTTATTTCATTTTGTCCGAAATATTCCTCCATACCTCCCAGGCAACCTCGACCTCTTCCTCTCCGAGGAAGCACTGAGTGGTGTTTGCCTGTCCTTTTTATAGCCCACCTGGAAGTGCTCCAGGTGCTTGAGCACCTGTTTCTGATTGCACTTCTGGGCGGGGCTGTAGAGTTGTCCAGGCCGGCTCAGGGACCCATGTAGCACCCCCTGACGGCCAAGCCCAGATCACAATAGAGCTGTGGAGAACTCCATCTCCCATGACGCACTGCGGGAAACTCAGGCACCATCCGCAGCCAGGGAGGCTGCCACCAAGCATCCCAGGGGAGGTACTGAAGAGCCCATGGCTGCTCCCCTGGAACATAAGTAGAAGGGGCGTTCCGACTGAGCATGGGACCCGGTGGCTCGCCACAATATATATATACACTTTTATACTCAGTGTGTGTGTATGTATGTATGTACAAACTGCATCAAACAACTCAGCATCACTTCCCTTTCTGTGTACTTCTCTTAACTTTCTGCTCAGCTGTTATTTATCACACTATACTCTAACTTCATCTGGGAGAACTCAAAAACCATTAACCCATTATCAATTAACAAATTAAATGAAAAAACAACAAAAAAAAAAAACAATCAACTCTTCAAATTCATCAGTTAAGTCGTTATCCACAAAAAAGGAATAAAAACTGAATTCAAACAAAAATGAGTAACAATCTTGAAACAAAGTGAACAGATCAAACTACAGTTAACACATGTGTACACTTCAAATCTGTTTAACAAAAGTATCAAAACATATTCAATCAAACAGGTGATACATCATCTTTCCGCGACCGCAGCTGTCTGAGTCCATTCAGGTTTGAAGTATAAACATTCCTTTAACTGGCACTGTGTCTCTGTGTGTGTCTCTCTGTGTGTGTGTTCACTCTGCAATGGGCTGGCACCCTGTCCTGGGATTGTTTCTAGCTTCTGTCTGGTGCTTGCTGGAATACACTCCAGCTTTGCTGGGACCCTGCTGTGGATAAGCAGGTTGAGAAAACAAATGGATGATGGTGGATGGATGGAGAAATGATTGAGTGGGCCCTTTGAAATTTCCCAAAGCGGCTGCACATTGCCTCAAATCTTTTTCCTGTAAATGCTTAAGAGGTAACTCCTGCACATAAAATATCCTATTCCACTGTCATAGCGAGGTGAAAATGAATGTCCAAAATATTATCTCATATTGTATCCAGTTTCCTGATAATGATTGTCATCTGTAACAAAGACCATCCAAGATTTTGTTAAAATATTTTATTTTATTATTTATTTGTGCTCATGTTTGTTATGATAAAACTTGGGAGGCATGACTTCTATACTAATTTATCTAAGTTAAGGAAAAATGTCCTCCAGAACTTCTTTAAAACTACTATAAGGCTGGCTAGATGTTAACTAAAATGGTGGGTACATCTTAAAATAAAAAGTAATAAGGAAAATATTATTAATTTGTAAAGAACCGTAACCTACAAATATTAATTTAGGATTAAAAAATAAAAACTATAAAAAGCATATTGCCCGTAAGAGTGACTTTGTAAAAAAGAGAGAAATAATTAGATACTATCTTTGGAATTTATTACACAAACATTTCTTGCCTGTATGTGTAAATATTATTTTAACAAAAATAAACTTAAGATATCTGAACATTATATAAGGAGATAAAAAGAACATAAATATTTTGTCTGGCTTTCATTTCATTTTTATTATACTTTTGCTCAATATTTTTAAAAGAAAAAAATCAAACTATATATTTTATCATACATGCCACAACTTAAAATGTATCACAAACTAGTACAAAAGCAAAATAAAGGAATAAACAAACAAATCTTACTTCTCTGAATAAATTTATTCTAAGACATTCACAACTTACTGAAAAATATTTCAGATATTTTAAATAGACAAAGTAGGTGTGAGGTGTTTTATAGGTCTGAGTATTTTAAGTCTAATTCTAAAGTAAAACTATAGTTGCCTCAAATTATTTTTTGGGTGTCCATCCCTGCCAGTAATATGCCCAAACATATTATCATAGCAATATTTCTCCCTTTAATGTGTAATTTAATGCCGACCCTTTAATATATGATCTACCTCTAGCCTCAGATGAGAACCTTCATTCATCTTTCTGTTTAGACATCCTTCTATCTGCTCACTGCTTAAACACAGCTAATCCAATTGGATGTGTTTGGGCTGAAACTAAATCTGACACCACTGAGGTGACAACAGGAATCAGCCATACAGTACATGGTGCAATAGTCCCTACTTGTAGTAGGGTACTGTCAGTCAAACACCCACACTTATTAGGCACTAATTACTAAGAACTCAAATATACACTTGTTCAATGTAAGAATCCTTAGTCTTGGATGATTGAACTGAATATTGTCCATGGTGAAAAACATAGCATCAGTGACATGTATCATGGAGCCTTCTGGGAGTAATGTGCCTAGCAATTGTGTAGCACATCTTGACAACACAGCAATTATATGTTGAAGGTTTGTACTGCATTAAACTCAAAAAATCATTATAATAAAATTTCTATTTACCTGTTGTTAAATTATTAATACAATACACCCTGTTACAAAAAGCAGACACAAGAGTCATAAAAAGGTTTGGGGCAGCCACCTGTATAATATTCCCTGGCTGCAAATGTTTAAGTTGCTAGCACTGACGTGCTCAGAACAGAGTCCAAAACAGAACTGATTAGGTTAGTTAAATATGGCGACTTTAACGGCCAGAAAAGGAAGTGAAGTCATTGAGGACAGAAGCGGAAGGGTCCTCTTCCATAGGTTGAGACCCGGACGTGATGTCATCAAAAGAGCCGGAACAGGAAGTCTCTTCAGTCATGGGTTCTTCGATGGAAGTGGCGTCACTAGGGCCAGGTGGAATTTCCTGTGAACAGTCTGCAGGAAAGTGAGAAAAAAGGTCAGTGCACTCCACAACCCCCTGGTCTGGCATGGAATTACTCTCATTTAGACCCTTTAGCTGCCTTCCATGCACACGTGTGTGACAACCCATATAACCCAACCTGATGTATAAAGCTTACAAGAAATTATAGCACAGCAACAGAAAATATTTATTGGATGGGAAAAAAATTAACAATATTATAACACTGGACAAATTACATCACTAAATGACCTACACTGAACATTTTCAATGATGTGGCAGAAAAACTGGAATTTGTAGAGAGAATTTATGTTATCAGCAGTAGTGAATGTGATAGATGACCTGATCCATTTTTATCTGTGATATTCATGTGACCATTCTTTAACCTTTCCACCGTTTACCATTGTATACACTTTGCTTAGGTAAAATGTTGTATCCATCCTGTGTTCAAAGTTGTCAATGGATCTCTGCTCCTAATACGCTCTTTTTACAGAAAGGGGATTGGCCAAGTTAACAGTGATACAACATGCCAACTGCAGCAACAGCTAGCAGTATAAACAATGTATAATATTAGTGCATACACTTTGTGAATTTGTAAAATGATATGAAGTATTTATATTGTATTTAGTTCTTAAGTTTGTTTGTTTATGTGCTGTACTATATTTGGAAAAATGTTTTTAATTTATGAAATTAAAACTATTGGATATAGGTATGTTTAGCCATTTTGAAAGTAATATATTAATAGAACTATGGTATTCTAATTACTTTATTTATATCCACTACTTGTCAGAAGTTTTTAAAACACCCTGATGTTTCCAGTTTTTATTCAAACTTAAGTAGTTCAAGTCCAATGAATAATCTGAAATAGTAAAAATGTAAGTGGTAAACTGCCAGAGGTTAAAAAAATTTTAGGTTACCAAAAACTGAAAAAATAGTGTACTTTTCGGAGTTATATAAAAACATCTTTTGTAGGGAACAAGTTATGGGTTAACAACTTACAGACTTTGAAATTTGATACAAACAATTCATACAGGTGTTCCATCGTTTGTTGACTATTTACAAACCCTCTGTCGATCTAAAAGTAGTTTTGGAAAAAACAGTGTTGCTACACTCTCTGAAAC
Source organism: Polypterus senegalus (assembly GCF_016835505.1). Lineage (NCBI taxonomy): Eukaryota > Metazoa > Chordata > Cladistia > Polypteriformes > Polypteridae > Polypterus > Polypterus senegalus. Next base: position 53,667,746 of record NC_053158.1, read on the forward strand.
ATTTTTTGCACAGCAGGCCATGGTATATGGCTTTCATAATGGTGAGTGAAAAGCAATTAATAAAGATAGATAAACAGGCAGACCATAATAATCCATACAATCATAGCTATTTCCTTTAGAAAAATTGCAAAAAAAGCAAAGTTTCCTACACCATTTAAAATAACTTCGAAATTGGAGAAAACTCTGAAAGGAACAGATCTGGTAGACCCAAAGCTGCAAAAGAATAAGAATAACAACAACAATTTAATTTTTCTATAGACCAAAATCACACAAGGAATGCCTCACTGGGCTTTAACAGGCCCTATTTCTGACAGCAGTCCAGCCTTGACTGCCAAAGAAGACAAAACTCCCAAAAACCGCTTGTAGAGAACAATAAAAATTTGGAAGAAGTCTTGGGAAAGGCAATTCAGAGAGAGACCCCCTTCCAAATAGGCTGGGCATGCAAGGGTGTCAAAAAATGAGGTAAATACAATATACGAAACAGAATACAAGAAACCCTCTTCCTTAATCTTAGCAATTAGTAAAAACAAATTAAAATAAAAAAACAACAATATCTGTCCATCAGTTAAGAGTAGAACCACGGCCAGATTGTAAAAAAGGAGTTAGACAAGCCAGACACAGTCAGAGTCCCGGAGACCTTGGCCAACTAGCCTTCTCCCCTCTACTGACCATCTGAGTCAGTGCTGGGCCGGCCAATTTAATAAGAAGACAAGTTTCTGAGAGGCAACATTTTGTGTGATAGGTACCACCCTGGACAACAGATTCAAGTGCAGCCTAACAGTAGTCAAAGTAAGCACATTTCAGTTTCTGTGCTTTATTCTCAGGGAACATTGAGACAGTAAACTCTGTAAATTTAATGTAAAAGTGTAAAAATGGGGTTCTGAAACTTTTGATCATGTTAGCCATGACTTTTTTATTGACACTCAACAAGTCAAGCTTGAATGTTGAACTTGCCTCTTCGCAGTTGAAAGTGACACTTGCTTACTTTCACCACTGTTAGTAGGCTCTGGACTAACTTTTGTATTTCAAGGGATAGCTTATACCACCAGAAGGGTGGAGTCAGCATTGGAAAAGAACCTTAGATGAATGCAGTGCGGCATCATAGCCTCTTGAGATTCATTGTTGGACAAGTCTACTCGGCAATGTCTGCCTAAAGAGTAAACGGAATGGCAAGATGAACAGATTCTGGATTTACAGTTCCAGGGGGTATATTGTCAACCACCCCTCATGCACCCACAAGCTTTCCATCTGTTTTCAACTGCTCTTCATGGCTTATGATGTATCTTCAGACGTTTAACCACATAAAAAACTCCTTTGCCAACTTCTGCAGCATAAAAACTTTGGGCATAATATCTGTAATGTTCACTTTTTTTAAACTTCGTCTTCGTCGTATGGCCTGCCTAGATCCTCAGATTTGACCTCCTGGTGACATAGTTCAACATTTTTTACATCAGAAAATTTAAGTAATTTCTAAAATATTGTAGAGAAAGTTTTTATAATTGAATCAATATTTTACATACATTCTTTCACAAATGGGCTTCAGAGAGTTAATTATTAGTCCATGAATTCTGACACAGGATGTGTCTTTTCACAACTCAGATGATTATTACTATATAAGGCCCTACTCATTCTGTATATTATATGCATATTACAAGCTATCTTTAGTACAGACACATTTCTCCATTTTCTTTTCTGTCAAGTGATATAGTGCCATTAGCACTTGTAGCACTAGATTCAGGGAAAGTTTTTAACTTCCGTTTATAATGCTTCATGACATCCATTTGTATTGATAATTGCATGAGTGTTTCCTTGATTTGTGCTTCATGTATATCAGTTAACATTATATTAAAAATATATTGTTGTTTTTATTATCTGTTGTCTACACTACTTTCACTAGTCTTTGGGAGACTGAAAGTAAAACTTACTTTATACTGTACACGCTGTAAGTAAGTGGATGCTATGTGGCACTGTTTCCCAACAGACAGATGCAGGACACAGGTTAAAAGCACTCAGAAGACTTTGAATCTTTTTTCTTCTTCTGTAATAGTGCCTCCAAAGCACCACAGCCACAATAAACACAACAATAAAGCAATAATAATTCTTAATATCTCCTCCACACCTCCCAGCAAGCTTTCTCCTCTACCTACCAACTCCAGCTCGCTTGCTGGGTCTCCACCAGTGCTTTATATAGTTCCGGGTCAGATGGAGAATTGTATTTTTCTTCAGCCCGGAAGTACTTCTGTGCCTCTGTCCTCATTACTTTGAAATACTTCCGGGCTATGTAAACAGTAGGGAATCCCCAGTCTCCCTGCAGCGTCTCCTGATGGCACCCACAGTGCCCAGCAGGGCTGTGTTGCCGAAATCCAAGTCCCATAGTGCCCTGCGGGCATCCGGGGCACCGCTGCAGTCCAAGGAAGCTGCCATCTATCATCCTGGGGTACACAGTGTCCTTGATAACCTGCCTTACACCGTCCTTTTTCCTCTCTTTTTCTGGTTTTATGCTTACTATTCTGTATGGTAGTCTCAAATGCCTCACATTTCAGAGGTGCAATTTCAGCCCCACCAAAGAACTCTTGAAAAAGATTAAATACCATGGCAAAATCATTCTCACACACAGCACAAGGATAACCAGCCTAGCAAGCGGTTTTGTAACTGAAGAACTCAAGTCTAAAAAAGGGCTTTTAAGCTTCCTATCAGATCCAACATAGCAACATTTTAGCTCTTCAGAAATCCATGCATTCTTTACTGCTATTATAGTGTCAACAGAACACCAGTACTTAATACCAGCATGTAAAACTATGTCATCTGGCTCTGTTCACTCCTCGTTCCTGACTGTGTCTTCATCACCTTCATCTTTCCTTCTTGGGTAGATTTAATTTCTTTTTTTTTCTCTTTTTCTCAGAATGTATGGTAGGGGTGAGGCAGCTGTAAGGAAAGCCAAACTGTTGCCCGCTTTCTCTTCAAATCACCTTACCCTTTGGTCCATAACCTCTGAAGAAAATCTTCATGGATGATCACATCAGTATTTTCTCTGTCCTTTCGTCTTTGACAGAGAGAAGCAGATTGCAGTGCCTTTTTTGGTATTCATACCTCTTTTCTCATATTTCACTGGGATTTGCTTCTTGTTCTACAAGAGCTTACCTTATACTTTATATTCAGAATTGTTTTAGTGAGTCTCCAAATATGTTCATCTTCTGAGACAGGAGTGGTTAGAGTTTCATTGAGGTGGGCAAGTGGGAAAGCCACCACATTGAACAGACAAGACCACTAACTGTGAATGGTGGCCCAAGGGGTCAGTAGGGCAGTGTGCATTCTTTTGTGTCTTCCCTATCTTATGTACTTTATTGTAGTAAATAAACAATCAAGGTATGTTTCAAGCTTCTTGATATTTTCTAGTTGTGGAAAATGTTAGGATGGTGATTCCCTTTCCCTGCATTCCCATTAAGCTAAAAGGAGATTAAATAGCACCTCATATTAATAGAGTTTTTTTCCCAATGTTTTTAGTAAATGTCTAATAAAACAAGTTTAGTGTGACACTCCTTCACGTAATATTAGCACACTTGTTTTGTCTGAATGATCGATAGCAAGTTTTCCAAATTTTCACTGAGAAACACTGCACCTTTACAGTTTAAATTATTATAGTATTACCGATTATTCTTTTTTACTTACTTATTAATACCTTGACTCACAGTAACACTTGAGTAAAACAATCTGTACCTCAAACTGAATTCTTTAAGAATTTTGTCACTAATTTTATTATAAACTATATATGGTTCTGAATTTTGTCTTTGCTTTTTTGTTTTTAATGTCTCGTTATTCTTGGAAACCAGAGTTGTTATTTCACAGATGTCAGAAATCTATGTTTTTAAGAGCAGAATATATATGTTAAGCGTTCTCAACAGATTTCCTTTCAAGTATTACTTGGAAAGTTTTTGCAAAATTTTCACACACTTGTAAAACTGCTTTTTTTTTTACTTTCTGGAATGATGTTCTGAGCTAGCACTCCACTAAGGAATTTATTACTAAGGGGTTTATTATTAACCATTTAAATCACAGAAATTATAGACAACGATGCAATAGTCAAGCAAAAAATCTATTCAGTATAAAAATTTAAAAACTGAAAAGGGAGTGTTTCAAATGTAATTCTCCTTTTTTATTACAATTGTTCTATTAACCTTTACCAGACTGATAGATCTCAATTACTTCTGTTCTCATTTGTTCCTGAATTTCTTTGGATCTTGGCATGATGTCTAGCTTTTGAGGTGCTTTTGGTCTACTTCTCTGTGTCAGGCAGCTCCTATTTAAGTGATTTCTTGATTGAAACAGGTGTGGCAGTAATCAGGCCTGGGGGTGGCTACGGAAATTGAACTCAGGTGTGATACACCACAGTTAGGTTATTTTTTAACAAGGGGGCAATTACTTTTTCACACAGGGCCATGTAGGTTTGGATTTTTTTTTCTCCCTAAATAATGAAAGCCATCATTTAAAAACTGCATTTTGTGTTTACTTGTGTTATATTTGACTAATGGTTAAATGTGTTTGATGATCAGAGACATTTTGTGTGACAAACATGCAAAAGAATAAGAAATCAGGACGGGGGCAAATAGTTTTTCACACCACTGTAGATAGATAGATAGATAGATAGATAGATACTGTAGATAGATACTTTATTTGTACACCATGAAAAAACAGAGAAAAAAAAACATTGCCATAGGTATGAAGGCACACCAGTAGCATTTCTTGACACACTTCTGTTGAATAATTTATTGGGTAAGGGTACTCAGTGCTAGTGTGTTAGAGAGAGGATGCGAAGCATCCAATTTAGAATCAGAATCAGAAAACTTTATTAATCCTGAGGGAAACTGTTTATGTTAAAATTGTACACATAGACAAAGGTACAAGTAACATTCAGAATTTGCAACTATTCATAATGACACTCAGTTTTGTCTTCACTCTGTATTTCTATATTATCTCCAGCATAAACTAAAAGCATCATTACAGTATATGCTCTTCACTTTTATATGAACTTCAACTCCAGGAAGTCAAGTTCATCAATGTACTGATACATGCATCAAGATGTTTTGTTTGTATTGCATAAACATCTTTGTTATGATTGTCGCTACATAATTACTTATGGAATTCTATGATGCAAAATCAGTGAAAGAGCATATTTTCAGTTCATATTACTGCTCTGCTTTAATTTTCTAAGATCTTTACCACGCAAAATGTATTAAAGAGCAGATACTGCATACCAAAGTTATGTAACCTGAGGTAGCATAACGCACACAGAATCATGTTGCAACTGAGATGTGTTTCATCCGCTGCCACTCGTCACCTACTTGAGATCAAACACCATCCACACAGCCTGGCTATGAAATGAAAATACAATTGACCTGACCTGTTAATTGAAGATTTTCTCAAGCCCTCATAGAAACAGTAACATCTTTGTTACATGCAGCAGTGATGCTACTATTACTCTATTAAGTTGATCATTCTTGGCAATGAACATGAAATTTCTAACACTATTTTAACAGGGACAAAGTTCTTCTTTGGTTCCTGCCATGACTTGTCCCCTACTTGAGATTGCACTCCAGCCCTTGTGCTCATAATTTCATCATGTATACACAAGCGGTCAACTAACTGAGCTAAAGAAGAAAGGCAGAGCTATTGCTGTTATTTATGGGAGTGGTGCCATTACTACAATAAGAGATGCTTCTCTGCTCATCATTTTTGAAGTTTGTATCAGAATAAACACAATTAACTTAATAAGGGACTACAAAATGCTCTGTAAGTAGCCCAGTTGTCTTGGTGCTCTATAATCTTTATTAAATCCAAACAATGCATTTACTAAGGTATTGCTTTATAGCAGTAAGTGACTAATAGATGTATTATATGCAGCCTCTTTCTAAATTGTTATCATTCAATGTAGCATAAAGTATTAAGATTGCATGTTTAGCTCAGATAGTTTCAGACATTTTTAAGATAAATAACCCACACTTTATGTTCATTAATATGAAGAGCTTTGTTTTAGAAAATGATAAAACTACACCATTGGAAGGATTATTTTTCCATTTAACCCATCATCTATGCATCGCTTAGTCAAGTTTGGCTATATTGTCACTAGTAAACTTCGAAAATGAAGGACCAACCTTAGATCATGTAACACTGTTTTATTTTCCTGGGGTTCATCAGCTAACTTGGTTAACAAGTTGATGAGACAGCAATGGTAAGCAGATTTAATGAAAGCTCTGACTAATTTCTCCTTTGGTAAGCTGATAAGTGCTATTTTTGGGTTCTAATTCTTATTATAAATTCTCTTCATATTGTTTTCATTATTATAATTTGTAATAGAAGACTGCAGCAATATGGTGTCTCTACATATATGAAATAATGCAAGTGGGCCAACCCTAACCTTACTCCTAACCTCCAAAGTAGCACAAAAAAACCTCCTGTATCTCTTATTGTCTAAGAACTTTCTCCTGAACTGTCCTCTTACCTCTGTTTTTAGTATGCTCTTTCGCATGAAGCAGATGTCAGAGTCATTTTCAGCCATTCCCCTCTAGCTGTCCTTAGTGTTCCAGCATAACTAAGCTTTCATTCTTCATGGAAGCCTGCCATTAACATACACCTTAAAAGCAACAGCAGGAACATATTGTGTTCCCAAACCTACTTTCATTCGTCTCGGATCTAAACATTAAATGAGTGACCATAAACCATCTTCACCATTAACAGATCTCATCATGTCACCTATCAATCAGAACATTCTGTAGCCTCTTTTCAGATTTCCATGGTCTTTCTTTCTCTTCAGGAAGAAGATCAAGACTACCTGACATCTACTAAATTGCTTGCCTCAAGCATCCTTCTTGAATCTTTCCAACTATTCATAAGCAGCCATTCTCCTCTCAATCTCTATCTCTTGCACTGGGATCACTATGTTTCACTTCCGGGACACCACACATGACAAGAACTCCATTCTTTTGCAGTCCCTTTCAGTTTATGTCTTCAATCTCTTGTTTTTACGCTTTGAAATCTTGATGGTACACTGGTGTCTGGCAGCCTCAAGCCAGTCATGCACCCCTTTACAAATCTATTATTCACTGTTTGTATCAAAAGTTGCTTAAACAAGGCATTCTGAAGTTAATTTTTTTTCTTTCATATACTGCACTCATATAAGCAGCATGAGACCTTAACCAGGAAACATATATGAATTGTTTGCCAGTTCATTGTAGGTTTTTTACATGTAAAAAAACCTCACACTGTATCATACCATTCGAACTACTTTGGTGCTGAGGTGTCACCTTTTGCACGGCAGTCCTCAGGTCCTAATTTGGGATCCTGAGATGGTTCGTTGTGTGGTGGGTGTAGCAACATGCTGTATCAGTTCATGCTACCAGCCTCCTCTTCCTCCTCTTCATTGTAGGTCACATTCACAGACGCACTTTCACTGACTGATACTAGGCTCTTTTATATTCAAAAAATCATCTTACATGTAGGTCTTTAATGTGTGGAAGGAAGCTACAGTAAGCAGAAAGAGACCCTTCTTTGGGGACATGAGAAGACTGCACAAACCCCACAAATAGTGACCTGACTGGGAACTGACCTGAGGCCTTTGGACCAAAAAAGATATTTAAGATGTAATGGTATCACATTTACAACTCAAAGTATTCTTTCATATTCAGTATCTGTTATTTTAATGGTTTACCGTACATGTACACCTAGTGGTACAATATGGTTTATTAACCATTTTATTTTATTAACCACCAAAGTTTTTTGGGTACCATAAATTCTGGGTCTTAAAATCATTCATCTGTTCCAGCCTTATTATTGTATATTCTGACAGTCTTAAAATCTTTAATTTATTCCAGCACTGTTATAGACTGATTAACAACTCCAGAAATTGACTAACAGTAGGTGGCATAACCATTTGCTCGGCCCAAGGAGGCAATTACTTTTCATATAGGTGATTGCTTACATTTGTTTATTAAATACAGTAGATCACACCTGTAAAGTGTCAAACTTGTGTGTTATTTATTCAGTGAAGATTTCATTTTATCTAGAATAGAAAAATCTAATATAGAAACATCAAGTATCTTCAGTATTTTTCATTCTTCATTTATTTTAAATACCGTTTATGTCTTTTAATGACAAATTTATGTGCTACCCAACATTCTTTGAGTCACATTGCTCTGAATGGCAACAAATAAAGGGCTTATAATGGACATTTGGGGATAGACAGAGAAATGCACCACAATATGAAACAAGTGAAGGCAGATGTTTATTTGCAGTTTCAGGTATTGATGGAAACATCTGGCTAGAGCAGAAAACATTCCCTATGAATGTGCATTTATTAATGCTGCTTATCATTAATACTCAGGGAGGAAAGCCGAGTTGATACACAGCGGTGACTCTATATGTGCACCAGTCCTCTTGTGAATCATCCAGCTGCGGAGCATGTCTGGCTCCACCTGCCTCTGTTCCCCCTACCAGTCACGTCTCTCTGGTAGCTGGCTTAAAGGCTAGTGAGCAATTTCTCCCAGGTCATTGTGAATAATGTGATTGTTTTCATTGCCAAGATGGCTGGCTGCTTTTGGATTCACTGGTTAGATAAGTTTTGAGAATAGAACTGTTGCATGTGAGGTTATTTCTCTACTTCTAGAACTTTCTTGATTATAACATCAAAGTCAACACTGAGGCACTGTTGAATTCTGTGCATTTTATCTATTACTGTATGGTGTTATTTAGGTTGTATTTTTACTGCACAAAGTATGGTGTGGAATCCATTATGTGTATTATATATCAGTTTTACATGCTGGCTTCACTGAGGGCAAATATGATAAAAGAAACCCATCACCTTTGTGACTCATGGCAGTAAACAAACAAAGTATTTCCCACTTAAGATATAAATTCCCACCCACATCCTGACATTATTTCAAGTAATGCGTTCTGAAAAAAAATACTGAAATACACTTTATACTCCTTTACTTGATTAGCCATTTCATGTTGCTGTAGTGTTTTCATCCCAGGCCAGCATGGCAACCTTTGGCCTCACCATTGATCAGGATAACTTTCATGCCTCACACAATATGCATCCCTGATGAAGTATTTTAGGATGACCTACTAGCTGAGTAGGCAGATGTTTCAGTGGCAGAAACATATATGTTGGCGTTGGCTATGCCTCTGTGATTCTTCCATAAAGCACCGCTGTACCAGGTATCTTTAGACCAGAACAAAAATGACTTGCCTTTTGATACTCTGGTCTCTACAGTGCTAGCAGCATCATGGAAGAAACCTGGATAACACAATGTCATATATACCCTTCCATTTACTCACTCCAGACCAATTTAGAGGCACCAGTTAACTTTACATGCACAGGACTGGATGTCATATTCATGACGATAACTGTAGTACCTCGGGAAAACATAAGAAGAACATGCAAATGTTTTAACAACTGCATCATTATGCATTCTAACAATAAAACATGATCGTTTTCTAACTCTTTTTATTTTCCTGAGAATATTTATCCATCCATTCCATGATTGGTTCAGTTCATTGGAGTGATTTGGCGAAAGTCTATCCTGATAACAGTACACACTTGGCACCACATAACCAAAGGACAGTTCTTTTATTTTTTGTTATTGAGAATGAAAATTAAGTTTTTTATTACAATAATTTTGATTGTTGGATTAGATTTCATTTTCTTCAATATATTAACTACCAAAGCTACAATAAAGTTAAAAGTAAATGTATGCCTTACTAAATGTCATTGATATTATTTTTTGGTAATTTTTGTGAGCTAGTAAAGAATGAAATTTAAGAAAACTATACTTGAATACTGTATTACAATTTTATTAACTTTGTAGAACATTCAGTGAAATAGTTTGTTAACACAGCAGAGCAAAAATATTCCTCTTTCAAGAGTAACAAAGTATTCTAATGACATTTTAGACTTAAAGCACAAAAACTCTGTTCCTTAACAGCTAACAGTTTCAAAATGTGTTATTCAAATCAATCGAAACTTCAGTTAGTCCGTGCATGCTGCTGGTTAACTCAGCTCAGATTAGCTTTGCTAACCAATGCACACACTTCATCTTCATTGAGGCATCTGACCTCTGAACACTGTAACAGATTGATGCTTCTGCTTTGAAAACTTAATGTCTCTATTTTATTCAGAAGAATGCCTTTTGGATAATATTTTGTCATAGCCATTTACAAAGGATTAGAGTTATCTCACAAAATGAAGCCAATGATACTTTGACCTAGGTCAGACATACTGCGGAATAATTCCAACTATGTTACAGTCACTTGAGATTCTTTCAAGTTATGTTATTCATGTATGAGTTATTATTATGCTTTGCTACCTGCACATACAACTGTGACAAATAGCCATACTAATTTTTGGGTTACGCTTTAAACCAAGTTTCATAAATTCAGGAAGGAAGATTTCAAAGTACCAGAAAAGAGTGAGTAGTAACAGGATAAAACTCGATTTGGTGAATAAAAAAGTTTATTTATTAATAGAATAAATTCAGAAAGACGGGAAAAGATTTAGTGTAATATGCTTTCTATATAAGTTTTGTAAAAAAAGTCACTGTAAACCCCTTTAAATGGAAGGGTCACACTTTATAGTTAATAAATTATTAAATGAAGGATATTATAGCCAAGATCAGAACAAAGATCTCGGAAACAGTGGTACAATCCCATTTATTTATTTCTGATTTAACTGGCAATACTACAGGCAACCATGCTCAATGCCCATCCTCAAGCATTCCCTGGCACACATGTAAGCCGTACAGCAGGTGTCCTCAAGTATGATCTTAAAAGGCCACAAGTACTGTAGATTTTTGCGTTAAAGCAATATAAATTTTCTGTTTAATTTTAGGTAACACACTTGTTAAGATTCAAAACCCTTAATTGCTTATTTTAGTTGTAAACAGATGGTATAACTGATTTTTATTTTCCTAACCAGCCACCAGTTAATAATAAGATGCAAATGACAAAGGAGACATGGATAACCAGTCTTACGGTGCCATGGGTGAGGTTGGAGGAGGAGCTTTTGTATGGTTTGTGAGACACATATTTGCCTGTTTCATGTTACATATTGCAGTTGTTCGAAGGTGATGGTCAAAAAAGTATTAAACTTACCATCACAGAGGGCTTTGTGATCACCATGTTCGTTTTACCTTTTTTGTTTTGCGTGGGGAGCCTTCATCAGTTTTAAATGTGGCACGCTGCCTGTACAAATGTGACTTTGTGTGGGTATGTAGAAGACTGAGTATTAGGGGGTGCAGTTGTTTTTTACAGTCCCCAGATGCTTCAGGCACTGTGTCAACCGAGATGGCCGCGTTGAAGAAGATGTTACAACAATTGCTCATGGCACAGGAGCACAAGGAGAAGCAGCAGGAACAAAGATGGAACTCTCTGCAGCACTAGTTTACCTTGCTTCAGGAGGAGGTACATCAGGAACGTGGGGTGGCACATACAGCTATCCAGGATGCAAGATGTTCCTCATCAGGGAGTGGAAGTCTTACCGTATCAGGGATGGTAAACCCCAATCCAGTTGGTGCAATGACAGGGGGTCCAAGGAGGGTTTAAAGCCCAAAGCTTCCTTCCTACCAAGAGGAGGAAGACACCAAACTGTTTCTGGCCACATTTGAATCGATGGCGGTAGTGTACTCCTGGCTTTTCCTACAACCTCGTCCATGGTACTGGGAGACTCGATATCCATGTCTCCAAGAGACTCATGGTCTCACAACTACCAGCTCACAATCTAACTTAGTACAATTGAAACCTTTTTTACATGCTTTATAAAGTATCTGTGTTAATAAAATGTTTTAAAATAAAAGAGAAAAAAAGAAGGGAAGGACCAAGAGGTACAAATTTGCTCTGATTCACAAAACATAAAAATACTGTTCTCAGAAAAATGTGGTAAAGATTTGTTTTGGAAGAATGAAAGCACTGTTGCCCAAATAAAATGTTAAGGAGGGCATTTGCATTTCTGTGGGTAGGCATTTGTCAGTGTGAATTTCCAATATAAAATTATTAATCAGAAGCCAAACTGGAGTTAAATAATAACACAAAACAGTCTAAATTAGTATGTGTTCATAACATACAATATGTAATGATTTACTTTATGAGGCAAAAGTACATAATAAACAAGAATAATCGTGTCAGATATTTGAAATATTAAAATGTGTGCTTCACTTGAAATGTTAAAAGTCTAAATATTGTTGATTGTAATAGAAATGTGTTTTTTTTTTACCCTTTGATAGAGGTTCATACAGATCTACATCCACAGTACAGGATAAGATAAAAAAATAAAAATAACATGATATTTGTAATCACTGACATTGTCTAAAATGATGCCCCAAATACTTATGATTGAAATGTGTCATTTTTAACCTTCTGACTAGGACCACCATTAACACTGGAATTCCTAAATCCTATGAAAAAATTTTGTAATGCCGGGCCACCTTAAATTCCCCCGCACCTCATGTTCAGTGTCGTCGTTTTGCAAATGTGTCAAAAAAAAGCTTGCTGCTTGTGCTGACACATCTGCAAAACAAAGCACTGATGAGTAGGTGCAAGGGAATTTAAGGTGGCTTGGCATTACGAATATTTTCGTAGGTTTCAGGGATTCAGGGATTAAAGTATTAAATATTAAAAACATAATATTTGTCATCAACAACCTCAACATAGCATAAAACAACAATCCACATGCCTATTTTACTGATTCCTTTTTTAAGTTTTGTGAAAAGTAGCAAATTTGACCCATTGTATGCCATTAAGAGGTGAATCCCTGGGGTTGGTTGACATGGCATGCACTACTTCAAGTCTTTTTGATTATTTTTGTTAAAAGCACCTATTGGTTTACTCCTTATCATAAGGGTGACTCTAATTAGGAACCTTGTTGGAATGAAAACCTGCAGCCTTTTTTGTACATATGTGTATGTATGTTCAATTTTGTTTGAAATTATGTACTGTCTCTTTAAATGTTATTCTGTTCCTTGTGCTTTGTGGGTGGAGCCTCAGGAGGTGAGGTCGCCCTGATGTCAACCTCCCTTTGGATTTCAAGTCAGAGCAAAGAAGTTTTAGGTTAAAAGAACATTATGCTTGTTTGCAGTGTTGTGAACATTGTTATTTTCTTTGAAATTTTCCTGCTTTCTCCAACCTTCTTGTTTCTGTTTAAGGATTATGCTTCTGAATTAATGTTTTGTGATTTGTTAGCTATGGGATTGCCTTTTAGACTCCTCCTTTTTGTCTCTTTCTTATTTATTCATTATTGAGCATTTTGCTATCATTTTTGTGAATAAATCCCTTATTCATAAAATGTCTTTATTCATCCTTTTGTGTCCAAGGTGAGGGGTTTACAGTAATCCTCGTGGGGCTTTTGCTTTAGTTAGGGACATTTGTAGTTCTATTGCCAGGTCTTCTCATTTGGGGCCTGCTATGCTGGAAACCTACAGCTGTAAGACTGTAATATTAACCACTGTACCACCCTTCATTATAAGATATCACTCTTCTTTCATCTCAGACATTATGAGTACTAATTCTACATTTGTAAACTTCATTGCAGGTTTTTTTTTTCCTGGTGAAGCTTCTGCAATTTATATAGCATGTTCAAAGTAAGCATAAACATACATTTTTGTTAATTTTCATTTCTTTGACATCACTGGAAGTTATTAATAATGACTTGGTATTTTTAATGGCGTCACCCATTAATCAGTACTTTCCTTCTAGTGCGTGTTGTATTTAAAGTTTCATTTATCAAATAGAAAACAAAAAAGCAATGCTGTCAAAGAATGTATTTTAATGACATTTCTATCTTGTGAATTAAGAAATTGTGTGCAGTTCTAAGATTTTTTTTTTTATTTTGCCCCACATGCTATTGTGATTAATATTTATCCAAACATAATAAAAATTAATTTGTATAGTTCAGATGATTACTCACCCAATTTTTTGTGGTCATACATAATGGAGTCCAATCAAAAGCTGCTAAACCTTCTTGACAGGGAGAAAAATGTTGCTGCTAAAACACTAAGCAGATGCTTGCAGCATGAACAGATTGCTTAGGACACAGTTAGGAATTTTTGTTTTGTAATTCGAGCATCTCAACCCCTATAACCACATGTGGATTCACACACAAACAATCTTAACATATGACTACAGGAAAGGCAAATGAATAGTTTTCGGCTCATCAAGTGTTTTAGTATTTTTCATGATCCATTAGGGAGAAACTGTGTTCTATTGTGTATAAACAAGAACTTGACCCTGCAAGTTCAAATCCTTGCATGTCAACTGTGAACTTTTTATTCCTAAAATTGTTAATATATGTGTTCACCATGGAAGGAACTATGAAAATGTATAGAAATAACACTATCGGTATTTACTAATCACTCAAAAATTAGGAGAAAACTCGGGGGGAAAAAAATCGTCGGTCTTTGTTGACAGAAATAAGGAAGCTGCCGTTAATTTATTACATTTGCTCAATTTAGTCAAATCTTCAGCAGATTATTTCTCCAGAAACTAAAAAGGTCACATTGAAGACAGGGCCTGAAGCTATTTCTAATAACTTTTTCTCTTCTAAAATTTCAAGTGACGTGACATCCTTTGGGAAAATAACCATTTGATAATTAACAAATATATTTTTTACAGCTTTATCATTAATTTTAGCCATACAGCGTGGCATAGTGCCCAAGGCATTTGGTCTTAAAACAAAACTCATGTCTCTGCCTCACCTCACTGTGTAATGTTGAGCCGGTCACATAATCTGCTTGTGCTCCAAATGTACAGTACGTGTAAACAGTTGTAATTTATCCTAAACTAGTGTGTCTTCTAGAATAAAGTTTAGGCCAAATGTGTGAAAATAATGAATTTTCAGACCATCAGGGCTTCACTCTTAAATTAGATAGATAGATACTTTATTAATCCCAAGGGGAAATTCACAATTTATATTTTATTTTAATTTTCATTAAAATAAAATATTATATTATAATATATTATATTTTAATTTTTATTTTAATTACAATTAGAGCCCGGAATTTGTTTTCTGCAGAAGGCACATTATTTCAGTTGCTGTACAGTTCCAGATACTAGCCTCTGTTAGAAATCCCACGTACTTCAGTGGACATGAAGTCCACTCACCTATATGTACATCTGAAGTAGATGGCTGTCCTTTCATATTTAAAAGGGCTCCACGGTTTGGACATGTGTTTCTGTTGTACCTGCACAAGTGGAAAAAAATGTAGGTATGTAGACAGCTAACAAGACTGGTGCCATTGTCCTCTTTAATCCCAAAATAATACTGCTTTGCGTATGTTATGATTCAGATATTATTTAGAACATTTTTTGTCTGGAATACATTTTTATGTGGAGTTATTTAGAAATTTTTGAATTTGTGACATCAGGGCTTCTTCCTGTATAATTAATATTACTTTTTATGGTCTTTGGGTTTATGTAGATATTTTTATTTTTACTGTTCCACTATTTTGTTTTGTTGCGGGCAGTGACATCTTTTGCTATAGTTGGCATAATGCCTTGCATGGTTGCTAGGGTAGTGAGTGGTAAGCAGTAAGAGGTTCACAAGGATGTGAATGCAGTCAGGACAAGCAGCAATCATAAATGAGAATTCAAAACCAATGATGGAAACTAGTGTCTAGTCAAAAATAAAAGCAAAATCAAAGCCAAAAGAAACTGAAAAAATAGTTCATGATAAAGTCTTTAGATAGCCATGAAGCTGTACACAGGAAAACCCTAACTGACTGCATTTTATATTGATGTAGCAACGGCGCCAAAGAATGGTAGTACTCATATGCAATAATATGATAATATTTTCAACTTTTCCTAATAATATTTTAAGCTCCCCTAAAGATTCCTGATCCTAAAGATGTATCAAACATGCCTTTTATTAAAAAGAAAGACTGTATTTATTCCAGAAAAAAAAGTTAAAATGTAATGATTTAATTATAGGTGTGTCTTATAAGCCAATATGGTGTACTTCAGTTTGAGGCTATGGATATATTTTGAAACTTTTGCACGCATTTTAGTGTGGTTTAAGGTGACAAATCTGTGGCATTTCAGTTTGGGTTGGTGCTTTGGTACTGATGAAATACTTTCAGTCCTTCATGGTTTAGAACTCTGCAAAGACTACGATCTAGTGATTCATCTCCAGGGCCTATATTTATCAAGCATTTCAGAATTACTTCAAGGAACTGTACTAAATGTCAGTCTAGTATAAGAACTTAGCCTACCACAGAATGGGTCATAAGAAGTATTTATGAGGTGTCTTAGTCTCAGTCCCAGCTAAGAGTGGGAATTCACATTTGAGAATGAATGACATTGTGATTTAAGAACACCGCTTGTCACAAACTGACATTTATTATAATTCTTTTGTAGTTTTATGATACTAACTCTGAGGTTTTACCACAATAATAATAACAATTAAAAAAGGAGAGAAAAAAGTGCATGAGAACATGAGAGCAACCATTAAGAAGGATATCAGGGAGGCTCAAAGACAGTTGGAGAGGAATATAGCAGATAAGGCGACAGAAGACCCTAAGAGATTCTTTCAGTATTTTAGTAGTAAAAGAACAGTCAAGGAGGAGGTGAAGTTCATCAGGAATAGTAAAGGGGAATTAAAAGATACAGACAGTGAAATAGCAGATGCCCTAAACTTACATTTTTCTGAGGTGTTTACAAGTGAGCAAGTGGATAACCTCCCAGAGGTAAACGCAACTACTAAGGAGGTACTGAGGGATTTGGAGATTTTAGAGGGAGAAGCTCAGATCAAACAAATCACCAGGACCAGATAATATTTATCCTCAAGTTCTTAAGGAGGCTAGTGAGTACATATATAAACCCTTGACAGATATTTTTAGGAAGTCACTGAGCACTGGAGAGATTCCAAAGGACTGGAAAATGGCAAATATCATCCCATTATATAAAAAGGGTGACAGGGCAGATCCAAGCAACTGTAGACCAGTAAGCTTAACATGCATCACAGGAAAATTATTGGATGGAATTATTAAGGGTAAGATTGACCAACACATGCTGAGGACTGGAGTTCTTCTGAACAGTCAGCATGGGTTCAGAAGAGGGAGGTCTGTTTTACTAACATGCTGGAATTTCATGAGGAGGCAACAAAAGGATATGATCAAAGTGGAGCACATGATATTATTTATTTTGACTTTTAGAAAGTATTTGATAAGGTGCCACATGAGAGGTTGGGCATCAAAATAAAAGCAGCAGCAGTTCAGAGCACTGTTTGTAGCTGGATGTAGAATTGCCTCAGAAACAGGAAGCAGAGGGTGATGGTGCTAGAAACCTCATCAGAACTAGCTCATTTTTTTACTCGCTCTACTTTATCTTTATTTGTTTATTAATTTATCTATTTACTTATTTTTACTAGCTTAACGTTTTACTCTTCTGGCCTAGCTCTCTTTCTCAGGGGTGGGGGTTGATTTGTTTTAAACCTAGTTTTGTAAAACTTGATTTATTTGTATGGAATGTTATTTGATTTTAATAAAATCAATAAAAAAAAATTTAAAAAAGAGTGGTATTCCACAGGGGTCAGTGCTAGGGGCGCTGCTATTTTTAATATATATAAATGATTTAGATAGGAATGTAAGTAACAAGCTGGTTAAGTTTGCAGATGATACCAAGATAGGTGGATTAGCAGATCATTTGGAATCCGTTATATCATTACAGAAGGACTTGGATAGCATACAGGCTTGGGCAGATTTGTGGCAGATTTAATTTAATGTCAGTAAATTTAAAGTATTACACATAGGAAGTAAAAATACACAATGGGCGGTCGGAAAATCGAGAGTACACCTTATAAGAAGTATTTAGGAAGCATAGTGGACTCTAAGCTATCAACTTCCCAACAGTGTTCAGAAGCCATTAAGAAGGCTAACAGAATGTTAGGTTATATAGCACGATGTGTGGAGTACAAGTCCAAGGAGGTTATGCTCAACCTTTATAATGCACTGGTGAGGCCTCATCTTGAGTACTGTGTGCAGCTGAGCCTTAGTAGTTTAAGCAAAAGAAGATTAAGAGGTGACATGATACAGTGGATCCAGACTTTTATTTTAAAATGAGTTCATCAAGAACACAGGTACACAGTTGGAAACTTGTTATGGGTAAATTTCACACAAACATTAGGAAGTTTTTCTTTACACAAAGAACGATAAACACTTGGAATAAGCTACCAAGTAGTGTGGTAGACAGTAAGAATTTAGAGACTTTCAAAGCTCGACTTGATGTTTTTTTGGAAGAAATAAGTGGATAGGACTGGCGTGCTTTGTTGGGCTGAATGGCCTGTTCTCGTCTAGATTGTTCTAATGTAATAATGTTGCACTAAGCTGCACAGAATTATTACAAAATTGTGAATAATGTTGTAACGAATTCTGAGATGGAAAGACCAAAACACATATACTGAATGAGAGTTAAGCCTGATTACAGGCACATTTACTTAACACTTAATGCTCCAGGGATTTCTTCTGTCTTGTACCCAGTGCTTGCTGGTATAAGCTCCAGCACCCTCTCAACCCCGCTCAGGATAAAGCAGGTTTCAAAAATGGATGGATGGATGAGTGATCCACAGTCTTACTTTCAGATGAATCACCTTCATGCTGTTATGCCAACAGAAAACAACTCATAAAAGTAAATAGTTTACTCAGACTAGGCATGCATCGCTTCTGAAGTCACGTTCACTCTTCAGTGCCCTTATCTTCTAATGTGCCATGACTCTTGCCATGATCCCCCCTTACTTTCAATGAGGTTCTGTTTATCAAGTACCCTGAGAGTCTCCACCTGCCATTTTTTCAGCCCCATTTATCTTCGGGTTAATATGCTGTGTACTATAGTACAGTTTACATCCATGGTCACCTGTGCGCTGGTACTGTGATATTGTTTGTGATTTATAAATGCATGCTCATTCACATTTTGGTCAATGATCTTTATTTGGATGCCGATTTCATGAATGCAGCTTACTTTAACATTACTTCATGCAGAATGTTGGGTAATTGTATCATAATTGCATTATTACCTCATATGTTGGAAGGGAATTTCAAAATTACTGCAGGATTTGTGGAATGTTTTGGTTTGTGACATACTCAAATCATGAATATTGCAAAGCAGTATTTTACACATAATTTTGCACTTTCACTGCATCTGACAGTGCTTGGCTTCTCCATGTAAACGGGGTGATCACATGACGCATAAGATTTGTTATGAATATATTCCACCTTTGTCAGATCAATATATTTTTATAAGTTCATTGTTTCCCAGTCTTTCCAATACATCCATCCTTTTACCTAATGTGAGTGCCAATATCTACTTGAACGGCATTTGCAGCCAGCTTCTAGTGAATTAGGACTGCTCGTGAGCTCTAATTTAGGAAAACTCATAAAATGTTTTTACTCTTTATTCTAAGAGTAGGACCAAAATTGTGTCCCTTGCCAGTTAGGACGACTTTCCTACTCCTAGATTAGGGGTTAACAACCTGTGGCTTGCGAGCAACATGCAGCTCTTTGACTGCATGACTGTGGCTCTTTTCAGAACGATAGATGCATTCACATTTTCATGTCTTAACATCTTATTTGGTAATACTTTTGTAAAGATTATTTATCAGTTAATATTATTTTTCTTTTAGATATTTGCTATCTGTATATGAATTAGGTGGTCCGTCGTGCACCTCTGTTGCGTTTAACCTCTTAACTGCATAATCTACATCTTCCTCAAAGTCATTCTGTTCGAAGATATTACAACTTTGGTCAAATCATATGCTCTCCAGAGTTTTCTTCAGTACTCAAGACTGGATGCACGCTTCAGCATTTATTGGGATTCCTAATTCTTTCATATACTTTTTGTGGTTAATCGTTACCACACCTTCCCAGGTCTTTGTAAACATTATTATATTTTTTTCCCATTTACATATTATAGCCTGCTAAGTTCAGAGTGGTAAGTATATTTTCCTCCAGTTACAGTAGTGAAGTGGAGAGTGAAGGGCAGACGATTGCAGAGCCAAAAGGGGGAGTGAGGGTGAAGACTATCACTACAGAATTGAACAATGTTGTAATATTAGTCACCTTTGCTCTGGTATGTGTCCGAGTGATTTAAAACTGAGACGCAAAACTCTATGGGTCTCCTAACATGTCTAATTTGCAATGAAATGTTATTTAATGACAAAAAATGAAATCTCAAAAGTAACTTTTTAACAAAGCATGACACATTTGAAAAAAAAAACAACAAAATAATTCAGAGAAGAAAGAAAAAAAGTGGTGACAGAATAAAAGCAAAATTTGTAACAATCACTAAGTTTAACTGTTTCTCCTTAGAACAACAACATTTATTTAAAGAAGCACATTTTCATACAAAATAATATAGCACAAAAAAGTGCTTTACATGATGAAGAAAGAGAAAAAAGACAAAGTAAGAATTAAAATCAGAGAACACTAATTAACATAGAATAAAAGTAAGGTCCAATGAATGCAAAGTATTGAAATACTTTCACAAATGGTGAATATGTAAAAAAGTGCGTTTTAAATTTGGCCAAACATCTCTACTCTGACTTCAACAATAAAGAAAATATTATTAAAAAATGAAAGACACTCCACTATAAGCAAAGACTGTTCATGACAGAATCACTGAAATGGGCAAGAATGTGACAGATCAACAGATTGATATAAAATTGGCATCTGTATTTTCTTTGGTATGTGATGAGTCGTAACATGAAGGACATTGCACAAATTGGCCTTCTGGGACAGTATGTTTCCCTGTAAAGGTCTCCATGAAGAATTATTGGCTTCAATACTTCTTAAAGGACAAACTCGAGGTGAAGATACCTCTACAGCAGTTTTCGAATTTTTGTAACAAAATGAAGACATTGTTAGAAAGTGCTCTGTTAAGGAATCAATAATAAGACAAAATCCAAAACCATATTTAAATAGACAGCACACCAAGTTAAACTTAATAGACTTTACATTACAGAGGATGTATAAGGCTATCTTAGATTCTTATTTTCTTATATCTTATTTTCCCCAAATATTAAGTAGGGTTTGGCCAACACAGACACAATCCAAGAGAAAGCCCAGAATAAGAATAATCCTTAATATTATTAGTACCAAAAATTTATAAGTGATAAAACATGAAAACTTACACACTTGATAAAGACAAATGATTTATTACAAAGAAAATGAATATTTGCAAACATTAAAACATGCATAAATGAAGTGGCAATAAAATCAACTGAGAAAAATAAAGGCAGTCCAAATACCAAAATCAAAGCATAAAAATAAAAAATCCACAAAGAACTCACAAAAAAAGGTTCTGAAACAGTTCTCTATGTCAATTTACAGAGGCAGAACCTTTACCTAGAATATATAGGCCGGGGATGATCCTAAAGTTGAAGTGTCATGGAAGCCCACTTACAAAACTCCACATACAGGGGACAGGGCACATAAATAAATACATTAAAACAATAAAGAACTTAAAACGTATATAATCTATATGTATAAAATCAATGTGAGTATGTATGTATGTATGTTCCAGCATCACTTCCGAATCGATGGAGCGATTTTCATAAAACTTGGTACACATGTTTCTCTGGTTGACTAAAAATACATTAGGGTGAAATCAGCCCTAACCCACCCCCTTCTGGGTAGGGTGAGGGGTGATCTTGCAGTCATATGCATGTTATCATTCAGTTGACACTCAGAACGACCACCAGAGGGCAAACTGGAGGTGACTGCCAGCATTCTTTATGTTTGAGGACCACCGCGCCCCTGTGGCTTTTGAAATTAAATAGAGTTGGCCTATTCCAAGCCCCAACTGGATGATAACATACATACAAGACCGCAAGACAAGTACATTAGTGAGTTGTCATTGTTTGTTAATTTATTTATTTATAAGTTGTGTTATTTTTAAATTATACTTTTCTCAAACAATTAAAAAAAATACTTTATTTTCCTCCTGGGCAACGCTGGGTATTTCAGCTAGTAAACAATAAATTAATAAAATAGTTTTCAAAACACAAAGACCAAATCATAATTAATAGCATAAAACACAAAATAATATTTAATGACAAATAAAAATAACAGCTCAAATAGAAATATTCTCGAACCAGGGATAAAATCCTGGTTATTCCAAAATATATGTGAACTGTGAGTGTGGTAGTGAAGATAATATCATGTTGACCAATCGGCAGTCAAATGAGCAGACTCGCAATCTTAAGTGCAGGCCAGAACTATTACATATATGTAAGCGCAGAAGGTCATAGGCATGTTTGTGCAGTTACGAAGAAAGTGCTTGATGCTATATGCTGCAAGCATTTAATTTTTTAAACAAGTGGGAGTATAATTATCTCATGCAAATATTGCTTGTGTAATTGGAGAACACTAGTTAAATAAAGGAGAATGGTTAAATGAACAAGTTTATATTTGTCCATTCAGCTTGGGCCAGCTTTTCGTTTTTCATTCTTAGCCTATAGTGTGGCACGGATAAGTTATTTGCAATGTAAGACAATAATGAGGAGGTAAGGACTACTTGTTGCATAAGAGGGGGTTGAAAGAGTTTTATTACATTTAAATATCTAAAGCTTGATATATTTATTGTGCAAAAAATTTTGATATCTGTGCTGTACTCTTCTTTTCTCTTCCTGGCAGAAAAAGTAATTTAAACCACATTCAGTGTGCTGAAATTTATTGAGCTTATTCTGACAGTGTTCTAGAAGTGTGAATTGGCAAAAATTAAAACTAATAAATTTTATTTAATGAGACAAATTTTGAGCAGATGCAAAAGGCCTTGTATACATTGGATACATTTTTAGATTGTGAGAAATTTCACAAGAATTTTTAAGGTTTAATAAAAAGCTAATTTAGAAGCAGAATATAAGAGCAAACAAATAATGTAATAAACAAAATACAAAACAACGTAATGGTAAAAAGAAGAGGTGAACTAAATTAAGAAAGGAATGGGGAAATAAAATATGCATATAAGAAAGTAAGAAACATAATTATTTTTTTTTCTTACAAGTCAGTAACATGCTATACTATAGCAAATTTTGAGAATAGAACTTTAGTGCAACTGTGATGAGAGCAGGCAATTTAACCCAAGCTGGTTCATGTTATTGTCCAAAATAACCAAGTCAAGATCTGAATAACTCTAAAGCCCTTTTTCCCTACACACTACTTGGTAAGGTATTTTATGTATCTCTGGTTCTTTGTGTGACAAATCTTACAACATTTGTTCAAAATGTGCACTTAACAAGTTTTGCTGTGCCCCTATGTTCTTGCTGGAGAATTCATTTTAAAGTAACAGATATGGTCCAATATACTAATTCTTTTCATGATTGTAAACACTGTCACCTCTTAATCTCCTCTTACTTAGACTGTAAAAGTTCAGCTCCTTCATACCTCTTAGTTCCAGCCTAGTATCTCTTGTCTGGGCTCTCTCTAGTGCTGCTATATCTTTTTTGTAATATGGAACCCAAAACTGAACTCAATTCTCCAGGGACCGCATGTAAAAACAGTGCATATGCACAAAAATGTTATGTGCGAATGTTTACACGCTCAAATCACGATGTGTAAAACCTAAACTTGGCATAAAGCCATGCACATTTTCACGCCAGCTAAATGCTTGGCATGCAAAAGTTCTCCGCTCGGTTTTGCAAACTGGTGGCACCCAGTGGCAAAGCAGTGCTTTTGTTCAAGTGTGGTTTCCCTTTCTTTTTTAGATCCACAACACTGATGCGGATTTATCAAATACACTGAAATTAACCGCATATTGTTTATTAGTTAAAGGCATCTGATTATAATTAACCTGTAACAATATACTGGTCCATGGAATGGCCAAACTATTCCAAATACCATAGCTGCTTTATCATTGCTCCTCTCAATGCACCACTGAGAGAATCCCACTATATCTGAGTGTGGAATCACAGCTCTACAGCAGCTTATCGGAAAGAAAATTATCAGTATACAGCATCAAGCACACGCTGCCTCAGCCATGCGCTATTTGAACTGCTCTCAAATGACAAATGCTTCAGAGTCTTTCCTGTACGGACCTCACAGTTCAGAAACAGTTTCATCCCGAGAACTATAAACACACTCAATCAGTCCATCTAGTGTTCTTTGTAGAACCGTTTGTACTTGTAAGTACAATTACCTCACTGTAAAATTGCGATAGTTATAATATTGCACAACCTGAGCCACTTCATAAAATGCGTATTTACATATGATGACGATATCATTTTTAAGATGAAATGCAGCAAAATATGTTTATTACATTGTACAGATAAAATGTTAACATCATTTAAATAATCTATATCTATACTAATAAAAGGCAAAGCCCTCACTCACTCATCACTAATTCTCAAACTTCCCGTGTAGGTAGAAGGCTGAAATTTGGCAGGTTTATTCCTTACAGCTTACTTACAAACGTTAAGCAGGTTTCATTTCGAAATTCTACACGTAACGGTCATAATGGTCATAACGGTCGATAACGTCCGCCATGTTGAACTTTCTTATTTATGGCCCCATCTTCACGAAATTTGGTAGGCGGCTTCCTAGCACTAACCGAAACCGATGTATGTACTTATTTTGATGGTATGGCGCCACTGTCAGCCGCCATATTGAACTTTCCAACGTCACTAATTTTCCAACTTCCCGTGTAGGTAGAAGGCTGACCCCATCTTCACGACATTTGGTAGGTGGCTTCCCTGCGCTAACCAAAACTGATGTACATATTTATTTCGGTGGTATGACGCCACTGTCGGCCGCCATATTGAACTTTCCAACGTCACTAATTCTCCACCTTCCCGTGTAGGTAGAAGGCTGAAATTTGGCAGGCTCATTCCTTACAGCTTACTTACAAAAGTTAAGCAGGTTTCATTTCGAAATTCTACGCGTAACGGTCAACAACGTCCGCCATTTTGAACTTTCTTATTCATGGCCCCATCTTCACTAAATTTGGTAGGCGGCTTCCCTGCGCTAACCAAAACCAATATATGTACTTATTTCGGTGGTATGACGCCACTGTCAGCCTCCATATTGAACTTTCCAACGTCACTAATTCTCCAACTTCCCGTGTAGGTAGAAGGCTGCAATTTGGCAGGCTCATTCCTTACAGCTTACTTACAATAGTTAAGCAGGTTTCATTTCGAAATTCTACGCGTAACGGTCATAACGGTCAACAACATCCGCCATGTTGAACTTTCTTATTCATGGCCCCATCTTCACGAAATTTGGTAGGCGGCTTCCCTGCACTAACCGAAACCAATGTACGTACTTATTTCGGTGGTATCACGCCACTGCCGGCCGCCATATTGAACTTTTCAACGGTTTTTGTTACTTGTGGGCCCATCTTCAAGAAATTTGATACGCAGGTTCCCAACGCTAACTGAATCCTACTTACTTACATATATACGTCCATAACCTGCAGCTCGGTCACCGTGTGAGGCGGTGTTGGGTCCCCCATCCCAACGCCTCCCACGTTGTTGGCTGCCTGCCTATATAAGGCCGTCCGTCGTTCCAGTCTCTACATTCCCTTTCTTGCTTCACAACGGAATTCACATCTCCCTGCTGATAACTACAGCCTTTTTATTTAATCCACAGCTTCTCCACTGTTTTATTGTTCATTTATTACGATTATAGTTATTGTGTAGGTATTTTAGACTTACTTTACATTGTTCAGGTACCCATTTCCTTTATCATTCCAACCGTAACCCCATTAACATGTCTATCGAGGTGATCACCATTGATCAAAGAACTGTCACTTACCGTGTGGTTTCCATGCCCGGAGATGGCACCTGCCTTTTCCATTCTCTATGTTACATATTGCATGGCCATATCAGACTCACTCTTGATATCCGGAGGAACATTGTGTCTTATGTATTGAATGACTGGGAAAGGTTCAAGGTGTGGACTGATGACGGTACAGGAGATAGTTATACTACACACGAGCACTATAAGAGTGAAATTCTTAAGCCCTTCACCTATGGTTCTGCATGTGAGTTGATGGCTGCTGCTCAATTGTTCGGTTGTCGCTTTCAAGTGTACCGAAATGGCCAAATATTTTACACCTTTCGACAACCGCCAATGCCTCTTAAACATCTTAGATTCACAGGTGACAATTTCAATAGTGGACACTTCGATGTTTATGAATGTTTAAACTCACAACAGCTGAAAGTGAAGTTATCGATGAAACCGGTTGTGTGCTTACAACGCTTGACTTGTTTCAACACAAGTCCTGCAAATACTGTCGTAATTGAAACAAACCATGCAACTCAAACCGATTATGACAGCAGCAATCCAAGCTGTGAGATTTGAGACAAGATTACTTTTCACATTGCCAACTGTACGTTGCATGCTCAGTAAGCTCAGCACACAGCTTGGTCATATTACAACCGGAGGGCCGAACTGATAATGTGGTATACAAAGAGATCCTTGACAAATTATTGGTATATTTTCCCTCAGTTTAAAAAGGTACTTTTCTTCTTCATAAAAATTTTAAGGCAATACTTCGCCGCTGCGAAGCGCGGGTATTTTGCTAGTTTGCAATAATTAAACATGAGGACACGGTGTCGCAGCGCTAGCTAGTTTAGGGATTGTTCCTGCCTCGCGCTGTATTCTTGCTAGGGCTGGAATGACACTGGAAGGATAGATGAATAGAATAATTAAACATGTACTACGAAGATATTTCAGTGTTCCTTAAAGGTTTTGAAGAATCGGCGTTCTAAGCTTGCAGATGGCTTAACATCTATTACAGAGCTGATTGAGTGGCGATTGGTTACTTGGAGAATTAAACGATTTAAAGATGAAGTTTATGATGTTTTTACTTTATTGACAAAATAAACTATGTGATTAAAGTGGAAATTTCAAGATTAAAGTTGACATTTCGAGCTTTTTTCTCACTGTGTCCCTATTTTTTTTTCTTTTCTCTGTACCCTAATAAGCTTTCATATGACACTCTGACGGTGGGCTTTGCCCCTCACCTTTTAACGGCAACTTTGATATCTGACAACTTCTTTTTTATTTCGGGCATTGTGCGACTTTGTGAACTTGAGCTTTCGAGTTTCTCTGACACTCAATGTCACTCGATCAACTTCCTTTTGTTGTTTATACCACTGTTTAAACCAACAAATAGTATGTTTTTCCTTACCTCCACTTGGTATTTGCTGAAATTTTTCTATTTTCCCTCGTGCTTTTGCTATTGCCTTTTCACAGAACGCTGAGCTTAAGGGCTATTTATATTAATTTGCATATTCAAAGAGGTATAATTCTGGGAGGAGTTGGGGTGGG
This sequence comes from Polypterus senegalus, assembly GCF_016835505.1. Lineage (NCBI taxonomy): Eukaryota > Metazoa > Chordata > Cladistia > Polypteriformes > Polypteridae > Polypterus > Polypterus senegalus. The sequence continues at coordinate 53,695,042 of NC_053158.1, forward strand.
GCAGCAGGCACGTGCATGTGCGTTACTTTTCACGCTGACCGGGATGTATTGAGTGGAAGAATGTGGAAGTTGGCGTTCGCACAGATTTATGCATCTGGATTTTTTTGTGTGTACGCACATTTCCACTTTTGCCCGTACGCTATGTTTTAGTGTGAATTCTACTGTTTCTATTGTTATGCAAGATGCCCTAGATGAGGCCGCACCAGTGCATTATATAACTTAAGCATAATTTTCCATGACTTATACTCTACACATGATGATATATAAGCTATTTGTACTTTTGATCTTGTGTCTAAAATCTTTTTGTAGGTAGTGATGAATACATCAAGACTCTAAGATCCCTCTCATAAGGGGTACTTTCACGCTTTAGATCTATAATATAAAGCCATTTGAACATTCAGAATGTAAAGATCTAAGATTACCAAGACGAAAATTACCAGAATAACAACACATTTGTTCTAGACTCCTATTTTGTGGGGTTAGTAATATTCTAGAACTTTCTAAATATTGGAAACTAGTCAGCATTCTACTTTTTATACAGAAAAGGAGATTGTTCCCACCCTGGAAATGATCTTTTATTGAATGTAGATTAATGTAAAAAATGTTCATTTATAATTATACTGTGTTTCGAGCATTTTGTAAATTAAATTACAGCATGTCTTATCCAGCCTGCTTTACCTGATATACTTCAGAGGATGGAGCAAGTGAACATTGTTAAGTCAGTTACAGTTAATTTTAGGTATGCACAATTGCACAGCAGGTCAGAACTAGCTAAAAAAGCAATATGTGGTCTTCTGAACTGAAATATTAACCACAGGTTGTGGTCTGCAAAGACAAAAACACATTAGGCCAACGTACTGCCATAAAAAGAGAGGCAAAAGTTGTTTTAATAAAGTAAACAATGGATAAGACATTAAGCGAGAGACAGGCTAAATGTGCAACTGGGAAGTTATCAACATTATTATCAAAACCCTAAATTGAAGTCCAAACAATTGTAGCACAACATTTGTTAACCAGGAAGGCTGCTACACAATAAAAACATGTCATACTATTTGTTTTGTTTTTCTTCACAAACTCAGATAAACAGGAAGTATGTGCCATGAGCGTTATAACTACAACCCTGTGATTTCATAGGTGCTAACTACTGGGGTAATTTCCATAACAATGAGGCAACAACTGCTCCACAAAATGGTGGCAACCCAGGATAAATAAAATGGAGTCATGGAAAACATGGAAAAATACATCAACTTGTAAATAACACTTTCTGGATACACACTAAGGTCATATCCAAAATCCCTGGGTTACAAACCCTAACTGTGCATAAATATTTTCATGAAACACCTGAGAGAAAACACAAAAATTTAATTAAACAAGAAAGTAATAGCCATAGGTTATGGCCTAGCCAGGATTGGTTCAAGGGATCAAGACCAGCACATGAGAAGAGAGTTGGCCCATAATCTATGACACACCATTGATCCAAGAAGTACAATAAGAAAAGAAGACCAGCATATGTATTGAGCTCTTTATTACCTCTGGGCCTCTCTTCCTATCAGTTCCATTCAGAGACTATGCGAGATCTAAGACCAATTAACTTATTAGCACAATGCAAGACTTACAATCCACCTGACCCACTAGGTACACTGTGTATCAAGACTTCTAGCAAGAAGAGTTGCTATCCATCCAGCATGTACTGTTATGAGCTGACACATTCAGTTTCGATTTGATTGTGCTTTAGGCATAAGAACCTCAGTTTAGAAAATGTTACAGTGAGTAAACATTAGAAACTGTTCCTCGGCTCTGCCTTGAGCTCTCTCACCAGTAAACTGCCTGTGGTCTTAAGATAAGAAAAGGGGTAACCACAGACACTGTCAATAGTGGTTCAACCTGACAGTGATCACAAATAAAGCTGCATATTAGAGCTTCATCTCCAGGACAGATGAGTAAGTGTGATGTAATAAAGCAGGAGCCAAAAGTTTCATAGAAAATCTTAAGGCAAAAATAGTGTCACCATCTGATCCTTCCATGACAAAACAATTGATTTGCCAGTATTCAGAAAAAGTGTTGGTGTTATAGCAAAGGAGATACCAAGTTATCTCAAACCTTAGATTATATCTCTGTTGATTAAGGAACACATTTTCCTAGATATTTAAAAGTAGAAAACCGTGGTTAACATGCCTTCAAAGGCCATTGTTTAGTAAAGAAGGAAATGATTACATTAAATTAATATTATTCACCTGTTTATTTTCTGAATCAACTTACTCCAATGCGTGTTTGCAGGGGTCTGGCCTATCTTGGAAGCATCAGAAGGCAAAAACAAACCCATTGGATTGACAAAAATCAACATGTGTGCCAGTTCACTGCACAGCACACGCTACTCACACACAAACACACTCTGCAAACACAAATTTACCAGGGTCCCAAACATGAAAAACCCACTACAAAATGGAGAAAAAAACATGAAAACTCCACATATTATCTAAAATACCTGGCAGATACTCTTCAAGATGAAATACATTTTGATTGTAAGTGGATACCAATTTTGTGTATATTAGTATTTATTATATTTATGGACAGTGTACATTATTTCTATGCTTTATTTTAGAAGGCAGTTAGAGCTTTAAGAAGCTTGCATAGAAACAGATATTTAGTATGTGCTGATTTTTCAGAAGCTATTGTAGACATTATCAATATCAAGGAAGCTCATGTCAAAGAGAAGTGTAAGAATGAAAACAAAGGAAGATGGAATTATTTATGAATACTGTTGTGCCGTCCGTGTGGTGTGGGTAAAAAAACTGGTTCACGACAAAGATATCTGTCAGGAAGCCTTTAATAACTAACTAAACAATATCTAGAATTATTCAGCAATACATTTGGATTGAATTTAATGAAATAGATGCTACTTAACAGGTCGTTGCTCTAGCTTAGAGTACAGAGATCTTTTAGCATGTGTCCATACACTAAGCCTGCGAGCAAACAACAACAAACAACTTGTTGCTTTTACTGTGCATGACAACCAAGACAACTCACCACGTGTTAACATCACCCTGAACTTTAGAGCAGTTTAAACAACAGCCCTGAACTTTTTTCTTGTCACTACAATACCTTAAGATTGGTAAAGCCTGTCTAAAATAGCACATCTAGAAAATATGTTCCCTCTTCTGTAATTTTAACTTCACAGCCTTTGACTTTTATTTATTTCTGAGCCTGGCTACCACCTTTTCCTGGTGTTAAAATACTCTGATCAACATCTCTTAGAAATTCATACCTTAATCCTGATTGATGAGGTGTAACAATAGTTTTTTTCACTAATTTATACATCAACAAAAGCAGAGCAGTTTTAAGAAAACAGAACCAGAGGGCATTGTAGTCCGGTGGTAACACCACTTTATTCTGCATCAACTAACTTTGAAATAGACTCTTGGAATTTCCAACAAGAGAGCCACATCTTGTGGAATGTATCAATATCTGCCTACTGCCAGAGATCATTGAACAGAGAACAAAAAGCATTTAGCTGAGAGAAAAGGTGTCATTGGAGAGAAGAAACAGATGAGAGGCAGTGCCAGCAAGAAGAAAACAGGGCAAGATGCCTTACAGTTAGATAGGATATGCAACACTTGTCTAGGAATGTTTATATTTCTACTTTTGTGTGTAATGTGTGTTTGTTTGTGTTTCTCTCTAATTATTACTTATCCTTTATTAGATGAAATAAAGCCTTTATTAAATTGAATATTATGTGGTCTAGCAAAATGTTTTTCACATCCTACATGAGCTGACACCAATACAATAAATTAATTTGGAAACTTTTGTTCTCTTTCTCTTTTCTATGTAAAAAATACGCCATAAATGATCTTTCAGAAAAATAGAACCAAACACACAGTATATTGTATGTCTTATAAACAAAGCATTTACAAATATGTGTGCTACAATGTATAAAAGGAAGTGTATTTTTGATTATATTTTAAATATCTTAAAAATATCTTTGAAGTAAGCACATTTTACATTACATTGCAAGATATGTCCACATATTTTTCAGGTACTAGGAGGCTTCGCTTGCTAACCCACTTCATGTATCTGCCACTCGCGTATGTGGATTTCACTTTCCCCAAACAACAAGTCTTTTAATTCTTGCAGATACTCCTCTTCATTGGGAAGAAACACTACTTTTCCCTGATGGCAACACAAATTAAACGAACTACAAGTCTCCAACTTAAACTTTAAAGCCGAACAATATCTACATACAGCTGTCATATCACCTTGTCCATATATTCGATCGCTTTTCAGTTTTCTGTTATTTCACCGAGTAATAATTTCCATTTGTTAGCGCTAATGCGATCTTTACTATCAGTTTTTTGAGACTTTCAAATTTTAGTACTTTCATAATCTATAGCCTGGTCTGCATGTGTATCGTACCATAGTTTTTGAACCTCTTTACGACATTCTACTTTGTCTTCTACTCTTTGTCTTTTATTTCCGACCCCGTTTGGAGCTGAGAGCGCAAGAACTGTGTCTGACAATAGCATTCACACAGATGAAAAGTGAGTGGACCATTGTAAATGTTTGAGAGGAGGGGGGAACTTGGCAAAAATCTTGTCTCGTGGGAACTGAAATTATCTCTGAGAAAGTCTTGTCTCAGGATTTCCTTTTATAATAGAGAGATATTATAATATATTTAATTTCTATACAGTACAACGTAGGCCAAAACATAGGCATCAGGACTTCTATACGTTTTTCATTTTCCAACATTTACTCTTTTGATTTTAAAAGACAGATTTAGCAAATGCAATTCACTGCATGCTGTCTCTCGTTTTAAATGATCATCTGTTAATCATCTGATTGGAAATTTTTCACACTCACTCATCTGAAACTTATCTCCCTTCAGCCCTTGATTTTTTCCATCAGACAGTAATGCCTTTGTTGTTTTCAGGAATAATTTTTGACTTTACATCTGTCTCTGACTCAATTAACCATTCCAGTTCACCCTTTAATCTTAATTCTTTGTGCATCTTCAGAATAATAAAATGCAGGTTTTTGTCTTACCTTTCTGGCAAATTAGGAATTAGCGGAATAAAACATCATTGTAGGAAAATGTTTTCTTCTCCCTTTGTTTATGCCAAGATTTCATACATATTCCCTTATGTTTTAAACGAGACAAAAAGATTAAAGTTGGATAACAACATGAACTGTACTCTGTGCCCAGAATAAAATACAGTATGTTCTTATTCACAATACATTTTCAATCAAAGATAATTGAAATGATTAAAAAGCACAAGCAATTTTCTTTAGCAGTGCTCAATCAGATAAAATATTAGTTTCATCTTTTCCAGATTCAGACTGACAAGCATTAAAAAGCAAAACACATGGCTGCTTTCAATCTTTCAATCATGATGTGGTATGGAACATCAAAGAAGTGAAGGTAGGTAATGTAGGGACCTTATAGATGTTTATGAGTAAGATAGCCAAACAGTTCACTACCAAAATACACATTTAGTATTGTGCTTAATGTAGGAAACAATTTAAGGCACAGACACTGTTCTGTGATGTTCTGGATAATTTTGTATTCCGTCTCCTCCTCATTTATACAGTATTTAATTTATGAAAGTCATTCGGAGATCTATACATTGACAAAATGTTAGTATCTTTTGGTCAACTCTGTGGTAAATGTGGAATTCTCACAACATATTTATTTTTCAATTTACAAGTCCAAATCTAATGTCTATAATTCTTCATCGATGTCCACTCTTGAAAATGTTTTTATTAGTAGTACTACTGAACTATATGAGCTAATGTTTTGATGCTCAGTACTAAAAAATCACAGGCAATACTGGGAGGGAGACATCACTATTGATATTTTAGGCAAGAGGAGAAATTCAATTATTCATAGCATTCATACAGTACTTCAGTAAATTCATTTAAACATTGTATATCACATGCACACAATATTGTCTTCTGTACACAAAACAATACTACTACAATCAGTACTACTGCTATTGAAATCTGTGTTGTATTTTTATGGATCATTGTTTGCTAGGTCACATCAATATTAATTTTGAATTCCATGTATTTTAATGTGGCAGGAAAACCTATGTAGCCATGAGAAGAACATGGAAATGCTACTGAGTAAAGGATTCAAACCTGTCATGCTGGATCCTGGAGGTAGCAGAGCTAACCACTACATCAGCTTGCTGTCCTTGATCTGCCATGCTATCCAGAAATTCTTCAACCAATGCAATTTGATAATGGGATAATCTCTAACTAGGATGCAGATCTGTGAGACCTTCAGTTGGATTAAAGGTATCTCAGAATGAATGTATTTATTGGTGTAAAGGCCAGCCTTCACACAGACAGGCTTAGGACACAGTTATTACAGCACACATGATTTATTTTTCTTTTTCCCTTGTGGGAAACGCCTTCCCCGTTCCCCACAAGTACAGCAACACAGTCCCAAACACATGCACAATAACTAAACACAATTCTTTTCCTTTTTCCTTTTTCTTCTCTTTCTCTGTCTCCTTCACTTTCCACCGGCAAGCATCATCCTCCTCCTCTGGTTCCCGGAGTAGTGACTGCTGGCTCCTTTTATAACTCACGGAAGAACTGCTCTGTAGGGCTCAGCAGAAGCTACAGCACCCCCTGGAGGCACCCATGGATCCCAACAAGGCTGCACCAAACTCCAACTCCCAAAAATCCCTGTGGGAGTCCAAGGCACCGCTTCAACCCAGGGAGGCTGCCATTTAGTGCTCCGGGGCAGGTAACACTCTGGATAGGCTGCCTCCCCCGCTCTTCCCAGGGTGGAGGCGTCCTGGCCAGGCAAGGCCCCTGGCCATCCACCACATTGGTTATATTTAATTGAACTCTAATTTAAAAAATGTAATCATAATTTTTTTGTTTAATTTCTCTCTCATGTTCTCTTTATTATTGTTGATTTCTGCCTCATTTTATAACCTTCAAAATTTAAAACATACAGTTTACGAGAAATACACACACACACGCACGCACACACTGTGTGTCTCTTAGTCTGAAAATATATGTGTGAATGCTTGGAGTGATTGTTTGATTTACATCCAAATGAACTGAACAGGAAGTAAAAAGTTTTCCCACTGGATGAAATAACATAAATTTTTGCCAAGTAAAGCAAGGTGGGTTTACATTTTATGTATGTTCAACTGCACACAGCTCCAAACTAATAACTTGCCTTCTGCAATTTTTTTTTTTAAATAGTTAATAGAGTTCACAGTTCTGAACTATTGCCCGAGTATATCCAACTTACAACTAAGCCATTATGTTTAGTATTGAGATAAAGAATACAATAATAAGTGGGAACTTTCACAAAACAAAGGGCTTCCTATAGCTAGTGTGGATAATCTCTCAGAAAATCCTGTGTGTTTTGGCAAATTGCACCAGATGAATCTATTAGGCATCTACTTTCATTATTGAATTTCCTCTGCCCATCACAGAAGCTGCCTTATCACACAGCCTATTTTCAACAGTGGGTTCTTTCCTAAGATTTCAAGGTTTGGCCTGCTGAGCTCTGAAAACAGGTGCTCCTTCTGTTTTCAAGCAGCAAAGGTCCCTGAGTAGAAGCCTGGGAAAGGGCAATGACCACCACAGTTCTACCTGAATAAGCAGCTAACAGAAAACTTTTGATTTCTTGGATCCAAATACATTAGCACACAATTCAGAAAGAATAGCATCTTATTGTGTGTATTTTACAATATAACTGTTCTATTACTGATATATGGAGTATATAAAGAGCAATACAATATATAGAATTTCAGACGTCATCATGCATTTTTCACTTTTTGTCGATATAACAGTCTTAACTGTGACTGCCAATGAGATCAAAAAAATATAGTTTTCATAATAGAAAATAAGTCTCTTGAGGTTCTCACACTTTACAATAGTCTATGTTTTACAGTAAGCTGTACAAACACTAAAAATGTTTCATTTCTCATTGACAATAATGAAGTGTTCGTAATTAATCAGTTATTGCATATTGTGCTTTTTGACTTCATCATTATATTCCTAACAGTTGAAATGTGCAAAGTATTTTAATGAACATACTAAATAACTGATTTCATTAATGCCATTAGCTTTCAAAAATCTAAAATGATTATAAGGTTTATGGTTGCAATTATTGCTAAGTATGGTTTCTTTATTATGCCTGGTGGAGGAAATGTACAGGTCATTGATTTTTAGGTGGATTTTGTATTCTTTTTTGATTTTTTTGACCAATAAAATTAGCCAGTCAAAAAGCTTCAAATAACAAAGTAATGCAACTGTGAAAAAAATCCCATTTCAAATAGTGATACTTTAAGCAAAATGACACCTTTTATTGGCTAACTAGAAAGAATTCAGTATACAGGCTTTCGAGGCAATGCAGGCCCCTTCTTCAGATGCATAATGGCTAACAGTACAACACCCTAGTACTCCATTCTAAATACTAAATATATGTAAACCTATCCCCAACATATGTTGTGAATTTTTAACTTTATTAATTCTTTACTCATTTTTGAAAAGGCTTCTTGTTAAGAATTGCACATGTATTATATTTTATTTACTGCAGAATTAATTTCTAGTATTATTTTTTTGTTTCAGCTTCATCTACATAAAGTTGTAACCATTTTTTTCGTAATACCATTTTGTTTGTTAAGATCACTATCATTTTGTGGTACTTCGAATCACTATGGAAGTCACATCTGTTTCCTTGTCTTTCAATTTACTTGTGCATTTCAATTTGATTTACTTGGTTTAAGAAACATTTTTTTTAAGTATTTTGACTAAGAGTTTTGGGTTTTGTCTTGGGCTTGATATCTAGATGTTTTGACTTCTGGTTAGCGAACATGACTTTGGTTATGTTTCATATTCTGGTTCCCAATTAAATTACACAGATATTTTCAGTAGCAGAACAACATGAAATCTGAGCCACAAAAACAAAATTAACAAAAACAAACCCCAGCCCTCTCCTACTTCACCCCATCCTATACTACCCAACCAGTGCTCTGGAGTTCCAGCTAAAGAAAACTAAGAACAAAACAGAGACTGAGAACGGAGACAAGTGCTAAGGGAGGAAAAAGGAGGCTAATAATAATTATAGAGTAAAAGTTTGGATATATATGATTTTAGTGTATTAGCTGCCACAACTCACATATTGAATGATTTAGAAGAAGTATTATTAACTCCAGCAGTGGAAATTTCAAATTAAATTAAATTAAAAAAATAAAACAACCCAATGTTGAATAGTTAAGAGTCATCAGTTCTAGGGATTTACCTCTAGAAGCAACCATACTTTTAGCAGCTACCATACCCAGTGAGAAGACTCTTTTTTGATAACAATTAAAAGAAACAGAAGAAGATTTTTTATAAAAATAGGCAGTGTAGCATATGTGTTACATTTTGTATTAACTCTTTCAGGGCTGATGTTGACTTTTGTCAAAATTCAGGGGTAGAGGACGGTAATCGTCTGTAAACTGTGACAAAACTCGCCCTTATGTTTTAGTTTGACTCTCTTTGGTTGACGGAAAGCTATGTAGCTTTGTTGATTTGACCTCAGTTCCCTGCGTGTGAATGAGTAGTGACGAATAAACAGCCTCTAAAATGGCGTTGACATCTGACGAGACTAAAACAAATGTGCAAAGCAAAATACTCCATGGACATTTTACATATGATCACTGAAGCGAACTCTGACTTTTCGGACTCTGAGTTTGATGCAAGTGTTTTGGAGATGGATATCAAAAATGAAAGTGAGGTACCGGCATCAGCCTATCGGTCCCCAGCTGATCGTGGTGCTGAACACGTTTGAGTAGCTGATACGCCTACAGCAGTGTTTGCATAGGAGGACCACCACTTATACAAACCATATTGTGTCACACTGCCACTGCCACCGCCACCCACCTGCTGTGCAAAGACAATTAGGTAGCCAGCCTGCCGTGCATTCCTGCTGGCCATCGAGCCATCCCTGCACAGCCACTGCTGCCAGAGATGCCAAACAGCTGCCAACAGCAGCCAACAGCAACCACAGCACATAGCAACAGACGTTTTATGTTGATTTATGTGTGAAACCAGTGCATTGGATGCCTTTCAGAAAACTGAGTTTTCAGAAAAAATATTCAGCCCTCAAAGAGTTAAGAAGATAAGAGGTTAAGAAGCCATCACTGCTTGTTGTGTGTAAGACTTGGAGGAAGTTACTTCCCTGTGGGGCAACCTCTACAAATATGTTAGGAACACAGGAATACTCATGTGAAATACTTTGTGAGTACAATATGTACAGAACAATAATAGAGAGCAAGATATTGTAATTATATACAGTATCTACTGGGATGCAACAGACAGGCATCCCATCCAGGACTGAATTCTGGCTTTTGTTCAGCATCTCCACAACCCTCAGCTGATGTAAGTGAGTTAGGAAAATGCACAGCTAAATGAAGTTAATTGATTAAGAGTCCAGATATACATTATATTTTAATAGCAGCTGAGTTTAACAAGAGAGGGTATTATTCTACTAGGTTCTGGCAATGTTTTTTGTGCTGAATCATTTTCTATAATTCTACATTATCTTATTCAAAGAATTTCAAGTAGCTTATCTGATGTAGGATTGTCAAGGCACTGGAGTAGACAATATCATTTAGCGGAATTTTAAAAATGCTTTAAAATGACAAGTAAATAGGATTATTAAGCTTTTTTCTAACTGATAAGAGGAAAAAAAAAAGTTCAGAGTTACAGGAAAATTTCAGCTAGGTAAGCCTTCTGTATGGAAACTGGAGGGCAAAGGCATTTTTCCCTAAATACACTCTTAATTATTAAAAATTGCCCACCAAGCAAATGCTGTTTAAATGAGCATCCTCATTTAGAACAATATGTTGACAAAAGAAAAGCTTGTTTTCGATCATATTTCATGAATAGGAAGCTTTGGATAAGCACATGCCTTTGGCGCTGGCATTCCTGAGCCAAAGTCAGACTCCTTTTACATTGGGAAGGAGGAATTCTGAACTAAGGGAGCGCACTGTTAAGATCTCAGTAATTTTTTTGGCTTGTTTTATAGTTCTTGGTGGCCTGCTTTAATATTGAATTTTTAATATGGAAAGGAAGTTTTTAGAAGATAATACAAATGTCTATGGCAGTGGTTCCCAAACTTGGTCCTGTCCACCCTCTGGGGCTGCAGGTTTTTATTTCAACCAACTTCTGTTTTTAATTGAACTCGTAGTCTAATTAAGTGAGGTGTTATTCCCCAGTTTCTGTGTTTTGGAATCAAGTGTGTTAATACATTTTAATAAAAAATTAGACAGTTACATGTGGATAATGTCAGTCAGTCATTATCCAACCCGCTATATCCTAACACAGGGTCACGGGGGTGTTCTGGCGCCAATCCCAGCCAGCACAGGGAGCAAGACAGGAACAAATCCCAAGCAGGGCACCAGCTCACGGCAGGGCACACACATGGGACAATTTTGGATCGCCAATGCACCTAACCTGCATTGCATCTTTGGACTGTGGGAGGAAACCAGAGCACCCAGAGGAAACCCACGCAGACACGGGGAGAACATGAAAACTCCACGCAGGGAGGACCCGGGAAGCAAACCCGGGTCTCCTTACTGCGAGGCAGCAGCGCTTCCACTGCTCCACCATGCCGATAATGTATTATTTTTTTTTACTTTTTATTTACCTATAATTTGATTTCCATTTTGTCTTTCTATTATTGACTAATCAGTGGGTCTGACGCTGGAGCAGCTGCAACCTTTCATCATTTAGTGTTTTTCATTAATGTGTCTGCTTTGTTTGTTTTTAATTGTCCTTAGAATACAAGGAAGGAAGCAGATTACACAGAATTAGAGAAAAATAATAAGAAAACAACAAAAAAATTAATAATTTAAAGCTATAGCAAAAAACAGACATATTTCTAAATGTCTTATAATGCAAAAATGACACAGCTCTGTTTTTCTGAATGCAGATTAAGGGAAGAGAAAAGATACGTTCACTAAATAAGATCAACAACAACAACAACATTTATTTATATAGCACATTTTCATACAAACAGTAGCTCAAAGTGCTTTACATATTAAAGAATAGAAAAATGAAAGACACAATTATAAAACAAAATAAATCAACATTAACATCGAATAAGAGTAAGGTTCAATGGCCAGGGGACAGAAAAACAAAAAACTCCAGACGGCTGGAGAAAAATAAAATCTGTAGGATTCCAGACCATGAGACCGCCCAGTCCCCTCTGGGCATTCTACCTAACATAAATGAAACAGTCCTCTTTGGATTTAGGATTCTCACGGAAGGGCTTGATGATGATGATGGTCACGTAGACTTCTGCCTTTTAATCCGTCCATCATTGTTAGAGCATCATGAAGCTTTGAGTAGGTGGTGGTGGCGCAGGCACCAAACCGGAAAAAGAAACAGAAAAGAGAGTAGGGGTCAGTACCGATTTTAGAGCCACCATGAGTAGTTATTTTGAGGAGATTGAACATATAGAGTATCAGGATTAAGTTAAATTACGATTAAAATGAAGTTATAAAAAGGCCATGTTAAAGTAATGTGTTTTCAGCAGTGTTTTAAACTGCTCTACTGTATCAGCCTGGCAAATTTCTATTGGCAGGCTATTCCAGATTTTAGGTGCATAGCAGCAGAAGGCCGCCTCACCACTTCTTTTAAGTTTAGCTCTTGGAATTCTAAGGAGACACTCATTTGAGGATCTGAGGTTACGATTTGGAATATAAGGTGTCAGACATTCCGATATATAAGATGGGGCGAGATTATTTAAGGCTTTTAAACCATAAGCAGAATTTTAAAGTCAATTCTGAATGACACAGGTAACCAGTGTAGTGACATTAAAACTGGAGAAATGTGTTCGGATTTTCTTTTCCTAGTTAGGATTCTAGCAGCTGCATTCTGCACTCGTTGCAAACGAGTATTATCACTTATTGTGAATCTGCTTGGAACAACAACAACAACGTTTATTTATATAGCACATTTTCATACAAAAATTGTAGCTCAAAGTGCTTTACATAATGAAGATTAGAAAAATAAAAGAAACAGTAAGAAAAATAAGTCCACATTAATTAACATAGAATAAGAGTAAGGTCCGATGGCCAGGGAGGACAGAAAAAACAAACAAAAAAAAACTCCAGACGGCTGGAGAAAAAAATAAATTCTGCAGGGATTCCAGACCATGAGACCGCCCAGTCCCCTCTGGGCAAGAAAACCTGTAGCCCCAGGGGATCCCCAGTTTGGTGTTCTCAGTTTCAGTAGAAATCTGCATTTATCAATAATCCTTGGATATAATAACGACCATATCCCAGGTTGAATTGCAAATTTCAGCTAGTGAGAAAGCTACACTGAATCTTGATTTATGTTCTTGAGGCCCACCTGATTCTACAGTATTTTACATTTATTTGACAAAATAGAACTAATGTTGCACTTTTATGCATATGTGGCTGATTTTTGAATGGATAATAAAATGTCAGATTTTTTTTGTCATACTTATTAGTATGTGAAATTTCTTTACTATTTATTATGATCTAGTCAGAATCAGAATTCATTTTATTGGCCAGGTACATTAATGTGTGCTAGGGATTTGTCTTAATAGTATTGGTGCAACATAAACGGACAACACAGAATACAAAAGATAAATATAAAATGATAAAATAGGATGCAGCATACAAGGATAATACAAAAAATAAAGTAGGATTAAAATTTCCAAGTAGTCTAGTGTGCAAGTATACATAGATATTGAGTGTAGGTATATCTATATATAAACATCAAACTGTAATGGGGATCACACTTTCTTCACCAAACTGTTTAACTGAATGATAATCTGTAATTATCAATCCAATGTTTGGAACACATTTATGCTGTTTTTGAAATCTTGGGGTCTATCCCAGCAACATCAAATAGCGTGCAAGAATCAAGAGGAAAACCAGAGTACAAAGAGAAAAAGCCAAACTAAGGGAATATGGACTTAGATTTTGAACCAAGTACTTGGAATTTTGTGGCAGTGACAGTTACAATTTGCAACCATATATGTCCAAAAACAATTACTGGTAATTAAAATCCCAATCTATAATTTTAATAATTACCAATAATAATTAACAAACAACATATTGTGCATTAATGATCAAGATATTTGGAACTAAATCAGCACAATGGTGATGCAAGCTTTGCCCTCCACTTTCTTTCTTGCAATCATGATGACAGGGCATTTTAAAAAGTGACAAGTGTGAAAAATGCTTGATTAAAGAAAAGGTTAAATGTGATGGGTGGAAATTGAACTCATATTTGTTGGCTGAAAAAAAAATCACACTAAACATAACAGCCTGCATGGTACTGTTTGTCTGTTGATAGAGGAAAATGCTTGATTAAAGAAAAATGTTAAGGTAATGGGTTGAAATTGAACTCAGTTTTCTTTGTTGAAAAGTAAGAGTAGTAACAATCAAACTGAAAATAACAACCTGCATGGTACTCTCTTTTGTTATGATTTACATTTTTCTTTTAATTTCTTTTGTACCTTTTCTGAAGTGTTTCCTGAAGTATTTAGGCTTCGCCAGGGGTTTTTGTAACCCAAGGATTCAACATTTGGTCTTAGTTAGCTCTCAGAAAATGTTATTATAAAGCTGAATATTTTTTACTGTCTTTCCTGCATTTTCTTTATCACGGATGCTGCCATTTTGTGGAGCGGTTGTTGCAGTGCTGCTAAGGAAACAACCTGGTACTTTGCAGCTGTGGCATCACTGGTTCGTGAGTAAAAAGGTCATTGAAGAGCACTTCCTATCTATATGAATTTGTGGATGAATTACAAAACAATAGCATGTGTTTATTGAGCTACTTCTCCCGAAAAACGACTTGTGATCCAGGTATTTTTAGCTACGATGTAGGATTTGTCATTTTGACTTACCAGTTATGAATCTTTGTTTGTTCTTCTGTGTCAGGTCTCATTCTTTGCCACCTTTGTGTTGGAAGATCCTTGATCGATAGATCACACTGAAGTATTTCTTGCCACAGGCTCCATAACAGAGCTACCAAAACTGTCTTCTTGGGAGGCAAGGCCAAAAGTTAGGCTACAAACATTTTGTGCTGTGAGAAGTACCTGTGTGCCAAATTCCAAGTCTGTATATTAAAAATTAAATTTTGCTTACAGAACAAACAAACAAACAAAGATTATGCTTAATAGATGTGTAGATTTAATACAATGTATGGATAGTATTAAATACAACAGCTAACACAACTCCAAAATTTATAAAAACCCAATGGTAAGAACAGTATAAAAATATAAAAGCACTGATTTAAAAAAAAATGAAATTCCAGATTATTCAAAAAACAAACAGAAAAATCTAAAGGATTGAGGAAATTTGATTTAAACAGTTTACATAAGTGGCTTCTGATTTTTTCAACTTTTAAAGTTTAATATGACATCTACTAATTACTTTGTGGATACTGTATATTCATCACTGTACGTTATGGACATGCTCACCAGTGTGACAACTTTGTGACTCTAGTTTACTAATACTTTAGTTTTTCCCAAACATTTTCTCAGAAAAACTTTTCGGAATTTGAGAATCTCATACAGAATCTCACAAAATCTCCCACAAATGTAAATTGTATGTATTGTAATTACCCAGGCATTTGATCAATTACCTCTTTTATACTCTTCGTTGGTATCACGAATATGAGTTATTAGCAAATTATTTGTGCATGTTTGTGGATATTCGCCACTGATAAAAAAATAACTTATGATCAAAATATATTCAATACGATAACGTGCAGTGAATACACTTGACTTGAGCATTCCTAGTTTTCATACTTTCTCTGAACGTTTAGCATTTGTTTGCTCAGAGGTTGATGCACTTGCTGTTTCCTGAGCAGCTCTTCTTTTCTCCACCCTAGTGGTCCGTTTCTTCTCTTCTTTCATCTGCATCTTTTCTCGTTAAAACTGATTAAGTAAATGTTTGTGTAGCAGTTACTTAGTACGTTTTCCTTAATTTTTCATTTAAGCTGGCACTTAAGTCTTCAATCTGCCTCAAGAATGATTTAAGATATGAAGAGGTAGAGGAAGTGACGGCAAAGGTGGTAGGGATGAGAATGGCGCCCGTACGCATACGCTGCACTGCCGCCTGCTGCTGAGAGTTGATTCTGCAATAAAATGAAAATAAAAAGAGGAAAAACCTTGGCGGTCAACCATCACCCCGAAAGCGGATAGTAGACGTCACGTAGTATATGTGTACCAAAGTTTAGGTCAATAGGTCAAACGGTTTGTGAGCTACAGGTGATTTAAAATCCTGGACAGACAAATGGACAACCACAGTAGCGTATTATAAAAGAAGAAAACAATCTATCAATGTGGTATGTCTACCACATTGTGGTGTGTCTATCTATGTGGTAGGGAGATGTCTGTTATTAAGAAATTCTACATTCCATTATTCATAGATAGTTTAAGAAACAGCATTGAGATTCATCATTATACCTGTTATAAGATATAAAATCTTCAAAACATGTGAATGGAACATGTACTTAAATAGTACATCTGTAGCAAGAATCTGATAAGGTTAGTTTCTTTCAGCCCCTAAAATCCTGAACTGGATTAGGTGGGTTTGAGAATGTTCTGTTCTGTTAGTTGCTCTCAGGGGTATTATAATTTTCTTAGTATAGTACTTTGTTGGAGTTACCCTCTGCAAAAATGGTTTAGAGTTCAATGGGTAGCTGTTAACTTAAGCAGAAGTGTCCTGTGGGATTTTAGACATGCACTGGTGATATAAAAATGTTGAAGGGGAAAGACAGAATCATAGTTGGAAGACAAGTTGGAAGTCAGTACTGTACATGAGTAACTGATTGCCAAAACCTGATATATAGTAAAAAGTACAGAAAAAGTCAGTTAAACAAAACAAAATCCAAACATTAAAGGCTTTTTCCTGCAATGGGCCAGAGAGCTGTAAAGCAAGATATTTGATGCAAGGCACATATGCTAACAAATTAATCTTAGATAAGTGAGTGTGATGATAAGGTATGACACATGACTTGTGTGTCGTGTGACTGGCAACTGGCATAGTAACAGTCACAGTCTGGCCATGCTCTTGATAAATGAGTAAAAAATGGTGGCTTCCAAAAAGAAAATGACGTTTTGGTGATGAGATCAAACCTAACAATGAAAAATACCAAAATGAAACAAAAAAGACTAATAATTAATAAAGTACCATGCGGTGAGCAAGTGAGTGTGCAGATAAGGCAGTTTGTGACACAAACAATTTTTTGCATGCTTAGCTTAACCTGTTCTGTACATTTTCACCCATTATTCACACTGCAAGGGAAAATTTGATGAAGAGAGGAGAGACCTTTTTGTTGTGAGTGATTAAGTCATGAAAACATAATTAACAAATATGGAAAACAGCTGAGATTAAACATAGCAAACATGGATTGGTTTGTCACATACAGTAACAACAACAACAAATTATTTTTGTAAAATCACAACAAGAACTCCTCAATGGACTTTAACAGGCACTGTTTATTAGACAGCCTCTAAATAGCTTTCACAATTTAAGTAAAAAAAAACACTCCTGAAAAACTTACAGGAAAACAAGAAAGAAATCTTGAGAAGGATTATTCACAGAGGGATCCCCTTCCAGTTAGGTTGGGTGTGCAATGGGTGTCAAAAACAGTAAATAACAAACAAAACAGAATGCAAGTAGTTCTCTTCTCAGAAGTACGAGTAGATGGTTATTATAGTTATTGGTCTCATATTAAATGGGTATATGCAGAAACAGAGTCTATCACTTAGACATTATATTGTTTTAGTAGGCCTGTGTTGGGATGAGCTGGGATGAATCTGCAGATCTTTCGCTGGTTTTAGCAAGTGAACTGGTCATTAACACACAATTCATGGAAGACAGGGTGGCAAACTCTAAAAATAATAATTATTATGACAGAATGTTCTCATGAAAGAATATCTCATGGACATACTGTAATGACTGCACAGTAGGATGGAATCAGGACATGGAACGTAATTGTCAAGCTCAAAACTAGGAAGATGAAAAATAAATACTGACTAGGATGTCAGATAAAATTGTAAATCAAGGAGAAGTAGCGAAAGAGTTAAAAAAAAAAACTGAATATTTCATATAGCCTAAGCCAAAATGCAAGACATAATGAAAGTTCAAGAACAGAAAATAATTTGTAGCCAGAAAAATCTTTAACAATGACAACAGTAGGGTTTTAAGTTTTGAATTAGTCACAACAGTAAGTATTGTAATCAGACAGTAAAGGAGTATATGATGCTGACCTTATACCATTGCAGTAATTACATCACACATTCTTGGATGCTTTGCCTATTAAGACCCTAAATTTAAACAGCAAACGATGGTGGAACCAATACTTAAAACGAAGTAACACCTCGGGAAGACATATTTTCAAATGAATATCTTCAAACACATCTTAAATCAAAAACAGACAGGTATATTAAATTCCTTGACCTCTAAAAGCCACAAACTAATTCCTTCATAATTTTTGATGCCAAGAAAAAAGTAGTGAAAATACATGAATAAAAATTACAAACATAATAACACATACAGCTAGAGATGAAAAGCCTCTATCATATGTATGTCCTTCAATCAAACATATTCTATGTAAATGTCTGTTTTCTTGATAAAAATAACAAAAATGAGAGATTGTCACAGTGGAAACACAAAGTACAATTAAACATACCAGGAAAATGCCAAAACTTGGCTTGAAACTCTTATCTTTCGGGTGGTCTGGCTTGTGCTGTTTCCCAGTTTCCATCTCTCTCTCTGGACCTGGTCAATTTCGCTCCCATGAGTTAAACGTTCACTGGAATAACCATCTTTGAACTAATTTGGTATATGAGGAAAGGTATAGGTAATTTGATGACTTACAGTGATTCATGTGTATAACTGCATTTTTTTTTTTTTGCATATTTTCTAATATTGTGTTGTAATACTGATATTAGAGCACATACCATATCATTCACCATGTTGGTGCCTTTACACAAATAACACTTTCATCGAGTTATAAATGCCCTGTAGACAACACATTACACTAATTAAATTAACAATGATCACAAAAATTAACAACAGAGCACAACAAATCAAGTCAAACTGGGGAGCATGCACTGGTACAGTGTGTTGCCGCACCCACTACACGATGAAACAACTTGGGATCCCAGTTGGCAACCCCCCATGCAGACACATGGTCCAGTCCCACTCTCTAGAAATGACCCTTTATCTGCCACATCCAGGTGTTACGTGGGCGAGCCCTTGGCCTGGACCATCCACTTGGGTCCCCAACAATGAGGATCTTGCGAGCTGGATCACCCTCGGGGAAATGCGCCACATGGCCATAGTGCCGTAACTGACGCTCCCTCACAATGCAATTAATGTGCCTCATTCGGGACTCCATGAGCAGCCACTCATTCGACACAAAGTCAAACCAAGTGGTACCCAAGGATTTTCCGGAGAGACACAGTACCAAAGTGGAGTCCAGTCTTCATCTCAGGTCACTGGATAGCAT
The DNA here is from genome assembly GCF_016835505.1 of Polypterus senegalus. Classification (NCBI taxonomy): domain Eukaryota; kingdom Metazoa; phylum Chordata; class Cladistia; order Polypteriformes; family Polypteridae; genus Polypterus; species Polypterus senegalus. Next base: position 53,714,554 of record NC_053158.1, read on the forward strand.
CCATGTTGACATGCACAGAGCACAACATCAAATATGAATGAACACAAATTTAACTATAATTATAAACACAAATTTAAAAAATCCACTGTTTATTAAAATAAGCCAGCAATGTTATGGTAAAGATTATTAATAAATACAGATAAAAAAAACTGAATTTGAAAATGTTCTTTCATAACTTTAGCTGGGTTGGACAGTCTATGTTCACTTTACAGCTTTGGTTTCTAAAAGTGATCTTTTGCAGGGTGCCTGTTGTCACAGGCAGCTGGGGGTGGAGCCCAGCCGGGACGCCCGAGGGGACTGGAGGAGGGCTGGTGCCTCCTCCCGACCACGAGGGGGCGACCGCCCTGGTTTTGTTGGTGGCCTCGGGTAGGGGGCTTGGAAGCCCAACCCTGTAGGGGCTCATGGCCACCACCAGGTGGCGCCCCGGTGCCTGAAGAACCCTGGAGCCCAGCACTTCAACCACACCAGGAAGTGCTGGGGGGGAGAAGAATGGTGCACAGCCGGCACTTCCGCCACACGGGGGCGTGTCAAAGGAGGAGTGCCGGGAAACAGCTGGAGCTCATCCGGGGTGGTATAAAAGTGCCGGGAAACAGCTGGAGCTCATCCGGGGTGGTATAAAAGGGGCCAGAGAGGACTGGAGGCGGCCAGAAGAAGGGCAAGAAAGACTGTGAGAAGCCCGGACTTTGGGGGAATTGGTGCTGGAGGCACTGGGACGTGCACTGAACTGTTTGTAAATATTGTATATAGTTGGGTGAATAAATGGGTGTGCTGGGTGATAAACCGTTGTCCATCTGTCTGTGTCCGTGTCCCGTTCCACACTGTATAGCCGACGGCAGCCGATTTCAAGATCTTGAATGTTTATAATAAAGCTGCTGTGATTGGTGATTAGACATAGCACACAAATTCTATGAACAAACTGGAACTTCAAAATCGAACATGATACGACAGTTACACACATCATTTTTGGCTAGTAGTTTATTTTACAATTTTTTGAAAAATCTCATAGGGTTTCAAAATGTACAGGGTGGGCCCTTTATATGGATACACCTTAATAAAATGGGAATGGTTGGTGATATTAACTTCCTGTTTGTTGTACATTAGTATATGTGAGGGGGGAAACTTGGCCATTTTGAAGTCGGCCATTTTGGATCCAACTTTTGTTTTTTCAGTAGGAAGAGGGTCATGTGACACATCAGACTTATTGGGAATTTCACAAGAAAAACAATGGTGTGCTTGGTTTTAACATAACTTTATTCTTTCATGAGTTATTTACAAGTTTCTCTTTGTTTACAGCCATTGACATGTCGCAGAGGTTAACACGTGAGGAGCGGATAGAAATTGTGTTGATGTCTGGTGAACGCAGTAACCGGGTCATTGCAGCAGATTTCAATGCAAGACACCCTACGAGACCACCCATCTCCCATGCTACAGTTAGCAAACTGCTTGCTAAGTTTCGTGAAACTGGTTCAGTGTTGGATTTGCCAAAATGTGGACGCATGAAAACTGTCACTAATGAAGAAACATCAGTGGCTGTCCTAGCTTCATTCAGCTAGATCCCACAGTGTAGTACTCGCCGCATGTCACTGGAGAGTGGCATTAGTCGAACATCCCTTCAGCGGATATTAGCTACTCACAAATGGCACCCTTACAAACTCCAGCTTATGCAGCATCTCAACGAGGATGACCCAGATCGGCGCACTGAATTTGCAGAATGGGCAAAACAAAAATTGCAACAGGACCCTCAGTTTACGCAGAAGATTTTGTTAAGTGATCAGGCAAACTTTTATTTGAATGGTGAAGTTAACAAATAAAACCACCGCTATTGGTCTGACACTAACCCACATTGGATAGATCCCTCCAAGACTGTTGAAACAAAAAAACTGATGGTATGGTGTGGTATATGGGGTACAAAGATAGTGGGGCCATTCTTCATCAATGGAAACCTCAAGGCCACTGGATATGCGAAATTGCTACATGATGATGTGTTTCCCTCTTTATACACTGAAGCTGGCACGTTCCCTGAGTTTTTCCAGCAAGATGGTGTACCACCACATTATGGGTGTCAGGTCCGAGCATTCCTAGATGAACAGTTTCCTGGAAAGTGGATTGGTCGTCGTGGGCCAGTTGAATGGCCCTCAAGGTCTCCCGATCTGACCCCCTTAGACTTTTATCTTTGGGGTCATCTGAAGGCAATTGTCTATGCTGTGAAGATACGAGATGTGCAGCACCTGAAACTACGGATACTGGAAGCCTGTGCTAGCATTTCTCCCAAGGGTGTTGCTATCAGTGTGTGAAGAGTGGGAGAAGAGGGTTGCATTGACAATCCAACACAATGGGCAGCACATTGAACACATTTTATATTGGTCAGAAACTTGTAAATAACTCATGAAAGAATAAAGTTACGTTAAAACCAAGCACACCATTGTTTTTCTTGTGAAATTCCCAATAAGTCTAATGTGTCACATGAACTTCTTCCTATTGAAAAAACAAAAGTTGGATCCAAAATAGCCGACTTCAAAATGGCCACCATGGTCACCACCCATCTTGAAAAGTTTTCCCCCTCACATATACTAATGTGCCACAAACAGGAAGTTAATATCACCAACCATTCCCATTTTATTAAGGTGTATCCATATAAATGGCCCACCCTGTATTTGCTTCACATTTCATTTTTGTACAAAATCTTCCCTTTCCTCAACAGCAGTGCTCCAGTAATGAACACAAGCATGTTTCCTTTTCTTGTCTGGAATTTGTACATTACTATTGAATCACAATTTATGAGCACCTGTGCCAGTCAATAAAGATGTATTTATAATGAAGAATGGGTGCTGCCAGAATGGTGATTTACAGTAGATTTCATTAAATTTGTTTGGGTTTGATCTAAGGGACTAGGAGTAGGTTTCATTCTAGAAATTAAAATTATAATTTCCTAATCTGTTATAAAGTTAACATTACTAAGGTAGTATACATAAATTGAGATAGCATTTGACGGAGCAGTAGTACATTTTCAAGATGACTATGACTTCTGAGATCTTATATTATCATTAAAGAAGTTCACAAAACCTGTGCTAATATTTTTAGGAATTCAGATTTTCCATTTGTGTAACTGTTCTAAAGACTATATGAGGTCTATTTCTGTTCTCTTCTGTTAATATGGAAAAGTATTCAGAATAGGTCAGAAAGAAAATATTTTTTAGACTTTTTAGCAAAGTCTGTCTAAGCTTTTTGGAAGACATTTAACTTTGTTGCTGTCTATCTACGATTTATTTTAGGGCATTCTGATTCTAAGTAGCTGAGTTTCTTTAAACTTTAATCATTCTTAATACAAATCTATCCATCCATCCATCTTCCACCCCACTTATCCAGGGCAGCAGTGCAGTGAAACTGGAGCCTATCCTAGCAAGCATTGAGGGCAATGCAGGAACAATCCTTTCAACAAGATAGAGGTAATCTCTCCTAAAATCCAGGCCTATTGAACAATAATTTTTTAAAGGATATCCTTTTATTTCCAAACTAAGTAAATGTAGTCAGCTACAAATAAATCCCTTTAGATAATCTTGGCCAGGAGACTGACACAATTAAATTCAACAATTTTATTTGAGGATTTGTGCACAAAGATATGAATTTCCATTTTATTGCTAACCTCAGATTGCTATAAATTGGTAACTGTCATGCATGAATGTTAGAAGGTCACCTTCCGGGCTCAACAGAGGTCAGGGGACACCAGGAGTCTCAGTCGCTGGGTCTTCTGTCTTTTTTTCCACCCAAACCTCTGAGAAGACACCCATTGAGTGCAACTGACCCTTCCCCTTCCAGTGCTTAAGTTATAAAAGAAGGGTACTCCCGGAAAGGAGGTGTCTCACTTGGGAAATGAGCTGCCCGTGCTACGGAGATCCAACCCTGAAGCCTGTCTGCTCTCTAGAGCCATTAAACTGCAGCCTAAGGCTACAACTTTGCTTTTGTTTTCTTGTCACACCATTGTGCACCCATTCAGTTGTAAACATATTATTTTGAGTAAACAGCGTAGATTGGTTTTCAGCCCATCATTTGCTCTTGACTCATGGCCATCAACATAACATTAATGCTGATATGCAGCAATAAGGAGGATACTTCATCAATGGCCAGGGAATCCAGTTTTGTTTCAATGTTGTCAAGTTTTTGTTTTTACCAGCAGTTTAATTTTAACTGAACTTACTGTACATACTTTGGGGTTTATATATTAAGCACTACTGAATCACCAATTTTAAGAATCCTTTTTATTGTCAGTCTGAACAAAATTGCTATGGGGTGCCAATTCTGTGTCTGAATTGATGATCTAGGAGCTGAAGGACTAAAATGTGCTGTTATCAGAAGCATAACATAAACATTTTTAATCCACAAAATCCTGAAAAATAAAATAAAAATAAAGAAAAAGTATTCGGAATAAATTTATGAGAGAGAAAAGCAAAATCAAAATAGGAGTAGATGTAATACATAACAGTGATGTTCTCTGACTAAATGCTTTATTTTTTTCAGTCTTGTAATATAAGGAAAAATCTGCAGCAGTCCTTCTGGAATCATGGGACCTAATTGCACACAGGCATTAGTAATGTTTTTCACATTTTCCTTGAATGCTGAGATTTCAGATGCAAGGTTTCTGTGCTTTCAGATTTGTTCATCAACACACTGAAGTAACAGTGCAGTAAGTGCTCTGATTGGCTGGTCACATCAAGGTGCTTCAGTGAGGTTTACTTTTTCTCTCACAGAAAGAGTAATCACTAAAAGTAATTTTATCAAATGCATTGTCTCCAGTAAAGGTCAGGTCATCAGTTGTAATGTATCAAGTGGCATCCTGGAAAGAAGATCAATAATATATCCTGGCAGAAATGCCAAGTTAATGGAAGAACAGTGGGAGGCAAAAGACAAGAGGTTGTTCACCCTGGAGGATATAGAAAAAAGCAGCAGCATGTTACACCTGCCTATGTTATTCAGGCTCCTAGATGGCAGCTTGGCCCTTGAGGTTGCAGAAGTGCCTGGGGCTGCTAGAAGGAGCTCTGTAAGAGTGGCCCAGGAGTTTTACAGGGTCAAATCTGACCTCAGATGCAATTCCCAGATTTCAGGGCTGGGACTTAAAAATGATTTCAAGCCTGGTGGGGGATGAGTTTAGGGTCAGATGTGAAAAGGTGGCAAGGGTTTGCCTAGTAGTGAGGAGAAGAGGCCAGTATAGTTCAGAAGGAAAGTTTGAGAGGAAGAAAGTAAGGAGTTTTTATGTGGGAATATCAACTAACCATCTCAAGGAGTAAATGTGGGTGTTAATTGTAGTAGGTAGGCCCAGAGAACCATAAATCTTTATTTTTATTGTTTATGTCATATTTTTCCAAGATATGTAATGATTTGTATTTATTTAGTTAATAAATCAACACAATACTTGGGCCTTACTTTGATGTTGTGGGTTTGTGGGCTGTGCATGATTGTCTCCAGAAGGTCACACTTCAATTACATTTCTTAACTGACTGTGAATGCTTCTTAATAATTCCTTGTTTTCCACAATAAATTAAATAACAACTCATTGCTTAAAACACACATTACTGAACAATGACAATTTGAGGACATACTGCACTCGTGCGATTGTTCTGCTGCACTTGCATTTCAGATGAATCTCAGAATAAGCTGTTCATTTTTAGCAGGTATAGAAAGGTTTGAAAGACATTTTTGAGAAACTTATTTCCAGCTCTTTCCAGCTACAGGAATGAGCCGCCCACCTCCAAGCTAACCAATCTCTCTCTCATTCTTTCCTAAGGCACAAAGCGGAAGCAGAAGTAGAAGCAGACAATGGCCAACAGTGAGATGAATCGCGTTACCATCATCGTAGAAGAACTCCAGGCACTCGACAAACAGATTCAGAAGCTCCCGTCCAGATGAAGGTACCTTAGGGATTTGAAGGCTCGGCTGCTGGATAATCCATCCTCGACTTCTGAAGTCAATGTAACATCAACCCCACGTCGTGCCGCTCACTTCCAAGGAAAAGTAAGCTTCACCCCCGCGCCTCATAGGAGCGGCGACGACACCGATGAAGACCTTGGTGTGTTTCAGCTATGCAGTCGGGGTTTCAAGGCTAGAACACCTCCTTCGGCACAGGCGAGCATCTCGACCCAGAACCGGTTCGATCCTCTCCGTGTCCCCAGTTTGCCTTCAACCCCGGGTGATGTAATCGTGGTAGGTGATTCGATTGTACGAAACCTCAGTATCATATGCCCTAATTGAAAATCTTTTGTTTCTTGTTTTCCCGGTGCTCGAGTCCGAGATGTGATGAGACATGCGCTGACCGTCTACGAGAAGCACAAGAGGGCAGTTGGATCCATTGTATTACACGCCGGCGTAAACGATATAAGGCACCGACAGTCGGAGATTCTCAAGGCTGACTTCGCAGCACTAATTAAAGACACGAAGGAGAGGACCCCATCGGCAAAGATCTTCATTTCGGGTCCACTACCTCATGTCAGACGATCAAATGAATACTACAGTCATCTGCTGGGATTAAACAACTGGCTGAAAGGCTTCTGTGAGAATCAAGACATCGGGTTCATCAACAACTGGGACCTCTTTTGGGAAAGGCTGCGTTTCTTCAAGCGGGATGGCCTGCATCCAAATAGATTCGATGCCTGGGTCCTCTCCTAAGGTAATTAATCTATCTTGACTGTCTATTTCTAATTTAAACCCTTCCGTAATGCTGCTGCTTTGCTAGGACATGATAATGGCTTAACAAAGTCTTCCGTAAGTGCACAACATTAATACTCTAATAACCAATCTTAGTGCACGTAAAAAATCTAGGCAGTACAGCATAAACACCAATAATTTAACTGCAATTACTACTTTAGATGAACAATGCACTAAACTATAAAAACAGATTATAGATTACATAAAAAATACACACAGAGCGGCGCTAACAAAAATAACCTAGTTTCTGTTCCAAATATCAATAACGCTCATAGAGTTCAGCTCTGCCCCTCCAAAACATTAAATATGGCACTATTAAATGTTAGAGCTTTAACTAACAAGACTTTTTTTTATCAACGATCTTATTAGTGATAGAAAAATTGATTTTATTGCACTAAGTGAAACGTGGCTTAGATCAGGCGGTGCGGCTGTTTTAATCGAATCTGCGCCTCGGATTACAGTTTTACTCTGCGACCGCCAGGGAAAAAGGGGGTGGCTTGGCAAACATTTTCTGCCGTTAAAATGTAAAGATGTTAGTTTTGGTAAATTCAAGTCCTTTGAGTATCTCGCCGTTGTTATTCATGGAGATTCTCACGTTCTAGTATTATCCGTGTATAGACCTCCTAAATATAACGTCTTTCTTTGAGGAATTCTCTGACTTAATGTCAATTTTAATTGCAAACTATGACACACTCTTAATAGTCGGCAACTTTAACTTTCATATCGATAATCAGTGTGACCTAAAAGTAAAGGAATTCATGAACCTCCTGGACTCTTTTGATTTGAGACAGCTCATTAATCAGCCTACACATAAAGCAGGTCATACGTTAGACTTAGTGATTACTAAAGGACTAAAAGTTGATATAAAGCAGGTCATTGATATTGGTCTATCAGACCATTTTCTTCTACTATTTAATATAGAAATAATGATAGAAAACACTCATGAGAAGCATATTGTTAAAAAACGCTTCTTTGACTCATCAGCAGCTTTAAAACTTACAAACATTCTAAGCAATCAGTCCGTTTATAGTGCCAACTATAATAGCGAGGATAATGTAAATAGTAAGGTGGAAAATTTAATTCTAAAGTGAGAGCTGCTGTTGACATAGTTGCACCTGAAAAGACAGTTAAAAATCTTCTAGCATTGTTATACCATGGAAGACCCAAAGAGTGTCCGATTTAAAAAGAACATGTCGTAGAGCTGAGCATAAATGGAGGAAAACTAAACTAATATCCACTATGAGATATTAAAGGTTAAAATAACTGAATACAATAACACAGTCCGTCTTTAGAGGCGCTGCTTTTTCTCTAAGATTATAAATAACAATGCTAGTAATCCCAGAGTCTTATTTTCTAAGATCGATTGTCTGCTAAACCCAGGTAACACAAAGGAATGCCTCCAAAATGCTTCCAGTAAAACCTTTGAGAACATTGCTGTATTTTCCAATCAAAAAATTAATGATATTAGAAATAACATAGTACATCTCCCCAACACTGCGGATCCTCCTAAAGCCCCAGTACTCCGTTATAAACAAATTCAATTCTTTCACCAGGATAGATTTACGCGATTTACATAGAATAATCTCTCAACTGAAACCCTCCACCCTATACCAACAAGTTTTTTCAAAGAAGTATCAGGCGTGCTAATTGATAATATTCTTGACATAGTAAATTCGGCATTAAATACGGGGATCTTCCCAGACTGTCTTAAGACTGCTGTAGTTAAACCCCTACTCAAGAAAAATGATCTTGACCCCTGTGCTTTTGAAAATTTTAGACCCATCTCTAACCTGCCCTTCTTAAGTAAAATTCTAGAGAAGGCAGTCATTATGCAGTTAAATGACCACCTCAATAAACATGCTATTCTTGATAAATTTCAGTCAGGTTTTAGAATAAATCACAGCACAGAAACTGCACTTGTTAAAGTAGTAAATGACTTGTGGGTAAATGCAGACAGAGGCCATTTATCTGTTCTCATCCTCTTAGATCTGAGTGCTGCATTTGACACCATTGATCACAATATTCTTAGAAATCGCCTTAGTCAATGGGTGGGCCTCTCTGGCAGTGTCTTAAATTGGTTTGAATCCTACCTGGCTGAAAGAGAAAATTCTTTGTTAGTTGTGGTAATTACAACTCAAAGACACATGATATCTATATGGTGTTCCACAAGGCTCTATCCTGGGTCCGCTGCTTTTCTCAATCTATATGCTTCCGTTAGGTCAGATTATCTCAGGTTACAACGTGAGTTACCACAGCTATGCTAATGACACACAGCTGTACTTATCAATAGCACCTGATGACACTGACTCTCTTGATTCACTAACACAACGTCTTACTTGTATCTCAGAATGGATGAATAGTAATTTTCTCAAGCTAAATAAACAGAACTTTTAGTGGTTGTCAATAATATATTCAATGAGGTTATCAGAAAAAAACTTGATGCATTAGGATTAAAAGTCAAGAGGAAGTAAAAACTTAGGGGTAACTGTTGACTGTAATCTGAATTTTAAATGCATATTCATCAGACCACTAGGACAGCATTTTTCACTTAAGAAACATAGCAAAAGTTAGACCTCTTATATCATTGAAAGATGCTGAGAAATTAATTCACGCTTTTGTTTTCAGTCGACTAGATTACTGTAACGCACTCCTCTCAGGACTACCCAAAAACATAAATCGTTTGCAACGAGTGCAGAATGCAGCTGCTAGAATCCTAACTAGGAAAAGAAAATCCGAACACATTTCTCCAGTTTTGATGTCACTACACTGGTTACCTGTGTCATTCAGGATTGACTTTAAAATTCTGCTTATGGTTTATAAAGCCTTAAATAATCTCACTCCATCTTATATATCGGAATGTCTGACACCTTATATTCCAAATCGTAACCTTAGATCCTCAAATGAGTGTCTCCTTAGAATTCCAAAAGCAAAACTTAAAAGAAGTGGTGAGGCTGCCTTCTGCTGTTATGCACCTAAAATCTGGAATAGCCTGCCAATAGGAATTCGCCAGGCTAATACAGTAGAGCACTTTAAAACACTGCTGAAAACACATTACTTTAACATGGCCTTTTATAACTTCACTTTAATTTAATCCTGATACTCTGTATGTTCAATTCATCATAATAACTATTCATGGTGGCTCTAAAATCTGTACTGACCCCTACTCTCTCTTCTGTTTCTTTTTCCGGTTTCTTTGTGGTGGCGGCCTGCGCCACCACCACCTACTCAAAGCATCATGATGCTCCAACATTGATGGACTGAAAGCCAGAAGTCTACGTGACCATCATCATCAAGTCCTTCCATGAGAACCCTAAATACAAAGAGGACTGTTTCATTTATGTTAGGTAGAATGTCCAGAGGGGACTGGGCGGTCTCTTGGTCTGGAATCCCTGCAGATTTTACTTTTTTCTCCAGCCGTCTGGAGATTTTTTTTTTTTCTGTCCTCCCTGGCCATCGGACCTTACTTATTCTATGTTAATTAATGTTGACTTATTTTATTTTCTCACTGTGTCTTTTATTTTTCTATTCTTCATTTTGTAAAGCACTTTGAGCTACATTTTTTGTATGAAAATTTGCTATATAAATAAATGTTGTTGTTGTTATTTCACCTGCTGGCCATGCCTCCTCTTTGTAGTTACCAGGCAACAGCAATTACTCAGCCTTCATCTGGGGCTCATTTCAGTTTAGTTGCTTGAGAATTTAAGCTGTATCCTTTTTAATTGATCACTCAGCTATGATTTTGTTCAAATCCAATTCATCTACTCATTCATTTTGACTTTACCTCATAAATTTGTAGTGAATAATACCTTTTTAGTTTTGTTTGTCCATTCTCTAAGCATCCTCCATCATTCTCAAGTCTACCAATAAGTAAGACTCCTAGCAACCTAGATGTTTCTACAGTTACACAAGAACTTTCTATGTCTTTTGGTATCCAAGATGTTCCCAGCATCATGACTTTATAGAGGAAATGGAAGTATGTGTCATTACTGTGGTCATATTGAAAGACAAAGGAGTGCAAAGCCTACATCTGTGCTAGACACTTTTAAATCTTAAGTATGATTTTTTATTTAGGCTAATGAAAAGTTGTGATCCTGCCAAACCACAAAATATTAAATATATTTTTATTTAATATATCTCACTTAATAGGAAGCTTCCATGTCCAAGCGGAGTGGTGGCTCGGAGGTAGGGATCTGCACTGGTAATCAGAAGGTTGCCAGTTCAAATCCCGTAAATGCCAGAAGTGACTCTACTCCATTGGGCCCCTGAGCAAGGCCCTAAACCTGCAATTGCTTTGTCCTGGGTATGACATTAATCTGCATCCAGCCCTGCAAGTAGGCCCTCCAACCTGCAGGGAAAAACCTGGAGGTTGGTGGCAGAATTGGCACTCCAGCCAACCATAAAAAAACCTCACCTGAACTAGTGTGGTGCTTAGGTGTCACCCGTTGCATGGCTGCACTCGGTCTTAATCTGGGATCATGAGTTGATTTGTCATGTGGGTGCTGCAATGCACTGTTTCAGCTGATGCTCCTAACGTCTCTCCTCCTATGTCCAAAACTAAATACTTCACTGATTTGTTCATTAGACAACGTAATAGATAGATGACTAGATAGAGAGATAGACAGACAGATCTCTAGTGTTACATGACATGCAGAAACAAAGGTTTGTGCAGCCCACAAAATACACAAAGAGACCACACCAGGATCTCACTAGTCTGCCCCCAAATAGGCCTCACCTCAGGTAGCCAGACCCCAAGATTTATGCCCTACACAAGCCCAATATGGAGCACTGACTTTAAAATAATAAAAATCCTGTTAAAAATCATAAATGCATAAAAAGAAAATGTAGGTGAAAAGGGGCTTGTTTAAAAACACAGTCCCAAAAGAAACAAAGCTAGTCTGTAATCCAGTTAAAGAAAACTAAACACATGCTGTACACAAAATTCCAGGAACCAATCCAAAACAATACTCACAATGAATTGCACTCCACAACATATAGTTATGCTCGGCTGGAACAATATTCTCCACCTGAATTTAAAGTCAGAGGGCAGTTCAACAGCAGTGATGTTAGGGTGGACCCGCCTCTTGGGGTTCTACCCACAAAACACAAGGAACAAGGAGACAAATATATATTATACATTATTATTAAATACAATATTGATAAAAAACTACATAACAAAAAAATTAAGAAATATATATATATAGAAATCTCAATACAAAGAAAAATAAGACAGAAATAAACCCTGGCTGAAACTTAACAACAAGTGGAAACTGCAGTGTTACAAGATACTATACATATTAGCAATCAGATTAAAAAAGTATATATAGAATAAGAATACAAATTATATACAGAATAAGAATAAAATTAATTACACATCAGAAACATTGAGTGAAAATGTTTGCTAAATTACATTCATGCATCCCTAAATTAATTCAGTATTACACTATATACAGTAAATAAGAAATTGCATCATAATAAATACACCTGTATTGGAAGAATTAAATTAATTTGCTACATTGCATTTAAAGAAACATAGAATAGTAACAGAAGGTTAAAGATTTGAAAAAATCTAGTAGTTTCATAATACTATAGGTACAGCTGTTTATTGCTGAAAAGTCAGTATATTTATAGTAATGGTAGAACTATTTTCTTCTTGATGTGTCCCGACTGAAGTTTCTTTGATACAAACAAGCAGCCATTTTTGCATTCTTTTATATTCGACATTCAATGTAATCATATTTTTATCTGTAAAATCATGTTTACCACTGTTTTTCTTATTGTGTGCAGGGTAACTATTAAGGATAGACAGATAGAATATAAAATTTTAGGGCATATTACACCACAACAGTGTTCTGTTTCTTAATCAAACTATTATAATTTAAGAAAAGTATGAATTGAAGTTATCAGTATGTTCTGAGCATGAAAACAATATGTCTGGGAGCTCATGCCTGGGAATAAAGCCATTTGCAAATGTCATTAAGGGCTCTTCCACTTAAATCTGCACAAAAGTGATAATAAACAGATCGGGACATCATTAAAAACTATTTCTTGCTCCTTAAGGATTAATTTGCACTGACCCAGAATTCAGTATTTTCTTAACACAAGGAGCAGGCCACTTTGATGTTATCTACTTACACAAACATTAATACTGAGTTCTCTCCAGAGCCGTGGCAGTCCTGAATCTTTTGAGAATTGACGGTATTAATCATTCTGAAGTCTTAGAGTGGATGCTCATAAATTGTATGCTGGGCCCTCACTATGAAAGCCCCAAGACGCCCTGTCGTCATTTATCAACAAACTTTTACTCCGGATATTGGGTAAATACAGCCATATATTTCCAAAGTTAACCCTATGATGTTGGACATTGGTGGGAGGACATATAATTGCTTTGTTCTGTTAGCTAATGTACTCTTTGCGTCTTTTCCCACTGGTACAATAAATTATCGCCACAGCTGCCTTATGTTTCCCTCAAGTGGACATGAAAAAAAATGCAGGATATTTAAAAAAAAATACTGAAGACCTTATTTTAAACTTAATAATCATAATGTGCTACATATAAGAATTAGTACTATTATAACCAACTTAATTATTTGATCTATTAGAGGTCCTTTAAAAACAAAAATATTCAGTTTTTTATTTTCTTAAATTTCTAGAAAATATGCAAATACAACTGAACTTTAAATCACATATTAAACTTGGAAAATAAGTTTATTGTCACTGACTAGTAAAAGTTAATTATATGTGAAGCACTTTTTCATATAAATAAAGATGTTTAAATGAAATTTATAAACATCTATTTAGTACTATTCATCACTTCTGATAACAAAATAATATAACTGATTGTTATGTTTTCATAACTGTTTCCTCTGTTAAAGGGTTGCAAGGAACTTGAGCCTGGTAGCATCAGCTTCAAGCCAAGAGTCAAAACTGATAATTTATTATTATTTTTAAAGTAATCCTGCAAGTTTCATTAAGTAATTTGAAATTTGTATAAAAAAAGCTTTAGACAAATGTGTCTACAAATATATTTTGTAAAACTATTTTACTGAATATACATGTTATATTTATGGTTAAAGTAAGCTATTCAAAAATAAGCTTTTAGCTGCCATGAATCACAACTGCGTTATGTGGATTTAATAATGGAATGATACAATTAGCGCACATAGATGCTATATTTACTGAGAGAGATATCGTTTAACATGTAATCATTTCCTGATAATTTAGCAGTCACTCTAAAACTATCCACTGTATTCACAGAATTTCACAAAAAACAGAAGAAAAGAAGTCTGTGCCTCAAAAAAATCATATTTATGTGTTTTAAATCTTTTAACTAGAATTCTTTTTTGAATAATGCTGTATGTAAACTTTGTATATAACAGACATCCAAAAAGCATGCCTGTTTATCATATCTCTGTAGCATTTCAACCATTATCGCCATTAATGTTTAGACTTCAGTTCTTTTCATTGAAGTACATACACTAACCATATAGATTTTCATACATTAAAATGCACATCTTCTTAAGTAATGATATTATGAAAGTTAATATCTTGAATCAGGGAAAAAAAACTAATTTGAAAGCATACGGGCACTTTCTTACCCATTTATATAATTCAGGGTCTCCTTTTTTGGCAGCACTGGGCACAGGACAAGAAGGAACCAACCCAAGATGGAAGTCCATTGCAAGGCGTTCTCACACACCCTCATAATTCAGTCATTTAGGACTAACCTGGACTAATATAAGCTGCCTGGTTTTGACCTATAAGAAGAAAGAAAAAAAAAAAACAGAAGAAAAACTAAGGCACTGGGTTAATGTGCTGAATCCACACAGACAGAGCCTGAGTTCCAATTAGATATTCTCCGATTTAATATACTACAACTGCATAACGATATTAAAATATGATGGTCTGATGCTGTATAAGGAATCAGTAATGCATAAGGCACACATTCATTTTCATTTTTAATATATTTGAAATTATAGTAATGGTACCTTTATTAGGTAGCAGCATTCCTAAGTGCCAGAGTAAAAATAGAAATAGAGTAGGAATCTATTAATAGCAGTTGGGAATGAATGTTAAGCTTTTATTTTTGAATAAAAATCTAAAATATAGCTGCAGTATGAACATTCTAACTGGCAATACCTGAATATGTCCCTATTATACTAAAAGGGCAAACTGCCATGATAAAGACTTTTGCTATCCTATACAGTCATTTTCCTCCTTCCTCAGTTCTTGCAAATGGAACAGGACTGTTAGAAGTAGGGGCAGCACAGTGGTGGCGCTGCTTCTCTCACAGTAAGGAGACCTGGGTTCGCTTCCCAGGTCCTCCCTGCGTGGAGTTTGCATGTTCTCCCTGTGTCTGCGTGGCTTTCCTCCGTGTGCTCCAGTTTCCTCCCACAGTCCAAAGACATGAAGGTTAGGTGCATGGTTGATCCTAAATTGTCACTAGTGTGTGCGTGGTGTGGGTGTGTGTGTGTGTGTGTGTGTATGTATGTGTGTGTGTGTGTGCCCTGTGGTGGGCTGGCGCCCTGCCTGGGGGTTGTTCCTGCCTTCCGCCCTGTGCTAGCTGGGATTGGCTTCAGTAGACCCCTGTGACCCTGTGTTAGGATATAGTGGGTTGGATAATGACTGACTGAATGACTGTTAGTAGTAACATCCTTACAACGGGTCACAGTTCTCTTCAACAGCCACTCATATTATCAGTTGTGTGTGTGTATATATATATATATATATATATATATATATTGTGAAACCTGGCCCGGACCCAGACAGACGGACAGCATGTTTTACACCCAACACACTTTATTTACACTATTTACAAGTTTAGTGCACTCACACAACCCCAGTGCCTCTGCACCGATTTCCCCAAAGTCCAGGGCCCACAGTTCTGTGCCTTGCTTCCTGGCCGCCTCCTGTCCTCGCTCTCCAGCTCAGTCCGCTTCCTCCCGACTTCCACCAATGACTGGAGGGAGGCGGCCCCTTAAATAATGCCCCGGATGAGCCCCAGGTGTTTCCGCCCTTAGCCACTTCAAGCGTGGCGGAAGTATCGGCCGTCTTCCTGGCAGCTCTCCGGGTGCCACACAAAGTCTTCCCCCCGGCACTTCCTGGTGTGGCGGAAGTGCCGGGCTCCCGGGATAATTAGGCACCGGGGCGCCGCCTGGCGGTGGCCACGGGTCCCTACAGGGCTGGGCTTCAAAGCCCTGTACCCGAGGCCTTGCCTAACCAGGATGGACGCCCCCACTCTGTCTGGAGGAGGCACTGCCCTCCTCCGGTCCTCAAGCGTCCCGCCGGGCTCCGCCCGACCGGCAACCGCACGGGATAAACCGGCATCGGGGCGCCGCCTGGCGGTGACCACGGGCCCCTACAGGGAAGGGCTTCCATGCCCTCAACCCGTGGCCCCCAACAGAACCATATATATATAAGTTTGCCTTCTGGGCAATCCCTACCACTCCAGGACACAAAGAGGGCAACTGACTCTGCCCATTCCGGTCAGGCCACTATATGTGTTGTCTCATTTTGGTAAGAGCTGCCGGCTGATCGAAGCTTCTGTCCAAATATTGACCACTGAACAGATCAATGAATTGCCCTGAGTCAGTGTTGCTTTGCCCTTTATTTTTGCTACACCTTAACATCATTGAACATTTGTTTATTTTGGGGACATTGTATACTATATGTTAAAATGGAGTGACCTGGTTGGTGCCCCAACATTTCGTTTTGTGGACTGTACATTCATTCACTCGATTACAATCTACATATATATATAAGCTGTGTGCGGTCTTTGGGACAAAAAAACAACCTGACAGCTTACTAGCAGTTTTACTTTATTTGTGACCATGAAGAGGCATCAGCTAATTAATTTTTAAGAATTAACCAATGCAGAGAACGTGGATCCACCTTGTGCTTGCTGCCTCACTTACTTTCGCAAGAAGATAGTGGTGATACCATATCTTAGCCCTATAGCCGGCATATGAATCCTATTAATTTTTATCTCGAGAAAATCCCTCCAGATAGACAATGTTTTTAGTTAAAACTTCAAGCCTTGCCCTCTATTGCTGAGTTGCTTCACTTGCGTGTTGTTGAGCTGCAGCCTTTGCTTTCTTTCAAAGTTGTGCCTCTTCATCTGTGCCAGTAGCATGAAGTTATTGTACGGTGGTGTTTTCTACACACAGATCTTTCGTAGTGAGAAGTGAGGTGCGTGCAAGCGGCGAATAAATGTAAAAGTGCATGTGTGCGCCATCTAGTGACTGTGGTTGAGTATGAGCAAAACGGACTGCTCCATGCACACGTACAGACACACACACATATACTGTATATACAGTATATATATAAAGCTGGAAGTCCACAAAGGAGAAAATGAATCACATATCTTAAAACTGGCCTTTTCATTAGGTAGCCACATTTCAGACACTAGCCATCTGTAGATTTCCAACTACAAATATGCAAACCATTGTTGTGCTACCATCACTAGGCTATAGAAAAAATGCATATAAATAAATTTGTATTTGGTTTTAAACTTGTAATAATGGATATCTAGAAATATAAATACTTTGGTTTTATTTGTAAAAGTTAAACAATTATCAGCTGTATCTTTATCAAAATGATTTATTTAAATTAAAACCAATGTATGTCAGACCCAGCACAGATATTGGTGGGAAGCCACTTTTACCCACAAGTAACTCAGAACAAGCTTTGTAGTCAATATTGAACTGTTTTCAGTACTTACGCCAGTAATGCCAAATTGGGCCATGTTATGAATTAGCTGTTTTGTGTGTTCAAAACCCAAATCTTCACATACTTTGTATTATTACTAATTTAAGGCTTTCGTTATTTTTGTCATTTTAAACTATTTTCATTTCACCATTTTGCATTTTGTTCTTGATAATGAACAGGCTTTGCCTTATTCCTGTTAATTGCAGTACTTCATTGTGACCACATTCTGATGTGTGGTCACTATATAGAATGGTGGCATGCTACTGCTGGAATCTGGTGGCATGCTACTGCTGGCATCCAAGTGTTTTGATTTTGTAATTAGCCTAATAAGTTAGCAATCTAAATTTACTTCAGCACCTTATGAGTCTTCCAAAAATTTCGCTGTGGCCTTCATTTGCTGAATTTTAGTGAGTCATGGACACTCTGCCAGTCATGTACAGTGATATACCAAGCAATTCTGTCATAACAATCTGTGACTCATTACGACAAAATCAAACAGGTTGCCAACCAATGAATGCTCAGCAATGTTATGATTATGTTTTCTTCTCTTTTCTCGTGTGCATTTGTTTTTGATCAGTTTAAGGGTAGATTTTGCAAAGAATTTGATTCTGTCATTAGTTTATACTTTCAGTTTTCTTGTGTATATTTTTAAGTAATTTTTCGTTCTTACATGACATTGTTTTGTTTTCGGTGAGCACCATCACTTTATGGGTATTTGTACATGGTAGCTAACTGGGTTGCTATGTCACAAAGACCAGAAGGATGTGACATGTCATGTTATTGGTCCTAGTGTGTGTGATTAGGCCCTGTGAAGGACTGGCAACTTAACAATGAGTCACAGGTGAAGAACATAACTCTATGAGTGTTAATGCCAGTGCTGAAGTTTATGATCTTGTTATAGAAAAGACATTGGAGTCCATTTCTGGAGGAGACACCATATACTGTACAACACTAGGTCAATGTTGCTCTCAGGCATTTATGAAGATGGTAAATACAGCACCATTATGGTCTGGTTCAGGAGTAGATCTTTGGTATGACAGCAGGTTTATTTCATGGGTGGTTTTGGAAAACCCACATCTCCTTGGGTTATTGTGAATATGCTGACATTGGTGAGTTTTGTCAGATTTTTGTTTAGCATAGTAATTTTGTGTATTTCTGAATATTTTTAACTTCTGTGTTCGGTTTTTTGACTAGTCTTTGGAATTCATATTGGAACTGTATTAGCTATTAGCTATGAAGACCATTACCTTCTGTGCCTTTGTGCTCTTCAGAGATTCTTTTGTAAAGTAAACTTTTTAAGCATAAACATTCTTTGTAGCCCTTTGAGTGACTAGCCAGGTTTTGACAGTCTTTCCTCCTCTAGTAGGTATTTTGAATATTTATTAGGACTTGTGCTTTCAAAGTCTCAAGTTCATAATACTCTGGCCTAAATAAGATGAAAATTAAGGTAATAAAAATGGGAGGCACATTGAAAGATCTTAAAAGCTTCTTATGATCATTTGACATGTTTGTAATTGCCATAAGATTCGGACATGTAATATATTAACAAAAATCTAAAAACAGAAGCTCATTGGTTTAAATAGTACATGTATTAGAAGCTGTACTTGCTTTTGAATTTTACCTATAAAATTTTATGATGTAAATATAAAATGTCCAATGTTGAATTAAGCCAGTAAATGCGTATCTTACAAAATAATGAAGTATGTCTTATTTTTTTGTAAATACTCTGACACAAACATATTCTCAGATGGATGTTTGGTAAGTTTGGATACTAGGTAACTGAGTAACAGAGCAATGAAAAAATTTACCTTTTCGATGTATTAAGAGATGTGTTCCTACATCTCTTCTTATATTGATGTTAAAGAAGACATACCTCTCTATACATTGTTTTGTGGCTTCAACTAAGCAAAGTTAAATATTTAATATTAATAAGCTTTTGAAATTTTCTACCTAGTATTTGTAAACACCAGACCTAATGATATTACAATTTACTATAATTATTTAAACTGCTAATGTTATCAACATCCAAATATTATTAAAGTTTAAACATAGAAGCATTTACTCAAGGTTTAGGAAAAGTGCACTTTCTACATCATGCTTTTGATATGGATACATCTAAAATTACAGCAGACAGTCTTCTGTTGTTTTTGTTAAAGATGATTTCTGATTTCAACTTCTAGTCATTTTTTCCCTTTGAGAAAGCCTACACTATTGTTCTGTAGTATCCTTGCCTAAGGAACTTTAGAGTTATAATGTAAAAGATGAAAAGGTCAAAAGATAATCTTCTTAAAAACAGGTAACTGTTAAATTGAATAAAACGCAAGCAGAAAATGGCAGAATCAAAGGAAATGCTGGAAACCCTGCTTAAGAAGAAAGCTATCATATTGTTGCAAAAACGACAAAATGAATTATATTGTTATAGAAGGCTTAACTTTACTTTAATTTTCTGATGCTGATCTTACTTTGCTTAATATTAAACTATTATAATAATTAGTAGCAGTCTTTTGTTCTGTTTGCAAAACAATACAAACTAGCTTTGCTGATATTTGAAATCAAATCTGCTACAACAGAAGGAATTATATGCTTATCTGAAAAGATCCTGTAGCTTGATTAGCCAACAGTGTGGTTATTGACATTAATATTTATACACGGAGCCAGTAGTAATTGATACCCATGTCCAGCTTTCATGTGTGTTTTGTTTGATGCTGCAAAGCTTCAGCTAATCACTTTCACCCACAATATGTGTCCAGCACAGAGAATTGTGAAACAGAAGTTCTCCTTTGTTCTGATGGCATGCTAATTTCACATTGAAACCATTGGGGAAATCAGTATATTGACATTGGATAAGGAGGATATTGTTGTGACTTTTGGGATTATTTGAAAGGAAAATACCCTGAGCCTCAAAAGTCTTTAAACAAGATAAGTGTGTTTATTAATTTCAAAAGTTACTATGGCACAAAAATGCCCAAATAAGCAAAATATGAAGAAACCAAAACGGAGGATTCCTTTTAAGAGAACAAGCTATTCTTTAAAATTCATATAGTACAGGCTGTTTGCCAGTTATGCCAATAGACAAATATGTAGCCTTACTTTTTTAAATACAAACCCATAAATGAATCTATTGCACTGATTAAGCACTGTTAAGCACCTAAAATCTGGAATAGTTTACTGATAGAAATTCGCCAGGGTAATATGGTGGAGCACTGTAAAAAAACTGCTAAAAACCCATCACTTTAATATGACTTTCTCATAGCTTCATTTTAGTGTAACTCTGATATTCTGTATATGCATTTAATTTTCTTTTTTTTTTCATGTTTCCAAATTAGTACTAACCTCTACTTTTTCTGCTGTTCTCTTTCTGGTTCTCTGTGGTGGTGATCTGCGCCACCACCACCTGATCAAAACACCGTGCAGTCCCTACATTGATAGACTGAAGGCCAGAGGTCCACATGACCATCACTGTTTAATTCTTTCATGTGATGCCTGAAAACCATGAGGACTGATTTAGATCATTTATTTTAGGTAGAATGTCTACAGGGGGCTGGGTGGTCTCATGGCCTTGGAACTCCTGCACCATCTGGAGTTGTTTTGGTTTTTTCTGTCTTCCCTGGCCATAGGACCTTACTTTATTCTTTGTTAATTAGTATTGCCAGATTTTTATATTTTTTCTTTTTTTCTTTCTTCATCATGTAAAGCACTTTGAGCTAAATAATTTGTATGACAACATGCTATATAAATAAATGTTGTTGGATTGCCTTGGCTTGTGTTTTGTAATGCTATTAGTTCACCTGTGCTGTGTACCTAACATGCAATGAACCTACTAACCTCTTAGATTCTTTTCTTAATGGGGTTATAGGGAGAAATGCCAAAACCATCAATATAATTGTTTCCTTTAACTTGTTTCCTGTCCCACAGTCCATATTTTACCCTGCATGTTCGATCCTAGGGATGTCTAATGTCAGGCTGCTCACTAACTGGGACTGTCTTTTATTTTCATACATTTACTTCAACCCAGTTTACCACCAACAAAGGATTCAACAAAGTATCCTGTGTGCCCTTAAGGGCCCACAACTAAACACGGAATGATTAATCCAGCACCCAGCAATGCTAATAATCAATAATCAGAAAGAGGCACTGAGTTATTTACTTAGAAATTATATATTTTTTGTATAATAACCAATAACAGCAAATATTATCAGTACAAAGAATTGTACAACTTGGTTTGCGTTCATGCAGTCTTCATGTAGTCCCAGATGACATTTCCCCGATGGCCCTGGTTGTTATTTATTGGTTATGTACTCTTACTTGTAAAGTTAAAAGAAAGAGACAGAGCTCCTTTGTAGGTATCCTCCATCTAAGCAGATAGCAGTTTCTATTTAAATGCCTGGTTCCTCTCAAAGTGTCAGAAAGGCAGCAACCAAAAACATTCCATTTTGCAAAAAAGCACCAACTGAACTAAAACTAAACTAAAAACAGAATAAAAGACAAGCACTCTCTCCCCCAATTCACACAAATTAAGCTAAGCAGATAATACTCTACATTCACAGTTTCACAAAACACAGCAATGTTACTACACAAGCTCAAGGTTGATTCTCATGGGAATCAAAAGCTGCCCCCTATGCTGCAAACAGATTGGCTATACAAAACATTATATTGTGCTACTTTCCCAGAGTACACTTCACTTAGGCCTTGGCCATTTCCCTGAAATCTGTCAGTTGAAAAGTTTAAAGCATTCCCCATACTTCTTGATTTCAGTCATTCTCAATGCTAGGTTTGAAAAGTAGATTTTAGTTGACAGAGACAGAGTGAAGTCACAGAAAAATGCATATCTGCAATACTGGGCTAGGGCTATGGCAGTTATGACTTAATACCATTTAAACTCTTCTAATGGTAACTACACTAGGCTTCTGGAGATCAAGAAGAGATACACACTGAATGGTGTCATTGGACATGTAGTTCTTGAGGACAGCTCAAGCCTATGGGCCTATGAAAAAGTATAAGTAATTTAATTAAACTATGAAAATGCATTAAAATCAGAAAGACATAAGTTGAATCAATAGCATTAGAGATATTAGTATTCTCTATTATGTTACCCTGGAATTTTCTTTATTACTTGCTTTGTAGCTGTAGATCAGATGCAGTCAAATGGAATTGTTTGCACAAATTACTTGAGGTTTGCATATGGTCAAGCACATTTTCACCTCAAGTCTAAAGTTTAAACACCACAACTTATGCATAGACTTTAACATATGCAAAATATAGGGTTTTAAATGCGTAAGTACATTTCACAAGAGAACCTCAAAGAAGTTAAGCACCTTATAGTAACATATGCAGTAGTTTTCTGTTTACTAAGCAAACAAACCCTGTCCTCCTGAGAATATGTCTGAAACATAACCACCACATTGCCAGAAATACTGTAGTCTACAAGAAACTGGAATTGTTCATCACTAGGCTTAAGAAGAAGTTCATGAATTTATGAAGTGTTCACTGAAATTTTGTCTAAATAAACAGAGAAGGGTAATGGGTTGAGACTGAAAGGGTTAAAATACTTTGTTAAAAAAGTAGATATTTAGATAAGAGAGAGCAATTAAAACTCACTAATATGTGTAATGCAGTTGTGTCTGTAACGTAAATCTGCAAAGCAATGAAAGAGTTTACTAATTAGTTAAAAACTGATTTGAATCCAAGGAGACTTTTGACTTTGTTGAAATGTTATTATTATTATTTATTATTTGACCCAAAAGCCAATGTAATAGATCTGTATCCTCAATAACACCACTAAATCCTTTCTGTATTGTCTTTCTTTAAACCTGTGTGTTAATGTAAAGCAGGGGTTGGCAACCTATAGCACTTGTGCCACAGTGGGTGTGCAATGGCATTTTTTTTTTTATTATACTTTATTAATCCCGAAGGAAATTACAGAGTGCAGGGTCAGCCATTGTACAGCGCTCCATGGAGCAATTGAAGGTTAAGGGCCTTGCTCAAGGGCCCAGCAGAGCAGTATCTCTTTTGGCAGTGACGGGGATTTGAACCGGCAGCCTTCGGGATACCAGTGCAGATCCTACAAAATTATTTGATTTATCTCATTAAAAGTTAAAACACACCTGTAATAAAATTTGTTAAATACTGTCTATTCTATAGTGTCATCAATGTTTATTATAGTAATTAGACAAAAGATTAAATGAGTAAGTAAACAATAGCGCCTAAGAATAATATCTCACATGCGTGTGCACCTCACAGAGTAGCCGCACACAATAATAACAGTAACTGTGGCCAAAACAGTCTAATTTACATCACCTTTTGTTAATATAGTGCAAAATGGCAGGCAAATGTAGCTGGTGTTGTTTTCAACCAAGCTGGACAAAGGAATACAGATTTGTTGCAAGAGGGTGTTGAACCATATGCACTCTATTATGGAAATGTGTGCTGAACATCTAGTGGACAGAGTCACTTTGAAATGAAGTATGAGAAAAAAAAAATATCAGGAGAGCAGCAGCAAAATATGAGATGCAAAGAAAAATATTTAAAACCCTATACAACACTAAAACTCGGGGTAAATAAGGCAGCTATAAACTCACCAAATATGTAAAACCGTTTACAGACCAAGAGCAGCTGAAAGAAGCCATCCTAAGCAGTACAAAGGTTTTGTTTGATGTATTGCCAAACAAAGAAACAATCATGTCCAGAATTAAAGATATGCCTGTTTCAGCAAGAACTTTATAAATGCTTTATGAAATGGCCAAAAAATGTCAATTTTCAGCAATTAATTGAATTGACACATTCACCAGTGTTCAGTGTAGCTGTGGATGAAAATGGGAATATCAATGACATCTCACATCTAGTTGTTGTTGCAAGATGCTATGACGGAATTGGTATAAGAAAGCAACATTGCTGCCTAAGGCCTATGTATGGCCCTATTAAAGCAGTAGATGTGGCTAGAGCTTTTATCAACCATTGTGAAAGAAGAGGTATAAACATGAAGAAAATATTTACCTTTACAACAGAGAATGTCCATGCTATGATGGGTAAGCAGAGGGGGTTTGTAAGTGAAAATCGGATTGGTCACCCAGTCATTGCATTATTCCCAAAGAAAACCTGTCTGCCAAAATATCTAAGTATGGTTTGACTGCTATTATGAGCAGAGTGGAGGCTCTGAGGCTAAGGATCTGTGCTGGTATGCAGAAGGTTGCCGGTTCGAATCCCAATCACTAACAACAGAGATCCTACTCTGCTGTGCCCTTGAGCAAGGCCCTTAACCTGTAATTGCTTCAGGGACTCTGTACAATGGCTGACCCTGCACTCTGACCCCAAGAGGTATGTGAAAAGTAACAAATTCCAAATACAATAAATTGTATAAGTCGAAATAAAGAGCAAAAAAAAAAACAAATAGTCATTAGAACTGTTAACTTTCTTGTCACTCGTTCGTCATCAACCCACTGACAGTTCTGATCACTACTGAAGGAGATGGACAATCTTTATACAGTAAGGATTTCCCATGCTACGGTCCTATTAGGTTGCTCAGTAGTGAAAAGGTTATGTAGTGATTTGTTGAGTGCTTTGGTGTGATCCACTCATTTTCTGAAGAGAAGGGTTTGAACTACCCAGAGACAGAGGATGAGGAATGGTTAGTAAAAACTTATGTTTTTGGTGGACATTACAGGACATCTCAGCTCGCTCAATATGCAGTTATAAGGTGCAGTTCAAATGGTGCTAACTTTATTCAAAGCATGGAAGGAATGCAATTGAAGTATTTTTCTTTTGTGACATTCAATCTAGAAGCTTTTATTATTTCAATCACTTGAGGATGTTGACATCGCATCAACCTGTCAACCCTGATAACATCATTCAATGTTTCAAGGACTTGAAATGGAATTCTCCACCAGATTTCAAGACTTTGAGCAAAATGGCCTCAATATTTTTTTCTTTTTTGATTGATCTGGAAACTTTGAGGAGATAAACTTGGCTTTACCCCCATTTTAGTGGCTAGGGATTGAACAGTTTGAAATGCAGCAGATTAAGCTCAAAACATCTTCACTGGGGATATGTAAATTCACAGAGCTCCTCAAAACGAAAACACTGAAATGGACCAAGCAGCTTCCATTTCAGACACGTTTGACAGATTCTCATGCTTGAAGAAGGTGACCTTTGCAATAACCCCTACATTTGGATCACTTATATGTTAAAACTAATTTTTTCACACCTGAAGACAGTGTTAAGTCCAACTCACAGCTGACTTATAGCAGATCATTCAGAAGCCTGAATGTAGCTAAAATGAACATCTTATTAGCCAGACATTGCACAACTAAGCCATAAAAGACAGGGACAGGAATCACGCAATAACTATAAATACTTTATCGCTTAGTGCGTGTTAACTATATATATGAACATGTTTTGTGTGTGCAGAGATAAATCTAATAGTAATTAAGATGAGTTTAACTTGCCATTAACAGTGCAACTATCAGTGCAAAAACTGAAAACAAACTGTACTCTATTGTCTACCGGCATGTTGGTTGTGCAATGCTTGTAAATTGACACTCAATGTAGAAAAGGTTGTCAGCCCCTGTTATAAAGAGTGAAACTAGAGAGAGAACCAGGAACAAGAGCTTATCCTGACAGGTTTGAACACATGACAAAAAAAGAACTCTGGATAAAGGGTAGTCACTTGTAAGACACAGTGACTTATGCAGCCAGTTGTGACTCATTCACCCATTAATGTTCCGTAGACCCAACCTACACTTCTTTGCATGACGGAGCACCAGCAGGATCAGGGATTTTTTTCTATGCATGTTTGCTGAACAGACAATCATAAGAACTGACATAACTTAACAGTGTGTATAATACTTGCAAATACATCTCTATATTATAATAAAAAAATCCCAGGGCGAGATGTGACTTTTTCAGAGAGATACTTTCATGTTCCACGAGACGAGACTTTGTGCCAAGGGATTTAACCACATTTGGGGCTGGAAATAAAAGACAAAAAGTAAATGACAAAATAGAACATCGTAAAAAATTCAAAAACGTTGGCGCGATACACAAGTTAGAGATTATTAAAGTACTAAAATTTGAAAGTCTCAAATAAATGATAGTAAAGATCGCCTTAGCGCAAACAAACGGAAATTATTACTCAGTGAAATAACGGAACAGCGAAAAGAGATTAAATATATTGTTCGGATTTACACTTTAAGTCATAGATAGTCTAATTCGTGTTGCCATGAGGGAAAAGTAGCGTTTCTTCCCAATGAAGAGGCGTATCTGCGAGAATTAAAAGATTTGTTGTTTGGTGAAAGTGAAATCCATATAAGCAAGTGGCAGAGATGTCAAGTGGCTGGTGTGTAGCGCAGGCGTTGGGAAGTGAAGCGAGCAGGGGGCAAAGCCCCCTAGTATTATATATATATATAGTGGTGTACGGCTGGGGCTCTTGCCCAGCCAGGACACCTTTATTATGGAAGGACCGGAACAGAAGCAATACCTCCCCTGGAACATGAGAGGGTAGCCCCCCTGTATTGCACTGGGGCCACGGGCTTGGAGCTAAACCCTTCGGGGGCCTGGACAGTATGGGAGCCCTGGAATGCAGCACTTCCACCGCACTCGGAAGTGCTGCCAGCAGAGGATCCAGGTCCACCTGGTGTACTTCCGGAAGCCCATGCAGCACTTCCACAACACCCGGGAGTGCTGCCAGAAGTTAAGCGAAGAGCACCTGGAGCACTTTCAGGTGAAATATAAAAGAGGCCGCCTCACTCCATTTAGAGAGCTGGAGTCGGGAGGTGGAGGACAGAGCTTGTGAGGAGAGAAGAGGAGTGGAGGTGGCAAAAGATTGAAGGAAAAGAAAGAGTGAAAGAAAGAAGGGACAGAGCAATATTTGTGGCTGATCTGTGCACTGAGACAAGAAAAGTAAATAAAAGTGTGTACTTGCACTTGAGTGGTCTGTGTCTGTCTGTGTTGGGGCTGATTGCCACAGTATCCATCCATCCATTATCCAGCCTGCTATATCCTAACTACAGGGTCACGGGGGTCTGCTGGAGCCAATCCCAGCCAACACAGGGTGCAAGACAGGAAACAAACCCTGGGCAGGGCGCCAGCCCACTACAGTTGCCACAATATATGTACTGTATATATAATTATATATATATATAATATAGTAGAAGGGCGAATCATGAGGTAAAGCAAATCCAAAATAATTGGGTTGCCAACCAAGCAAAACCCCATTTAATTCAAACAAAAAGAACCACTTCAAATGAAAATGTGCACTGTATTGACAAGCCAGTTAATTGGACACTTGAATTTCGCAAAGACTCTCTCTCTAATGAGGTCTGGTCCAAATGAGACTCCATCTTTCAGGAGCGTTTCCCTTTCATAATCGATGGACCGAAAGTGGCACAGCTTCTTTGGATCCACTGCCCTCAGGGGACAGTTTCTTGTGACTGAGGAATAAAGAAGACAGGGCTGTTAGTGACAGCGCCCCCTCTTGTCTATGGTGGTACCACATACCTTAGGTGAGCGCAGAAGGCGAAATATATGTGCACACTCACATTGCATGTTCCATGCTAAGTAAACATTTTATTTATTTATTGTTCTTTTTGTATTTTTGTTCTTAGGGGATGTGCAAGTACAAATGCCATCGCTCTATATACACATGACAATAAAACTCAGTTGGCTTGACCTATACCTTGAAAACCTCTTACAGACAATATATGGTCCCAGATTTCGACTCAGGACTCAAAAACTATGAGCTAGCTGTGCTAGTCAATGTACTTTTAGGGCCCCTACTATGTACAGTATGCACGTGATAAATATAACAATGAGTGTTCGAGGAAGTACTGGCAACTGGACAAGCTCCAATGGACTTTCACTTTAAATATTTTATAAAGATCAAACAGCTTTCCAGGCTAGTCAGTCCTGTTTTCTGGGGGCCTACCTGCATAAAACATAGCAATAAGGCGTTTCTGATATGGGTGTGTGTTGCATTGTTTATATTGTTTCAGGCATATGTTGATCCTATTGCTGCATTTGCAGGCATTGTAAAAGGACTAAATAGATGAAAGTTAGTTCAAAGCTGAATAATAAAGGAAAGCTAGAAATACAATATTTTGGTTGTTAGCTTTCATTAACCTTTAAGAAGCTTAAAGCAGAATAAACTTTCACATCTTATTTCCTGTTCTTAACGTTATACAGTATAATGATTGTCTCAGACTTCTATGAAGGTTTGAGTTTCATTTTTTAACATTTATATTAATTACTGTATGCTTACTTTTCTTCATATTTCATTGTTTTTTCTTTACTATATATTTTGCTTACCATCAGACACTAATATGTGCATAACTCAGGAACTTTTTCTATTGAGATTTTAAAGCAAATGTATTCATTTGTATTGCTCTGAAATGTATTTTGGTTTGCTTTCACAACACCATGCCATGGATGACTCTATAAATCACAGTATAAAAATAAAGATTTGATTGATTTATAATTGCTTGATTGATTGATTATATATTTCTAAGTGAGCTAACAAGGTAATAAGAAATTAATACTGGTCTTATTTATGCCAGATACTGCAGGTGAAATTAGTAACTCTTTACTTACAAGTAATGACTGCCTTGTATGTATATTCCTTTACTGTGTACTGCTTTGCAACAAAAATTACGCAAACTATAATTATTGTCCTTCAGGAAAGCAATTACATGTCAGTTAAAGAAAGTGGAATTAATCAAATGCCTATTGTGTTTAGTCCTACTTAAACTTAGAGAAAACTTTTGTTTAAAGTTACTATATGATACATTTTTCATATTCATTTGGAAAATTAAAAGAAATATAAACAATTGTGTCAAGAAATTTGCAACTAGCCCAGAATAAAAGTGGCAGATGAATACATTAATGTACATTAACAGTGTGCACTAAGCAGGAGACAGAGCTGGAGGTGGCAGAGTTAAAGATGCTAAGATTTGCATTGGGTGTGACGAGGATGGACAAGATTAGAAATTAGGACATTAGAGGGTCACCTCAGGTTGGACGGTTGGGAGACAAAGAGAGGCGAGATTGCGTTGGTTTGGACAGGTGCAGAGGAGAGATGCTGGGTATATTAGAAGAAGGATGTTAAAGATAGAGCTGCCAGGGAAGAGGAAAAGAGGAAGGCCTAAGAGAACATTTATGGATGTGGTAAAAGAGGACATGCAGGTGATGGGTGTGACAGAGCAAGATGCAGAGGACAGAATTATATGGAAGAAGATGATCCGCTGTGCAACCGCTAACGGGAGCAGCCGAAAGAAGAAGAAGACATTACCAGTGTGCACTGCTCCTAGTGGCTCTTTATAGTTACTGCAGGCCTAAGGTAGGCAGTGTGGTGTAGTGTCCCAATCCCACACCGTGTGACCATGAGCAAATCACTTCACCTGCCTGTGCTCCAATTGTAAAAACTAATGAAATGTAATCAACTGTTTCTCATATGTTGTATGTCGGCTTGCATAAACGCATCAGCCAAATAAGTAAATGTCTGGCTATAATGTATTTACTATACTGTACTAGTATATAACTTGATCTTTATGAATAATTAACCAATGTAGTTTTAGTTATGAGTATAAAATCATCTATCAGAATCTCCCTATATCATTTAACTGTTCCATCAAAGAGATCAGCTTTAATGTTATTCTTATGCTTGTTTCTGGCAAATATGGTATTAGAAAGCACCAAAGATTTTTAAATAGATACACAAATATATGTTTAAAAAGCAATAAACCTTCTTAAGTATGAAGTCAGAAATAAAACACTCATATGCATTTAAACTGACTGAACTCACATCAAATTCTGCATTTGAGTTTCCTAAAATCTTAATGAAAACAATGTCTTCTTCTTCTTCTTCTTTCAGTTGCTCCTGTTAGGGGTTGCCACAGCAGATCATCTTTTTCCATATTGATGAAAACAGTGTCAGTTCCTTAAAAAACACAGTGGTTCACGTAAAATTGGTAATAAGAAGGCAATACAACAGTTTTAGTTATGATTCTATGTGTGATGTTTGTTCATTGTAACAGTAGTTCTTCTTTGTAACAGTTAACTGTTGCAAGATGCTATACAGTATATGGTACATGGTTTCTTCTCTGAAGCATAAGTATGTTGTGCTTCTAATTAATGATTACTGCTATTGGATTCCTTCTCAGGTCACTTTCACTGAAAAAAAGGTATGGAATCACTTGAGTCGGGAGTACTGCAGGTTAACTGTTTGTTTTCATTTAAATAAAATGGGGTGGTATATTTTAGAACATTGCATACTTCTTAATCATGGCACCAGAGAATGACAACGTGTGCATGTTGATAGTGCATGGAAGTAAGAATATTTTCTGTACAAGATGGTACTACTGCAACTATATAAGCATGAGCATATGAGTATGGCCCCTGACATTTATACTGATGAGTGAAATGATTTGCATGAAATTGAATTTGCAGCAAAACTCAGTATTTTGGTTTGCAAAAACAATTTGCTAAATAAATTCCTTTTCGCTTCCAGTGAAATGTGTGCCTTTCACACCACGGGAAGAAAGTCATTTAGTTCCTGCCTGCAAGCATTTTCATGCTTTAATTTTGTAGGCGTCTGTTTGTCATCTGGTATTTATATAAGGATCTCTAGTTTAAAAAAAAAATCACCAGAAGCGTGCCTATTCTCAACAAGAATAAGCCAGTTGTTTGCTGAGTTTTTCTGTGAAGAAAATGCAAAAATCTGCATAAGTGCAAGTTTTAAGCATGTCAAATTTAAAAAAAAAGACTGCATACACTATACTTTGTTTTCCACCAAAAAACCTTTAACACTAGAATTACCAGGGCCTAAGAGAAAGCTCATAAATCCGGCTCACCTTAAATCCATTCTCACCTCTCCGTCAGCATCTTTTGTCCTGTAAATGTGTTGATTAACAGCAGGCAGCCTGCTATCCCATCCTCCCGCCCACCGCTGCATTTCATTTCACAAAGAAGTTTCTCAGTGCTCAGTGTTTATCTTTGAGTGAAGTGTTGGAGCTTTATGGGGTAAATTAGTACATCATCATTTGGAATGTATACATTTCATGTGTGTTCCGTGTAAACAACAATCTATGTAAAATGTAGTTAACACGGAAACATTTTTCATGTTTTAGTAATACTGTAATTGAAAAAATGTATGCATGAAATGTATAAGGTGTGAAGCCTGAAATACAAATATGAAATAAACACTTTCACAAAGGGTTCAAGTATAACAAAACAAGCGCACTTTTATTCAAGAATTTAACTGAAGAAAAAAGAAAGCAGGTTACGGTAGGCGGTTGATATGACAGCTTGCGTGGTGCAATGTTAAGAACTGCTGCCTTCAAATCAAGAGGTCACGGTTTCGATATCAGCTGCTTCCCAAATTTACCATTTCAGTAGTGAGCTGCTCTTATTGTTAATATCATACAATAAAAGCATACATTTGATTTGCGTCTGTAAATTTAGTTAAAGTTAGTGTGTTTTTTTTTTTTCCGTTTTATTCTCTCACTGAGAATGGCTGTGGATGTCAATTGCACTTTTATTCAAGAATATAAACGAAGAAAAAAGAAAAGAGGTTACAGTAGGCGATTGATACGACAGCTTGCGTGGTGCAATCCTAAGAACTGCTGATTCCCAATCAAGAAGTTCTGGGATGGATGCTGGCAGCTTCTCAAGTTTACCGTTTTGAGTAGAGAGCTGCTCTTATTGTTAATATTATACAATAAAAACATACATGTTATTTGCGTCTGTAACAGCCATTGTAAATGTATAGTACTTGTCAAAGTTAGCG
Source organism: Polypterus senegalus (assembly GCF_016835505.1). Taxonomy (NCBI): domain Eukaryota; kingdom Metazoa; phylum Chordata; class Cladistia; order Polypteriformes; family Polypteridae; genus Polypterus; species Polypterus senegalus. The sequence goes on from NC_053158.1 coordinate 53,746,727, forward strand.
TCTTTTTTTTTTGTTTTATTCTCACTCATGTTCACACTCCCACAACACTTTCTTGCCCACCCAACCCCCGATCTGACCCTGTTTTACAGGGAATTCTCAAATGTCATATATACCTAAGTCTCTCTTTTTTTGTCAGTATGGCTTTGATATCATGGATCAGAAGACGCATTCTAATTCAGCATGAGCAGGAACACTCAAGAATAAAACTGAATAAAGCTGCACTGAATAAGCTCCAGTTTTATTCTCTCAATCACAATAACTCTGTAACACCCCCCACCCCCCGCCTCTCCTGATCTGACTCTAAGTAACAATGCCAGTGTAAATTCACACCCATTTTCAAATAATATTGCATTAGTGCGATGATGTTTTATGATTAATTTTATACCCAATGTCCCATATATTTGTCTCTTTCTTTTTTTCTCCGTGCTGTGTCGACATCATGCACAAGAAGGCGGGAGCTTATTCAGTGCAGCAGGAACACTCAATAAAACTGAATAAAAAAAAATTAAGTGACGGTGAGATATGAAGAAGGCAGATTCACCAGCATTTGTGTGTCAGCTTTTAACCCTCCAGATTAGAGAATGTCCAGTTCCTTTGCCTCAAAACATTACTCGCATCTATAGTTATTCCCAGTTTCAAATAAAAACTAAAAGCATCAGATTCCTAGGGTGGTGTATGTATGATGATCGTGACTGAGAGAATAGTGAAAAATAGAGAAGTGAAAAAAAAGGTAACTTTTACAAGTACAGTACAATAAATGTACATGGTCTGTTACAGACACAAACCAAATGTATGTGTGTACTGTATAATATTAATAATAAGAGCATCTCACTATTGAAAACAGCAAATACAGGAAACAGTCAGGGGACTTTTTTCGTAGGCTCTGGTAATTCTAGTGTTAAAACCCAAATTTTAATTAAATGAATTTCAGTTTTTTGGAACTATATGCAAATCACATCTCATCTCTTTCACTCATTACTAGTCAGTGTTCTATTCTGTGTATTTTATTGTATTGACCCCCTTCTTTTTGTCACCCACTGCACACCCAACCTACCTGGAAAGGGGTCTCTCTTTGAACTGCCTTTTCCAAGGTTTCTTCCATTTGTTTCACTACAAGGGTTGTTTTGGAAGTTTTTCCTTGTCTTCTTAGAGAGCCAAGGCTGGGGGGCTGTCAAAAGGCAGGGCCTGTTAAAGCCCATTGCGGCACGTCTTGTGTGATTATTAGAAGCTTTTATATGGTAGACTAGGACCCATCTATTTAAGACGAAGTACATCATTATATCACACCGAGATATAAAATCCTGCCAGCCAATGTTGATATTCTTATGCATCAGAGGCACAAATGTCTTACACATGTTTTGAGACCATGAACATCTGTAGGCCTACTCTTGTAATGGGTGATTCAGAATCAGAATCACTTTATTGCTAGCATATGAAACATACCAGAATTGACTTTGGTTAGGTGCGAAAGCATGGAATACAAGACATTACCAATTGAAGACAACACAATTTCAGTGCACCATTACTGTAATCTGACATTGTGCAAACAACTATAGAAATACAACAGTTTCTTGATCAAAAACATTTACAAACTTCGATAATACCCTCAAATAAATTGAAAAACTATACAAAACAATATAGATATCAAATAGCACAAGTTGTGGAAGTATGAAATATTTACGAATAGACAAACAGCACAGTTACCAGTTATATGTTGTAAAAACAGGAGTAACCTTATATAAGTTTATTTAAGATCTGAATATTTTGAAGAAAGAAGCTGAGGAGATGGTGTGTACTTGGGGTTGCAATAGACCTACTTTATACCTCCTCTTTGATGGCAATTTAATGAACAGATGGCTGCTGGGATGGGTGGAGTCAGCTGCACTCACTCCTGTTCTCTTTTTCACTCTGGTGATGAACATATCTTTTAATGTTAGGAGATAATAGCCAATGATTTCCTCAGCTGAACAAATCACCTGCTGCAACCGACTAATGGAAAGGGAGGAGAAAGAAGTAAACCAAATGATAATCTAGGTGGTCACAATACCCTCAATGATGGATGAGTAAAAAGTTCACAATAAACACCTTGATAAGCCAAACTTCTTAAGCTGATGAATGAAGAACAATCTCTGCCTGGCTTTCTTGATGATGGAGGTGATGTGTTTGTCCCATTTTAATGTACTAGTGGAAGTAATCCTCAGGAGTTTAAATGACTGAACCACAGACACAGTCTGGCCATTAATTTGCAAAGGTGGACAGTTAGTGACATGTCAGTTAGTGACATGTCGGCAGAAGTCAATCCTCATTTAATAGCATTGAGCTCCAAGTTGTTACAAGACCACCATTGTACAAGATGGCGGCCCACCTCTTTTTGATAGGAAGACACATCATTATCAGAAATGAGACCCACTATGGTTGTGTCATCTGCAAAATGTAGAATTTTTACAGATTTGTCTATGGATCCACAATTATTTGTATAAAGTGAAAACAGGAGTGGTGAAAGAACACAGCCTTGGGGGGGGGGCTATGCTAACTGATATTGGATTTGACAGATGGAACAACCTTTTCAACAAGCTGCAACAAATGGTAGCTTATTTATACAATTTAAAGAGAGAAAATTGTAATAAATAAAAATGTCTTAAAATACTGATTTGCATGACATAAATAATTTAGTTTTGCCTTAATGTTAACATGCTAAAATGGTGTATGGTTTTTGAAATATGTTATATATTTTAAAAACTGCATCTTTATCAGATGTTAATCTTTAGGGTTAAAGAAACTGATGTCTCTTCAGAATTCTAGCAAGAGAGGTGAATCATAAAATTTAATTAGGAAATAATCACTGTATAGCATGAAGTGGAAAACATGTGGAAGTAATGTATAATAATCTGCAAATTATCAAGTAAAACATTACCTGGATTACATTATTTTACTACAGTTTACAATAATATTAAATATATAGTGTATGAAGAGTGAGGTTATCAGATAGGAAACAGATATGCAGATCAAACATATCCCTAAAAGTAAAAATAACTTTTAATATTATATGAAATTACTAGAGAATTACATGCATCTTCCTGTGAATAATACACAATGTTACATGCTGTGATATATTGTATATTTTCAACTTTGTTTTGAGAATTTTAGCATGTTTTAATCATGGTTACTGGTTTTTAATTCAATGCTTTATTTATCCATCTGTCTGTCTTTCCATTCATACAATTTTTTCCTAAACACTCTTGTCCACCTAATCTAATCACGAATAAGTTCACACACATTTAAGATTTTTCTTTATTTAAAAAGTCTCAGATGCCATGTTAATTGATTTTACTGTTCTTAAAATGCTGTTACTGTGTTTCCTTTGAAGGATATCATTTGTCAGTAAAAAGATGCTTTACATATCTCATTTAAATTACACGGTTGTCGTTCATTTTGATGGAGCTGCGTCTTAATTGCTTTTCCACCATAACAGCATTTTAATTATTTTCTGCCAAGCACGTACCTTTCTGTCTGAAGTGATGACCTAGAAGGGCTAGAGTTAAGAAGTAACTGAAAAAAGTTATAGATTATATCTTCATCCCCCTCAACCCCCATAGAATAAATGACAACATAGAGATAATGAATATTTTTAACCTTGCGCTGTCCGTCTGTTATAAATCAATATCAGATCAGATTACAAATTGCTAAAAGTGGGGATGGTGTAAAAATACATCAGTCTTTTTACAAGTAAAAGCTTAAATTGAAATTTCATTAATAATTTAAGCTAAAAATTAAGTAAACCCCAGGAGAATATGCTTTTCCCTAACTGTTGTTTCTGAGGTACTGTTGCACTTACTAAAAGAAAAAAAAGGATAAAATAGTATATCTTGGGTGTCACAATAGGTTTTTGGGTTAATATTAAATTTTTTGATTAAAATTTGGATTTTTGAAAATATGAAACCTTTCTTATGTTCAATGCTAATCATTTATTAAGAATAAAGGTGTTAACATCTATAGATTTGACTTCAAATACATTAATCTTTTGCTAACACTAAGATTCGTCCATCCATCCATTACCCAACCTGCTATATCCTAACTACAGGGTCATGAGGGTCTGCTGGAGCCAATCCCAGCCAACACAGGGCGCAAGGCAGGAAACAAATCCTGGGCAGGCACTAAGATTCATTTCCCATCTAATCGAATTTCTCACATTTGTGAACAACCAGGTCTCTTCACGCCATTACTATCTATTTTTATTTTTAAATAACTTATTTTAAATGAGCTCTAAATAGTTTTCTTCTTGAAAATGTCTGTTTCCACCCATAGATCAAAGCCTTGGATTTACTGTAACTGAATGGTAACTCTTAAATTAGTTGAGTTTGTGTGTGTAAGTGGGCCCTGTGGTGGTCTGGCATCCTTTCTAAGGTTGGTTTCTGGTTTCTGTCATATGCTAGTCTCTGGCTGTCTGTGAACATGAATTGTATTATGAGGGGTTGAGAATAAGATAAGAGTGTTAGAAACTATTGTTCTTGCTAGATGTCAAGCCTTTGAATGTCAGATTGAATGTTCAAAATATCTTGACTTCCTTCTAACTCATTTACTAAACTTATTTAATTCATTTCATGTGTTTAAGTATATTTTTCATATATCAACTTGACAAAGACCAGAGGATAGTAATTCCATTTTTCACTTGTTCATCTGAACCCTAAATATTTTTACAAAGTCATAAGCCAATTCTTTGTTCAATTTTTTTGTATGGCACAATCTACATTGATATTTCCACACTTTTTGTATGTTTACACCTTTTTAAAATAGTATATTTATGTGATTAGTGCTGTGTTGTTACTGCAGAGACCTGGGTTTGATAGCCAGTCTATGTGGAGTTTGTAAGTTCTCCTAGTATGAGAGTGTATTTTTGGCATTAATTGGTAATGCTATATTGATTCACGATGAGTTGATTTGTGCAATGATCTGATGTGTATACAGAGTTGGTTCAAACATAACTTAAATTTTGTACGTGAAAAATCATATTTAGAAAAAGAATATGACATAGATATCTATGTGTTGCTTATGCTAATTAGTGGTAGAAATCGAAATGTTCCTGTAACACAATTACAGGAATTACAGGTATATGATTTTGTAGTTATTTTGAAACAGTGCTTGAATTTTATTTGAAACAATTAAAATTCAGTAATCATTGAAAAACTCCTTCAAAGACACAAAACTGGAATGGTCAGAAGAAACTCTAGATAATCACAGATGGAACATTTAAACTCTACGGTCATAATGACCATTGAACCACTATGGCACCCACCATTGCTTAAAGGCTTCACACAATTGATTGACCTGACTCAGTTTCTTAAATATTTGAAAAAACATTATGTAGTTGCCTGCGGTAGGCTGGCGCCCTGCCCGGGGTTTGTTTCCTGCCTTTTGCCCTGTGTTGGCTGGGATTGGCTCCAGCAGACCCCTGTGACCCTGTAATTAGGATACAGTAGGTTGGATAATGGATGGATGGATTATGTACAGTAGTTGCTGTCTCTCTGGAGGAATTATATACAGTAGTTTGTAGCTGGTTCATTCTATGATGCTTTAGTACAGCTAATGCTGCCTTGTTTGAGAAATTCACTTATAGCTTCTGTGTTTTACCATTATTTGAGTATCAGGTTACTATACAGGTTATGTCATCCTTGAGTATCTGAATACTGATACGTTTTATTCAAATGGCTATATGATGAAAAAAGATTCATAATATTAAAGTAAGAAAATGGCCAGAAACAAGTCTAGGTGAGCCTAGAAAAAAACAAAACTGCGGACTAAAGGCAAAATACAGGGTCCAGAGAAGATCATTAATAAAGAAAAAACTCAGAGAGAACAAAATGACCAAGTGCAGGTGAGGAAACAGATCTTGCTTAATTATAGCATCTAATTGTTAAAATGAAACTCAAGTAGAATCACAATGTATACTGCCTAGCAGCAAGGTATGCCAATACCCAGAAATGAGACATGCTCTAGGGAAGAGCAAGCGCTGCCTTTACAGCCTACAGTATATCACACTGTTCTCATTGTCTTGTCTTTCTTGTTTTGTGAGATCCCTGCTGTGTTATTTCAAGATCAAAAACATGCAGGATTGAATGCTAGAGAAACTGAGGTGATCAAAATTTAATACGAGAATGAATGTGCCATTATAAGGAAATGGCCATAAAGAATATTGACGGGGACAGGATTGGGATCATGAAGAGAGGAACACATTTCGTTTTAAAGAAAACTGAGCAAACAAGATAAAGTCAGAAGGCTGCAACAGAAATCAGCTTTGCTAACAGAACCAGGCACAGAAATTAAAGAGTAAGAATGAACTAACGGGTGAAATTCATATATTCATAGCAATCAATGGAGAGGTTGCTTCTGATACTTATTTTATTAATTAGTCAAAAGGCAGTTGCTTTATTATTATTGCATATATTATATTTCAATGTTGACACCCATTTTTAAAATATTAAAATGTAAGTAAGATTATATTATACGTCAGGTTGCAGATGTGTAAAAAAATAAAAGGTCTGTCAATATCACCTATCATTAATAAGAGCAGTGTCTAAATTTTTGTCGCTTGATAAGTGACAGTTACACTGAAATTAAAGGTCACTGAAATAAACGGTGATTTAAGGTACAAATTGGGTGATAATTAAATGAAAAATAACAAATTGTACCTAAAAAATACAATGTCTGTTAAAAGTCAGGGATATTTTCTAAACAGATAACATAAGGATAACCTTAACAGAAAATGTGGAATATAGAGAATACCCTTTTAACAAAAAAAAAAAAAAGTGAGTATACTGTTGTGGCAAAAAAAAGGAAAAATAATTGTTTTAAAATAATATTAACATATCTTTAAAGTTCAGTACCTTCTAAAACCTTTTTGATTTTAGAGAATATTTACATGTGTTTAATATATAAACATATAGTGTTTACTGTTCACCATTTTAAGCGGTCTGTTTATTTTGACTTAATTTTTGCCAGTAAAGATAGTGTAGATGTATCGAATGGTAAATGTTGAACTAGAGACACAATTATAATACTGTATTTAAATAATCACAATAGCTTAAGAAGAGAATGCTGTTAATCTATTTTTACATAAAAATAAATTATTATAGTTTTTTAGTTATGACTTGGAGTTTAGTGTAATGTCTCTGAATTTACACTCTCAATTAGTATGTGTAAAAGTTTTTTTTACATAAAATATTTTACTGTGCTGTATCATAATACAGTTTGTCACAGGAGGCTAGGGGTCAGACCCAGCAGGGATGCCTGGAAGGACCGGGAGGTGGTCTATACATCCCCTGGGCCACGAGGGGGCAACCACCCTGGATGTTGAGGGGACCACTGGGAAGAAGCAAGGAGGCTCAAACCCACTGGGGCCTGTTGCCACCGCCAGGGGGCATCCTGAGCAACATGCAGCCCGGGAGATCGACACTTCCACCACACCTGGGAAGGTGGAGGAAAGACCTTCCAGGGACGCCCGGAGTGCTTCTGGGTGCAAGGGCAGCACTTCCGCCATACCAGGAAGTGCTGCCGGAAGAACGTCATCAGGCACCTGGAGCACATCTGGGTGGAAATAAAAAGGGTCACCTCACTTGAATCAGAGAGCTAGTGTCGGGAGCTGGGGGTGGACGAAGCTCCAGCGACAGGAGGAAGAGAGGCGGCCTATGGACATTTAAAGGCCCGTATTGGAGGGTGTTTGGTGCTGGAGCACTATGTGTGGTGCAGGACTGTTAATTAATGTAAATAGTTTAATAAAACATGTGTGGCATTCGACATCCGGTGTCTGTCTGTCTGTGGTCAGAGATTATCACAAGTTATTTAGCAGCCATTGGCTAACAATAAAATAGTTTCTTTCTCGTGAATGGATTGCCCGTATTTATTTAATCCTAGATAAACACATACAGCTTTAGAAGCATTTGCTGTAGATTCTATTGGGTGTGCACTATCCCATTGTACAAGAAACAAAATGGAACCAGACAATATGTAAAGAATTCTGTATTAAAATGAACATATCTACTATTATAATTTTACTTATTATTAAATAATAATAAAGTTTTAATACTAGTAACAAAACTGTCTTGTTTTTGAACATTTTTTCATTTAGTTATGCATATTTAATGATTATTGTAGCAATCTTTTTCCAAACAATAAAATATATTTACATTTTTATACATAAGTTAAACCAATATAATATTCCACCTTTAACATATCCATTGTATAAGAAATATAATACTTGATCCAAATATTGTTATACAATACAGAAATGTTTAGAGTAAAACAGCTTCATTAAAGGTAGAAAGGAGGAAAGTACATATGCTAAAATATTATTCTTTGTGTATATTGTGTAATAGAATTTTCAATGAAATCAACACCAGCTCACTGATTTGTTACTATTCCCTTAATGCTACCATAAAGTTTATTGCAGTGAAAACACTGGCTACACAGAAATGCTTCCCCCTTCCCCAGGATGTATTTCACCTCTGTGGCACTGCCATTATAAATCTTCAGATCCAATGAATCCTGTCCGCAAGTGACTTCAACGACTATCATAAAAGTAAAACAGACAGTCTTAATTTGAGTTCCAGACTTTAGGAAACACAACTAAAATATTAGCATAATTTCACCAAAGACGGAGGAAATTGTTAAAATATGTGCATTAGAATGTGTCTGCAATTCAATATTCACATTGACTGGCTCTTGGGTGCCACCCAGTGATTACTTTAGCAGTAAAGGCCTGTCTTTGCACTGTCTGGTACTGTATGTCATTAGAGATACAATATTATTAACATGATGAAATGGCTATTTCAGTGTAAATTAGAAGGGTGTAAAAAAAATGTAGGATAATTAAATTGTAGCAGATATATAATTTTTCACTTAAGCGGATTGACACATTGACTAGACAATATGAACAAAAATATATCTAGTTTTCTTTTTCTTTTCATTACACAGAAAGTTTTCACATTAACATTTAATTTTATATATAATTTTGCCAAATGCTAACTTTTTAAAAGTACCCACTATAAATACTTTGTAGTAAATTCTTGCTAATCTATTAACAATGGTTTATTGTAAAACATTTCCTCAATGTCTGGGACATACTGTACTGTTCAGTATTTTCAACAGATCCTCTGCAAGTCACAAAACAGCTCTACAGAAAGTTAAAGGGGAAACGTTTTTAAAAGAATAATATAAAATAGTCAGCACTATGTTTGGATTTACTAGTCTTCATTCAAACTGCTAGAATCATTCAAAAAGCTCATTACAATTGCATAGCTGGTCACACAGATTGGTTTTGTGTTGTAAATGATTGTTTATTTGCTGCCATATGCAGTTTCAATTTGCATTTGTCTTGGCCATGTTCTTTCCAGTAAAGTCACTAGAAGAACACTAGGCTTTAAAAGTGAGTGCTTTTGAAGTGTGATGTAAGCAAAGCATGTAAGGAAGATTGCAGTAGTTTTGGGTAAGGGGCATTTTTTCTTTTTTTTCAGTCAAGAGTGTAGCTACAAAGAAACTTAGTTGTTAGAGAAATTAGAACAGGAATGAAAAATGTTGCATTGATGAAACAAAAAATATGTAAAGAGGCAAATTATAAGGACTAAAAACAATACATTAGGGCCCTCTGTGGCTGCAGGTTTTTGTTCCAACCAGCTTCTGTTTTTAATTGGACTCCTGGGCTAATTAAATGAACTGTTATTGCCTAAGTTCTGTGTTTTGGAAACAATATAGAAATTAGAAAACTAAGTTTGGTTAAAAAAAAAATAAATAAATAAATATTAAAACATACCAAGCAGTTATATAGGAATAATATATTTTTTTCTTTTTAACAATATTTTCATCTTGATATTCATTCTACTTTTCCATGTGTTCTAATTGTTTAATTAATCCATTATTTACTACTTAGTGGGTCTGACGCTAAAGTACTTGCAGCCTTTGATTATTCAGTGTGATGTTTGTCTTGGTGTCTGCTCTACCTGTTTTTAATTGTCATTAATAAGATACAACGAAGAGGAAAAACTGCATAGAGAAAGGACAAAATATAATGAAATCAACAAAAGAGAGTTAAGCATTTAAATCTATAGCAAAAGCAGAAATATTTCTAAATGTCTTATAAATGTAAAATTCATGCTTCTATGCTTTTTTGAATGTACAATAAGGGAAAAAATACCAGCTAATTATCAGATGTTGTCACTGATTATGAATCTGGTTGGAACAAAAACCTGCAGCCACAGTGGGCTCCCAGGACCGAGTATAGGAAGCAGTGCGTTAGGCCAAAGCCAGTAAGACATTGTAGGAATATTAACCCACTTTTTAACAGATATAAATTAACTGAGCTTACACCTGTTTCTGGGAAAAACTGCAGTACTAAAGGAAAAACACACACACTCAGAAATGAGAAAATCGTGCAAAATCCTCACAGGAAATGAGCGGGCAGAGATCCAGACCATTTCCTCTGGAGACTGTGCCACCGTGTAGGAACATTAATGCTTAATTACAATTTCATAGTTTCATTTATTTTCACCAAGCACATGTGAATAGTTAAGAGTATATAAACCATTCATCCATCCATTTTCCAACCCGTTGAATCCGAACACAGTGCCATGTGGGTTTGCTGGAGCCAATCCCAGCCAACACAGGGCGCAAGGCTGGAAACAAACCCCGGACAGGGCGCCAGCCCACCACAGAGTATATAAACCAAACTAACAAAATCTTATTCAATGTAGGTATGTAAATTAATTTTCAATTATGAGTCAAGAGTGTTATGCAATTATTGATACATTCAATATATAATATATAATCCTAATATTCAGGATTTTGGAAACAGTAGAGGGCCAGTGCTGATGTCACCCACAATGAAAATTTGGGAAAGGCTTAGGGAAGGAACAGTTTGGTGTTAATGCCAGGGAAAGGGACAGGTTAAGCAGTCTTTGAATTGAAACAACTAGTAAAGAAGCTTCAAGATAAGACAGAAAGGTTTGCATATGGTGTTTATTGATTTGGAGAAGGTTTATAATAGAGTGTCATGTAAAGACTTCTGGAAGTACATGACAGAGAAAGGAGTACCAGAGAAGTATGTGAGGATTGTTCAGCATATGTATTAGGGAGGTTAAGACGAGTGTTGAGGTAAGAGACGAGATCACAGAGTAGGTCTGCATCAGGGATCTTCTTCAAGTCCTTACTTCTTTGATCTGTTTATGGATGTGCTGAGTCACAAAAGACCAGTCCCCCTGGTGAATTCTTTTTGCTGATGACATTGTGTTGTGTAGCACCAGAAAAGAGAAAGTGCAGAAGATGTTGGAAGAAGGGAAGACAGAGGACTGAAGATACTTAGGAAGAAGGCAGAATATGAAGTATAATGGTGTTCCGGATTCAGAAGTTAGCCTGCAGAGAGCACTGTTAAATAGAGTGGATACATTTAAATACCGAGGATCAGCAGTAGCTCAAGATAAAAAATTAGATACAGAGATAACTCACAGTGTGAAGTGAGGAAGGAACAATTAGAAGACCATATCAGGAGTATTGTGTGATCAAAGAATTAAGGAAAAGGGTAAATGTAAGATTTTTAAGACAGTATAAGTCCAGCAACGGTGCATGGAGCTGAGACATGGGCAGTAAAGGGACCACAGGAGAAGAAGTTAGATGTTGTAGAAATGAAAGTGCTGAGAGGGTTGTGGGGAATTACAAAGGAGAGAATAAGAAATAAGATAATCAGAAATACAACACAAGTGAAAATTATATCTAAGGAAGTACAGGAAAGTGGATTGAAGTAGTATGAACATGTGATGAGGAGAGACAATGACTATGTGAGCATTGGAGTGATGGGAAAGCAAGGAGGCCAAAGCAGAGAATGATGGATAAAGTAAAAAAAAATGAAGGAAAAAGGCTTAACTGGCAAAGAAGTACAGGACTGAGCAGTTTGAAGAAGGTTGATGAAGCACATCAACCCGACACAGAATTGGGAAAAGATTTAATAGGAAGAAGAAGAAGAAATGTTGTGTAATAATTTGAAATATGATAAGGAAAAAGCAAAACATAAAGTTGAAACATAAACAAAGAAACATATATGTAGGGTGGTTTAAAATAAAGCATATTCTGAAAAGAGCCATTCCATAGGCAAATGACATAAATGTAATTTTGTCAGAATACACCAGAAAAGGACAACAAATGAGGAACAGTTTGTATAGATTGGTCCCTTTAAGCATTGGTGTTCCTTTTCTTGAAATGTATTCAATTATAAAACCTACTTTTACAGTTCAGAATAACAAAGGCTCTTGATGCCTGCACTGAACAAAAGCAAGCAAACAAATGGCAAGTAAAATTTAAATATCTAGTAGATATTTGGTGATATTTTTCTAAAACATTGGAACATGGGCCAAAATTGGATGTATTGTACACAATTAGATTAATGTCTAGTTGCACATGCTTCTTTCCTACATAAAGAACAGCCCTTCATTTAGTTTTTAATTTTTATAACTAACTTGTTCAACTTATGTATTTGTTGCCATAGTTTGCTCCAGCGAAAACAAGCTAATGGTAGCAACCTGCTGTTTATGGACTGCCAGACAACCAGGAGCTGTTTTATTGCTCACATTGTCAATTAGCTGTGTTAATTACGTTTTGAACTGCCAGTTAATTTGACATTTCATTTAGAAAGTGACAACACTAGAGACGACAGCAAGCACATGCAAACTGCAAAATTCTCAGTAGTGATACACACCTCAGTGCCCAATGAGTTTAAAATAGTTGTAACTTTGTAAGTATGTGATAGAAGGAATTCGTAAAAAGGATTAGAAAGCTTGATGTATCTAGTTTTTTTTTATTTTTTGTCTTTAGAAGTTTTATTGTTGCCATATTTGGGGAAATGAAAATCCACATGTCTCCCAAAGTTAATGTGTGGTGTTGGGAAAAAATCGAGTCATAGGGCCATTCTTTTTTGAAGGGTGTGTTGTTAATGTTGATGGATATTTAGAAATGCTGCAAAATTACTTTATTCCTCAATTTGAACAATTAGGACTGATAGAGATTACAGTGTTATAACAAGATGGTGCTCCTTGTCACTTTGCTTTGCATGTTAGACACTTTCTACATGAGAAATTCCCTAACAGATGGATTGGAAGAGGTGGACCATTTTCTTTGCCTCCACATTCGCCATATTTGACTCCATTCGATTTCTTTTAATGGGGACATGTGAAAACTAATGTTTATTCAACCAAACCTCGATCTTCAGAAGACTTGCAAGCTAGGATAACTGATGTGATTGCTGGTATTACTGAAAATCAGCTTGAAAATGTTTTATAAGAACTACAGAATCGTATTACCCTGTGTATTAGTAATGAAGGTGGACATGTTGAAAATTAACAAGAACAATAAAAAATGTTAGTGTTTCTTCTTTCTAATCATTTTTACAGATTCATTCTATCACATAAACTTACAAAGTTACAACTATTTTAAATTGCACACTGACTTTATGGACACCCTGCATTGTGTGTTATTGTATCTTAAATTTTTATGATCATTGAGTGAAGAATTTTACTGGTTATTGTGAATCCTTCCAATAGTGAACTTAAACAGAACAAATAAGGAAATCCAGCGTTTGCAGATGACATATTAGTTTGCAGTATTACATATCACAGTTCCGAGGCTGTTCACCAACTCAATGCTAGACGATTTCTGTTCTATTTCACAGAACACAGAAGAGCTATTCATAACATTTAAAATGTGCCCGTTGCTCTCCTTATGTTTTAAAACCTTCAGATTTATAAATAAAGGTACCAATAGTAATTTTGAAAATGCAAAAGGTGTTCACAATATAAAATATTTTTACTGTGTTGTGTATTTTATTATCTTTATTAAAAGCCAACAACTATGAATATTTAAAATATCACCTTCACATTTACCACATATTACTGTTAGTCCAGAATGAAGAATGTCTGTATGCAATTTGTGAAGTTTTGTCTCCCAAGAAAATTTTAAAACAGTATTCTCATCCATAATTTTTTTGCTAAATAAATCTTTCCATAAATCAAAACATTCACAGCCTCGGAGTTCAACATATCAGAATAAAGGAAGGACCAGTTTTATTATGCCGATGTCAATCCTTGAATAGCACAACCAAGTGTTTCTCTTTGTCTTTCTTACAAACTAAGCACTGAGATTTTCTTTTGTTGTTTGTGCAGATGAAACTGTGGTTTGTTGAGAATTTCTGCAGCTTACACTATGTTGAGGCAAAGAATAAAGGAGGTGTTATCTTTTGACCTCACATACTAACTCTGATGTTTTTCTTATTCTAAAGAAGAACTCCAGACTTCCATGAGGGTTTTGCAGAGTCTTACAAAGGTCCAGGACTGTGCTTTAACTTTGTGAACCAAATGTCAATACCTAGATGTCCCAAGTCTTGTAACCAAATGCTCACATCTCAGAAGAAATGCAGAAAGTTTTTTTGTAAAAAGTTTTTCTCAAAAAGCAAAAGACAAGGGGGAAGTTCAATGCTGAATTTTATTTACATTTGTTTGCTTAGCAGGTGCTTTTATCCAAAGCAACTTACAAAGTAGTCAACAAAACTAAGTAAACATCAGTCTTGGAGACTGTTTGGGAACCAGTGTTACAGCACAAGGTTAAGATTATGAATTCAGTCATCACAAGTGAAGAGCTCAGAACACAATACAAGCTAGTTCCAATTCCTAGGTTACAATAACCTAAAAAGTAATATCAGTTAAACAGAAATTCACCACGCAAAAGTCTTCAGATGCTTCTTAAACACATTAAGGAAGTCACAGTTTCAAATGGAGATGAGCAGCTTACAGAAGATGCTGCAATTGTGACCCACTGAGCTGACTATCTTAGGAAGTTGTTTAAAGTTGATCCTCTGGCTAGGACATTTGATATCTGTGGGTGCACGGTTCTTGAGGCTGATCCTCCAATTAGCTGTGAACTACCCAGTCTCAGTGAATTACACAGGATGCAAACCAGCTTAGGGTAGGGATCTGTGGTATCCGGGGTGAACTTCTCCAGGCTGGAGGTAAGACTGTCCTCCTTTTATTGCAAGCAATATTTGCTTCCATTTGGGAGATGGGAATCATCCCAATTGAATGAAAAATGGGACTTGTATGGGAAGGGAAGTTAGATCGCCTGGACTGCAGCAACTTCAGGGGATAACACTGCTCTCGGTGCAAGGTAAGGTCCTTGCTAGGGTGTTCCTTAATAGGATCCGTGATCACTTGCTCACCTACCAGCAATCTAGTTTTACACCTAAGAAGTCTACCATCCACCTCATCCTGGCACTGACGGTTCTCATAGAGTGCATACGCAAATATCGCAAGAGTTTCTTTGCAGGCTTTGTTAATTTCTGTAAAGCTTTCGACTCAGTTGATCGAGCTGCCCTGTGGAATATCCTGAGCAATTGCGGGATCCCCCCAAAGTTGCTGGATGTCACGGCCGGCCTTTACACTGGTACTATGAGTGCTGTGCAGAGTGAAGGCAGAACCTCTGCATTTTTCCTAGTTAATTCTGGGGTTTGTCAGGGGTGTGTTGTTGCTCCCACTCTGATCAATGCCTGTATGGATGGGTGTTGGGCAGGGTCATGGGGTTCAGTGGCTGTGGGGATTCTATTGGTAAAAAAATATTCACTTATCTTGACTTTGCCAAAAATGCTGTGATCTTTGGGGAGTCAAACTGTGGTGGGTGTGGCAACATGTTGTACCAGTGCATGTTTCCCAACCTGATCTGACCTGAAGTAAGCACAGAAATGGGCGTATGCAACATTTTTCTGCACATACACTGTTTATATAAGAGTTCCTAGATTCTGATGAAAATATATGATGGAAATTATTGTGGACTGGTGACACCAAATTGGCCAAAAAGAAAAAAGGAGATAATATACTGTACATAGGCAAAAGGCGTGATCAGGGGAAGCCAGAACCAGATAAATAAAAACCAAAGGGCAAGATTTTAATTAAAAGCAGAAGTCAAAGCGAAGGTGTAAAGAACCAAAAAACATTCTGCTAGGGCCTATTTGGAAAAAATGGTAACTATACTAATATTGAGAGATGTACATTCGTCCACTGAGTGATAGCCAGTGTTTAGGCTGTCACCATATTTATAGCATTACATCTAGTAAAATTAGCAATGTAGTCACATGACTCTAGACAGAAAGTATCTATATATATAATTCACTAAGGCAAGACAACCATGGAAAGCACGCCGGAAGGGGCGTGGACTCACTGAGCCGCCGACAAGTAAGACACCTATGGCGCACGCAGAAGGAGCCACACCCACCAACTCCTGGCACCTCTTAGCCATGTTGACTGTTCATAGAAGCATGTTTCTCGCGGAGGTGAATCGCCATATGCAGCATGTTAAACGGTTTGCAAGGGGTATCCCATGGGATCCTCAAAACAATCCTTTACAACTAAGGTTAAAACACAATGAAGTAAGCAGTCTTTGAAAACCGAGTTTTCGGTTACGACGCACGACCGCGTGCTCAATAGCAAACTGTTTTACTGTATTGGTTCGTTCCGTGCATTGTTATAATGTTGCTTTTTTTGCTGATTTATTATATTACAGATTTTTCAAATGTTAATTTTCTCCCTGTGCTTAAAAATCATTAAAAAACCGGCCTGATTATGCGGGGTATTGTACGCCGCGGGTTGGCTAGTTGTAAATAAAAGACACAAGATGGTAATAATATTAGGCTTTACAAAAATAAGTCAAAATGAAAAACAAATCCACAATAACAGAATTCTTGTTTTAAAAAACTATACAATACACAAAAACACATATAATGAACATTTATATTACAGCTACATATTTTACTTTGCATGTATATTTTTAGTTATTGTGGCCATGCAAGATATGACAATGGATCACAACAAATATTAAGTCACAAACTGGATGACTCAAAACTGATTTTAACAAAAACAGCCCACAATGATTCATATAAATCAAAATAAAGAGCTGCTATCTCTATCTTAGACCCTTTCAGGTCCAAGTTGAAACCCCATTTGTGTTGAGCGTCAGTCCACAATGAGACGCCACTTTCTGTGAGTTTCCTGAATTTATAGTTCTCTCACTGGAAGGGTATGAGTAATTTTCCCTCATTGGGTGTTTTCTTTATACTGTAGGAACAGAAAGAAACAATACTACATCCCCTCTCATCCCAGGATGGTATTGCTTACCAAGGATGAACCCTTTAGGGTCATCCTCAAATGCGCATGTGTGACATTATACATTTCTTATAGCAGCAGGCATACCAAAATTAACTTCAAAATTGTTTTATTTGTACTTCTTCTTACACCACTGGAAAACTGACAATATATTATGTTTTGCATTAACTTATTCTCCATTTCAGTTTGACCACTATCCCTTGAGTATGTATTTTTAGCAAACATAATTTTTTCATGCATTTTTTTCCATCTGAGTCACAAAAATATAGGAAGGTTATATTCTTCATATGTCAGGACCATTCAATGTATGTTGTGTTCACCTTACATGAACTGGCAGCATAATATAAAAAACAAAATAAGGCAATAATGCAAATTAGCACTGCACACAGTCATGCAGTTATTTTTCTTCCATGGTACAAAAAAAACCTCTCATACTCTAATTTTTTCACACCAAAGCCAGCTCAAGAAACATTTAGACGTGTTTTTTTACTCTCCTACTTCCATTCACTCACCTTGGCAGGCGGTAGCTTAAGAAAGAGGAGTGCATTCACTCTTTCACAATCACCATGCCATAGTGTGCATGAGAAACAGTTAGAAACTCTGTCATTCTCCATGGCACTAGAAGGTGCAAGAAAAACTCATTCATTAATATTACTCTGTCTTGCTCACTACATATTTCTTCTCGTGTGTAGATCTCATCCCCACAACTGTGATTTTTATGAAGCCCTCTGTCTAATACCAGTTGTATTGAACTAAGAGAAACAACTATGCCTCACTGCTTGTAGCCTTATATGCAAAACAAAATTCACTGTCCGTGGCTACATTTTATTTGAAGCTGCTAGTGTATGTTAATATGTGTAGCTCCCAATGGGTACATGTCACATATACATTTAAATATTAAATATATGTACATATTTTTTATATAAATTTTATAAGGGATTAACTGATTTTTTTTAATCCACTTTGGATAAGCAAGTTAACAGATTTTGTGATTTATTACAGTTTGTGCCATCTCCAAATGCAAAATAAGAGGCAAGCACACAGAAACTACACGAGAAACAGAAAGTTACATGAGAAATGTATTTTTAGAAGGTGACTGGAAATGTGGCACAACATAGAAGGGTCCATAGAATTTCTAGGGAGTCAGTCTGCTTAGGAACATCGTAGAGAAACCAACATAATTGCTCCTTATAGTCACATGGCCTCAGGTTAGCATAAAAAGGGGATATGAAAACAGAACACACAGTTCATCTATGGTCACCAAAGGTGATAGAACTGTATAAGATACAATGCTTTAGATATTTATTTGAAAAGGTCTCATACCCTTTCTTCTGCAGACAGACATTTCATATTTCCCTTTCTAGGGGAGCATTTATTTATTTATTGAGAAGCTCACACTGTTAGCAGAGTATAAAACAATCTGCATATTACCTCTATATATATAAAATCCAATGTCCATCTGTATGTCTGTCCACTTTTCATGTGCAGAGTATAAAAAAATCTGCATATTATTTCTATATATGTGAAATCCAATGTCCGTCTCTCTGTCTGTCCACTTTTCACGAGAGAACTACTTAAAAGATTTAGATTGGCTTTTTTTCTGTAATTTGCTTGAACATTCCAGTTGATATTGTGACTTCTCTCATTGCGCTATGTATCATAGTTCACTTGTAGGAGCAATTTATTTGCGCTAATCTGAGACAAAGGCTGTGGGCCGAGTGGAGTGGGATGCGTGACGTCAGGAGTCAGGGCCCTCCTCACTCATGTGCCAGCCTCCGTTCAAGTCGGTCTACCTCTGGCGACATGTTGGAGCACACCTTGCCTCCACTTAACTAGCGCAACCTATTTGATTATTGATTTTTGAAGTTTGTCCTGTTTCACTACTATGCAGGTGGAGCCACAGGAGACAGCTAGTTACTAATAAATAAATAATGAATATCAAGCATATCTGAAATAAAAAAGTATCTTCAGTGTCATCTCTCGATTTATCAAGCATCTTGCAGCAATCATAGGTAAGTGATTTGTTGGGCAAGGGATTACTAGCTCATGAAATGGCCACCAAAGGCTTTGCAATTTAAGCGTAGACTGGCAGTGACAACACATGTCATCATGCCATTAGAGAAGAAGGTTGATGCTGTTGGTATTAAGCCCTGTAAATTTACCAGTTGCCCTGGATGGACTACAGGAATGGGCAAATGAGAAAAGATGCACATAATATAGAGTGACTTAGAAGCATACACTCAATGCTACTGTATCTCAGAATGCCAGAGGGCATGTGAATAAGTAGGCAACTTTCTTTACAGATGGGCAGGGCTGAAGAGAGCTGGAAAAAGGATAAAAGACATCTGGACTGATAAAGCACAGTATATGATGCAAAGCTAAAAGAACATGGTCACAGCTGATCCTTTAAAAAGAATGAATGTTGAAAAACTGCCTTGCAGATAAAATCCTGGGATTCTTAGCCAGTGGTCATTTGACTTTTGAACTGGGTGATCAGCTGGCTGAGTGCTCAGCTGGCAGGAGGAAGAGAGGACACAGTCTAAAAGAAAGTGGGTGAGTAAAAGGGTTTGCTCATGTCCAGTGCTATGGACAGATATGAACTTGAAACATGTAGGTCTAAATAAGCAGGACAGATGCTCATATATATTTTTTTTTTCTTCTTCTTTTGTCCTCCCATCCACTGTGGTTATTCTATTATATACAGCATGACCTTTTAGGTGTCACATGGGGTAAGGGAACATTCAGTAGTGTTAATATAAATATGTACGCCATTTTGTTTGGTACACATACATATATACACTGAACAAGATGGTGTTTTTAATATTACCTTTCCTTTACACTGAAGTCTCTGGCAATACACAGTAAATAACACAGTGGTAGTGGAGCGCAACAAGTATTAAACCCAGACAGCTGAGTCAAAAGAACATCATAAATTGTACCATTCTACAGAGCTGATGAAACCATTTCCAACAGACATGAAAAGAAGAAAAACTGCACAAGCCTCTTCAAATACTCCCTGAACTGTCTCTGAGAAAGACTGAACAATAAGCGTATGAGATCC
The DNA here is from genome assembly GCF_016835505.1 of Polypterus senegalus. NCBI lineage: Eukaryota > Metazoa > Chordata > Cladistia > Polypteriformes > Polypteridae > Polypterus > Polypterus senegalus. The sequence continues at coordinate 53,766,965 of NC_053158.1, forward strand.
AACAGAGAGCAGCAATTAAACTCCATAAAGACATGTGGTAAATGTATAGAGGCTTTAAAAGCTCTCTGTGGAGAACATCTCATTTCAGAATATAGTACACCCGGGAGGAACAATTTAAAGAGGTGCCAGTTGCAGACAGGTATGAAATTCATTTTGTCATTCTGAAGACTGAAATAAACAGAAACTAAGTGTCATGCACATTGTAAAAGGGCAGCAACAGCATTATTCTATGTAGATCTTTAATATAAAATAGAATTACCAGATATATTAACACAATAAATTTAATAAAATAATTCACTCCTTTAAAATCATACATCCATGCACAATTATTTTCCATTGTTGTAACTGAAGTGAATAAGAAATTGAAAGCAAAAAAAAAAAGCTTTGAATATAAAACTAGTCTAGTAAAAAGCCAAAACTTTAACTTAGAATAAAAGTTCTAGGTCTCCAGTTTATTGCAGGACACATTCATGTACGCATTCTCATTCACTTAGGTATTTTGAGCCAAAATAATCTTATCACTTTCAGTTAAAAGTTTGTTTAATTCTCTGTAAACTCTGTTTTGTACTGCTGAAACAATATTTTATAAGCTGCTTAACCATTTAAATTTATTGAGAGTGGGGTTTTCACATCATTTTTTAAGAAACCAAATGCATCTTGCATAATCTTCAAAATTAAATTGGTAAAATCTTCAACCACATCAACCATCAATTAAAAGACATCCTGAAGGATCAAATAAGAAACAATGTTAGTTCTTATTTTTATTCAAAGTACAAATTAAATTCTCTGTTTGGGTTCAATACACCATAGTTGTGCCACTTTTACCAGTAATAACTGCACTCAGATGTTTGCTGTTGTTATTTAGTAAGAACTGTTATCTCTCTTGCTAGTACAGCTGATGTATTTTGTGTGCTTCATGTTCTGCTACAACGTCTCAAGAGTTTACACATGAACTTTAACTACACCATTCTAAAGCGTTACACTTACTTTTTTGACAATTCTTAAATAGAATTATTTAGAGTTTTGGAACATTGCCTTGCTGTATGCTCTAAGCTTTACTTCAGCTGGAGTGGTTGTCTTGGAATATTCTTAAAAATACTGAGCTGAATTTATCGTTCCTTCAGTGATGACAACACGTCTAGATCCTGGTGCAGGAAAGTATAACCTAAAGAGTGACATTACCACCACCATGTTTAACCATTGGTATGATGTTCTTTCTGTGGAATGCAGTGTTAGCTTTTATCCAGACATAAAAGAAAAATGTGTGCTTATTAATGAGCCATGGTTTCCTATTTGCTTTACTGCCATGAATCCTATTTTTTCCCAGATTTATTCTGATGGCAGATGTTGTGACCAGCACGCACATTTAAAAAAACAAAATGACTACAAGAATTTTCTCTACAAAAGCTGACAATGAAGAACTTATGGACAAAATAAAAAGGATTTGTTTTGCTCCCCTGCCTAAGCTACTGCACAGTATTAATTGTAATGTACAAAAAAACAATTTCACAAAAAGACAAAACAAACTAAATATACTAAATAAAAAATGAGCAGGTGCATTTGGACAAAATGGTGTTACAAAGTGATGCTAAACAATGACAGGCAATTCTGAACATAACTAGAAAAGCTGAAGACTTTCTAGCAGAGAATGGCTGAAGTGACAGCACACAGAGACTGACCTCACTGTGGCCACCACGTCGCATGACAACGCCTCCTAGTAGTCCATGAAATAATTGAAAATTACCAGTCAAACAGAGCAAAGGTAAAAAACAAAGAAATTACATGTGAAAAGTACAAAAGAGAAATGAGCCACAGCTGTGCTGAACACAGAGGCTAGCAGATGTGAGAAAAGCCTACAGATGTTCTTTAGTGTTCTTTACATCTTCAAGGAACATTTTATATTTTGTGCTTACAGAGGTTTTGGCAGGGAAGGTGGATTGCTATATCAAAATGTATCCATTTGGTAAATATAGCTGAGGAAGTTTCGAGAATTTATTTTTTATCGTGGCATGAAATGCGTTGTGGACAGGTCTACTTTCATAATTAAGCTGTATGATCTAAATTTTAAATAGTGCCTACCTACGGTTATCAGATCCTAAAAAGCATTTAAAAAAATCATAGTATAGATAGAAAATAAACAATCAAAATAAACACAAAACAGAAAAAGTAAAATACCAAAATATTATATTAAAAAGCACCCTTAAGCGAGCTAAACGGAATACGAGAGTATAAGTAATCTGAAGAGCTGGCAGTTTTGTCATGCTTTCAGGCCTCCTTTTATTAGAGAAATGGCCAGTATGACATCATAGGCTGACTGAAGTGGTGACTCTGTTAGGTCAAAACCATTTTGAATCCTAATAGTCAACAGATGAACAATATGAAAATCAAACAGATAAATAAGCAGAATACAGAAAATACCAATTGTCTGACACACTTGAGAGAGGTCCCAACTTAAGCTTGCATCAACAAGGCATCTGCCTTCTTATTCTATTCCTCAAGATAATAAAATATGCTTTTCTTGGATTCAGTCTTTTGGCTGTGTTCAAGTAAGACCAACTAATATAATTTGTAATAATTTGTATAATACAAGGATATTGAGCTCCTTCCAGCCTGTGGTACCAATCCTATAATAATTATTTTCAGCCAGTGATAGCTTTTTTAGAAACGTCTATACAACTGTGTATTTTTAGTGGTTTGGAGCATTTTTCTGACAGACTTGCACTTTCAACAACTTCCATTGTATCTGCCTTAACCTCGATGGGATTGGACTGGCCCAAAACGTAAGATGAAGTACAATTTAAAAATAAAGTTTGCAATGCTTTAAAAACAGTTTCAGTGTCCAATAAAAAGCAAAAAAAAAACAGAATTTTGTAGTTTTGAAAATAAACTGGCAGATGCAAATTTGTTACTACATGAATGTTTGTGAATCCACAATAAGACCCTAAAGAAAAAAAAGTACATATGTAATAAATCAGGCAAAGGATATGTCATGAAGGTTTGGGATACTTAGGTGAACCCCATGTAATTATGCATGGTTGAGTTTGAAAAGAAAATACACAGCAAGGAAGTTCTCATCTTATTCAGTCAGTAGTCATCTTCACACTGACCTAAGATGGTGTCACCGGTTTTCAAGGTGGAGACCAGGAAGGGACGTGTTCAGGAGGGCAGAAGTGTCATCAAAGATGGAGCGACCGTCAATTATCCATTCTACAGAGCCCTGAGGTAGTCTCCTAAATATGTGTGTGTGCCAAAATATATATATATATATATAGTGAGAGATGCCACATGGGGACTGGGATCCTTACCAGGCCAGGGTGCCAGTAGCATGGACAGACAGGGGAAGACATTTTGGTGAGGGCATTGTCTCCCCCAGCATGTTGGGTGGCAGCGTCCCTTGGTGTCAGTACCTTTGTGGATGCCCACAGGGCATCTTGGGAACTGTAGTTCTTTTGACCAGCCCTGTTGGGTTGCATAGGTGGCAGCTGGTGGCATTGAAGTGATTGGTGTGCCCTACTTTATTGTTTCAGCTTCACCTGGAAGTACTTCCGAGCCACATTCTCAAGACACCAGAAGTACATAAAAGGAGCTGCCTGCCTGAAATCAGGGAGCCAAAGTTGGGAGGAGGAAGACAAGCTTGCTAGAGGAGCAGAGGAGAGATGACGGAGAAGAGCGGAGAATTAGAGTTGTGGTTATGGTGTGGAAAACTCTTACTTGTAAGAGTTTCACACAAATACACTCTTTGTCACTATTAAAACTTGTGTCCGAGCTTTTGTGTCATGAGTTTGGGGAATTTTAGCGACCCTGGAGACCACTATATATATTGTATATATACAGTATATCTCATTAGTATACATGGGTGACTCCAAAATTAAGAATCATATTAATTTTACAATCATTAATAACTACTTTTAAAATTTTCTTCATTTGAAACACATCTTTGTTTACTTTGCCACCTGACTGGTGCATTTTGAACATGTCTGAACATATTCTCATCTTCTTTTGGTAGAACTACATGTTTGAACATGTGTCTGACTTGCATAATATCATTTTCCAATGTTTGCTGTTTGTCATTTGTTGATTCTGTATGATATGCTTTTCATTTTTTTTCTTTGTTGCACCTCAATCTGGATAGTTCACAAGATATTATGATGCTAATTGGCAATGTGTTTGCCCTTCAAACTGGGCTATGTATCATCTGATCAATTGCTTCACATCACAGAAACAACTTATTTGCTAAATTATAATCACAAAAAAGAGGCAGGTGACTATTCTAACACAGAAATTGTTGGGCAGATTTTTCATGAGGAAGAATTGGGAGATGAAAACATTGCAAAGCTCTAAACAGGGAAGTCTAATGATCTGTCATCAAATCTTATCAAACTACCAGAAATCAAAGTCAAAAGAAAATAAAGCCCTAAGCTGTAAACAGAAGATACATAAACAAAAAATAAACACTTGCCATTAAAGATTTTTATCAAGAACTCCGATAACATGGAAGTGGTTGAACTGACCTTTACACCCTCTAACGTGTGACATCATGGTCTGTAACCTCTGGTAGTCCTACATAGCTGCGTGGCTAAACGCAGTACACACACTAAACTCAAAATGGTGGCACCAAGAGAAAACAAAATGCCATAGCTGAAAGATATTAAAATATTTTAAACATCATTACATAAAACTGTCTAAAACAAAATGTTATTAAAATAAGATTCATTAACATTAAAAATGCTTACATGAACCAGAAATAAAGCTATAAAAGATTTATAACATAATCAAATTTTAACAGTGACATCATTTTTGTTCTGATGTGAGATAATCGCAAGATGGACCGACTACTTTTAATATCAGTCATTTTAATATTTATTAGGCATTTTTCTTGATTCCACTATGCATATTACTTGACCGTTGTATATTAATATTATTACATCTTTAAAATTTAATAATAAATTACTTGGAAATGGCAGATGGGTTGGTTAAGCCACAGAGCATAACTAAACATTCATAATGCCTGTTTGCCCTGGCGAAAGCTGTTTTCCATTTATAATCTTCTGTTTGGCAAATTAAATCTTATATGCATTTGAGTCTAATATTGTAAAGATGGTAACCTACCTGACTTTTTTTGATAAGGGGGTATGTATGGGAAAAGTGTAATTGTTATAAATAATGCTTTAACTGAATTTTCTACAATCAAGGGGAAGAAAATCATAATTTTTGCCATCAAAGACAAATATTTCCCTAAGGGTCTAAAGCACTAGGGTGTTGTACTGTGTCAGACATTATAAATGTAGTGAGAAGTCAAGCAAAATGATACCTTTTATTGACTAACTAAAAAGATTACAATATGCAAGCTTTCGAGGCAACTCAGGCCCTTTCTTCAGGTGAGATGTAATTCTAAGGGTCTAAAGAATATTATCCACACTTTCCCTGATGTACTCTTCTACAGCTTTGGTTTTATAGTGAGATGAATAATGTGAACTTATCCTTAGGATACAGGAAACCGGGCACCAAATCAACTGGTCCATCACAAGGATTGTGAGGAGTTAATATTGTTTAAGGGAAGCCAATTCTCTGAAAAACAGCTATTGTAATTAAAAGGTTAATTAATTTCAAAATTCCTTACTGTAGTTAGCTTCTAAAGATGGTTAAGCACTTATTGTAGGTGGCACATTGGATAGACAGGCATCCCGGCAAGGAGTTGGGAAAATCCCTTATCAAGATGTGAGGGCCCGAGAGAATAGAAAGGCATCCCGGCCAAGAGAGGGAAGGATGTTGCATCCGGATAAGGCTGTCCCAATAAATGGATGGACATCCCAGCCAGAAGAAATTGTTTCTTACCCGGGAGGGAAGCCCCAAACAAATGGACAGGCGTCTCAACTGGACATGTGTTTAAGACCTTTCCTGGCTGGGATAAAAGAAAAGGACAGGGAAGATCTATCTCAGAGAGGTGTTTAATTCCCCCAGGTGCTATATGGCGGCAGCCCTCCATAACAGCATCCATTTAGGAAATAGCAGGGAATGCCAGGAGTTGTAGTCCAGCAACACAGCCCTTCTAGGATCCGTGGCTGCAGGAAGGGGACGCTGCAGGGAGAATCTCTCCCCATTATATGGGACTTCTGTATAACCCGGAAGTACTTCCATCAGGCAGTAGCCCTGGCACTGGAAGTAGTCCTGGGTCCTCAATAAAAGGGACCGCACTCTCACTTGTCCTGGTAAGTCGGAGTTGGGAGGTCGTAGAGCAACACTTGACTGGAAGGAGGCAAAGTGGTGGTGAGAGGAGAGGAATTGTGAGGTATTGTAAAGAAAGAGAGAACCTGTGCTTGTTACTTTTGAAGTATTTGAATAATAAACATCCTTTATTTGAACCTGGGACTGCATTTGTGTGATTGTGTGGGGGTTTGGGGCTTGCTGACATCTCTGTTTTCATCACACTATTTAATAAGACCCTGCCCTTCTAATCAGTTATATGATCTGAGTTTTTATCACAATGTTTTGCATTTTGGTTTTGTTTCCATGCTGATGCTGAAATGTTTGGTGATTTAGTATAATATTTTATTAAAAATAATATTGTACTTTTAGTTTTAATTCAAATGTGCCTGCATGTTCCGGTAAATACTACCCTCAAACCTTGACTCTATTTCCTTGGTATCCCAATTAGTACTCTGGTTATGTTGTCATAAACAGAGGTTCATAAGGACAACAGATTAAATTAATGAATTAATAACACATTACTGCTTTCAGTCATTGATTGCTGCCTTTCTCAACATCACTGGGCAAAAAACAAGCACCAACGCTAAATGGGATCTATTTCTATATGTGCTAGACTATTTGAGGTAGCCAGGTGAGCGGTATATCAACCAGACTTTTCGGATTATTTATTTTAGTATACACAAGGCCCAGCTGTTTAAGAAATTGTTGAGTTTACACACTTCAAACAGGATTAGAAATTAGTACATTAGAGGGTCAGATCAAGTTGGATGGTCGGGAGACAAAGTCAGAGAGGCGAGATTGCGTTTTGTTTGGACATGTGTAGAGGAGAGATGCTGGGTAAATTGGGAGAAGGATGTTAAAGACAGAGCTGCCAGGCAAAAGGAAAATAGGAAAGCCTAAGAGAAGGTTTATGGATGTGATGGGAGAGGACATGCAGGTGATGGGTGTAACAGAACAAGATGCAAAGGACAGAAAGATATGGAAAAAGATGATCCACTATGGCAACCCCTAATGGTTGCAGCCAAAAGAAGAAGAAGACACTACCAGATATGTAGTTTATTTCCTGGACCATGGTTGATTTTTCCATTCTACGTAGGACTCATATATACACTTATATTCACTAGATTCAGTTTGCAATCCCCTATTAACCTAACATATGTTTCTTTGAAAAGTGGGAGGAAAACAAAAATACCCCTAAAAATCCACGCAGACAAAGAGAGAAAGTAAAACTTCACATTGGGTGCAGGATTTAAATTCAAATGTGTGCCTGAGGTTTGCCTTCCAGGCTCATCTGAGGGAAGCACTACCACTCTCGGACATGAGGGGGCCTGGTCACTGATGGTAACATTTCTCTTTTCTCCCACAACCCTGTGGAACTACCCGTGGAGCAAAACTGACACCATCCCTGCAGTCTCCCTCCAATAAAAGGAGGGACCAGACTGATGACTGGAGCTCCAATCTGAAACTGATGCACCTGAGAGAAGACTGAAGAAACCTCTTGTTTAATCCTTAGTTAACCTGCTTTTTCGTTTTGCTTTATTGGAGGTACCATCAAGTGCTTGTTTCTATTCAAGCACTTTGTAAATATTAAAAGGGGTGACCCAATTTAATGATTGTTAATAATTGTTTTATTAGTACTTATTTGGGCAGTCTGCCTCTGACAGTACTTAGAATGAATGCTGACTTCTAGTTACATTATTTTTTTTAACGTCTAGGATGACTAGAAGGGATGGGACTCGCCTTTGGAGGGGTCTTTGTCCACTCTAGAGCTGGAAAAGTAACAGAGGTTATCGGCTGTGTCTAACCCTCAGCTGTCCTCTAGTTTATTTAACCAAGAAGACACCCAATAAGGACAACTGACTCTGCCCCTTCTGGTCCACGGACTATAAGAGCAGAATGTCCTAGGTAGGAAGCATCTCATTTGGGTATGAGCAACATGCCAGATGGCACTCCTGAACGTTCTTCAGAGTCTCATTACTTCACCAATGGCTGGTTCTATGTTTTGTTCATCCTTGTGCCATCATGCACCTCTTATTTATGGGTAAACTTATTATTTTAGTAAACAGGGTGACCCAATTGGTACCTCGACATTTCATTTGGACTTGTCCATTGTTCTCAAAACCAATGTTTTCAAACAACAACCATGCTACTCCAGCCATTTTTACATACTGCCTAGTACTTACTACTACAAAGTTTATTTTTATTCTTACTAAAAATAAACTCATAATTTATAAACACACTACCACCATTTCTACCAGCAAAGATTACCTATCAGTAGGGCTACACACAAGCCAGAGTTCACAGTCAACAAATAAAAGGCAGAAATGCACTTCTAATGTCAATGTGGCAAACTGTTAAAAATATGAGGAGTAACTATATGTTTGTTGTATGTCCCAGAAGCAGCGCTAATCCACACCCACAATATGTACTGTACAATGAATATATGAAGCCTTCAGAATTACATATTTGCAGTGATAATATGGCAAATTTAAAGATAACCTGCACAAATGTATTGAATGAAAAGCAAAAGACCTCAATAGTATGCAAGCAGAGATTAAAGGCACAGCCACTATAAAAAAGAAACTACTTAAGATACCATATGCGGTGGCTCAAAACCTTGCCCAGCAGAAAAAAGCTTATACAATCTGTGAAACACTGATTAAGCCTTGTGCTGCCAAGATTGTAAGGGGAATTTTTGAAGAGGAGAAAGCCAAAGGACTGCAAAAAATATTGATCTTTAATGGTAGTGTGAAACTCCCCATCCTAACCACGTCTGATGATTTTAACAGTTTCAATGCAGTATTTGACTCTGGGAGAATGGCTTTGACATTCAGCAAAAAATCTAAAATGTTCCATTTATTCACATACTGTATGTTCACTATGAATTGGGTGGTAAGATTAGGAAGGACTTTCTGTTTTGCAAACAGCTAAGGTCCACTAAAATTACAAAGGTTATTTGTGAAATGCTACACATTTCATGCACAACAAATCAATGAATTGGGCGACATGTATCATAGTGTGCACAGATGGAGCAGTGGAAATGATAGGTACTACAGACCCTCAAGGCTGAAAACTATTTCTCCTTGTGTTTTTTCAACTCAGTGATTTTGGCACACTTCAAGGCAGTAAACCAAGGCTCCATGTAGCTTTAGATACAACCCTGGCCATGATATTATTTTAAATGAGCCATAAACTCTAGATTGCTTGCTACTTTTTGTGAGAATGTAGGTATCTATCGATCCTGGGTCATGCATGCATGCACGCAGTTCTCAAGCAAACAAAGGCTTTTGTGTCTTTTTAATGTGAGGAATAACACACATAATCGGGCTAGAGTTCTTGATTTTTGATGATTGGTTTTCTCAACTGTACCACCTTTCATACAATACATATTCAATGAGAAAGCAACATATAAGGAATATTCATATTGGTACAATTGGGTTGAAGACTTTAAAAGAAAATGTATGCTGCATGCTTAAGCAAATACACAGATCTATTCAAGAGAAAAACATGGATTTTTGTGCCAAGCGACAGTGCATTTGTCTAGGATATATGAAAAGTTTAACTTTTATCTCCCAGAACCCATAGAGGAACATTTATCAAATTACCTGTGGATTGCAAATCAATTGAGAACAGTGGGGAAAAAATTTCCTGCCAGATTTCCAATCAAAACTTTTGACAATGTAAGCTGATGGCACCCAGAGAGTTTGATTCAGTGAATTGCCACTGGAAGCATTCTAAACAAAGTCTGTTACTGAACATCAATCATGCCATGATGCTTCAATCAAGCTCATAAATTACATTCAGCACCACTCCCCTATCTTCAACCCTAAATGCAGGTCCACGCTGACATGTTGAAGCTGACATGTTGCTCTGCTTTTCAAGGATCTCCTCATGCATTGACCGAAGTAACAACAGACTCCAACAGCAATCATCTCATTATCACATTCGCCTGTGATGTTTTAAATCACTTAATACTGTATATTTTTGAAACACAATTTGTTTTCAATTTGAAAAAGCTGTAATTACCAAAAGCAAAGTGTAAATATCTACAATGTTCAATAAATCCCTGAAGTAAATATAAACCTTTGTATATTTTTAGTATATTTTTAATATTGCTTGACTGAAAATGCCACGCACTTCTGAAATGGGTCCCTGGAAAATTGTCACAATCTACAGGTGCTCCTTGGATTGAGAAAGGTTGGGAACCTCTGCCTTAAATCACTAATCCTTTGATCACTTTCTACCTTGACAGACAGACAGACACACACACACAGGCGTGCGAGACAGACAGACACACACAGGCACGCGCGAGTCACACACACACACAGGCGCGCATGAGACAGACAGACACACACACAGGCGCGTGCTAGAGAGAGACAGACAGATACATACACAGACAGGCAAGAGAGACACAGACACAGAGGCGTGCACTTAAGAGAGACACACACACGCAAGAGACAGACACACACACGCAGGCCCACGAGAGAGACACACACACACAGGCACGCGCGTGCATTGTTGCAATGTTACTTTTCTTGGTTGTTTATTAGATTACGGATTTTTCAAATGTTCATTTTTTTCCCTGTGCTTAAAACTCATTAAAAAAAGTGTTTTTAGCGAGTGGGTCGTAAGGCTATAGCGCAAACTCTTGCAGTGTTAGTTTTCTCTGTTGTTCAAGGTTTTCTTAGTGTTATTCGATGTTTTTACATTTAGTTTACTATTACACTGTGCATTCAATGGTACAATTAACTATATTTGTGCTTAAAAACTAAAAATAAAATATATTTACATACAGTTCATATGGTCTGGATCAAATTACTTGTATTTACATACAATCCAAATCGGGTTACAACCAGAGTTTTGGAACAAATTATGGTCGTGAACCGAGGTTCCACTGTATTACTGTCAGACAAAATTACAGACATTTTACGGAATAGCAAACCAGTATTACTGAGAGAGAAAATTAAAGGCATACAATACAGTGATGCATATTACAGCCACATACAAGGTGTCTTGCCATTTAATATAGACTGTTCCTACTAATGTTTATGCACTACTGTTCTAGCGCCCGTTATTGTAACGGGCTTAATGTCTAGTATTACTATAAAAGGTGCTTTTTCCAACATATTATAAGAGTCTGTGGACATGCAAACCTGTTACTGTTCATTGACAACACCCATCTGCATATCAAAAAAATTATATGATATATGAGACAAACAAATCTATCTGCAGCTATATTTTATAGATCGAATAGGTTATGTTCTGAATGTGTATGCTGACTGGCTTGCAGAAAATGTGAAGGATATGGCTTTACATTAAAAGAATGCAGTCTCCTAAGGAAAAAAAACTTGCTTTGCTCTTTTTGTGTAGTTCCAGTCCAACCTGTTATTGATGTGGAACTACAAGTACTTGTAGTAGTGCACCACCTCAACATTCACTCTCTGAAAAGTGATGGGGACTAAAGGGTCTTTGGTGTGGTGAAAATCAATAACCAGTTCTCTGGTTTGCTGATGTTAAGGTGCAGGCAATTCTCTTTGCATGAAGTAAAGTTCTCCACCTGACTCCTCTCCTCTGTCTCCTCCCCCTTATCAATACATCCCATTAATGCAGAATCATCTGAGAATTTCTGCAAGTGACATGACCTGATTTTATATTTATAGTATGAGATGTACAGAGTGAAGAGAAATGCAGACAGGACTGTTCCTTGCTGTGCTCAAGTGTTGCTCACATACATACACAGTCCTCGAGTCTCACAAACTGCAGTCTGCCAAACAGACAGTCCTTTATCCACGATGTCATAGGCTCATCCACCTGCATATCTCTGAGCTTATCACTTAACAGGAATGACTGGATAGTATTGAATGCACCAGTGACATTAAAAAACATAATCCTCACAGTGTTGCCAGCTTTGTACAGATGAGAATAAGCATTTTGGAGCAGATAGATAATTGCATTCTCCACTCCAATCTCTGTCTGCTAGGCAAACCAGTTTAGGTGGTCTACCACAGGAGGACTCATATAATTCAGTACCTGAACTGTGGTAATGCCCCCTTAATTGAGTTCTTTTGGTACTAGTTTTATCCCAGACCTTTAAACAATTATTTCATATGAATTTTAAATTATTTTTTACCAAAGGTGAGACCACTGCATTGTCCTTGCTTTCTTCTTTTTTGATAAATATAAAGCTGATGGGTCCATTTCATTTGACTGTTGATTGTTTGATTTAATTATTCCTGTATTAAGTTATTTTCTTTTTTCCTGCTGCTACAGTTAGATAAAGCGATGCAACTAATGTAAATCCATGTAAATGAAAGTGAGTATGTTTAACTCACACATGACATGTTACCAGAAGTGGGGTCTTGCACTGATGGATCCTCAACACTCTTGCACTGATGGATCCTCCACTGGAGCTGAATGCTGCAGGCAGCCCTGTCCTTACTCATCCAAGAGATGTGTTGGTGAAGATGGCTCCCTCAGACAACCCAGAGTATTTTCTATTCTGTTTTATATGCACAGCAACCCTGATGCTCTGGGACAAGAATGGGTGTGCAGCTATTTTGGCCCCCTTTTTGACCAGGGAAGCCCTACAGATGACGTGAAAACCTTCCTCCTGAAAGGCTTGATGATTATGACTTTCTGAAGCAACCAATCCTCCTTTGTATGTCTATGAGCCCATTGACCTAGGGATGTCAGTTTTGGCTGTGCCAAACTGATCCGGATCACCCCAAATGGCGATAGATCCAGGACTTCAAGCTGATTTCATAGAGACACCTTCAAGTGCATTGTGGAAAAGCTCACTATTGACACAGACTTGTCAGGAATAAACAAAGACCTTTGTGATGAGATGCTCCGGAACGATGCCCACTCACTGCTAGAACTGACAAGCAGACTGGAGGGTGCCCAAGCCACCTGGAAACAGAGGGGGTGTCCTAACTTAGCACCGACTTAGACCCAAACAATAGTCAATCACCAAAGCTACAGGTCACAGCCTCTGCCTCCACCTCATTCTTGCCTTTTTTGATTTTGCTGCGATCAATAAGGGCATCAGCCTTGGGAGTGCCACCTCCCACCTGCGCAATCCAAAGACATCAGTCTAGCCCAGGTATGTTGAACGCAGGCCCCCGCCCCCCTCCATCTCTATTAAGTTGGATGGATGCGAAATCCCGGCCATGTTGGACTTTGGTAGTGACCTCTTTGTGGTTCACCGTTACTTGCTCCAGCTGATTCCCTACACAAAGATGGACTGGGTGAGCATTCACTATGTTCATGCATATTTTACTCCCTTTGTCATTTAAAGGGAGGAACTTTAAAGCTTGGACTGCCATATCAGAGAATTCACCCTGGCACCGGGAACCTGCAGAGCACCACTTTCTGTAATAGAGAAGGAGGGGTTGCTGCGAAAGGTCGGTCAAGAAGATGGCTTAGAGATTGAACCTGATTTGTTCAGTGAGGTAGGGGATGACCCCTCACCTCGGAGGGTATCTTCGCATCAGACACTCTTACCTTCAGCCTCCACAAACCAGACAGATGTTATGGGCCACAGAGAAGTAATTGCTGGAGAAAAGCAGGGTGCTGCATCTGGCCTTGGTGAACAGGGGACTGACACTCCAACAGAGGTTGCATGCCTGCAATGTGCCAACAGCAGCTTAGACTTTGCATTCAAATAAGCACATGATGCAAACAATGCTTACTCTATAGAGTGGTTTGGCAAATTTCAAAAACACCACACATTTTTTGATTAAGGATGATTTCTTATATTGGGTGATTTCTGATTTCGTTGGGGAATGCCTGATTGAACAGTTGGTGGTCCAGAGTGGGCATAGATGGTTTTAAAAAGTTAAAGTTAAAGTATCACATTTCAAAATGCTGTTTGCTTAGATGTTGGAGCATTTTTGGAGAGCCTGCCCTGACTGTCAAGTTGTTTCCGCTCATAACTCTGATATGGCTTCCCTCTCACCAATGCCTGTTTTGGATGTCCATTTTGAGAGGGTGGGTTAGCCCACTTCCCAAGAGTAAGAATGATCATCGTACATGCTCATGTTGGTTGATTATGCAACAAGGTACCCCCAATATTTTTCCAAAGAAATGCATGGGGTTTCACAATGCTACTCACAGGATGAGATTTGTTAATTGAGTTGTTTTGCTCCAGGAACAGATTTCTAAATTGTCCTCTATTGTGGCAGAGCATCAACAGCCCAAAGAGGAGGTGCAAAAACATAATTATGACAAGAAAAGCAAACCTCGCGAATTCAAAAAGAGTGATTGAGTACTGTTTTTGATCCCATCTGACCATCTGAATCTTTTGAAGGAGTGGCACGGACCCCAGGAGTTGTGAGCCACATCGGTGGCATACTCTCAGACAGAGGTTGCTATTGGTGATGATTTGACAGACACAGAAGGCTGACTTGCGGTTGTTAATCAGAAAGAACTGTGATGTCTTTTCAGCTGTGCCCGGCCGGACGGAAATTGTAGAATTCAAGATCATAAAGGAACCCAGTGTTAAAATGCAGATGCACCCATATCGTCTTCTGGAAGCAACGAGGAAGGTGAAAAGTGAGGAGGTGAAGCAGACGCTCAAGCTGGATGGAATTCACAAAAGTAAAACCAAATGGTGAAGACCAAGTGTTCTGGTCTCAAAATCGAAAGACCACATTCACCACTCCAGAAGGGTTGCTTGAATTTACCAGGCTTCCTTTTGGTCTCCATGGTACTCTGTTGACTTTTCAGTGGATGATGGATCAGATTCTGTGACCCCATTCCACAAATGCTGGAGTGATGTGACCATTTTTAGTAAAGATTGTAGGTCGCATCTCAACCATCTACAAGTAGTGCTTGACAGATTGACGCTGACTTGATAGCTAACCCTAAGAAGTGTAAATTTGGTATGTCAGAAATGCATCATTTGGGGTACTCTATGGGAAACTATTTGATTAAACTTCAGTTGGACAAGGTGGGTGAGGTGCTTGTGCATCTCCATCCGGAAACGCAGAAGCAGGTTCGAGCTTTTCTCAGTCTCGCTGGTTATTACAGATGATTCTCTGATTTAAAGGCTGCTTTGTCATCATTCCCGGTTCTGCAGTATCCAGACTTTTCTAAGGAATTCATTCTACAGATGGATGCGAGTGTTACTGGTTTGGAGGCTGTGCTGTCTCAGTGTTTCGATAGGGAGGAACATCTCATCAAATTTCTGAGCAGGAAATTGCTCCCCAAAGAGCATAATTATTCAACCATTGAGAAAGAATGTTTGGCTATTAAGTGGGTAGTAGAGATGGCAATTTACCCTTGTGACTGAATACGCTCCACTCCAGTGGCTGTACAGGCAGAAGAATATAAATGCCCGGCTCACTTGGTGGTTTATTAGTTTGCAGACATTTGCTTTTGAGCTTTTTTGAGACCCACTCCAACAGGGATAAATGCCAAAAAGCTGTTGACACGTCTGCTGAGGGTTACTTGTTTGTCGCCAAGGCAACAGTGGGTTTATGGCACCACTAAGGCTGTCTGCTGCCTCCCAATGAAACATCTCTGTTCCGCACTGGTTGATGTGCGGAACATTTGAACCTGGCCACTGACCTGGCCCGTCACTGCTTGTTTGCTGTGTCTGTGTGCATTGAAGTGGTAGCTCCCATTTGGATAAATACCCAGTGTGGGAAACAGCCCGGACACAGACAGACAGACATCATTTTAAAGTCCAACACACGTTTATTTACAATTATACAAGTGCACCAACCCAGTGCCGCAGCACCAATCACCCCAGTCCAGGCCAGAACCACAGTATGCCTTTCCTGTCTTCAGGCCGCCTCTTTCCTCTCCCAGATCTTGTCCTCTTTCACCCGACTCCAGCCCTAAATGAAGGTAGGCGGCCCCTTTTATGTCCCCCCGGATGTGCTCCAGGTGTGCTCCGACAATCTTCCACCGACACGCCCCAGTGTGGCGGAAGTGCCGGCTGTATCCCCGGAAGTACTCCGGGTGTCCCTGCTCTTCTTCCCCCCATCACTTCCTGGTGTGGTGGAAGTGCTGAGGTCCAGGGCTCTCCAGGCATTGGGGCGCCCCCTGGCGGTGACCATGGGCCCCTACAGGGTTGAACTTCAAAGTTTTGCACCCGTGGCCCCCAAAGCAACCAAGGCGGTCACCCCCTCGTGGCTTGCGCCTCCTCCGGTCCTCCTGGGCGTTCCGGCTGGGTACCAACCCCAGCCGCGTGCCACACCTGATTGTTCCTATTTTAATGGGAACAAAGTCGGTTTTCTTGAGGCCTTTGGACTCAGCATCTTCTCTCGGATGCAAGGCAGGGACTCACATATACATACAACAAACACTTAAACGTACTTTGACGGATGGCCGGGGTCCATGCCCGGCCGGGACGCCCTTGCAGCATATGTACCAGGAGAGCAAACATGGGAAACACAACATCTCCCCCTGGACGCTAGATGGCAGCCTCCCTAGGTTGCAGCGGTGCCTTGGACTCCCCCAGGGCTTCATGGGGGTTGGAGTTTGGTGCAGCCCTGTCAGGTTCCGCAGCGGCTGCCAGAAGGTATTGCAGCAGGAGCTGCTGGCCCTTTTTGGGCACTGGTTTCACCACACCCGGAAGTGCAGCCGGATGTCGGCAATCAAGCACCTGGAGCACTTCTGGGTAACCAATAAAAGGAGCCAGCGAGTACCACTCACCTGGAAGAGTTGGGTGGAGGAGGACAAGGTTGCCTGGGAGGAGTGGTGGTGAAAAGGAACAGTACTTTGTGTTTGTTGTACTTGGAACTGTGTTGTGCCTTTAGGGATTACGGGGAAGACATGCCCCACAGATGAAAAGAAATAAAGAGTTTGTTTCTTTTACGTGCCACCATGTCCAGTCTGAGTCGGGTCGGGCGCAATATAGTGCCTTGTCTTACAGTACAAACTATGTAGACATAGAAGCATATAAGCATACATTTTATTCATCCATCCGTGTCATTTTCATTTAATAATAGTAATAATAATAATGTTTTATTTATGTAGCGCCTTTTATACACTCAAGGACACTTTACAATTCAATACACACATTAACAAGACAGTAGAGATTACATACACAAAAAAGAATAATACTCACTGAAAAGATGTGTTTTTAACAAAAGTTTGAAATTAATAACATTTTCCTCGCGAAGGCTGAGAGGGAGAGAATTCCAAATTTTAGGGGTTATCACTCTGAAAGCTCTGCCACCCATAGTTATTAACCTGTATTTAGATACAGTGAGTAATTTAGTGTCTGATGATTGTAATGCACGGGCAGGAGTGTAAGGCAGCAGCAGTTCTGACAGCTGTATAAGTGATGTGTACCTGCTCAGTGTTACAGCCTTCTTTACACAAATGGTAGGGCATGATGCTATGACTTTTGTCCTTTAAATTACAGCTTTATCCCACTCAGTGTTGCAGCTCTCCAAAACAAGACAGAAATTAGCCCATGATGGACATTGATACATCACAATTTATGCAATTGCTGTTAATCAATCTACCAGAATCTCTTTGTGCTATTGGAGGAAATTATATTTCTGGTGCAAAACAAAAGAAGTGCATAAGAACTTCAAGAAGAAAGGTCAACAACTTGTAAATGAAATTCAGTTTCCAGTCCTGCCGATTGCCTAGCTGAGTGGTTCTTTAAAAGATTCATTGAAGACTCTCTTGTGCTGTTTTTATTATCAGCTATATCCCTTCATCAAAATACATTTTTTCAAAAATGCTATAATGATGTACCTACTGACCTCATTTTTTGGACTAAAATAAGATGTAGTTTCCATACCTGTTTCTCTGTAATAATAGTGTTGCTTTTAATAAAGGTCATATTTTCAAATTGTCTTAAATGAAAATCTAAAGTAATGCATTATGAATGATAATGTTTTCATCAGTGATGGAAACAATATGCAGAACAGTACATTCAAACCCACATTAAAACACAGCTGTTCCACCCACATCACTTCCTTGAGTTAATTTCTCTCCTGAGTTCAACTCATACTATACATGTCTAGACTGAAGCTTATTTTTTAATTTGGCTGATAATTAATTATAATAAGTTAGAGTGTATAGTATTTTAAAAGGAAACATAAAAACTATAGTTTGAAGTATTAATGAAACACTTAAAGTCATATAAATTTTAGATAATTTAACTAAAATATACAGACTTAATTCAAAAAAAGAGTCACACAGACCACTTAGAAGTTGGATCAAACATAATTCTACGTTAATACTTTCTTCTTTTTGCTCCGTACTTTAGTTTTATCACATACAATTACATTATTGCTTATAAAGAACCCATCACTCCACACAACTTTTCCAATGATTTGCTGTATTGTATTCATTTAGCAAGTTGTGGACAGTTGTGGTAGGACCCCCATTACCATTAGTTGTGTTGTCTGACATAGTCAGAAATTCAGTCATTGTGACACTCTGTGACTAGCTATGGAAAAGTCAAATAGGTTTGATTATGTTGCATTTCATAGAAGTATCAGTGTTCATAACAAATGAATGCTCAGCCAGTAACAACATATACAATGCCTATAAAAAGTATTCACCATGTGAAAGTTTTCATATTTTATTATTACATACTGAATCAGAGTGGACTTAATTTAGGTTTCTGACATTAATCAACTGAAAGTGTCAAAATGAAAACAGATCTGTGCAATGAGATATAAATGAATTATAAACATAAAACACCAAATAAGTCATTGTACAAGTATTCACCTCTTCATGTGTCCATATTTACTAGATGCACTTTTGGCAGCAATGAGCGTCTTGTGTCTGTTCACCCAGATTTCACTCAGTTTTGCACATATGGACACTGCAATTTTTCACCACTCTTTTTTGCAAATCTGCTCAAGCTCTGTCGAGTTGCATGGGAATCATGAGTGAACACAGCCTTTTTCAAGTCCAGCTACACATTTTCAGTTAGCCTATGATCTGGACTGTGAGTCAGTCACTATAGGGAATTACAATTATTTTTAAACAATTCCTGTATAACTTTGGCTTGTTGGAAAACAAATCTCCAAAGGGACAGGTTTTTCTGCAGATTGCATTCCTGTATTCTGCTGCATTCATTTTATCATTTCTCCTTTAAAATCTTTCTAGGGCCTGCTGCAGAGAAACATCCCCAAAATATGACAATGTCACCACCATGCCTCATCATGAAGATGTTGTGTTTTTTATAATGTGCAGTGCTTGGCATTCTCATGATGATTAGACTGATTACCCAAAAGCACATTTTTGGCCTCATCAGAACCTTCTACTGGCAGACTTGCTCCTGGACAACAGTTAATGTCTGCACAGTGTATCCAATCTCAGCTACTGTAGCTTGTAACTGTTTCTGTATTTTTATAGGTCTCTTGTTATCATCTCAATAGTCTTCTTCTTGCACTATCACTCAGTTTTTTTTGGCATATGTTAGCTTTATGTTTTATCAAACAGTCTCAAAAAGAAACTGAACCAAACTGAATGTCAGGAATAAATCGAGGTCAAAGCCGTAAAACAGCAAGCCCTAAGCTAAAGTCTAAACTGGTGTGTTCCTAAAGTGACATCAGCTTAGATCAGTTCCCCAAATGATGAGGGATTCAATTGTTGTCCCAGAAAGAGAGAAAGAAAAGAAAGAAAAACATTTGTGTTTTTGGGGTCTTTTAGTTTTATGTTCTAGTATTGTTGTTACTGCTTTTTCTTTTTTCCTACTCTACATAAACAATCCTTCTATCTATCTTTTGAATCTTTCAGCTTTGTTTGATGTTATTTCTCCATATTGCACATTAAAGACCTCCTTTAAACCATTAGATCATATCTTCTCTGTTTGTCTGTCTGATCATTCATCAACGGTGTTGATCTGCGAAATTATGCTGTGTTTGCCAATAAATCTCCGAATATCTTCCTGGAAATTTTTTCCAAGCACCCCATGGTGCTTTGCAAGGTCAGCATGATATCACAGAGCTGCAGCAGACAGAACTTTCACACATGCCTTTCATGTGTCCATAGCTGGGTCACAAGCACAAGAGGAAAAACAAAATGAGCTTTCACCTAAGCCCCCAGCCCCCATCTCCTGTTCAACAAAACTCTTGACAGTGTTGTGAGATTTTTTTCCCTGTCTCTAATCAAACTAGTCTCTTACACTTTCATTTCAAGCACCAGGGTTTTCCAATTACTGCATGTGGTTTGTCAGTGAATTTAAAAAAAGTGAAAATGGGTTCAGAAGCCACAAAAGTTGAGGAATATTGCCAGATTTCCATTTCACATGTGTTAAAAAAAATAATAAACAAAAAAACTCATAGTATTACGAGTACTGCCACCGGGTAAATAAAACTGATCGTGTGTGCCTGCACCAGATTCAAATTAGCCATGTGCCCAGCAACACACTCAGAACAAGCCTTAAAGGAGCCCTCCACCGCCCCTGCCCTCCACTCATCAGAACACACTGTGAAATAACCAAAACAAAAGATTTATTAGTATTTACAAGGCATCTCTTTTTTCTTGATAGATGAAGAAAGTATAAGGCCTCTGCACAAATACATGGGAAACAAAAAAGACATTCCAGCTGCACCCAGATTCATGAATTCAAACAATGGAACAAGCTAGTCTTTCGCCACTGCTTCATGATATGGACAATGTGTGCCCTAAGATTGGAACTCTGTAAGTGCAATGATCTATATTTTATTTACTTATTGCTAGTTTGTGGCCGTTTCTTGTATTTTGTTTGTGGTATTCGTTCTCTCTGCATCTTTTTTGTTTGAGGCACAGTGTTGCAGTGGTGAGTGCTGTTGTGTCATAGCTCCAATTATATATTTGGGCATAATAATTGGTCCAACATAGTTGGTAAATGTTGCTATAGCCTTCACAGACATTTTAAAAAACAACATCAACAACAACAATAACAATTTATTTCTTGTTTAGCCCAACATTCACAAGGAATGCCGCAATGGCCTTTAACAGGCCCTGTTTTTGTCTGCCCCAGCCCTTGACTCTCTCAGAAGACAAGAAAAAAAATCCTAAAAAAAGCTGGAAGGAAAAAAAATGGAAAACATCTTGGGAAGGGTAATTCAGTGAGAGACCCCCTTCCCAGGTAGGCTGGGGAACCTAACCGGGTAAATGACCACCACACCATTATAATCCTCTAAAAACTGCTTCAGTTCCTCCTTTGCCACTGACTTCATTGCAGTTCACAAAGTTTGGCAAATTTCCCAAACAATTTCCATCATTTTGCTGAATTTGAGACGAAGCAAATTCAATGGAGTTCGCTCATCGCTATTCATCAATCATACCAAAATGACTGAACCAAAATGTATATCTTTGATGGCCCAACCTAAAATATAGACCATATGGCATTTCAAAAATCTCATTAGGGGGTGTTGTAGTGGAGGCCAACCCAAAAACAGTGCATTATTCCAAAAATGGCTATGTTGATCTAAATGAAATTTTGTATTTATAATAAAGATAATCCAAATTAAAATACAGGCTACATGGAATATCAAAATGTTAATCAGGAAAAGGGTGGCACGGTGGCACAGTGGGTAGCATTGCTGCCTCACAGTAAGGAGACCTGGGTTCACTTCCTGGGTCCTCCCTGTGTGGAGTTTGCATCTTCTCCCCATGTCTGCGTGGGTTTCCTCTGGCTGCCCTGGTTCCCTCTCACAGTCCAAAGACATGCAGGTTAGGTGCGTTGGCGATTCTAAATTGTTCTTGGTGTGTGTGTGTTTCATGTGGTAGGCTGGCACCCTGCCCAGGGTTTTTGTTCCTACCTTGCGCCCTGTGTTGGCTGGAATTGGCTCCAGCAGACCCCTGTGACCCTGTGTTAGGATATAGCGGGTAGGATGATGACTGACTAATCAGAAAAGGTGGTTGTAATGGGAGTGAGGGGCAAAAAATGAATCACTCCAAAATGGCTGAGATGAAGTTTATGAAATTTTCATGCATGTTACTCTTGATCAATGGTGTCATAGTTGGGGGATGCTTTATAGTCTTAAGCCCCTTATCTGTTCTACTTTGCCCCTGATTTGCTCTGATTTTTTTTATGTAGTTTTATCTATATATCCAATGAATAGAACCCCACCGCTCATATTCATTGATTTTATATACATTTACGAATGTACTCAAAACCCCAAGAGGACCCTCCTACTCTCTGATCAACAGCCATAAAGAAGATTAAGACCCTGATACCATCAAATCCTAGAAACACCTTTTTTGTTGATACAACTTAAAATTTAGACTTTTAATGCCTTTCAAAAGTTCCATTGTGAACTATTACACCAAACAAAGATCTGACAACATAATGTTTTTTCCATTGACGTATGTAAAAAATGGGATCCATGGCCACCCACGGAGAGTTACTCACCTACTCATAAAACGGTTAATGAGAAAATCAAATACAATGTATTTTTTAGGTACAAAAGATCAGATGGAGCTAACTGTTCATAATAAGGCCGAGTACCAATCAAGGTGGGACACAAATAATGCAACTGAAGGAAGCTGATTTACTTTTAAAGGTGTAATTAGTTTTAATGTTATCTCCCTAATGCTTGTTTTTAGTTACTTAGTATTTTTTCACATTGACTTTCATTATGATTTTACTGTGTCTGAGACACTAAAACATTTAGAGAAAATCAATAATAATTACAAAAAGTGTAAGTATACGAAAAAAGAGAACAGCATCTCACAAATATCGACGTGGGTGTGAATAACACAAAACAAGAAAATTAATTTTCGGAAACTTCATTCGTAAATAGAGATTTTGAATGTTTTTGTACTCATCCATCAATTTTCTTACCTGCTTATCCAATCCAGGAGACTAATGTGGCAGTAATGGGAACAAGGCAAGGAACAACCTTGGTCAAGCTGGCAGTCCATCTCACACTAATTCAGAGCTGCCAGTTAACTTGCACATATGTGAGATTAGGACAGATAAGCCATAAGGAGCAGCAGCAACCACTGTGTAAAAACTGAGCAAACTGAATAAAAGTCACTTCTGAAATTTTAAAGCAACCCTAATGGTCTTAATTCTTATATAAAAGAAAACGTCCTTATTATATTATTGAGGGATTGCTTCATTTACTTTTTTTTTTTTAAAGCTTTCAGACATCAAATTACTTACATGGGTGAAGACTGTTGCAAGTATGTTTGTTTTCTTTTGCAATTTTAATAGAAAGCAGAATGGAATTATGCAATTTGGAAACATTATGTGTGTTGAAATATTAATTTTTATTTTTAATATCAAAGTCCTTTGGTTGGACAGATGTCCCTTTGGTATTGTGTATGGACAGATATACATGAAAATATTGCTGTAATATTGAACCTGATTACAGGCAAAATGTATGATAAACATCAATAGTAACTGTGGCCAATAGACAAAGGCAAAATATGATTTAGGGAATTTCATAATGCATTCAGGCAGATCACAGACATTGTATTATCCTTTATTCTTACAACACTATATTTCACTTGCTGGTCTGTGGCAGCATAAAGAATGGCTTTCCAGGCTATTTTCTTTAAAATTCCTTATCCCTGACATAGTTTTTATTTCTGATGTCCAAGTTGGTTAACTTTACAGTGACCTCTTAATGAAATTTGTATTAACTCTGTCTGCAGGCTGAAAGGAGACATTCTCCCAGGACATCAACCCACAGATGGCTCGTTGTTTCTGTCTGACCTTTTCCAAACAGGATACCAGCAGTTAACACCGCAGATAAAATATTTTATTAATACCGGATCTACCGCCCACAAGGTAACTACTGTGCACCATTACATTTTAAAGCTGATATTCTCTCTTTTTTATGGTAACCATAGCAAAAAATTATCTTACAGTTTTAATAAATAAATAAAACATTAATGTATAAGTTACTTTTCTCTGTTATCAAGAATAAAAAAAACCAATGCTGCAACAAATAAACAATGGCCAATTTATGGCTTTATAAGTCAATGGCACTATAATTCAAAACATGTATTCTCAATTACATTAGACTTTTTTCCACATTCTACATGCAATGTTGCATTTCATAAAATGCAACAGACATTATGTCATATTAACAGCTGTGGCAGGAGATCTAAGTGCTGAAACAAATGCCAAAAAAAATTCTTGTTTCAATAGTTAAAACTTATACAGTACCTCATATTTTTTCTGGTTAATCATTGAACCATTTAGAAGCCCCACAGCTAGCTGCCTACCATCCACCTTCCTAACCCACGTATACAAGGAAAGGTTGAATTGCAGCTGAAGAATATCCCAGGAATCATTGGGTTCAAGGTAGGAAGAACACTAGATATGGAGCCAGTCCATCACAGGGTGAACACTCTCACGCACAAACACTAAGTCAGTTCACCTAACCTGCATGTCTTTATACATAAGGACATAATGGGGAACATGCAAACTTCAGAAGGGGAATAACTTGGACACAAATCCCAGTCTCCTTTTTCCTATGTCACTCCCTAGATGGTAATTTAATACTTTTTCTTGTAATATGGAATTATACGATAATCAGCATTTTATGACATTTTAAAGTATGTTCTGGTATATTCAGGAAAATGTTGAGGAGCCAGTCAATGTACTGCACTATAAGTCAAATGGAGAACCTTGAAGTCAGTCTTACACCAAAATGAGAGCAAATTAAGAAATTTAAGACCCAGAATGCTGTGAAAGTGTTCATTAGTTTTATTAAAGTCCTTGTTGTTTTTCTTGCATGTTATGTTTTTATTTCTCTCTATTAGTTTAGAAATTGAGTTGAATTTTATTTAATTATTCATTTTTCATTGCACACTAAGATAACTGGCCTGTAATCTCATTGTCAGCCCTCTTGTACTGTATATGCAGTCAGACAAGCTGTTTTCTGAAAATATGCTCTCTATTGCAAACTAAAGAAATAGCTGCACTAGTCCAGTTTACATGAAAATAAAAGTTAACTTCTGACTAGTAAACCAAGAGCAAAGGAAGCAGTTATTTGGTCAAGAATTGTATTACTTACTATAGATATTGCTATCAGGTAAAATCCACAAGGTTGGTGATGCAATTAGCTTGACATTATTTTATGCAGTATCACATGCACATGAACATAGGAAGTGAAAGGAAACACAGTGGGCAGAACAAGGATGTCGCACAGTTATTAACCCAATTTCTGTTTTTTTTCATAGAGTGAAGGAGAAGCCCCAAGAAGATGCCTGACGCAGCTTTCGCCCAAGCTCCTTAAGCTCCACCTCTTCCATTTCACAGGAAACATAAAATAGGAACTTATTGTCCTTTCTTTTCTTTTTTTCTTTCCCCATTTATACGTTTCTTTATACTTCTGGACTGTGGACTGTTACTGAGGTGTCTCTGTGTTTCTTTCATAGCAGTAATGTAGGTGCCAAGTGCTGTTCTGTTCCACATCAAGCCTAGTGTTGTGTAAGTGATCTTCAATAGATGGTAGTAAATGTTCCACACATGATGCATTGAAGTAGGGATTACAGTACACAAAATACTTACAAAACTACACATGGTCAAAAATAATTTAAATTATAATTATTTCCATAACAGGCTTTTCCATTTTATTCATTTGCTGGAAAACATGCAACATGCTGTCCTCCCAAAATCAAGGTTCTAGCTCCAGTAGTGCATGAGTTCCACTAACACAAAGTTTACTGGACTGTTCCCCCATGTTTCCTTTCATAACTCTTCAATTAACTTTTCACTGCCATGTCAACTGCCTGCTCCACCTCACACCACTTATTTGGGATCAGAGGCAACACCATCTGCACTCTTTCCCCAACTATGTGAACTGATAACAGAAAGATCCTTCCTGGGATTTGCTGGCAGAAACGAACCCTGAGTAATAGATTTAAACAGAGGAGTGGGTCTCATAAATGCTGGTTTTAAGAGATTGATTATCTGTCACTCACACATGCACCCTCTGAATGTTTTCTCAGGTTGGCTCTTAAGAAGGCCTCCCTATCTCAGGTCCACGTTGCCCCTGCAGAATGTTCATTTACAAAACATCACTGGTCATGACAAAACTGGCTAGAATAGTGTGTTGACTACATACAAAAATGGCACCTGCATGAGGTAGGCTTGCCATGAATGGCCATATAATGATCCTTGAAATATAGAATTTCTGTATTGGTAAATCAACTCATAACAAGCACCTGGTTAATGAAAACAATGGTACCCCACTCCCTGATATCTCTAAATACATTGTCCATACTGTGCCATAAGTTGTTTGTCTCCATTTGTGAATTTGGAGATCATCTGAGTCATGCAAAAATCAGGCTTGTTGCTGCAGATAACATGATGCTAGTGCATAGAAGTTCAGGCTTCTCAAGTTCAATACCAGGCCACAGTTGAGAAGTTATATGAGATAGCAAACAGTTAAGGAAAATTTGTAATTGTGTAACACCATCTGAGAATGGATTGCACTTTTCTTTATTTTCAGATGGGATAAAATGAGAAATATTTCAAAACAACATGAAACTGTATAGAACTGCAAATATTCTGAGGTGGGTGTATAAGCCATAATATGAGAAATATCTTACTTGTTTCTGCAAATTTCTCAGGGAATTATTTAGATTTTATAATATTACTTATTTTAACTTTTTTCCTAAAATGTATAAGCAGAGCAGCATTCCAGTGAAAAATGAACAACGATATAACGATTACAAAAAAATCTGAAGTGTAGCTGCCTGAAGAAGTGAAGGATAGAATATATGGAGACAGATGGTGGACCAATGAAAATATTTTAATGAAATTAAGAAAGTGTTACTCATAATATGTACTATAAACATGCAAAGATATTGTTACAGGGCTGACAAATTGCATTGGCCAGGAGCTTACTTCATCACTGACTGAGCAGCAGTATGAAAATATATTCCATTTTCAAACGAGAAGCTTCACTGCCTGATCTCCATTCAAGTTCAGCTAAGTGATCCATCCTTCAAAGGACAGTGATCTACCTAAAAAGCAATGAAAAGACTACACGCATTGGGTCAGCATTGGTATGCACTGAACAGAACTACATTGGTGTTAGTAGCAGGATGAGGAGAAGCTTTATGATGTGACTGAGAAATTACAGAGCACCATGAAAAGTGTGTGTATAAAAACTGAAATCTCTGGAATGATGGTTGCAGAATCAGTTCAGAAAGGAAGGCAGCAAAGAGACTGCTACCACTGCAGCTCTACACAAGCTGGTTCGACTGCCCACATATAATAAACAGATGAGTGTATAAGATTGTCAAAATTAAACACCTTTGTTGCACCACCTGACAGTACAGTGATCAACAATCCCAGTGCACCACAAGGTAACACATCACTCAAGACCCCTGATACTGTACCCTTGTCACCAACAGCATGACTGCAGTAGAAAAGAAGACCTTCCCACTGTTTCAAAGACTTTGCGTGCAAGGAGATGAAAGGGGCTTCTGGGAACAGCTGAGCTCTCATTGGTAGCATTATGTAGCGGCACTGACAAGTTGCATCGGCTTCAGGATGGCTTCATCTTTGAGTTTGCAGCAATATAGGCTGTCTTTCTGTATTAAAATAAGCAGCTTCAGTGACAGCTGCAGGGTAGGCTGTCAATCACAGTCACACAGTCTTCATTCTAACCATGACAAACAAACGACACAAACTTCAGAAAATGGGGATATCCTACAAAAACACAATAGCATTGGAAAAAGACGTGAAAATAAATATAAAGCTTTAAATATGTTTCAGATATATTTTTTAATACAGAATTAGATTTAGCTTAAATCAATGAAGAAAACCCAAAAAAGATGTGTAATGAAAACAGGAAAATTTTAAATAGAAACCAAATCATAACAAGTGGATGATAGATAATGCAAAAAGAGTTAATAGAGGTATTCAAAGTTAATAGAGGTGTTCAAAGGATGAACACTAACTAAATGTTTGCCAGTATATCATAAGTTTTTTAAAGCTGTTAGCACCAAACTAGGGGTTTAAATTAACATTGTAGGTATATATATATGAGAGATCACTGGTGATTTAAATGTGATGTACAGAAATAAAAGTCTCAAAACACAGTACAATAATAGCAATGGCCTCTTTTCTTTTAAGGTGAACTTTAAAAGAAAGGGGCAGCATAGTTGGACAGTCATTACTCTCTCTTCTTATCTTTCTCTTTCTCAGTGACATGGCTCCAGACACCTTGTGCACATTCATCTGGGTTTTCTCTGAATACTCCTGTTTTTCCTACATCACAAAAAATATGAATGATAGACTGATTCATATTTTAAACTGGTCCTGTATAAGTGATTGTGCATGGCTGTGTTCTGTGGTAGACTTGTAACCTGTGCAGTAATACATCGACGTTTTAAGAGACAGGCTAGTCCTTTAATAATGGAACCTGTATCTTAGCTAGTAGATTGTCTGTCATTTGTGTGTGCTTCCAGGATACCCGCTCCAGCCTCATCACCACCTGTGCAATAGTCTCATGGATTCTAAGAAAGCAAAATAATGTCCATCCTGTCTTTATGTTTTAGTTAAGACATACTGTATTTGCCAAAGTAAAACCAAATGATTCTTGAAAGATTATCACTAAGTATTGCAATATAGATTGGAGGTTAAAATAAATGAGTTTATTTTTACAATGTGCTTTTTATGATATAAAATCGATTTTAATACATTTTTGTAAGTGTAGTATACAATGATAAAATGTCTCAGTCTATGTTTTGTTTATAGATTTAATCATACCAGGAGAAAATTAAGCTTTGCTTGGGCCATCACGTGTTTAAACATTATTTTTGCGAAAACTTATATACTCCATAAAAAGTTTCTAAATGATAGTTAAAACCATCATTTATGCTGTGTAATTTTCCAAATCCTCTATAGCCACAATATCACTCAACAGTCTCTCACTGGTCACTAAATTGGTTATTTGTCTGTTTCCACACGGCTGCATCACTAAACGTAATGCTCACTTGCTTGAGAAAGATAATATCTTACACATATGCGGGATAGCCTTTGATCTTTGAAGACCCCCATAGGGTCAAAGGCCTCAACTGCTCTACGTCCTTCGACCCAAGTGGCCTCATTCATTTGTGCTTGTGTAGAATGTTCATTTCTTTAAGGGTAATCTATAGTATGAATAAATCAGTTATTCATGAAAAAGAGCAAAACATATTGAACTTTCTGTAAGAAGTGAAAAGGTTTTCTCTTTCTTCTAGTAACCTCATGCTGCAAATAATATTCATTGTCACATAATGCATTAACAAATTATTACTATGCTGCCTAGAAGAAGTTATTATTTCTAATAACACAAACCCAACTCAAAATACACAGACCCACACTATTATCTTTTAGAGCAAAGTGTCTCTGCTTTTTCGTACTTTTCAAAAACACATCCATCCACACACATTCTTACATCCACATGCATCCTTACATCATAAATATTTAAAAGTTTCATTTTGCTTTGCTCTGAATAGAATGAAGTGATCAATGCTTTGTTTTTCCTTATCATTCTTTGTTTTTTTAAACATTATAACGTATTCCAAAATATATGCACCCCATTCAATCATCAGGATGAAAGCTGAAATATAACATGCATGGGATACTACTTATGAAGCACGCCTACACTCCACCACACAGATCTGTGTTGCCCATCAGAATAAGATTTACAGAATAACTTAGGGATGTCGGAGGAAACACTTGTAAAGTCAGGAAGGACATGCTGAATCCTTACAAAAATTGACCAAGCTAATTTTGAACCAAGGTTGCTGTAGTTATATGTGGCCTCATCGTATTTCAGAACAGTCAAAGACTATTTTGAATTACATCATTTACAATTAAAAAAACATAGTATTTATATATTTTCGAATAGATTAAATTAGCGTGGATATACTTTACTTAACCCCAAAGGAGAAATTCAAATGCATTCTACAGCAAAAACACAGAATTAACAGAGACCAATTCAAAGTAAAATATATGACAGTTGAATAAAAGCATATAATACAATGAAAATTATGCTAAAATAACAGTAGTAGCTTGAGTCGTCCCATAACTCTTGGCTGGAATGAAAGATGGGGCGTCCGGAGGAAGCGTTAAACTGCCTAATAACTGGAGACAGAAAAGATCCCTGCAGGCACTTCTTTTACACTGTAGAGGAATGAGATTATGGCTGAAAGTACTCCAAAAAAAAAACATTCCCTGGAGGCAATAGGCAGAATTGTTCATGATGGCATCTAATAGTTGTCACCAACTTCTTTTCCACAATAGCCTCCAGAGTGTCCAGTGTATGGAGCTGGCTTTACTAATAATGTTGCTCAGGTGTTCTGCATCAACTGCACTCAGAAGGCCACAGCATAGGACAATACACTGGCAACAACTGACTGGTAAAATATTTCCAGCTGCACACATCAAAACATCATGAGTCTATTCTGGAAGTACAGTCTGCTCTGGCCCTTCTTATAGAGTGCCACTGTGTTCTCAGACTAGTCCAGTTTGCCATTCATATTGACCCCAAGGTACTTTTAGCTCTGAACCACTCCCACTTTCTCCCCCTTTGTGGTGACTGGTCTCAGGGGCTGTTCGGCATGCCTGAAGTCCTCCACCAACTCTTTTGTCTTGATGTTGAGCACAACAAGACAAAATCCTCCATCAACATCCTATACTTCAACTCATCTCCATTATCAATAAAACCAATCTTTAAACTTTAAACTAGAGCGTGGCTCCCTTTGTCACCACTGCTGTTTGCAATTGCCATGAACCACTGGCAATACATTGTCGAAATACTGATCAGATAAAGGGGATTAGCCTGGAACAGAAAATCTCATCCATGGTACTGTATATATCGGACCCAGAAAATTCTGTGCCTTCTTAGCAGCACTCTTTCAAAAGCTCTCTGGTCTCAGAATTAATCTGAATAAAAGTGTACTCTTTCCGGTGAATTCGCAAGCATATAATATTAGATTAGACACCCTTCCTTTTATCATTGCAGAACAGTTTAAATACCTCGGGTAAACATCACAAGTAAACATAAAGCTCTTTATCAAAAAATTTGTCGTCTGTATGGAAAAAATTAAACAAGACTTGCATAGATGGTCAACCCTTCATCTCACACTAGCTGGAAGAATTAACACTGTTAAGATGAATATTCTTCCTAAGCTCCTTTTTATTTCAAAACATACCAATATACATTAATAAATCGTTCTTTAAGCAATTAGATTCAACAATAACCTCATTTATTTGGAATTCTAAACATCCACGCATCAAAGAGCGACCCTACAAAGACAAAAGGCAGAAGCGGCATGGCTCTACCTAACTTCCAGTTTTATTACTGGGCGGCAAATATACAGTCGATAAGAACCTGGACACAAATAGAAGAACATACACAGGCATGGACCGCAATAGAAGTAAAATCCTGCAGTACTTCTTTGTATTCCTTGCTTTGTGCTCCAATAAACACACGTTATCGGCAATACACTAATAACCCAATTGTGCTCCACTCACTTAGAATCTGGAACCAATGTAGAAAGCATTTTAAGACCCTGCAAAAGAACCACCTCTTTCAACCCTCACAAACATATGCAGTTTTAATATCTGGAAAAATTTGGAATTAACTTGCTTAGAGACTTTATATAGACAACGTCTTTGCATCCTATGAACAATTACGTTCCAAATTTAACATTCCAGCTACAAATTTCTTTCACTATCTTCAAATCAGGAACTTTGTTAAACAGAACCTTCCAGATTTTCCTCATCTTGCACCCTCATCCACGCTGGAAAAATTATTGCTCAATTTCAAGGAGTTAGACTCCATCTCTACAATATATAAAATCCTTTTACAATCCCTTCCTTTCAAAGATCCAAGAGGACACTGGGAAAATGACCTCTCAATTAATATATCAGAAAAGGAGTGGAAAGTAGCAATGCAGAGAATTCACTCAAGCTCCATATACGCAAAGCATACAATTATACAACTCAAAATTATATATCGAGCACATCTGTCTCGACTAAAACTCTCAAAATGTTTCCAGGGCATGATCCAACCTGCGACCGTTGCAACCAAGCCCCAGCCTCACTAGGTCACATGTTCTGGGCCTGCTCCAAATTAACATTATTCTGGACAAAAATTTTTAATTACCTCTCAGACAGTCTTGGACTCACAATCCCTCCTAACCCATTAACAGCTGTGTTTGGGGTTCTTCCAGAGGGTCTTAAAGTGGAGAAAGACAAACAAACTGTGATTGCATTCACTACACTGTTGGCACGCAGACTTATTCTGATAAACTGGAAGAACCCAAACTCTCCTCTTTTAAGTCAGTGGGAAACTGATGTGTTATATTATTTAAAATTGGAAAAAATCAAATACTCAGTTAGAGGATCTGTGCAGACTTTTTCAAAACATGGCAGGATCTAATCAGTAATATTTTGAAATGATTTATAAAGCACAGAGAATTTGTTGATTTAGGTATTTTTAAAAGCCTTAAATTTTACACCGTTTGGCTTGCTCTCTCTCAAGGGTGGGGATCGATCTGTTCTTAGCATAATTCTTTTTTTTTTTGTAAAACTTGATTGCTATGTATTGATTGTAATAAAATTAATAAATAAATAAATAAAAAAAAAAAAAAAACCAATCATGGAGGAGTTAACTTAAAACTTCTGCAGATGGCAAGAGCTGGTAATGTTCTGGAAGTCCATTGTGTAGAGGGCAAACAAGAAGGGAGGCAGGACACTTCCTTGAGATACCCCAGTATAACACACCAACATCTCTGATGCACAGTTCTTGAGCCTCACAGGCTCTGATGGCCAGGTAATACATGAGCCAGGAGATCAAAATGCATAGTGCTTAGCTTGTTCACTAGTCTACGAGGCAGATAATATTAAAGACACTGGAGAAATCAAAGAATATGATCGTGACTCTGGTGCTGGTTTTGTCCAGGTAAGAGTAGGCTCTGTGGAGCATCTGAAGCAGAGCATCCTCCACACCTATTTTTGTGGCATAAAGGAAATGCAGAGGATCAGGATGGTCTTTAACCAGGGGTTGGTGCTGTTTCAGGATTAGCTTCTCAAAGGTCTACCTAATGAATGAATGACTTAATGTCAACTGGTCAAAAATCCTTGGGGCACTGAAGTGTCCATTCTTTGCCACTGGCACCAAACAAGATGTTTTCCATAGCAAGGGAAACCTTCTGAAAACTCAGGGAGAGTGTAAACAGGTAAATTCTGCATGATGCCTTTGGCATGTTACAGTTTTTCAATTATAACAAAAATCAGGGACATGTAAAATAGTTGGGATACCACTGGTAATCCTTTTTAATTCATCCTGGCTTGCCAAAAATGTGTGTGTACAGAAAGGCAAAATCCGGCAAAACTGGTGTGATTTTAATTTATAGGTGGTTTCGTAACTGTTGCTTTTATTCATTCTTATAGAAGCATTTATATCTGAGAAGTGAAAGAGGTGCATCTGGAGGCAGATTCTGGCAAGGATTTACTGTTCTTTTTACAGGTTGATATCTTCCTGTCTGAGGTTGGAAAAGGAAATGAACATGAGACAGTGTTGCATCTAAATCCTTCACTGCTGTTATGTCTTAAGGAAATTGAAAGAATTGTTTATTATAAAAGGAGATGAAATGATGGGAAATGAAATGTAAGTCAAAAACCAAGCAAAAGTTTGAAGACAAAAGGAGTCCTCATTTTTATCAAAGCCTAAGCAAAAAACTAATTTTGTGGTGAGAAAAAAAGTGAGAGTCTTATGACTGTAGGACAACAGAAAATATAGCAAGGCAAAAAATTACAATGTAGGTGTGTCAAAGGGGCAACAATAAAGAGTTGTGGTGCTAACCCGGTAAACCTGTATAATTGGATCGCAAGCAAAATTGAAAAATGAGCAAATAATTGTAGAGAGTTCTTTTCAGGCATGAGTTCAGGACAGAACTGACAAAGGAGGCGGAGCTTCTGTTTTACAGTCCACCTGACAGGAAACGGTGGATCCAGGTGGACAGACAGTGTTAATACTCAGTGCCAACCCCTAGTGTGGCAGCAGAATTACAGTCACTAGAGCCCTTCAGCTGTCCCCTTACAGCATGCAGGTGACACATGTAAAGTATTATTATCCTAATCTTGGATGACCAGGGAGTGCATGGTGTTGAAGGTGATACACACTGTACACTCCCAGTCGATAACTGTAACAACCAGACTAGATGATGCAAAATTCACAAAATGGCAACATCCTACAAACACAAAATGGCACTGAAAAGAGACTCAAAACTGAACAAATATCTTTAAATACATTTTAGTTAGATTCAACATGATTCAAAACCTTTGAAGCAAAAAGGAAAATTTAAAAAGATGCATAGCGAGGTCAGAAAAATTGTAAATGAAACCAAATCATAACATCTGCAAACCCAATGTATATGCCCCCGTAAAAGATCTGTTATACTCCTCCTTGGCTAATAAACAGTGGTAACAATAATAATAAAAATAAAATTAATAATAATAATACATTTTATTTATATAGCACCTTCCCCAAATGTGACAAAATCATAAGAGAGGAGCAATTTTTAAAGATTTATGTTTTATACACTTTTTTATAATTTAGCATGCCTTTTTTAATTCATGCAGTGTCTCATATTATAAGCACCTTTTACTATTGCAAAATATGTGAACATTAATCTTTAGTGCATAAAAATAACTTACTTCCTATGTCTATTTTAGATATTGTTTTCAAGTTCAGTTATGCTACCATTTACTTTACAAATATTCATTCTACTCTTACAAACCTTACTTGCCTCAAAAATGAAATCTAAAATTTTATGCTCAAATTTTTTTTTTTAAATAAACGTATTGCAGATAAATTGTCTTTTATAGTAAGCATCTGCAAGATATTGTCTTCCCAAATAAACATTGTTTCTTGTGCATATGTTCGTATAGTTTGTGTATACATGATGCACAACTTTTTTCGTTGTGCCATTAGCTCATCAATACATATTTTTTCATTTAATCAGTTCTGGATTAAGGAAAGTCACTGTCTAGGTGGCCCTGAGCTTAGTCCACCACAGTGCACGGCCACACACACACAGCTTCCTTTATTCACCCTGAGCTAATTTAGACTTGACAGTTAAACTATCTCTAGTCTTTTTGCGATATAGGATGAACACCAGCATACCTAAAGGAAAAGATGAAAAGAAAAAGGCAAAGACTGGGCTAAGATTCAAACCTCAGATTGTGGAATTTTGAGGTAGTATTGGTAACCATTGTGCCACCACACTGCACTTTGTGTTAACGTATTACAAACAAAATACTCATGAGTTACTATCTTACATTCATCCATCCATCCATTTTCTAACCCGCTGAATCCGAATACAGGGTCACGGGGGTCTGCTGGAGCCAATCATGAAATATAATTATTTGCATTATTCCAGGAGATAAATGTTAAAATATCTGGCTTAAATAAAGTGTAGCTAAAAGTAGTTTATGTTACAAAAATCATACACCATGTTATTGTATGAAGAAAAGAAAACCTGATATTTTGGATTAAGCCTATAGTAAAGTAGAATTGTCATTAATGAGTGTTAACAGGACGCAAAGTGGTGCTATCACTAACAGTGTCGAGGAACCACCCAGAGAGCGCAACTTACTCCACCCCTTCCGAGTTCGGCCTCCAATAAAGTCCGAGCTTCCTGGAAGGAGGCATCATTTGTGGCAAGAGCAACCTGCCAAAGTGACATTGCTACTTGCTTACCAGCCAAACCTCTTTATTTTAAATTTCTTTGCAGGAAGCACACACCAAAGAGCTTTGATTTTGGTTCTTGATTCTGACAATAAACAGAACGACTCGGTAGGTGCCATAACTGTTTCCAGTTAGTGGATTTGTCATTCCTACACCTGGCCACTAAGGTAACGTCAGTACAGTAAGCATTAGGTAAACATTCTAACAATACTTTGCAGACAGAATGGCCATGCTAAAAGAGCACAAATTGCTTTTAAAGGACAAAAAGCTCATTGGGGAATCCTGTCATATGTTTTTTTTTTCTGTATATCATTAATTAAAGTGAGTCTAATAAAACTTCATTGAAGATGAAGAATCATGAAAAGTTCTTCTGATTCAAAAATGTATACATGAACATATGCCATTTGTTTTTGCCATAACCTCATTAATTTAATTTATCACACATAGTGCTGATGGCATAAGCTCATTGTGACCATGGAAAAGAAAAAGCAGACTGATGGATGAATACTACAACTAACAATACTTTTATGCTTATATTGTGTCACTTATTAAAGACATTTTTTTCACGAGGAAAAAGAATAAATTTGTTTAAGAAAATTTACATTTTTTGCTTTGATGCTAAATTAGAAAGTATACATTTTGTCTCACAGCTTTAGCAGCCCGAGTTTAAATTCTGACTTTTTCAGCCAATACAGAAATTGTTCATTTTAAATTTGTTCATATTAATTTTCCCAGAATTTATTTATTTTAAAAGATGTGACTGTCAAATCAACTATAAATTGGTCTACTGTGTACACTTCTGATAGACTTGAATGAAAACTAGTCAGCTGAGGTTTCAGTAGAAACATAACATAAAAAACAAACACTTTAAAATATATATATATATTAGAAAATGTAAATTCATCTTTATTTCTCTTAATTTAATTATTATTTATAATATTATTGACAAGTTGATATGTTATGAATATTGAAAGTAAACTCGTCAACAAAAAAATCTTTAAATAAAAAGATCTACAGCCAACATAAATTCACATCTAACAAACGTATTAAAAACTATTATAATTAAAACTATTCCCTGCTATCTCCTGCAAAATCTTTTCCCTACAGATTCCATATACTTTTCTCTCCCACTGACAGGTGGCTTCATCACTTTGGCCGCTGCAGACCACCTTGGAGATGCTATTGCCTTTGCCCTTTGAAGTCAGAATAATCAATGTGACATCTGATACACTATCAGTTTAAATGGTCTTTTCAGAAAGAGAAGGCAACAGGTATACAGAAAATCTGTCCTAAATGCTAACAGGCCACTAGTGCCAAAAGATCCAGCATTAGACAAACAAGAAAGGTTAATGTGAGGAACAGACTGATAAAAATGTTCTATTAACAGATACTTTAGTTGGGTTAATTTATTTTGTTCGGTTTTTTACTAAACACAAGAGTGTATGTTCTTGTCAGGCGAAATATATAACACAGTACATAATATGGTTTTTTTTGTTCCTTCTATTTACCTTATTCACTTTTATCAAACTACGAGTTTTACTACCACACAAAGTTAAATTAATTATGGAAAATTGTGCATTGCTCTTCAGATGGTCAGTTAAAATCTATAAAAAGATTAAACTAATTGCAGTCTCATGTAATGATAACACTATAACATGTCACTAGGGCAAATGTAGTGCAAGATACAATAGCTTACCTAAATGAAAACCAGATACTCTGTTCACTGACCTGACCAATGTTTCTGTCTTCACTTTTGGTTGAACATCCATGAAATTGATAGATTGCCATGAAATTTTAGATTTTCGTTTTTGGCATGAAATTATACTAAATCCTTTATTCCCCCCTTTTTCTGTTAACCAATATTTAAACTTTCCAATAAGGTTACAAAAAGGGCACTGTCTCAAAGACCATCACAAAGGCCTGGCTTTCAAGAGTTAGTTGTTCCTGAAATTTGACATGGAACAGTATTTTTTCCTGCTGAGTTGAAAGCGATGCTAAGTTGTCCCACAGACACAGGAAACCAGATCACCTTAAAAACCACAGGAGGGGAGTTCAAGTACTTTATATCATGTAATTTTTAAAAAACTTTTTAATGTAATAAATAGTTTATTGAGAACCTAATTACATATATACTCATATATTAGTACTAAAGCTCTAACTACTACTACTAAATATTTACTATTTTTAACTGATATTTTCTGATATAAACTATAATAAAATACATATTATCCATTTTGTATGGATAGAAGGAAAAGATTTATTACCCATAGGGCACTAAAACAGAGTAATGAGCAATCTGGTGGTATTGGGTAGCCCCATTGATCTCAGCATTTTAATCCAGACTGAAGAGTCACTTTTAAAGTCTAACATTCTCTTATTAGACATTCAGACCATGATGCTTCTGTTACAATTGGAAGGGTTAGTTATTTGTTCAAAGAAAAAACCTTGGAAATTATTATGAGATGTTAATAACTCTTTTCTATTCTATTATTTTTGTTGCACTTTTGCTTTACCAAACTAGAGTTATTTAACTGAATATCAGAAGGACTGAGATATCTGTGGAATTATACATAGGAGGGATTGGGATTCTTAGTATTCAACTTTTGCATTGAGAATGTAAAAAAACAAGCAAGTAAAGGAATGAAAGCATTGCTACTAGCTGGTAAGCTCCGCCCTTTAAAATCT
The DNA here is from genome assembly GCF_016835505.1 of Polypterus senegalus. Lineage (NCBI taxonomy): Eukaryota > Metazoa > Chordata > Cladistia > Polypteriformes > Polypteridae > Polypterus > Polypterus senegalus. The sequence goes on from NC_053158.1 coordinate 53,805,487, forward strand.
TTTGAATTGGAGATATGAGAGAGAGAGAGAGTGATGGAGAGCACAGAATACTGTGGAGGCCCTGAACAATACGGTATTTGCTGGCCTGTAGGTTGTTTGGTAAGTTCTCACCTTGTGCTCATGATACCAGGATAGGCACCAGCTTGCTTTGAATTTAAACTGGATAAGCATGTTAGACAATGGATGGTAGGAAGGAGCTTATAATCTTAATGAAGCTTTGTATCTCAACTCTACAAAAGGATTCTGGTCTTTATCAAGCAATAGTTACATTATTATCATATTATATCTGAGTTAAGATTATATCTAGCAATAGTCTGAAGCATTTTTAATAAAGATTGAGTAACCACTTCTTAGAATACAAAGTTGAATTCAGTGGAAGGCCACCCAGACCCAGTGCATGTCCGGGGCTTATATTTGATAGTACTTCTTTTAGCTTGGACAATTCAATTAAACTGGGAAATTTTATCACCTTCTTCCAGACCCTCAATTTGTGTATCTTTTTTTGACCTCTGTATTTCTGGTCCTACAGATTCATTTTGAGTGCTACGATTTCTTTATGTAAGACCCTGGTTTATTTTGTCATTTTGAGGTATGCTCTACTGTAAGGAAAATAGCTTTTACTGAACCATAAGCTATTCTAGTTTAATATTGCCTATTTCTGACCACTAATGAAAATAGGGGTGTACATTGGCATTCAATGCAATAATTTCTTCCATCAGCACATTTTTCATTGACTCTCAATATACGGGCTCAGAGTATTAGCTGTTTCAACAAAATGCCTTAATGTCTTCTTATGCATATTGAAACCTTCTGACCAGATTCTGGTAGATAATTTTTGTAGATAGACTGTTACTAGTAGTAGACAAGAATTTCTAAATCAATAATTAATTAAAGGGAAACAAAAAATAGAGGTACAAAGAAGCAGTGGTGAGAGCTGATGCTTCACATCTCCAGATTTCTAATTTGGTTCTTGGCCCGTTTACTGTCGGTGTGGAGTTTGAATATTGCCCCTGTACATGTATGGATTGTTCCTCTAGTTTGTTCAGTATTGCGGTTTTATTTTCAGATCTCAAAAGCATGTATGCATAGCTAATTTATAGCTTTACATTGACCCTGTATGTATGTTGGTAAATGTGTGTTATCTTACTGTACCCTGCAATGTACTGGCACTCCTCATTCTGGCAGGACAAGCTCTGGTTACCTAGGACTGGATTAAGTACGCAGTGAAAATGGATGGATATGTGGATGACTAAGAATAACATCATGGTGAATGAATAAAAATAAACATATAAGACACATATTTTAAATTATTTGTTCTAATTTATTTTAATTTAAATTAATGATACTATTTATGCCTTTGTAAATTATTCAGAACATGTTGACCGAGTGTTAGCAAATATCTTGTTGTTATGTTTTACATCTGAATGTGTCTCTAGGACAGTATGTCTTCTAGAGGTCACTGTAGTCTTTTCTGGCTTGCAGGTGGGTCACACCTTACTTCATATTGGTTCACACTGAAGTCAATGACAAAGAGCAGTTTCACTGAGTAACTATAGACAGTAGAAACAATATTACTGCTGTTTGCATCTAATCCCTTTGGATTGTTTGACAGGTGAAGCCCTTAGCAACACTGTTAGCACGATCTTTGAAAAAAATTTGACAGTGATGAGAAAATAAAAAGAAAGCCTTTTACAACTTTTGAATGCAGGTTAATATGCTTCAGGGAGGATTAACCAGTTTTCAGGTAAGAAAATGCAATAACTCTTCTGGAGGTACACTGCTTTTGTTTGTCAGTCTTTCTCTGTGCATGCTTAATAAGATTGTAAATTCGTAATTGTGACTATCACTATCTTTTTAAATGATGGATGTGGGAATTTTACTGCAGGCTAAACAAACTGCTTTTATATGCCAAATGAGCTCTTATCAAGCTGTGTGACAGAGATCCAAGTAGTCACAATGTGCCTCAGCTAAATAGTTTGACTGTTAATTGTTTCAGGTATGCATAGTTATAGATTTATCATCTATACAAAATACAGATGGTTGTGACAATTCTAGTCACCTTTCTGCATTTCGCTTTTAGAATTCTGTGGGTAAATAAAGAGAGATACAATTAAAGTGACAAAAACTGTAACTAATGAAACACAAAATTGTCATGTCAAGATTAAAAAATTCTCTCTTGGCATTTACAAAACGTGAGAAACTGGAAAATATTATTTATTTAAAGAATAAAGTCACTGCTTAGTCAGTAATTCCATACAAGGCCAACCTCCTTTAATGTAAAATACAATTGATGCTGAAATCCGTAACTGTTGAACAGTAAATAAAAATACATTTAAATAAATAAAGCAAAATGTAATGATGCATATTTTGTTTCAAACATACAATCAAGGTTACAATTTTAATCTCCATAATTGTACCATGACAAAATGCAACTACAACTAAATAAAAACAAAAAAATGAATACGTCTACCTTTCTTCTAACGTGAATTTTTCATTAATGAGAGACCAGACACCCCAACAATGTTACTATAGTTTTACAGACAGCAAAAGAACAACATAAGTTAAAGCAGGGATTAAAAAATTGCTGAGAGTTGATTCTAAAATAAAATAAAATAAAATAAAAAGAGGAATAACCTTGAAGGTCAATCATCACCCCGAAAGTGGATAGTAGACATCGTGTAGTACCAAATTTCAGACAAACAGTTTGCAAGCTATAGGTGATTTAAAATCCTGGACAGACAAATAAACAGCCACAGTAGCGTAGTATATAAAGATATATCTTATATATAAATGTCTACATGTGGAAGTGTGAGTGCCTGTCTGTTCAGGAAGTGCGAGGCGGCTCGGAAGTGCACAGATACAGAATGAAGCTCAAAGAAAGTGACTGTTGCCAAAGTGAAACCGCAGAGAAAAGAGAAACTCACTTAGCCGCTAATACACAAGTGATGCAAGCACATCGGCAAAACAAAACCTCAGAGGAGAGAGAAACTTGCTTACCCGTTGATAGACAACGGAGATGACCACATCAGCAAAACAAAACCACCGACGAAAGAGAACTTCGCTTAGCCGCTAATGCAAAACCAATGAGATTGACTGATTGAAGTGCCAGAATCCATGGTTTCTAGGAGCTACTGGATTACATAGGTAGTATGTATACATATACTGTACATATATATATATATATATATAGTCACAAAAGCCACGATGAACAAAGCAAGGTTTGGGGCAGCCACCTGTATAATTTGTTTTCCTGGCTGCAAAGCGTTCTTTTCAAACATAGCACTGCTGTGCACAAAACCGAGTCCAATACAGAACTGAGGGCATAGGGAAAAGGAGGAGGATTTTAAAGGGGAAGACAGGAAGTGAGGTATATATATACACACACACACACACACTAGCTGTCCCCCGCAGCTCCGCACATGTAGTAGTGAAACAGGACAAACAGATAGATAAATATAAATAGATAGATAGGACCATTTTGTCCCAAGAGGGTAATTTAGCTTTTTATAGGAGCCCACCAAAATTTCTAAAAAAAGAAAGAAAACTTCTGATAAAGATAAAACGAGCAGCCACAGTCACAATGAGACCTTATAAAGGCATATTGTCATAGGTAGGAAAGAATCCCAGTAGTGTTTCTTGACACACTTTGATTGAAAGTACTCAGTGTTAGTGTGTCAGAGAGAAGATGTAAAGCATTGCTCATAATGGCCATCAGTTTTTTCTTTATTCTCTCCTCTGGTCTAGCTCTGCTACTGCTCCTCTGCTCCAGCGGGTTGAGGATGCATTCCTTTACTGAGCCATATTTCTTAATCAGCTTAATTCAGTGGGCCATTCTTAAAAAGATGTTAGTGGCCCAGCACACTACAGCATGGAAAATCACACTGGCCAACACAGAGTTGTCGAATATGTAAAGGGTATCACTAAACACACTGAAGAAACAAAGACTCCTAAGGAAAGAAGAGTCTAGTCTTTTTCCTTGTTATGCTGATGTTTAGTTTTAGTTTAGTTTTAGTTTCTCCAAGAAACAAAGTCCTCCACCTGATTCCTACACTTAGTCTCACCCCGCTTGGTGTAGAATGTCTGCAAGTGACATGACCTGTGTTATATTTGTAACTCGAGGTATAAGGAGTGAAGTGGAAAGGAGAAAGCACTGTTATCTGTAGTGCCCCAGTGTTGCACACATTCACATCAGACTGATATCACATAAAACACATCACATCATCCTGATAGTCCTTTATCAGGGACACTCCATAAGTTCATTCATCTCTGAGCTTATCCCTTAAGAGGGAGGGCTGGATAGTATCGAACGCACTGAGAAATTAAAAAAAAATCAAAGACAACTCATTGATTAGTGAAACTGGTTGCAATGTCCGGATTTTACTAGTAAGAATAAAGACATGGAAGGGATTCAAAAAACATACATGAAAAAAATATAAATGGCCAGACTAGTGTCTAAGCTTTCATAGTAATGATGCTATTTCTTTCTTTCTAGAGTACATGCACTCTTTTATTTATGTAGAAAAGCACTGCCAAAGAAAATCCAAAGCATGACTTGGCACTAATTAATTCTGAACTTTTTGTATGTGTCAGGGTGTATCAGAAAGCATTGTCTTTTGGTGTTTTTTAAAACATCTGAATATTACAATACTTTTGATGAAAACAACTCATTGAGCCAAATCAAGCTCATCAATCCTGTAAATGAAAGTTTTGAAAGAGTACTACTGTGGACTGCATTTCTTAGTAAGTTCTTCCATGTTGCCTTGTGTAAAAACTTTATCTACCCTTCTATCTGTATCCCTGTGCTATTGCTGAATGTATTTTAAAATAACAGCTGGGATGCACTATAATTATTTTCTTCATGATTTTGAAAACATCAATCCTATCTTCTGTTAATGCCTTATTTGTTTCAGCTTTTTCACTTTCCTTACAGCTCATAACCTTGAAGTCCTGGAAGCAGTCTGCTTTACATTTTGTAGACTTTGCCCCATTTGGTCACAATTTTCCCTACTACCATTAAATTAATACTGAAACATTATAAAATTAATTATATTATGGTCATTAATTGTTAATGTTCTAACAGTCCTCTGAATTATATCATGAATATTACAGAATAATACTTCTAGAGAGGCTTTTCCTGTTGTTGGTGCTTTAACATAATGCATTAAATATCATTCACTGATTATATTTATGAAATCCTTTTCTTGTGCTCTACTATCCCAGTCTATAGTTGAGTCCAACATGACTATAATATCCCCTGTAAACTTTTTCTTTAATAATATTAAAAAGGTGCATTTTCATCATACTGCCTGTGCTGGTGGTGGTGCAGGTTGGGGTTATTAGGAAAGTGTCTATAACAAACTTACAGCATAAGGTCTCTATCCTTAATGCTTTACAATTCTAAATAGCCTCACTAAGAAATGGCTCATCATCTATTTGAAACAGGCACACATTTACTTTTCTTTTACATTAATAGCTGCTCCTTCACCTTTTTATTTTGCTCAACCCATTCCTAAAATTTGTCCAGATTTTTGTTTATGCTATATCATAGTTATTTGCAGCTGTATGTAACACCAACTCATTTGTTTTATTCTTCCTACTTACAGCAATAATACATTACGTAGTCTATTTTGGCTTATTAACTTAGGACTAGTAATTTCAAAACCATCTTATATATTTGTATTACTATTACTATCCATTCCTTTATGTGAAATTTAAAGCCTGGCCTTTCCTAAACTTCCTGCCCACCTTTCCCTAGTTTGAACAATTCTCCACTAACCTTCTTGTACATCTCCCCAATATGTTGGTGTTATCTGGTTGAAATGTAACCCACCATGGCAGAACAGGTCCCTACAGCAATGCTTAACCTCTGCATTTACCATTGTAATATCCTCAGTCTTACCCTGGACTGGCACATGGCAAAGCAGAACTTCAGAGAAGATCATCGTGTCACTTCTGCTTCTTAGCTTAACATCAATATCTTTAAATTTAGTTTGTAAAACTGGCAGCCTTCTTTTACCTACTGTATGTTATTTGTGAGATTGTGAACAGTGACAGCAGGAGCCGTCCCTGCCTCTGTGCTATGAAGTCAACATGGCTAGCGACACATTCTGTCCAACTTTAATTAGAAGCCATTGGATGTGAAAAAATAAATATTCATATATTCATAATTCTCCCCATGACTTTAGAAAGACTGATATAGTTCTGTAATGTCTACTTTGTTTTTTTTTGTACATTTGTATTATTGTTATTAACAAATGTTACGAGCAAGTTAGATCAAATTGTGTCATAAATTTAGTTTAATATGAGCCTTGCTTCTGATGCTGCCTGGATTGGCTTTGGCTTCCCATGACTCTATATTGGAAAAAGCAGGGTAGGTTCAGTAACTGGATGGATGAATGGAGAAATGTAAAACAGAATGTATTCAAGCATTGCAGGATAGTCCAAAATCATGAATGAAAATCGGCTTTCACTGGGGTCATTTATTTCTTTTTCAGCTCATGAACATCACATCAAGCAGTATGGTACTCTTTTGGCATATAGCCATATAAACTCCAGTCAGAAGCATATATTTTTCAAAAGCAGGCATTTCAGAACAATGGTCCCTTCGGATTACTTCTGACAGAGACTCCTTAGTTCTTAAAATTCCTTTTGTAGCAGCAGGAAATCCCGATCAAGGCATTTATATCCAGCTGGGAGGAAGTCATATTGCTTAGCCAAAAATACCAGTCTTGCTCTGGTTTTAATATGAAAATGCATATTTTTAACGTATAGCCTTAAAACTATCTTAACTGCTTTTATGATACTAGTATGCAAAAATACTCCAGCCATACTTCATTAAAGTCACAAATTAAAGTAGACTCAAATATGATTATCTTTGATCTGTCACTTTTTGCAATATTTTGCTGTCCGATTATAAATTCAATTCATTATTTCACAAAGCTTTTAATTCCAAAATTTGGGTCATAGGTGGCCAGAGCCAATCATGGAATCATCAGTCACAAGGTTGGAGCCATTTATGAATAGAATACGAGTCAATCTCGGGCCACACTCACTAACTCTGAGACTTTTTACAGTCACCAGTCAACTTAATAGGAACATTTTCAGAATTTAAGAAGAAACCAAAGTTAGATACGGAAACAATATACAATCTCCATACAGACTATAGAAATCCTAGGGTTGAAAACCAAGATTGTCGAGTAAACATTGTATCATCTTGAATTTTTTCTTTATGGATATATACCCTAGAATTGACTACAACACTTGCCAAGGTCTAGTTGCAACCGTAAGAAAAAAGTTGGGAATCTTTGGAGGAGCTCCTTTGATTTTGCGGTTCCGAGCGTCAACTGGATGATAACATACAAACAAGACCTCAAGACAAGCACATTAGTGAGTCTTCATTGTTTGCTAATTTATTTTTATTTTTAAAGTTGTGTTTTTTTAAATTATATTTTTCTCAAACAACTAAAAAAAAAACAACTTTATTTTATTCCCGGGCAAAGCTGGATATTTCAGCAAGTTGAACTAAACAATTTGGAGGAGTAAACCTTAATAATAGCCACGGCAGGCTAATAGGTATTGTAAACTGGCCTTCTACGAATGTGTTAAGGTGTGTACATAAGCATGCTGTGTGCCAGACTATGGCCTGCACAATGTAGCTTCCTGCCGTGTACTCAATCTAGGTTCTGTAGATCAACTGAGAAAATTGATAGATATTTTTATAATTATCATTTGTTTCATTTTTGTTTCATTGGTTGCATTTGTTTTTCTAAATTTTGATTTGTTTTTGTGTTTGTGCTTTATATGATGAATAAATAACTGAATAAATACACCTCCTTTAATATAGTCTTCATAGTGCCAAAGCTTCATTTCCATAATCTCTATTGAGATATTTTGAATACAGTATAGGCTAATAACATCTAGTCTAAAAAATTACATAAAGAAAATCATGGCAATTGCTTGTCTCTTTAACATTATAATTGGGATATAACTAGTTGCCAAGAGAGGAAAGGGACATAAAAACTCCAGTTAACAATTTTTTTGGACAACACAAGCCTCTAGGAAGTCCACAGCAATCAGACACAGCCATAGTTTTCATGAGGTAGGCTGAGTGGCTGCTCTCCCCATCCTGGGCATTCTATTATACATAAGCATGTAATGTTGGGAAATTAAGGCGCTTTCTAAATAAACAGGATTCTGAGAAATTAATTCATGCATTTATTTCTAGTAGGATTGACTACTGCAATGTGGTGTTCACTGGATGTTCAAACAGTTCTTTATACAGCCTCCAGTTAATCCAAAATGCTGCTGCAAGAATTATTACAAGAACAAGAAAATACGAACACATAACTCCAGTTCTTAAATCTTTACACTGGCTCCCGGTTAAGTTTAGGGCTGATTTCAAAATCCTCCCTTTAACATTTAAAGCATTAAATGGCCAAGGTCCGGCTTACTTGCCTGAACTTATCGTGACTTACAAACCAGAGTGCACATTAAGATCTCAAGATGCCGGTCTGCTTATGATTCCAGGGATGAATAAAATAATAGTGGGAGGTCGAGCTTTTAGTTACAGGGTCCCTAAACTGTGGAAAGGTCTGCCTGCTACTATAAGAGACGCCCCTTCAGTCTCAGCTTTTAAATCCCGGCTGAAGACTCACTACTTCAGTTTAGCATATCCTGACAAGAGCTGCTGATTAACTGTACAGACTGCATCTCTGTTGTTAGTCATTAGCACTAAAACATGATAGTTATAATTTGATATTAACCCTCACCTATTCTGTTTCTCTTTTTGGTACTCAAATGTGGCACTTGGTGCCATGGCCCACCTGCCAAGTTGTTTTGCCTGCCTAAGGTAAAGTCATCCCTGATGGAGGATCGCAGGAATCGTGGGAAAGAGGGGTCCTTTCATCGGATTGGCTGGCCCAGTGCTGACTCAGCTGTGGAATGTCCAAATGGGGGAGGCAGCATGATGGATGCCTCCAGGACTCTAAACAAATCCAAATCATATTATGTGAGATCATCTACTGTTAAATTCTGCTCCGTATTTCTAAAATTTTTATTTTTATACTGTATTGAGGATGTGGTCTGTTCTGTGTATTGTATTGTATTGTATTGAAAACCCTTTTTTTGGACACCCACTGCACACCCAACCTACGTGGAAAGGGGTCTCTCTTTGAACTGCCTTTCCCAAGGTTTCTTCCATTTTTTCCCTACAAGGGCTTTTTTGGGAGTTTTTTCTTGTCTTCTTAGAGAGTCAAGGCTGGGGGGCTGTCAAGAGGAAGGGCCTGTTAAAGCCCATTGCAGCACTTCTTGTGTTATTTTGGGCTATACAAAATAAATGGTATTGTATTGTAAATCCACAACTGTAAAAAACAAAGGGAAAAATCTCTGGTGTTGTTACAGAAACCACTGAATCCCATGACTTTCATCATCATTGATGCTTCACTGTATGGGTAGACATAGTAGTTTGGCAGGGTCACAGTGGCACCAAATAGGTACCAAGAAGAGAAAAGAAACAGAATAGAGGAGAACCAGTAAGAAATCTTAATGAGTATCAAGCTTCCACTTTTGAGGAAATGGTAAAAACAAGCAGAATTGCTCAAATCAGCTTATGATAGACTAAAGTGGTTGTCCTTAAACCTGGATTTAAATGCTGAAACCAATGAGATTTCCTAACCAACTGTATTTGTATTATTTGGATTGGCTGTGCAATCAAAAAAAATTATAAAAGGCATAATTTATTTTAAAACTATAAATCTTGATTTTAAACACAAATAAGTTTTTTAAGATATAATATTGCAACAAATTAATCAGTTTTTCTTCACAACAAAAGAAATCTGTACATGGTTATTTATAAAAGAAACATTTTGCTCCTGACTGTCAGTGAATTTGGCTTTACGCCATTGACAGTTGTCTTTCTGTAATTTATCCCAAGATAATATGCCCTCAGGACAAGCCCAGCCTTGGACAATCTGCCCTGAAATTGTTCCATCTGGAAGTCATTAGTCTGACACCAATTGTTCATACATACAATAAAGTACTGTACATGATGCCATTTATATGAAAAACCAATGCGGGTATAATACATTATCAGGTATTTTAACAAACATTTTAAATACAAATATAAAATTACAAACTAAAATGTATAAATATGTAGAGAGCCTACAGTATACGGTATGTATGTAGGAGGGCCACTTCAGAGACAACATTATCTCTCTAATTACAAATTCCATGTTTCTGTTTTCCTGAAATTAGTCTTGATGCTGATTAAAAAGAAATATGTACTGTACAGAACCCTTATAATCATAAGTCATGCCAAAACAATATGTCCATTGGTATAATGAAAGCAGCAGTCATCTGCTTATAACAAATTATCAGTTGATTAAAACAAGCAATCTTTATAATACCTTATGCATTATAGCGTATTTAAGAACAGAGGGGGAGTCCATATTTAATTAAAATTATTTACGAGTGATGAGTGATTTATGAGTGATAGAAAAAACATAATTATTGTACATAAATCGAATTAGCTCAAATGCAAACTGAAAACCACAATTTTTCTCTGCTGGGTGCTAAACCTGAAATTGTCACCCTTAATCTGTGGCAGTGAATTTGATTATCCTGCATTGCTTCTGCCATTCTTCTTCCAGTTGATGCAGGGTTATGTTAACATTTCTGTACCATACTTCCTGTATTTACTGTTCCTGTCAATTTCAATATTCTGCTTATTTCATACAAATTTTTAAAACATAGTAGTCTTAAGTGCTTTAAGATTATACTTACAGCATATTAAAATGTATCACTTAATATGACTTGATTGAAAAAAGCAATGCTTGGAAGACCAAAACAGATGAAAGATGAATACCTGTAAAGTATTTTTGAAATTACATAGTAAAGAAAAGGATATGGGAATATGAAAAGATGTAAATAATTATATGTTTACCAAGTGTATATTTTTATCTGATACATTTAGTTCTGCAGTGATTAATATTGTCCAAGATACAAAAAAGATAGTAAAATATTTTCTGTATTGGTATTATTTTCCTTTAGTTACACAATTATAGATTTATTAATAGTGAAGACTGGTATTCATTAAGGAAAATGGAAAAGATACATGAAAGTGCACATCTAAATAACTTTCATACAGTAACAAAAAGGAACCATAATTAGTGATCCTAAAATGTTCACAGGGATCAACGGTGTGGCCTTTGAACTAAATGCTGTCAAATACTTCTTTTTGGTAGACAGGTGAGCTCCATTAGAATGACCTTGATCCTTATTGTATTTCTTGTGCCATTTTAACTTCTTTTGGTTATATTGACAGTGTCAGTGGCCTACATACCTTTACACTCTTTTAAAACTAATACACAACACATCATTTGTATCAGGGAGAATGCACAGGTCATAACTGCTGACATGACCTGATCTCATGCAGCAATATGCACCTAGAGACAGATTTTAATCTTGTTTTACAGGTATCTGAAACAGACATATGGGCTTCCATGATAAAAACTTGACATGTACTATTATAATTAGATGGACATTGAAAGAAAAGGATATATGCCGTTGGCTAGATGGCACACATTTTTATTATGCTGCCTGTATGCTATTTTCATTCAGCTTATCATTAAAAGAAGAGGCTTCAGTAAAAAAATAATCTGGAAATCACATAATGTTCTTTGTAATCAGGGAGAATTTATTTATATAATTCTAAACAAACATTCTAATTTTGTGGTCTTCAGTCCATTAGTGCTGATCTTATTAGAGACAGCCTTTCCAAAATAGAATGTAACAGTGCGGCCTGCTGAAATTTATTAAACTAATGCCTAGATTTGCCAGTTTTTCTTGATTTAAATGTTGATGGGTGCAGAAAACTATTGTCTCAGTGTAAACACAATAAATTAAAAGTTCACATTTAACAATTAATTTGTTTTTGTATTTAATGTAGCATTTTTTCCAACATGAACATCCAAAACATGCATTACTGAGTAACTAAGATTATAAAAAGTATTAGGTATATGTGGTAATCAATAAAGTAAATTTAAAACTGAAAAAAAGAAGTGAAAATCCAGAACAGAGACAGCACTAATTTACATAGCACATTTTCATACATGAAAGTAGCTCATTGTGCTATTCAATAATAATGACTAGAGTTACAAATGTACGTATAAACAGTAGAAAACAGTTATTTACAAAATGTTGTTGTATGTATAACAGTAGGAATGAGAAACTCAGTTTCCAGCATAATAACAAATGAATAGCAATATTCAAAATAACATCTGAATGCACAATGGGAGGTCTAAAACTTGAAAAGTACCCCTTATAAGAAGAACATTGGAGTCATAGTGGACTTTCCACTATCAACCTTAAGTGTAAAAGGCTAAATGAATGTTAGGTTCTTTAGTACGATGTGTACAGTACAAGCCTAAGGAGGTTCTCCTTAAGCTTTATAACGCACATGTGAGGCCACACCTGGGGTACTGCATACAGTTGTTATGTCTGGGCTGCAAAAAAGATATAGCAGCACTAGAAAAAGTTCAAAAAAGAGTAAATAGGCTGATTCTAGGACTGAGAGGTATAAAGTATGAGAAAAAGTTTAGAGAGTCGATTCTTTTTAGTTTAAGTGTGAGGAGATTAAGAAGTGACATGATTGAAGTTATTATAATTATGAAAGGAATTAGTACAGTGGATCCAGGCTGTTACTTTAAATTGACTTCAACAAGAACACAGGGACACAGTTGGAAACTTGTTAAGGGAATATTTCTCTCCAATATTAGAATGTTTTCTTCATACAGAGAACTATAGATAAATTACCAAGTAGTGTGGTATACAGTAGGACTTCAGGGACCTTCGAAACATTATGTTATTTTGGAGAAAATAGGTGAGGTTTTGAGTTTGGTGAGTTGCTTTGGACTGAATGTCCTGTTTTCTTTGGAGTTTTTCTAAGATTCTGTTCTTCTAAAATTCTATAGTCATATGACCAGGGAGGAGAAGAAAATAAAAACTTCAGCTAAATGGATGCTGTAGAAAATAAACTGCCAGGGGTTTCAAGGCCAAAAGACCACACAGGCCCTTCTGGGCATTTGACAATGTATAATTGTGTCTCCATTAACAGGATACTCTTGTGGACATTTTTTCATTTTCCCAGCATTGAAAGTTGCTGCATCATGCTTATGCTATGGTGCAGTAGTGGACAGTGCCACCACCTAGTGCTGGAATAAATGAAAACACATAAAAACATGCTTCGTGACCAGTCTACAAAATAACAAATAATACTACATTTTGTGAAGGAATCATCCAACCTCTCCCAGTATAGGGAATGATAGTGATATTGTATTAGTAATTTCTTATGAACTAAAAAAACGCAAATTAAACGGGTTGATTTTTAGTATATATTCATTGTATAACTGGAAAAGTTAAAAAAAAAATCGCTGAGAGCCTAATTATTACATTTTGGAAGAGCATTCAGTTATATCATATGTTTATGTGACACAAGAAGTGCAGATAAGAATTCTAGAGAGTCGAAGCAGCAGCTTTACATTTCACGAGCAGAGTTTTCAAGATAATTGAATGTAGAACAAGAAGCCAGTGCAGATGAGCCAATTGAGAAGAAATTAGGTCATAGTATTCGGTTTGAATTAACATTCTGGCAGCTTCTGTGTTCAAGCTTGAAGACTTTGACAAGTTATCATACGAGAATGGAAAGGCCCACACCATTTGTACTGGATGGTTATTTATCTAGAATAAAGTCAAAATAATGATGTAAAGTGCGTGAATCTCTTTGCTATGGAAGTTTTAATTTTGTAGCAGTAAATTAAGTTTTTAATCTTTACCTTAACTTTATTCCTAATAAAATGAAGTGGAGATGGTTGACATGCTATAAATATTTTGAAATCTGTATTATTCTTCTCAGTTTGTTATAAATTATGCTTACAATGACAAGGCCTAAAGCAGGGATGCCCAATACGTCGATTGCGATCGACCAGTAGATTGGAAAGGGAGTGCAGGTAGATCGCGTTGCGTTCAAAAAAAAATTTTTGAAATGTTAGTCTATCATATATCCTCCCTAAGGCATTTGCCACTTATTTGACATACAGGGAGGCCAGTCTGAGATCTCTTTTCTTCTAACACACTGGGCATCCCACACGCACGATCAAATGCACAAGCTACTGCAAAACTCCGGCTATCTAAGTGATCTAGTTAGACTTCCAATTTATATCGACTAAAGAAGGGATTTCAAAAAAAAATTGTTGGTTATGGACTGGATGTGGAATTAGAAGAGGAATTTTTTCTCTCACAATGTCACAATCAAAGTGCGTTTGTCTGATCTGTCAATCTATCATTGCTATTTCAAAGAAAGAAAATGTGGAAGGGCACTTTCGAACTGTTCATAAAAACTATGAAACTGACGTCCTTCCGAAAAGCGATCTGAGAAAGAGAAAGGAGAGGGAACTAAAATCGCAGTTAATCAGACAGCCGTCATTTTTCACTTGGCTGAACTCAAAAGCAAAGGCAGACACACCGAAGCATCGTTCCGGGTGAGTCACTCGATCACTAAGCATAAGAAGTCCTTCCAAGATGGAGAGATGATAAAAGATACCTTCGTTGAGACAGATGGCTAGGGAGAAATTCCTGCTGAGATTTCAAGACCCCTGGCCGGAGAAAAAGGAGTTTCTTCTTGTCATTAAACATGCAGAAAACAAGCAACTTAATAACGATCAATGGCCGCTAGACAGCATTTTTTTCCCGATCTGACCAACATGCTGAATGAGCTTAATTTACAGCTGCAAGGAAAAGACAAAACCATGGTCAATATGATTAGCTCAGTTAATGCTTTCAAACGAAAAATGCAACATCTGTCCTCAAAGCTGCAGCGCCTTGATTTGGGGAACATCCAAAACCTTGCGTCAGAGCTGGAGACACAATGGAAGGTGTGTGCACAACTTGACAGCATACGCTACAGAGCAGATTGAAAATTGTCAGATTTTATCTAATGTAAATAAAGTAACGATTCAAGTGTTGCCCAATGTAGCGAAGTAAGAGTAGCATTTCTTCTTCACAAATGTACTCAAGTAAAAGTAAAAAATATGGTGCAGTAAAACTTCTCTTAGAAGTACAATTTTTTTAAAAAGTTACTCAAGTAAATGTAACAGAGTAAATGTAACTCGTTAATATATATATATATAGCATTTTTAATGTAGGCAGATCATTTTGACCTGGCCATTTTAAAAGTAGCTCACAAGCCGAAAAGGTGTGGGCACCCCTGGCCTAAAGGAAATAAATACATTTTATCCATGACATGGTCAAGTTCAAATTTAAGTTTACTGTTCAAGTAGATCAAAATGAAGTTGCAACATCAATAGTAAAGAACTGTGTATACAATCATTTTCTGTCTTATAACTAAAATAAAGCAGGTTTGATGCATGCGCAGTAACATCATAATAGAGAAATATTAATCAGTCCAAATCTTGTGACAGACGGTGGGCAGCTTAACCCGGCCGACACACCCAGGACACTTGATGGCACTGTCCTTGCAGCTCAGCAGTGCCCCAGATTCCCGCAGGACACTATGAGAGATGGAGTTCGGCTTCACAGCCCTGCTGGCTACCGTGGGTTCTGCCAGGTGACGCTGCAGGGAACACGGGGATTTCTATTTCCCAAATAGCTCGGAAGTATTCCAAAGCCATGGGGACAGAAGGACAGAAGTATTTCTGGGCTGAAGAAAAATACAATTCTCCATCTAACCCGGAAGTGCTGACACGTCACATGGACAGAGGAACAGAAGCACTTCTTGGTCAAGGATTATAAAAAGGACTGGTAGAGACCCAGCAAGGGAGTCGGAGTTGGGAGGGAGTGTAACAGAGCTTGCTGGGAGGAGAAGAGGAAATTTATTGTTGATTTGTGGTGTGTTTGTTGGATGTGGTGTTTTGGAGGCACTATATTGAAAAAAAGATTAAAAATCTGCTTAGTGCTTTTAAACTTGTGTCCGGAGCATTTGTCTGTTGGGTTTCACGGGGAAACAGCACCCCCTATTGTCCACAATATCCATTAAATTTTGGTCTGTCACAATCATACAGTGCATTAGAAGGTGTGTCATATTAAATGCAATAAATTACTTTATGTTTTATATTAGCACTTAATGTAAATCACTTTGCATAGATCTGTTTTCACTTTGGCATTAAAGAGGCTTTTTATGTTGATCAGTGTTAGAAAGCCAAGTTAGATCAATTATGGTTCAATGTTGTATTACAATAAAATGTGAAAACTTCCAAGAGGATGAATACTTTTTATAGGCACTGAATGTTGGGTAACATTGCAGGGCCTTGCTCTTTAGATTGCAGCTTCATCTCCACACTGTACTGGCTTCTGTAAAAAGTGTGTGTGCTCTAAGTTTACTTGGACTTGTGTGTGGCTTGCAATATATTTACACTCTATTTAATTTATCGATCCAAACATAATCCTGTTGCTGCTTTGGTTGTGTCCGCCTACACTCCTGCCCTGATCAGGCCCAGATACAAAAATGGACAGATGGACTAAAACATATAAAATACGTTATATGAATAAATCAGAGAATCTTACCTGTAGCTTCAAGTGCTAAATAGTTAACAGACATCATCAAGATGCAATCTTGTTCAATAGTGTCAAAATTTAGGTAAAACATTTCATGTAAATTTCATGAATGTCTTATCTGATTCTGCACATTTTGTTGCTCCAAGTTACACAAGGGCAAGTAAGATCCTGTTCAAGGATTAGGCGTTATGATCTCTTTAACTCCTTATAGTGTTTTAAAAAGTCTAATTTAAATGACTAATGATGCATAATGCTGGAATTCTCCTGACTCTAAATGAACAGCAATATATCATAGGTAAGCATTTCAGACAAAAGTAAAATGAAATATACCTAGCTGACTGTTGACATGACAAAATGGAACATATGTAACATAGGAACAATTTAAATTTACATCTTGCTTTTAATCTACAATAACTGCATGTATAAGCTCATTTAATAAAAATATCTGAGTGAACACTCAGCTATTTCAATTTATAGACTGACAATTGGAAAAATTAATTCCGGAGTCTGTGTACTATCCCCATGTCTGTCTGGGTCTCCCTTACATAAACAATATGATTGTTAGGTTGATTTGTAACTCCAGATTGGCCCTACAGGATATAAAAGTGCATGCACCCAGTGTTGAGCTTAAAACATGAGCACTGGTATGGATGTCATTTTCTATTTAATAAGCACAAATACAACAATGAAGTTGTGAGATTTTATTATTTTTTCTAAAGAAGCAGAAACTGCTCTTGTAAAATTTATTTTGATGTATTTTCCCTAAATATATTGTTTCTTCTTCTTGTGTTTCTGTTTCTAACTTTTGGGTTATGTATTCTTGTTATGACATAGCCAGTTGTTCATTCTTGCTCCAGTATCTTTGTTTTCTATTTAATATTTTGTTGTTCTTTAAATATTATTTAGTGTGTTAATTTAATAGTTATGTATTTATTTTCTTCTTAATAAGTTTCTTAATGAAAACTGTTTGGTTTGATTATTAATTTAGGTTGTTCATGTGCATACTTGTACTTTTCGTTATGTGTCTTATTCTTTGTGTGTGCATCCTATTGGGGTGGTGCCACTTGATTTGTTATAGGATTATAACCATGTTTTCATTTAGTTCTCATTTGCCTTTTTGACATCACTTTGTCTGCCTCCTTTTTTGAACATTACTACTGTTATGTTTAAACCACAGTTACTCTTCTGGTTTATAGTATATTTAAATTCCCTTTTTTATTTCCTTTTGTTCATTTTTGTTACAATACAATACAATAAAATACAATTTATTTTTGTATTGCCCAAAAACAAACAAGAACTGTCCGCAATGGGCTTTAACAGGCCCTGCCTCTTGACAGCTAACCAGCCTTGACTCTCTAAGAAGACAAGGAAAAACTCCCAAAAAAACCCTTGTAGGGAAAAAATGGAAGAAACCTTGAGAAAGGCACTTCTAAAAGAGACCCCTTTCTAGGTAGGTTGGGTGTGCAGTGAGTGGCAAAAAGAATGGGGTCAATACAATACAATACATATTATACATACACAATACACATTACACATGTTATTTTGTTATTATCATTTATGTTAATATTGTTATTATGCTTATTTATATAATTATGCATTTTTATCAGTTTAGGTCATTGTTTGATTTCTGTATGTGGATGATTGGTCTGCCATGTCCTTTGTGTTCTGTGGGTGGTTCCCCAAGGGGTGGATCCACCTGTCAATCTCTGTTAATGACTGCTCACAGCGTTCTAAAGGATCATGGGAATTAAAGTCTCTCTGTGGTACATTGCAGACACTGATGGCTAGTGAGTTTTTTTTTCTGTTTTTCTCCATTGCTATTGATATTTCTTTTTCATATTTAATAGCTTTTTGACTTTTTTTCTTCTGGTTTTGGGATTCTGATTTCTGGATTGTGTTTTGGAACTAGTTTGCTTAGGATTGCCTTGTAGGCAAATATTTTTGCCTCCTTTTTTACTTTTTAAAATTTGTGTGCAAATAAATTCTCTGTTTTTAAAATTATTAAAGGTGGAACATGTTTCTACAAGCTTAAGATCAAATTTCTCCTTGTTGTAAAGCATATTTACTGTATTTTGGAACTATGAAGTATATTCTTGAGCTTTGAAGCTAAGCACATTTTGGGACAGTGTAGTCCAAAGCCATCCACTAGAGTTTTGAGCTCAGGCTGCCTTTGTTTTCACCCTGTCTGGGCAGACACATGGAACTTCTGGCTCACTTCACTGACTACTCTTGGAGGACTCACACTACTTTTACCAATTATGGCTGAGTGGATCACTAAATGTATAGGATAGGTATTTCACAGCTACTACCTTTCAAGCTATGGGTTGTTTTTTTTTTTTATTTGTTTTACTTTAAAGCATTTTACTCCTTTATGTTGAGCCTGTGCAGGCTAAAAGCCTGCAGGCCTCAGTTTGGTGGTAGATCTTATTTTGTGTTAAGACTTTGAGAACTGTATTTTAGGCAAAACTTTAATCTGAGTTTGTGAAGTAGTAGAAGTTAATACTTCCCATGTTTCTCCTGTTTTTTTTTAGCACTGTGGTGTTTTGACCGCAAAATCATATTGACCATTGTGAGTCTTATAATTTTTAGTCAGCATGGATTTTAGTATAGTGAGAGTGGAATGCATTTTTGAAATTTAAATGATACTAGTTTAGTATTTTATATCAGCAAGGTTATAAAGGTAAATAATAAACAAGGTAATACATGGAATTAACTCTAAGTGATTGCAGTTGGTGCATATTGATGATGTTTACTATGTAAAGAATGATGATGAGACTTGAGTAAGCCATACAGATTGATGATCTGATTATACTGGCTATGAAAATGGTTATGACATATTGTTCTTTGGAAGATGTAAGCTGTGAAAAGAAAGCCATGCCAGACTACCTGATCATAGCTTCATATTTTCCCAGCATGACATAGCACATTGATTATTTTCACACATATCTTATTCTTTAAAGAGTAGCAGAATTACAATCTATGTCTAAAGACATTCAACCTCAACTTCTGATTAAATATCATCACTCTGTAATTCAGATGCTTCTAATTTTTGCAACCTGAGCAAGTCAAGGATGTCTTGGACAGAATAAATGACCAGGGGCCTCATGCATAACGCCGTGCATAGAATTCGCACTTTAACATGACGTAAGCACAAAAGCCAAAATGTGCTTACGCACAGAAAAATCTAGATGCAGAAATCTGTGTATACTCCAACTTCCACGGTCTTCCGCTCCATAAATCCCGGTCAGCGTGAAAAGTAACGCTCGTGCACGCGCCTTCTGTCCCACCCCAACTCCTCCCAGAATTTCGCCTCTTTGAATATGCAAATCAATATAAATCACCCTTAAGCTCTGCCTTCTGTGAAAAGACAATGGGAAAAGCACGGGGGAAAATATAAGAATTTCAGCAAATACCAAGTGGAGGCAAAGGAAAAGCATACTATTTGTTGATTTAAACAGTGGTATAATCAACAAAAGGAAGTTGATCGAGTGTCGGAGAAACTCGAAAGCTCAAGTTCACAAAGTTGCACAGTGCCAAAATAAAAAAGAAGTCACATATCAAAGTCGAAGAGAAAAGGCGAATTGTAGCCCATAGTCTGAGCTTATTAGGGTACAGACAAAAAAAATAGTCACACAGTGGGAAAAAAGCACGAAATGTCAACTTTAATCTCAAAATTTCCACTTTAATCACGTAGTTTATTTTGTCGTTAAAGTAGAACATCATAAACTTCATCTTAAAATCATTTAATTTACTAGTTTCTCAAATCCCATCGTAACTAAAGTAGCATGTTAAATGCTTTGTTTTGTATTTGATCTTTTGCTCTGTTCTTTCTGTTTCTCTGACAGGACACAGAATCCATTACATTTGTGATATTACAGCTCTCTGAATAATTAAAATAATGAGATGTATATGTGATATCATTTTCATGATGATTGGAACGAAAGCGTGTTATTAAACATGGGAATATGATGGCGCAGTGATTGTTCATGTCTCACAAAAGATGCTGCTGCGCTATGCTCGACCTTTAATGAAATAATTTATTGTAGCAGTACTGTCTCTTTCAAACATACTAACCTTAAATTCCTGTCCTTACTTTTTTTCCCCAAATACCCAATCGCCACACAATCAGCTCTGTAATAGACGTTAAGCCATCTGTAAGCTTACAACAACGATTCTTCAAAACCTTTAAGGAACATTGAAATATCTTCATAGTATGTGTTTAATTATTCTATTCATCTATCCTTCCAGTGTCGCGCCAGCCTCAGCAAATATACAGCGCGAGGCAGGAACAATATGTGAACTTGCTAGCACTGCGGCACCATGTCCTCACATGTTTAATTATTAACAATACAGATTATTTAAATGAAGTTAAAGTTTTATCTGTATAATATAATCAACACATTTTGCTACATTTCATCTTACAAGTGATACCGTCATCATATGTAAATACGCGCTTTATAAAGTGGCACAGGTTGTGCAATATTATAACTGTAGTGCAAGTTTGCAGTGAGGTAATTCTACTTATAAGTACAGATAGTTCTACAAGGAGCAATTGATTGAGTGTGTTTAAAGTTCTTGGGATGAAACTGTTTCTGAACCGCAAGGTCCATACAGGAAAGGCTTTGAAACGTTTTGCCGTGGCTGAGACAGTGTGTGCTTGATGCTGTATACCAATAATTCTCTTTCCAATCAGCTGCTGCTGTGATTCCCCACTCAAATACAGTGATATAAATACTCCGAGTGGTGCAGTGAGAGTAATATGGAAAAAGATGATCCGCTGTGGCAACCCTTAAAGGGAGCAGCTGAAAAAAGAAAAAGAATAAGAAGAAGATGGTGCAATGAGAGTAAAAACGCTAAAGCAGTTATGGTATTTGGAATACTATAGCTATTCCCTGGACCATTATATTGTTACAAGTTAATTACAATCAGATGCATTACACTAATCAACAATATGTGGTTAGTTTCAGTGTATTTATAAAGCCGTGTCAGGAAAATAAAGAGTAACCACACAGGAACAGTAGCACTGCTTTGACGCTGGGTGCCGCCAGTCTGCAAAACCGAGCGGAGAACTTGCGTATGACAGGGTATGAGGTACCATGGAAAAGTGCGTGGCTTTACGCCAAGTGTAGGTTTTATACATCGCGATTGAATGTGGAAACATTCATACGCAAAATTTCTGTGCGTACGCACCGTTTATGCATGAGGCCCCAGGAAATTAAATCGATTCTGAAACAGACAGGCAGAAACCTAGTTAAGTATCAGGTACAGCTTTGAATATTAGAGAAGCAAACAAATTCAAACATAAAAGCCAGAGTACTAAACCAGAATAGAAATCAAAACTAATAAAGATAAAGTCTTAACACAAACTTGATCTTCTTTCCCCTAACTACCTTGGAAAGAAAGATTCAACTTTTTAAAGAGGTTAAAACTAGAATACTGTTACCTGGGCACAGCTATTTTATATACAGAATGGAATCGATATCTCAACATCGCTGCCCACCTTAAATCCCTTCACACCTCTACCATCTGCGTCTTTTGTTTCTAAAGAAAGCAGCCTGCTGTCCCATCCCCCACCTTGACGGAGCTCAGCTCACGGGCAAAAAGGTCTCCCAGCTCAAGCCAAGGCTCCTTATCTGCGTGTGATGTGCCTGGAGTTGTATAGGGTAAATAATACAATATATCGTTATTTGGAATACATACATTTCATGTGTTTTCTGTGTCTACAAAGATCTGGGTAAGTACAGGATGAAAGGAAATGCGAGAAATGCAAGTCAAAATTTTAGTCAAAATATCAAATAAACATGTACACTTTTATTCAAGAATATAACCAAAGAAAAAAAAAACACAGTGCATCTGGTCTTAAACCCAGGATCTTAAGATTATATGGTGGCAGGTCTTACCTCTGTACCATTTAAGAATACATGTAACCTTCCTGTTGATTGACATTTCAGTTTGTCATTTGAGTTTTTAACTCATTGACAGCTTTTTAATGCCTTTTTTTTTTTCCCTTTTTTTTGTTTTACAAAACAAAAAACGCTGATGGTAGAGTTGCAAAGAGATTTAAGATGGTTGTTTCGTAGGCTTCAGGAATTCTAGTGTTAAACACATATGTGTAGAGTCATACAGATTAAAAATGCAAGCTGTTTCATCATGGTAAGAAATTCAAAACAATCAGAAATTGTTTTACCTTTTAAAATACCTTGTCAATAAGCAGAATAATAAGTAAAATATTTGTGTTTCCAGTTACAGAATGGATATGCCCACAATACATCAATTCCTTTCTGACTGATAAAGGTAATATTTAATAATATTTCCTTTCGTGACTATGAAAAAGTCAAAAAAGCTACAGAATTTTGTGATGAATGGTAATTTATGAAATACTTCTGGGAAAAGAGACACAGTTCAAATTCTACTGTCAATATCCTGTTTATACATTCTACCCATGCCAGTGTGTGTTCTTCTTGTGCTAATTCAGGTTTATTGTCTAATCATATCAATGGACTCATATCCAGGTATTAGGTTATTAGGATCTCTGTATTAGAACTTTTTGAGTGAATGTATGGGTGTGCATGTGCCTTACAGTGGATTAGTGTTTAGAACGGTTTGCATTGTATCGTTACTAATCCAAGAAAATTTGTTTGATTTCCAACCTTGTCCCTGTATGCAGTGTGAAAGGCACTATATAGCGCCTGACCCGACACAGATTGGACACGGGAGGCACGTGTAAAATAAAAGGATTTTTATTATTCTTCAGCTGGAGGGCATGTCTTCCCCGAACTCCCCCCAGCCACAACACAGTCCTAAACACCAGTACAGCACAAGCACAAACACTCTTCTCTGGCACCACCACTCCTCCCTTGCAACCTTGTCCTCCTCCACCCATCTCTGGCCGATGAGTGGTGGTTGCTGGCTCCCTTTTATAGGTCACCTGGAAGTGCTCCAGGTGTTTGATCACCAAGATCCGGCGGCACTTCCAGGTGTAATGAAGCTGATGCCCACACAGGCTCAGGAGTCCCAAACACAGCACCCCCTGGCGGTACCTATGGGACCCAACAGGGCTGCCCCCAACTCCAATTCCCAGGGAGCCCTGTGGGAAACCAAGGCACTACACCAGCCCAGGGGGGCGGCCATCTAGCGTCCAGGGGGAGGTATTTCACTCTTTAGGGCTGCTCCCCCTGAATACAGTGTGCAGGGGCGTTCCGGCTGGGCATGGACGCAGGCGTCTGTCACAGCAGGGAGTTTGTTTTGCCATATTTGCATACTATTTCTGTGTGGACTCTGGTTTTCTTCCACTTAGTGTAAATTGGTCCTATATTAGTGAGCTTCGGTATCTATATTAGTGTGTCTTGTGATGGAGTGGCATACCATTAATAATTAATTCATTACATTTATATAGCAGTACTCAAATCACTATCCACATAGGGAGGAACCGGGAAGCAAACCCACAATCTTCCACAGTCTCCTTACTGCAAAGCAGCAGCACTACCACTGCGCCACCTGTGAGGACATTAAGGGTTAGTTTTCATTTTCTGCCAAATGTTCCCACAATAAGATCTCCATAACACTGTATTGAATAAAGCACTTTCAGACAATGGATTAATGGATATACATTAATGGATATTCATTACATTATGCGCTTAATGGCAGTAGTTGAGAAACTTACCCTTTGGATACACCTGTGGTCTCTTGTTTTTGTTCTAACCCAGCACTTAATCGGGGCCATTATTTAGAGAAATCCATTAATTTGTGTCCTAATTTATCACTCCAAAAATAACCAACAAATTAATTTTCCTAAGATTTTTGTTCTTGTGCTTTATTAACTGTAAATGATTACATGTAAAGAAATGAGAAAGGTAGTTTTTAAACAAGAAAGATTAAAGTGAAAGCTGTAAATTAAATAAAACATTGTTATTAAGGAATGTTTCATGATATGGTATGTTAGAGGTAAGTACTGTAAAGATTCACTGACCCAGAATGCTATGTGGCAAATTTGATTTCTGAAATATTGTTGTGAAAGATAGTTGTACATTACTGGGCTGACTGTACACCTGCTGGCATAATTCTTTGGTCAGAAATAATAGCAGCTACACCAGAGATCAATTTGAACCCCTTTTTCAGGTTTGCATCCAGAACATTTAATAGATGTCCTTGCATATGTGGGTGTGCATATGTGGTATCTAAAAAAAATAAATACAAGTACACAAATACAGATGGAATACATATACAAACATAAATAATCAGATGTCAAACTGAAACATTATATAGTACTCAGGAAGAGCAATTACAAACGTTAGTTCCTCAAAACTTTAAATATTCTTTGAGCCAACCAGTAGCTGGCACTATTACCCAGAATAAAGGCATGGAGTAAGTCCCAAGACAGCATTCGTATACAAAAGAAATGCCCCAACCTCAATACATCTCTGCACACCTAAATCATGTCAACACCAAAGTCCCAAAGCAAAGCAAAGTACAGTGCATCTCTCCTTAAAGGTTAATAGTGCGTAAATTTAGTAACATTCAATGAACAATGTTCATTCGCAAACAGCAAACATTGCCATAATGGTACACTTGTATATATGAAAACTAAACATTAATATAAGTTAAAGCAGGGGTGCTCAATATGTTGATCGCGATCGATCGGCAGATCGGAAAGGTAGTGCAGGTAGATTAAAAAAATGGTTGCAGTAAAAAAAAATGTTTTAAACGTTAGTCTATACAGTATATCCTCCCTATGGCATTTGCCACTTGATTGACATACAGGGAGGCCAGTCTGAGGTCTCTTTTCTGCTAACACACTGGTCACCCCGCACGCACGGTCAAACACGCGAGCTACTGTGATCTAGTTAGCCTTCTAATTTATATCGACTAAAGAATGAATTAAAAAAAAAACTGTTTGGGGAGGGTATGGGCTGGATGTGAAATTAGAAGAGGATTTTTTTTCTCACAATGTCACACTCGAAGTGCATTTGTCTGATCTGTCAATCTATCATTGCTATTCCAAAGACGGAAAATGTGGAATGGCACTTTCAAACTGTTCATAAAAACTACAAAACTGACTTCCTTCTGAAAAGCGATCTGAGAAAGAGAAAGGAGAAGGAACTAAAATCGCAGTTAATTGGACAGCCATCATTTTTCATTCGACTGAATTCAAAAGCAAAGGCAAACACACCGAAGCATTGTTCCGGGTGAGTCACTCGATCACTAAGCATAAGAAGTCCTTCCAAGATGGAGAGATGATAAAAGAGGCCTTCGTTAAGACAGATGGCAAGGGAGAAATTCCTGCTGAGATTTCAAGACCCCTGGCCGGAGAAAAAGGAGTTTCTTCTTGTCATTAAACATGCAGAATACAAGCAACTTAATAACGATCAATGGCCGCTAGACTTGGCATTTTTTTTCCAATCTGACCAACATGTTGAATGAGCTTAATTTACAGCTGCAAGGAAAAGACAAAACCATGGTCAATATGATTAGCTCAGTTAATGCTTTCAAATGAAAAATGCAACATCTGTCCTCAAAGCTGCAGAGCCTTGATTTGGGGAACATCCAAAGCCTCACGTCAGAGCTGGAGACGCAATGGAAGGCGTTTGCGCAACTTGACAGCATTCTCTACACAGAGCAGATTGAAAATTGCCTGTTAGAATTTGACAGACGGTTTCAAGACTCCGCTTTACTTGAGCCAGTCGCTACATTTAAGTGCTATCTATTTAGGGAAGATGTTGAGGGTGATTCGCCTGCATCAAGAACTGCAACACTGTTTCACCTAAAACTCCTCTACAATGCGATTTTGACACTACAGGATGACATTCAGTTGAAGTCTGGGGCTCTTAGACAGTTTTGGAACTTACTCACAGAGGAAAAGTACCCAAACACGAGGAAATGTGCTACCTCCTTGACTGCATTATTCGGCTCTACTTATTTATGCGAGTCAGCCTTTTCCCACATGAAGATTATTAAATCCAAATACTGTAGTGACCATAAATGTATTGAATTGTTATTGTGCCATAAAGGTTATTCAGTTATGCAAGGTATGACAACATATATTTTATGTATAAAGTATACTCAGTATATATATAAATATATATATATATATCATTTTTAATGTAGGTAGGTCATTTTAAAAGTAACTCGCAAGCCGAAAAAGTGTGGGTACCCCTGAGTTAAAGTATTTCCTATGATATTGAACTATGTTAAACACTGCAAGAAAGAGAACAACTTCCTTTGTTAGTAACACACAACACACAGTTACACAGGTAGCAGGAAACTTTAGCTTTAAAATAGAAACAAGAAGGCAGAGTCCATGAACATGTTACAGCAGATGAACAAAAACACTATGCATGCACGATAGTCCTACAGGGCGTCTTGCCAACCTGAACAAGAAGCAGTGCACCTTGCACAATTGTCTTTGATTAGGTCATCTAAAAAAAATAAGCAATAGTTGTAGTAATAAAGCCAAAAGCCTAAAATGTGAATATGAAGTGAAAATATAAAGGCAGAATTTTTATATTTTATCTGGGGAATTGTGATACTGATCTTAATCTAGGAGACTGGGCGGTAATTGACTATGTGGAGTCTGCACATATTCTACATGTGTTTTTCTTTGGGAACTCTGGCTTTTCTTTCCCATTTCAAACATGTTCAGTTTAAGTTTATTTGCAACCCAGCACAGTATGCATAGAGTCCACATGACTGTGCTCAGGCAAGGTTTTGTTCTTACCTTATGCCCAAAGCTGCAGGGTTGGACTCCCATTCCAGGTAACCCTAAAATTGAATTTTGTGGATTCAATAAATAGAAAATGGGATGAATTTTAGTATTTTTCAAAATAGCCTCTGTGTCATTTGATCTATTACTTTGTCTCTCTCTCTCTCTACTTGTTTAACTGCCACTTTCTGGGGTTTTCCAGGATGGAGTATTAGGGCAGAATTGCCTTTTACAGCTTGTCCACTCGTCCACTCAAGAGGGACTGTGACATTATTACAAAGTCAGGTCAGGGGCTAACATGATCTAGTAACTAATGAATTAAATTTCAGAATCTATAAGGTTATTTGTTAGTCAGTCATTCTCTAACCCGCTATATCCTAACACAGGGTCATGGGGGTCTGCTGGAGCCAATCCCAGCCAACACAGGGCGCAAGGCAGAAACAAATGCCTGGGCAGGTCTCCAGCCCACCGCAGGGTGCACACGCACATACACCAAACACACACTAGGGACAATTTAGGATCGCCAATGCACCTAACCTGCATGTCTTTTGGACTGTGGGAGGAAACCGGAGCACCTGGAGGAAACCCATGCAGAAATGGGGAGAACATGTAAACTCCACGCAGGGAGAACCTGGGAAGCGGACTCAGGTCTCCTTACTGTGAGGCGCAGCGCTACCACTGTGCCACCGTGCCGCCCCAGGTTATTTGTATGTATATTAAAAATGTTCCTTTTTAAAAATCCACATATCATGCTATCATGCTAAATTGTGACATTCATCCATGTGTTTCTAAATCAAATCTTAAATTCAAAATATTCTTGCAAATATGTAGGATTCACAGAAAATAAATTCATTTTCACATTACAAATTGATCCATATACACAATCAGTTATGTGTTCTTATAGTACAAAAAATAGAAAACCAAGCCATGAGCTGCATTTCTAAAATACGAATGGGAGATTAACCTGATAGGGTATGTACATGAAAAGGGCTACATGTATTTCATGTTAGTTATACTTGTCACTAGAGGTCTGCAAACCAGACCTACAATAAACACGCAAACAAAAAAAACCTATTTGCAGAAATGTTGTGTCTTTCATGGATCACAATTTAAGTCTTTAGAAAATGAGCTGGTCTCTGAGTTGTCACAATATGACACCCACCATTAGTCTATTTTCTTTCATGATTGAATATGTATTGATATCAGAATACAATAGCTTGAATAGCCATGAGCTAATATGTCATTTTTATTGACAAATCTTACTTCTCAGATGATATCCACGGGTTCTAAACACATCAGACAGCAGTACAATATTGACAACAAGCTGAAATGGCACATCGCTAGAATTGTGGGTTTCATGATTCAGTACACCACTTACTGCAAAACCTGTGTGCTTATGTAGCTTGTTCTCGTTATTCTGACTTCTTAATAGAATGCTGAATGATCCTGCCGCCATTCTTTCCAACTTTTATGTCATTTTTCACTGAACAATTGCAGAACACCTACACAGTTTTTTGTGCAAGCCTGTGTGAAATCATTACCATTTCATTACTGATCATGGCTCATGACCTTTTCGCCCATAAAGAATATGGAGTCATTTCTAAGATATGTGTTTTTCCCACTTACTTTTTATGAACCGAAAAAACACTCCTTTGCTTTAATTTTGTACCCATGTATTACTCAAATGGTGCATTTTCTGCATGCTGGATCTGTGCCTCTGAACTGGTTAACATTGCATTGTAAAGTGTATATATTGTAATGAATAGGAACGTCTCATTTGAGTGACATGAGCTGCCATGCTTTATGCTGCTTAAATCTACTTTCACAGGTTGGGGAAGCTTTAATTTGACAATGTTGACAGGAACTTATGTTAGAAGAAAAAAAATACCTATGAAGCCATAATCATTAAAGCTTCATCAGAACACTAAGCACTAACATCACTGTAGACAAACAGCATCTAGTGTGCAACTTGTCAAAAACAAAATGTAATTAAAGGGAAGGCTCGGGGCACTTTTCGTGACTATATGTCGTAATGTCAATCTATTGTGTTGAACCTGACCTTTTCTTACCATCACTAAAGTGACAAACAGATTCCTTCATAATACTTGAAACACCTCGAGGCCAGTAACAGTATCATCCTTGTGTATTCTCTCTGTGCTCAACCAAGACGCTGATAAAGTGTTTCAGGCCAATGCTATAGTATTGTTTATACCAGCCTATTAAAAAGCAGCAAGTGATTGTAAAGAATGAAGAAGTTTCAGTTTATTGTGAGATATGACAGCAACAGAAGCAAGCCATTATCCATCCATCCATTATCCAACCCGCTATATCCTAACTACAGGGTCACGGGGGTCTGCTGGAGCCAAACCCAGCCAACACAGGGCGCAAGGCAGGAAAACAAATCCCGGGCAGGGCGCCAGACCACCGCAGTGACCTCCAAAGGAAAACAGAAATGTTACTTTAAGAATTATTTTCTTACTCAACCAGGTAGAAAAATTAAAATCAATGGGACTTGAAAATCAAATTTCACCATTCAGGAGCTCATTTCACTTAGTCTTGCAAATTATCCTTTTGTTTTCATTAACTTATTTTCAGGGGATGTCAATACTTAAAAATTAATAACATTTCAAACCATAACAATATTGGTACTTTGGAATGTTTCTTTAATTTATCTGTTTAATTGAGACCACAAGTGTGCTGAAAAAAAATGTAAAAATCATTGGAATACAATTAAAAGCCATGCCATTTTACTCAGTGATTGTTTTCATCAGACTTTTGCAAAAACAGGTCAACATATCTGTAGCCATTTATCAGTATGATCTAATTAGTACTTAGCATTTTTATAACCTTTCTCTGATTATTCTAGTATCCCAATCATACACCTTAAGATGACTACATATAAAATAACAAAGAATATGTTTCAGAAACCCGGTGCTTTCTATTTGTTAAATAAATATTTTAAGGAATGTAATGAATATGAGAGGAAATCCTAAAAAAGGTTATAGGAAAAAAAAATGTTTGGATTAAACACTGGGGACACTGCATTGATGGCTTTCAATATTAAGTAAAACCAATTTCCTTGTTTAATGTTGAGTAAAGTATTGAATATTTAGTTATGGTAGAAAATAATTAGTTAAAAACTGTGCTGAAAAATAACCAAAGTACACAGTACATTTTATAAAATTCTTTCTTCTGGGACAGAGTTGCACAGTAGAAATGACTTGGTCTTTAAAAACAAAGGAAACTTACTTTCTTCTTATAACAGAAATCATGTTAGGTAGTTATTGGACTGCTTACCACTTAGCTAGCATAATCCATTTTTACATTAATCATTTTTATTTTTGTGTGTACAGTATATTCTGTATAGGCACCGCACCTGTACTATTCTCCGCATATCCATTGTGAAAATGAAATGCCTTGACACAAGAAGAGGTTTGGAGAAGCCACCTGTATACTTGAATAAGGCTGCAAAAACTGATGAATAAATAGTACAGTTGTGTACAGATTTGAGTCCAAAACAGAACTGAGAGTTGAAGGAGGTTGTCTGGCTTTTAAGGCAGGTTGGCAGAATTGATGTTATGGGGACCGGAACCAGTAGTGACATCTTCGGTGCCGGACCCGGAAGTGATGTTATTGGACCCAGACAGAATTTCCAGTGTTTGGTCTGCAGAGATAACAGAGAGAGGGTTAGTGTACCCCGCCACTCCCTGGACTGGCATGGGATTACCTTCTTTTGGTCCTTCTAGCTGCCTCGCATGCGCACGTGTGTGACACCGTAAATCGATTTACTTGATACACAATTTATATTTGGCCTCCCACATGACCTTTTGCCACTATGTTGTATTCTCTGAAAAAATTCAAATCTTTTTGTGCCTTTGCTGATATAGGAGGGCCTGACTGTTTTTCCGTAGAAAATATCCAAACAGAAACAACAACGCAAAATCAAGTAGTAGTATAATTATTAAACGTTAATATTGGAGTGCTTATTTTATAGTAGTAGTTAATGGCAGTTCAGCACCTCTTGCTGGTGGCCTTGTTTCACTGGCACAGTTACCAGTGCCAGTGCACTTTTCTTATAGCCAGACTCCTGTCCTGCACTGTACAGTAGTATTGTCATGACAGTTATATATAATAGTTTCTGGGTACTTTACAGCCTATTTCAGACTCGTTACAGTAAATCATTTTTGAACAATTAGTACAGAATTACCTCAAACAGGTAAAAGGCAAAAATGTCTAAGTGTTTCAACTGTTAAAAATGCATATAAACAATTGTAATACATACTTACACTTGTAAAGTTCCTTGAGATTTTGTATAATGTTGAAAGGATGTAAAAAATAAATTTGAAGGCTGTTTAATTTAAGTAATATGTCACATTACTAAATGACCAATACAAGGAAAATTATTATGTTAAAATAATGGAAAAAGCTAAAAGGTCTGGGCATAGTGGACATATGAAGAGCCCACTTGTTGTCTGTGTAGAATTTTCACTTTCTGCCCTAGTTCATGTCAGTTTTCTCTTACATCGAAAGACATGTGAGTTAAATTAGTTGTTGACTGTACTGTAAATTAACTTAATTGTGTTTTATGTGTGATATCAATTCAGTTTTTTCTTAAATAGCATTCTTCACCAAATTTACGTAAGGTTATATAGGCTTTATTATCTGAGAAGGAAATCTGTTTGCAACATTAATGTACAAACATTTAAAAATACATTAAAATGACATCAATTATTACAATCAGAGCAGGTAAAAATTTTGAATTATACCAGTAGATTGTAATAACAGACTTCATCAAGCCCCTACAGCCACTTGAATTTAAAATTCTTTGAGCACTGGGAATCAAAAGAGTTCCTTAATCCACTCATTTTGAATCCTTGGAAATAGAAATTTGTATTCCATTTATAACGATTAAGTCTTTGGAAACAAACAATGGTTTCTGTCTGCCAGACTTGAGTTGGCCTTCTTTCTGCTGTGACTCATTGGTGACACAAGTCAATGACAGAGGAGCACAATCTACTAATAATTTGACTACTAATTCTAACAGTGTTGTTCCGATTTTGTTCTTAATACCAAGGTTCCCAAACCAAAAAATGTAAAAACAATTAGGAAAGGACTGCATTATTATTTTCTACTTTACAACAATTCAGTTTCCTTAGAAAGAATAGCACTCTCTGTCTGTTCTTCCTGTTTTATTCTGTATTCAGTCTAAAGGTCAGCCTGTTCTCAGTGACTGTCCCTAAATATGCTTAGTGCTACAACATTTCCTCATTTTATTATTATTGAAAGGGGAGCACCTAAAATCTATAGCCATATACTTGATTTAGAAATATTAGGTATAATTGAGAACAACCATACCACTTAACTAAACTCACCAATAATTGGTCCATGACTGCCCTCCTTATTATGTAAAAGACTAGCAATAACAGCAATTACGATGTGTCAGTCCAGTGTATGAGCTCTGGCAGTCGTGTATACAGAATGAGTTAAAAAAGAAACAGACAGCAGCCTTGTATTGTTCCAGTGAGTGTTGGGAAACCATAAGATAAGCAGATAGCCACATATGCTCTTTGTGTTCAGTAAATTGACAAAATCTACAATTCATCCAACCAAGATAGAGTTCTCACAGAAATTGTGAATTTGTTTCTAAATTAAAGAGTTAGGCTAGATGGTATTTAAATGAGTTTTTAACTTGTATATTTACGTTGAAGTAGATTTCATGTAGTGAGAAGTTGAGCCAAATGACACCTTTTATGATTACATCTTGCCTGAAGAAGGGGCCTGAGTTGCCTTGAAAGCTTGAATATTGTAATCTTTCTAGTTATCCAATAAAAGGTGTCATTTTGCTCAACTTCTGACTACATCCATAATGGCTAACATGGTACAACACCCTAAACCAACAGAACATTTCATGATAACAGAATTTAAGGTGACTGGTCTGTAGTCATCGAAGGCTTTTGCACTTTTGCATAGTTTTAGTAACTAGATTAATATTGGCCTGTTTTTAGAGTTTGGACAGCTATTGTAAATCCAGAGTCGTCTGAAATTTGTAAGAGGAATACTGGACAGAGATTACCAGTGCAGGACTGAAGCAGGTGTTTTTTCACATCATCTTGATCAAGGCAAGATTGAATTCTTCCTTCAGTCCTAAGTGGAACCAATTGTACCCTAATCTCTGAAGTACAATCATATAGTATGTCAAAAACCTTAGAATTCACTAAATGTCTGAGCCAGGTGAAACACACAAATCATGATGAATGAACACTGCTCAGGGAACCTCGAGTTTGGCAAGTACTGGAAATCTTAGGGAACTTCTCTAAACTTAGCAAAATGCATTGAAGTCAATGGGGAAGGAGAAACTAAACTAGTTTTGCATGAAGTTTAATGGTGCAATGGTCTTTTAAGTGTCCCTGGTGGCTAGGGAAATGTTTGCCAACTACTGTATACTGGACTGAATATTGTCGGCAAAAATGTGACCTGAGCTGAAAGCAGCAGTGCTAACTAATGCACCACTATGTCCCTCTGAGATAAAATAAATATCAGAAAAGTACAATTTCTTGCAGACAGGAAGCTTTTCCCCCACAAATTCAGATACAGTTTGCTTTCTTATTTCCCTGACAATTTTGCTCATACACTACCACTGTTACTACATAAGCACAACACTAAAGCACATAGATTATTCACTCCTTCCTGTTTGCATCAATTGCACAGCATTTTAGGTAATATTTTTAAAGTGGTTACATATAAGTCCATACAAAAAGAAATTACCCTTCAGACACAAATACAACAACACACTTACAGTCTCTTTTTTGCATGCAGTTTAAATAATTTCTTCTACGTTTTAGCACACTACTAGCATCACCACTATATACTTGTGGACTGTCCCATCTAGCATTGAGTACTACAGTCTACAAAGGCACACTGGCCTCACACAGCCTCATGGGGTGCTGGAAAGGAAAAGTTTGTCTAAGCTAGCTGGAAAACGAATTTCCATGAACATACAGTACCAGCAAAAAGTGTATTCTCTGTGAAAAAACTCTAGAGAATTTCGCTAATCAACACTGTTTATCAACTCTAATCACTTATTGTTAATACTATGACTGCCAGCAGCACTTCTTTCAGTTTACAATTTACTTTCAGTCTTATTCATATACTTAAGCTTTGATTTCACATTCCATCTCTTTCTGTAATTCCTTCTGTTCATATACTGTTCTTTACTGAAACACTTTTTATTTTTAACATATTTTTACAACTATAAAGTGATGGTGATAAGCGCAGTAAAACATTAAACTTAACAACATACTGCACCAATAAAAGTAATATGAAATGTAAAAGGTCGGTCCCTGTCTTTCACCTAATGCTAGGCCAGGCTCCTCCACATTCCCGTAAAGCACAAAGCAGGTAAAATGAACAGAAAGATGAAAAAACTCAAAACTATTTTTGTTTAAATGTCAAAATTTGGATTGTTGTTTCATCTCTCTCTCTCTCTTTCTGATAAAAATGCTTCTAAATGTTCAAGGAAAGAAATAGAAATTCTTAACTGATCAGAAAAGCATTAGTGCCCTCTGGTGTTATATTTGGGGAATTAAATGTTGGGTATTGTAAAATACCTGAAATTTTCTTCTTTTTTGTCATCTATGAAAGCAGAAAAAATGTTCACATGTTGACGAGCACACAATCGAGTTATTCCTCCTCTCTAGGCAATAACAACAACAGACAGCTGCAAAAAATGAGGAGGCCGCACTATTTTCCACATTGTTTCCAATTCAGAATTGATTGTTATGCTTTGGCTGCAGATATTGCCAGTTATATACAGTATGTTGAAAGAAAAATCACTTTACAGAATCAGTGCACTCATTTACATGGTGTTGTTCTTCTGTTTGTGTTTAGCACTATGGAGACTGTGTATAATGCAAGTAGTCCTTAATGTCCCATAATCCCATTTTTTTATGCTTTTATGCACTTTAAACCTGGCACATTGTACCGGAAGGCATTTGGCATCTCATTTGCTAATGTTCACTCCACTCTAATATTCATAATATAACTTCTGTTCCCTATACTTATTAACTATTGAAATGTTTAAACTGCATCACTTCTTAAGAAAATTTACACCTTGCATGGGCCAGGCAACTTGTGTTTAAACTGATTCTATATAAATAATGCCATTTGGCTTTTCTGTTGTTTTGAAACCATGTACATTTTATGATTTTGTAGATATCAATAAACATGTACTACTTATATTATGTGAAAAACACTTTCATCTACATCTTTTTAATTGTCTAATTTAAATTGATTAAACATTTGCAGCACACTGCTTCAGTGATCTACCTCACAACTAAAAATCTTGGCCCATTCTCTGTGCAGTTTATATGGGTAAAGTTTCTTCTGGGTACTGTCATTTCGTTAACATTCTGAAGATGTACAATTAATTGACAGCTCTAAATTGGCATGATGTAAATGAATATGTGAGCATATGTGTGTGTGTGGGTGTGTGTGTGTGTGTATGTGTGCACAAGTGTGGCTTACAACTGTCATCGGTTCTGTCCTGGTTTAATTTCTGCCTTGTGCTTAGTGTTGGAATGAAGCAGTAGACTCAGAAACTATTCCCTTCACTTTCCATACATTTTATTGTGTTGTAGATTTATTTTAAAAAGATACATTTGCCATTTAGCCCATTAATCTATACTCAATAACACATAATGACAAAGTAGAAATATGCTTTCAGAGAGGTCTGCAAATGCATTAAAATCTAAAACTGAAATCTCTTATTCATACAGTGGAACCTCGGTTCACGACCATAATTCGTTCCAAAACTCTGGTCGTAAACCGAGTTGGTCGTGAACGGAAGCAATTCCCCCCATAGGATTGTATGTAAATACAATTAATCTGTTCCAGACCATACAAACTGTATGTAAATATGTAAATATAGTTAATTACACCATAGAATGCACAGTGTAATAGTAAACTAATGTAAAAACATTGAATAACACTGACACAAAACACCCAGGATCCCTGCTCAGCTACACGCTCGAGCTCTCTCTCTCTCTCTGTAGCACACACATCCCCCCCTGTCAGCAGCACGCGCTCTCGCTCTCTCTCTGAACAGAGGGGAACATTTGAACAAATCCGAACTTTAATTTAAAAAACAACCAACCAAGCAACCAAAAAACATTGCAGGAGTTCATGCTAGTAGCCTTACAGCCCGATCGCTGTAAACACTTTTTTTAAAATGAGTTTTAAGCACAGCGGAAAAAAAGGAACATTTGAAAAAAGAGAAAAGTAACATTGCAACAATTCACGCTACGACTGAAAAATTAACTTTTGAAAAATCCGTAATACGAAAACCACCAAGAAAACTAACCTTGCATGAGTCGAGTTCTAGCATGAAGTGAGGGGGAACTGGGTGGAGAGAAGGGAGAGTTTGGCTCCACAATGGAGGGATGTTTTCCTTCAGGTGTTTTCTCTCTTGTAATTTCTTGGGTGTCTGGTGTTTTTAGCTGTTTAGCTGGTGGGAGCGAAAGCCTCATGCAGCCATTCCAAAAACAAAGTCCTTGTGATCCAACCCTTCGTGTTTGACCTCCACATTACTGGTAGTCTGAATTTGTTTACATTGTGCTGCTTGAAAGCACGAGGGTTCTCAAATTGGTAAATGAGTAAACTGGTAAACTGTTTTTCCACCTCTTCCAGCACTTGAAGCCTCTGCCTGGTTAACGCTGTACTGTAACTCCTTTTGCAACATCAGCTGCTATAATAGATTCTTTCTGCTTTAGAATAGTCAAAATCGTAGATTTTGAATTCTTGTACTCGGCTACAAGATCAGTAACACGAATGCCATGCTCAAACTTTTCAATAATTTCTTTCTTTACTTCGATTTCAGTTTTCTTCAAAACTTTCTTCTCACCACTCTTCACTTGCTTAGAAGCCATAGTTAACTGCAAAAGCACACAAAATACTGTAGAGCACAAAGAGAGCGCAGGTAAAGCATGCACGTCTGACTGAGAACAATGAACAGGGAGCGGCTCTGCTTAAACACAGTAATCGGCGCGTATGAACCAGCCAGGCAGGCACGCACCCTCCCCCCTCTCTCTCAGCAGCAGGCAGGCAGGCACTCACGTGCAGCACCCTCCCCCTCTCCCTCCCCCTCTCTCTCAGCAGCCGCACATGCACGACCCCCCTCCCTCTCTCTCTCAGCAGCAGGCAGGCACGTCTGACCGAAAACAATGCAACACGTGCGTAAATCATCGGCGCGCACAAACTGAAAGGGAAACTGGCTTGTTCGTATACAGAGTGTGTGGTCGTGAACCGAGGCAAAAGTTTGGCAAACTCTTTGGCCGTGAACCGAGTTGTACGTGAACTGAGACGTTCGTGAACCGAGGTTCCACTGTATTAGTGTTCAGACCCTTAATTAAGCACTTTGCAGAAACCACTTTTGCAGAAATTATAGCTTCAAGTCTTCTTGGGTTATTTTGCATAAACATTACACCCCTGGATTTGAGTTGTTTGTCCCCTTCCTCCTAGTAGATCCTCTCAACCTCTGTAATCTGTCATCTTCAGGTCTATCCACAGATGTTCTATGGGGTGTTGGTCTGGACTTTGGCTGGGCAGAATACTTCATTTCATTTTGTGCTAAAAGGTGAACTGTCACACAAATCTCAGGCTGCATGCAGAATGAAACACAGTTTGTTCAAGGGCCTCTCTGTATTTGGCACCTTTCTTCCTTGCCTTCCTTCCCTCACTTCTCACCAGTCTCCTTGTCCTTGCCACTAAGAAGTCCCCCATAGCATGATGCTGCCACCATCATTCTTTATTTAGGGATGATATTAGACAGGTGATGAGCAGTGCCTGGTCTTTGCCAAATGTAGTACTTGACTTCTGCCCATAGAGTTAAATTTGTGTCTCTATAGAGTATAACATCTTTTTTCTCATGCTGTTAGAGTCCAAGAGGAATGTCATATGCATTTTACTCAAGAGTGGGTCCCATCTAACCACTTTACCATTTGACTGATCAATTGTCAGCTGCAGAGATTATTATCCTTCTGACAGATTCTGCTCTGTTAGAGTGACCATTCACTTCTTGGTTACCTACCTGACTATAGCCCTTCTTGCCTGGTGACTTAGTTTGACCAGACGGTCAACTCTCGGAAGAGTCCTGGTGGCTCCAAACTTCTTCCATTTCACAATTATTGAGGCCACTTAAAGTTTTAGAAGTGGTTTTAAACCCTTACTCTTATTGTATGTCTTTCCAGAATTTGATGGAATTCCCATGTGAATTGTGGGTCCTTTTACACCTAGGTGTGTGCCTTTCTAAATGATATCCATGTAATTCAGTTTGCCACATGTGGACTTTAATCAGGTTCTAGATACATCTCAAGGACAATTAAAGCAAAGGATACACCTAACAACAATTGGAGTTCCACAAAAAAGGGTCTGATTCTATATATATAAAAGCTAAATACCTCTGACTCACTCCTCACAAAATTTCCCAAACCATGAGGACTTGGGACTTGAAACTTAGAAAGTAGGTTACCCTTGGCCCATAGGTTCTCGCTAAGAAATGGCTTTAAAAATTTCATGGTCCAAGCGTGAATTTTCTTATAGTTTTTTAGACCCGTTTATATGTCTGTCCGCTTTTCACGAGAGAACTACTTAACAGATTTAGATCAGGTTTTTTCCTATAATTTGCTTGAACATTCCATTGATTTTGTGACTTTCTCATCGCACTAAATATCATAGTTTGCTTGCGGTACTGATTTATTAGCGCAAATCCAAGAGAGACTCATCAGGCTGCAGGGAGGGGGGCAGGGCCCTCCTCACTCATGCGTCTGCCTCGGGGTGTAACCTTAACTCCGCTTAGTTAGAGAACGACAGAACTACTTAATGGATTTAGATCTTTTTTTTTTGTATAAGTTGTTTGAACATTCCAGTTGATTTTGCGACTTCTCTCATTGTGCAAAGAATCATAGTTCGCTTGCAGGAGCAATATATTTGCTCTAATCTGAGACAGAGGCTGCAGGCCAATTTGTGTCTAACAGCAGTCACAAATCCTCACCTGTCCCTGTTACAAAAGAAGTTCCTCAGGGTTCAGTACTTGGCCCACTGCTTTTTATTATTTATCATCTCCCTTTGGGTGAGATTATTAAACAGTATGGTTTGGAACTTCATTTCTGTACAGACACTCAGATTAATCTGAACACAACTATTTAAAACTTAAAGGATAGTTTTGGTATTTTTCAAGTCAAAGTTATTTCTTCACAATCATTGGATATATGAATTTGCCATATTAAATTGAGTTCTAAAATGACACATTTTATAAACATTAAAGAAACTAGCTCTCTTTTGCCTTTTATAATGGAAGTGAAGAATACCAAAGTCTTTAAACTTAATCAGATATGTCGATCTTTGAAGGCAAAAACATGATTGAGTGTTGAACCCTGTCTTGAGATCATATACATATTGCAAAACAACATATCTATGTAATTTTAACAAGAAAAAAAAAAACATAACACTGTTGTGACATTCAGCCATTTTAAAGAGAGACTGTGCACATACTACACTGCTTGTCTTCCTTGATGGGTCAGAGGCATTGATTCACCACGGAAAGCCATTGCTAAGCGCCATTATTAACACTGAATGTTGATGCCCAGATGTTAAATGACAGACAACTAGGCCAGAGGTAGGCAAAGGCGATCCTGGAGAGCCACAGTGGCTGCAGGTTTTTGTTCCAACCCAGTTTCTTAATTAGAAGTCAACTTACTTACACCTTAACACCAGCAAGACCAAGGAGCTGGTGGTGGATTTTAGGAGGCCCAGGCCCCTCATGGACCCTGTGATCATCAGAGGTGACTGTGTGCAGAGGGTGCATACCTATAAATATCTGGAAGTGCAGCTGGATGACAAATTGGACTGGACTGCCAATACTGATGCTCTATGTAAGAAAGCTCAGAGCAGAATATACTTTCTGAGAAGGTTGGCATCCTTCAACATCTGCAGTAAGATGCTGCAGATGTTCTACCAGACGGTTGTGGCGAGTGCCCTCTTCTACGCGGTGGTGTGCTGGGGTGGCAGCATAAAGATGAAAGACGCCTCACGCCTGGACAAACTTGTTAAGAAGGCAGGCTCCATTGTAGGATTAAAGTTGGACAGTTTAACATCTGTGGCAGAGCGACGGGCACTAAGCAAACTCCTGTCAATCATGAAGAATCCACTGCATCCACTTAACAGTGTCATCTCCAGACAGAGGAGTAGCTTCAGTGACAGACTTTTGTCACTGTCCTGTTCCACTGACAGACTAAAGAGATCGTTCCTCCCTCACACTATGCGACTCTTCAATTCCACCCGGGGGAGTAAATGCGAACATTAATTTTATTTTAATTCTTTTCATTT
This sequence comes from Polypterus senegalus, assembly GCF_016835505.1. Classification (NCBI taxonomy): domain Eukaryota; kingdom Metazoa; phylum Chordata; class Cladistia; order Polypteriformes; family Polypteridae; genus Polypterus; species Polypterus senegalus. The sequence continues at coordinate 53,846,132 of NC_053158.1, forward strand.
TTATTACTATTTAATTTAATATTGTTTCTTTGTATCAGTATACTGCTGCTGGATTATGTGAATTTCCCCTTGGGATTAATAAAGTATCTATCTATCTATCTATCTATCTATCTATCTATCTATCTATCTATCTATCTATCTATCTATCTATCTATCTATCTAATTGTTGCTATTTAAGCACTTATTGCTCAAGTGACATTTTTCTGCTTCATTTTAGTGGTTTTGCATGTTAAGGTTCCCCACCCTTAATTGCTTATTTTAGTATTAAACAGCTGCATTCAGCAGTTTTAACGACTTCATATTAGCAATAAGATGCAAATGACAATGGAGCCAGCAGTTCTCCATCTAACTTATTTCCATATACACCTGTGTGGATTCATCATGCACTATTTGGTTTAATCAAACACTTAAGAGTAAAATGTGACAGATTAATCTGTTTTAGGCTTTAAATCATAAATGATCAATTGCCATTTGCATCTTATTGCTAATAAGAAGCCATTAAAACAGTGAATGCAGCTGTTTAAGACTGAAATAAGCAATTAAGGGTGGGGAACCTTAACAAGAGAGACCACTATAATGAAGCAGAAAATGTCACTTGAGCAGCAAGTGCTTCATCAGCAATAATTGACTTCTCATTACAAAACTGGGTTGGAACAAAAACCTGCAGCCACTGTGGCTCTCCAGGATCGACTTTGCCTACCTCTGAACTAGGCAATAAACACAGAAAAAAAACATGCTTGTAATTGCTTATGTTCGTTCTACTGTATATAGAAGCTTATTTCATAATTTGCCACGATACTCCCTTCTTCCAATGGGTTGAAAATACATACATGTGCTTGAATGAGAGAAACTATTGTAATGACATGGAGGGTGTGAGAGACAGAAGAATGGAATCAACCACATTATGCTGATTGCTGGTGAGGTGACCCTAAGAAACACTTTCTGGTTTCTTCAGCAACTGCCCTATCTCTGCTCACCTTTGGTAAGAGGCAACCGTATAACATTCCTTCCCTCATCTCCTTGCCTGCAGGTACATGTCAAGGCTGATGGACTGTAGCAGCTGGGAAATGTGTCCAAAGTAATCTCTAAGTGTTGTGTCTGCACACACCCCACTGATCTCACTGGGGCTGCTTGTGGAGATTCTCTCAGTAGCACAGAACTGTCATTCCTGCCTCACATGGTCTGCATGCGTTTTACATGATCCCTCCTTGTATTTATGGATTGACTGTTATGAGTGAGCCTCAGATAGTTTACTCACTCAAACATGTTGCCATAAGTTTTTTTTTATTATGATATTCTCAGCTAAAGTGACTAATTGAACATTAAAAAAAGTAATTAATTGATTTGTGGCACTTTATTCAGGTCTATCACTCACACTGCCTTTTTCTTTTTTTTTTTTATTGTGCATTTGCGGAATACACCATGGAAACTGCAATGTGCAGGTGGCTTGGTTCTTTGAAAAATGTAGAGCTTTTATTAAAAAAATGCTATATAATCAGTACTCTTCAGATTTATTATTATTTGTACAAAGTACAATGAAACTCTTATGTGCTCTTTTCCCTATGCTGTCATTCAGTATGAACTCTATAGACTATGAAAAATAACAACGCAGAATGTAACTGTAAAAAATTGGGAGTGCGCTCCCCTTGACTTTCTTGCATACTGAAATAGAGGAAAAAGTCATCAGAACCACTTCCAGTTGTGTAATATTTCTCAAATATCATATCTGTTTCTTTCATCATAACTAAATGATAATATCGATACACAATCATTTATCCATATTTATAATCAAATTTTATATTAAAATAATATTTTGTCAAGTTTAAAAATGGTTTTTCATGATTACACATGCATTACTTAGATTATGTACAAAGTAAAAATAGTTATAGTCACCTAAAAACATAGCAAAAGTATTAGTATTATATAATATTTGTTGCAATAAATTGCTATAGGAAAAACTGCATTTAGATACATTTAATTGTGATAATGATGGCTGAAATAAAAAAATATATAAAATTAAATGGGGATGTAGCAGCTTATTGTTCCCATTACATCGTTATATTTACATGGCATGTTTAATGTTTACACATTATTGTTAAATTGATGATGTATAAATTAAAATAAAATCAATAATAGTTATTGAAAGAATATGCATTATATTGAATAAAGTTTTTAATGTGTACACATTTATATATCAATGATACAAAAAATTTGGATGGTTGTTTAAATAAGATACTACTTCCGGTTGAGTAATTTTTCTCAAATTTCATATCTTTTTGCTTTTTATGATTATAAATATCTATACTAAATTTGAATCATCTATCTGTAATTGCAACCTTAGTTTACTTGTAAATTTGAAAAAATATTCAGTTAAAGTACCAATACCGATTGTGCGATTTTTCTCAAATTTTATATTTACTTATTTGTTTGTCATTTCTAATATCCACACAAAATTTCAATCATATATCTTTATTAATAGCCATAGTTTACTTGAAAATATCTGAAATGTGTCCAAGTAAAGTACCTGTACTCTCTGATCACCGGAAGTGGCCCAAAAGTTGATAAGATTCCTTTTTTTTTATATAAAGCAGGTGTACAAAAGCTCATTGACCTAGGTCAAAGCATTTTCAAATTATTGTGCTGATACATACTGTAGACACACAGACAGAGATAATTATATTTTGATATTAAATTATATTTTAGGACTCAGGAAGGTCTAAAATGTCAAGATTCATCAAAATCTTGAGGTCAAATTTTTTTCATGATTCCTATACTTTCTGTATACTATGCATACGAGAAGGTGCCATTTAGGAAATAATAATCATTTGATTGTGAACCTGTCTGTTATTACAATAACTCCTTTGCTCATCACTGCCTATTAAATTTTTGTCATACTACATTTTACATAACCTACATAGTGAGATTTGAGCTGCCAGAGTGAAAGCTGTCAAGCATACAGATAAGAACTTCATTTGCTATATATATATGCGACAGCAAATCTGAAACAAACTCATGACGTTACATTTCTATCAAAGTAAAGCATTACGCTGTTGTGCACCTGTATGGCATTACTATTCTTAAAAGCCACAGACTTAAGCCACAATAAAACAGAATGAAGCATAAGTTTTTTTAGCACATTCCATTGTTTAGAATATGGTAGAAAGAATGGCTGAGAATGGCACTACTTTTAGTGCTTCTTGTTGGTTGACATTTATTTATTTAATTTATTTAAAAATGATTTATCAAATTATCATATGGCACTGCTGTCTAATAATATGAAGCCCCACAGGCCTCATTACTACAGATAATTTCTGCAGTCCCTGATGCATTCCTTCATCCATTACCAAATTTGCTTAACATGATGCTAGAGCCAACTGTATGCATGCAGCTTTGGACACTTGACAGAAACCACCCTCAAAAGTGATGCCAGTTCATTGTAGGGCACAATCAGGCCCACACACACACTCAGTCATGGGAGGTATACGGTATTTAGAGTCTGTAACTAAGATAATTAAGTCACCTTTGGTAGCTATACAATTTTAGACATTCAGTGTCAGAGATTGCAGAAGCTACAGTATATTTGATTTATAAGCAGTGTCACTGTAGAATACCATGAAAGTACAGTATATTGTTTGTAAATCCTAATTTATAAGTATCAAATATATTGCCTCAGGTCTCTATTTCTATATATTTTACAAACAGTGGCATACTGTACATGTGTCCTGACAAATCAAAAAATGGTGTCAGCAGCCTGTAAATCCAATCCAGAAATTAAAACAAAAGCTGTCATTAACAATGAACAATGATGTCTGTTTCAAGCCAGCATAGAACTGTGTGTAACCTTCATCACTAACACAGTGTTTCGTTTTACTTGTTCAGAGATTGCAAAATAACCTTCAGGAACACTTTTTTTAGATACTGTAGATATAATTTTTTGACATGGGTTAAATATGCTATTTAAGTGATGTAAAGAAACATAAAATTTTTTATAACAAGAAAGCCAATTTTGTGAATGAAGAGCTTTACATTCTGAGATTTCTGCAGTAAAGTGCAGACACACTTCAATAAGTGGCCATACATACATTGCACCTAACATTTTTGACATGAAACTTTCTTCTTTTTTTGTAGGGAGCCAGACAATGCATGCAAACCTTATAGTATATTGCTGTTGTTTCATATTTTCAATTTTCTTCTTCTAGTAGACATATCTATTTTAAGTTTACAATGTGTAAATTATGTAATTTAAAAAGCATCAGGTAAATTTCTACCATGTGTGTTTTGTTACAGTGTGCTATCTTTGGCCCCTGCATCATCTCATTGTAGCAAATATGTCATATTTATAGGCAAGTAATAAAAATAACGTCAAATGTACGGTATTTATATTATGTATAATGTTATTGAACCCTTGTGCTGTTTTAGTGCTTGTTACACTTCATTGAGTGGAATATTTGCAGCAGTTCTAAATGATACCAGTTATTCCTGAAAGCCCTTCATTTTTCACTCATACACACTTGAGGCATGCAGTGTACTTTAGCGGCCAAGCCATTGTGATTTAAACCACAAGCTCTCAATTGTGATTCGGTACAAGACACTAAGAAAATCACTTATCCTACATATTTTGGCTGTTTGTTCTTATTTAAATGTATATCGAACAGCCATCATAAAACATTTTTTTTGTTTAAAGAATTCACAAAAGAGCACTCATTTTGATACCAAAGTCATAACTAGAGGATATGCCAGGGTCAGAATCAGAAAGATTTCACAAATAAGACAAAAGGCACTAAGAAAATTAGCTGAAACAACAGTTTCTGCCCACTAGAAAAAGGGGTAGATGGAAAAAATTGTGATTGTTGAGCTAAGATGCAGCTCATGCAAACCGCGTAAAGCTTGACAGATTAATTCACAAAAATTAATGCAGATATACTATATGCTTGCACTGGCCGATGTAAAGGTGGAAATATTCTAAACAATTTAGGCTTAATAATAAATAGTGAAGGTGTCAGCCTGACAATAAACAGACACTTCACTTCTACTGGATTGACAGCAGATTTACATTTAGTGCACTTAGCATACAAGAATCGATTTGGTAGTATAGTTACAAGTGTAACCTATTGAAATGAAGGAGAGATATTTTATTTAAACATGACCACTGACATATCTGTAGAAAGAGTTTTGCAGATGGACCTAAAAAGGGTTAAGAGAGCAGAACGTAGTCAGAGAGCTAAATGTGGTTTGGCTGACCGTTTCATCATAAATATTTGTAAAATAAAAGAGCTTGCCTTGGAGAATTTTAGGTACTCTATGTGGCAATGAAGCAAGCAATGTTAATATATCATCTGGATATAGATATTAAAAAAGAAACAGTATGGATGCCAATTCTTTCTTAAAGCATTTGAACACTCAGTATTAATGTTGTAATGAGGTGGAGAAATGGGTGAATCTGCAATCATCGGGTTTCTGCTGTTTGGCCTTCTTCTTTCCTTTTCCCAGTTAATTCTTCCTTACAAGAATTCAGTATCATATCTTCTCCTGACCCCCCTTATAACGTGTCTGTCAAATATTTTCTTCTTTATATACCTTTGGAGAAAAATATATAATGGAGTAAATAAAAGTTGTTCATCTGTTCCTAAAGTCAGAGTTGATTTTAAAAGTTAGTTACTTAATCTTAATAACACTGGTCTGCAAACACTTTTCTTTTGATTTCATCGAAAATTGCAGGTGTTCTTTATAGATCCGTGGGTGCTGAAACCAACTATGCCAACAGAATTGCTCAACCACATCCAGTTTTAGAAAGATGAAGGTTCAAGAGAAAAAAAAACACTATTTTTAAAAATGAATTATTCATATTTCAAAAAATAATAAATTGCAAATTCTTCTTCTTTAGTTATCTCCCATAAGGCAGGTCTTTCGTTCATTCTGTCTTTTAAAATTCTTTTTATTTCTTGGTATGATTTACCATCTTTTAGGTGATATAACACATTTGCCTTGGGCTCCCTCTTGATTTCTTTCCCTCCAGCACTATTTTCAATAGTCCATCTCCTCTTCTCATCTCATCTTCTTCCAGTTTTGTTGCCTTTTTCTCACTGTTACAGATAGAATTATTTTAAATATAAATATTACTTACCAAAAGTAGTCACTTGCTTTTTTTTCCCTCTTATAATGCTCTTATGGTGTTTCATGGTGGAATGGCCAACAGATGTGTGCTAAAACAGACTCACTCCACTTTCCACTCTAACGTCTCTGCATATGATCAATGTCCTGATAGAACCTCTCCCCATGTTTACTAGAGGCTGCTCCCAAGTTCCCGGTGAAAAAAAATCCAAATCAGAACATACAGTAGGATGTAGAAATAGTACTGAAAGAAAGGTTGAACCCATGGCCTAGGTAAGAAGTGAGAAGTTCTGCAACTAAATCCTCATAGTTTTCTGCTTTTGTATTCACAAGAAAATTGTGGCATACATTTTTTTTTTTCAATGAAGGAAGGCTATGTACTGGTCAAGACAATGGATGAATCAATCCAGCCTTACACATTTCTGTACAAACCATTTAAATAATGAATTTCTCCCTCTTGGATAATAAACACACATCTTTCCAACTTACTAAATATAAATTCCTGGAGATTCTGAAGGAATAACAAGAGAAAGAGAAATAAATGAATAGCCAAAATTTAATTTTGGGTTGTTTCCACCTCAACTAACATTAAGAACAAGACGGACTCCATATATACTTCAGATAATATTCTGAGCATGAAAAATACTTTTGACATAAAACAAATTTAAGTTTTTTTTCTCATACTGATATTTTCACTGAATCCAATGAGTGACAGAAACAATTTGAGGTAGAGAAATTCCAATTTCAGAAATGGATTCAGCACACCTAAATCAAGCCTTCTGCTGTTTCCTTGTGGAGATGTTCTACACGGCTTTGGTGGAACATTATCTTTCCCATTAAGTATTCTTCTATGGTATCTTTCTCTTGGTCTCTTTGATAATTATACAGTAGTTTCCTAATACGAACATACACTTTTGATAAGCATCTTAACATTTTAGCTTTGTAACTGGATACAGATGAAACAAAGCAAAAATGTAATATGTATCATTATATTAAATTATTTGACCTAGAAATGTGTTCTTTATTCCATTTCGATATAATAGCTTTTAACGTAAGCTGTGCAGATTTCTTTGATATAGTAGTAACAGGATTAAAGAGTGCAGACAGCTGAATGTGAAGTGGAACAAATCACTGGGCAGGTCTCCAGTTCATTGAAAAATTGTAAATGAATCTCTGTGTTGAATGACAGCTGCTTGGTCACTAGGCACACCTCCAAAATAATACAGCAGTTTTTCTCAGCTTTTATCTGTTTACCTACCTTCATCTTATATAATTTCTTGATCTGTTCTACCATATGCTGGTGCCAGCTTTTTATGGTGTCTGATGAACAACTCCTTTCTTTCCTTCTCTCTGGTAAAATATCTACAGTATGTTGATTCAGCCATCTCCATAATTAAAAGATGTCTGCTTGCTGCTTTCTTTTTCCCCACATTGTTACTTTCCCAGCCCACCACAATAGAATAAGTTAACTTAATTTCTAACATCTAATTTTGGAAACTACCTATTCCAACAGAGACATGTGGAGTAAGAGTCTATACTACTAGTACTGAGCATAAGGTAGGAAGAACTTTGGGTATAATAGCAGTCTTCAAAAGTTCATGGATGGGCAGGTAATCATGCCTGGGTCTGTACAGCTGTGAGGGAGCAGTACTAATTTGTGCAACATATTGATTCCTGAGTCTAATAAAAGATTTGATATGTTTAAAATACTTTATAAGTATTAAATTTAATAGTAACCATGTTAGCTGGGTTATGCTATGTGTAATGTGAGAAATGCTGGAGCGCCACAAGGAACACTCCTGTCTCTTTTTCTCTTCACTGTGTAAACCTCCAACTATAACACCTTGTCAATTCACTTGCAGAAATTCTCTGATGATTCTGCACCTATAAGGTGTACTGATAAGGGGGGTGAGACAGAGTATATGAGTCAGGTGGAGAACTGTTTCTTGGAGAATTGTCTTAACATCAGCAAAACCAAGGAACTGGTTATTAACGTTCACCACATTGAACAGCCTCTATGTCTGGATATAGAAGTGATCTATTCCTACAAGTACTGTACTTGGGGGTCCACATTAATGAAAGGTTGAACTGTATATAAAACAACTATATAAGAAAGGGCAGAGCAGGTTCTTCACCCTTAGAAGGTTGAATGCCTTTAATGTGTGTAGTTTCATCCTTCGCATTTTCTACAATTCTGTAATGGCTAGTGCAATTTTCTATGATGAGGTGTACTGGGCTGGTAACATTACTTCAAGAGGGGCCTACTGAATAAACAAGGGCAGGTTCAGTTATGGGACAAACTCTGGACCCCCTGTAGGTAGTAGCAAAGGAAAAAATTAAAACAAAATCAGTGCCATTATAAATAGTGCTGCACATCCTTTCTCTGATACACTAACAGTGAGTACTTTCAGCAAACAAATTATTCAGTAGAAGTGTGTCAGGAAATGCTACTGGGGCTCCTTTATACCGAAAGCAATACAACTGCATAATGCCTCACTGTGATTGGAACTGCCAAGTCAGATGCTTTCTTTGTTTTTAAATTTTATTCCTTTTTACTCAGTCTGGTGTGTGTTCAGACCACAGTGTGTGTTTGTGAGAGTATATATTTATTTATCTACATATATATTTATTTAGTTAAAAAAGCCAAATATCCTCCTGGGAACAAATAAAGTTCTATCTATCTATCTATCTATCTATCTATCTATCTATCTATCTATCTATCTATCTATCTATCTATCTATGCATAACCTCTTGATCATTTTATTTAACATTCTTTAGTTTACTATTTCTTTTGAAAAATGAACTTCTTTCTGTATTCATATTTCATTGTAAAAGTAGTGTTAGTTGTACAAAATTAAATTAAGCTTGGAAAATGAGAAAAGGTCAACATGGATTCTAACTATCTATTTTTTAAGTGATTTACCGCTTCTGGGCAGTGAGGGCCAGTGTCCACCCAAGCAGCAGTGAGCACAAGATGCTAGTTATCCCAGGGCACCATACACTCAGATGGTACAATGATGTGCAAGTTCCTAATAATGGGCTCATGCAGTGTCTTCAGTCACTCATTTTCCAACCCGTTACATTCTAACACAGGGTCACGGGGGTCTGCTGGCGCCAATCACAGCCAACAAAGGGCGCAAGACAGGAACAAATCCAGGGCAGGGTGCCAGCCCACAGCAGAACACACACACACATACACACCCATACCAAGCACACACTAGGGACAATTTAGGATTGCCAATGCACCTAACCTGCATGTCTTTTCCTCCTGTGGTAGCAACCAGAGGAAACCTATGCAGACACGGGGAGAACATGCAAACTCCATGCAGGGAGGACCCATGCAGCGAACCCAGGTCTCCTTACTGCGAGGCTGCAGCGCTACCACAGCACCACCATGCCATCCATAGTGTCTTCATTTAACCAAACATAAATTTCTTTGGGAAGGAAGAAAACCAGACTACCCAGAGGGAAAGCCAGGTAGACATAGGGAAACAATCACAAGAAACATGTCATACAATCCTTTATTTAATTTGATAATAAATATTATCTTTCTCACTTCCAAAGTTGTAAATAGTTTAACGCAACCTTGTTTCATAATTTATTAGTGCTGATGCTAATAGGGCATATATGGATGCAGGCTTCCTTAATATTTAGAGGATAAATAATGCAGGATGTACAGCCTTTAAGCTATTGGGCACCTAAGGTCTACATCGATCTGCCTATGAATATTAGAGAATCCTAATTTTTATCAGCATTTTAAGTACAAGCTCTGAAGATTAATTATTTTAGAATAGTATGTTAGTGCTGCTGCTGTGACCATTTCATATTACTGTCTTAACATTGCTTTTCAGTTAACTGCAGTAATTGCTTTAGATTTTCTGTTATATTTCTCTTCTCATTGTCCATGGAGACATTTGGTCTGTCTTCTACTAGATGGATCGTTACATACTGTATGATTGACCTTTTTTCAGACATCTGCTATCAAAATAAAACTGTCATTGTTTGCATGCTTGATCCTTTTCAGAATGCACATGGAATTTTGATTTAAAACTATAGTTTATTTGTGAATGTATTGTATTATTTATACATGTATTGTATATAATTATATGTATTGTTTGTTATTTCTCCCTTTATGTTGCAACATTGTTTCATTTTTTTGAATTTGTAATTATTGCATAACTGGTTCATAAGTGGTTAATTAAAACAGGTTGAACTGAATTATTATATGTTTGCTCAATAAAGTATAAAAAAAGCAAAGACAAATTCAAACCACATATATAAGCCACAAAAAAAAAAAAAAAGTGATCCGTTATGAAGAAAAACAATAGATGTGGTCTTGGGAATTCTTGATCCTGAGACCATAGCCATAGGAACAGAACAGGAAAAGAGAAAATTCTGAAGCAAGTCAGCCTTATTATTGCACGAGGGAGGCCACTCTTTTAGTTTAAAATCGGGTCTATGGGGCACTTAATAAGTATTCAAATTTAAAACATTAAAACTAGTCCAAATGTACAGTATTTTTACCAGCTTTAGTATGTTGTTAATATAATTTCTTAAAGTCAGCAAAATGTAAGTCCTTTGACTAGAAACTCTTAAGAGAAGGATGAAGAGGAGGTTCAGAGCATAGGCTGATTACAGCATGTCGTCGCACCCACTACACAACGAACCACAAGGATTGGGATCTGAGTGCAGCCGTGCAACAGGTGACACCTAAAACTGTAGTTCAACTTCAAAAAACACTTACTTATACACTATCTGAAAAGATATAGACACGGTTGGTACAACCTTACTTGGAATGAACCACCTGAATGTTCCCATCATTGACTAACTCAGGGCATAGAGGAAAGGAAACAAATGAGAAATTTAAAAGATGTAGCCAAGTAAGCTGTACTGCAAAAAGGTTGCTCCTTATTTACCTATCACTCATACTGAATTCTTTTCCACTTTAATTATTCACAAATTTCTCAAAAAAGATCTCATTTCCACTGCTTTGTATTTTTTCCAGCTTTAACAGCACCCTAAAAACTGCTGAAGACCTTTCTTTTAGTAAGCATCGCTTTTCAATTCGTTTACATTTTTAGTGGCTTCCACTCACAATCTCTATGTGCAGTCTGAGGTCATATACAGTTTCTGTCTGCTACGTATTGAACAACTCATGGCTTTTTTTCTTTGCTATACATTCAGTAATGTACCTCTGTAAAAAAGAAAACAGTCTTCAATTATTTTTTCAACATGTATTTATAGTATTTGAGTAATTATTGCAATACATACAATACCATGAAGTATTTCCAAAATCAAAAGAAACATTGGGTTGGTATCAATAGAAGATTTATTTCTCAATAATTAACACTGCACACAGGCTATTAATGAAAATAAAACTTGAGTACATAAAATAATTTTTGTATATGCACAAACAAAACAAACTGTTAAAAAACCTTATTTATATCTTAAAATATAACATCCCATTTTAAAGGTTTTTTTCTGTCAAATATTATTTTCTAACAAAGACTATTTAATTCTCATTTTGCAAAATGCAATATATATATAATACCTGCTTAGGAAAACATTGCCACCGTTTATATAGTAAGGCATGATTAAGATTTTATTGTAATCTGCAAGAGCTGATGAGAGAATGATGAAGAAATACACATTTGATTAATTTCATGTTTCACCAGTTGAGGGTGCCATATGCATAGCATATAATAAATCTTTAGCAAATCAGATGTGAAGTACGTTATTGGACCACAAAAAAAAAATGTAATGCTTTATTTTAAGATTTCCAATTAGATTCTTATTCATTACTAGCACCAACAAGTCTCTTGTCTTTTATATATTCTGTATGTTTAGATAATTTATAAAGAAAGGAAATTCCTTAGACTAATTTAAGCACATGGTTCAGGGTATGTAACCCTGGTTGTGTATAGTGACTGCAGGATTTTGTTACATTCAAATTATTTGCTGTCTGCTATAATTTCATTCAGTTCTTTCCCCCCAGCTTTTTATCTTTCCTACCTGTGCATCATTTTTTGGGGAAAATCTGTAACACATTCTATGGATTTTAACCCCATATTCCTCACATTTCCCTTAAATTACAATATAAAAGGTTTGTGAACATTAATTTGTGCTAATTAAACTGGTAACCTTGTGGCAATCTTTATATTTGGAGGTCATTAATAACTAGACAGATAATAACTTCTAATCCAAACAAGGCAGCTGAAAGGAAAGCAAGAACAATACATTACAGAATTTGTGCTCTAAAATGTGTGATTATATTTATGAATCTTTCTACATTTCAAACAGAACTAGGAGATTCAAAATAACAAGAAATCAAAGTCTTCTGAAACTAATCTGAAATTTAACTAAAACTCACTGCAGCTCAACAGATTCTGGGTTATGCTCTGCTGATCTACTGAGTAACTGCAGAAATGCAATATTTTATAAAAAGGTTAGGTATCTTTTCAGAGTTGATTAAGTGCTACATTTGTAACTTCCAGGTACAAGATAAGGTATGACAGCTTTTCCTGTTAATTTATGAAGAAGTAAGAAACAGTTAGACTTAAAAGAACTAATTATCTTAAACAGAGTAACCTAATTTTAAATTGTAGAGATGTTATACTATTTTAATTAACAGTTGCCGTTGGTGGCAAGATAAAAGACAGAGAAGCACAGGCCTCCAATTCATTCTAACCTTATTTAATAATTTAAAGAAGAAATATTTTAAGAAGTGTCTAGCCTTCCAGATTTTTAATTTATGTGAATGGTTTATGTTGAATTTTGATTTTTAAAAAACATTTTATTTGGGTGGCATAAGCATGCTTAAGAGCATAGTCACCTCTCATTACCACTGATATGTATATAGATGTATTGATTAGGTGGTAAATATATAATCTTGAAAAATAAACAAATGTAGTATTTTATTGTTAATCTGAATATAATTTACATTTTTGATTATAGTATAGTCTAAATTTACTTCAGGTTCATGCAGTTTACATATTAATTTATCATTTACTAAACTGCTTAGCCCTGAACAGGGTCGCGAGGGTCTGTTGGAGCCTACTGTAGGTAACACAGGGCGCAAGGCAGATATAAACCCTGGAGAGGGTGCCAGGCCATTACAGGACAAACACATACGCACATCCACACACACACCTGGGCCAATTTAGGATTGCCAATTCACCTAATCTGCATGTCTTTGGACTGTGTGAGTAAACTGGAGCACCCGGAAGAAAGACATGAGGAGAACATGCAAACTACACACATGTAGGATGCAGGACGCAAACCCTGGTCTCTTTACAGTGAGGCAGCAGAGCTACCACTCTGCCACCGTGTGGTTCAATTTCTCCCCACATTATTATATTTACAATCAGAGTGAGAATTTTAACAAAGTGATTTACAACAGAAATAGTCACCAGACATTGGCTCATGAGACAGGCAAAATGTAGGGTAGATTTTTACCCTTCACATACTGTATCTTATACAATACATCAATTGCTATAGTAACAGCTAGTTTAAATCTATAAAATTAAACAAACTAGTTGAATTAATTTAGGCAGTTTCCTGTTTTGTCCATTATAGGGAATTGGCCATAAGTGTGGTAATCAGAAAGGTGTAATGATTCCCTGCCTGTGTATTTGTCATCACAGATTAAGAAATCCTGCCCTTGTAAAAAGAGTCCCAATCTTTTTTTTCCACTGTTCTAACAGAAAGGTTCACAGGATACAAATAGGCTTTCTGGAGCTGTAGTTCGCATTTTACCCCAATAAATATTACATTCTGAATTCCATACTAGCCATTTATCCATATATTTGAATTGCCTTTCTTAGTAATGCGTATAGACAGCCTATACCTGCAAAAGGCCATGGTAGTGATATTCCACCTTCATAGAGCAAGCTAATAAAATCCCAACTGTAACTGACCAGTAGGTGTTTGGGTGTAATCCCATAGAAAACGGAAGAGCACATGCAAAGTCCATATAGTCTGTGAAACAAACCCAAGACCATGAAGACCTAAATGAGCAATACTAACCAAAGTGCCAACATGATATCTTACAATATCTCAGATTTCATTTTTTTTTTTTTTGTTAGCAGAGAATTTCAACTGAATTTCTAAAATGGTAATTTCATTCATTCACTTTCCTGACCTGCTTAATCCTATACAGGGGGACATCAAATATAAATTACTACATTTAGGGCTAGCAAGATTGTACAGACGTTAGACCTGCTGCTCACAGGTCAAATTCTGTGTCACATTACCTGTTGTGCCTGCATGGATTTTTCTTTGGGTGTTCTAGACTCCATCACTACAATATCTATGTTTCAGTTAACTGCCAATTCTAAATCGGCCCTGCAAGTAGGCCTTATTATATTTGATGGTGCCAGGTTAGCCTCAAGCCCCCGTTACCATGAACTGAGTTAAGCAGGTTTTGGAATGTTACATTATACTGTTGTTTTTATGTATCTGTTTTTAGTAATCTGTTCACTTGATTAAAATGCTGCATAATCCAAAGTTGCTGAAGGCTACGGTGAGTTAAATTATGCTTATTAGAATATGGTAATAATCCACAGAATACATGCTGTAAAAGATACACAACCTAGATTTTTTTTTTACCAATACTCTGTTTAATTTGACATTCGGTTACTCTGATGTTTTCAAGACAGGTGATACTAAAAATCAAACCTACCGTGGAAGGTATAGTTTTTCAGTATTCTTCAAAGATTTCAGAGATATCTGAATCGTGCTCTCTCAGTCCAGGAAAACATGTAAAGCCACAATCACATAGCCCTTCTGCTGTACATTTTAAAGATTTGCTTTAAGTTCATCTGTGCCATATTTTAAGACCATGATGAAAAAATAATCCTGAGACAGAACTGGCATAAAAAAGTGACTCACTGCTTGCTCTGTGATTTTAAAAGGAAGATATTAAAAACATGGCAGCTTTACTGGTTCCTCACCCACCTCCAGACAACTTACTGTAGATACTAAGTGTTTTGCTCTTGGTATTTTGGCATTAATGCTCAGTTATAATATTTCTGATAAATTAGAATTTTTTTAAGCTCAAAGTCCTAACTTTAAATTAATTTACAATTATTACGAACTGGAAAAAATAATATTTTAAATCCAGTTGGATTATTTCCACTGCATAATAATTATATTACTTAATGGAATACTGACAACTGTTTCCACTTTACAGTTAAAATGCAGATACACAGAACAATATTATTGATACTGGAACCCTACTTGAATGCTATATCTGCAGCTGGAGTTATTACAAACTAGCACCTGCTTTATTCTATCAACATGATGAAAACATTCTCAGTGAAATTGCTGTATTATATCACACCTTGAAATTAAGAATACTAATATAGTTTAACATAATCAGATTTAGAAAAAGGGGCAGTTTCTTTTCTTTTTGTATTGCAGATTTTGCTCAGAGATGATTTGTGTTGAACACTTATTATCTATTCTTTTGAATACATCTTTAAAAATAATAACTTAACATTCATCACAAGAAATTTTTTAAAATAATTACAAAATATTACCATGCTGCAAAATATTTAAAACTCATTTTTTACATTTACATCTCACATGAAACTAATTTTCTTTTCCTAAAGCACTTTTCTTAATTGAAGAGGATTTATAATGTACAATAGTACAGTGATATATCTCATATTGTTGCAAAATAGTTAAAATAGCAATGCTTCTTTAAACTAACAGGATGTTTTTCATTGAGAAATGCAGAAGTGAGTTTTGGTGACAAAGACTTAAATATTCAGAATTTATGAAGACTTTATACTATTTACATTATATTATTTACAGGACAGTGTTGTGACAAGCTGTAGGAGCAACAGGCACACCAGATGAATTTACATGTATCAATTAATCTTACAAGAAAATCAGACGTTGAAAGTAACAGTCACTGAAGGAAATTTCTAGACATATGGGGAAAATATGCAAACTTCACATCCAGGAACTGGCTAGACTTCAATTACTTTGATTAGTCAGTCCTACTCTCAAGATCACCTCACACTCTAATATGTCTACATTATAAATCCAAATTAAAAAGTATGGATTCATTTTATACACATGTAACTTCCAACAGAAGTCTGATGGGTTCAATGATCATATCTCACTATTCAAACATCTATATTATTATTTAATAAGTTAAAAAAAATGGTGATGATGCCATGCCATTTTTAAAATTACTGACAAACAGTAGATATACTATGTAGACATACATAAACCTTTTTTAATAATCACCATACCTACTATAAAGGCGGCACGGTGGCGCAGTGGTAGCGCTGCTGCCTCGCAGTTAGGGGACCCGGGTTCGCTTCCCGGGTCCTTCCCGGGTCCTCCCTGCGTGGAGTTTGCATGTTCTCCCCGTGTCTGCGTGGGTTTCCTCCGGGTGCTCCGGTTTCCTCCCACAATCCAAAGACATGCAGGTTAGGTGGATTGGTGATTCTAAATTGGCCCTAGTGTGTGCTTGGTGTGTGGGTGTGTTTGTGTGTGTCCTGCAGTGGGTTGGCACCCTGCCTAGGATTGGTTCCTGCCTTGTGCCCTGTGTTGGCTGGGATTGGCTCCAGCAGACCCCCGTGACCCTGTGTTTGGATTCAGCGGGTTAGAAAATGGATGGACCTACTATAAATTCCTCTTTCTCAGGCACATTTATCCAGTAATGCAGCAAATCAAAATCATTTTCAACAGTCTGCATTTATACCAACATAAAAATAAAGTACACACGTAAAACAGTATAATGGAACTCTGACTAACATCAATGTAAATGTAATGCCACAATCACATTTACAATTCTCATTAGAAGTTGCAGTTAAATTAGCTACATTTGGCTCTATTTCCTATTTTTCACAAAAAGTTTAGGACAATAATAGATACCTTTATTCTGGCCTCAGTATGTTTTGCTTGGCGTGTCAAAGTTAACTTGCTACCTTTCCTTGAAATGCAAGTTACCAGGCTTTGTATAATACTTTATATACTGTACAACTTTAAACAGAAAACTCACAAACAAGAGCGCAAAAATATATATATTGTTTATATATATGTATACAAAAATACACACGCATATTTACAAATGCACTGTACATAAATAAGAAGTATGCAGTCTTTTATGCTGTGGCTCCACAGAGCCTGGTTGTTGAGGAAACATCCTTGTTTTCCGTATCTGGTCTTCCAGAAACTATAAAGGGCCAAGTCTGTAAGAAAATCAATTGAAATTATAACTTGATAATAATGCTTAACAAGTAAAATTCTTCTTACCATTGATACATTTCATAGCTTGCATTATCAAGTTGCCTAGACATAATGTTTAACTTTGAAACTTTGTATACTGTATTCTTTGCAGAATTGTCAGTTTCATTCCAGCAGCTAAATGATGATTTTGTTGGTCTATTACAAGAAACATCAGGTTTAAATTTGTGTTAGGCAATGACTGATATGTTTTGCCCAGGAGTTAACTAACAAAGGTGGACAATATAACATATACAGTGACTTAATGCTCTTTATCCCTGAAATAAGAGATAAAAAGATTACACAAATAAAATAGAAATCTTTTTGTTCTTTAGGTTTCCAAATAACATTCGGTACAATTCTGTAAGTTAAACGCTGATATACTCGCTGCACAAATATGCCATCCATTCATTACACTTTTACCTTTTTTCTTTATTTGTGTTCACTGCCTCAGTTTAACAAACACAATTGGCATAACACATTTAATGTCTAATGAGCTTGAAGTAAAACTAAAAAGGTGGCGGAAACGTTGACAGCTCACTTGTGGAAAGAAATAATGGCAAATCTTTATTTAATTGTAACATGCTGTAGTATTCTCAGGGTGTGTAAGTGACGTATATAGAGATCTCACCAGGCTGACAGGGTGAACGAAACCATTCCCGTAGGTGTCCTCCTGAAGCAGCTGCCGGAGATGCGCGATGTAGCTCGAGGCCAGTCTCAGGGTGTCCAGTTTGGACAGTTTGGTGTCTGGTGGCACCCAGGGTAAGCTGGTTTTTAACCTGGTGAAGGCTTTGCTCAGCACTCTCATCCTTGCCCGCTCTCTGGCGTTGGCCGCGTTCCTCTGAGACTGTTTGCAGTCCCTGTGACTCTTTGGCACCTGACACCTGGGCGACCTGGACTGGCCGCCTTTTCCCCGACCGCCGGCAACACAGAACTCGGCGCCCGATTCGTCTTCGGAGTTTTCCGGAGAATGCAAGTCTACGGTGTCCGCGCAGGTCCGTGCAGAAGCACCAAACTGCAACCCGAAGTCCTGGATCATCATCTCGTGAATGTCATCGTTGTCACTGACCGAGCCAGTAGACATTGCACTGACTGGAAAAACCGTGCCAGGTAACGCCTTTGCAAACGGAAGCTTTATACAGAAATACTGATAAATTTATTTCCTTAATCAAACTTTTCTACATTTGAGCACGGCATTGCCACGTGTGGTTTTGACAGCAGTATTTATTTTAATTCTGCAGATCAAACCACTCAAATGTAGGCGGCATACGACGAATATTTAAGTAATACAAGAGTTGTAATCTGAATCTTTGAATCACAACTGATTATCTCAACACAATTTTAAGACATACATATACATTTTACTTTACTATTCCGAAATAAAATAGACTGTTTTGAGCATATTAGAGTGTTTCTTAACCACTAAATGTGAAATGGTACGGTCCAGAGTGCCACTTAAGTCAAACTTCGCTAGAACTTTAGTTTAACTCTTTCAAGACTGAAAAGTGCCACAACGAACTTCTCATAAAGCTCCACTCCAGTGCCCTGTTAACTAACACTGTGAATTCTGTATTGCTTTTCAAAATAAAAACGTTACACATACATTACCATTGATTTTACTTTATAGGTATTATAGGTATAAGCCCAGAATTCTATGTGTTTTTAAATCAATTAATCCAGATGGACATTTTCTGATTCTTGACCAAGCTAGAAATTGATCTTGAATGGGACACTAGCCCATAGTATGGCATACACACTCACTACTGGACCAATTAAGCCTTTGATCAAGAATGTCTTCAGAAAATATTTAGACTCAATCATTTTCTGCACAATTTATTGTGTTGTAGATTTAATTTAAAATGTGTACATTTGCAATCTGTGCCTATCAATCACTCAATAACTCATAATGTCAAAATAAAAACATGTTTTCAGAAAGGTTTGTAAATTTATTAAAAGTAAAAAAAAAATGAAACCTCCAATTTATAGAAATATTCAGACCTTTTGCTGTGGCACTCCAGATAGTGGTCAGGTTCCTGCTGTTTGCTTTCATTATTTTTCAGGGAGGTTTAGAACTTGGTTAAACTTAATTGGAGTCCACCAGTGGCAAACTGAGTTATCTGATCATCGTTCTGAAAGGCACACAATGATGTATATAAGGTCCCACAATTTACACTGCATGTCAGGACAAAAACTAAGCCAGGAATTCTCTTTAGATCTCTGCGATAAAACTGTGGTGAAGCATAGACTAGGGCAGGGGTATAAAACAATTTTTAAATCTTTCAGTGTTCCCAGGAGCACAGTGGCTTCAATAATTGTGAAATGGAAAAACTTTGGAACCACCAGGACATCTCCTGCATTTGCCCTTCCGGCCAAAATGAGTAAGCAGGTAAGAGGGGCCTTGTTCTGGGAAGTGACTGAGAAACCAATTGTTACTCCAATAGAGCTTCAGAAGTCTTCTGCTGAAACAAGAGAACCTATTGGAACGATGACCATCTCAGCAGTACTCCGTTAATCAGGTGTTCCTTGTAGAGTGGCTAGAGAGAAGCCACTCTTGAGTAATGACAGCTCTCTTGGAGTTTGCCAAACAGAACAGCATTTAAAGGACTCTGAAAGCATGAGGAAAAAGATTCTCTGGTCTGATGAGACAAAAATGTAACTCTATGGGCAGAACTCCAAGCACTATGCCTGGTGAACACCAGTCACTGTTTATCACTTGGCTAATACCACCCCTGCAGTAAAGCATGGTGGAGGCAGCATCATGCTTTGAGGATGCTTCTCATTGGCAGGGAGCTGTCAGAACTGAGGGAAGCATGAATGCAGTCAAATACAGAGAGGACCTTGATGAAAAGCAGCTTTGGAGTGCACACAGCTTCAGACTCATTCAATAGTTCACTGTTCACCACAACAATGACCCAAACCATACAGCCCAGACAATGTTTGAGTGGTTTCGGGATAAGTCTCTGATTGTTCTTGAGTGGCCCAGCCAAAACCCAGACTTAAACCCCATGTGGAGAGACCGGAATGTGGCAGTTTATAGATGCTTCCCTTCCAATTTAACAGACAATCTGTCAGGAAAAATTGGATAAACTGCCCAAATCAAATTATGCAAAGCTTATAGATACTTACACAGGAATACATAAGGCTGTAATTGCTGCCTGAGGCAGTGGCATAGCTAGAGTTCGTGCCGCTTGGGGCGGGGCTTCAATTTGCCGTCCTCCAACATATCTGAATATACAGTGGGTAAGGAAAGTATTCAGACCCCCTTCAATTTTTCACTCTTTGTTATATTGCAGCCATTTGCTAAAATCATTTAAATTAATTTTTTCCCTCATTAATGTACACACAGCACACCATATTGACAGACAAAAAAAAGAATTTTTGAAATTGTTGCAAATTTATTAAAAAAGAAAAACTGAAATATCACATGGTCCTAAGTATTCAGACCCTTTGCTCAGTATTTAGTAGAAGCACCCTTTTGAGCTAATACAGCCATGATTCCTTGCAGATCCTCTCCAGTTCTGTCAGGTTGCATGGTAAACGTTGGTGGGCAGCCATTTTTAGGTCTCCCCAGAGATGCTCAATTGGGTTTAAGTCAGGGCTCTGGCTGGGCCATTCAAGAACAGTCACAGAGTTGTTGTGAAGCCACCGCTTCGTTATTTTAGCTGTGTGCTTAGGGTCATTGTCTTTTTGAAAGGTAAACCTTCGGCCCAGTCTGAGGTCCTTAGCACTCTGGAGAAGGTTTTTGTCCAGGATATCCCTGTACTTGACAGCATTCATCTTTCCCTCGATTGCAACCAGTCGTCCTGTCCCTGCAGCTGAAAAAAACCCACACAGCATGATGCTGCCACCACCATGCTTCACTGTGGGGACTGTATTGGACAAGTGATGAGCAGTGCCTGGTTGTCTCCACTCATACCGCTTAGAATTAAGGCCAAAAAGTTCTATCTTGGAGTTTGCTAAAAGACACCTGAAGGACTCTGAGATGGTGAGAGATAAGATTGTCTGGTCTGATGAGACCAAGATAGAACTTTTTTTCAGTGATCACAGAAGGACAGTCTGAAAATTATTTTTGAAGCATTTGTGGGTAAAAATCAGAAAATGTAACTTTTTTCATTCATGAGTGATATTTTTCCGAACCCTGCTGCTTACACATGAATTGTACTGAGCCTTTGGGCCAATAATGGCGTCCCCAAAATGTGCCGCCCCAGGGCGGACCGCCCCCTACACCCACCCCTAGCTACGCCACTGGCCTGAATAGCTTCTACAACGTAC
The DNA here is from genome assembly GCF_016835505.1 of Polypterus senegalus. Lineage (NCBI taxonomy): Eukaryota > Metazoa > Chordata > Cladistia > Polypteriformes > Polypteridae > Polypterus > Polypterus senegalus. The sequence goes on from NC_053158.1 coordinate 53,867,756, forward strand.
TAAATCAAGGGTCTAAATACTTACATGAATGAGAGATTTCAGTTTTGATTTTTAATAAATTTGTAAACCATTCTGAAAACATGCTTTCACTTTGTCACTATGTTAGATTGAGTGTTGATTGATAGGCAAAAATGGCAAATGTATCCATTTAAAATTAAATCTACAACACAATAAAATGTACATAAAGTAAAGGGGTCCGAATACTTTTTGGTTGAACACCAGTTAATCTGAGAAAAAACAAGCAGGCATGGGGAAAATGTGCAAAATTAACACAGACTGAAACTGGGCTATTATTCAAATCCATTCTGCTACAGCTGTAAGGCAGCAGTGCTAGCAATCATTCTAAACTGACATCCCACTTTTTTTTTTACATCCATCATGAAATCTGTTGATTTGCAGGATCAGACACAAGCCTGGGACCAGTCCTGGACAGAATGCTAGCCACTTGCAGGGCATATTCACTTACAGGGGACTAAAGTCACCAAATAACCTGGGGTGAAAACCAGAGCACCTGCAAGGAAGAAAAAAAAAAAAAAACACTACAAAGTTATGGGGAGAATGTATAAACTCCAAAAGAGAGTCCAGCTCAGGATTTGAGTGCAGACCTCTGAAATTATGAGGCAGCTGCACTTACGTCTGTACTACAGCATTTCTCAGAAAGATATTTGCACAACAAGAAGATCATAGCACACATGCATTTATTGTTTCTGATGTTCTAGGTAAAAAGGTTTTCAAAAATAATCTTAGGCCTACTTGGAGGGCTATGATTTAGAATATTTTATGGGGGTTGCAGTGTCACTTTGAATTCAGAAGAATGGTCACAAAAATATTTCAGAGCAAGCATTGTGGAGTTAAAAGACTTGATATAATCTCTTTAATTGTTGTTAGTGGCGCTGATATGGTTCATTCCATTTCACACATACCTCAAGAAAATCAAGGTTTTTGAATGAGCAGCATTACACCTTTGAATGGCTCACTATGATGTACAGTTTTCCTGATGTTGAGCTAGGCTGTGGTGCTCCCTTTTTGTAACTAAACAGTACATTTAATATGAAACAAAATCAAAGCATTTTATTCCCTATCAGGTACACTGCTTAGTGAACTATGGCAAAGATAACAAAAGTTTGTCTAAAAAAGGGAACGGAGGAGTTCAGAAATACAAAATTAGGTGTTGCGACCTAAATCGATCAGCCAAAATATTAAATCTACTGACAGGTAAACTGAATAACGTTGTATACCTCATTACAATGGCAACCATCAAGGGGTGAAATATATTACTACATAAATGACCTGAAACAACTCACATAACACAGAAATCTAAATATTTTACAGAAAGGAAGCAAAATCACATCATAAATACAATGTCTCTGGGAGTCTGATGAGCTAACATAAATGGGGAAAAGAGTTCTGGAGAATGGGATACACAATCCTGAATAACATTTAATTGAGAAATTAGGATTTAATACAATGAGAAAACAAATTTCAAACTTATTCCTTTGTTGATTACACTGGCAGCTCTGAAATGTGTTATGAGTTATTTAATATGAGAGCTCTGCTAGTGTTTACCACTGTCTGGAAACGTAGCAGAAATTAGCTAATAGTAAATGTACAGAATTTCTAAAAGAAGAACTATGTAATTACTGTGTCCAGTGTATCCTAGCACTCATACAGTGGTGTTTTGAAACATTTGGAATGTAGTTTTTTTCCATCAAAAACTTTGAAAAAAGTATATGTTAATCCATGCATCTAAAGTACTCTGGAACAGCTGAAATATGAGAATGTGGTGATTATAGAAGACGTGGTCCTCAAGATTCAAGGATATACACTGTAGCCTGAACTCATTAATAGCTTTACAGACTATTTAAAAAAACTGCTTCTGTTACACTGATGCCATAATTAAAAAAATGTTGAATATCAACCATTAATGCAAATTGTGAGCTTTTCCAGCACTGAGAATCACTAAAAATAATCTTCATACATATCTAAGCATGTATCAACACAAGTGCAGAACATGTGCCATTGTGCTTAATCAGAAGACTCAGTTATTGGAATGTCTATTTATATAATCATTGCTTTATATATATGCATACTAGTAAATGCTCCAGTCCTTTGTATTGTAAAAGCAAATGATTAGTTTAGCATACTTAGTGCAGTAAATTAATTTATGAATTCTAAGTGGACTTTCATCTGTTTTCTAGCTCCAGCTGCGATATAAATATACAATGCTAAAACATCTACATAGATCTCCATCTGGAAGATGTAAAAATAAAGTTCCATGTACAATTTATGTATTAATGAAAAAGTGCAATCTATGATATATAGTAACAGTTGTTCTTTCTGTCAAAGGGCCACTGACAGCATAAATGAGGAAATTATAACTGATCCAGTGCCTGTTTGCTAAGCTGAAAAATACAATAATGGGTTATTGTCTATACTAATGTGGATGTACAATAAAATCATTACAGCTCAGTTTTTGAATTTTATTTAGAAATTAAAAGAAATACTGTATCAAAAAAGAAGTGCTGAAACCCTGGTAAATGCTTAAAATGGCAACCAGACCACATCTGCTAAGCATCATTTTCACCATACAGTATCTTCCATCCATCTAGCTATTCATATACTGAACCTGATTAATCCAGTTTGAATGTTATATGGCTTCAGAGCCACACATACTTACTTCTACTGGATTAGTTTAGAGTTAACAGTTAGCCTAATTTATATAACTTTTGGATCTGAGAGAAAATTAGGAAAAGGATCAAACAGATGTGGAAAGAACATACAAACTGCAATGAACAGGGAGCAGTACAGGATTTTGACACATTTTCCTGAAGCCATTAGACAGCAGCTTTTACCAATTCACCACTGTGTTATTTTTATTTTTTATACAATTTTCCTTATTCCCCTTCTAAAACTGTCTTTCAGTTCCTTTGTGCAACAGGCAGAATTGAGAATTTTCAGATTAAAGCACAATTAACATTCCAACTAGCTTTAGCTACCATTAGCTAACTAGTCAAATTGTCCGACTACACACTCCTCCCACCTAACCACTAGTTGGTGATAACTCAATCACTCTATGGTCCGTTTCCAGTACTCATGAGATGTAAATAATTAAAATAATAGCAACACCATACGTCACCACAAAGATCGTTGCCTAGTCATTATAAAACAACTCTAACAAGTCTACCCTATGAAAAATATTGAACTCTCCAGTCTTGACTTATTTTAAATGTTTAGATCAATGAAGTCTCTCTAACATTGTTATGACCTGACAGTTTCTTTGGTTGAGGGCTTTGCTATCTATAAATGGTGTTCGAATTCTAAATAATTTATGTTTGCACTGTATATTGTTGAGTACAGTTATTATAAGGAGTTGCCTAACTAGCAAGTGCTTAGCTGTTCAGAAAAGGGCATCAAAAAGATACCACAAGCAGAAAAGATCTCCAGGATAAAAAGACAGTCACACTAACAGCAGTAGACAATGTCTTGTATATGACAATGTGAAAGTGCAAGGGGTTACTAGAGTTTTATACAGCCTCTATGTCAGATGAATGCCCAGGAACACAATAGGCTGGGGCTTCAGCACAAAAAAGAAAGTGAGTAGCGTATTTTGTTGTGATGTTCTCCTAAGATGCTGGAGGAAAGATGACCCAGCTGTTGGACTGTTGCATAAACCTCTTCTAATAAAGAGTACAAGCAGTTATAAATTGCCAGATCTCCTCAGTACACAACGTCTATGAAGAATGACTTTTAGCTTGGTGTCTTTTGAGAAAATGCATGGCTGCCCTGACCCTGGATGTAATTCATGAAGTTTGCTGGGAGCGACCAAGTAATGATTTTTAGAACCACATCATGATCAGTGGCTAATTGAGTCAGGAGTCAGGAAGAGAGTTTGCAGTGAATACTCAGTTTCAGAAAGAGAGGCTAAGATCATAAAAAGAGATAGTCAGACAGAGATGGGAAGTGAGAAAGGGAATACCTTGCATACTTTTCTAGTGGGTAAGTGAGTCAGCCTCTTTGTCTGATGGAAAGAGTCAAGAACTGTATGGTTCAGCTCTAATAGGCAGCAGATTAGGTGTTTTTCTTTTGTTTATTTATATCATGTGTTCTCTTGTATATCCCGTGCATCCCTTCCTTAAATATTTTCTGGGTTTTGGCTCCTTGGTATTTTTCTTCAGTTATAGAAGTAATAAGTTCCATTAAGTTTAGGCAGGCTAGGATATTTAATGCTTAATATGTTAAGAGGAGAACTGTAAAATCAGCTATATATTTAATTGGAAGTCATTGTAGTGATTTAAGAAGTGCATTTACACAATCATCTTTCCTAGTTCTAATTATGGTCTCTGCTGATATAGTTTGAACTCCCTGTAGAGTAGTCATTTAACAATTGAGTATTTTTTTAGTTGAAATCTTCATTTCAGAGAATATGCACTTCTTATTATAGCTTGTAAACTTGATCAAGTAAAAATTCAGAATTAGACTAATTCTTTTTAATTACTGTACATATAGGTCAAGCATATTTAAAAATCCTATGGTACTTTATGTTAATAAATATTATTTCACTTTAATTTATCACATTTTAAGAATATATTGTGAGTTAAAGTGGTTTACCGATGTACATTCTTTATATCTGAAAAACAAAAATTCTTTGTATATGATGAATAAATTTTAAGGATAAACCCTTGTCATTAAGTGATACTATAGGGGGAATTTTTTCAGATAAAAACATTCACATGTGTAGCAGAATCTGAAGCATTAAGAAGTTTTAACCTTATACTGCATGGCATCTCTCTTATGGAAAATCCATATGCTTTTCCATGATCCAGGCTTAGTTTTTTAAAATGTTTGTTTGACAGAATTCTGCCACATGTTGTTAATTCTACACAGTAAGCTGACACTCTGGGTATTAATATAGGACCAGTGAAAACAACTGTGCCTGCATACGTAAGGATCACAGATGTATGTCTGTTTATTTGTAGTCTTAAAATTCATATGATCAATGTTTGGTTGTGATTTTAGATTTTCCTTTATTTCTCTTTAACAATAAAAGTTAATATGTACAGTGTGAAATGTCCAACAAATGAAAAAATATAATTGTTTGAAAGAAGAACCTTCCCTGTACATTCAGAACTTCAGTATTATCTTTCAAAAAATAATTCATATTTCTGAGTATTTTTGTGAATGCAGTACATTTAAAGTGACTTACCAACATATTGCACTTTAATTTAAAATGCTTTTGCTTATAATACATTAAAATATTCATTGCTGTTTTTGCTTAAATATGACTTCTTGCCTATTCAATGCTTTTTTTTTTATGGTTGTGTGAATTGCCCAACTGGCAAATTTGGCTAATTTGCACTTGTTTGACAATGAAGAAAATACAAACATACAGTATCTTTAAGATAAAGTAATAAAGAGCACATACTGAATAGTAAGCCTCTTTTTTCTGTACAGATGTTTCAGCTTCAGGAGCTGAAAGCCCTTCCATGCTCATCTTCTCAATCTATTAGGCATGACCGTGAATATGATTAAATCTGTAAATACTTTAAGAGCATGAGGGTGGAAAATGACAAATGCCATAGGGTGTCTGAGTTTTTGGAGCGTACCATATGTATGTTTTACAGCCTGAACAAAAATCACACCCGCAATAACTCTTACTAGGCCCACTTAATGTCATCTGTTAGCCTCCTTTAAGAACGTACATCTTTGGGAAGAAAACAAGATTATATACAGAAGCAAACCCACACAGAGACCAGGAAAACATGAACACTCCACACATGCAGTGCTCAGGCCAGAATCCAATCCTAGGACCCTAGAGCTCAGAGACTGTAGTGCTAACCCACTGTGCAAACATACTGCCCTATTATCAATATATGTTGTTGTTTTTTTTTTTTGTAAAGGAAATAACTCCTCCAATCGTTTAGTTCAACTTCATTATTTACAAAAATACTTCATATGGAACTTTACAGTAAGTGCAAAATTATATTAAACTTCACAACACATGGTATAATGTTATTTAAATTATGGAAAAGTGATGACTTTTCATTATTTTAAAGATATGCAATATTTATCTTCTGAATATCCTAACCCAACAGAAACAAATTCAAAGAATTTACACTCTCAGTAGGTACTCGTTTGTTTAGTAAGCATACTTAGTAAAAGCATGAGATGTTTCATACATTCATGCATAAAGAAAAATAACAAAACAGAATGAATGATGGAATCTAGCAGAAGTGTTCAAAAACACAACAAAACCAGTTTTGCCTCTATATGTCTTCCAAAATATTGTTTTGGTCCCCATATGGCCAAGGGTGGTTTTTCAGCTAGAAAATGGCAAAGCATTCTTCAGCTCTGTCCAGTGTTTCCTCTCCTGTCCCATTCAATTCTGTTCAAATAGATGCAGACACACTACCTCTCTGCTAGTGAGTTTTTGCTCCAACTCATCCATTGTGTGCAGACTGAAGTCACAATCCCTTAAACCTTGTTATCCTCGACTTTTTAACTCTTCACAGTTCTCTCCAACAGCCCTTTTTAAGTTTTTCATTATTGAATAAATCAATTGTCTTCATTATTACAAAAAAGAACATGAAAATGAAAATGCTAAGAATGTCTATCCATTAATATTATATTCAGCATTTTTCCATTATAATTGAATTAATCCATCGATGACCAGCATATTCTTTGGCCTTTTACAATTTTAAGAGATGGTTGAGTACTGTAATGTGTAGTAATATGCAGTAAAAGGTTGGATATCCATCCATCCATTAGCCAACCCGCTATTGCAAATAAAATTGTGGCTATCATATTTGTAATGTACTGTAAATTATGTATTGTTTAAAGAACAGAGCTTCTTAAAGAAGCTCTCCTTAATGAGCTTATCAGGTTCACATTCAAAATTACTAAGAGAGAAGATGCCATACTACACTGAGATCAGTTGGTACATCATCCTTCACATAGTACATTCATCATAAAGTGGTAGCTCAGGACAGATTAATGCATGTTTTGTGAACTGGTGTAAGAACTGTATGTTGACTAATAAAATGCCTGTTATGCCACCAGAAAAGAAGACATGGTTACTATGTTCTCTTTACATTTCATGTAAATTCTCATTCATTTCTGCTACAATGGAAATGGTAAAATCCAACAGTCTCCAAATGCAACACAAATTGGGCACAATAGCAACCACTGCGTTTCTACCATAAGGTTGTAAATTATTTTTATGTGTAGAAACACAATGGTATTCTTCATGGGATTCCTTTTTATTTCAATGAGTATCTGTTCTCCAAACTACAATGCATCTTTCAGATTAGAAACCCCACGATTGGAGTTTGCACATTCTTCCTTCGTCTGTATGACTTTTCTTTCCACATTCACAAAGAACTACTGGTTAAGCTAACTGGCAATGTTCACATTTAAAGATAACTCAAAATTCATTTTAAGAGATCTGGAAATGCATTAAAGATATACTGTTTTAAAGTGAACTGTTTCAAGATATCATAAGTGCATTTTAAGTAATTTAAATAGATTTCGAGATAATAAGTAAGCAGGTCCTATGACCATTCAAGTATGTTTCTAGCCTTATGTGCAATGATGGCAGGAGTGGCAGGACTGCTTGCTACCTTGACTGGGACTTGGCAGACTTAAGAATGTTATTTTAAAAATTTTAATGGGTTTTAACAAAATTCTTTTTAAGACAATTAAGCCCTTTCTTAAGTGTTATATGTAGTATATGTTTGTGAAACATGGTGACTGTTGTAAGTCATACCCAAACTCAGAGGGATTCTTTTAGTGTGTATAATGCACACATGGCTGGTGAACGCAAAAAGAGTAACAATGGTACAAAAATAGATGCAAGAATGCCATAAATTATATTACCACTCTAGACTTTTCTCTACTAGCTAAACATTCCTATGCCACCTCAGACACTCCTGCTCTGGCCTTGCCTCCTACTAGTATTTGAAGTATCCCTGCAGTTCTGAGTCAAAGGTCAACCTTAAATGTCCCGTCTATAATAATCAACAGCAGCGGGACCAGGCATGATGCACAGAACCCCTTTACCTCATCTGGTTAACTGGGGATATCAACTTTATTATTCAAAGATTTCCATTGTCCTTTCTTATAACCAGGTTTCTGAAGTAATTACTTTGGGAACACACTACATAAGCATACAACCTAATGTCTCCTGACACTATTCCTTCAATATTGGGTTGTGTGGAAAAAATCGGGGATGGTCTCCCCTAGACTTTCTTGTATACTCAGATATGGGGATGGATATTTGACGAGTAAACCACAAGATAACAATTATATTTTTATATTATGTACATTAAAAAACATTAACAACAAGTCAAATCAAATTAATAATATATTGAACAATTATTATAAAAGTAAAGTTGAATAAATCAGACTCTGCAGCTGCATGAATAAAAAAAAAAAATTGAGTATGTGTTCAAGTAAAGTACCACTTCTGGTTAGTGGAAATAGCCCAAAAGTTGATAGAAATCTACGTTTTGTACTTGTATGCAAAATTTGGTTGACCTAAGTGAAAGCATACTCAAGTTATCGTGTTTACATACACACAGACATAATTCCAAAAATTTTATTTTCAGACTCAGGGAGGTCTAAAACATCGAGATTCATCAAAATCTCTGCATCAAATTTTTGGACAATTACAATACTTTCCCTTTACTTCATATACGAGAAAGTAAAAGTGTAAATAAAACATTGTGTCCACTAATGATGACAGTTTTACAAAAGAAAGGCTGGTTAATAAAAGACTTACATGTGGTTACATGATCACCACACAACACAGCCATTTAAATACATTTTAAGAGTGCTGTATTTGTAATTTGTATTAAATGAATTTTAAGATTGTGGCATGGTGATGCAGTCAGTAGTGCTGCTGAAGAACATAATCAGTGTTCTATTTTTTATTCCTGCGCCTGGTGCTCTAGTCTTCCTCCTACATTGCAAAAGGGGTGCACAGTAGATTAAATTAAGATTCCACATTGATCCCATACAAGTGTGACCCAGTGATGGACTGGTGCTCTGTTAATTGCAGTTTTATGCTTTATGCCCAATGCTTGCTTTGATACACTCTCGCTCCCCACACCCTTTAACTTAATTACTAAGATTACTTGATTAACCAGGTTTGAGAATGTTATGCTATGTTAGTTTTGAAGATACTTAATTTGTAAAAACACAAACTGAACTGCTTTTTGGGAACATCATTGATTATACTAAGAGTGGATTTACTGAATTTTCTGATTAGCTAGAGCAAGGGAAGTTTGTAAACTGTTTATTGTATTCAACAATTTCTGATTACTGTTTTTCAAGCACATTTAATAAAATGCATTAATATTACAGAAAACAACATTGTTCTGTAGGTAACTCCTTATAAGCCTAATTAATGGAAGTCTACATTTCTGACAAGAGTTTCCCGTGCCTGAAATTCCTGTGTTGGTCTTGTTGCTTACTGCTGGAAACTTAAAAACCTCAAAGGGGAAAGAAGTTATTTTTAATTGTTTAGGCTTAATACTTTACTAAGCAGCCTAATGAAGCTAGAGTTGCTCAGGTAACCTTAATTTTCAGCACACTTTCCCGGTGGATTAACAGAGTGAACTCTCTTTTAATACCTTCTGGCGCCAGAAGAAAGTTCTCATGTAACAGATACCCTTTGGTGCGAAAGCTGTGATTCCGTTTAGTATGTCAATCAACTAGCTGGGTTAGAGTGCACTTTCCCCTTCAAAACAAATGTAATTGCAGGGATCAGTTGCGGAATTAAAAAAAAAAAGTAATGTGGGTGTTTTAATTGTTTTGCTGATTGGTATTTTCCAGATTCAAACAATGGAGCGACTGATATCCAAGCCAGTTGTTTTGGTTGCTAATGATTTGTAATCTGCAGATCTTGTCCTCTTAAAATATCTGGGAATTAAACAAGCAATCCTGTATTTGAGTTTGTCTTGGTTTATGTAAAATATTGTAAGTCCATATTGGACTGAAAAAAACAAAAACTGACTTGCTATTTTTTATTTAAAATCTGAAGATATTATTTTTAACCAACTTGATTTTTTTATGGAAATTGTTGTATATTCTAGGAAATGTGTTGCTACACACACAAAAAATACTAATAATTGGTCATGCTTTTAAAAGTTACCACTTATTCTATGGCAACACATCACTACTGCCCTTAAACCTTGAAAAATATACAAAGATCACTGTGTGAAGATGGAATTATCTTTTCTATTCCAATTGACGTAGGGCTACTAAGTAAAGCCAAAGGTAGTATCAACACCTCTGTTCACTTGAGCCCTGGTCTTTTTCAAGGTTAAAGTGCCCTCTGTGTGGAGTTATTCTGTCCTCCAAAGATTCCCCTTTCCTTACACAGTCCAATGACCATGTTTTAGTTGGTTTTGCAAGTCTGAATTGGTACAGCTAGGATGTGAGTGTGGGTGTACGCAGAAAACTACTCTGCAGTAGATGGAAGTGATTTTTCGTTGTGCCTGATGAAGTCATAGTACTGTAGATTCCTGTTTTCTGCTGTGCTTTACTGAGAACAGCTTGGAAAATAAACGGATGGAAAAACTCTTTAGTACAGCTTTGACATTTGGTTATAAATTTAATAAAGTTTTAAGAAGAAAGTGATTTTGCTGTGTTGTGTTCTTACATCTAAATACTGCCTGTACATGTGGTTAAAAGATACTGTGTTACTATGCCACACTCTTAAAAATAATGGTTCTTTAATGGCATTTTATGGTTCATTAATGGTTTGTGTGGTTCCTCATTGAACCATTGCTTGTCTTAGCATCATCCTGGGAAGGGTTCTCTGCATATGAAGTTGGTTCTTTGTGCTTGAAACCTCCAATGTATTGTAGGCTATCTAGCAGGATACTACCAGATTAAGAAAATCGGGATTTAATCAGAGTTATTGTATACTGCAAGAGTTCTTTTGAAATCATGATCTATTGGTATTTCACAGATGTATTACCATCTATTCATGGTTATTTACTTCATGGAGCTGGTCATGGATCTAAATAAATTAAGGTTCTTCCTGGAACCTTCATGTGAATGGGTAATTTGGGAACCAAAACTGGTTCCCCTATGGCGTCGCTCTGAAGAACAACTGCAACACCTTCATTTTTAAGAGTGTATGTTAAAAAAATTAAATGTTTCAAATAAAATGGCAAAATCTAGAATTATGTCTCCATATTACCAGAAGGCATCACAGCACCAAAAAAAGTTTACAGAAGAGCCAGAGTAATTATAGGACTATAGGGTACATATTATGAAAAACCATTGAAGGAACTTTTTAGCTTTTTTGGTAAAGGTTTTTAGTTGAACCAAACCTAGATTAAGAGGAGGCACAATAGAACTGTTACCAATTATAAAGAAAGTATTGAGGATTGATGCCACATAGTGCTTTAAAATCTGTTTTTCAAGAAGAATATGTAGGCCTAGATAGTAGCTGCTATGGTAGAAATGTTAGCAAGTAATGTAGCTTGTTTCCTTATTTAAAATTCTTACCTTTTCAGGTGAAAACATATAGAGTGTATCCAATCCACGTACAGGTATGTCCAATTTTTACCTAAATCACATTATCTGCAGTTCCACTAACAAAGTAGACCACTAGAGATTGGAACAGGTTTAATATTGGTTTTAATATTTATGTAAATAAAAGCAGTTTTTGTTTGTATGTGTTATACTTCATATGAAAACTCTTTCTAAATTCTTTTAATACTTGGTATATAAGTTGAAGGGTGCTATATAGAAATAATCACTTTTCTCTATATTTCTTCATCCCAACAGTGAAAAAAAAATAGTACACTGTATATTGAAACAACAGAAAAGGGTTGATTTGATACTGTCTAGGAAAGAAATGAGATTTTTTCCTGAACAGGTCTTAATACATTGCCTACTATTAACTTTTAAATATGTCAGTTTCTGCGATGCTGTATTTTTTTTGCACAAACACCATAGATATGTGGAAGAAGGTATCAGGTACTGTAGCATCTTTGAGAACTTCAAATTGCAAATGTAAACTACTTTGGAAAATTAAGTTAAGCAAGAGCTCAGCAGCTAAGCTGGGTTGGATGGATTGATTTCACTCATATTTTAATGTTCTAAATGTTGGTTGCATGATAGTGGAGAAGACAGTGCCACTACTTCACAACACTAGGAGACTGGATTAGAAGTCCAAAGTGATTACAGTGTTGGTGGAGCTTGGATGTTTTCCATATGTGTGGATTTATTTCAGGTACTCTGTTTTTTCTCCAGGGTGGTACCCTGCCGGGATGCATAGGAGGATTGGGGGAGGGTTTACGCTTCCTCCAGACCTCGAGGGGGTGACCACCCTGGTGGCTTAGGGGACCACAGGAACAGAGTTTAGAAGCTCAACCCTATAGGGGCCCAAGGTCACCGACCAGGGGGCGCCCCAATGCCTGTGGAGCCTTGGCCCTCAGCACTTCTGCCACACCTGGAAGTGCTTGGGGGAAGAGGACCAGGGATAACCGGAGTGCATACGGGTGTGCAGCCGCTGCTTCCATCATACTGGGGATTGCCGGTGGAAGCTAATCGGGAGGCACCTCAGGCACATCTGGGTGTGTATAAAAGGGGCCACCTCCCTCCATTCAGTGGCTGGAGTTGGGTGTGTTATAACTGCGGCCACTGTTGCCACGTCTGGAGGTGTTGTCCAGAGAGGTCATGGACGTCGGTGCAGCACCCCTCGACCTGTTTTTTATATTTCCACAGGGTGGAGCCATGGACTGAAGGACACCAATTCCCTATCCAGGAGAGAACCGGCCCTCGTCGGACATGCCGATGAGCCCCACAATGCTCACCTGAGAGAGGGGCAATGTGGCGGGCGGCTAAGTCCCATGCCAGGCCGGGACGCCCCTTCTACTTATGTTCTAGGGGAGCAGCCATGGGCTCCTCAGTGTCTCCCCCGGGATGCTTGGTGGCAGCCTCCCTGGTTGACGATGGTGCCTCAGTTACCCGCAGGGTTCCATGGGAGATGGAGTTCTCCACAACCCTGTGGAGATCTGGGGTGGCCGCCAGGGGGTGCTGCATGGATCCCGGAGCCAACATGGACACCTCAACAGCCCCGCGCGGAAGTGCAATTAGCAACAGGTGATCAAGCACCTGGTGGGCTATAAAAAGGGCCAGCCACTACAATGTATAAATTCAGGCCAGGGACCCATAAGTCAAGACCTGAATCAGAAGTTCTTTTTATGAAAGATTTGCAAATTTATACATTTAATGTAAAATTTATATGAACTTCAAATTAAATGTACAGTACTCTGTAGCAAAGTTTATATAAGAATATATTTCAAATTTAGCATTTCCGTGATAACATATAATGGTTTTTTACAGTCAGATTACTATCAAACAACAAGTTGATTTAATATTTTCTTAAATTTGCAAAAAATGACTAGTCAATTCAAATTTTTATACAAAAAAGAACTAAATGAATTTGTATTTGACAGCAGTCAAATATCATAATTAATACAGAAAGAAAATGCTTTCAGTTTGTGCAGACATTTTGGTTTCTTAACGTTAGCAACTTAGTAACTTAGTTAACTTATTTTAAATTGTTATAATGAAATATTTGACAATTCCATAATACTCATGTGTTTAAGAAAAAAGACATTTTTATTTATATAGTTTAACACCCAAAACACCAGAAAAATGGAGTTGTCTACCTATTAACAGAAAACAGTTTTACTTTAAGAAGCCAGGTCTTTACACAGTATGATTCTGTCTGGAATATTTTGTTTATTCTTTCTTAAGGAAGGCCATTAAAGAGAAAAGATAGATTTAATACAGGTGTAAGTTAAGAGTTTAATGTATTAAGTTTACATTTATGTTATTTTCTCAATTAGTGGCAGCAACAGGCAAGAAGCAACTCTGGACCGGTTACCAGTTCACTGCAGTTCATACACACTCCTAACTGGCCAAGTTAGTGGTTGCCAGTGTACTTATTGTAATATTTAGAAAGGAAAACCATGTAAACACAGGAAGAACCTGCAATTCTTGGCAGACAGTGATTAGATCAGAATATGAAGTCTGCATTTATTAGCTGCACCATCATGCAACTAATATTTAATTGCATTTCCTTTATTTATTATTAACTTAGATGAAGGGAGTAGCTGAGAATAATTCATATATGACAGAGTAAAGTGATTGTAGTCATTATGTGGCCTTCACGTTTCAGATAACTTACAAGTAAAAACTGAACACTGGTGAAAGTTGATAGAAATGCAGAAGTTAATATGATCAAAGTTTGAGGATAAAGAGTCTAGAACAGCTTAAATAGAAACTGAAAAATGTCTTTGGAAAGTCAGAACAACTTACTTATGCTTCAGAACTGCTAACCTATACATCTCACCTACTAAAGGATATATTTTTTTACTGTAATTTTAAATTGAATACAGTAAATAGCATGGTCAGTGGCTTAAAGATTTCATAAGTACTATAAGTGGATAATTTGAGTCTTACTATTAACGTCTGTATTCCTTCACAGCCATCTTGATTGGCAATAATTGCCAACTACCAACATCTTTGTAAGTGTAAGGATTTTAGGAGTGCAAAATGAATAGACCTTGAAACTAAAAAGAGGTTTGGGGCAGCCACACGTATACTTGAATAAGGCTGCAATAACGGAGCTTTGGTAACATAGAATGGAAGTGACGTTCTTGGGACCAGAAACAGAAGTGACATTTTTGAAGCCAGAACTGGAAATGATGTTCTTGGGACTTGAACCAGAAGTGGCATCACCGGGTTGAAAACCGGAAGTGGCATCATCGGAATCAGTCAGAATTTCCCGTGTCTGGTCTGCAGAGACAGAAGAGAAAGGTTTATTTCACCCCGCCACCTCCTGGCCTGGTGTGGAATTACCTTCTTTTGGTCCTTCTAGCATGCACACATGTGTGACAGGAATTATATTTGTGCTGTTTCCAATTTTAACTGTATTGGTGACTTTTGCTTTTGCGTCTTTGTTTTTTTCTGGTTATTTCCTGATTTATGCAATGTGTTCATAGCTATAACGGTCAAATATTGCCATGCAGCGCCATGGACATCATACTTTGGATATACACTTTGGATATACTTTGGGGTCACTGAGCGTACCAAGCCAATTTGAGTTCCAATAATTAGTTCTAAAAGTTTTGGAATCAATAAAATGACAACGGTGCCAAAATGTATGCACCTGCCTGATTTTGTTTGAACAATTATTGCACGCTTTCTGTAAATCCAATAAACTTCATTTCACTTCTCAAATATCACTGTGTGTGTCTCCTATATGATATATTTAACTGACATTTTTTATCGTAACAACCAACGATTTATACAGGAAAATAATGACTATTAACAAGGTTGGGCAAACTTTTGCATCCCACTGTAAAATGGTTTGCATACCATTGTTGATGTGGCTTTGTTTGGGGATTTTTTATTTGCTTGATTTTCTTTTACTGTGATATTATTTGACTGCCATTTGGTGTAGTTTTCTTCATAGTTATGGCCATCTTGTTTATGGTTTCTATTTAGTTTGCTACCAAGTCACTTTCGTCACATGATGCATGCAGTCATTTCCCAGAGAGTATTTAAGATGGGAGTGTAGTATTGTGAACACCCTAGCTTTTGGATATAAAATAAACAACTTCATGTGCCCTCTGCTTTCTTTTTGGTCAGGGAAGTATATTTTTTATTTTGGTATTCACCTTGCTCATTTAATTTACTTTTGATTCTGTCTAAGATGGTTTATTGAACAGCTCTCTTGCTTAAAAGTAAAAAAAACCTCCTGCTTTTCTTGTTAACTACAAATTTGCCTTTCCCATTTAATCTTTCATATTTCTCTGTCCAAATGAGTATTCTGTTTTTGCCTCAAAATGTTTCACAGGAAAAATTACATTAATGATCTAGTGGGCTTCAAGAAGGATGTTAGAGTTTCTTCTTTTTAGTTGCCCAGTGGATCATAATAGTTGTGCTTTGAAGGAGATAATTTAGGATCTGAAAAACTTCCTTATAAAATAGCTATGAATCCAACATCCAACATATCTACTTCCAACTAAAAAGAATCAAGGGCTTGAGATGTCTTAGAATAGGACCCCATCTGAATGGACTGGTTTTCTAAAAAGAGACTTTTATTTAATTTACATTTGTACAGTTACTTTTTGTGAAAAAATATGGAAGCAAGAAATAATGTTTTTGCTGAGTATTATACTGTATAAGAGTTCGCAACTTGCCACACTGAAGATGGTGAGCAGTTAAAAAATGTTTCTGTTTTATCATAGTTTAATATAACTTTCTCATTAAATGTTTTATGTTATTAACAAAAATTAAATAAAGTTTACATTTTCTTTAAGACGTTTTTAATATGCTCTTTCTGACTTGTAGGAAAAAATAAATAAATAAGAACACAAATGTTTAATAAAAATCAAAATATTATTGGCAGATGATAAATGTATGACATTTGACATTACAGTGTACCCATAATTTATAGTAACAATAGAAATTGCTGTTTTCCATTTATGTTCTTCTCTTATTCAAAATTATGCACACTGACTCTCTTATTTGATTTATAGTGAGATGTGTAAAATGAGGAAATTGCTGTTGATTTTATTTAACAATGTATCATTTCTATAAAAAAAAAAATATTTTCTGCATGAAAGAAAAGTAGGAAACAATTGGTAAATAAAACATTTTCCAAGTTTTCTAACAAGTACAGTAATTTACCACTCCAGGAGCTGCAGTGGGGTGTTTTGAAATAATTAAAATTTTTAGCATAGTAGAGTTTTTTTATTGTATTGTTTTTCCAGTGCAGTTTTTTAAAATCTATGGCAGGAGTTAAATAGCATTTATGCTTTCTGTGTTAATGTACAAATATCATACATGAGTAATTACTGTACATAATGAGCATTCTATTTAAAAGCTGTGGTTGTCCATGGGAATGACAGGCTGATACTGTGACAAATTTTTGGGGTGCCAACCAGGCTGTCTCTGATTACTTGAATATTTAACGAAAGCAACGCAGGATGGTGTTCAAAAAGAAAGAAACCCGCTGCCACTGTAACATTCGGGTTAGCTTAGTCAAAATGATTAGGCTGAATATAAGTAGGCTGTGGAGCTCTTCTTCTTAGGTTGCTTGGACAAGAATTGCAGCCTCCTTCCGGACAATCTTGCTTTTATGTCTGAGAGACGGGAAGGGGTGGAGTCAGTTGCCCTCACTGGGCTGTTTCTCTGCACTGTGGAGGAAGAAGAAAACAGGACAGTTTGTGGCAGCACTGCATTTGGGCTCAGGGTGGTAGCACATATCTGGTAAGAACTCCAGAGGGTGACTCTTTGATGTGTATGCATGACAAAGTGAATTAGTAGGCATTCTAGATTCCACTGACAAATACAAAATGTTTAAAAAAGTGGAACCAATGACTTATTATTTCACTTTATCTAGTGTATTTTGCAGAAGCCACAGACTTTCTGAAAACTAGGTTCTTTTATGTGAAGCCCAAAAAGGAGTCATCAGAGACCAAAACATAGGTGCAGGGGTGAGTATTTAACTTAGCTTTCCGTACTGGTTTAACTTGATACATACAAGCACCTACAGAGACAAGGAATAAGGAACATATCATTATCCAAACAAGAGACTCTAACACAACAGGACTATTGGCCATTTTTTCTGCCTGTCTGAGTTTATTGGTCCTTAAGCCTTTCCCTCATCGGAGATACATCCATCGTGGGTCCCGCCGGAGATTCCGAACGGACACCTCGAAAGGAATTAACTCTTTTTGGTCTGATTTTTGGCACCCTCCACATAACACAGATAGGAACGCTGACCATAGCGTGTTGGCCAGCTTAGCTCGGTCGACTAACACCACTGTCAAATGCGACAGCAACATTGTCAGCTTTGGTCTATTGAACATCCGCTCACTTAAGAGCAAGGGACATCTCATTCAGGATCTCCTCATTGACCGTAAGTTTGACTTTCTCTGTTTAACTGAGACTTGGCAGCAACCTCAAGACTTTTCACAACTTAATGAATGCACCCCCCTGGGGTTTGTTTACACTTGTCAACCCCGTGCATCTGGCCGTGGAGGAGGTGTCGCGATAATTTATCGCGAGGAGTGGAAAGTCCTGCCATTGCCTGCTCCTGCTGTTAGCTCTTTTGAATCGACTGTATGTCAATTGTCTGGGCCAGTTCCAACCATCATTGCAACTGTCTACCGTCCTCCTAAGTCTAACAACAATTTTTTGAACGATCTTGCTACCTTCCTTACCAATCTATCTGTAATTACTCCAAATATAATTCTGCTGGGGGATTTTAACATACATCTGGACAATACCAATATCCCTCTCACTAGAGACTTTTTATCTTGCCTGGAGAGTTTTGGATACCAACAGCACACTGATGTTCCTACTCATTGTAAAGGACATATCTTGGACCTGATTTGCTGCTCTGGTGTTGTTCCTTTTGATCTTACAGCAAATGAACTCACTATAAACGACCACTTTCTCCTCTCATTCAACGCTAAACTTACCTTTTCTGTTCCTAAGCTTCCACGTCTCATAGCCTTTCGTAACATTAAGAATATCAACTTGAATTTGCTGTCTTCTAAAATTGATTCGCAAATGGACTTTTATAATTTATCCTCTCCCATAGAACTGGTCTCATATTATGACACTTGTCTTAATGGTATTCTTAATTCTCTGGCTCCGCTAAAAACCAGATCTGTTTCTTTTTCCTTTTCTGCCCCCTGGTTTACACCTGAACTTCGGATTCTGAAAGCTAAAGGCAGGCAACTTGAAAGGTTGTTTAAAAAAAACAGACTCTTTGTCCACAGAGATGTATAAAAATCATCTACTCTATTACAAGGATTGTATAGCTCAAACCAAATCTAATTATTACACTCAGTTAATTACTAGTAATACAGGTAACACCAAGTCTTTGTTTTCTTTACTTAATAATGTTACACAACCTCCAGACTCTTTACCATCTCACCTTTACTCAACTGCCTTCTGTAGTTCTCTTATGTCTTTTTTCAATGAGAAAATTCAAAAGATACATCAGCACCTTGGTCCAGATCCTTTCTGTATTTCTTCTGAACTACACTCACCTCTTCACTCTTTCTCTTCTTTCCAGCTTCCCACTTCCTATGAAATCTCCGATCTCATCTGCAAATCCAAGTCATCTACTTGTCAGCTGGACCCCCTGCCTACAGTTTTGGTTAAAGCCTGCCTCCCCTCTCTAGTCCCTCTTATTTCTGCCATCATTCACTCTTCTCTTACTACTGGTATTATTCCCTCATCTTTCAAAACTGCTGCTATAACCCCAATATTAAAAAAAACCTGGCTGTGATGCAAGTCCTGTTGGATGTTGGACTTTTTAGATGATGGTTTGGAAGAGCCAGTTGTCTATGAGGGCTACATCTGCAAGAGATGCCAGCTGATCCAGCACCTCGAGCTCAGGGTCGCTGAACTGGAGGAGGAGTTGGCTGACCTGCGTTGTAATAGAGAATTGGCGGACTTGGCCCAGGTGTCCTTTAGAGAGATAGTGTGCACCCCTAAGGTGGCGGGAGGAGATTCCAGACCAGACAGGTAGGAATAGGTGGGTCACGGTCGCAAGGCGTAAGGTAAAGGGTGCACACTGTCCGGGGGCATCAACCCCAGAATTAGAAGTGTCTAACCGTTATCATGTCCTGGCGGAGCTGGACGGTGACTCTGATAATTCTGAGGTGGTAGGCAGGGTTGAGGAGCCCCAACGGGCCACCTCAAAACCAGTTCCCAAAAAGAGAGAGGTAGTAATGGTTGGGGACTCAATCATTAGGGGATTGAAGCGCAGGTGTGCTCCAGAGAGAGAGTCTCAGACGGTGTGTTGCCTTCCGGGAGCACAGGTGGGAGACCTCCTGGAAGGGTGGATAGGCTCTTGGCCAGAGCGGGGGTGGATCCAGTTGTCATTGTCCACGTTGGAACAAATGACATACATAAGGGTAGTCTGTCAGTTCTGCGATCCAAATTCAAAGAGTTAGGTACCAAGCTGAGGAGCAGAACTGACAAGGTAGTCTTCTCCGAAGTTCTGCCTGTGCCACGCGCCAGTCCAGGTAAGATTGAGGAGATTAGAAGGCTTAACGCGTGGCTCAAATCTTGGTGCAGGGTAGAAGGGTATAGGTTTATGGGGCATTGGGACTCCTTTTGGAACAGATGGGACCTGTTCGCCGTGACGGGTTACATCTGAACCGGAGGGGCACCAATGTATTGGGGAGGCGTATGTGTAGGCTAGTCGAGGATTGTTTAAACTAGGGAATGGGGGGGCAGGGAGTTTAGGACAGGCCAGATTTAGATCTATACATGGAAGAACAAACAATGGTGTAGAAATAAAAATGCATAGTAATGTAAATTTTAAGCAAACACGTAAAGATAGAAGGATTAACACATTAAAAATAGCTTGCCTTAATGCTAGAAGTATCAAAAATAAGGTAAGTGAGTTGGAGTTGTATGTAGCAGAGCACAATTATGATATTATAGCAATAACGGAAACCTGGCTAAATAACAAAGATGGGGATGAGTGTAACATAGAGGGATACACATTTTTTAGGAAGGATAGACAGAACAGAAAAGGAGGTGGGGTTGCTGTTTATGCCAAACAGGAATTAAATGTAAGTCATCTTCAGTTGGATGATGAGCCCCATCTTAGTGAGGACATGTGGCTTCGCCTGGAAAATATTAGGGAAAAGGTCTCATTTTAGGAGTGTGTTATAGACCACCCAATTCAGACAGTAATTTCAACACACATCTTTTAGTAATATCAAAAGGCAAGTTTACAGGGGATATTATAGTCATGGGGACTTTAATTATCCAAATATTAACTGGGATAACCTTACAGATGGAGGAGCACAAGAGCAGGAGTTTTTAGAAGTAATCGGCGACTGTTTTTTAACACAGCATGTTAAAGCACCAACAAGGGGTGAAGCCTATCTGGATTTAGTATTCTGTAATAATCAGGATAGAATTGAGGGTGTAGAGGTGATTGAACCACTAGGGTCAAGTGACCATAATGTAATACAATTCTCAGTATTTTGTAAGAGTACAGATGCAAAGACTAAAATTGTTAAGTTGAACTTTAGTAGGGCTAATTTTGAGCAGATGCACAAAGTCTAAGTAGGATAGACTGGGATAAGCTTTTAAATGTGGAGACAGTCGAGGAGCAGTGGAACAGGTTTAAAATGTTTTACATGTAATGCAGGACAGATACATACCTAAATTTGGAAGTAATAGGAAACTAAAAAATCTCCACGATGGATTAATAAAGATTTAAAAAGAAGTTGCAAAGGAAAAACTGCTGTATAAGGCATATAAGACTAATGACTGCAAAGAGAACCGTAGCGTATGAGAAATGAGGGCAACCATTAAGAAGGATATCAGAGAGGCTAAAAGACAGTTGGAGAGGAATATAGCAGATAAGGCGAAAGAAGACCCCAAGAGATTCTTTCAGTATTTTAGTAGTAAAAGAACAGTTAAGGAGGAGGTCAAGTTCATCAGGAATAGTAAAGGGAATTAAAAGATACAGACAATGAAATAGCAGATGCCCTAAACTTACATTTTTCTGAGGTGTTTACAAGTGAGCAAGTGGATAACCTGCCAGAGGTAAACACAACTACTAAGGAGGTACTGAGGGATTTGGAAATTGTAGAGGGAGAAGTGCTGCTCAGATTAAATAAGATGAAATCAAACAAATCACCAGGCCCAGATAATATTTATCCTCGTGTTCTTAAGGAGGCTAGTGAGTACATATATAAACCCTTGACACATATTTTTAGGAAGTCACTGTGCACTGGAGAGATTCCAAAGGACTGGAAAATGGCAAATATCATCCCATTATATAAAAAGGGTGACAGGGCAGATCCAAGCAACTATAGGCCAGTAAGCTTAACAAGCATCACAGGAAAATTAATGGAAGGAATTATTAAGGATAAGATTGAGCAACACATGACAAGGACAGGAGTTATTCTGAACAGTCAGCATGGGTTCAGAAGGGGGAGGTCGTGTTTTACTAACATGTTGGAATTCTATGAGGAGGCAACAAAAGGATACGATCAAAGTGGAGCTTATGATATTATTTATCTGGACTTTCAGAAAGCATTTGATAAGGTGCCACATGAGAGGTTGGGCATCAAGTTAAAAGAAGTGGGAATTCAGGGTGATGTTTTTAGATGGGTGCAGAATTGGCTCAGACACAGGAAGCAGAGGGTGATGGTGCGAGGAACCTCATCAGAACTGGCGATGTTAAGAGTGGTGTTCCACAGGGGTCAGTGCTAGGGCCGCTGCTATTTTTAATATATATAAATGATTTAGATAGGAATATAAGTAACAAGCTGGTTAAGTTTGCAGATGATACCAAGATAGGTGGATTAGCAGATAATTTGGAATCCGTTATATCATTACAGAAGGACTTGGATAGCATACAGGCTTGGGCAGATTTGTGGCAGATGAAATTTAATGTCAGTAAATGTAAAGTATTACACATAGGAAGTAAAAATATTAGGTTTGAATACACAATGGGCGGTCGAAAAATCGAGAGTACACCTTATGAGAAGGATTTAGGAGTCATAGTGGACTCCAAGCTATCAACTTCCAAACAGTGTTCAGAAGCCATTAAGAAGGCTAACAGAATGTTAGGTTATATAGCACGATCTGTGGAGTACAAGTCCAAGGAGGTTATGCTCAACCTTTATAATGCACTGGTGAGGCCTCATCTTGAGTACTGTGTGCAGTTTTGGTCTCCAGGCTACAAAAAGGACATAGCAGCACTAGAAAGGTCCAGAGAAGAGCGACTAGGCTGATTCCAGGTCTACAGGGGTTGAATTATGAGGAAAGATTAAAAGAGCTGAGCCTTTACAGTTTAAGCAAAAGAAGATTAAGAGGTGACATGATTGAAGTGTTTAAAATTATGAAGGGAATTAGTACAGTGGATCGAGACTTGTATTTTAAAATGAGCTCATCAAGAACACGGGGACACAGTTGGAAACTTGTTAAGGGTAAATTTCGCACAAACATTAGGAAGTTTTTCTTTACACAAAGAACGATAGACACTTGGAATAAGTTACCAAGTAGTGTGGTAGACAGTAAGACGTTAGGGACTTTCAAAACTCGACTTGATGTTTTCTTGGAGGAAGCAAGTGGATAGGACTGGCGAGCTTTGTTGGGCTGAATGGCCTGTTCTCGTCTAGATTGTTCTAATTCTAATTCTCATTCTAATTCTACTAATTTCACTAATTTTCGCCCCATTTCTAACTTGCCCTTTATCTCCAAAATTCTTGAAAAAATAGTAGCTATCCAACTTTACACCCACTTGTCTCACAATAATCTATATGAGAAGTTCCAGTCTGGTTTTCGCCCCCTTCATAGTACAGAAACGGCACTTGTTAAAATTACTAATGACCTCCTTATGGCTGCTGATTCTGGCCTAATCACTATTCTCATCCTTCTTGATCTGAGTGCGGCCTTTGATACTATTTGTCATACCACTCTCCTTAATAGATTATCTTTGATTGGCATTACTCACACTCCACTTGACTGGTTTAGATCTTACCTTTCAGGCCGCACTCAGTTCATACAGCTTAAAACTTTCACATCCCAACCCACCACTGTTACTTCTGGTGTGCCCCAAGACTCTGTCCTGAGGCCTCTTCTTTTTAATATTTACCTTCTTCCCCTTGGCAATATTTTTCGCAAATATAACATTAATTTTCACTGTTATGCTGATGACACCCAGCTCTACCTTGCTGGTAAATCCACCTCCTCTTTTCCACCACCCTCACTTATTGACTGCATTTCTGAAATTAAATCCTGGTTCTCTTCAAATTTTCTTAAATTAAACAGTGACAAAACTGAGGTTCTCCTCATTGGTTCAAAATCATCATTATCCAAAATCAATAATCTTTCTTTTATTATTGATAACTCTGTTGTTTCCCATCATCTCAGGTCAAGAGTCTGGGTGTCATCCTCGACAGTACTCTATCTTTCCAATGTCACATTAATAACATCACCCGGTCTGCTTACTTCTACTTACGTAATATTAATCGCATTCGTCCCTCCCTCACTCCACACACTACTGCCATTCTTGTTCATAGTCTTGTCACTTCTCGGCTGGACTACTGCAATTCACTCCTCTTTGGTCTCCCTAATAAATCTCTTCACAAGCTTCAGTTAGTCCAGAATTCTGCAGCACGTATCATCATTGGAATCCCATCTTTTCACCATATTACTCCGGTCTTGCAGCAGCTTCATTGGCTCCCGATCAAGTTCCGTATTGATTTTAAGATTCTGCTACTAACTTTTAAGGCCATCCATAACCTCGCACCTCCATATCTGTCTGACCTTCTACATGTTGCCATTCCATCCCGTAACCTTATATCCTCTTCCTCCACCCATCTGACTGTTCCTCCTGCCCGTCTAACCACCATGGGGAGCAGAGCTTTCAGCCATTCTGCTCCCAAGCACAGGAACTCATTACCTGCGGATCTCCGAAATATCAAATCATATTCATCTTTCAAATGTAAACATTTGTTTAAAATGGCTTTTTCTTCTTCCTCCTAATTATAGTGGTTTTGTTTGGTTTTAATTTTTAGATTTTCTGATGTTTTAAGTTGTTTATAATTGTGTTTTGTATTTATTTATTTATTTATTTATTGTTTGTTCGGTGTCCTTGAGTTCTCTGAAAGGCGCCTTGTATAAATAAAATGTATTATTATTATTATTATTATTATTATTATTATTATTATTATTATTAAGCTGTTCTCAGGTGACTTAGTTAAAAAAAAATGTCAAAATTCTGGTTGGTTTGATGGCTACCACAGAATGGCACTCAAATATATTATTAACACTCATGAATACACAGTATATAGCAGTAGCAGAGGATAGCACCTTCATGCTTTTATATTCATATTTAAGTATTACTTGTAACATGTGCCCAGTAAGTAACAGAAATCCATATATACCTATTTTCCTTACGCTAATCAGAAATTCTGTCATTTTCTAGGCTTGACACTGAAACCTTATTTATTTACTTCCTTTTTATACATTTCAAAAAGGCCATGAATACAGCTCATATAGTGTCTCTTATTCGCATTATTTGTTTATTGAATTAGCAGTGTACATTCTGTGATTGCAATTTATTTATTAAATAATCGTGTTTAAATGATTACATTCTAACAAATAATTTTTTAACCCACACTTATACTCAGTCACATCCACACATATATTCTAAATCCATTTTCTTCACTTCATGGTCAGAGTTTGCTGGCAACTCTCAACTTGAGGAAGAAACTATTACTGTAGGAGACACGAGTTTGTTCCAACTCACACCCATACAGTATTAACATAGAGTTGCTTATCAGCATAACAACACATCTTTGCAGTCTATGAAAGCTGTGGGAAAACGTGTGAATGTATAGCTACTGTTAATTTAATTGTTCTGTCTTACTAGGCTCCTCACTATCTAAGTCGTTTCCTGTTAACAGTGGGTTCTTATATAAAAGTTCAAAGCAAAAGTACTGTCTTCTGTGTTATCATTCCTATATCACAAGTGTGAAATTATGAATTTATTATAGTGATGATGTACAGCCAGAAATTATCTGTTATGTATTTTAGCCTTCAAGAATTTGAACAAACAACTTACTCTTTCATTTTTAACATACCGTAGGCATTTTGTATCTCATATTGTAAAACACTGCCCGTTGTTAATTAATAGCAACTGTGTTACATTATGTCATTTCAACTGAACTGCAAACTTCTTAATCATATATATGAAAAGCCTTGTATTTATATTTTAACAATAGCACATTATAATAATGTAACTGAAGTCATTTAAGGTGATGGCTTTATTTTCTTCCAACCTTTATTTTCATAGAACAAGAAATAATCGACTTCACAGTTTTTATTTAGTAATATTTCTCATGTTTCTTTTTCTCATTGTACAAGAATGTTCCATAATCCAAGGACACTTTCTCATACATTCATTAATCCTGCAGCTCTAAACTGTTTCACATGAAAACCCCAAATCAGCTGGATGTTAGTAATAGAGGATCATCCTTGAAGTTGTCATCTGTTGAGGTATTGAATTCCAGTATGTTCTCAATTATATGATCTTGAAAATTTGTGGTATGTTGCCATTTTAATCTTGCTTCCAGTAAAAAGTGAGTATCTTTATTGTAAAAAAAAATAAACATTTTAAAAAGTAGTCCAATATTGTAATATATTTTGAGACTCAAGCAGATAAAATAGTAATGATTCTTCAGCTTCTTTTAAATGGCATGGTAAATGTAAAATAATATTTAACTAACACCAAAGAATAACATAAGAACTTTTTGTCTTCTATAGGAACCCAGAATAAAGTGGCCTTGTTCACTACTGTCATATAAACATGATCACTCTATTTTCTTTTACATGTACATCCAATTTCAGTTTTAGTTGCTGGTTAACATAACACTATGAACATTGACATTTTTTTTATTCTGACCCATTTTATCTGTGACCATAACGGGACTTTGGTATTATGGTAAAACGTAAAACACTAGACAAAATAAATAATAAATGTTTATTATAGCTGTATTGATGCATTTGCAACAGATACTCCTGTAAACAAATTTTAATATACATATCTTTACACATATTGTGAGAAGTAGTGACATGGGATTTCAGTTATAAAAGCCAAACTTGTGAGATTTTAACTTCAAATCCACTTTAATTGCTAAAGCAAGTTATTTCCATTTCAAGAACCCCCTCTGAGATACTGAAAACAGTTCTGGGGTTAATGTTTATTTTATGGATCATTAATTTGTGATTATACAAAGCATATTGCTTTAAAATATCATCGGTTACAGATATTTCCGTTAATGATTAATAACTTGTTCTTATACTGCAAAGAACATCTTTCAGATAGGTATATTGACTACTGAAGAAAGAAGTTAAAAATGTACCTGCCTGACCTACAATTTTTTTTAGGCTCAAAATGCTTCTCCATAATAAATCCTGCCAATCCCCCAAAACCTTGAAAATCAAAATTGTAAGGGTGTTTGAAAAAAAACATTAAAAGCATGTTGTACTATTATATATTATTGAGCTCTTTATAGGAAGGACAGGTATGTTTGTCTGTCTGTGAGTACTTCACCCCAGATGGAGTGTGGCAAGCTGGGCGGAGCTAGTTATTTGAGTGGCAGTACTCCTAATTTTTTTTTTAAAGAAATAGAAATCTGGCAAGGAAGGAGAGAGTCCCTTTGAATCAGGAGAGTCCGAATAAGAGGCTGGAAACCTTCTTAGGAAATCAGAGGAAAGCCAAGCAAAATGACACTTTTTATTGGCTAACTAAAAAGATTTCAATATGCAAGGTTTCGAGGCAAATCAGGCCCCTTCTTCAGGCAAGATGTAATACAGAAACTGGAGTTCCCTGTGTTTATATACACAGACTAGGACAAGAAACAACATTGTTAAATCTTTAAATGAAAAATCTTAATTGTAAAAAAATAATAGATTCATTCGGGCTAAGATTAATTTAACAAGAGAGAGAAGAACAATGTATGGTCAAGATCTTTGGATAAGATAACTGTCCAACAAAGTCCTTTGAAGTTTGTGATGAGTTTTTTAAAACAATATGGGTCTGTAGACAGGTTATCTGTGTCAGTCTGAGAGATGCAAACAATCCTCATATCTGGCCATAAAACTCTTGTCTCTATTCAAGCCAATGTTGTAATGTATTAAATTTTAACATGAGTTTAACTTCCCATTCTTTTCTCTCTTGCTGTGTTTTGAAGTTGCCCATAAGCACTGTGACTTTAAAGTCCCTCTCACAGTGTCCATGGCTGTTGAAGTGGGCCGCCACAGGAACATCTGTGTTGCCATGTTTAATGTGGAACATGTGTAAATTCATTCTCTGGCAGAGCGTTTGCCCAGTTTCTCCCACATAGAGTGCAGTGTCAGGACATTTCATGCAGAGAATTAGGTAGACCACATTAGATGATCTGCAGGAAAATGATCCCTTTATGTGATGTTCTAGTTGGCAGTGTGGTATAAGTACTGTATACGGTCTGTATTGTAAATGTGGGCACACATTTTACATCTTTTCCTGCCATTTTCTGTCGGTTCATTTAGGGAGCTTCGGACAATTACAGTAGTTGCTGAAGGTTTGATGACTGTCTGTATGCCAGGAGGGGAGGTTCAGGAAATACATTTTTCAGTGTTTGGTCGTTGTTTAGCATTGGCTGAAGTTCTTTTATAATTTTTTGAAGTGTTTCAAAATGTGAGTTGTAGGTGACAACAAGAGGGATGCAGTTCTTGTTGATTCTTTTTTTGTTTGTTTTTATATTCCAGAAGGTTGTCTCTGGGTATGGCAGTAGCTCTTCTTATTTGAGTGTCTGTTGTTTTGGGGGTAAAACCTTTTCTGATAAAATCTTGTCTGAGCTCCTGCAGTTGTTGATCCCGGTCTGTTGGGTCTGAGCAAATACGATTGTACCGTATTGCTTGGCTGAAAATAATGGAGCACCTTATATGCTTGGGGTGGAAGCTATCACCTTCTTAGGTAGGTCCATCTGTCTGTTGGTCTGTGAAAAACAGAAGTTACAAGGCTGTTGTCTTTCAGTTGAACAGTGGGGTCAAAGAAGATGACTTCTGTAATTCAGCTTCAGCTTTATGTTGGGGTGGAAAGAATTATATTCATTATGAAAATGGTGGAGGTCCTTCTCACTGGCAGTCCAGATTATGAAGATGTCATCTATGTAACGGAGATACAACATTGGTTTTAAGATGCACATTGACATGAAATCTTCCTCCAATTTTGCCATAACTAGGTTTGCATAGTGAGGTGCAAACCGACAGCCCATTGCAGTCCCCATTTGGTGCAAGTAGCAATCTTGTCCAAAAGAGATTATGTGTCAGAGTGAATTTTATCATTTCTATTACTGACTTTGTGGGTAAATCATATTGTCTGAGGTACATTTCACATGCCTATATGCCATCATCATGGGGGATGTTTGTGTATAGTGCCTCAACATCCATTGTGGCAAGTAAGGTTCCCCCAGGTAAGGGGCCTAAAGCAGATAGTTTTTTTAAGAAGTCAGTGGTGTCCTGGATGTAGCTGGTTGTGTTGCAGGTGAGGGGTTTAAGGATGTGCTCCACCCAACCTGAAACCTTTTCTGTAAGGGAGCCAATTCCTGAGATGATAGGCCTTCCTGGGTTTCCTTCTTTGTGGATTTTAGGAAGCATGTAGAAGTAACCCATTTTTGGGTTCTCAGGAATTAAACTGTTTACATGATACCTGATGTCAAGAGGAAAGCTATTTACTATCTCTTTTAGTTCCTTTTTGTAGAGATCTGTTGGGTCTTCTTGCAGTTTGTAATAATGCATAGTATTGGACAATTGTCTTTGTGCGTCCTGTATATAATCTGATGTGTTCATGATGACTAAAGCACCCCCTTTGTCTGCTGGTTTGATAATGATTTCTGTATTTTCCCTTAGTGAATGTATGGCTCTCCACTCATCCCCAGTAATGTTTTCTATCCGATTTTGCTGCCTGTTTAAGATCCCTGTTTTCACTCTCTGTCAGAAGAAATCTATATTATTATCCAGGGTGGAGTTTCTGCCAGCTTCTGGTGTCCATGTGGATTTTCTGGTGGGGTTGTTGTAACTGTTTGTTGTTGGTTCCTGTGTGTTACCATTTTTGTTCTTGTGGAAAAATTCTTTTAGTCCGAGTTTTCTAAAGAATTCTGCCATATCACTTCAGAGTCTGATGTTGTCAATGGGCTTTGCAGGACAATATGAGAGTCCCTTTGTGAGTACTGAAATCTCTGCTTCATTTGGTGTGTATGAGGAGAGATTAACAGTGCAGGTCTGTTGCTGTTTGTTTTTTGCTATTAAGTGTGCAGCTTTCTCTCGTAATCTATACAGCTTTTTCTTTTGTTGACAATAAGGAGTTTCTGGAGTCTTTTGTAATAGCGATGGAGCACCTTTACCATCTTCTGCCTGTCATTTCCAAGGAGCAGGATGAGGTCTTGGATCTCTCTTTGCGTTTTCTTCTTGATGTTGTAGAAAATTTGGATTAAGCGGTTTCTTATCCTTGCAGATGTCCTAAAACAAAATTGCTCTGCAAACCGAGTATTATAAGTGTGTATGGTTGGATTCCTTATCGTGATGGCTTTCGGGATAAGATTTTTCTTTTTGCATTTCTTTAAGAAGAAGATGTCGCTGTCCATGTGTGCCAGTTTCTTCCACCGGGTCTTCAATTCCATGTAGTAGCGGAACATTTCGGTGTCTTGTATGTCTGTAGTACTAGGGTGTTGTCCCATGTTAGCCATAATGGCTAACATGGTACAACACCCTAGTACTTAGGAAACCAGTGAATTTGAAGCCAACACAAGTATTGATGCTTGCCTGTTTGAGGCACTGTGTCAGTGGTGATAAAGAGTGTAACAGTGATTGCTGATGCTCATATTAATTAGATTGGGAAATGCATAAGCTAAGTCCAGTCAGTTTTGGAGGCCTTTCCTGTGACCCATAAAAACAGAAAAGTGAAATCATCAGTCTCATTAGGCTCTTAGAGGGCAGTGGTTCTGTATATTGTTGTTCAATTAAAAAATAACCATTATTGGAATGTCCTGTGGGATTTTCTACCAAAAGGACTTCAGTTCCTAGCAGGAGTACCCCAGACCTGACAGGTGATCAACACACTTTAAGGTATTTGGTGTATACAGGGAAACAGTTGAAGAAGAGCTATTGTGGCCTTTGACAACATTTGAGCACATATACTGTATGTGACAAAAATGGACTTTTTAGTGTATTCCACTAAAAAGTGTATTTCCAGGAAGTATTCAGCAAACAAGGTTAGTGGTGAACACAGCATATTTGCAGCAAAAAAAGTTTTGACGAATTTTGCCAATCAACACTAATAACCAGATATCTGGCCAGGTGACCACAAATGAAATGTGAGTAACAGCAATGGAGGAGACCTGTGTACTGATGCTAGATTCAAGGATGGGTCACACCATTTCATCAATTCCATCCAGAAATATGTACATTCCATTATCTCAGTCTATAAAGCATTTTTTTAAATCTGTACCTGTTTACCAGCATGCATCCTGTGTCCAATTATCTATCCACTCAAACCATTCAAGCTTTATAGGATTAAATGCAGAGTACAGCTTTTAGCTGTGGATTCTTTTACAAGAGTAAAGTATAAGCTTTGCAACTTTGTCTAGATAAGTAGACCATCACACTTGCTTCAGCATGACATCAATACTTGCAATATTCTGCCCATTCTGAAAATCCCACATGATATGCCTCTAACTGAGCAAGGTAGATCAGATCCAGGAGAAGAAAATGGTGGGAATGATTGAGTCATCAGAAACTCTGTGGATTACTTCAGCAGACATAGTACAAGAGAAGAAGATGAAATACAAATTAGGCTGCTGTTTCTGTGTACATTGCCAACATCTGAGGAAAGTAACAACAAAAAGCTCATGGCCTATCCCTTATTGATGATATTTTTGGATTTGCTTATTGTATAAAATGGTTATGTTTTCTTGATCTTTAGTATAGTTCATTCCAGTGATTGTGGTTTATGACAATGTTATGCAGTCTTCATAAAGCATCTATAACTTTAAAAAAAACTACTGTTCTGTGATCAGTTGTTAGTCAAGTGAAAGATAATTGCATGAGGCAATTTCAGGAAGAGTATCCAAAACAGATGGCCGAACCTAGAATAAAGTTATTTACTGCACAGAAAAAGTGACGCCTCTTAGCACCTATGCTGAGTATGATAAAGTAGCTGCAGTGAAATAGTGGCAGGGTCACAGAACAGATGTCAAGGTCGGAGATTCCTGGGCCTTGCTTCCTAGTGCTAGTGATACGTGTTATGGCTTACCACAATCTTTTCCCTTCATTAATGTTGGTAGGAAGGAAGGAAGACCCCTTTCTTGTGGAATGAACAGCTGCAGGAAGAACAAGATACACAGCTAATGTCTCAGACCATCACATTCATAGCAAGTAACTCTGTTCTTATATACACTGCTGATCGAACCGTGGGAGATTGAAACTGTAATATTTCAGTGTCTACCGAAAGGTTTGTTAGATACAAGCTTTTAACAGGCTTAACCACAGGGATGAGTTAATTGGTGGATTGAACTACATCAGGCATTTCAATAGCAGATAGAGTACTGACAACAAAAAGAAGAAAACCCTTCAGAATTCATTGTTGCACATTTGATGATGCTGAGAGTTAGTACCGTGAATGATGAAATATTCAAGGAATACAAACAGATATTAAGAAGCCATAATGTAGTACTGACTGATGTATCTATACAGGGACACAAGCTGTGGCACCTCAGTTAGGAGGCAGTTACATCCACAACTTTGAAGGCTAAATTGTTACAGATTCAATGGAGAACTCAAGCCCTCTGTGAAAAGTGGCTTTAGCTAAAGTGACCTCAGATACCATAAGGAAAATAATGTGGGATGAAGCATTGCAAAACCACTATATTGCATCTGGTGAAACAAATGTCTGTAGATATTGTGAAAAGGATTCTAGTAAAGCTTTTATTTTTGAGAGAGGTATTGGCGTTTGATTTTTTTCATGCACAGGTTAAGTGGCTTTATGTAGTTGGCAAAGAATTAAAGATGAATAACCTCTGGACCACCTGCAAGAAACAGGAACCTAGCTCTCTGAGATCTAAGATTACCTTAATTGTTTTGTAAGGGCTAGGGCAGGAAGAATCAGCACTGCTTATTAGACCATAAGCCTGTTTTGTGACTATTACTTCAATTTTCAAGAATTATCAATGATTTTAAGTGACAATTATTGTAACAACTATGCATCAGCTCACTGTCATGTTAAAACAGTGAACAAGGAAAGCTGGTTTAGGTTAAAGTGAAGAACTAACAAAGACTGTGCTCCAAGAAAGAAAAACTCAGTTGTCCATTTTGGAATCTGAGTTTTGCAAAGCTACTCTCTAGGACTTGGTTTTTCAGTTGCAGAAATGCAAAATGAGGGGCAAAGGAAACAAGAAAGGCCCAAATTAGGTAATTTACAGAAAGAAATATCAATGTCCAGAAATTGCAGAGTGAAGAGAGACAATATCATTTGAACTTTCAGATTAAAGGCTGCTCATTAGGATATTTTTGAGGGCATTAGTTCATGTAAAAGTATCAATGGGGACTTGAAGGAAGCTAATATAATCCCTCGCTGGCCAACAGAAAATGTAAGGATAAGCGATATTTAGGGAAGAGTGAGCATCTCAGAAACATGTCTGTGTACCTAACAATTCAAGGACAACAACGTTGATTGCTATAGCAGAAAAATTTTAATTTGAAGAGATCCTAATAGAATTAAGTTTAAATTAAATTGCTATTGGCCATTTTAGAGGGAATATTATTGTAGCGACCCGGCAGTCAGCGCTGCCGGAGTGATGCATTGTGGGAAGGGTGTACGTTCACTGATTGTTTTAATGTTTTTCCTGTTGTATTTATTAATTTATTAACTTGTAAATAATTGTTGTGTTTGTGTTCAATTAGTTGGGTGGGTCTGGGTTCAGAGATCGGCTTCAAAAACTTCAAGACTCGACCCCAGGTCGCTACATTATCAAATGAACATACTGTTACTGGGCTGGACTCTTGACTAATGAACAAGGTGGGGAGCCGAGTCTTCGGTTTAAATGCTTGGGTGCCTCTGTTTTTGTTTACAAGTGTTTTCAAGAAGTGATTTATTTAAAAAATTTTTTTATAAAAATGCATATGTTTGGGACATTGTGAGCATATGACTGGATGACTTGGCTTATGGAGTATGCAACATGAGTAAAGTGGGTTTTTATGGACTTTTTGATATTATTTACTATTGTCTAGTTGATGCCAATTATATCAAAAACTTTGTTTCATGTTCATGTGAATGGCTGAAGTGAAGAGTCCAGATTTGAAAGCATATGGTGTGGTCAGATGACCAGAGAGGGGAGAAAAGCAAAACCTGCAGGCGACATGATGCTGAAGATGAAATGAATATGCATCAGCTGGTGTGAAGGACTCCCGCTGCTTATGTTGAAAAGCAGAAATCCAGAAGCTCTCATAGATATCTTTGCTTTTTACTGGGCAAGAATCAAGAGTATACAGTGAAATTAAGAGCATGCAGGAGCCTACAGGACTTTATAGAGTTTCTCATGATGTGAATTGGGTATAGATAGGAACTGCATATATTTCTATTCAGTAGTGAGCTATGGTAGAGGTTTCTTGATAGGGCTGCAGAATGTCCACTTGTATTCAAAAGTACACAAGGGGGCAAAGTAAATAGAGGGCTGTGTGTTTTTTGCTCTGAGATACATTAGAAGTTACCCTTTATATTCAGAATTCTTGTTTTTCCATGAGTTTGAATTGAAGCTGATGATTTTAAAAAGTAAATATTTACTATATTTATTTGTTCCAAATGGTGTTAGCTTTCTTAATTATGTTTATTAGAATAGACAATGTTAGGCTTAACTTATGGTTCATTTAGTTTATCATTAGTGATGAGCAGGATAGTGATGTATCATTTCACATACAATTTTTATGTAATTTCACAATTGCCAAAAGTGAATTTTACTAAAATTAGTTTTATTTTTGGGATTGAGAAGTTGTTTGGGATAGAAAGGAAGAAATATTTGTCCCTAATTATTATTGCTGAAGCTGCCATTTTTTTCCTCCACCACCACACTGTCTTCCTTCACGCCGCTCCACACTCTCTTGTCTGTTATGCACATCCTGTCTTCTACTCTATATTGCTACTTTCCCAAACTCTGTAAGATGATCTAGACCAGTATCACACCCAGGCCAATAGATTTATGCAGTGGAGAAGTATTTGCAGGCAAGTGTTCTCCATCTACTTCCTCCTTTCTACACTCTGCACCAAAATTAATTTCTTTAGGTTTTTGTACATGGAAGGAAAAGGTAGAAGATGAAAAATATATGTGTTAACAGTGCAAATTTCAATGTGTGCAAAGCAAAATTTGTTTTGTGAATGGTGCAAATTCTATTTTATGCGAACTGTTTTCCTCATCACTCAGAGTCACTGTTGGTAAGAATGTGCTTAGTGTTTCTAACTTAATGAAAACCTTGCCATATGCACTTGATCTGGGTTGTGAGGTCTGTTGCCTATCCCACTGCATCAGGTGCAAGGGGAGACAGTAACAATGCAGGCTAAAGGGCCCACATAAAATGAGATAATTTTAGAATCATCAGTTGATATAACATGCTTGACTTTAGGATGCAGGAAAAAAAAGCTATTGTACACAGAAAAACACACAAAGACAGAGGGAAAATATACTACCTTACCAGAGAAAACAGCCAGGACGATGATGCAAGCCCATACCACAGGATTCATAAGGCAGTATGTACTAATCATGAATGGATTTCATTTAATGATCCACTACACACTTTGATATTCTATCATATGCATCTATCTTTATATATTACTTAATTATGTTCTTAGTCTGTCTACTCTATTTAAGTGATTGTTCTGATTTGTCAGTTAAACTTAAACGTAAAATTTGAATTAAACTAAAATATTCTTCTAGTTACTGTAATTTAATATTTAGCTAGGTCTCATGCAGACATCCATTACTTTTGTATTTTTTCTGTTTTTATTTCTACATTGTGTGATAATAAAAGCAGTATTTTTTTTTGGGTGGGCTTACTTGCACACTGTTTTTCTGGGTTCCTTTGTGGTAGCAACCTCAAGGAGGTGCCCTGTCACAACACACTGTATATGCAAAATAGATTTAAATTTGTGTTTTCTCCATAATTATAATAAACACATAAAGTGAAATGTAATATGGTTCTATTTTCATTCAAGGGTGACATTGGATTTAATTAAAGTTTATCCTGGTAACATCCTTGATCTAATCTTAGTAGTACTGCTGATATTATTCTCCAAACAAATTCTCCAGATGTGCTACAGAAATGGCTTATACTGTTGAATTCATATATATGTGACCTTGGCATGTCAGGATTATGATATAAAAAGAGACTTTGTACTGCAGCATATTCTGCAGGAGGCTGCAGAAAATACGAGGAGACAATTCCTTATTTAAACCCAGACTTTTAGCCTTTATTTAACTGACAGTTGCACTGTATTTAGGATGTTACTCACTCCTCCTCCTTGTGAGACATTTTATACTCCTTTGATCCTAAACACCATTGTTTAACTCTACTCTTTATCGCTCACTGTAAGAAGTTCTTTCTTTTTGCTAAATATTAAAACTCCAGTATAGTTGGTAGAGGAATATTTATTTGGAATTACAACTTTTAGGTAAATCCTCATTTTTATGTATACTTAATTGAAAGCAAATTAGAAATGTTAAGAGCAGTAAGAAACTATTACAATAAATTTTACAGATAATAGCAATGTTTATAATATAAGCTACATGTGTATTGATCATCAAAAGCATTAAATTACAGGATATTTCAAAATGAAAAACACACCAAACAGTATAGTAAAAAATCTTTTTATAATAGATTTAAAAAGGCATGTTAAAATTAACTAACAGCTATCAAAGTCAGTAATGAAATAGAGGCCTAGTACTTAAGGTATTGGATTTTGAACTTCAGGATTGCCACTTAAAGAATTGTCTTTATCCATGTGAAATCAAGTAAGTCAGTGAGCAGAAATCTGTGAGACATTTACAAGCCCAGAATTAATCTAAGAAGCACTGGCAAAATAAAAATAAATAAATAATAACATGTTTTATTAACCAAAACTAAACATACAAGAATAGATAATAGAGCGGGATTAGTAACAACAAAACAATACAACAAAATGATAAAGGCTAGTGCCTCTCTGGGGTTACATAAACATGCATAGGACCCCTACAGGGGAGATGCTGCTCTACCCACCACTATAAATTACATTATATCCTAATTGCTCCTTTTTACCTTAACTACCTTTTAACCTTCTACTACACTTGCCACTCTTCCTCCTTACAGGTGAGCTCTTTCTAGCTACTCCACTTTGAACTCAAAGCTCAGATCTCCAATGCCTGGATAGGGTTTTGATCCCTGTCAAGATACTTCTTTGATGGCAGGTTCATAAATGGCTTCTGGCATCAGGAATGGCACTGGGAACTCCAGGGGCCATCTTTCTAGAACTCCTCCTATCAGCCCTAGGTGTCCCACAGTCCTGAACGCCCTGATCTCCCTTAGAGAGCCAGATAAATGCCAAGAAAGTTGAAAATTACAATAGTTAGAGGATGCCACTCATCAAGTGTCCTTATATTAATTGGATGGGTATGAATGAATAGGGGCATACATCTCAGTGTACATGCCCGTGTGTGACTATATTAAGCAACTGACTAGAGAACTATCCAGATTTAATTCTTGCCCTGCTCCCCAGATATTCTTCATTTCCTTGTTCTTCCTAAAGATATTTAGGTTAGGTTATTGGCAATATAGGTGTGTAGGTGTGTATGCAACTAGGATGTGCACACCTTGTTTTGGGCTGCTTTCCGTCTTTCACGTGATGCCACATTGATAAGTTCTGTTCCTCCTAACCTTGACTTAGATTAATCAATTTCAAAATGTGTGGATGAATGGGCTTAATAAATTGATAAATAGATGTTTCTAATTGACCACACTAACAAACCTGAAAGCTTTATTATAACAAAGTATTTTTAAAAGGTGTAAAATGATTTGACAATAAAGGTTATATATTTGTGTCTGTTTTCTTGTTTGTGTTTTTCTTTATGTAAAACATATGGACATATGCCACTTTGAATGATGTTTATTCCATCCACTCTACATTACAACCATTAATAATGATTACCATATGTTAAATGACCACATACTGAAGTAAATAAAATGTTTATGTTTGACATTTAAAATGGTTTGTGTCTTCCATTGCCATTAGGATAGGAAGCAATGACAAATGGCCTGGATAAAGCTAAATGGATTGAGGATATTTTGATGAAATATTCATATACGTCAACATTAATTAACATAGAATAAGTAAGGTCCGATGGCCAGGGTGGACAGAAAAAACAAAAAAAAAAATTCCAGAGGCTCGAGAAAAAAAATAAAATCTGTAGGGATTCCCGACCAAGAGACCGCCCAGTCCCCTCTGTTGTTGTTGAAATATTCATATATATATATATATATATATATATATATATATATATATATATATATATATATATATATATATATATATATATATATATATATATATCATATTGTGGAGGACTGCCGGCTTCGTGCTAGGGCCCTCATCCCCAGGCCGCCAGGAGGAGCTCTCCCGACAGCAGGATCATGCCCCAAGTTCCAGCAGGGCCTTATGGACTATGTAATGTTTTTACACAGCCCTGCTGGATACCTTGGGGGCCACCAGGAGTCGCTGTGGGAGGGCTTATGGGCTCTTTTGTAGCCCGGGAGTACGTCACGGTCATGTGACGGGAAGGAACAACGTGCTTCCGGGTTGAAGTAAAGACCTGACCCGGAAGGAATAAGGAACTGTAGACTGTTGGGACAGAAACACCTCCGGGTCAGGGGCTATAAAAGGACGGTGCCTCACTCCAGACAACGAGCTGTGCTTGGAGGGAGAGGAGCAAAGTGTCTGGGAGTGGAGAAGGAGAGAGTTTATTGTGTTTATTATAGTTAGTAGTGTTTTGTATGAGTAGTGTGGAAGGTGCTTGGTGCACTGTGGAAAAAAATAAAAAGTCTTGGACTTTTACCTGGTGTCTGGAGTTGTACCTGAGGGTTCAAGGGAGCACTAGCGCCCCCTACTGCCACAATATATATATATATATATATATATATATATATATATATATATATATATATATATATATATATATATATATATATTCATATTGTTACTGTTAAATTCTGCTCCGTACTTGTAAATTTTTTATTTTTATACTGTATTGAGGATTTGTTCTGTTCTGTGTATTGTACTGTATTGTATTGCCCCCCTTCTTTTTGGCACCCACTGCATGCCCAGCCTACCTGGAAAGGGGTCTCTCTTTGAACTGCCTTTCCCAAGGTTTCTTCTATTTTTTCCCTACAAGGGTTTTTTTGGGAGTTTTTCTTTGTCTTCATAGAGAGTCAAGGTTGGGGGGCTGTCAAGAGGCAGGGCCTGTTAAAGCCCATTGTGGCACTTCTTGTGTGATTTTGGGCTATACAAAAATAAATTGTATTGTATTTTATATTTCTAATAGTGATTATGTGATACACCTTCTTAAAGTTTTACAACTACATATAACAAATTTAGTCTATCACTGTATTTTAACACTGGCATATCATCTTTCAGTGATGAAGATATAAATAGTTATTTGGGAGAGCAAATTATTGACATAGAGTGGGTGTGCTCACTCCCTAGAAATTATTGGTAGTGGGTTGCTAGGATGGCTCCATGATGGAACTGTAGTTCCTTGAATTCAGTTTTCTGCAGTAAACCTCTTTTGTGTTTTGTTACTTCTCTTAATCTTTGTAGTATTGATTTAAGCAAGAAACCCACATTAGGAGAATATATTAAAAGGTTTATAGCCTATAATTTAAACTTAGTACCTACCATAATACACTGACTAGCCATTTTTTTTTTATAAAATATACCTGCAACTGTGCAGCAAATGTAATCAATAATTAATTTTTCACTGCAAGTTATGATTTAAAGGAATAGGCAGACATAATGTACACGTGACGTTTTTGTTGTATTTATGTATGTTACACCTAAACTTCACTTGCATTCATCTAAATGCAAAAAATTATTTTAGCTTTTACTAGGAACATTAGATATTATGTGAGGTGTAAATCAAGCAGGGGTGGACTTAGGAAGAAGGAGGCCAGTAGTCTTGAATTATTTGTCAGGCCCTGCCTAGGAGTTCTAATGAAACCACCAAAAACCTATCAAAGCTTAGGAGTTGCCTAAACTTAAATAGGTGCTATACAACAACAGCATGTAGTGTAAAAGTATGAAAGAAGTGTATGGATAGCAGCAAAAACTACAGAAACAGCATTTGAGATTATGAGTGATAGAGAACAATGGACAGAACATGCAATGCCAAAGCTTAGAATTATACTTGGTAGCCACCAGCAAACATTGTGCCATGTTAAAAATTAAAAACAGACAGAGTTTGATTGTTCAACTATCAATATCTATTTTCAGAGAAAGAGATTGAGAGAGAAGAGAGGTAGGAGAAAATATTTAAAACATTATTCTGGCACCAATTATTTTCACACTACCAGTTATTTTAAGTTGTTAGTAAAACCAATAACAATTACAGCAAAAATAAGGAAAAATGATTTAAAAATAAAATAACACATTAACAAGTTTAATTTGTCACCAGTTTGCTGAGTTTTTGGCACTTCTTTCAAACTATCAATACAGATTACCTGTTGTTCGATAGAGCTACAGCCAGCTCAGTAATTGTGTGAGGTACTGTTTGTACTGCTGCATTGCAAAAAAACCTTCTAAAATATGCGATTTGCCAACAACATCATTTTGCTCATTACCTTTGTATGCTTCACTATCCCCAGAACTACAATCCATAATGTCGTTATTGGCTATTGCTGAAGAACTGTTACTATTACGACACGACATATTGCTTCCTTCTGCATGAACTTTCCATTCCAACAGCCTCTATTTAGCTCTCCTGCTGCCACAAATTCCATCCAAGTGCTGCCCTCCATCATTATCTGTATTTAACTGAAGATGGTTAAACGTGGAGTTACTGGCTTATGCAACTAGCAGTTTATAAGTGATTTTAGGAATAATAGTAGATAGACAGAATTTTTTTTGACCTCAGTGGAAAATTTTGCTTTTGACAGAAGTTCATTAAATGAATACATATACAGTATACACACACACTCACATTATGTTTTGAGCACACACCAGAAGAAAGAGAAACTAAAATGAAAGAAAAATGTCTGACTTGGCAGTCACAGTCACAGTGAGGCATTATGCAAGAGTATTGCGGTTGGTATAAAGTAGCCCCAGCAGAGTTCCTTGGCACATTTCTGCTGAATAATTCATTAGCTGAAAGGTATTAAAGTAGACTTGATTGGCCAGTTTACTGAAAACCAAAGAACAAATATTTTTTTTCATACATATTTATTAAAAACAGGGCCTCTGTAGTCTACTGCTAAAGCCCAGTTTACCCATACAGAAACTGAGTAGTGGAGTCAAGAACCCTTTCAAATACAAAAATTCAGAGACAACTTCAAAGCAAGATACAGCTTTAGATCAAGCCCAACATCTTTTGTTTAACCAAAAACTTGCCAGGATATTCTGGTTACCAAAAGACACAGAGGGAAGACAGAGCATATATAGAATTATGTTGTTAATTTGGCTGTTTTTTTCTAAATAATATTTTAATACGTTTAAAAAATGTCAGAAATCAATCTTTTCTCCTCACTTCCTTGTCTGCAATTTAACATCTGATTATTGTCTTTGATTCAAGATTCAAGAGTATTTATTATCATTTCATCCATATACAGTAGTACAGCATACAGTGAAACAAAACAATGTTCCTCCAGGACCATGGTGCTACATAGAACACAGGACAACAAAGAATCCATGACATGTGCATCATTGCAGAGCAGAACACATATATCAGATATCAGACCGGTCCATGAGTGTTCAGGAATCTGACTGTGGGAAAAACTGTTACACATTCTGGTGGTAAGGGCCCGAATGCTTTGGTACCTTTTTCCCAATGGTAGGAGTGTAAACAGTGAGTGTGAAGGGTGTGTTGGGTCATTCACAATGCTGGTGGCTTTGCGGATGCAGCGTATGGTGTAAATGTCCCTGATGGAAGGAAGAGAGACACCAATGACCTTCTCAACTGTCTTCAATATCTGTTGTAGGTCTTTACAATCCCTGACCGTGCAATTTCCAAACCAGACAGTGATGCAGTTGCTCAGGATGCTCTCTATGGTTCCTCTGTAGATTGTTGTTGGAGTAGCTGGTGGAAGATGGGCTTTTCTCAGCATATGCAGGAAGTAGAGCCACTGCTGGGCTTTCTTGGCTAAAGAGCTGGTATTGCAGGACCAGGTCAGGTTCTCTGCCAGGTGGACACCCAGATGCTTTTGACGACCTCCACAGTTGAGCTGTCAGTGTTCAGTGGCAGATGGTCACTCTTAGTCTTCCTAAAGTCAACAATCATCTCCTTTGCTTTGACTACACTTCAGAGACAGGTTATTGGCTTTACACCAGTCCGTTAACCGTTGCACCTCCCCTCTGTGTGCTGACTTATTGTTGTTGCTGATAAGACCCACCACAGTCGTGTCATCGGCAAATTTTATAATGTGATTAGAGCTGTGCTTTGCTGCACAGTCATGAGTCAGCAGTGTGATCAATAATGGACTGAGCACACAGCCTTAAGGGACTCCCGTGCTCAGTGTGGTGGTTCTGGAGATGTTGGTTACAATCCTGACTGACTGAGGTCTCTCAGTCAGGAAGTCCAGAATCCAGTTACAGAGCGAGGTGTTCAGTCCCAGCAGGCTTAGCTTTTCTGTCAGCTGCTAGGGAATAATCGTGTTAAATGCTGAGCTGAAGTCGATAAACAGCATTCGAACATATGTCTACTTATTGTCCAGATGAGCAAGAGCCAGATGGAGAGTGGTGGCTATTGCATCATCTGTTGAATGGTTCCGGCAATAAGAAAACTGCAGGGGTTCCAGTGAGGGGGCAGTAGCGTTTTGACGTGCCTCATGACAAGCTTCTCGAAGCAATTCATGATAATGAAAGTGAGTGCAATGGGACGGTAGTCATTGAGGTTGGACACTTGTGACTTTTTTGGCACAGAAACTATAGTGGTGGTTTAGAAGCAGGTTGGGACAATGACGGTGCTCAGGGAGATGTTGAAGATGTCAGTAAAAACGTCTGCACATTCCCTTGGTACTCTGCCAGGAATATTGTCTGGTCTTGCAGCCTTCCGTGGGTTGACTCTTCTCACATCGGCTAGTCTGGTTTAATGCTAGGTTGCTGAGAGGAGAGCTGGTCTTCCTCATCACCACATTGTTCTGTGCTTCAAACCATGCATATAATTTATTCAGCACATCTGGAAGGGAGGCGTCACTGTCACAGGTGGGTGGTGTTGTTCTGTAATTAATGACAGCCTGGATGCCTTTCCACATGCTCTGTGCGTCTTTGTCATATAAAAAAAGTCCCTGAATTTTCTGGGCGAGTGCGAGTTTTGCCACTCTGATGGTGTGGGATAGTTTTGCCCTCGCAGTTCTCAGGTTGATTTTGTCACCTTCCTTGAAGGTAGAGTCCTGGATCCTCAGTAGCACACGCTCTTCCTCTGTAATCCACGGTTTCTGGTTGGGGCGTGCAGTGATGTACTTGGAGACAGTAACGTCATTAATGTACTTATAGATGTAGCTGGACACTGATGACGTGTATTCCTCAAAGTTGATACAGTCGCTGTTGGTTACAACCTCTCTAAACATGTCCCAGTCAGTGCACTCAAAACAGACCTGAAGAGCAGAGATGGCTTCTGCTGGCCAGGTTCTCACCTGCTTCAGAACCAGTTTGGTGCATTTGAAGAGCGGTCTGTATGTTGGAATTAACACGACAGAGATATGATCTGAGTGATGGAGAAGGTCACTGATGTAGTGTGGATTGAGGTTATTTAAGGCTTTGTAGGTTATTAGTAGGATTTTATATTCGATTCTGTAAGACGCAGAGAGACAGTGAAGACGGAGCAGGATGGGTGTGATGTGCTTGTTGCTGCTGGTTCGAGTAAGGACTCTTGCAGCTGAGTTTTGAATAAGCTGGAGCTGTGATATAAGACTAGAAGGGGTATCTGCCAGCAGCGAGTTACAATAATCGATGCAGGATGTGATAAAAGCATGGACAAGTTTCTCAGCATTAGAAAAGGAGAGGAAGGAGCGAACACGAGATATGTTACGGAGGTGAAAGTAAGAAAGTTTCTTAATGTGATTTATGTGGGCGGAATAAGAGAGGGAGGAATCAAAAATGACACCAAGATTCTTTGCAGTAGAGGCCAGTCTGATGAGATCACCTCCAAGATGGAGTGGGAAGGAGCTCATTTTATTAAGTTGCATCTTAGTCCCTATTTGCAGGAGTTCAGTTTTGTTGCAATTTATATTTAAAGAGTTCTGCTCCCTCCAGGTTTTAATTTCACTAAGGCATGTTGTGAGCTGAGAAAGCTCTGATGAAGTTCCACTTTTAACATTGAAGTAGAGTTCAATGCATTTGCATAAAAATGATAGCCCAGTCCATAGCCACGAATAATATGGCCAAGGGGAAGCATATAAATACAGAAGAGAAGAGGGCTGAGGACAGAGCCCTGAGGAACTCCTTGTATGACTGGCGCCGAGCTGGATCTGCTGTTGTCAAGACTAACAAACTCTTGCCTATCAGTCAGATAGGACTTGAACCACTGGAGGGCAGTGCAAGAGATACCAAGAATGTTCTCCATTCTGGACAGTAGAGTGTCATGTCTGACAGTGTCAAATGCTGCACTGAGGTCTAATAGAATTAATATGCTGGTTTGTCCAGAGTCTGCTGACATAAGCAAATCATTGGTTACCCGTAAGTAGAGCAGTT
Source organism: Polypterus senegalus (assembly GCF_016835505.1). Classification (NCBI taxonomy): domain Eukaryota; kingdom Metazoa; phylum Chordata; class Cladistia; order Polypteriformes; family Polypteridae; genus Polypterus; species Polypterus senegalus. Next base: position 53,912,304 of record NC_053158.1, read on the forward strand.
TCACAGCTGTGCCGTGCCCTGAAACCAGATTGAAAGGGTTCCATCAAGTTATTAGTGGTTAAGTAATTAATAAGTGGAGCTGGGAGGCTACAACACGCTCAAGAGCTTTTGACAGGAAAGGTAAGTGGGAAATAGGCTGAAAATTGTTAAGATTGTCAGCATCAAGACCAGACTTTTTTAACATTGGGGTTACAGAAGCGATTTAAAAAGTGAGCGGCAGAGAGCCAATGCCAAGGGATGAGTTTATTATTGTTGTAACAGTGGGGATTATGGTGTGAAGGCAGGGTTTAAGTAGTGTGGTGAGGATGGGGTCCAGTACACAAGTAGTCGGCCTCATCTTACAAAGCAGGTTATTAACAAACGCAAATGTGACTGGTGAGAACTTAGAGAAGGAGCTGGATGGAGTGGGAAAACAGGGAGAGATATAAACAGATGATGTATTTATGTTAGTTGAATTATTTAGATCTTTATTTTTGTTACAGAAAATGTATGCGGCAGGAATGTTTGTATAAATAAGATCCACCGTGTTAGTCCCTCTTGTTGCAAAGTCCACAAACTGATTGAATTTAGGGAGCACTGACTTGAGATTTGCATCAATTGCATGATTGAAATCTCCAGCGACAATAACCAGTCCATCCGGGTGAGTGTTCTGTATGTCTATGATGACACTGTTCCCACAGCGCTTCCTTAGCATTACCACAGGTAGGTATGTAAACTCTGATTATGTGGATAGTGGTAGTGAATTCCTGAGGCAAATAAAAAGGTCTACATTTAACAATCACAAACTCCACTAACATTATCTTTAAACAAGCACAGAGTTACTGCACCATTCCGTGTTGATATAAACACATATTCCACCACCGCGAGTCTTACCGCACAGAGTAGCATTTCTGTTGGCTTGAAATGCGGCTAGCCCATCAAGCTGAATGGTGGCATACGGAAATCTCCAGACTCTCCAGAGCCATGTCTCCGTGAAAACAAAGACACAACAGTCTCTAAACTCATGCTGGGTAGTTTAGTGGAGTCGAAATGCAGTCCAATTTATTGTCCAGGGAACAGACATTAGAAAGTAATATGGACGGGAGCGCTCCCCATGGGCTCACCACCTATGGGAGGGGCCAAGGAGGTTGGGTGCAGTGTGAGTTGGGTGGTGGCCGAAGGCGGGGACCTTGGCGGTCTGATCCTCGGCTACAGAAACTGGCTCTTGGGACGTGGAATGTCACCTCTCTGAAGGGGAAGGAGCCTGAGCTAGTGCGCGAGGTCGAGAGGCTCTGGCTAGATATAGTCGGACTCACCTCGACGCACAGCTTGGACTCTGGAACCAATCTCCTTGAGAGGGGCTGGACTCTCTACCACTCTGGAGTTGCCCCCGGTGAGAGGCCGAGCAGGTGTGGGCATACTTATTGCCCCCCGACTCGGAGCCTGTGCATTGGGGTTTACCCCGGTGGACGAGAGGGTGGCCTCCCTCCGCCTTCGGGTGGGGAAGGGTCCTGACTGTTGTTTGTGCGTATCGCCAACAGCAGTTTGGAGTATCCACCCTTTATGGAGTCTCTGGAGGGGTTGCTAGAGGGCATACCTTCTGGGATTCCCTCGTTTTGCTGGGAGACTTCAATGCTCACGTGGGCAATGACAGTGAGACCTGGAAGGGCGTGATTGGGAGGAATGGCCCTCCCGATCTGAACCCGAGCGGTGTTTTGTTATTGGACTTCTGTGCTCGTCACGGATTGTCCATAACGAACACCATGTTCAAGCATAAGGGTGTTCATATGTGCACTTGGCACCAGGACACCCTAGGCCTCAGGTCGATGATCGACTTTGTGGTCGTGTCCGGACTTGCGCCATATGTCTTGGACACTCGGGTGAAGAGAGGGGCGGAGCTGTCAACTGATCACCACCTGGTGGTGAGTTGGCTTCGATGGTGGGGGAAGATGCCGGTCAGACCTGGTAGGCCCAAACGTGTTGTGAGGGTCTGCTGGGAACGGCTGGCAGAGTCCCCTGTCAGAAGTAGCTTCAACTCCCACCTCCGGCAGAACTTCAACCACGTCCCGAGGGAGGTGGGGACATTGAGTCCGAATGGGCCATGTTCCGTGCCTCTATTGTTGAGGGGCTGACCGGAGCTGTGGCCGCAAGGTGGTGGTGCCTGTCGTGGCGGCAATCCCGAACCCGTTGGTGGACACCGCGGTGAGGGATGCCGTCAAGCTGAAGAAGGAGTCCTATAGGACTTTTTTGTCCTGTGGGTCTCTGGAGGCAGCTGATAGGTACCGGCAGGCCAAGCGAACGCGGCTTCGGTTGTTGCTGAGGCAAAACTCGGGCATGGGAGGGGTTTGGAGAGGCCATGGAGAGCGACTTTGGACGGCTTCGAGGAGATTCTGGTCCACCGTCCGGCGTCTCAGGAGGGGTAAGCAGTGCAGTGTCAACACCGTATATGGTGGGGATGGTGCGCTGCTGACCTCGACTTCGACGTTAGGGTCGGTGGGAGGAGTACTTCGAAGACCTCCTCAATCCCACTAACATGCCTTCCAATGAGGAAGCAGAGCCTGGGGACTCTGAGGTGGGCTCTCCCATCTCTGGGACTGAAGTCACCGAGGTGGTCAAAAACTCCTTGGTGGCAGGGCCCGGGGTGGATGAGATACGCCGAGTTCCTTAAGGCTCTGGATGTTGTAGGACTGTCTTGGTTGACACGCCTCTGCAACATCGCATGGACATCGGGACAGTGCCTCTGGATTGGCAGACGGGGTGGTGGTCCCCTCTTTAAAAGGGGACCGGAGGGTGTGTTCCAACTATAGAGGGATCACACTCCTCAGCCTCCCTGGAAAAGTCTATTCGGGGTTCTGGAGAGGAGGGTCCGTGGATAGTCAACCTCGGATTCAGGAGGAACAGTGTGGTTTTCGTCCTGGTCGCGGAACAGTGGACCAGCTCTTCACCCTTAGCAGAGTCCTGGAGGGTGCATGGGAGTTTGCCCGACCGGTCTACATGTGTTTTGTGGACTTGGAAAAGGCATTCACCGTGTCCCTCGGGAATCCTGTGGGGTGCTCGGGAGTATGGGGTACGGACCCCTGATAAGAGCTGTTGGTCTCTGTACAACCGTGTCAGAGCTTGGTCCGCATTGCCGCAGTAAGTCGAGCCCGTTTCCAGTGAGAGTTGGACTCCGCCAGGGCTGCCCTTTGTCACCGATTCTGTTCATAACTTTTATGGACAGAATTTCTAGGCGCAGCCAGGGTGTTGAAGGGGTCCGTTTTGTGGACTCAGGATTTGGTCACTGCTTTTTGCAGATGATGTTGTCCTGTTTGCTTCATCAGGCCGTGATCTTCAGCTCTCTCTGGATCGGTTCGCAGCTGAGTGTGAAGCGGCTGGGATGAGAATCAGCACCTCCAAATCCGAGAGCATGGTCCTCAGCCGAAAAGGGTGGAGTGCCCTCTCAGGGTTGGGGAGAGATCCTGCCCCAAGTGGAGGAGTTCAAGTATCTCGGGGTCTTGTTCACGAGTGAGGGAAGAATGGAGCGTGAGATCGACAGGCGGATTGGTGCGGCATCCGCAGTGATGCGGCTCTGCATCGGTCTGTCGTGGTGAAAAAGGAGCTGAGCTGTAAGGCAAAGCTCTCAATTTACCAGTCGATCTACGCTCCTACCCTCACCTATGGTCATGAGCTATGGGTAGTGACCAAAGAACGAGATCGCTAATACAAGCGGCTGAAATGAGTTTCCTCCGCAGGGTGTCTGGGCTTTCCCTTAAAGATAGGGTGAGAAGCTCAGTCATCCGGGAGGGGCTCAGAGTAGAGCCGCTGCTCCTCCGCATCGAGAGGAGTCAGATGAGGTGGCTCGGGCATCTGATCAGGATGCCTCCTGGACGCCTCCCTGGTGAGGTGTTCCGGGCACGTCCAACCGGGAGGAGGCCCCGGGGAAGACCCAGGACACGCTGGAGGGACTATGTCTCCCGGCTGGCCTGGGGACGCCTTTGGGATTCTCCCGGGAGAGCTGGGAGAAGTGGCGGGAGAGGGAAGTCTGGGCCTCTCTGCTTGCTGCTGCCCCGCGACCCGACCTCGGATAAGCGGAAGAGGATGGATGGATGGATGGATGGATGGATGGATGGATGGATGGATATGGACGGGAGCGGCAGCCTGGGGTTAGCTTTAAGCCTAGCACAGACTCCCGCTCACTTCTCGCGTTTCCGCTTCCTCGTGTACCGCTTCCGTGTGCCTCTCCCTCGGCCATTGCATCAGACGACCCCTGGGGCTGAAGGTGCAGTTCTTGGAGCAGACCGAGGTTGCACAGTTTATCCCACAGATCATTCTTTATGTTTTTATATGAATTTTGGTAGAAGAGAAGCATCTCATATTGATATACATGGACACTAGTTGTTCTGATGTCCATGTACTACTGAAAAGCAGGGGGGCTGGGGAGACAAATACTACATAAAAACACTATTTTGGTCCAGAGAGGGACTTTGCACCTTTTATTAATAGTAATTTCTTTGAAGGAGCTGCGTCAACATTAAAATTTACACCAACTGCTATGTCTACTTTAAGGGTATACGTGAATTTTGAGCCAGCAATAGGCTACATGATAAAAGAACCTACTTTGCCCAATTTACTTTTGTCACCTGCAAAATTCAACACCTTGTTAATGCAGCTTTAGTCCCCTCTCATCCTAAGAACTTACTGAAATCAGTAGAACATGTATTCAATAAAATGGTGAAAAACAAGCAAGGGATTCTGGACCATGCTTCCTGGAATTGTTATAAATTAAATAATTATTCTGAACAGTTTATTCCATCTCAACCCACACATATTTAGCTGGATTGAGATCTGGTTACCAGGGAATCTGGTAAAAGTAAAATTAATTCATCATCTATGCTTTGATGATATCAGGGAACAAAGGCAAGGGAATTATTCAAGTAAAATTTCAGAAAATACATGAAATTAAGATATTCCTAAAATACATTCTAGTTTAATATGTATCATGCATGCTATAATTCAACTAAACATTGTTCATCATTCAAATAAATTGTTTCTAAAAATATCTACAATGTACCTCCAGGGTGAAGATCCCATCTCTGATTGATGTCACGAAATACCCACATCATTAGATTACATGTTTTGAGGATGTTCTACGCTTAACTATTTTACACAAAAATCAGTTTACAGTATATCTCTCAGATGGCCTTGAATCTGAAAATCACTTCTAATACTTAAACATCAGTATTTACAGTAATACCAGAAGGGATAACATTGTGTTATGATGTTTGTGATCAGTGTAAGGACTGATTCTGCTCACCTAGAATAATTATAATATCCCTTCTATAACTCAGTGGGAAAGGGATGCTATACTGTTTCAAATTAGAAAAAATCAATGTATTCCTACCATCATGGACAGGCTGTTATCTTTGATTTATTTTTGTAAATTCTCCTTAACCTCTAAAAATGATTTAAACCTTATTTTAGTAAGTCTAGAAGTCAAGTAATCTCATAGTCACATCTATTTTGGTGCTTGATAGGGTTTTTATTGATGCTGTAAATACACAGCTTTCTCTGGTAGCGCCATGTTGGTTTCCTTATGGGTGCTGTCATTTTTAAGAGAATTTGTGAATGGTTGCTATGCTGTTGCTAGGCAAGGTCAATTGGAAGCATGTGGTACGTAACCTATTTAGATCAAGAGTATAAAAGTTGTGTGGGTGTCATCGATTAAAACATGAATTCCTTTGTTGTCTTCAAACGTTTGTGTTTTCTAACTATGATTTAGTATCAACATTTTGGCTTTGGTTACGTGCATGTTTATTGATTTTCAATTTCTCTATTTGACCACAACTATTGTCACATAAATTGAGCTTTGGTTATTTGTTTTTTTGACTTTCTGGTGTCACACACATGCACATGGGAGACAGCTAAAAGGCTCGAATGAAGGTAATTCCCTCCCAGACCAGGGGGTGGCGGAGTGTGCTAATCCTTTCTTTTTTCCACTGTAGACCAGTTACGGAAAATTCTGTCTGGGCCTGATAACATTACTTCCTCAGCCTATCTTTAAAACCTCCGTCTTTGCCTCAGCCAAATTAGTTCTGTTTTGGGCTCCAATCTGTGCACACTTGTGCAAATCAATTTACCATTTTGCAGCAGGGTTCTTTTCTTTGACACTGGTTATGATCAACCACTTGTTGCTTTTGTTGCAATTAATCTTCTATTTCTTTTTTGAACTAATTTCTGCTGCTGTCTCATGCAGATCAGAAATTGTCTAGAATTCATTAAATTAATTGTAAATGTAGCATGCTGGACAGGTGCTGAAACTTTTTATGTATAAACTGGGGTGGGGGCTCTGCGCCCTGCTCGCTTTGCTCGCCAACCCCCGGGCAGGCGCTATGCACCCGCCACTTTGCATCTGTGCCTGTCGTGTATGTGAATTTCACTTTTACCAAACAACAAATATTTTAATTCTCGCGGATACGCCTCTTCTTTGGGAAGAAACACTACTTTTTTCCCTGATGGCAACACGAATTAGACGATCTACAAGTTTCCGACTTAAAGTTTAAAGCTGAACAATATCTACATACTTTTTTCCATCTGTTAGCGCTAATGCTTTCAATTTTTTGAGACTTTCGAATTTTAGTACTTTCATAATCTCTAACCTTCTCTGCATGTGTATCGCGCCAACGTTTTTGAGCCTCTTTACAACGGTCTACTTTGTCTTCTACTCTTTGACTTTTATTTCCGACCCCACTTGGAACTGTGAGTGCAGGAACTGTGTCTGACAATAGAATTCACACAAATGAAAAGTGAGTAGACCATGGGAGTGATTGTAAATGTTTGGAAAGTAGGGCGGAAATTGTCAAAATCTCTTGGCAAAAAGTCTCGTCTCGTGGTACCTGAAATTATCTCTCGCGGGAGTTAAAATTATCTCAGAGAAAGTCTTGTCCTTTTATAACAGGGAGATATATATATTTTGCTGCTGTTTTCTTTATGAAGAGTCACTACAGAAGGAGTTGTGTTGCTGCATAGCTCCCTGAACTTTGGGCTCAATGGAATGGATTGTTATCAAACTATATTTTTTTCTATGATTTTTTTTTTATTTGAATCTGTTTTTTTACATTTTTTAAGTAAACTAAATAAAAATAAATAAATAAAATGAATTCCTTGCCACAGTCTTGGAACCATTTTAGCTTTTTCCTAGTCTAGTGTCATGAATTACTGAAACAGCCCATTCTGCTATTTTGCGGCCTTCAAACATTGCTCTATTCCAGTTAAATTAACTAATGTGTTCTATAAGGAGACACCCACTGCTTTACACTCCGACTACCAAACTGCATTGCTGTCACTTAGATTGATGGATCCACAATTAAGAAATTACCTTCAGGTTGGACTCACTTTATCCAGTACAATGTAACATTGAGTCAGAACCTATTCCATTTGCTTCCAGTACAGGACAGAACTGAGACCTAGAACACCAGTTCATGGTAAGGCACAGGTCAAGCACATGTCTTTTCATACCAAGCCAATTAGCAGAGAACATAACTGCATGTCTTTGAAATGTAAATGAAAACCCAAAAATCTGAGCACAGGGAGCTTATGAAAAAAGGCCAATGCATAGGGATCCCTCGTCAAGGATACTGGTGCCAAGAGGCATTGTACAACCATTAATTTTCTGTGGTGTCCCACCCTTCTATAATGTGTATTTGTATACTACTACTTTGTACAAGTCATTTTTACATGAACTTATATCAACAGAAATGTTGGAAAAGATGGTAAGTTTTGTTGAATACCATTTCAGCCATTTCCATAAGGCTGATTGGAAAACAAAATGTAAAAAAAAATACCACGTTAAAATCAATAGATAAAGTCAGTTTGTAAGCTCCTAATGCTTAATAAATTCTCCAGTGGTGAAACATTGTTATCATTGCATCAGCTCCCACAGCTCTCATGAAGTTTGACAGTGACAGGTGCAGCTTGATGACATCAGGAATTTACTTGTTCTGCCATTAGAGTTTGTTCTCATGGATTCTATGATTTAGCAGCTGTATCACCACATACAAAATACATTTTGAAATTGCATTCAACAGTGTGGATAAAGGACAGATAATAGTTCTATAAGGAATTCATATTTAACTAAAAGTTCATTTGGAGGGCAAATATTACAAAGCTTGCAATATGAACTATATGTAAATAACAATAAATGTTTACAAAAATGTAGTTTTGACTCAACAACATATAATTAGAAAATGTAAGAAAAAATATATTTAACAAAAATACAACATTTTTAAGATCTTACATTTTTAGATAAGCAGATTGACATATAATTATAATTATAATTCTGGAAGCTTAACCAATTGTAAATTTGGTATGTACTGAAAATGTATTGTACACTTCTTATTATATTACACTGCTTTGTTTCAATGTATTTAGATACTTCTTAGACCATTCTGAAAAACACTGCAAACAATATATGAAAGAATTAGGTAAGGCTTATCAAGCCTTTAAAATGCTGACCTAAAATCAGGTGGCATTTTATATCATTTGAAACTCTAAGGCTAACTGCACACCCAACCTACCTGGAAAGAGGTCTCTCTTTGAACTGCCTTTCCCAAGGTTTCTTCCATTTTTGTTTCCCTACTAGAGTTTATTTTGGAGTTTTTCCGTGTCTTCCTGAGAGTCAAGGCTGGAGGGCTGTCAAAAGGCAGGGCCTGTTAAAACCCATTGTGGTACATCTTATATATATTTAATGAGCTTCTGTAAAAAAACATTTTTCTCCCTTGGGGACAATTAAAGTTCTATCTATCTATCTATCTATCTATCTATCTATCTATCTATCTATCTATCTATCTATCTATCTATCTATCTATCTATCTATCTATCTATCTATCTATCTATCTATCTTACTAGGAGGCAAATGAAGTAAAATAAGGTAATGTTTAAATAAATATTGCTTTTAACTTTGGTAGAATCCTGCTTTTCTTGTGGGCAATTTCTGTTGTAGAGAAGGGGACATTGAACCCCTTTGGACTCCCTGAGTGGCTGGAATTAAAATTATGTGGTTGTTCTTGAAAATAAATTTTAAGGTATGATGTTATAAATTGCTTAGTGCCTGTTATTGGGTTTGGCAGAAAATATTGTAGCAGCTGGCAGCTGGCTGGGTGGAGAGGCAGCAGACTATGAACACTTTAAAGACTGTGTAGGGCTAGATGCTTGATTAGCAGCAGTGGTGCATGCAATGGGAAGACTCGAGAATGAGGGAGGACTTTAATAGGACATCAATAAATAGGAATCCCACTCAAGCATTACTGTTTGCCTTGATATCAGTGATGGTGGATAGTGACAGTGATTGCTGGCATTGTAATACCTAAAGTGCTAGCATTGGAGGGGAAAAGAGTGAGGGCAGCCTGTGTTTCTTCCTAGTTTATATTTGTTGTTTCAGAGGCATTTCCCATGGTCCATAATAAATGGAATGTGTTGTTAGCCTTTTACAGTACAGTGTTACTGTTTATTTTTGCTTAATATGCAAGCTCATTATTGGGCTAAACTGTTATTCAGTATATTCCTCAGTTCTTCCATCACAGTGTTTGCGGCAATATACTGAAATACAAATTCAGAAAAAGGCTGATATTAGGGTGTTTCCTTTTACTTTTGCCAGTTTTACCCCTGAAATGACATGTTCCTGCCTTCTATATTTTCAACTATTTAGAGCTATAGCAGTGGTCTATGGCAGGGTGGTACTGAAGCAGATTGGGTCACTGAATGTACCCAAGGTACCTATCTACATGGTGGAATAGTTATTTCAACACTGCATGCACAGTGTCATAAGTTGCCTTGTATTATTAATAGTGCTGGTCAGAAGTACAGTGTAGTATGATTTTTATTTGTGGATTGCATATCTATATATGTAAGAGATTCATGTCCTAAGTAATAGCCGTTTCACTCTGTTTTTACACTGTGCTAGAGTTCTGAGTTTATCCAGCACTGGAGCACTAATGGGACTCATTGATTACCATGGAGTATTTCCAACAGTGGAAGCACCAGTGCACAATATGTCTATGCTTATAAGGCAACACATTAAACATAATTCAAAAAATTGATGTTGTGATGTGTATTTGCTTATTTACAAAATGAAGTTAAAAGACCTGTAATTTGCAAGGAAAAATTATAAAAATTTTAATAACAATGTAAAAGATAATTGTATTAAAATCAAAAACACTGTATATTAATTTAGTTTAAAGTGATAGTAATGTTTGTGGCTGCATTTGATTGAGAACGATAAAGAAAAAATGATCAAGTCTCAGATTAAATAGCCTATTTAACCTTAATACCTATGAGGTTATAAGGAAAAAAGCCCTTTTGTCAAACACGATTTCCTTCTGAGGCTCATTAGTTTAGGAGATTTCAGCATAATAATGAACTGTTGAGAAAGCAGACCAGGTGTCTCATTCAGTGCTTGGTTAAAGCACACATATATTTCAGTGTTGATAAATGAAAAAAAGTCTTAAAAAATGTAAAATTCTTTTGCAAGATACAATTTAAAGAAATTGCAAATTGCCTTTCATATATGTTAAAATATGCAGTCATTTTCATCCTCTTGTTTATTTTCTAAAACTCTTGTTCTAGTACAGGAAGGTGGAAAGCTGAACAGTTTCACAACAGCTTCGACTAAACAACATGACTCCTCCATGAACTGGTCTCTAGTCTATCATAAGGAAATTTTAATTATATTGAGCCAATGTGGCTTTGCCAGTTACACTAATGTGATGTAAGCTTTGTAAGAACTTAACTTTAGGCTCTGCAGTTACAGTATAAGTTGTTAGTCTTCAAATGTCTTGAAATTATAGTATATGAAATCTGTAAAATTAAATTTTCATTTTTCCTTTTCACTTGCCCTTTTAAATAAGCTGTCAGTGAGGATTTCTACAGGCCCAGGTTCTCCCTCTGTCTGGGAGTTAAAGGAGACAATCCATCTAACAAACAGAGATTTACAGCCTTGGTGTCTTTAAATGATTAAAAGTAGCATGCTCTAGATCAGGGGTCTCCAACTCCAGTCCTGGGACCTCATGTATAAACGGTGCGTACGCACAGAAATGTTGCGTAAGAACTTTTCCACATTCAAATCACGATGTATAAAACCTACACTTGGCGTAAAGCCACACACTTTTCCACGGTACCTCATACCTTGTCGTACGCAAGTTCTCCACTCGGTTTTGCAGACTGGCGGCACCCAGCGTCAAAGCAATGCTACTATTCCTGTGTGGTTACACCTTATTTTCCTGACGCGGCTTTATAAATACACTGAAACTAACCGCATATTGTTTATTAGTGTAACGCATCTGATTGTAATTAACTTGTAACAATATAATGGTCCAGGGAATAGCCATAGTATTCCAAATACCATAACTGCTTTAGCGTTTTTACTCTCACTGCACCTTCTTCTTCTTCTTTCAGCTCCTCCCGTTACGAGTTGCCACAGCGGATCATCTTTTTCCATATTACTCTCACTGCACCACTCCGAGTATTTATATCACTGTATATGAGTGTGAATCACAGCAGCAGCTGATCGGAAAGTGAATTATCGGTATACAGCATCAAGGCCACGCTGTCTCAGCCACGGCAAAACGTTTCAAAGTCTTTCCTGTAAGGACCTCGCGGTTCAGAAACAGTTTCATCCCAAGAACTTTAAATGCACTTAATCAATTGCTCCTTGTAAAACTCTTTGTACTTATAAGTACAATCACCCCTCTGTAAACTTGCACTACAGTTATAATATCGCACAACCTGAGCCACTTTATAAAGCGCGTATTTACATATGACGACAATATCATTTTTAAGGTGAAATGCAGCAAAATATGTTTATTATATTATACAGATAAAACTTTAACTTCATTTAAATAATCTATATTCTTCACTGGGAGTGTCGTGAAGGTTAGAATAATTAAACATGTACTACGAAGATATTTCAATTTTCCTTAAACATTTTGAAGAATTGGTGCTCTAAGCTTACAGATGGCTTAACTTCTATTACAGAGCTGATTGTGTGGTGATTGGGTATTTGGGGAAAGAAAAGCTAGGACTGCAGTGGTGGCTACGACAATATATATTGAATATAAAACAGAAAGAGAAAATAACAACACAGCTAAAAATGCAGCGACAAATTTCGGCAAAAATTAAATGCTTGTGTCATGAGCACGAGGCGGCTATGCAGTGTCTGCAACGGACGTGGCCATCCACCGTGCATAAGCTACCTTACTGACATTGGTAGGCGAAGGAGCCACCGATTCTTCCTCTGCCAGGTGCCACCACAAGCCTAGAGCTGCCCCTGAGTACTGCTGCAATAAATTATTTCATCGAAGGTCGCACACAATCACTGCGCCATGAAACTCATGTTTAATAATGTGCTTTAACTCCTATCATCATAAAAATGATATCACGTATACATCTCAGTATTTTAGTTATTCAGAGAGCTATAATATCACGAATGTAATGGATTCTGTGTCCAGTTGGAGGAAGAGAGCCGGTTTAAGAAGCAAATAGTAATTCACACACATAAAGCACATAGAAGATCAAATACAAAACAAAGCATTTAACGTGCTACTTTAATTACGATATGATTTGAGAAGCTGGTTAATTAAACGATTTATACATGAAGTTTATGATGTTCTACTTTAATGACAAAATAAACTACGTGATTAAAATGGAAATGTCGAGATTGAAGTTGGCATTTCGTGCTTTTTCCCCACTGTGTGCCTTTTTTTCTCTGTACCCTAATAAACTTTCATATGACACTCAGACAGTGGGCTACAACTCGCCTTTTCCTGGGCGACTTTGATATGTGACTTCTTTTTAATTTCCGGCACTGTGTGATTTTGTGAACGTGAGCTTTCAAGTTTCTCGGGCACGCTATGTCGCTCGATCAACTTCCTTTTGTTGATTATACCACGGTTTATTTGAACAAATAGTATGTTTTTCCTTTGCCTCCACTTGGTATTCGCTGAAATTCTTATATTTTCCCCTGTGCTTTTCCCATTGTCTTTTCACAGAAGGTTGAGCTTAAGGGCGATTTATATTCATTTGCATATTCAAAGAGGCGTAATTCTGGGAGGAGTTGGGGCGTTACATAAAGCGCGTGCACAAGCGTTACGATCGGGATTTATGTAGAGGAAGAACGTGGAAGTTGGAGTACGCACAGATTCCTGCATCTGGATTTTTCTGTGCGTAAACACATTTCTGCTTTTGTGCTTACGCCATGTTATAGTGCGAGTTCTACGCACGGCGTTATACATGAGGCCCCTGGAGAGCTACTGTGGCTGCAAGTTTTCATTTAAAATTTTTTCAATTTAACCCTAACCCTAATTTTTTCAAATATTTTCTTATTATATATTATAGCTGTAGTGCAAGTTTACAGTGGGCTGATTGTACTTATAAGTACAAACAGTTCTACAAGGTGCAATTGATTAAGTGCATTTAAAGTTCTTGGGATGAAACTGTTTCTAAACCGCAAGGTCTGTACAGGAAAGGCTTTGAAACGTTTTGCCGTGGCTGAGACAGTGTGTTCTTGAAGCTGTATACCGATAATTCTCTTTCTGATCAGCTGCTGCTGTGATTCACACTCATATACAGTGATATAAATACTCAGAGTGGGGCAGTGAGAGTAATATGCAAAAAGATCATCCGCTGTGGCAACTCGTAACGGGAGGAGCTGAAAGAAGAAGAAGAAGAAGAAGGTGCAGTGAGAGTAACAACGCTAAAGAGGTTATGGTATTTGGAATACTATGGCTATTCCCTGGACCATTATATTGTTACAAGTTAATTAAAATCAAATCCGTTATATTAATAAACAATATGCGGTTAGTTTCAGTGTATTTATAAAACCGCGTCAGGAAAATAAGGTGTAACCACACAGGAACAGTAGCTTGCTTTGACACTGAGTGCCGCCAGTCTGCAAAACTGAGCGGAGAACTTGCGTACGACAAGGTATGTGGTACCGTGGAAAAGTGCGTGGCTTTACGCCAAGTGTAGGTTTTATACATCGCGATTTGAACATGGAAAAGTTCTTACGCAACATTTCTGTGCGTACGCACCATTTATACATGAGGCCGCAGGACTGGAGATGGAGACCCCTGCTCTAGACCTTCTAGTGCTTTTGGAAATTAGCATAAACAGAATTTTTTTTACCTCACAGAAGCATCAACAAGCAGTAGCCACAACACATTTAAAGTGACACTAGACCTTTTAATTTCACAGTCTGGTCCAAATTTGAATCTTTTCAGCTTTTTAAAGTGCCTTGTGATAGGAGTTACGCAAGATAAAGACTGAATGACTGATAATCCTGAACAGTTTGGAGTGATATATACTGTATGTCAGCCTTCTGTATCAGAATGTGTGTTTTCATATGCTATGGAAAAACTATGTTTGAAATCAAATAAATTAAACATTTATGAGTTGCCTTAAAATGGTTGCACTTTTGCCTGGGGACCAACATTAATGGTTTTTAATCTGATACTTTGATCTTTAGATAAATGTCCATTTTCCTCCAGAAGTATTTTTTCAATCCATTTGGTGAAATTTAAGATTATCTCACCATTATTTTTTAAAAAAAGAAACTTTATATTCATCCATTTATTAATTTATTATCTTAATCATTTTCTAAATCTATCTATCCAACTATTGCTGATACAAACATATTGCAGTTAAAAGGGTTGACATAAAACAATGTACAATTCTGGGTGGGCAAAAACCCATTGCAGAGTACACTTATTTAGAAAGCTATTCTCAACGATCCGGAGTTAATTAATAATTAGTCAAATTAATGTGCCCTACCTCTGGACATGGGGGAAGAGAAAAGTAAATACAGATACAGCTAGCAAACTTCATACAGAATGAGTACAGGCCAAGACATAACTGTAAGGCTCCAAATCTATGAGATATTAGGGCTAAACACATGCAAGTCAAATGACCTTACCTTAAGGGTCATTGGCCTGAGCTTCTCTATGTCTCTTGGTAAAATCCTAAATAGTAATGTAGATAAACTTCATATGTGTTGTGTGGCCCGGGTCCGAGCACCACCAGACAGACACTGCTTCTTTATAAAAAACACACCTTTATTGCTGAAACACAGTCCCGCACAGCACACAGTGCTCCCAGCACCAATCACTTCCGGAAGTGGAATGTTTCCCAGGCTCCATGAGGCTTGGGGCGCCCCCTGGCAGTGGCCACGGGCCCCAATGGGCGTGAGCCTCCTTGCTCCTTTCCCGTGGTCCCCTCAACATCCAGGGAGGTTGCCCCCTCGTGGCCTGCGGGACATATACGCCACCCCCCGTCCTTCCAAGCATTCCAGCTGGGTCTGTCACCCAGCCTCCTGTGACAGTGTATACACCTTGGCTACTCAACTCATGCCATGGACTTTTGCACTGGGTGAATTTTATTACATTTCTAGTTAGAACATAAGAACAATATAGATGAGCCTAACGAAGCTCAGGAGTCCTCTCCACTTAATTCTTCCAAAATAACATCAAGTCTAACTTGGAAAGTCCTATTGTCTACCACACTACTTGGCAACTTATTCCAAGTGTCTATGGTTCTTTGTGTAAAGAAAAACTTCCTAATATTTGTGCGAAATTTAACTTAACAAGTTTCCAACTGTGTGTCCCCGTGTTCTTGATGAACTCATTTTAAAGTAACAGTCTCAGTTCACTGTACCAGTTCTCTTCATAATTTTAAACACTTCAATCCTGTCTGCCCTTAATCTTCTTTTGCTTAAACTGAAAAGTCAAAGTCAAAGTCAAAGTGAACTTTATTGTCATCTCAACCATATACAAGTATACAGATAGACGAAATTGCGAAGCTCAGGGTCCACAGTGTAACAACATGATGTGCAAATAGTAAATTAAAAATAGAATAAAAATTTTAAAATTTATAATTAAAACACAAACAAACAAGACAAGACATTGTGCAAAGATAGGACAAACAAGTAGCAGCAATATTGATGTGTAAGATATGTAATATAATAAGTAAATAAATAATAAATAATAGATATAGATAATACAGAAATTATCAGTGTATGATAATAGTTGTTTAAGACGTGTGTAAACAATGACAGGTCAGAATGTTTCATAAATCCTTAGAGGTCAGTATGAGATTTTCAGTTCTTTGCAGGATAGTGGTTTTCATGTATAAAAGTTCTGTTTTGTAGAGGAGGTTGAGGCCGTGTGGAAGGTCCCAGGGGGCAGCCTGGTGTTAAGGAGTCTAACAGCTTGGGGGTAAAACTCTCCTGCAGCCTCGCAGATTTGGCTTTGATGCTGCAATATCTTCTCTTGGATGGCAGAAGTGTGAAAAGTCCATGTGAGGGGTGTAAGGGGTCCTGCACAATGCTGCAGGCCTTGCGGACACAGCGGTTGTAAAATATGTCTTGTAGTGAAGGGAGAGGCACCCCAATAATGTTCTCTGCTGTCTTCACTATCCTTTGCAGGCGCTTGCGGTCGGATATGTTGCAGTTGCCATACCAGACAGTGATGCAGCTGGTCAGGACACTCTCTATGATGCCTCTGTAGAACATGGTGAGGATGGAAGGGGGAAGACGTGCTTGATTCAGCCGCCTCAGGAAGTGTAGTCTCTGCTGGGCTTTCTTGATTAGTGATGAGGTGTTATGTGTCCACGTAAGTTCCTCAGTTAAGTGCACACGAGGAACTTGGTACTCCTAACAATCTCCACATCTAAACCGTTGATGCTGAGCGGGATGTGGGCAGGACGTGATTTTCTGAAGTCCACGATTATCTCTTTTGTTTTGTCGACATTGAGAGATAGATTGTTGTCTTCACACCATGCGGACAGCCATTTCACCTCATCTCTGTATGCTCTTTCATCATCCCTGCTTATCAGTCCCAGCACCGCCGTATCATCCGCAAACTTGATGATGTGATTGGTGTTGTGCGTGGCTGTGCAGTCGTGAGTCAGCAGGGTGAAGAGCAGTGGACTAAGCACACAGCCCTGCGGTGCTCCAGTGCTCAGTGTGATGATGCTGGAAGTGTTGTAGCCCATCCGAACTGACTGGGGCCTCTCTGTCAAGAAGTCCAGGATCCAATTGCAGAGGGTGGTGTTTAGGCCCAACCTGCTCAGTTTTACCACCAGCTTTGGAGGGATGATTGTGTTGAAGGCAGAGCTAAAGTCTATGAATAGCATCCTGACATATGTGTCTTTTATCCAGATGTGTCAGGGAGATGTGAAGGGCAGAGCATATGGCATCCTCAGTTGACCTGTTTGAGCGGTATGCAAACTGAAGAGGGTCAAGGGAGGCAGGGAGATTAGTCTTTATGTGTGACATGACTAACCTTTCGAAGCACTTCATTATGATTGGTGTGAGTGCAACTGGTCGGTAGTCATTCAGGCATGTCACTGATGACTTCTTTGGCACTGGTATGATGGTGGTCGACTTGAAGCATGTTGGGACTGACGACTGGCTCAGAGATGTGTTGAAGATGTCTGTGAGGACACCAGCCAGTTGACTTGCACATTCTTTGAGCACAAGACCAGGTATGTTGTCAGGTCCTGCAGCCTTCCTTGGATTGACTCTGGATAGAGTCCTCCTCACATCTGTTATGGAGAGACAGAGTGCTTGGTCAGTGGAGGGAGGTGTTGCTTTTCTCGCAGGCTCTTTGTTCTGTGCCTCAAACCGTGCAAAGAAGTTGCTTGGTTATTTTAATCTTTCCTCATAATTCATCCCCTGCAGCTCTAGAATCAGCATAGTCGCTCTTCTCTGGAATTTCTCAAGTGCTGCTATCTTCTTTTTATAACCTTGAGACCAAAACTGTACACAGTATAACCTAACATTCTATTAGCCTTCTTAATGGCTTCTGAATATTGTCCGGCAGTTTATAATGTGGAGTCCACCATTACTACTCAATCCTTCTCATAAGGTGTACTTTCGATTTTCAGACCTTCCATTATAGTGTAACGGCAGTACCCGGAAACTGTGGGAGCAGTAACGAGCACAAATGCATTTTAAATGCAAAATTCATAGAGGCATTCAGGCAACTGTTATGTAAATGAAGAAGCCATCAAAAAAAAGCCCATGCAGATATACCCAATTAAAGGGGAACATTTACACAGCCATCTGCCTTTCAATATAACACTGACAGTTGGGTGAGCAAATCCTTATTAGGTCAGCGAACCAACAAAGCAGCCATGAAAAAAAGCGCTAATCCATTTGAGCCCCACACACTTGCACTATGCTTTGCTACATTGGTGTCAGGAGTGCGGGATAGTGACTTACGCTCCAATTCAGCAAAGTGCCAAGCCCCATGCTGAGGCGGTATGGATCGTGAAACACACCATGAGGAGTGCTGTCACTGGTACCCCTTCTCCTCCTCAGAAGAGCTGGCTAGTGGATCATTGAGGCCACAGCTACGTCTACCCCACTACTATGGTCAACAGGCCTGGAAGCCATTTTGGTTCCAAGTTCAAATAGCAGCCAGGTGCAATGGTTCGGATACCAGTATAACGGCTGCATCTCTGCAACTGGCACTCAAAGCTGCAAAAGTGTTGTTGCCCCTCTGGCTGGAGAATTTCAACAACTTGATAGGAGTGCATTTTGGGGATGGACTTCCTAGCCACTCAAGAAGCAGTTCTCGACTTTACAAGAGGGATGCTGCATCTTCGTCACCATGAGGTAGGTATCTTTGCCAATCAAAAACGCCCAGAGCCTTCTCTGCTCCCGAGCCTGGCGCTCTACAAAACATGAAAAACCACCAAAATCAGCTGCTCCTACCCAAGCCAGTCCTGTAGCCAAGGAATTGACATCTATACTACCTCCCTTGAATGCTACTGTGGCAGCAGTGACAAGAGCAAATACAGTACCATCTGAGTGAGAAAATTCTAGCTGTGTTCAGGCAACTGTTGTGTAAATGTAGAAGCCATCAAAAAAAAAAAGCCTACGCAGATGTACCCTATAAAAGTGGAACATTTGTGCCGCCGTCTGCCTTTTAGTTTAACTCTGATGGCTGGGTGAACAATTTCTCATTAGGATATCAAACCAACAAAACAGCCATGATAAAGAGTTCCAATCCATTTGAGCCACGTGCGCTTGTACTGTGCTTTGCTACAATATACTCAAACCTAACATTTTACTTCCTACATGTAATACTTTATATTTACTTACATTAAATTTATCTGCCACAAATCCACCCAAGCCTGTATGCTGTCCAAGTCCTTCTGTAATGATTCAGTGGATCCATCTAGATTGGTATCATCTGCAAACTTAACCAGCTTGTTATTTATAGTCCCTTCCAAATCATTTATATATATTAAAAATAGCTGCAGCCCTAGCACTGGCCCTTTGTTCCAACAGACATTTAATGAAAAGTGCAATCATTAATTTTACCCAATTAGGGCCAAATATCAAACACCAAACATCTGTGCAAACCACATAAACACTGAAAAGATTTGCTTGCTCTGGTGATTTTAACACTTGTGCGATTGTTAGCAAGTGACAGGCTAAATAACCACAATCCTATAAAGCAGTAGTCTTCAGGTTCAGTCTTGGGATTGCACTGTTTCTAGAGGTTGTCATTCTAAACGACTTATGTGTTTAATTGGACCCCATAATTAAGTAAGCTTCTATTTCCCATGTTGTTTGTTTTAGAGTTAATCCAAAAGTTATGAAACTGGGTATGCTTAAATAATATGCACAGATTGTAACAAGCATTTATTTATGATACATGGGAATAAACTATCATGCTAAGTAGCTAGTATCAGGTATAGGTATCCAAAAGCACTAAAACAAATGGCAGATCCAAAGCTGATGGGTTGGTTTTATGTACTTGTTGCATAAGCAAAAAATGTAAGCACCTAAGTTGGCACTGGACTAAAGACAAAAGAAGGAAACTTTCTGAAATTATTATATTCTCCAATATTTGAAGTTTGTATTTTGTTTAGATTTCTTTCCTGACAATCTTGTCAAATCCTGTTTTCTTACAGATAAACAGAATGTGGTTTGTTTTTTAGAAGCAGGCCCCACAAGAAGTTACTAAGATCTTATAACAAAAAATTGTACAAAACATGCTAACATTTGTGTTTTTTTTTCTTTTTTTTTCTGCACTGCTTTATTATCATTTGAAGAAAACAGTTTATGCTGTACACATTATACTACAGTAGACACTAACTGAGTCATCTTTGTTTCCCTTTGCCTTTTCTATAGATTTAGTCACTGGCTGCCTGAAAGAAGTTGCAAATCTCATACTGAATTAGTGGCTCATGTTAGCTCTTGTTTACCCAAGGGAAAATTAAGTGCTTTGACTTGGAACAGCAATGGCTGTAATGCTGTGATGCCTTTGCTGATCTCTGACAGATGTGAGCTCCAGATTTGTTTACGTCATTTGCTTGGGAAGCAAGTGTTGAAAACCTGTTTCTTTGCAGGTGCACATACTGTTCAATTTCGGTGAGAATTATCCATGAGATACTGTGGGAGAGATATTTTCCACCCAGTAAAGAGCAAATGTGTGTGTATACTAAGTATTATAATTAGGTTATATCCACCCACCTCCTTCCAGCACACATTCACAAGCCATATTTAATTTCTACATATAATGAATGAAAATGTTTTGGTTACTCTCTATAATTTTAGTACTTTAAAATTAATGACTGTTTTTCCTTAAATCTGAAGAAAGCAAACCATGCTTCAGTTTTCTCTAAAATGTCAGCTAATGACTTAAAACAAGTATGTATAAAAAGTATAGCCCTTTGGAGCTTTGACATTTTATCATTGCACAATGTTGAATTACAGAGGATTTAATTTGACTTTTTTTGACACTGATCAACTGAAAAAGACTCTTTATTAGGGAATCCATTCCCGGATGGGTTTATCCAGTCCCAGGAATTCTGGAATCCCGCACGTCATTCCCAGGTATCCCGGGCTTCCCGGGATCACACAGTGCACGGGCATCTCACATGTGAACGGTTTTAGAACGACCGACACTTATTTTTAATAAAACTACTGCAGTATGTTGACACCAATAAAAGACTAACCTTATCTACAAGCAGTTAATGCTGTCATATAAGTACATGTATCTACTTCAGGGGTGCCCAATGCGTCGCTCTCGATCGACCGGTAGATCGCAAAGGTAGTGCAGGTAGATGCATTCAAAATGTTAGTCTATCATATATCCTCCCTATGGCATTTGCCACTTGATTGACATACAGGCCAGTCTGAGATCTCCTTTCTTCTAACACACTGATCATCCCGCACGCACGATCAAACGCATGAGCTACTGCAAAACTCCGGCTGTGATCTACAGTAGTTAGCCTTCCAATTTATATCGACTAAAGAAGGGATTCAAAAAAAATGTTTGGGGAGGGTATGGATTTTATGTGGAATTAGAAGAGGATTTTTTTCTCTCACAATGTCACAATTGAAGTGCGTTTGTCTGATCTGTCAATCTATCATTGCTATTCCAAAGAAGAAAAATGTGGAAAGGCACATTCGAACTGTTCATAAAAACTACGAAACTGACTTCATTCCGAAAAGCGATCTGAGAAAGAGAAAGGGGAGGGAACTAAAATCACAGTTAATCGGACAGCCGTCATTTTTTACTCAGCTGAATTCAAAAGCTCCTTGACTGCATTATTCAGCTCTACTTATTTATGCGAGTCAGCCTTTTCCCGCATGAAGATTATTAAATCCAAATACTGTAGTGACCATAAATGTATTGAATTGTTATTGTGCCATAAAGTTTATTCAGTTATGCAATGTATGACAACATATATTTTATGTATAAAGTATACTCAGTGTGTATGTATATATACAGTACAGACCAAAAGTTTGGACACACCTCCTCATTCAATGTGTTTTCTTTATTTTCATGACCATTGAAGCGCTCCATCACTCTTGGTCAAATAGCCCTTACACAGCCTGGAGGTGTGTTTGGGGTCATTGTCCTGTTGAAAAATAAATGATCGTCCAACTAACCTGACTTCTGCACAACACAACTGCTGGTCCCAACCCCATTGATAAAGCAAGGAATTCCACTAAATAACCCTGATAAGGCACACCTGTGAAGTGAAAACCATTTCAGGTGACTACCTGTTGAAGCTCATCGAGAGAATGCCAAGAGTTTGCAAAGCAGTAATCAGAGCAAAGGGTGGCTATTTTGAAGAAACTAGAATATAAAACTTGTTTTCAGTTATTTCACCTTTTTTTGTTAAGTAGATAACTCCACATGTGTTCATTCATAGTTTGGATGCCTTCAGTGAGAATCTACCAATGTAAATGGTCATGAAAATAAAGAAAACACATTGAATGTGGAGGTGTGTCCAAACTTTTGGCCTGTACTGTATATATATATATATATATATATATATATATATATATATATATATATATATATATATATATATAGGTTGAAATAGTTTTATTGTCAAATAATGCAGAGTATGTGACACGTGTAATTCTGGGCTCATCAGGCGTACACACTCACTGCACCCCCTCTCGGGAATCGAACCTCGGACGTCAGTGCTAGAGGCTAATATATATCCTTTTGAATGTAGGTAGATCATTTCAACCCGGTTATTTTAAAAGTAGCTCACAAGCTACTTTGGGGCACCCCTGATCTAGTTAGTTGCGGTAATAAGAGCATAGAAAGCATAACTTGTTCAGCATGCGGTCATCCAGGCAAGAGAGTACTTCGTGCAGAGTACGCCAGCTGCTGAGAAAGCACGCTTTGCCTCCGCTGAAGTAGGCAGCACAGTCATCAGATACAGATACACTTGTTCTAAACAATGCCCGCGCTTGCCGTTGCTCTGAAACACCGCCATTTCAGCTTTTACTGATACATCCAGTTTCTTGTCATCATTCTGTGATGGCAAGTTTCTTGGCACAGATAATACGGATGCAACAGACTGACGCATTACAATTTCAAGTTGCTGTTCAAAGCTGTTGTCTGACAGACGTCAATGAAGTCTTCGGTTTTCAACTATAACTGTTATTTCTTGATTGATTTTTACA
This sequence comes from Polypterus senegalus, assembly GCF_016835505.1. NCBI lineage: Eukaryota > Metazoa > Chordata > Cladistia > Polypteriformes > Polypteridae > Polypterus > Polypterus senegalus. The sequence goes on from NC_053158.1 coordinate 53,935,255, forward strand.
CTTTTACACGCTATATACGAACTTGGCAATGCAGGAATGAAAAATGTCCGGTAAACGGGAGCCCGGGATTGGATTCCCTACTCTTTATGTCAGAGTGTGACAGAGTTGACCACAGAAGATCCGTCATTGGTAGTAAATGGAAGTTTGTCCTTTGCTGAGAACGTTGGAGACTGAAGTATGGAATGGGACTGTAATCTCCTATCATTTACTTTAATAACTAATCATAAAAGGCAAAGGAAGACTATAATTAATTAAGTTCACCTTATAAGATGATCCTGTAACACGGCCTATCACAAGAACAACAATATAGAGCTGCATGAGTTGTAGAGAAACCAGCTCACATTCTAAGATCATTTTTCTCCAAACGTTTCCCTCAGCCTAGATAATTTTACTTTATTTTTTTGAGCATGTATTGGATCCTCTGGGTCTCTGTGTCCAAAGGACATGGTGTTTTCTTGCATTGTTACAAACAAGTTATCTAATTCTCAGTCACAAGATGAAAGAATTTATTCAAGAAAGGACATAAATTTGGTATTCATCCCAGATAAACCACAAGTCTCTTATTGATCCCAGATAATGAACTTATATGAATTATCAATGCCACCTTTCTTCATTCATATAAGAGGATATCTGTTCCCCAATTGTGCAGATATAGTTTATTAATGCACTTCTATAGCCTTAAGGTTCATTAAAAATATCTTCCAGAATACCTAATCTCAACATTTCCAGTACTCCAGTACATTTCCTAATGGTTTGCTGTAGCTTAGACTGTAACGTAGACACTATATTATTATTCAAGAACAAAACAAAAACTTGACTTTTATAGCTCCCCTACCCTTGACTAAAACACATAAGCCTGGTTTATAGGGTCATTATGGTCACCTCTACTGAGTAAAATTAAGTTATTTTTTACATGTATTAATCAGAAATAACATATTAAAAAAGTGTGGTCATGTGATGCAGTGGCCAGTATTCATACCACAAATCATTGTTGGCTTAGTTCAGGGATGTAAAAAGGAGATGGACATTATGTACTTCTTAGCACGTTAATGAGTAAGCATTTTCACAAAACACTATTTGATCCTAAAGTTTTCAAGACTGTGAAAGGAAACACACTTGTACATGGTGACAAACTCCACACAGAAAGGCATTCCTGCCTGTGACAGGACTATGTAATCCCACTCATTTTGTCACCCAATAAACTTTCCACTCATTTTCTGAATCCATCCATGTACAAATTATACTTGTTCCAAATTTATCTCCCAGAGAATTAAACTTTGTGCTATAGGTTAAACCAAAACTATCAAAGTGCAAGGCATGAGCTAACTCCTTTCAGGGCAGATAAAGAAAACACTCATGCACACTCTTATCGTGCCAATTTTGAGCTACATATCAACCTAAAATGCATTGTTTTTGACTACGGTACAAAAATAAGAACAAACACGTGGACACCAGGACAATGTGCAAACTCCATGAAGACAATGAGTGTGTTTGCATGAAAACATAAAACTACAATAAGGTGAGTACCTTGGTTAAGGCAGAAACCCCAATTTACATGCATGAGTCCACTTATAGAGTTCTCCGTTGGCAAAGCATTTTGATGTCATTGATCTTTACAAAAAAAGTTATACATCCTCATCAGCTGCCGTGAAACTAAGACAATGTAGCCTGTGATTATTTTTTTGTTTTATAAATATGTTTACTCCTTTACGTTGTATGAAGTAAATAATGTCCATCCCCTTTTGACATCCCTGAACCACCAATGATTTGTGGTATGAACACTGCATCACACAATCTGACATTTTCAACATATTTAAAACAATTAGCTAGACTAAAATTAAACAGATATTTAATTTATAGGTTTGAGTTACTGGATTGCACAAGGCACTACGTTTTGTGCTTGGCTTTGTGATTGAGGTCTGAATGAGCGGCATACCAGGAAGTTGGCTTTTTGCCTTAGACCCAGTGCTGCTAGAATAATAATAATAATACAGTTAGTTTTACTTCAATAAATTAAGTATTCTGTTAGGTAACCTTAAAAAGTAATTGACATATCACCTCCAACATGTACTACTCCCAAGTCTGTGCTACTGAGCTTTGTACTTTATGTTTAGCTCATCAACGTATATTTTGTGATTTCTGCAATTATAAAACAGATTATTTCAATCAGGAGAAGGAATAATGCGATCACCCATACATTTGCCTCAGGAGATCTTTCTTTGTGGATACTTCCACCACTGTTTTCTACCAGTGACTCCTTGATGTGCGTACAAAGCTAACACATGCACAGGAGTGCAGCAGACATGCACAGGCTATGAAATCTTTAACTGTAACCCAGTCAAGGGTTTACATGTCCAAATAACCAGGTTACTTGTAGAATCTATATTTGTTAACCTGGTTTCTCCAAGACCAATATCCTGGTTTCTCTAATTGAAATGTATACTAATAAAAGGCAATGCCCTCACTCACTCACTCACTCACTCACTCACTCACTCACTCACTCACTGGCTCACTGACTCATCACTAATTCTTCAACTTCCCGTGTAGGTAGAAGGCTGAAATCTGGCAGACTTATTCCTTACAGCTTACTTACAAAAGTTAAGCAGGTTTCATTTCGAAATTCTACACGTAATGGTCATAACAGTCGACAACGTCTGCCATGTTGAACTTTCTTATTTATGGCCCCATCTTCATGAAATTTGGTAGGTGGCTTCCCTGCGCTAACCAAAACCAATGTACGTACTTATTTCAGTGGTATGACACCACCCTCTGCCGCCATATTGAACTTTCCAACGTCAGTAATTCTCCAACTTCCCGTGTAGGTAGAAGGCTGAAATTTGGCAGGCTCATTCCTTATAGCTTTCTTACAAAAGTTAAGAAAGTTGCATTTAGAAATTCTACGCATAACGGTCAACAACGTCCGCCATGTTGAACTTTCTTATTCATGGCCCCATCTTCACGAAATTTTGTAGGCGGCTTCCCTGCGTTAATCAAAACTGATGTATGTACTTATTTCAGTGGTATGATGCCACTGTCGGCCGCCATATTGAAGTTTCCAATGTCACTAATTGTCCAACTTCACGTGTAGGTAGAAGGCTGAAATTTGGTACTTATTTCGGTGGTATGATGCCACTGTCGGCCGCCATATTGAACTTTTCAATGGTCTTTGTTACTTATGGGCCCATCTTCAAGAAATTTGGTACATGGGTTCCCAACGCTAACTGAATTCTACTTACATACATATATACTGTATGTCCATAGCCTGCAGCTCGGTCACCGTGTGATGCGGCATTAGGTCCCCCATCCCAACACCTCCCACGTTGTTGGCTGCCTGCCTATATAAGGCCGTCCGTCACTCCAATCTCTACATTCCCATCCTTGCTACGCCACGGGATTCACATCTCCCTGCTGATAACTACAGCCTTTTAATTTAATCCATGGCTTCTCCTCTGTTTTATTGTTCATTTATTACGATTATAGTTATTGTGAAGGTATTTTAGACTTAGTTTACATTGTTCAGGTACCCATTTCTTTTATCATTCCAGCCATACTCCCATTAACATGTCTATCGAGGTGATCACCATCGATCAAAGAACTGTCACTTACCGAGTGGTTTCCATGCCTGGAGATGGCACCTACCTTTTCCATTCTCTTTGTTACATATTGCATGGCCATATCAGGCTCACTCTTGATATCCGGAGGAACATTGTGTCTTATGTATTGAATGACTGGGACAGGTTCAAGGTGTGGACTGATGATGGTACAGGAGATAATTATATTACACAGGAGCACTAGAAGAGTGAAATGTTTAAGCCCTCCACCTATGGATCTCTGCATGTGAGTTGATGGCTGCCGCTGAATTGTTTGGTTGTCGCTTTCCAGTGTACCGAAATGGCCAAATATTTTACACCTTTCGACAACCGCCAATGCCTCTTAAACATCTTAGATTCACAGGTGCTGATTTCAGTAGTGGACACTTTGATGTTTATAAATGTTTAAACTCTTAAAAGCTGGATGTGAAGTTATCGATGAAACCGGTTGTATACTTACAACGCTTGACAGATGCCGAATGTCTCTTCAACACAAGTCCTACAAATACTGTCGTAATTGAAACAAACCATGAAACTCAAACCGACAGCAGCAATCCAAGCTGTGAGATTTGAAACAAGATTACTGTTCACATGGCCAACTGTACGTTGCATGCTCAAGAGTAAGTTCAGCTCACAGCTTGGTCATATTACAACTGGAGGGCTGAACTCACAATGTGGTATACAAAGAGATACTTAACAAATAATTATTGGTATATTTTCCCTCAGTTTAAAAAGGTTTAATTTTCTTCTTAATAAAAATTTTAAGGCAGTACTTCGCCGCTGCGAAGCGCAGGTATTTTGCTAGATAAGGTATACATGGCATCTTAGAAACCAGGATTCTGTGAATAACCAGGTTGATAGAGCACATGTCAACACACGCAGTGAACGCGCAGGAATTTTAAACCATGTCTCACAGTCTTGTGAGGAAGTACTGTACATTTGTGCCATCTCTCAATAAACTAATTTTACAAATAAATGGGTAACACTTTAGTTTAGGGACTGCAAAAATGCAACTATTACTCATTTACTCTTATGTAACAAGATCTTAACAAAGGATTGTTTTGGCCATCATAACATATTTAAAACATCAGTAGATAGGTTATTCATCTCTGTTCAGTGTGGCATATTGATATTATGGTAAAATTACTTTTTAATATGAAGGATTCACAGGTCTTATACTAAATATGTAATGTCAAGAGAAATGTCTCAGTTAAGTAAACTTAGACCACTCCAAAGTAAAGTTTTGTTAGTATACCCTTAAAAATGTTTGTTTACTGGGTTGTGTGGCTCCTCATAGAACCATTGCTTGACAGAGCATCATATCATTCTGAAAAAGTTTCTTTGTCTATGAAGTTGGTTCTTAGTGCTTGGAGAAACATGATAATATGTAGAATAAAACGGAATTGTTTAATGTATGGTAGGCTACCTATCAGGACTTTAACAAATTAAAGAAAAAAAATTGAACTTAGCCTGTTTTATTGTTAGCAATAGTCCTTTTAAAATCACGACTTAATGGAATTTTACAAATCTGTTACTATCTGCTTGGTTATCTTTATTGAACCTGTTATGGATCTAAATAAGTAAAAGGTACATTTCCTGAACCTTTATGTGAATGAGCCTTTTGGGAACCAAAAATGGTTCCCCTATAGTGTCGCTCTGAAGAACCATTGTGGTAGCTTTATTTTCAACAGTTTAGGAAAATGAGAAAATTGAATTATTCCAAAACCTCTGAGTTGATCTTAATTAAGTGTTTCACGCTTAATAAAGTTGAACCAACTTAAAATCCAGGCTCTATGGTGTTTCAAAGATTTCATTAGGAAGGATGATTATAACAGGAATATCCAAAAACACATCACTCCAAAATGGCCGAGTAGATGGAACAACACAAAATCAATAGCTTTTGTTCAGCTTGCATGCCATATCAATATTCAGTTATTCAACAAGCCATTCCTTTTATCGATGCAGGATTATATATCCTGCATACTCACAAAAACAAATTAAATTAAGAAATACAAAGAAAAACTAGCCAAAAAGTTTGACATTTTTTCCAACAGAAAAATGTTACTATGTGTAATAGAAATATGAAAATACCAAAATGTCAACATAAATAGAGTAGAAGTATGTCAAGTGTCTATTGATGTACTGATGAAGATTTAGTACACATCCTTCATGTGACATGTTTCGAAAACAGACACCAACGCATAGACAAACCTTGCAATTGGGACAGCAGAAGTGTCTTTCCTTGCACACTTTGCTTATAATATTTTTTCTGTTGCTTGTGCATATCAGTCATATCAGTCAAGACAGTAGAATATCAGTGCCTGATCCACCCTAGCCATGATGCCTATTGTGTTATTGTAGGCTACCACAGCACAAGGCTTAATGACTTCCACATTTCCCCTGACACAAACATTGACAGTTGCCGCATTGTGAGCAGTGCTTAGGAGGTTAATGTCTTTCTTGTCCTTTCACTTTGTTGCTTTTTTACCACATAGATACTGCACCCCGCTGAAGATTTACACAATTGAAGTCACCAGGCAGTTCAGTTGTACAGTGCCGTATGCATCGGTTTCACTATCCATGTCAACATCTTGATTCAACTAATGGATCAGTTTCCATTTGCTCTAAAACTGGTTTTACATCTTTACATTTCTTGCGTGTTTTGGTTGAAGGCTGCACCCCACTCATGAATGTCGATGACATACCATAAAGTGGCAAAATGCACACAAATATTCATGAATTTTTGCTGCATGATGTTATTTAATCCATTAGATGACAAAAGAATACTTTCCTGAGCATTACTTGGGCTTAACATTTTACAGATCCTAACACCCTATCCCGAAAGACACTAAGGCTCAACCGTTTTTACATAGAATTTTGAGCTCAAGAGACACTTGGGGTTAATGCCAAGGAAGTTAATACCAATAAAATCAATTTAAAACTGTGTAAGTGCCCTAAAGGATATACTTTCGCCCCACCTGGGATGAAGGGCATTTCCTGGTCTGGACAGAAGGCCAGCATAGTGTAAGGTCAGGGGAAGAGAACCTGGCAGGACTATATGTTCCCCTGACATGCTAGGTGGACATACTGGATATTATAATCCCTTAGGGCAGCCTTGTCAGGTTCTGTGGGTGCCACCAGGTTGTGCCGCTGCATTGATCCATCATCCCTACTTTATGGGACTTCCATTTGACTCAGAAATACTTCTGTCAGGGCATGTCCTAGCACCAGAACAACTCCTGGGTCCAACATAAAATAGGCTGCTCAACATCATCCAAGCAAGTTGAAATTGGATGTCGAGGACGGACAAAACTCACCTAGGGGAGTGTAAGGAGAGAGAAAAGAGAAGAATATGACTGTTTTGCTACTTTTAAAGCCTTTTTGTAAAATAATGTATTGTAATAAGACTGGTATTAAACACAGGACTTGTGTTGTGGTGGTTGTGTCTACGGTTTGGGGTGTTGTAATGCCGCCCCCCAATTGTCAAAACTGACAAATACAAAAGTGAAACAAGTTACCTCATTTAAACTTTGTTGTCCCTACTACAACTATATACTTTAAAAAAGTCTGCAGATCATATAAAATTTAAATTTCATGCATTCTAATGAGCATTCTGGTTTTTTAGACAGGCTTTGGATTTTACATAATTTTAATATCCAATCATACCTTCATTTACATATTGGACTTAACCAATTTATAGTCTTGAGGATTTATTGGTTTGAAGAAGCATTAGTCGCAACATCATAATTACCAGGCATATCGAAATACAGCCATATGCACTCTCACACTAGTACTCTGGGCTTTGTCACACATCCTAACAGACTTGCTTGTGGTTTAATTTCATATCTAAATTAGCCCAGTGTGAATGTGGACGTGTTTGTAAGTGGGCTCTGTAATGTATTGGCATTATATTGAGGTTTATTTTCAGTCTGGAGAAGCTCTAGACTCTTTACAAACATTTGTTTCAAAATAATATGCATCTTACAGGAATGTGTCTCTTCAACACGCGGTTTAAATGTCTTGTTCACGTCTGGCATGTTTACTGACTGTAAACATTCTGAATCATGTCCACGAAAAACCACAAAGATAAGAAAAGCTTCTGGATCGGCGGCAAATTGCAATGATCTAACAGCATTAGATGCATATTATATTAAATGTGGTCAATGTCTTTCAAAGCTTAAACAATGAGATCTTTTTATGTTTAATGTATTATTTAAAGTCAACAAGAAAAGTGATTACAGCCTTAAAGTAAACTTAGCAACTTATGAACCCCTAATGTTTCAGGTTTAATGTATTATTCACTGATCCATGGCAGTCTTTATGCTTTATTCCTAAAGCTGGTAAATTAACAGAAGAGAGACAGTGAGATAGAAAGATAATGAAATATAAAACAAATGATATTTTATTTTACCTTTGCATAATGACTAAAAACAAGTGACTTTTACAACGTAACTGTTTGGTGACTTATGTGAGGCAGTGAGTGATCCACTAGTGCCTGAGAAACAGAAGTTAGCTCCCAGTCTGAATCTTTTAATGCTTTTTTTGACATGCCTAATAATATGTGGACACATTGCTAATATGGGAACATTCAAACAGTAATCGGTAATATGAAGGGCTACCATGGAACTTGGTTTGAATAGGGTTTGAACTGTTTATAGTGTTTCAATCCACGCTCTTGATTAACTGTGCAGACAGGGCATGTTCTAATAATGATTAATGCAATATTTTCTGTTTAAACATTACAGTTTACTTATGTGTTTTTTTCTGAAACCTCCAAGTTAATTATTACATCTTTAAAGATACAGCTGCATCTTTCTTTATTCTCAATATGTGGCCGTTTATAGAGCCAAGTTGGAGTTGTAAATGCATTTTTGTCAATTAGTTCTGGTGGCTGCATATTCTGATTGTTGAAAAGCCTGAAAAATTCTTGTATACACATATACGATTTGCCCAGAATCCAATATGAGATGTTGCTTCTGAAAGAACAGCAAGAAAACAGAATGCCATCATTCCCCAAATTGTGAATTTCCAGTGCAGGTGCTTAGAAGTGTCATTCTATCTTTTCAAAGGGATTTGTCGTATATATAGTGTGAAATTGCAATTTATGTGATCAACAAGCTTACTGAGCATGGTGTCATGTTCTTGGGAATTCTGTTTCACATTTGCACTGTGAGAGCTGAAATATGTGAGTGAAATAATAAAGGAACAATAAACATAATTCATTGGCTAGTAAAATCAAAAGGAAAATCAGAAACAGAGGCGGCTAAAAGGCATTTTAACTCACATTGAGAGAGAAATTTGTTAAAATGGTGATACTAATTAATTAATGCACTTAGTATTTTGATCATAATTTGTTCTAATGCTTTCCTGTGATTCTTTTAAACATCTTTTAAAATCTAGAAAGATTTTTCATTTTATCATCATGTATCCAGACACCCCTAATGTGATTTGTTTGTATTGTCACAGTCTACTTTACCATTCATCCAGGAGCACACACAGCCAGGCCATAGATGTTTGCTCAACCTGAGAGCACTTCAGTACAGAATCACAATCTAAGCAATTCTAATCTAACAGATGGATAAAATCTTTCTTCAAATTGTCGTAGCTTGTTGAAACCTCCAAAACACTATTTTTCTCCGAACCTTAACTTATCCCTATTAATAAATATGTATCAGCTTCCTCAAAACCTGAACACATTCAACCTTGGCAGAACTGCAGAACTTATTTTCAAGATGTTGTGACAAAAATCAACATTTTTCCTTGAACTTCCTGAGTCTGGTATAATTTTCTGCCTCTTTATAAATTAATTTAATCCATATTTTGAATATATTCTGCTTTAATCGGGTACAGTATGTTGTGCTCATTTATAATTTATACAGATTGATCTCTTTGCAACATGGTAGAAATGTAGGCTTACTGACTGTCACACAATACACAGAGAAACATTCACCTTGCTGGTTTGGTGCTCACCCTGATGAATGCCAAAAACCTGACCTTGAAATTTATTTTTATACATTCATTTTTGTAAAAGGCCTGAAATTCCACTGAGCTACTTCATCATAGAATATGGCTGGGGGTATTTAGTAGAGAGGAGCTCCCATGCCAGTGTCTTTCTGTTGAATATCCTAAGACATAAAAGACAAAAAAAATCAAACCCAAACCTCCCTGAACATCTAAACACTCCTCAAGGCTGTAAGTAAAACATGGAACACCATTAAAAAAACTACCATAAATCAAAGTGATCTTACTCAAACTGCAATACAATACAATACAATTTATTTTTGTATAGCCCAAAATCACACAAGAAGTGCCGCAGTGGGCTTTAACAGACCCTGCCTTTTGACAGCCCCCAGCCTCGATTGTCTAAGAAGACAAGGAAAAACTCCCAAAAAACCCTTGTAGGGAAAAAAATGGAAGAAACTTTGGGAAAGGCAGTTCAAAAAAAGACCCCTTTCCAGGTAGGTTGGGTGTGTAGTGGGTGTCAAAAAGAAGGGGGTCAATACAATACAATACACAGAACAAAACACAAGTAATCCTCAATACAGTATAAAAATAAAAATATGACAATAATTTAACCAAAGATGATATCACATGATATGATCTGGATTTGTTCAGAGTCCTGGAGACTTCCGCCATCATGCTGCCTCCCCCATTTGGCCATTCCACAGCTGAGTCAGCGCTGGGCCAGCCAATCCGATGAAAGGACCCCTCTACCCGTCGTTTCCTGTGATCCTCCAGCAGGGATGACTTTACCTTAGGCAGGCAAAACAACTCAGCAGGTGGGCCGTGGCACATTTGAGTACCAAGAAGAGAAACAGAATAGGTGAGGGTTAGTATCCAATTATAACTATCATGTTACTTATGGTGCCCTGCGGTGGGCTGGCACCTTGCCCGGGGTTTGTTTCCTGTCTTGCGCCCTGTGTTGGCTGGGACTGGCTCCAGAAGACCCCCGTGACCCTGTAGTTAGGATATAGCAGTTTGGATAATGGATGGATGGATGTTACTTATGTTTTAGTGCTAATGACTAACAACAGAGATGCAGTCTGTACAGTTAATCAACAGCTCTAGTCAGGATATGCTAAACTGAAGTAGTGAGTCTTCATCTGGGATATGACAGCTGAGACCAAAGGTGCATCTCTTATAGTAGCAGGCAGACCATTCCAAAGTTTAGGGGCCCTGTAACTAAAAGCTCAACCTCACACTGTTATTTTATTAATCCTTGGAAAAATAAGCAGGCCAGCATCTTGAAATCTTAATGTGCGCTCTGATTTGTAAGTCATGATAAATTCAGACAAGTAAGCCAGACCTTGGCCATTTAAGGTTTTATATGTTAAAAGGAGGATTTTGATAAAGTGTTGAAAGTGATGAAGAAGTAAGAGAAACTAAGCCTCATACTTCCATAAGAGTAGAAGATTCTGGCTATTCTCACCTGAGTCTTAACACTCATATAAAATTGCAGCTATAGTTGCTAAGCAAGAAATGGCCGAGTTGTTACACTGTTTAACATGCAGCAAGCCAAACAACTGTACAAGGAATTTGTAAACCAGGAAAATTTGAAATAACGTAACAAAAGAAAAGCGGCACAGTTATAGAGAAGAAGAAATGAAAAAACAAACATATTGTATTTATGGCAGAAGGGCAAAAGAGTAAAACACCTTATTCCATCATTCCATTACAGGCTCACAATGAGCTCCAGCCAGTTCTGTTAGTATCAGGCACAAAACAGAAAGCAGATGCATGTAAGACTAGCCATATTACCCAACATTCCTTGGGAGAAATTAGGCCACTAAAATTTAATTTAGCCTTTTCTTTAATCCTGCGGTGGGTTGGCACCCTGCCCGGGATTTGTTCCTGCCTTGCGCCCTGTGTTGGCTGGGAGTGGCTACAGCAGACTCCCGTGACCCTGTGTTAGGATATAGTGGGTTGGATAATGACTGACTGACTGACTTCTCTTTCATTGATTAAAAGCAATGCTGAATATAAGGACAATTGTAAAATATCTATGCTTCTTTAAAGCAGGCAAAGATGATGTGCCTTAACGAAAAGTGCTGCAGTGCATAAAATGACTGAGATTGTACATTAGATTTTTTTAGAAATTGGTTTTGTGTATGCCAATAAAAGAGCAACTTAGAAACCTTGAGTTACATCATTTTCAATCAAATATATTGTCAGTGTGAGTGTGTGACTGCAGAAACCTACTAAGCTTACTTACTACATTAAAATTGTTCTTAGGATTGGTTATGACTGTGGGTAGTGCACTTCAGAGGTTAAAGTTAACTAGCTGAATTAAACCAATGTCATATTACATGACTTCTAGTTGTGGGGTATGTCAGAATTGCCAACTGAGGTAATGATCTTATTGCCAGACCACGTCTATTCAGTCGATTGAAGATCTCTGTCCATGTCTGCATTGCTGACTAAGTGCCGACTTTCCAGGGTAGCCATGCTCACCCCTTTGTGTGACAGCCAATAATGTGCTGCCTATGAGAGTGATGCTGTATGAAGGCTTAACAGGTACGAGACATGAGAAAGATGAGTCTTCTGTTTTTGGGGTTAAAAACACGCATGCTCGTTATTCCGCATTGTACATACACTGCACTTACAGATGATGAACATTTATTGGTTGTCAGCTTTCATGAACACACAGTCCACCCCTTATGACAAAACACCAAATCAAACCTGTCTGAAAGGTAAAAAGTAAGTGAAAAGTTATATACTGTATCACCCAGCTTTACTAACCGACTTTAATTGGTATAGGTGTTTTATCAGCTCCTAAAAATCTTGGAAAAACTCATATTTGTAAACATTCTAAAGTACAATTTTAATTGATTTTATTATTTTAGTAAATAACAAAAGGAAATGTAGCAGATATGGCTTGTACAAAGTTTACCAGCAGCACCTGAAAACTTCCAAAGAACTGATGTTTTTTTAGATGCTAATGGAAAATGACTTTCGCATACATTATATATCCTAGGTTGAGAAGGTAACAGAAGGACCTCCTGCACCAAGAATAAGACTAATAACAACAAATGCAAGAGAAGGATGAGCACTAAGTGAACATTAAAGCACAAATGAATAGAATTTAAATTAAGTGCTGCTGCCACAAGTTCTGTCTGTCTGACCAGAGGGTTCATTTGTTCAGTTGCCTACCTTTAAGTACCACAAGGCACTACATTGACCTTCCTCCTATCAGAAAGCCATTGTTTCTCCTCCTGACATGAAGCTCAAAAAGTCACATCCTGAACAAGTCTGAGGTTAGAGATAATTCTATAAACCTGTACGACTACTAGCTTACACTGTCTTTGATAGGCTAAGGGAATTAAACCTCTTTAGACTTGATCAGAGAAGGTAATGTGGAGAACTAATCCATGTCGTTCTCAAAATGTTCCATAAAGTTAATATGGGACAATTCCTTCAGTTAAATAATGAACCATTTTCGCAAATGGAAACAAAAGGGAAGTGTATTCAATAAGGAAAGCTTTTACAGACAAAAGATCATGGCAACAGATCTGGGAGAGTCTGCCATGTTATACAACTGAAGTGAGACCCCTAAAAATTTTCAAAACATATCTTGATGAGATACTAGGACAGTTGAGCTTTTAGCTAAATAGCTGAGCATAACCGAGTGTTTGGAGGTTTGAGTTTTTGAGTGCCTGGAGTTTTTTTCTATCCACCCTGGAAACCTGACCTTATCATCAGACTTCTAATTTGAGACTTAAAAAATGCTATATTTAACGATTTACTTTTACTTACTTCTCTTAATTGTATATTTATCTTGTGTGAGTGTGCATTATTTGTTTGTTGGATGCTATTTATTCATTATTATTCTTATCTAGCTTTTCTTTGCTTGTGACTATTTCTTTGACATCTTGTAAAGCACGTAAAGTTACATCGTTTCTATGAAAATGTGCTATAGAAATAAATGTTGTTGTCATTAGTCTCTTCATATGTTTCTTTGTTTGCAGATGTTTCAATGAATTGGGTCTCTTCAGAATGCAGTATTAAAAATACACTATATAAAGTCAAAATTTAATCAATATACATAATGATTACAATCCTGATAATTTACAGGCTCCTACTTACAAGAGACATTCAAAAAGTTTCTGCACTTTTGTATTTTCGTTGGAAATGGTGAAGACAGGAGGAGTAGTAATTGGGTATTAAAAAGTTGGTACGACGCTGGGAAAATTGCATTGCAAACGAAGATGACTATATAGGAAATTTATGTAATTTTTAAAATGTAAGTTTTTGAAATTCTTAATAGATATACAGTAGTTAAAAAAAGTGCTGAAACGTTTTGAATGTCTCTCATATTTAGTTATACCTTTTTTTTAGTTTTCATTTAGTTACGCTATCCAGTGACTTGAGACGAAGACTGGACTTCTTTGGTACTGTGTCTCTCCGGAAAATCCTTGGGTACCGTTGGTTTGAGCGGTTGCTCATGGAGTCCCAAATGAAGCACATTACCTGCATTGTGAGGAAGCGTCAGTTACGGCACTACGGCCATGTGGCACGTTTCCCTTAGGGTGAGCCGGCTCATAAGATCCTCATTGTTGGGGACCCAAGTGGCTAGACCATGCCAAGGGGTTGCCCACGTGCGGCAGATAGAGGGTAATTTCCGGAGGGTAGGACTGGACCGCGTGTCTGCCTGGGGGGTTGCCAACTGGGATCCCGAGTTGTTTTGCCGTGTAGTGGCTGTGGCAACGCACTGTACCAGTGCATGCTCCCCAACCTGAACTTGAACTTAGTTACTGACCATTAGCAAAATAATTATATTTTCAACTTTTTTGACCCCAATCAAGCACTTTGTTTTAAATTTCCGATTGTAAAAAATCAGATATTTTTTTCTATAGTTTTAAATGGTTTGTATTTTATAATTAAAATGAAACAATTATCCTAATTTACACTATAGAAGAAATGCAAAGATGCCAGGTTTTTATTTCAGGTATATTTAATATATAAATTAGGAAAAACAATATAATTTTTCATGAACACCCCAGTTGCCAATATATTGCCTGATATATTTTGGTTGATAAAACAATACATTTCAAGAACATCAGTATAAATAGTTTTATTGTAATATATTACGAGTACCTTATAATTCACAGAAATAATCAACAATATGCACAATATTTTATAGTTAAATCTAATTTATGCTACCAAACATTATCTTTTTTATTTGTACCTGGATAGCATTTTGAAAATGGCTAAGGTTCAGTGAATGGTATGTTGAAGAAAAGGTCTCTCATCACAACAAACATCTCCAGATTTTTTCTTAAATCTACTTATCCATTTATTTTTCTTTATAGATTTTCATTGATCTTAACCATTTTTCTGTATCATTGGGTTTACTGCAGGAAACCTCTTCACTGGGGGATGCACACTCATTAGTAATGAGCCAATTTTCCAATGAACAAAGTTCACACATCTTTACAAGAATCATGAAGAATATGAAAAGAATTCCGAAAACTGTGACCAGATTCTGAATTGCACCCAGGAGGCAGTAAAAAAATGTCATATAATGTTAATGTGATTCCACATCTATCCATCCATCCATTATCCAACTCACTATATCCTAACTACAGGGTCACGGGTGTCTGCTGGAACCAATCCCAGCCAACACAGGGCGCAAGGCAGGAAACAAACCCCGGGCAAGGCGCCAGCCCACTGCAGGTGATTCCACATATTAAACTTATTAAAAAGTATTTGTAGAAAAAAAAATAGGTCTTATGAATGAAAAAGGAAGAGACATATAGATCATTTATGCTGAACTAAACTGTAAAACAATGGGGCATTTCAAGAACAGGATTAGACAAATGGGTGTATAGCTATTTAAACAAGTCATAGGGAGTATAGAAAGTCATAAACTGGTCTAATATGCAGCTACGTATATATGTATAATATTCAGCAAAGGAGAAATCAAGTGCATCTTTTTATGTTCAGGGTACCATAACAGTTAAAAAGTAAAATATACCATTGACAAATCTACACAAAATATTCAGTAACACAACTAACAACAGATAATGCAAGGGAATCCTGTTTTATTTGCCCTACTCACAGGACAGAACTAACAAGTTAACTAACAGACAGAGAACTAAGTACAGCAGACTAAAGGAACACATTATGACACAATACAAAAAGTCGTATCATACAATACAATACACATGTAATTAACATTCAGGAAGAAGAAATACATCTGCAAACAACTATAGACTGTGATCTTCCTTGTCTTCCAAGCATCAATTCATTTTGTAAACCTTTTTTCTCATTTTCAGGTCACAACTGCTAGAAACCACAAACAATCTAAGTGAGGAAATATCTGAGGATGGGATGCCAGGCAATAGTAAGCTACAGTCATGAATATACAGGTACCAAGGTAATTTACAGATGCTGATTACCACATGCCTTTGAACTCTCAGATTAAATTTCAGTGCTCTGTAGAAGGACAAAATAACAAACTCCATGATACAGGTACCCTGGCTGAAAATCAAACTGGATGAAAACACAGTAGAGCTACATCCATCTTCACCAACTCATTCATTCTATGAATATTGTTTGCTTCATTATACAATTGTGGGAAGCTGGATTGTATCCTAGCAGTTCTGGATGTAAAACAGAAAGCATGCCTAGGCTATATACAAGACCAACAAAGGATGCACACATGTCCACATTCACACTTGTAGGACCAAGTTTGAGTCAACAATCAACACAACATACACATTTTAGAATGTTGGAGAAAACACAAGTATCTTGAGAACCCTGTACAGACACAGGAAAATTGTGTAAGCTTCATACAGACAGTAATGGAGCCCGGATTTAAAGAAACCTGTGTCCTGGAAGTATGAGGCAACAAAGCTAACTACTGTGCCAACTTTTTTTTTTTTTTATCTACTTTTTTGTAGGTTTCTATATACACAGAAAAAAGGTCAAATTATTTTCATTATGTTAGAAAATGTAACTTTTATATTCACTTCTTCTGTTTATGATATAAAAGCATAATACAGTATACATGTTAAAACCCATTAGTGTATTTGTTTACATTGTAGCAAACTCCACTTTAGGTTTGAAAAGAAGAAAAAAACAGACGGACAAAGTAAAGCTCACAAAACAGTTTACCTGATGTAACACGAATGTAAGTTTAATCTCACTGTGCTCTGTACAAGAAATTATTTTATAAATCCATTCACATGTACAGGCCAGGCCAAAAGGGGCTCTCAGCATTTAGAACTGTTTAGCCAAGCACAGGATAAGATGGACGGAGACAACTTGGGGAATGTGTAGTCGCGGGTGTATACTATTTTGTCCTCTGTAGGAAGTGAGGACGGGATCTTCTTTCCTTGCTTGGAAATGGACTATCTGCCTACTTGAGGATCTGTACGTGAAGGAACCAGTATACTGTAAAAGGCTTGGACAATAGCCAAACACTTCAAAGCCGACAGACGGATAATATCATCGTCTCTCCTGAAAAGCCTTCCAATGCAGCGATGGGAATTGGCAGACTGTATACATCAAGAGCACACCTTGGTATTGTCATGCTGTTATGGCTTCCTCCGTTTGTAATGCCATGTAAATCGTCAGTAAAGAAAGCTAAGTTATTTTCTCTTATGTGATTTTTACCGCCATATCACTATGGGAGGGATATCACCTTTTTACATTATATCTACTGTATATAGTTTTTGGTTATTTAAAACACTGCAATATAAAAGAACTCATTCCAACTAGGGAGCTATATCGCCCCCTACTGGTACACCTGAACAATAAAGAAGAAAAAAAAACAGGGTTGTAACAGCAAAAAAAAAAAAAAAAAATGAATGTCTTTGACTTTAAACTATTTACAGTCTCCTGTATTTCTCTCATATTTGTGGTCCTGAGAGATACCATTAAAGAAAAACATAAAGAGAAAAAGAAAAACGCAGACTTCTTAACCCCACAACACAACCTTCTAGCCCCTTCTCCCACAAACTTCTCCATCCTCCTCCCGTTCTGGGTACCGCCCTCTATTTACATGTCAATCATACCCCCGCTGTCAGTCCTCCACGCTGAACTCTGCCCTCCCTCAATTGGACCCAACAGTCACTCCAAAAAGCCTTCAACCTGGCTGGGACGCTACAATATTTATATAAATCATATCCACTTATGACTTCCTTTGAAACCCAGCTGACCACCACCGAAGGATACAAAAATTCACATTCATCAGTTGGTACAGCAATAAGGAGCATTTGACAGATAAATGTATGTTTGTAGATCCTGTCAGGAAGTGAGAAGATGGAGAAGACGACTGTGGAAATCAAGTCCCTTTAAAGCTTACAATAATAGTGTACTCGTATGATTATGCTGGCTATGAAGGTTTATATTTTTATTTAGGTGTTTGTTATAATTGCAGCTTTCAGCATTTTGCTCAGTTCCCAGTCATCATTTTGGCTCGTGTGATCATTTAGTCAAGATGATACAATGAAATGTTTTGACATTTTTTCAATACTTATATGTAAAATATAATGTTACAAATTATTAGGTAAATTATATTAAAGCACAAGGCAGTTAAACGAGTTTTTTCATGAAAATAAATGATATTTTGTCTTTTCAAACAAAATATCAAATATTATTCTATATGAGGTCTGCATACTATATAATTTTACCACTATTTCATTCTATAATTTTTCCATGATATGGGAAGTGGAGATCCATGGTGCATCGTGGAAGCCTCAAGGTTAAGGCAGCTCTGGAGAGAATGCCATTAATTGCAAGGACAACTCACATACACACTAAGCCAACATAGTGCCAACAATTAACCTAACATGCACATCTGTAAGGCAAACTGTTGTGGGCGGAAGGTGCAAGAAAGTTAGAACAGCTGCACTAACCATTGCACTGTTGAGTGAATCCCATTATAATTTATAAAGCATGACATGTATAGCACACCTTAATATAATCAAACAACATTTTTATTAAATGAAAACTACAGTAAAAAGTTAATACCTGGTCTGCCAATGAATTTAATAATATAAGACCATCAATGAAGCACTTCACATCCCTTTAAGCAGTAAAGTATACATGTCACTGACATAATGAATGAGAAAAACACAGATATGTGCCTCTCCAATAGGTGAGGCTTTTGTGGAGTTATGAGTAATATACTGTAGTATAAAAGTAAATATTCTTTTACATTATGAAGAACTTCCTAAAAAAAACAAAAACAAAAGCAGTTCCATTGTATAATTATTCAACATGATTCATTTCCACAAAATGAAAAGAGAGTTTTCTCCATTTTATATCACACAGAATTGGTAATGAAAGAGAGAGTAGACATATATTAATATTCATAACCTTCGTATTTTACCATATGGAGTGAACTTTATTCTTTTTTGGCATGTACAGCTTTTATTACACTATCCCATTTGCTCTTCTTGTTGAGTAAATGCTGCCTCTTCACATTACCATAACTGAAAAGGTCGGGATCATCTTGTTCATCTGCTTCAGACACAATTTCCATTTTCTCAATGATAAGTTTTAGAAGATTATGCTGTTTTTGTAAAATGTTTGAGATGTCTTTCAGTCTAGAAAACAAAGGCAGAGAGTTGTAATTTTGCAGTTGGTTGCCTTTTAGGAATTGAATAGTTTAAGCAACTTAAAATGATATCAAATTTTGTATTAGTAAATCAAAAAGAAGATATTCAAGGAAGAATTTCATTATACTATAGTATGTACACATGACAATAAACTTAACTTGATAAATCAATAATGAAACATATACAACTAACCTTGTATTTTATTACATATAAAAAACATTTTCAAAATGTCTAGTCCATTTATAACTTAGAGCTAAATAGTTTTGAAAGGATGACGTCTTTGAAACGAGAATGTGTCTTGTTCAGGTCTGCATGTACAGTAAATCTACAAAGTAGTTACTCTAAACTAGTTTCTAATTACTGTGGGAATTTCGGAACTTAATTTAAGTGAATATTACTTCCTGCAAAGGGATTCCTTTCATTATTTTCATGTTAGACACTTTAATAGAAGCAACAAACTCAATTTCATACCCCTCCCCCTTTATTGATCTCAGGGATATATTACTGTAAAATCGTACTGCTAAAAAAGAAATTACATTAAATCTATGTCATTGCTTCTGTAATAACACACTTTTCAATAACTTTAAACAGTTTTAGGAAAAAAAATTACAATCAGATTTGAAGATAATGAATGGAAATCTGCTTTGGACAGCATTTACCCAATCATGTGCTTGACACAGGTTAATTAAGTTCGGAATTGCACATTGAGCAAATCTGTCTCAAATTAGATAAGAGATCTTCAAATACATCCATTCCTTGGTCACATATTTTGACTATATACTTGGCTCAACGCTAATGAATATATTGCTCTCTATTCAAAACTTGGTCCATAAAAATACCTCTTAAGTGTAATAGCAGATGGGACAACATTTTGCTTTGAGCAGACTGTTATAATAACTTCCGCTTTTTTGCTAGCTTCTCATGTTCATTCATTCTCTGGTAGAGTCTTTATCCGCATATAATTTTATAGTGATACCACACACCTTTGTTTTTAAAGCTTTTCTCATCTGAAATAATTATTTATTACATGTGCATTTCTCAAATTATTATTATTCTGGTCTGTATTTTTGGGATGGTATTGTTGCTGTTTGTTATATTATTTATTTAATTGCCTATTTTTTTATTTTTACTTTGTAAAAAGTTTAATTTTGCCCTTGGGACAAATAAACCACTCTCTATCTACCAATCTGTCTTTGTGTTTAAAACAAATGTTTCCAACAAAAATGTTGCAAGAAGAAGCACTATACTGGCCACTGACTGTCGTGTTGAATACATCATAAGCACAGTACTGTATATTTAAAAAGGTAAAGGCGGCTGTTAAAGACATACTGGTGAGAGAGAGAGAGGGTGGTGGAGGAGGAGGAGGAGGAGGAGGACAGAAGGAGTTATGCTGCACAAAGAATAGCCATTCATCCGAGGGTTTACATTACAACCACGTGGAGAAGAGCTTTAATTGGACTAGCTTAAGAGGCCATCCTTTTCCATGAAAAGGAAGAAAACACATGACGTAAGTCAAATACTACAAAGGCTGGTAATTACATCAGATAGGTATTCACTGTTCACACCAAAGTTAATTAAAGAAACTAAATAAGAACTTCCTAGCCAACATACAGACTATGATTTTCCTAGAATTACAATTCTCCTCTTTCCTTTCTTTTATTCTGGGGTAAGACTAGAGTCTGAAAGGAACCAATGAACTCTGCCAAAAGGTATTCATGTACTAAGTATATTGATATATTGACTAATTGACTGAACTGTGAATTCTATGAAATGTTGTTTTAAAAGCATGAAATACTTGATGATGGCAGTTACTGTTTAAAATAAATGTTAATTAATTAATCAATCGCTAATTAAATTTCAATTAAAAAATCAAACAGTTTGTAATAATTGTTTTGCTTTAGGAAGTTTCAACTATATTTGTTTAATCTGGAATAGCGGAAACCCTTAACCTCTTTACCTTGCAATCTTTTTGACTTATTTCAAGATAATGGATAGCTAGCCCAGTTATATACACAGTTCATCCAGGTTTCTTTCTAATCCTTTTCATTTTTTTCCAATAACTTAACAAGCGGCTGAATGTAATTTAATGGATACTGTGCTGTTGCAGTATTGACGCCAGCTTGATCAAAACATTTGTTGGCATTAACAATGGTAGTGAGACTGTTTGTGGATTAAAATAGCAAACAAGACATTGCAGAGTGATTACATCAAATAAAAATAGTGAGGGGAAGCTATAATTACATAATCTGAGACAAAGTCTAACAGGACAAGTGAAGGTGCACAGTCACAATAAATTCACATTGTGGGATTATTTGGAAAATTGATGGTTTGTCACAATTTTTTTATGGAGGACTTTAGAAACATTTGCACAGATGATGTCCTTTTAAGAAGGCATTTTCTCAAGTGATGTCCTTTTAAAAACAAATTTGCAATGATGATGCTTTTTTTGTTGTTGATGTATTAAATATGAAAACTACAGTATATAAGACTGCCTGAGTTACTTGATGTTACTTAGTTATATCCATCCATCCATTATCTAACCTGCTATATCCTAACCACAGGGTCATGGGAGTCTGCTAGAGCCAATCCCAGCCAACACAGGGTGCAAGGCAGGAAACAAACCCTGGGCAGGACACCAGCATACCGCAGGAAACACACACACACACCAAGCACATACTAGGGACAATTTAGAATTGCCAATGCATCTAACCTGCATGTCTTTGGACTGTGGGAGGAAACCGGAGTACCCGGAGGAAACCCATGCAGACACAGGGTGAACATGCAAACTCCACACAGGGAGGACCCGGGAAGCGAGCCCGGGTCTCCTAACTGCGAGGCAGCAGCGCTACCCACTGCGCCACCATGCCGTACTTAGTTATATTTAAATTACAATTTATTATTTGGGTCTATTACAATAGAATATTAAGATAATCTGTTTTGTTAGTATCAGGGTGGGTGTTTAGTTTTTGCTGTCTTTCTGTGAGTAACAATTCAGTGTATTGTAAGCTGTTGATGTTTTAGCACAGCTAAAGTTATATTAGACTGTTAAATTAAAGCAAAAACAAAAGTGGTGTTTTATTCAGCTGTGGGTGATACTTAGTTGCTTAATGGCCTTATTGAAAAGTGGTCAGTCCTAAAGTGTAACAGAGAACGTTGTCAATTGAACCTTTTGAAAAATGTGCAAGGAATCACAAATACATTTTTATATTTATTTATATATATTATTATATTCATATTTAAAAAAAAAAGTTTATGAGAATTTTGAGTACTGTTTCCATTTTGTTCTAATGAAAATGACCTTAAAATGATCAATCTTCAAGCAAAAGTTGTGTGGTGTTCTTACTTCTGGTCTCCTCACATTTTATGTTTGGAATGCTGACATCTAGCTGCACCAAAACCCTCACACATTTCAAAGTAAGGGACTGAATTCTTCATATCAGGACCAGCTTGTATTTCATCTGATAACAAAACTGTAAACTAGAATTGAACTGCCGTCTTTGCAGACTAGAAGGTGCAAAACAGGCACCCACGAGTATCAAGTCTGAAAGCCAAAATAATGCACCTATGAGAAGGCACTAATTGCACAAATGAAGTAATTTTAATCCAATCACAAGAGGTTACACATTGCTTAAAAACTAATTCACAGGGAATTAATTCACTGGGCACTCTGTTCTTGGGGAACTCCCAGGGAGGTCTACTCTCTGACTCTTCACTATGATTAAAAATCTCTGAAACCCCCCTCTCTGAAACTTAAAAGCTGATGAGCCACTCCCTCCCTTGGGAGCTGAAAGCTGACAATCTCTTCTCTTTGTGAAACGACAAACTAAGATCCAGTCTGCCAAGCTAAGCAATGTGTTAGTCTGAAAGGCTGAGAAGCAGCCATTACTCCAAGAAGGGAACTTGAGTATCTAAACTCTTGTGCCAGAAACAGTAATGTTTTTCCCTATGAAGTTGCAGATGACACAGCAAAGAGCTAACCGAGGAAAGCACTGCACGTTATAGACAAAGGACCACGTCTCAAAAAAACAAAAGTGAATTTCAGCGCAAGAAGAATCCTCCACATGAACCTGCAGCAACAACTTTGCAAAATGCTGGATAACATCTTTAAAACCCCTTATAATTCGGGGTCATTTTTGCTAAATCGCTTGTAATTCGACCTCTCCAAATTAGAATCATTGCTGTTATTGAACTATCTGGAGTATAAACACATGTTTGGTCTCTTTGTAAAGGTAACATTCTCTAGTTTCACCCTTAGTAGTCAGAATCACTGTAGGTGTGACTGATCAAAAGTTATGCACATTAGAACTCACAAAAAAAATGAATTTTTTTGTTCTCGCCTAAGTTTTTTTATGAAAATAAAGGAAAATAAAGCTGCAGTAGGTAGGTGGGGACAGAAACACACTATGTACCAATAGAATAACTTGTTGACTACTCAAATTTCAAATTTGAAAAGAATACCTGTAAACATGACATTTTTTACACCAGTTTTTATGTGGGCATGCCCAGGGGCTTTTTAGAGGGACCATTATCCACATTTTGGAACATATGGAAAAAGTGTAATAACTTTTGAATGCTTCAACCCACATATATCAATGAGGGCTCTACTGAAAGCTTACACCTAAAGGAATCTATATCTACACACAGTGTCACTCTATTAGTTATGGAAATTCATGTTCCATAATAAAAACAATAAAAAATACACATTTCTATGTAAAAATAGTCAATACAAGTTATGGGCCAAAAATATATTTATATTTTTATTTTTACTTTTTTTATAAAATGCACACAAACTATATATATTTCTTTTACAAACTGTTACAACACAGCTCAGCGTTTTTCCATGTGCCACTTGATGGCAGCAATCACTAGCAAGCAGAAAGCACAAGGGCGTGGCATGTCGCTCTCTGCCATTACACGTCCCCTGTGCCGGTTGAATACTTTCGCAACGCGTACATGCATCTATTATTTAATCGAGCGTTTATTTATGTTTAAACTTCTACTTTTATTCATATTTAAAATGCGAAAAAACTTGGCGAAATCACAATAAACAACCACGCACCAACTCTGCAGACTGGCACAAATGCCACCTTCACGCAGCTCCGATCGCTTTGTTTACAAGTTAGTATGGCAAGTTACATATCAAAATGCTCGGCTGCTCATTGGCTGTAAGTTTTGAGTGTCAGTCACAGTGTCCAATCAAACTGGTAGATTCTACCAGAGTTCAGAGCTATACGTCATCCTGCAGGCTTTCTGTGACACTGGTTGGCTATACGAGGTGCCAGTCAACCCCAGACCCGTCGTAATTGGCCAACTTAGGTGTCTTTCAGAAGCTAACACTTCCGTGTTTCATGCGGTAGCATGGTTATCGCCGACAGAAACAAATTACGTCTAATATGAGCAATATAAGTGAAAAAAATTACGTAGGTGGTCTCAAGTTATGAAACGTTTTCTGGAGTTTTTGTCCCTTTGAGAATATATCGTGTGTTTTGGACCTAAATCGTTTTACTGGATTATATTCGCTGGAGCCTTACGGACACAATGGGATCAATACTGCTCGGAAATATTGATGTTTGACTTGCAGGGGGTCTTCAAAGGTAGGCACAGTCAACTCTTAAAAGTATGTACTTCTCTGTAAAAAAGGCTTTAGTGTCAGTGCTGTGGTTGTTGTGTGTCAAAATGGTTTATATCATCGGAAAGACGAGACTTTGAAGTTTCATTTGATGGGTAGGGTGTCGAGATGCATGGCAGATGGGCATGCACACATTACTGTAACGTTTTTAAAACGCTGTTATGTCCCGGGACCGGCACGTGCGCGTTAAGACTTGGTATCATAAAACTATCTGTGCCAAGATAAATTAGAACTGTAAATAAACTGCCAGGTTCTTCTGTGTTATATGTTTGTCTGTTTGTGTTCTGTCTTATATATCAATATTTATATGCAGTTATCATATTTTTATAATTCTTGTTTTTATCAATAAATTGTATTATTCTGTTTCTTGAAAACAAGTGTTTATCAGGTACCTTGATAGAAGTCAAACACCTGGTGACTGGCTGCTACATCAGAGAAAGGTAATGTAAAATAGGAGCAATACCAAATTATTTAATTAATTACCAACATTGTCAAAGGCAAAACAAATAATTGATTAACCAAGTTAAATCTCTTCCTACATTCCTACATTAATAACTTTCATTACACTTCAAAATTGCTATTATAGTTTGGAAGTCTAAACAAGCAAACAAAGCATCATTTGGTGTAAGCAGATTTATCTATTCAATTAATTAGAAGATATTCATTTTTTACAAGATGTAATTTACATTTAAGTATATTGACTTGTTTTAATCAATAATTAGGAGAAATAGGCTACTTTTTATGAGATTCTGCAAACACATGCTGTTGGTGAGGTGTATGCAAATTCTCCTTGGGTTCACAGGTATTTTGAAAAGGTTTTCTGTTTTTTGACACATCTCAAAGACAAGCGCATTAAGTTACCAAATCAGTGAATGAATGCGCAAGTGAGCATGCTCTGTGATGGACTGGTGTCTGATGGATTGGTTTCTGACTTCAACACATTTTCTACCATAGATACAAAGGATGTTCAAAAAGTTTCCGCACTTTTTTTTAAACTCTATTTATTAAGAATTTCAAAAACAAATTACATCACTATTCAGCATAGTCTCCTTCCTTTGCAATGCAATTTTCCCAGCATTGTACCAACTTTTTAATGCCATCATCAAAAAATGTTTTTGCCCTTACTGTTTGTTTCCAACCAAAATATAAAAGTGCATAAACTTTTTGAACGTCCCTTGTATTTGCTCCCCAGACCCTGTGATAAAATAAGATGACTCAAAAAAATCAGTGGAAAGAGTCAAAGAGTAAAAGGCACAGTGACTAGCACTTCTCCTTCAAAACTCCATGGTCTCGTTTAAATCCTGACTCACAATGTGAGTACAACGAGTCCAGAATTGGACTAAGATTGTTGGAAAGATAAATGAAACTTTACAGATTGTGCTTTTTTTTCTGTCCGATTAAGATATTTTATGTGGCTTTAGGAGATTTACATTTAATGTATCAAGTTCAAGAGGTGTCACTTTTTTCTGACTTTCATTTTTTTGTTTAGTTTTCAAGAGATGGTAGCTTGTTGTAATTGAATTTGTAAGTGAATAAACTCGATGAACATCTGTGCTATCCAGTGTTTAATTGGAAGTGCTATGTTTATCAGGTGCTACATTCCTGTTCTGCTCAACTGTTTTTTCATAAAATCATTTCTTCCACTGGCTTCAGTAACAGTCCAGGTATTGACAGGAATTCAGCCTAATTGGGAGTTTGGCCTTGAGCTTGTGCTAAATTTTTGTTCTTATGTATTATCAGCGATTCCTTCAGAAATGGCAAAGTGTTGAAAGTCAATTAGTTGCTTCAAGTGAAATTTTACACCTTTTATGCTCTTCACCTTAATGAATTGTATACTTTATCAGGGTACACAATCCATACAACAAAGAAATAGAAAAAAAAGCTCAAAATAATATTCTTACGTTTTCTCTGCTCACATTTTTATTTTATTCAATAGTTTAAATGTCTGAATAACTGCACTACAGTACAATTACAAAAACATAAAAAAATATTTTAAAAAATATTATAAAAACATTATGTACATATACAAATATAATAAAGGTAAGTTCTGTGATACGGTTTGCATATTTATAGCTGGAAATGCACATAAGGGAGATAATGAATCACATATCTTTAAACAGTTTATTATTCCTAAGCTTTTGATCCCTACTAAGAATCATCATCAGAGGATCATGATTAGACTTACAGGAATCCAAGGCAATATATATTGAATAAGAAGCGGTGGGTAGGTGGATGTGATGGGGACTGGGGAATTGATGAGGTGTGGTTTGGTGGGTGCTGGTCATAAAGTCTCATTTATTATACTGTATGCATGTTCTTCTTTTCAAGCCTGCATATGCTGAGTTCATGTCCAAATGTCGGTTAATTGAGTTTCGTTAGCCACGTTTCAGCCAGTTCTCTGGCACTCTTAGTATTAGCCTTGAATTTAAATGTGAGCTTGTTGAACTTGTATGTGTGTAAATGAGACACCGTGGGTCCTTTCTTCTGACTGCATTGCGATGTTCCTGTTTACATTTGGCAAGTGTTTTTGATGTTTGTCCCATGTATACAGTTGGACATGAATCGCCTGGTATGCTGTAAACCACATTTTGTGTCTCTGCTGCTGATTTCCTGCTTTAAATAATAAATAAGACTTTATGACCAACACTCTCTGAACCCCATCTCATTAATTTCACCCCCTCCCCTTCTTATTTGCTATATATATTCTTGGATTCCTGTTAGTCTAATCATGTTCCTCTGGTGATGATTCTTGGTAGGAATCAAAAGCTTAGAATGATAAAAAAAACTGTTTTAAGATACATGCTTAATTTTCTCCCTTTGTGGACTTCCAGCTACAAACATAATCTAACATAACTGTAATAATGGCCACACTTACAAGGTCTCGTTACTAAAATCTGTTAATGACAAAGATACTTTGAGATTTTTCAAGTAAAGCATAAAAATAAAGATAGATATATTCACTAATTATGGCACTGAAGGCGGGCAACCTGTGTGTTGATTAGGAAATGCAAGTAAGCAGTTGACTGTGATGTGTACACATAAAGTAATGACTCTATAAGTCTGTAAATCTATGTGTTATTATTATTTATAAAGCACTATTATGCAAGTACTTTTATTACATTGTGTAGATTCATTGTACTGCTACTTTAGTAAGCCAAGTTCACCTCCAATTCTGCAGGTTCACATTTACAAAAAAAAACCAAAATGTAAAAATAGAACACCAAGAAAAAAATTTAAACTATGTTAATAATAAACTTTATTTTAAAACCTTGAAAGTTTGCTTTTTAACCCTTGCAAAATTATTAAAACTGAAATATTTCATCTATAAACAGAGATTTAAGCACTACATCAGTACTTTTTCCACTGGAGGGCAGCATTGTCTATAGCTGGAGGTCAAGCTCTCGTCTAGAGATGTACAGTCACTAGAGGTTTTCATTCAAAGCACATTCTTTTGTAGTGGCAGCTATTTTTGTCTTCTAAAAAATGTGCTTTATTTTCTCTTGCAATGTCTTCTGTCATAAGAAACCAAACACAGACCAAGAAGGAGGCATTTAGGAAGCATATACATTTGAATAAAGTCTAATAAAAATATAAAGCTGACAATATGAATGAACATAGATGTACAGTAATCCCTCGCTATATCGCGCTTCGACTTTCGCAGGTTCACTCTATCGCGGATTTTAAATGTAAGCATATCTAAATATATATCACGGATTTTTCGCTGGTTCGCCGCTTTCTGGACAATGGGTCTTTTAATTTATGCTACATGCTTCCTCAGTTTGTTAGCCCAGTTGATTTCATACAAGAGACGCTATTGGCGGATGGCTTAGAAGCTACCCAATCAGAGCATGTATTACATATTAACTAAAACTCCTAAATGCTAAAAGATATGCTTCCCGCGTGGCGCTTGTTTTGTTTGCTTCTCTTTGTCTCTCTCACTCTCTCTGCCTGACGGAGGGGGTGTGAGCAGAGGGGGCTGTTTACACAGTGGCTGTTTGCCTAGAAGATAGGACGCTCCTCTACAAAATGCCGCTTTATCGCGGTGCTTCTGTATACTTAAAAGTACGTATTGATTTTTTGATTGTGCTCCTTTGAAGATAAGATATGTTTGCATTCTTTTAATTGTGAGAAAGAACTGCCATCTCTGTCTTGTAATGAAGCACAGTTTAAACGTTTGACTAAAGGGTGTTATTTCATGTCTAGAGGGCTCTAATAATGTTAACAGTGTGGGAGAGTTTATAAGGGCTTAAAATATATAAAAATAACCATACAAACATATGGTTTCTACTTCGCGGAAATTCATTTATCGCGGCAGAGTCTGGAACTGATTAACCGCGATAAACGAGGGTTGACTGTATATGTTTATAGGCTCATTATTGTCATGTGTAGAGAGTACAGTGAAATTCTTACTTGCATGTGCTAATCAATATACAACACGTTGCCACTCTCTGGGAGCCATGGCTAGTGAGTATAACTACCATACCTGACAACCTCTTTCTTCCTTACCTGAAAAATCACAGATCATATGAGATGTAGATTGGAAATAGTCAGTTATTTAACTTTATGGATTTATTATATAGCTTTTTCATTATAGACAGACTTAATCCATTGTAATGTAGAAAACAAGAAGGAGAAATTCCAAATGAGCTAAATGTTTCAATTACAAATTCTAGTCAGCAACTTAACTAGACTGACTTGACCTTAATATCCAATGTCATTCCTTAATAGTATACATTAATATTACATTCATCTCTTTATTCTATGAGCACAATTGTTTCTTGGTTACATGGTGCTCAATTCCACACTTGCAGCATCTGGCACAAACCAGAAAACAACCAGTAGTTACAACCTATATACAACCATTCGAGTTACAACTGCAACCACATCTCACAGACAGTTTTCACCACACCACCTGTTACACCTTGATCTCAGCTTATTAACCTGCAGCAGTTTTGAATACATTCAATTACATTTGTCCTACAATCAGGTAAAAATGCAATTTATCTTGACACAAACATTAAGGTGATCAAGATGTATGAGGGAGGAAAATAAGTGAATGTGATCGCAAGTGACTTTAAGTTATCTGATTGTAACCAGTGTTCACTGGAGCAGTGTACTGATGTGCTCTGGCTTTGAATCTGGTTAACCTCCGAAGCTCCTGCGTTGTGACTCACGATATGCCGCTTTGTGCGAACGGCCACAATGGGGTAATGAAACCACACTGAACTCCTTTATATGTTAATGTTTATTATTAACAGAATGAAATATTAAAACAGAAAATATGAGTAGTCAAACTCTGCCAGTACTGCTTTTCCTCTCACAGTTAACACAATGAACACTGGAGGCACATACTGATGACATAACACAGACAAAGAAAGGATTTGTGAAGTTGTTAAAGGTCAAAGGTTAAACAGTAATAAACGAAACAAAATAATCCATCCATCCATTATCCAACCCGTTAGATCCTAACTACAAGGTTACGGGGGTCTGCTGGAGCCAATCCCAGCCAACACAGGGCGCAAGGCAGGAAACAAACCACAGGGCACACACACACACCAAGCACACTCTAGGGACAATTTGAAACAAAATAATAAAATAAAAAATATTTACAAAAAAAATGATAGAACATCTACAAAATGTGCCAAGAATGATGATAAAAAAGGATATAAAATGAACAATATGACTTATATAGTACTGTACATACGGACAGGTTTGAATACATTTACATTTAGTTGCTTAGCACACACTTTTATCCAAAGCGACTTACGAACGAGGTAAACAATCGAGTAACATTAGGCTAGTGCCTGTTTGTTCAGCAAGTGTAATAGACTGGGTAACTAAAGCTGATTGTCACAAGTGAAAAAATGTAATAACTCATACATTTACACTCATAGATTACAATCACTAAAGCAGTTAAACAAATTAACCAAGAATATAAAAATATTGCTAAGCAAAATTTTTTGTTTTTTATCAATCAACAGATATTTAAAGAACGGATGGGTTTTCAATCTTTTTTTAAATACACTGAGGGAGTCAGCAGTATAAATGGAGGTTGGCAGCCGGTTCCACCATCTTGGAACTACACAGGAAAAGAGTCTAGATTGAGACTTGATGCTACATAGAGGTGGCATCACCAGACGCCATTCTACGGCAGATCTGTGTGGTCGAGGAGTATATCACTTCACCAGTGTCTCCATATACTCTTTTGCTGACCCAAACATTTGGAACTTGAACTTAATCTGTGCTGAAAACATTTACTGATCCATTTTACATCCAGATTGATGTACAACTGGACCGTCAGAACCAAACGTGGTTGTAAGTCAACAAGCTACCTGTATATAATGTGAGTCTACTTAAAGGCATACTCACGCACACAATAAAGTGTCCTACAAGCTTAGTTTAAGTTCACCAGTTAATCTTACGAACATACCTTTATGATGTGGAAGAACAAAGGTGGATTTAGAGAAGTGCATAGAGATGCTTTGAGAGCATATAGACTCCATTCAGACACTGACAAAGTTTGGAACTGAGGTTAGGTTTCTGAAGTGTTGAGCCAGCAGTCCACACCACTGCACTCCCATGCCACCTTACTTCTCTCTTAGTTTGAATCCAGAAAACTTCCATTCACTCATTTCTGAACCCACTTTTTCTAATGCTCAGTCATGGGTAATTGGGAACAAGGCAGGAAAGTGTCATAGACATGAAAGCAGTCAATCCTAAGGCAGTCTAACTTGCACACAGCCTGACTAAGATAGTTAAGTAATTCCAATAAACCTAACACCTAACACATCCCATGATAAAACATGCTTCCTTAATAGGCTGGAACTGAATCAGAGTCAAAGTGTTATGAGACAGCCGTCTAGGTCAAAAATTCTTTTAAAGTTTGATTTCTTATTCTGCATTAATAAATATATTAGGATCAGATTTATATTATAGTTTTTTCGGTTAGAAAAGTATAAAGTAAAACAATGTGACGGAGCCAACCTGAAAAGTGGGAAGTAAATAAGTGGCAGACCTGGTATGGCCCTTCTTTTGTAGGGAGGACCTACAGTTAAGGTTAAGAGGGTTTGTAGCCATTTGGAGGCTAAGTCTTAAGAAGGTAGTCAGGATAACTCTCAAAGTGTGTATGCAGCCTTTAAAAGGTAGTGTTCCCCACATATTTGTTGAGTGCTCAAAAAGTAATTATTTTGTGGACTCTAAATTAAGTTAAAGGTTATTTGAAGAGGCAGGAGGCCAGAAGAGTATCCCCAAATTACTGGGTGGTAGCAGAGGGTTTTTGTAGTTAACAGTTGGGAAACTCATATAGAGTTTAGAGGACAAACAGCACCAGTGTCATCAATTGTTGCTGGCCCTTTAACTGTGCAGTAGGGTTCAGGAATATCTAGGGCCATCAGAAAGTCCTATGGGGAGAAGGCCACCTGACTTTATGGGGGCAACCTACAGCACAAAGCTCTCCCTTTGCCAGACAGCCTTTAAAATTAGAGTTGGGACACAAATGGAATGCCAGCTAAGACTACCCAGGGAGGTAATGCAGCCTGAATTCAGCGTGGAAAGGAGACAGTGAGAGCTTGGGGGGTGAGTGGGTGAAATATGCAAAAACACCCATATACTCACGCCATAGAGGCAGCAGGATTTGCTTTAGTGTGTTACTAAGTCATTTTGTGTTCTCCCATTGTTTATCACTTCCTGGATTTTATTTTGTGTCATACATTTGATAACATTTGTGGTACTTTTGGTACTGGTAAGAGTGCCACACAGAGAGGCCCACCATCACAATGCAAACATATGCTTTGATCCACTACAATCTAAAGTACTTAATGAATAGGCTATATTAATATTTAAACAAGACTTGTGAACTTTTAGATGAATCTTATTAAATATTGATACAAAATGTTTGCTTACCTGAACTTCTGCTTTTTCAATTCAAATTCTATAGGGCTTGCACAATCTCCTGATTCTAGTTTAGGCAGCAAATCTGACGCTGCATTTAAATTGAAGAAAAATGGCATCTGTTTAAAAAAACAAAAAAACAATGAGTTACCAAAGCTTGCGAGACATACTACCATCTTCTACGGTGTTTATAGTAAGTTTTGTGCTGGCTACAGTGTTAATGAGTTGTCTAGGACATTGACTTTAAGGGTTGCTTGAGCCTCTGAATTCAGAAACACTAAGGTGGCTCATGTACACGGAAGACGTATGTTTAATTAACAACAAACAAAACAAAACAGGAATAGGAACACAGAATGAGTAAAAACATAATACAACAAAACAAAACAGAATCATATAAGATTGCCTTTCGGGGCCGACTTAACCAGCTGAAGTCTTTTGCTATCCCCATGGGGTGACTCCACATGACACTATAAGCAGCCACCAATAAAGCACTCCTTCACCTATTCTTCCATCTCCTCAAACCACTCTGCCGTTTTTTCCTTCCTGCCAGATAAGCTCCTAATGATACCTGGCTAGTGACTGCAGGTTCCCCTGGTCTGTGGTGAGGAGGTCCTTCCACCTGAGTCACATCTGGGATAGACCTGACCCTGTAAAACTCTTACTTCACCTGGGTTCGGCTCAGATATAACTAGAAGCAAACTGACCTATACATAAAAAAGGGCTGTGCAACCCTACAGGGGTCTTAAAGAAACAGTTGAATCCTGCTGCCCCCACTTATAAGGATGTAGGATGCACAGCATTTGGTCTTGTATTTCCACTCTGTACTTCCATTATTTTATTATTTAAGAATTATTATTCCAGACAGGTCTTTGAATTTGACTAACTCTGGCATTCCTGCCAGGACAAGTAAACATGGTCTTCCTAACTTTTACAGGACCAGTAAGATTATAAAAGACTGTACTACACAGAACTATTTAGGATTTGAATTCTGAGACAAATATGTTATCTTTCTGTCAATATTAGGGAGCCTACAAAGATGTTTCTATACACTGCTGAAACAGCAAAATAAAAAGACAATGCTTAGACTTTACACTATACAGTGATCCCTTGCTATATCGCGCTTCAACTTTCGCGGCTTAACTTCATTGTGGACTTTAAATGTAAGCATATCTAAATATATATCACGGATTTTTCGCTGGTTTGTGGATTTCTGCGGACAATGGGTCTTTTAATTTATGGTACATGCTTCCTCAGTTGGTTTGCCCAGTTGATTTCATACATGGGACGCTATTGGCAGATGGCTGAGAAGCTACCTAATCAGAGCACGTATTACGTATTAAATAAAACTCCTCAATGATATATGATATGCTTCCCGCGCGGTGCTTCGCATACTTAAAAGCTCTAACAGCACCTATTGATTTTTGATTGTTTGCTTTTCTCTGTCTCTCTCACTCTCCCTGACATTCTCTGCTCCTGACGGAGGGGGTGTGAGCAGAGGGGCTGTTTGCACAGAGGCTGTTTGCCTAGAGGATACGGACACTCCTCTCAAAAATGCTGAAAGACTACCTTCATATTGCTCCCTTCCTTGTGGCCGCTTTATCGCGGTGCTTCGCATACTTAAAAGCCCAACAGCACCTATTGATTTTTGATTGTTTGCTGTTCTCTCTCTCTGCCTCTCCCTCTCTGACATTCTCTGCTCCTTGCACGCACTCCTTTGAAGAGGAAGATATATATGCATTCTTTTAATTGTGAGAAAGAACTGTCATCTCTGTCTTGTCATGGAGCACAGTTTAAACTTTTGACGAAAGGGTGTTATTTCATGTCTAGAGGGCTCTAATAATGTTAAAACGTATTTAGAAGGTCGTAAACAGGTTTTCTATGCTCTAACTGCGAAAATATTAGATTTATAAATAAAGAATCCTACTTCTCAGAAATTCATTTACCGCGGTAGAGTCTGGAACTGATTAACCATGATAAACGAGGGTTTACTGTACTAATGAGAGCATGCTATATGGGATTTATTTAAAATTCTTTATTAACCTTTAAGGAGATGGGGATATTCTATGAGCTATTTTGTATATATATTTATTTGCAATAATCATTTAATAAAGTATAACAAAAATGTTTATAATGAATGTATTATAGCTATTTAAATTATGTTAGTATAAAATTAAACATATAACTCAATTAAAGGTATTGACAAAATATACATACTGAAAACAACAACCAAAGTAGTGGCACATGTAATTGTTAACTATTGCAGTGCCAGTTAACCCATTAGGCAACTTAGGTGGCCACCTAGGGTGCCATCCCTATTGGGGGTTGATTTAGCAAGCTAGTTCTCCTTTGTCTTGGACAGCATGAGCTGCATTGTACATGCTCCATACTTCTATGGCACTGGCACATAAAACCTATGCAATGTGGAGAGATGGGAAAGATGTCAAACCCTCTGTTAGGTTAACGGGGTGTGGCTCACCAAACTTACTTTCCCTACCCCTGTCCTCACCACTACCAAAATATACACTGCAGCTGAAGTGGTGACAAGAGGATGAGAACTTGTTGAGGAGTGTTTCAACATAAAAAGGCAAAAGCCATCAGGCACTCAATAATGCAAAATGAAAGTGAACTAAACATAGACATATGAAAACTCTGCCATTGCATGAAATGTGTTTGTTTTATTGCCGCAGCATGCCAGCATCACTATCACTATTAGCATAAATGTAAGCCAACTAAGTTCACTACACTAGATAACTGATGTGCAATGTTAGTCTGCAGGCTGTTAATTACCTGCTTGTAATTAGCTACCTGAATTTTCTTTTCTTTATATGCATAACAGTGCTATCTAGACATCACAGACATAACCAAGTTCTGTGGTTGTCAGAAAGGTTTTAATGAAAAATAAAGTTACTGTATTGCCATAATAATTATCTAATTAACCTTACTAAGCACACTTTCATGGCCATATTCGATCAATAGGGAAGATGCTCCATGGTTCGATTGTATTTATGTCACTAATCATTTAATGGGTGTAATCAGAGATATGAGTCTGTAATATTATAATAAAAGGTAATAGGTTCAACTGCATAGGTGTATTTCATAGCATTTTATGTTATTTCAGATGCACTTTTACAATATCTAGAGTCACCCTCGCCAAACACATCTTCTTCAGGTGATCATAACAATGTCATGTCTGTCCTTAAATTTTTTTAAATGTTAGTTGTGAAAGCTCGGCAATTATTTTGTTATATTTAAGTGATATCTTCTTATATAATACACTGTTGTGGCTGTTCATTTGTCTGTCCAGGATTTTAAATCACCTGTAGCTCGCAAACCATTTGACCTATTGACCTGAAATCTGGTACACATATACTATGTGATGTCTACTATCTGCTTTTGGGGTGATGGTTGGCCTCCAATGTTATTCCTCTTTTTATTTTTATTTTATTTATTTTATTGTAGAATCAACTCTCAGCAGTGGGCAGCAGGGCGGCCGTGCGGCACATGTGTACGGGTGCCTTTCTCATCTCTACCACCGTTGCCGTCACTTCCCCTACCTCTTCATATCTTAAATCATTCTTGAGGCAGATTGAAAACTTAAGTGCCAGCTTAAGTGAAAAATTAAAGAAAACACACTAAGTAATTGCAACACAAACACTTAATCAGTTTTAATGCAAAAAGATGCCGACGAAAGAAGAGAAGAAGTGGGCCACCAGGGTGGAGAAAAGAAGAGCTGCTCAGGGAGCAGCAAGCGCATCAACCTCTGAGCAAATGAATGCTAAACGTACAGAGAAAGAGTATGAAAACTGTGCAGTACGCCGTTACTGGTAATGTATAATATGAAAAGTTCCAAATGTAATTATGTTCTTTAATTTCTTCTTACATTCATATAGTTTTAATTGTGCGTTTGACTCAAAGTACCTGTTTAATCCATTTATTATTACTAATACAAGCCATGTTACCTGTCAAAGACAGGTAATAGAACACATTTAAAAATATTCTGAATTTGTAAGAAAATTTACTGAAAAATTGCTTTTCATATCAGGCCCTTCAGTTACAGACAAACAGAGAAAGTGAAGACAGTTTAGCAGTAAAAGTACTGAAAACTGAAAGTTATAAAAGTAAAAACTTTGGCTAAATTTTAACAAAAAGGGTGAATGATATCTGAGTGTGTTAGCCATATTAAATAAACCAACAGTTTTACAACAATCAAGCAAATAAATAGGCACAATTCCTGAATATATTTGAAAACAACTGATAAAGTTACAGAAATAGTGAAAAATTATTAACTCTTGTTTTAATCTTCAAGTTATTTTTCGCATGAAGTAGTAGTTCATCCACTACAAAACAGTATTTTCTATTGTAGAATTTGTTTAGAAAATGCACTTTTCATGGGAATATGACTAATGATCATGGTTTATATCTGAGACCTTTTTCACATGTCATAAAACAAATTTAGGCAAGTTGCTACATAAAATGAATAACCAATTTTTTGTTCAACCTTTGAACCACAAACTTTGTTGGGATAGACTGTGACAATGTCTTGGTCCACTCGGCGCATAAACCAGTAAGGCAGCTTTTCCTCAAGACTTGTATGTAGGTCAACCTATTTGAAGAAAAAAAAAAATCTTTATTTTCTCAAAAAGTTATTATTTTTTCTAGATACAAAGTCAATTAACATACTATAATTAAAATTGTTCATAAATGTATAACTATGTTAATATGCATATCTAATATTAGCTTCATTTTAAGAATTAATTTTAAGAATACTTACCTGCATAGCAATTCTTTTCAAACAAGCATTTCTCTGAACCTCTGCAATATCTCCAACGGCCAAACCAATCTAAAGGTATAAAAATATAAAGCTGAATAAGATGTACTATATTGCTGTGTGTATACTGGGAAAATTGACAGAGCTAGAGCCAGGAGAGTTGCAGTCAGTCAGTCAGTCATTGTCCAACCTGCTATATCCTAACACAGGGTCACCGGAGCCAATCCCAGGGCACAAGGCAGGAACAAACCCTGGGTAGGACGCCAGCCCACCACAGGACAAACACCAAGCACACACTAGGGACAATTTAGGATCGCCAATGCACCTAACCTGCATGTCTTTGGACTGTGGGAGGAAACCAGAGCACCCGGAGGAAACCCATGCAGACACGGGGTGAACATGCAAACTCCACTCAGGGAGGACCCGGGAAGCGAATCCAGGTCTTACTGCGAGGCAGCAGCGCTACCACTGCGCCACTGTGCCGCCCTAGGAAAGTTGCATCTGAGAACTAATTAGTGCAAGTTTACAATGATGGGTGTCCTATGCTATACACATTGAATTCACTACAATTGAAGAACCAAGTCAGGACAAGGCATGAGTACATTGCAGGGTACATAAACTCTTGGTTGAAAATTAACATAACATCATAATAAGTGGAGTATAATGGAGAACAACAATCTTAAAAAGACATTAAAGGCCAGTGTCCTAAAGCTGTAAGGCAGCTTTAACCACTGCACTTTCATTTTGCATTATTGCAATTTTACTTTAATGGTCAAATGACATTTTCTCAAGCACACAATAAGACCATTTATTATGACATTCTTCATATGTTTCAAGTTATTTTTTGTAATAAAGATTTTACCTATAAATCTCTGATAAAGGTACACCACACCCAAAACAAAACAAAAATGGAAAACATTTTCTCTGCATTATGAACATCTAGTGACAGGCTGTAGTAAATATCCCTTATTATTGCATTCTGAACTACCTACAGAATTTGAATCTAGTTAACTTTTTATCTGAATGTACTTATATGGTAAAATAATATGGTATGTCTTCATTTATCAAAACTGTAAGCATAATGTCTTGCTAATTGAAATAATGCACTTCTAGGTCACTGAAAATATGTTGTATTTAAAGAAAAACAAAGATTTATAGACACACTCACCAGCAAGTTCATCAGAAGAATTGGGACCAAAAGAAGAAACCAAACTAAAGCAATAAATGTAAGTGGTGGAAAAGCCATTCTACCATTTAGGAATGGCACTAAGAAATTGTCTTGGTAGCTTATTTCACCCAGCATCATAGCAAATGTCTGCATTACAGAGACTGGTATGGTTCTGTAATTTCTCTGTGAAACAGGAAAAGAAAATGTATTATTCCAGTTTGTTGTTGAATGGTATGGTATTCTGTAATTTCTCTGTGAAAAAGGATTAGAAAATGTCTTGCTTCAGTAAACAAAACTGAGAAGAGTTTGTTTTAAGCATTCGTTGTTACTTTTTTATTTCCAAACCATACATATTTTTACTATTTCTTTATTTATGTATTCCTGTTTAATATAAAGTAGACGTCTCTCTACAGATTTGATTTTGTTGGATAATCTACCTTTTCAAAAGTGATTAAAGGTGTGGCATGATCATAAGCAAGATGACACGTCGCAAAATAAAATGCAATGCAATACTCAAATACACTCATGTTGGAATATTTATTTTGTACTTTCATTAATAAAAAACATTAATTTTCAGTGCAACACACAATATCTGTGCCCTTTTAAAATGAAACACAAAGACGTAATATTTTAAGTCATATCCATTTGATTGTGCACTAAATGAGCTTTAAGTAAAACTAAAGCAAACTCAGTATACAGTATTTCAGTTTCTGCTGGGACCGCACTGAATTTCTTTCCACATATACACATTAATTGGGTTGAAACTAAATGAAATGGAATAACCAATCAGCAAGGTGTAGAGCAAGTGTCTCTGGCAATAGATGCAAGAAAAGCATTTCAGTCACGACTATCTACTGGCACAGTCCCAACATTAAATAAGTTCATCAACAGATGATGTGAGTTGATGAATCTTTGGAAGTTGTTATTCTGGTCTCACTAAAAATATTTACTCTTATGGTATGTAATCTAATGTTGTGTGTTTCCATTTATCAGTACAGTGTGGTCTATGGCCGGCTTGTCATTCCAGCCAATAGCCCCAGGCTGCCAGATGGAGCTCTCCCTGCAGCATGGAGGTGCCCCGGATACAGGGAATCATGGACGATAGAGTTTTCCCCTACAGCCCTGCTGGATACCACAGGGGCCAACAGAGGATGCTGCAGGGAGGTCCAGAGAGTCATATTTGCCCTACGCTCTGGAAGTATGTCCGAGTCACATGGACAAGAGGAATGGCATACTTCCGGGTTGAAGAAGAAGACTTTTAATCTGACCCAGAAGTGATAGGAGATCACATGGACTGGAGGATTGGAAACACTTCCGGGTCAGGGACTATAAAGGATTGTGGGAAAGCCCCAGACATCGAGCTGAGCTGGGTGGAAGGGTGGCAACGTGTCTGGGAGTGTGGAGGATTGTTTATTGATTAGTTATTGTATTATTTATGAGTATTGTGGAGAGGAGGGTGCTTTGTACACTGTTTAATAATAAAAGTTGCATATTTGGACTTTTACCTGTTGTTTGACGTTTGATCTGAGAGCTCAAGGGAGCAATACCACCCCCTATCTGTTACAACAGTTAAATTTTCAAGGTATAGAGATTTGCTTGTTTTAACTGTCTACCAATAAAAAAAAATCGTTAGAATAAATGTGATCTCCAAACTTATTTTTTTCATATCTTTTTTATTCATACCCCTTGTGATAGCCAGATTTCATATTGTTATCGATTTTTTTCTTCATTACCACTGTGCCAAACATCTAACAGAAGTTCATGCTAAAAGTATAAATGACTGATATCACTGAGTTAATTAGGCAAGTCATGGATGCACTGGAACAACAGCAGGTTAATAAAGGAATGCCAGGAGCAAATGAAGCCACTAGTAGCACCATCACCAGCCTGTTTCTTACTTCAGTCAGCACTCTCACCCTTTAAGATCTTGTCTTTTTCTACATAATATACAGTAATACAGGGTAAAAAAATTTGTATAACAGCTAGCTGGTAAGAGCTCTTACCAAATTAGATGGAGCCAGCTACTTAAACTGGCAATGAAATCTATAAAATGTTTCCTTATATACCACAGCTTTCTGGAGAGAGAGCACTGGGAATGGGCATCCTGTGGCAACATTTGGAGGAGTATGCTTGTGTCGAGTAAAACAACAAATACACACATTTGTGTGACTGTGCATGAAGTCTCTCTGTATATCTCATGTAGTACATTATGGCCACAATAGTGTGCCTGAGAAATGTGAGCAGAGAGAGAACAGGAAATGATGAAGACGCTAAAAGCGGAGGTCAGAGGAAATCCAAGATCAAAGCAAAGAAGATAGAAACAAATTAATGATAACAAAAGGCACAGAAAAGTCAAGCAAAATGACACCTTTTATTGGATAACTAAAAACATTACAATATGCAAGTTTCGAGGAAACTCAGGCCCCTTTTTGCTTGACTTTTCTCTACATTCATAATGGCTGACACGGTACAACACCCTAGTACAAAGGGCACAGACAAATTCAGAGATCAGAAACATAGCTGCATGTACAGCAATAGCAAAATATGACCAAATTGTAATTGTCAGTTATTCTGACACCTTCAAGTGCATGCAGAAGAAGAAGAAAGGATGCGGAAATTAGTTAAAAACAAAGCATGAGTCGAAACCAAAAAATAATCTTCTCTTTCATCTTTCAAAGAAATCACTTAGTGTTACCTCTAGGGACACACCCCTAGCAACCCAATCTGCATCACAGCAACAGGACCGCAAAATTGCAACATGTATGTATACAAAATGGCATTGTGGGAAAACTCAAAACATTTGTAAATTCGAACAAATAACATTGCTCATGGATTCTCTGATGTTCACACCAAAGGATTTACACAGAAAAATCTATAAAGAACAATAAAAATTAATTAAGTACTCTACAAACTCACAACCCCTACTGCTGATATCCCTTTCCTCACCTCTTGACACTGATTGGTTATTGTATTTCATTTAATTTTGGCACTGCTAACACCTTCTTCTGGAAAGGAATGTAGTGCTCTCTATTCTATACTGCATTGTAAAGCAATAACTCATTTGATTGATGTCTTTTTAAATAAAACACAAAAAATTGTGGCAAAAATGAAATGCATGACATGAATATGCTTTACATATTTTATGCAGTGGATTTTCTTCTATTAAATTAGGACTACTTGATAAAGTTTATAATCTCTTAGTACATAGTATACAGGTTTTAAAAAAGAGCTCATGAAGAAATTTTGGAACACTGGAATAAAAACTCTGCATGTTACAATTATGCAAACACATGTTTCTTACACATAAAGGAAATGCATTGACAGTTTTAAATTTGTGGACTCCTTTTGCTAGTGACTAATTTTAATTTTTGTTCTTCAAATTTAATTTCATGTTTCAGAATATTAGTTTGCATTTATTAAATCCGTGAAGGTATTAGCCCTAAAAATAGCCTGAAGGGAACTGAGCAGGATCTCCTACATTTTGAAATGTGTGAATCTCTTATTGTTTTTTTTTTTCAATTAAATTTTCACATTTTTATATTATGATATTCATTTCAATTGAAGACAAAATGAGAAGCTGTATTCAGTTTTGAAAGCAGTTACTGCATATGTGCTTTTTTATGTCTATTATACTAAGTGTTGGGTTACATTAACTAGAAGACAATAACAATGTGTTTTTTCTTTCTTTGTTTCTTTCTAGCACGACTGTTTAATCAATGTCTCATTTTCAATCAGTAATTACATTATGTTTTATATAGCATTTCTTTTAACGTACAGTATTAAATATTCCTATAGAAGGCAATAATTATAACATGAAAATAAAGAGTAAGTATGTTTAACATGCACAATTTTTAATTAAAAAGTAGACTTGATGAGTATAGGTTGGGAAAAAAATAAATTAATGGCAACAACAGAACCAATTTTATGCAATGTAATAGAGAAAAAGCAATCATTATATACTGACCTGAATGGAAAACGAAAGAGACAGCTTTATTACAAGAAAGTTAATAAAGCCTACTGTCAAACAAAATACATCCTTTCAATTCAACATTTTAGACACTAATAACAAACTAAGTGTTTAAATTCCAATGACATAACATTAATTTCAGAATACAGTGTGATGAGCCTTTGCAACTCCAAATTATAAAGAATCTATATATTTGGGTTGAGAACATGATGAACTTTAAATGAAGCAATATGCTGAAAGAATATTCTTACTAATAGAAATACCAGGTGTGAGATCATATTACAGCAATGTATCTCATTTCTATACTGATTTATGTTACTGCATCTGTGGAATCATATTGTACGCTTATACAGTATATCCCTACCACTAACAAATTTCCATGAGAAAGTATAAAGCATGTCCTTCTATCAACATATACCTACATATACAAAATTGTTTCTCGTACTGAATCTGAAAGAAGAATAAAATGGTGCTTTACCTGTTCAATCATTAAAGCATAAAAGGAGAGTGCAAATGCGAGTATTAGAAAGAAGAACACTAAAACAATTCGAATAAGAGTGCGGAGTATTTCTCCAAACATGACTACATAAATCCCAAAATTTTCAAACCTACAAAAGAAACAAGAATCAAATCACATGAACAGAAACAGAAAATTCAATAGCTATTTTTAAGAAATTTGATGATTTTACCATTGCTACATTATTATAATTTAGTAAGTACACAGACTGTGCTTACACTTAGACTTCCTATCAAATATTTAATGTCAGACCCCATCTCTGGTATTTTTTTGCAGTTGGAATAAACAGTACGCAGAGTCATATAATACTAGTATAAAAAAAACAACCATAGTACAACATTTTGACACTTATGCAATTAACTACAACCCTAAAAATTAATCATTTTTCTGTCGTTCCTTGGTAATTTTTTCATTTTTAATCAAAGCAGGCATTACACTTTGAAAAACTTTTAAAGAAAGATCAGTTTCTTTCTTCTTACTGTTATGAACCTGAAACAAGTTCATGTCCTGAGACAGAATGGCAGTTTGCTCCATCGTTTATTCATGTCTTTTACACAAGTACAGTAAGTTTTATAGTGTAGTTTCTTTCTAAAAGTTATTTTCAACATTTTTCTAAATTTCACCTTTAGAATATTAAAGACTTAACTTTAATAGAGAGATAAAAAGAGACAGAAAGACTATATACAGTATTCAGTATGTATTCTGTACTGACAGAGGGCCTGGTGGGGATTGCAGTACAAGTTAATTGAAGATCACATAAGACCAGCACTAATATGTTCAGTGAAAATTACTTTTAGAGATTAGAGATACAGTAGTCCAAAGGGAGTGGGGGACAACAGGAGTCCCACAAGCCAAGTAGATGGTGCATTAATACCCTGTGCAATGAGTCAAAGACTTTATCTGTCCCTTTCTAAATCCTAGAGATTTACAGTCCAGAGGCCTCATGTATAAATGGTGCATATGTACAAAAATATTGGGTACGCCTGTTTCCACGCTCAAATCGACTGGTATAAAAGCTAAACTTGGCACATTTTCATGGCAGCCTCAGACCAGGCGTACGCACATTTCTGTTAAGTGTTGTAAATGGGTGTCACCCAGCGTCAACTGTTTCTGTTTGGTTTCCCTTTCTTTATTAGATTCACATCCATAATGCAAGCCTTACCAAATACACCAAAATTAACTGCATATCATTTATAAATTTAAGGCACTTAATTGTAACCAATCTGTTTCAATATAATGGTGCACGGAATAGCCTAACTATTCCAACTACCATGGCTGCTGTAGCATTGTTAGAAGACATCGCAAGTGGAAGGATTAGAAGAGAGCGCATGTTTAGAGATCATACTGATATCTTCTCCCTTGATGATACCTCGCTTCTAAGTCAATTTTGATTTCCAAAAGCTATCCTTTTGGAGCCATGTGCTAAACTGGGGCCAGCTTTAGAAAGGAAGACTTTGACCAATTGTGCTCTACCTGTTCCTTTGCAAGTTTTTTTTCCACCCTCAGGTGTTTAGCTATAGGAGCTTTCCTAAATGAACTGGATGACTGATCAGGTATTTCTCAGGCATCACTAAGTCGTGCCCTGGCAGCTGCATGGGATGGTTTTATCCACTTGATATCTAGATATATAAGTTTTCCTTACACTGTGGTTGAACAGCCAAACAT
Source organism: Polypterus senegalus (assembly GCF_016835505.1). Taxonomy (NCBI): domain Eukaryota; kingdom Metazoa; phylum Chordata; class Cladistia; order Polypteriformes; family Polypteridae; genus Polypterus; species Polypterus senegalus. The sequence goes on from NC_053158.1 coordinate 53,980,015, forward strand.
CAAAGTGCAATTTGCAGCAATGTCCAGTTTCCCAAATGTAACTTATGTTTTCCAAATGTAATCATTGAATTTGCTTATGTAAGTCAAAAGCATTTCCACTCTATAAATGTGCAGATTATCTCTAATGCGAAAATGCGTCTCATTAATGATTCCTTCATTCTGAGAAAGAGGAGTGTGGGGAGCAAACATGATGGTGTTGTGTGTGTGATTGCTGGCTTCTTGGTAAAATAAGACATTTAATATTAGCCCTTCGATCCAAACTGTAAGTTATCTGTATAATGTAACCATATAATATGATTACTTAGGTGACAGTGGGTATCCTTTGAAGATGTGGCTTCCCACCCCGCTTGACAATCACTTACTGAACAAAAGCATTGTTGTAATGACCTCCACTCTCAGGCTTGGTCGGTGGTAAAATGCTGTGTCTCGCCAATAATTGCAGCAGCTCATTGCTCAAACAGTGTGAGCTCCAGAATTCCACTACCTCCTCTGGTGGTGTTTACACTCAGACACTGGGCTACAACTTGCCTTTTAACGTCGAATATGATACCAGACCACTTCTTTTTTATTTCTGGGCACTGTGAGACTTTCTGAACGTGATCTTTTGAGTGCCTCCACCATGCTGTACCATTCCACCAATTTCCTATAGCTGCTTATACCACTGCTTAAGCCACCAAGTAGTACATCTTTCCTTGCCTCCACTTCACTAGGCAGACCTCCATTTCGCATTCACTAAAATTCTTTTTTACATGTGGTTTTACCAATTGGAAGGGTCTATTTAAATTGATTTGCATGTTCAAATAGACACAGTTTTGGCTTGTGCATGTGTGCTAAAATTCACGTTGATTAGGATTTATAAAGGGAAAGTATGTAGAACCTGCGGTGGGTTGGCACTCTGCTCAGGATTGGTTCCTGCCTTGTGCCCTGTGTTGGCTGGGATTGGCTCCAGCAGACCCCCGTGCGGATTCAGCGGGTTGGAAGATGGATGGATGAAGTATGTAGAACTTTGATTATGCAGAGTTTTATGCATCTAAATTTTTGTGTATGTTTGTACATTACTAGTTTTGTCCATACACCATATTTTAGTGTGAATTCTACATAAGGCGTTATACATGAGGCCCCAGGACTGCAAGGAGAACTGGGACTGCTCGAACATTTCTACCAGGATGTCTCTAAGACAGTAAATAATTTAATATTACATCTTCTTACATGTATTTTTGACATTTATTTATTATTTTTGATTACTGTTTTAACATCACATGATGATGATGACATCACTCTACCAGTTTCAGTTTTTGGCTGGCATGATGCCAGATGTCACTAGAGGACATGTCCTAGGTATGTGATATCATCGGGAAATGGTTAAGTGATTTTGGCACCTTATTTAATGCCAATCCACAAAAACAGTAATTATCTTTACTTTGTTCAATAAACATAACAGATTTTGCTAAAACTGCTTTTGAGGGGTTTGGATTATTGTTTTTGACCATTGCTTGTCTTGACCTCAAAACTTGTCTGTTTCTTCTTAATTTGGTTGTTGATTTTTTTGCCTTTTAGCTGTTTGATCTCACTTCTTTCTGAACTATCACCTCACTAACTTTCTTTTTACTGTTCTGATCATACTTTTTTTGAAGAGATTAAAACAGTTACATTTGGACATAGAATAGGGAGCAAGTAGATAGAGTGATCAGGTGAAGACAAATCAATATTCTGTTTGTGTTATCAGCTTTGTACAACATTCTTATAGGACCATATGTGCTTCTGTTAAGATTATGTTTGGAGTAAAAGCCCTTTTTTAATATATTACAGTAAATAATATTTGAGTAGTAGTTAATTTATGTAGTATACATAAATAAAAAATGAATACAACCTTTGCATATACAGCAGGTAATTTAGCCAGGATATAAAAATTGCAACAGCCCCAAATTGCCAGTGCCACGTATCCTTGACATTGAAAAGCATGGGAAGAACAAACAGTAAAGAAGTAATAGCAGCAGCCCAGTCCAGTCCATTAGAATAGTCAAAAAAATATCTGCAACGCTGCAAATGTAATTAAAAAGAAAAGGAACAGTTGATTTATGTCTTATAATTTATTTTCATAATGCTCTAGCTTATCAACAACATAAACAAAATTGTTGAATTATTGTGCATATATATTTACATTATATATCTTTAGTTACAAGGCTCTTTTCACATGTGCTAATGATTTTGATCAATTCCACTAGAAAATTATAGTACTTTCTGCATAATAACTCGGTGTGAATTGAATATAATTTAGAAAAACATAGCAATCAGAGCATACTTTGCAGAGTTCTATTCCAGTTCCCCTGAATTACACACTGGATCCACTAATCTATTTTGTGATTTTCCACTTATTTTTTTGTTTCATAGAAAATAGCGTTGGAAATTATGTCATATTAAACAAAAGCTGTGGTTCGCTAAACCTTGACACAAACCTGTAGATTGGTGGTACTACATTTACATTTTCATTTATTTGCTTAGCAAATGCTTTTATCCAAAGCTTCTTACAAAAGAGAAAATTGAATTTTCTCATTATTTTAAATTTACTTATTATCTACTAACTTACAATACTTGAGATACAATTCAGGTAGTACTTCAGGTAATAATTAAAATAAATAATTTTACTGTGGAATATTTAGAGATACACTATACCGTTACTTATTGTGTTGCATTATTTTTAAAATACCATATGCAGTCTATTAAGCCAGTTAGAAAATGAACATATGGTATAACATTTGGGTGCATTCGGGGACTTTGTAAATATTATGAATAAGACAAGGAGAGGGCAGACTTTATTCCAACTACTCGCTATTAAGGATACCAGGTCATTGTAGTGCTTTTCCTGTAAATTATGCTGTCAAGTTTCAAATCATCCTGTATGTAAATCTAAAATTAATAATTCCTACTTGAAATACTGTGCATTCATTTACATTAAATTTAATATGCACAGATCAGCCCAAACCTTTACTCTGTCCACATCCCTCTTTAATGGTTTTACTGACTCCAGATTATCTGCTGTTAAACCTGGTTTGGTATCGTCTGCACTGGTGTAGCAATGAATTGTGCAGATTGTGCAAAGCACAAGGGCCTGCAAGCTTGGGGGGCTCACTCGGGACCGTATAGATTTTTAAAAATTTTTAATAACTAAAACAGCGGTTTCACAGTCTTGATGTAGTGACTTCAACGTTCAGTGCCGTGTTACTATCAACTCTGACCTCGATGGCTGACAACAAATTGTATGCTGCTGCCGATCTTCTCATTGAACGCTACAGCACCGACATTTCACTGGCATTTTCCTCTCAATTGTTGTCGTTTCGTGCATGTTTTAAATCAATCCTGTCAACCAAGTCGACTGTTTTTGAAGTAGCTGAACTGTTGCTGATAGATCACTGTGCACTGCCGTCTACTTCCAGTGACATTTGCATGGCTTACATGTTACTGCTGACTATACCAGTGACTGTCGCTGCATGTAAACAATCGTTCTCCAAGTTAAAACTCATCAAAAATGACTTCAGAAGCACCACACAGCAAGACAAACCTAGTGGCTTGGCTGTACTCTCAATCGAAAACAAGTGTGCCAGACAACTTGGCGTGTGAAACATTGTTGAGACTTTTGAGCAACAGAAGGAACGCAAGCGAGTATTTTAAGGTACTCGCGGTGGCAACTCCTAACAGAAACGGCCGAAAGAAGAAGTGATATTATAAGCAATATAATTTGTGACTTGGCAGTCAGATCAATTTTTGTAAGTTTTAATAGTTTAACATATCTGTAATCTGTTTTATTGTCTACCTTAGTATGGTTTCTGTGCATTAGTGTCACGAATGTGAGCATTTATGAGCGTGACCAATTTATGATGTCCATTTTCTCAGAACTTGAGTAAAACGGGTCAATTGTTTAGTAGTATCCTGTTACTCGGTCTTGTCGTTTTAATTTGTTACAAATTGAAATTGTTTCATTTTATAGCACAAAACAGTTTCTACTTTCTAGCTTATGTTACATTTTAATCATCTTTTACAAAGTTGTTTTGGAAAAGTAAGCGGGTCTAAATTTTATATATATTTATGTGCGACTACTACTACCCACACCTCCCACATTCTATTCTCACAATTTATTTTATTTTTGCTAACTTACAGCGTAATAAAGCAATTTAAAAAGTTATTACAAATTTCAATTAGAGAGCTGGTTTGTTTGTCACCAGAGTGACCAATGACCAGCCGGCCCCCAGGATCTAGTTGCGAATAGATTACTAACAGTTATGTTAGACAGGAGGGGCCCAACTCAGGGCGCTGCACAGGGGCCTTCAGCAAACTAGCTACGCCACTGATCATCTGCATCTGTATAATAAAAGGTGCAGCAGCCCTAGTACTGATACCTGAGGTACATTCTTCTAACATCAGTAAATTCTGAGAAAGTTCCAAAACTTTTTGCTACAGGTTTTAGGCCAATATTTGCAAACATCTGCAGAGCACACTTCTTTTAGTTTGATCAGTAGCCTCTCATGGGGTATTTTATCAAAGGCTTTCCAAAAATCAAGGTAAGTAATATATACACACCTGTGAAGCTTTTTGTTGCTTCTTCCAGCATATTACGGAAACATTATCTTCTCCATTTGAACCCATGATAACTGCTCAAACCTGATTTTGCCATGTAATGCTCAAATGTTTTCTTCATAATTACTTTCATTATTTTACACTTATGATTCATGTTAAACTTACTAGTTTATAGTTGGTTGGATCAATCCAATCATCTTTTGTGTATCCTGTATAGCATGTGCTAGCTTCTAATCTTTAAGAATTTCTTGTGTGCAGGAATTTTTGAAAAATATACAGCAAGAGTTTATATACCTACGTACTCTCTTCCATAAGTACTCTGTTATAAATTTTATCTGATCCCACTGAATTATTTGATCTCAGTCACCTTTTTATCCTAAGCCACACATCCCTCTTTCTCTACAATTTCTGAATCACTGAGTACCTCTCCTTAATGACCCCTACTCTCTCTTCTGTTTCTTTTTCCGGTTTCTTTGTGGTGGTGGCCTGTGCCACCTCCACCTACTCAAAGCATCATAATGCTCCAACAATGATGGATGGATTAAAAGCCAGAAGTCTACATGACCATCATCTTCAAGTTCTTCCGTGTGAACCCTAAATCCAAAGAGGACTGTTTCATTTATGTGAGGTAGAATGCCCAGATGGGACTGGGCGGTCTCATGGTCTGGAATTCCAACAGATTTTATTTTTTTCTCCAGCCGACTGGAGTTTTTTTTTGTTTTTTCTGTCCACCCTGGCCATTGGACCTTACTCTTATTCTATGTTAATTAATGTTGACTTATTTTATTTTCTTACTGTGTCTTTTATTTTTCTATTCTTCATTATGTAAAGCACTTTGAGCTACTGTTTGAATGAAAATGTGCTATATAAATAAATGTTGTTGTTGTTGTTAATAGTCCATGTAACTGCTGGGAAGTCATTGACTTCTCCATATATGAAAACTTCAGAAAAAAAGTAAAAATTAGAGCATTTTGGTTGACTAACAATTTAAAAACAACTGGTTCTCCAACCTCTTTCTTGTTTTTCAGAATGCAGATTTCTTTACACAAATAATAGATTATTTCTTTATTCAATATGAACTGTATTAACTCATTGGTTACATATCAGTCTATAATTCTAAGTATGTTTATTTTTATATAGCTGAAATATAAATATGAGTAGTGACGAAGCAAAATCATCGGAGCAAAAGATGCACCAAAAGGTCTTTACCTGAAATGAAGGCTCTAGGAGTCAGAGGATAGGCAAACAGAGTATATAGCCTTTATTGCAATAAAACAATAACATGGACTCAACCCATTTAGGCCAAATCGAGCTGTGCCCCGAACAGTTCAAAAATTACAGTTTATATTATCATTTCTTATCACTCTGACCTCGCTCAAAACAGCCCATTCGCTGCTCATTCTGACTCCTTTTTCTGTAGCTGGCCTGTCACATTCTTTCATAATAACCACTATTATTTTTATCTTTTGTTATTAGTCTCTACCGTTCTGCTTTGCTTATTTTCTAGTCGGCCTTGAGTTTGCAGATGTTCCACCTTTTTCCACCCTTGGGCTGTCTTATCTTATTACTTCCCTTTCTTGGTCTTCAAGCTAGTTTATATTGGTGGCTAGAGCTAAGCTTTAATTAAAAAAGAAATATGGCATGTGCCTTTATTTAAACATTCGTTTAGCAGGCCTGACTTGCATTAATATTTGCACAAAAGTTAATGCTTATATATTTTTCTATATTTATTTATGCTAATACAGGAATATACTAATTTTATTTTCCATAGTAGGAAAAGACTAAAATAAAATTAAAAAAATTTTCAACAAAAAAAAATTGCTCTTTCTTTGCTTATTTTTTATTTGCACTGTATTTTTAATTTTCCTTTGTTTTTGCTGTATTTATTTTGAAGTAAGTGGTTGCATCTGTTATGTTATTATTTATCTGATTGAATAGCATGTCATTGTAATGTTCTGGTTTTAAAAAACTAAATAAAATGTATATATATATATATAAAAATATCTATATTACCTGCTGAAATATTTGCACAATTTCCTTTCCAACAGCATATAAACTCATGATCAAAACTAAAATCATACAGACAGTCAGCAAGTAGTTTTCCTGAAAAAGGTAAAAACAGAAGCATTGCAAACCTGAGTTACATATTACCAAATTTTATGCCAATTTAAAATATGAATTTAAATATTCATCCATTAATTGATTTAAGATCATGATGATCTGACGTCTGTGCAGATACTAATGGATGCATGGTACAAATGAACGAGGGATGGTGCAGCATTGCAGGACTGATTTGAAATATATTATATTATCTTTATTATTTTTTAATATTTTTAACACTATACAAATCAGTACCTGAAAACCACCTTATAAAGTATAATGCAATAAATGTAAGGATGTTGTTTGTTAAAAATTTTCATTAAAAAACTCTGGATCTAAAAAGAAATGAATTGTGTATAACATATATTTTAAAACTAAATGTTAACTTTTGTTCCAAACAGTGTTTAATGTACAGTATAGTATTTTGGACAGCAAACTGGTTACTCAAGCAAAACTTGGATTTAGCACTATAGGCATAATATACTGCTCAAAAGAATTAAAGGAACACTTTTTAATCAGAGTATAGCATAAAGTCAATGAAACTTATGGGACATTAATCTGGTCAGTTAAGTAGCAGAGGGGGTTGTTAATCAGTTTCAGCTGCTGTGGTGTTAATGAAATTAACAACAGATGCACTAAAGGGGCAACAATGAGATGACCCCCAAAACAGGAATGGTTTAACAGGTGGAGGCCACTGATATTTTTCCCTCCTCATCTTTTCTGACTGTTTCTTCACTAGTTTTTCATTTGGCTACAGTCAGTGTCACTACTGGTAGCATGAGGCGATACCTGGACCCTACAGAGGTTGCACAGGTAGTCCAACTTCTCCAGGATGGCACATCAATACGTGTCATTGCCAGAAGGTTTGCTGTGTCTCCCTGCACAGTCTCAAGGGCATGGTGGAGATTCTAGGAGACAAGCAGTTACTCTAGGAGAGCTGGAGAGGGCCATAGAAGGTCCATAACCCATTAGCAGAACCAGTATCTGCTCCTTTGGGCAAGGAGGAACAGGATGAGCACTGCCAGAGCCCTACAAAATGACCTCCAGCAGGCCACTGGTGTGAATGTCTCTGACCAAACAACCAGAAAGACTTCATGAGGGTGACCCAAGGGCCCCATGTCCTCTAATGGGCCCTGAGCTCACTGCCCAGCAGCATGCAGCTCGATTGGCATTCGCCATAGAATACCAGAATTGGCAGATGCACCACTGGTGCCCTGTACTTTTTACAGATGAGAGCAGGTTCACCCTGAGCACGTGACAGAAGTGAAAGGGTCTGGAGAAGCCATGGAGAACATTATGCTGCCTGTAACATCATTCAGCATGAGCAGTTTGGAGGTGGGTTAATGATTGTCTGGGGAGGCATATCCATGGAGGGTCACACAGACCGCTACAGGCTTGACAAAGGCACCTTGGCTGCCATTAGGTATCAGGATGAAATCCTTGGACCCATTGTCAGACCCTATGCTGGTACAGTGGCTCCTGGTGCACGACAATTCCTGGCCTCATGTGGTGAGAGTATGCAGGCAGTTCCTGGAGGATGAAGGAATTGATACCATTGACTGGCCACCACACTTTCCTGACCTAAATCCAATAGAACACCTCTGGGACATTATGTTTTGGTCCATCCAATGCCACCAGGTTGCACCTCAGACTGTCCAGGAGCTCAGTGATGCCCTGGTCCAGATCTGGGAGGAGATCCCCCACAACACCATCTGTCATCTCATTAGAAGCATGCACCGATGTTGTCAGGCATGTATACAAGAACACAGGGGCCATACAAAGTGCTGCGTACAATTTTGAGTTGCTGCAATTAAATTTTGGCAAAATGGACTAGCCTGCAACATAATTTTTTCACTTTTTTTTGGGGGGCGTCTTTGAATTCAGGGCTCTGTAGGTTGATTTTCATTTTCATTTCCATCAAACGATGTGGCATCCTTTCGTTCCTAACACATTACCCAGTCTATATCAGTATAGATATCCAGGAGGATTTCTTTTTCCCATTAAGATCTGATGTGTTTTCAAAGTGTTCCTTTAATTTTTTTGAGCAGTTTTATATTTAGAGATATTTTCTGTTGTATGAATGTTTATTCCAAATTCTTATGTGCTGTTTTGTTCAGTCTGTTGATTTAGGCAATTAAAATCATTTAAGATTAATACAGGCCTTTTTATGTTTACAGCCTAAAAATTAAATATAAGACTTCTGATAGACATTACACAACTCCATATGGAGAATCTGTCTAAAGCAGGACATGCATTTAAGCCAAAGATTCTCAGGGCTAGAGATATCAGCTCAGACTTCAAGGATTAGTCTGCAGTAGTCTGAAACAACTAAAAATTATATTAAACATATACAGTAGGACCACCAGGCTGGTGATACGTTTTGGGAGTGTCCTAAATTAATACCAGTTTGTGGAGGCATCTTTCCATAATTTCTCCAATAAACATATTTTTTTTCTTGGCACCATTACAAACTACATGGGGTAATTAATGTATTAAAAATCACTTTTTGATAGAGTATTTCTTTAATAATATCAAAAATAAATGGCTTAATTAAAAATACAAAGAAAATCCATTGAATGTGAAGATACATTTTCAAATCGGAGGTACTTTTTGTTAAAACTTTAGATATAGGAAGGCTTACCTTATCTTTTAGGTCATTATTCACTCTTAAGTTATCTTCAGTAGTGAAGTTTGTTTTTGGGCGCATTTTTACAATAAGTGTAGTAAGAGGCAGGAGGCCAAATGTGTATATGACCAGATTAAGAACGTGTGCTTTTAAACCATAGGCAACCCTTGAAAATTAAAAAGAGAAAGGAATTAATGTTTCTTTGTTTTTTTTATCTTAATGACTATACATAGAAAAGATCCTTTTTCAGTACAGATACTCAGTTGTTAACATAAAGTAATTTTCATTCAAGACATGCATCTTTTTTAATAAAATACTAAAAACAAAGTGGTGGGAGAGGCTGTCATACATCTACGAGGATATTCAAAAATTATAGAAAAGCGTACAAACTTACTAAAGTTATTAAGAACTTTAGACTTACAAAAACTATAAACATTACTAATAAAACATGCCTTAATGGATTTGCTTCACTGAAGCCTACTATGATAAATCATAATATTGCTGAAGGAATACAAAAAATTTAGTTAGTTTTCAGTGGTGCCTCTATTTACTTTCAGAACAGTCTGAATTTGACAGGGGATTTGCTCAGCAAGGTGTGGTAAGTGGAGAAGATGGATGCTTGCCCATGTTAGCACTAGTGTATCCCACTATATTACAAATAAACTGTTAGATCCAAAAAGGTTTTCCCATTTTTGCATTTCATTCCAGAGACGCACAATTAGACTGCAAACTGATGATTAAACACACCACTGTATTCAACTGCATTAAACTACTGAACAAAAGTTCTGTCAGATGGCTACACTGTTGTCAAGATGAAACACACCTGACGGGCAACAACTTCCAGACATTCTGTGAAATTCAGGTATTACAAACATAAGCCAACCTTCGACCATCTTAACACCACATCCAGCTTGCATTAATGAAACTTGAATTGAAGTGATGAAATTATGGAATAATGAAGACATTTTTGTAGGCTGATCCCTCCATCAATTAATTTCACTCCCTCTCCTCTAGTTGCCACAATTTAAAAGAAAACTTGAACAGGAAGTTGTCATTGACTATCAATGCTCTTAGTGACCACATTAATGCTGATCTCCAACGCTGTGCTAACCAAAGAAACCATCCCTATATATGCTGTATGCAGTCTTTCTCCGTGTTAAACAAGGATCATGGCTGGCTCACTGTCTCCTTTCACATCTCCGTATTTCTGTTTATCTTTCTACAATAAATATATAAGAAATTCCTTGTATGTACATTTTTTGATCATTCCCTTAAAGTATGTAGAGCAAAGCAGAAAAAATGCGTTATGCACCAACTTGGATTTCATCATCTGCTAGGCCATATATATCTATAATGCTTCTCCTGTAAAAGCTTTCGTTGTGAACATGTCACTTGACTTGATTTACAGTCATTACCTTTTACTGTTTTTTATTACAGTGTGTTAGCCTTTATTATAGAATAAATCGATTTGATTTGAGTTGTAATATCAGTATATTTACCATTTCATTTGCAAATATTTTTTACAGACAGGGTGGGTCAATAGATCTACACGTTTGAATCGGACCATTGTCTGAAAAAAAAAAATAATGATTACATTTCCATATTTTATTCAAGAGGTGTATCAATACCATCATACACTGCATATCATATTTATTTGAATTAAACGAAAAAGCAAAGCAAAATCTGATGTGAATTTTTCACATCAACAAATAAGTTTAGTTTATAATATATATGGTTGTGATGGAGTAGCCACCATTAAATGCTAAAGAGCTTCACTTTCTTTATGCCTAACCAAAGAAAGTGTTTGATTTATTTTCAGGATGAAGAAGACAGAAAGTTATAAAAGTGTTAATTGGTTTAAAAGAGATTTTTAACTTGTTAACTTTCCCTATCAGGACATGTTTAACCTTCTTCTTTTCTATCCATTCTACACTTGTCCATCCCTTCTTCTGCTTCTGAATTTTGCCTGGATTTATTGCTGCACTAAGTGTTGTTAAAAAGACGTGTACTTTCGAAAAGCCTGCAGCTTCTATATGGAATCACGTCTTAAATGCTTCAGTAACCATTGTATAACTTGGTTTTGATTCATTTTTATAACTTGCATGCCCTGAATTAATGCATAGCCTTAATGTTATACAATTTTTAAAGAAGGGCAAACAAGTTTCTCCCCTGAGTGTATGTAACATCTGCTTATAATACTGGACCTTGCTCCACACTCCTGTAATAAAGAGCTCCAGAGAACAAATCTTTGAATTTGCACAACACGCTGAGAACAGTGTGCTTCTTTGGATATAAAATTATTTTACTGTATTCATTTTCTAAAATGAACATTTTGCTGACTGATCTGAGATGCTGTATTGCTGATTTTTGCTGATTGTTTTATTTATTGTCAATGTAGTCAGGGTAGGTTATCTAAACTGGTTCCAGTAAAAGCCTTTACTACTACTTTAGACGCTTAAACAATTAGAAAATTACTTCTTATATTATAAAATGCAACAAACTATAGTTGAAAATATTTGCAAGGAATTACACATAGGAAACAATTCTTCAACAATTTTAAATAGTGCATAATTTAAAAGATATTTGTCTTACATTCATTGCAGCAAGAGGATGATATGTGTATTTTTTATCTTCTTCTGCAAGTTTTTTATAAGACAATGGGCACTGTAGGTACTTAAAATTATAATTAATCTGTCAAGATAAAAATACATTATTAAGGACATGCACAAATATTTTTTTTAAATTATATTGTAACTGTTTTTTCTTTCGTTGTTTTTTAAACATATTGGCATACGTTTTACCATTTTGTAATTATCATCTTTGAGGACATTTTTTTGATTTAAGTAGAATAACTAATAATTTTAATTGATTGTAGAAGAAAATATAAGTTTGTGGCAAGTCCCAACTTCATTATTTACATCTGTCCAACATGTGGACATAGTTAGTGTCTTACAGAAACCGAATTAAGGGAGCTTAAGGATCTGGGCTAAAAGATCTGTGATGGTAACCAGGGGCCATGCCACAATTAAGGCGAATTAGGCATTCACCTAGGGCACAGATCATAAGGTGGGGGACCCAGCCCCCCAGGGTAGCTGCCAAACACCCGAATAAGCTTGGCCTAGGGCACAAAATAACCTAACAACAGCACTTCTGGCAACTAGAAGGATGCCAGTTCGAATCCTGCCAGTGACAAAAGAAATGCTATGTCGCTGGGCCCTTGAGCAAGGACCTCAACCTGCAGTTGCTCTAGGGGTGCTGTGCAAATGGCTGACCCTGTGTTCTGACCCCAAAATACTCTCTGGAGAGTAATTTGGCATATGTAAGAATTACAAATTCCTAATAGAAGAAATTGTATATGGTGAATAAAGGATTATAAAAAAATTATTGGGGTGTGGAGAGGGGCTTAACACTGTTTATAATAGTAGTTTCCGTCCCTGTTCCTTGGTCAGAAGAAGCCCCACCAAAAGGTCTGTAACATCACAGTCTGATCCCACCTCTTCCAATCTAATTAAGGTAAAAGAAGATGATAACTCAAAGTCAAATCATTCAGCCAAAAAGTTTCACAGAGGGTACATCCCACCAGAGAAAGCTTACACAAAATAATACTTTTACTCTTTGATTATTTCATTAGGACTTCTTGTTATTTACTCTGTACTGTATTAAACAGGGTTTCTGGGTAAAACTCCACCTTGTATTTTCCCTCCCTCTACTTTATTTTCACACATCATACTGGAATCCTTTACAGGAAAGCACTTGCTAACCTCTCATCAACATTTGGTAGTTGAATCTTTGAAAAATAATCTAAAAGGAGTTGAACTGAAACGCAACCATAAAATTATTTTTTTAATGTGTACTCCACCCAGCATTTTCAGTTTCCTTCAATTTTTAAATGCTCACACAGCTTGATAACTTACATGGTAGTTTTCACTGTTGACATCATCATCTGATTCCTGTATAGCTTTATCCAAAAGCATCTTAAATAAGGAAAAATAAAAATACTGTTAAAATTCAGATCTCCTTTGATACCAATGTACAGTACATTATTCTACACAAAGTACATCGATGTTACATAGAAAGCCCAGTGGGGTCTTGGCGATCTTGTGGCCTTGGAGCCCCTGCAGATTATGTTTTTTTCTCCATCTTAAAAGTAGTTTTTATTTTCTCTCCACCCAGTCATCTGACCTCATCATTGTAATCTTCTTTAGAGACTTAGAATACAATATTATATATTAGACTATACTTTTCTACTAATTATGCATCTATGATATGTAAGTCTGTATTAATGTGTTTTTTGTTACATTATTATTCTTGCCTAATATAATGTGTTTTTCTTTTCTTGTAACTATTTGACATCTTGTAAAGCACTTTGAGCTACATTTTGTGTATGATAATGTGTTATAAAAATGAAGTTGTTACACACATTTCACCACATCAGACCTCCAATTTTATCTTTGCACAAATATGCAAGTTTATATTCAGAACTCCCCAGCCTAAGAACAAATCGCTTTGGATTAATTAAAGTTTATAGTGTAAAAATGAAATCTGATTGTACAGTACGTGTGTGTGTTGACAAAATGTAAATGCTGCCAAGACTAGTGTAGTAAGTGTTCATATGCCATAAAAAGCAACTCCTTCAGAATTACTTGGCCTGCAGTATTAATGACAATATATAGTATTGGTAAAAAATTTTAGAGCATTCCATTTTTTTGGATTTGATTCAAATTTAAGCAGTTCAAGTCCAGTGAATAACCTGAAATGGAACAAATTAAACTTTGAAAAGGAAAAAAAAAAATTTTTAGGTAAATAATGTAATTTTTAGAATTATAAAAAAATGTCTTTTTCAAGGAACACTCTTAAAAATAATGGCCCTTAAGCTGGGGGCATGGTTTCCATATCGTCCTGAACTGATGTAGGTTTTAGAGGCTTGCTTACCCTTTAATAAAATTCAGTTTTAAAAAGAATAATAATAATGGTCCTTTAATGGCATTTTATGATTGTGTGGTTCCTCGCAGCTCCAGTGCTAGACAAAGTACCATTTCATTCTGGTAATGCATATGAATTGTATTCTTTGTGCTTTGAAAAACTTCCTAATACAGTAAACCCTCGTTTATCACGGTTAATCTGTTCCAGACTCTACCGCGATAAATTAATTTTTTGCAAAGTAGGATTCTTTATTCATAAATTGAATATTTTCGCAGTTAGAGCATAGAAAACATGTTTACGACCTTCTAAATACATTTTTTAACATTATTAGAGCCCTCCAGACATGAAATAACACCCTTTAGTCAAAAGTTTAAACTGTGCTCCATGACAAGACAGAGATGACAGTTCTTTCTCACAATTAAAAGAATGCAAACATATCTTCCTCTTCAAAGGAGTGCGCATCAGGAGCAGAGAATGTCAGAGAGAGACAGAGAGAGAGAAAAGCAAACAATCAAAAATCAATAGGGCTATTCGGGCTTTTAAGTATGCAAAGCACCGCCGGACAAAGCATCTGCAAGGAAGGGAGCAATGTGAAAGTAGTCTTTCAGCATTTTTTAGAGGAGCATCCGTATCCTTTAGGCCAGTGTGCGAAGAGCCACTCTGCTCACACCCCCTCCGTCAGGAGCAGAGAATGTCAGAGAAAGTGAGAGACACAGAGAAAAGCAAATAATCAAAAATCAATGCATGCTGTTCGGGCTTTCAAGTATGCGAAGCACCGCACGGGAAGCATATTGTATATCATTGAGGAGTTTTATTTAATACGTAATACGTGCTCTGATTGGGTAGCTTCTCAGCCATCTGCCAATAGCGTCCCTTGTATGAAATCAACTGGGCAAACCAACTGAGGAAGCATGTACCATTAATTAAAAGACCCATTGTCCGCAGAAATCCGCGAACCAGCAAAAAATCTATGATATATATTTAGATATGTTTCCATTTAAAATCCGCGATGGAGTGAAACCACGAAAGTCGAAGTGCGATGTAGCGAGGGATCACTGTATGTAGAACAAAACTTAAATCTTTAATGTATTACAATCTACCTGGGAGCTAACAGATTAAGAAAAACTTAATTTAGCCCATGTAACTGCATTAAAATCGTGAGCTATTGGTACATCACAAATCTGCTACTCATGGTTATTCACTATATGAAGCCTGCTTCAGATCTAAATAAATAAATGTTCTTTCTGGGACCTTCAAGTGGACGAGTCTGTTGATCGCTCTGAAGAACCACATTGGCACTTTTATTTTGAGAAGTGTAATGTGTTGACAGCTTACATATTTTCTGCAGCAATTAAAGTTATTTAAGCCTTGAAGGTTGAGGCAAACAATTCCTACAGGTGTCCCAGCCGTTGTCAATCCTCTGTCTGTCTAAAACCAGTGTTTGTGTTGCTACACCCACTGAAGCATTATTTGTACAATATTGCACTGTATACTGTATTGCTATAATAATGGGAAGGAAAAGGCAATTAAGAAAGGAAGACAGACGGATCATTACAGCCCTTAAAAGTGCAGGTCTTTCCCTTAGAGAAATTGTAAAGAAAGCTGAGCTGACAGTGAGTAGAGTTTCCTACACCATCAAAAGGGACTTGAAAACTAGGGGAGACTGGCAGGAACAAATCTGACAGACTCAAAGTCACAGCAGAATCAGAAGATAAATTTCTAGGAGCTATCAGCTTTTGTGACAGATGGCTCACAGGACAGTGGTTGAAGTAGGCAAATCTTGCTTTCAACTGAGAAGAGAAGATTTTAAGTATGTTTATGCATTTTTAATTAAATGGATGGCAAAAACCTTTTGTAGATGCATCAACAAGTCTAAGAAATTATTTTGAAATGTAAGATGGACATATGAAAATGTATTTCAGATACTTGGAAATAGGTCTATTTAAAAGATGTGTGAAATACATTTTAAAATGCTGACTCTTTTGAAAGACAAATTATCTGTATTTTCAGATATCTTAAAATGGACAGCAAATATTGAAATACATTTGTAATACTCTGAAATTAGTTTACTGCAAATTAATAATTAGATATTGACACTTCATTTAATACTGCAAAATGAGTACCACTGGATTTGAAATATTTCAAAATGCATTTGAACAAATTGGAAATACTTTTTAAAATATACAAAAATAAGTTATTTCAAGTAATCCAAATTAATTCTGAAGTAGCCCAAATATACATTCAGATATTTCAAATGGCTGTGGTGGGCTGCTGCCCTGCCCGGGGTTTGTTTCCTGCTTTACGCCCTTTGTTGGCTGGGATTGACTGCGGCAGACCCCCGTGACTCTGTAGTTGGGATATAGCGTGTTGGATAATGGATGGATGGATGGATGGATATTTCAAATGGATTTTGATATATCCTAAAATAGATATGGTAAGGTCACTTCTACTGGAAGGTCAATATCTATAAACAGCCTTTGAAGATTCATGGATTTTTAATGAGAAATTCAATAGTAGCAGAGAAACTTTGAAGTTGGAATTATTTAAACTTTGACAGGTGCCCTTATAACCAATACAATCCTAACCCAGCCAAGAGGCTACTGCAGATAGAATGATTGAAGGTAAAGGACAAATGCTGTAAAATGCAGAAAACATAATAAAGGGTTTACCATTTTAAAAAAATAATTATCATTATCCTTGCATTTGAGCATCATCAAATGTACAAATAGCATTACTGTTGCTGATCATAACCTCCAGTTATTCCTTCATTTTTATGAGCTCTAGATAAGTTTTAAAGTTCAGTTAAGACTTTGGCAGATAGATAGATAGATAGATAGATAGATAGATAGATAGATAGATAGATAGATAGATAGATAGATAGATAGATAGATAGATAGATAGATAGATAATCTCTGAATGCACACCAGAATGACTAGAAAAAGAAAGAAAACTTCTGACTTGGCAGTCACAGTGAGGAATTATGCAGGTGATGCTGTTGTTATAAAGGAGCCCAAGTTGTATTTCTTGACACATTTCTTCTGAATAATTAGTTTGCTGAAAGTACCCTTTATTAGTGTGTCAAAGAGAGAGATTGTGCAGCATTGCTCATAATTTGTTTTTATTCTTACCATCACCACTACTTTGAGGGGTTCCAAAGTGCATCTTTTAACTGAGCCTATACACTAATAGCGTGGACAACAGTTAACCATTGTCCTAATGCTACAACTAACTCTTTCACTGAAGAATTAAATACCAGAAAGTTAAATAGTATTCCCAAGTACTGAAAAATATGTTTATATTGATCAGTAGTCCACAAATTTGCAACTGTGTGCTTTCTTATAATAATTTAATCTGGCTGTGCATTCAAAACACAATATAAAAACATTAAAAAGTATGCATTCTGCAGTTCTACCTGATTTCTTCACAGTGGAATATAACTATGAGGACATGGTAAGGTGACCCATAATCACAAAAATGTACTAGATTCTACCCTTGTTTCTTTTGAGATACAGATAAATCATTTGAAATTAGATCAAGGCTGCAATGCTTTCCAGTGGATATAATTTATTCTTTTGTGTTCTTGGTTCATGCAGTGGAGACTGTAATGACTAACATTTTCCTCTATAGTGTTTTATAAGACAAATAGAACCCCGTTTTCTGTAACTAAATTGCTTATCTCCTTGTGGGGCTACTTGTAATTACTTCATTGAATTATCTGGCGGCATGTAGCTGAGATTGTTGCACTGCTCAGCGTTTTGGCTGTTTGACTGTTAAGCGAGTTAGACAGGATAGTGGGCTCTAACTGGCAGATTTGATTTTTATTTCATGCGGTACTGTATGAATGAAGCATGCTTTAGACTGCTTTTATTTTTGTATATCAGATGAACAAATTAACTAAGATTAAATTAGTTGTATCAACTGCATATAACCAGCTATGTAATGCTCCATTTGGCAGTGTGAGATTATTCATATCTATCTATCTATCTATCTATCTATCTTTATAACTTCTGTATGTGGTGTTTCTTAGCCGTGCAATGGGTGACACCTCAGCACCACACTAGTTTGAATAGAGAGGAACAGTGTACGTTTTTTTTACATTGGCTGGAGTTCCAATCATGCCACGAACCCCCAAACCTTTCCCTGCAATTTGGAAGACCTGCTTGCAGGGCTGGATACAGATTAACGTCATACCCAGGATGAAGCAGTTGCAGGCTAAGAGCCTTGCTCAAGAGTGGAATCACTTCTGCCATTTACTGGATTTGAACCAGCAGCCTTCACTAGCCTTAGAGCCACCACTCCACTTAAATAATATATGTAAAAATGGCTTCATTTATAAATGCATTAACTACTTGCTAGCAAAGCTGCTCTTAGATAATATTTTTTGCATTTTACAGAATTTCCTGTACCTCTCTATGATATTAAAAAAGATTTCCGTTAAGTTCGCTTTATTCAGCCTTCAGCTCACCCAATCATTTCTGCTACAGTGCAAATCCTCTCTCCGTACCACCCCATGACACTCTCAGTGCTGCTAACTCGCCCTTCAATGCAGTCGTTTATAATGGCAAGGCAGAAAACCACAACTTAATCAAGAACGTCGCATTTTAGATTGCGACAGAAAAACAGCGGCAAGCACTGATATTGAATGTTGAAAAAAAGAAAATGAACCAAAAAGAGCTGCATATAATACTGTATAAGTAATGAACAAAGAGAATCATACAATAAACGAGAAACAGAAAAATATCCTGAACAATATGTGAACAGAAATGCAAAAAAACAACGTTTATAGAATGTAAGTTAGAGGATAGAATAATTCATAATATTGTTTATGATGAGGTGTTAATGTAACGTAATTACATTTTTTATTTACTTTTTATTATGATTTACTTTTTTACTTTTAGTTTTTACTACATTTTATTATTCAATGGTATTTAAAATAGACAGTTATAGTGAAATACTCAAGTAACTGATTTTCTGTTTATAATAACTAAGGACCAAACTGTCTTCCTCTCACACCCCACATACTCTTCTGTATACCAACTCTTCAAATACAATCGCTTTCTCTAATGGAGGAGTGCCCTGACGCCCTTTGAGCAGCTCAGCCTCAAGAAATTTTGTATGAAGAAACATTTGAACAAACCCAAAAAAGTCAAGCATGTACAAGTAAAATACAATGTACAAATATTTTATTAATAATCCTTTACATTCTTACTTTAGCAGCTTCTGGCAGGTGTTCGATCATGTCTAGCACAGGAACCTTCTTCACAGAGCCAGGCTTATAAGTGGTAAGAGTTTCATGGCTTCTACAAAAAAACATACATTTGATTTGGGAACTAAAGGAATTTAATTAGGCACTCCTTGAGTGATTTTGGGCTATACAAGAAACAGATTGTCATTGTTGTTAATTAGGTAATTGCTTATTCCATTTGAGATTTTGTTGTAGTTCAGTTTTGGGTAAATTTGTGTTTATGATAATTACTTTGAAATCATTTCATTGCTTTTCCATCACCTTCTGACTCATTGGCACCAGAAAACCTCTACACATTATACCATTTGACTCATCTTGATGCCTAGTCATGCAAGATGTTGAGCTTTTACCCCCCTCCCTATTTTCAGTACTCAAGATCCTCATTTTTTGGCCATTTTGGACCATATTATGTACACCCTTACGATAAACCGTAAACCAACAAATGTATTCAGCAAAAAGAATACGAAGGACTTGAAGTTGTGCCTTCTACATTAACAGACCCCAGGGGTTCACCTCCTAATGGGATACGAGGGGTCAAAGCTACTCCTTTTCACAAAACGTATAATAAACAGGGTTCTGTAATAAAGACTTGTGGAGTGCCGTTTTATTCTATTTCAAGGTTGCTGATCACGAATATGAAATTTTTTATATTTGATTCTTCTCTTGTGGTCCTAGCCCTCTAAGTGCCACTTCCTGAAGGTTAAAAATGGCAAATTTCAAACATTGGCATATAGGGTATTGCTCTAGACCAGGGGTTCTCAACGTCGGTCCTGGGGACCCCCTGTCGCTACAGGTTTTTGTTTCAACCAGCTTCTGTTTTTAATTGAACTCCTGGGCTAATTAAGTGAACTTGTATTTCCCAAGTTCTGTGTTTAAGGAACAATATATTAATTAGAAAACTAAGTTTGCTAAAAATATATATATATATATATATATATATATATATCAAAATGTACCAAGCAGTTATATAGGAATAATGTATTTTTTTCTTTTTAATAGTATTTTAATCTTGATTTTCATTCTATTTTTCTAGGTGTTCTAATTGTTTAATTAATCCATTATTTACTAATTAGTGGGTCTGACTCTAAAGTAGCTGCAGCCTTTGATTATTCAGTGCTGTTTGCCTGGGTGTCTGCTCTGCTCGTTTTAAGTTGTCATTATTAAGATACAATGAAGGGGGGAAAACTGCACAGAGAAAGGGCAAAGTATAATGAAATCAACAAAAGAGAGTTAAGCATTTAAATCTATAGCAAAAGCAGAAATATTTATAAATGTCTTATAAATGTAAAAATCATACTGCTATGCTTTTCTGAATGTCGAATAAAAGAAAAAAAAATACCAGCTAATTAAATGAGATCAGTGTTACCAGGTGTTGTCACTGATTAGGAATCTGGTTGGAACAAAAACCTGCAGCCACAGGGGGTCCCCAGGACCGATATTGAGAACCCCTGCTTCTAGTCCAGGGGTCCTCAATCCCAGTCCTGGAGAGCCGCAGTGGCTGCAGGTTTTTGTTCTGACCTGGTTGCTTAATTAGAAAGCAATTCTTGCCAATAAAGCACTAACAAGCTATGAAATTAAATTAACTCTGCTATGTCAGGTCATTCTCATATCCTAGATTTTCTTTCCCTTTCTATCATGTAAATGATTTGAAGGCTAAAATGGACGAGTAATTCTCAGTCCTTCACTTTTTTCTCTTCATTTTTCTTCCAAGTATTTAATTAAACCCAATAGTGCAGATAAATACACACAGGTGTAAATGTAAATAAGCTAAATGGAGAAATGCTGCTCTCTCTTGTCATTTGCATGTTATTGATAATAAGGAGCAATTAAAATAGCTGTTTAAGACAAAATTAAGCAATAAGGGCTCAAAATCACTAAAGTGAAGCAGAAGTGTTACTTTAGCAATAAGTGCTTTTTATTAAGCAACTGGGTTGGAGCAAAAACCTGCAGCCACTGCGGCTCTCCAGGACCGTGATTGAGGACCCCTGTTCTAGTCTATTTCCAGGTCAGTGATTAGGAATATGATGTGATTTAGATTTTTGATCCTTTACTAGGGATCTCAGAGGGTGAAAAATTACTCATGTTCAATTACAATTTTAAATATTTAAACTTTAAATATTTAAGTTGAAGCACTCATTTAAATTTTTCAGATTCCTGAAGCATTTTTTCTTGTTTATTATGTACTTCTTCCTCATGAAATAAATCATTACATTTCTTATGTGCATCATGAATTAGGGCATCTTATGCTAATTCAGACGTTTTTCTATTCCTAAGAAATATAGTCTATGATTTCACAATGATAAAAAACTATCTGAGCACTTAATTGAAATAACATAACAAGCAAAAATACAAGATGTATTTTATACAGATGCTAAAAATGCTTTTTTAAACAAGTGATTTGGAAAGTGTGTCACAAATATGGAATTTTCCTAAGCACACTAGAATGTTTGTAGTTTGACTTAATCACACCTAAATCTATATTCAAACAAGCAGAAAAGAAAGATGATTTTGTGAATCATTGAATGTTATTCTTTGACAAACATGGACACACAAATTGTGGTAAAGGTGGGACATTCACTTTAGAAATTGAATTATACACAAAATAAAAAAAATGTACATATACTGTATATTGTATATATATATATGTATACAGGAAGAGTCAAAATTATGTTAACATTAGAAAGGCTGAAACAATTTATTCACAAAAGATACTTCATATGTGCAAGATGATTTACAGTAATGTCTCAACCTTTTCGCCATCATTTTCAACACATGTACCATATGTGGCATATGGATTGTCCACATAAATTGTATATAAGTACATATATACATAGCAGTACCATTAGTGTTAACATAATTTTGACTCACCCTGTATTATATTATTATTTTATATTATATCTATCTATATTGTAGTTAAACCCCTACTTAAGAAACATAATCTTGACCCCTCGGCTCTTGGAAATTTTAGACCCATCTCTAACCTGCCTTTCTTAAGTAAAGTTCTGGAGAAGGCAGTCATAATGCAGTTAAATGACCACCTCAATAAACATGCTATTCTTGATAAATTTCAGTCGGGTTTTAGAACAAATCACAGCACAGAAACTGCACTTGTTAAAGTAGTAAATGATTTGCGAGTTAATGCAGACAGAGGCCATTTATCTGTTCTCATCCTCTTAGATCTGAGTGCTGCATTTGACACCATTGATCATAATATTCTTAGAAATCGCCTTAGTCAATGGGTGGGCCTCTCTGGCAGTGTCTTAAATTGGTTTGAATCCTACCTGACACGGAGAAAATTCTTTGTTAGTTGTGGTAATTACAACTCAAAGACACATGCTATCCGATACGGTGTTCCACAAGGCTCTATCCTGGGTCCGCTGTATTTCTCAATCTACACTTCCGTTAGGTCAGATTATCTCAGAGCACAACGTGAGCTACCACAGCTATGCTGATGACACACAGCTGTACTTATCAATAGCACCTGATGACCCTGATTCTCTTGATTCACTAGCACATTGTCTGACTGGTATCTCAGAATGGATGAATAGTAACTTTCTCAAGTTGAATAAAGAGAAAACTGAAATCTTAGTGATTGGCAATAATGGATACAATGAGGCTATTAGAAATAAACTGGATACATTTGGATTAAAAGTCAAGACAGAGGTAAAAAGCTTAGGGGTAATTGTTGACTGTAATCAGAATTTTAAATTGCTTATTAATCAGATCACTAGGACAGCATTTTTTCACTTAAGAAACATAAGTAAAGTTAGACCTCATATATCACTGAAAGATGCTGAGAAATTAGTTCACACGTTTGTTTTCAGTCGACTAGATTACTGTAACGCACTCCTCTCAGGACTACCCAAAAAAGACATAAATCGTTTGCAACTAGTGCAGAATGCAGCTGCTAGAATCCTAACTAGGAAAAGAAAATCTGAACACATTACACCAGTTTTGATGTCACTACACTGGTTACCTGTGTCATTCAGGATTGACTTTAAAATTCTGCTTATGGTTTATAAAGCCTTAAATAAACTCGCCCCATCTTATATATCGGAATGTCTGACACCTTATATTCCAAATCGTAACCTTAGATCCTCAAATGAATATCTCCTTAGAATTCCAAGAACAAAACTTAAAAGAAGTGGTGAGGCGGCCTTCTGCTGCTATGCACCTAAAATCTGGAATAACCTGCCAATAGGAATTCGCCAGGCTGATACAGTAGAGCAGTTTAAAACACTGCTGAAAACATATTACTTTAACATGGCCTTTCTATAACTTCAATTTAACTTAATTTAACTTAATCCTGATACTCTATATGTTCAATTCATCATAATAACTATTCATGGTGACTCTAAAATCCGTACTGACCCCTACTCTCTTTTCTGTTTCTTTTTCCGGTTTCTTTGTGGTGGTGGCCTGCGCCACCTCCACCTACTCAAAGCTTCATGATGCTCCAACAATGATGGATGGATTAAAAGGCAGAACTCTACGTGACCATCTTCATCAAGCCCTTCCATGAGAACCCTAAATCCAAAGAGGACTGTTTCATTTATGTTAGGTAGAATGCCCAGAGGGACTGGGCAGTCTAATGGTCTGGAATCCCTACAGATTTTATTTTTTTCTCCAGCTGTCTGGAGTTTTTTTTTGTTTTTTCTGTCCACCCTGGCCATCAGACCTTACTCTTATTCTATGTTAATTAATGTTAACTTATTTTATTTTTTTACTGTGTCTTTTATTTCTATTCTTCATTATGTAAAGCACTTTGAGCTACTGTTTGTATGAAAATGTGCTATATAAATAAATGTTGTTGTTGTTGTTGTTATACTAATAAAAGGCAAAGCCCTCACTCACTCACTCACTCACTCATCACTAATTCTCCAACTTCCCGTGTAGGTAGAAGGCTGAAATTTGGCAGGCTCATTCCTTACAGCTTACTTACAAAAGTTGGGCAGGTTTCATTTCGAAATTCTATGCGTAATGGTCATAACTGGAACCTATTTTTATCCATATACTCTAATAGACTGCAGCTTGATGGCTGTGGGAGGCAGAGTTGCGTCTGGAATCACGTGGACTGACTGTGAACGCAGTACGTAGAAAACAAGAAAGAACTCCAAAGATCGCTGAAGAAAAAATGCATTACACAATTGAGAAGGCAGCAAAAGAATATGAAGCGAGTGACGCATACAAGCATATTCATATAAGTGCAGCTACTGCGAAAACAAAGCACGGTGTAAAACGTAAGTTTAAATTAAGCTTATAGACACGCTCCTGCTGCCTTTTGTCATGCCTATGACGAATGTCATATTCGCGAGATACAAGTTTAATGAGAAGACACGAGGTATAAATGAGACTTTGGATCACTTTGTAACGGAGTTAAAATTGCTGTAGCGAGAAACTTTTAAGTGCCGGGTCTTAGCTAACATTAAATAAAGCCGAGGACATCGCAAGATTACACAAGAGAGCGGCTCACGTGAACTGACTGAACGCAGTACGAGTGATCACTTCGATGAATCAAACCTGTTTAAAAAATGCATTACACAATTGAGAAGGTAGGAAAAGTATATGAAGCGAGTGACGCATACAAGCATATTCATGAGTGCAGCTACTTCGGAAACAAAGCACGGTGTAAACATAAAGTTTAAATTAAGTTCATATACAGGCTGCCGCTAGCGTTTGTCATGCCCATGACTAATACGATATTCGCGAGATACAAGTTTAATGAGAGGACGCAAGGTATATACGAGAGTTTTGATCACTTTGTAACTAAGTTAAAATTGCTGGTGAAGGACTGTGCTTATGCAAATTCCGAGAGACTGTGTTTGTGGAGGGACTGACAGTTAAGGCGGGTGGGGGAGTCACGTCATCATCTCCCCTCCCATTCACCTCGTTTCATTCACTTCATTTCACTTTTGAGCTGAGCTCCACACCTGACGTGGTCTTGCCGTTCTTTTTCCTTAGTGTTTAGTCCTCTCTCCTTTACTGATTTATATAGAGGAGAGTTGAGATCGTGAGGGATAGAATAATGTTTGGCTCAAACTCAGAAAAAGTGCGAGAGAAACTTTTAAGTGCCGGGTCTGAGCTAACATTAAATAAAGCCGTGGACATCACAATCCGAAAGACTGTGTTTGTGGAGGGATTGACAGTTAAGGCGGGTGGGGGAGTCACGTCATCATCTCCCCTTCCATTCACCTCATTTCATTCACTTCATTTCGCTCCAAGCTGAGCCCCGCACCTGACGCGGTCTTGCCGTTCTTTTTCCTTAGTGTTTAGTCCTCTCTCTTTTACTGATTTATATAAAGAAGAGTTGAGATCCAAGAGACTGTGTTTGTGGAGAGGTTGAGAGTTAAGGTGGGTGGGGGAGTCACATCATCATCTCCCCTCCCATTCACCTCATTTCATTAACTTCATTTCTCTCCGAGCTGAGCTCCACAGCTAACGCGGTCTTGCGGAAGCAACTTTGTCACGCTGCCACTAAATACTCACAGAAAAATCCACAAGTTAATACACACGCATTCTCTAGAGTTTCTCCACACTCAATGTATTCCTCGAGTCCCATTTATACCCTCTGATCTCCCATTTCAATTCAGATGCCTCCAATTTCCAGTAAGGCTCTGCTGCGTGATGACAAGTAATAAGTCTCAGGGACCGACCCTACAAAATGATGCCATTGATTTCAGGCAAGATTGCTTTTCTCCTGGACAGCTATACGTTGCATTCTCAAGAGTGAGCTCGCGCAGCTTCGTCATATTACAACCGGAGTACAGCCAGAAACCTTTAAGTGCCGGGTCTTAGCTAACATTAAATTAAGCCGTGGACATCGCAATATCACACAAGAGAGCAGCTCATGTGAACTTCCTGAACGCAGTACGAGTGATCACTTCCATGCATCAAACCTGTTCAAAAAACGCATTACACAATTGACAAGGTGATGGCTTTATATGTCGTTCGTTTATAAAAGAGCGGAGAAGCTGTGTAAAGGCTGTTTCACAAAAAAACAGTGGAGCGTCTTATATGAGCAGGCAGTCAGCTAAAGAAGGGAATCAATAAATATCTATATAATCGTAATCAACGAGCAAAAAATAACATACAAGCCGCGGATTAAATAAAGGAAATGGGTACCTGAACAGTAAAGTAAGTCTCGAATAGCTACACAATAACTATAAGAATCGTAATAAACGAACAATAAAACAGTACAGAACCGCGAAGCAAGGAGAAACGATAGCCTTATATGGCGTTCGTTTATAAAGCAGCGGAGAAGCTGTGTGAAGGCAGCTACACAAAAAAACAGCAGAGTGCCACACTCTGAATGTATTCCTGGCATCACCGTTATACCCTCTGATCAATTGAAATGCCTCAAATTTCCAGTAAGGCTCTGCTTCGCGATGACAATTAATAAGTCTCAGGGACACACCCTACAAAAGGTTGCCATTGATTTGAGGCAACATTGCTTTCCTCCTGGACAAAACTATATGTTGCATTCTCAAAAGTATATATATATATATATATATATATATATATATATATATATATATATATATATATATATATATATATATATGTATATATATATATATATATATACTAATAAAAGGCAAAGCCCTCACTCACTCATCACTAATTCTCCAACTTCCCGTGTAGGTAGAAGGCTGAAATTTGGCAGGTTTATTCCTTGCAGCTTACTTACAAAAGTTAAGAAGCTTTCATTTCGAAATTCTACACGTATCAGTCATAACGATCGATAATGGTCAACAACGTCCGCCATGTTGAACTTTCTTATTTATGGCCCCATCTTCACGAAATTTGTTAGGCGGCTTCCCTGCACTAACCAAAACCGATGTACGTACTTATTTCGATGGTATGACACCACTGTCGGCCGCCATATTGAACTTTCCAACGTCACTAATTCTCCAACTGTCTCACGACATATTGAACTTTCCAAAGTCACTAATTCTCCAACTTCCCGTGTCGGTAGAAGGCTGACCCCATCTTCATGAAATTTGGTAGGTGGCATCCCTGCGCTAACCGAAACCAATGTACGTACTTATTTTGGTGGTATGACGCCACTGTCAGCCGCCATATTGAACTTTCCAACGTCATTAATTCTCCAACTTCCCGTGTAGGTAGAAGGCTAAAATTTGCCAGCCTCATTTCTTACTACTTACTTACAAAAGTTAAGCAGGTTTCATTTCGAAATTCTACACGTAACGGTCATAACGGTTGACAATGTTCGCCATGTTGAACTTTATTTATGGCCCCATCTTCACGAAATTTGGTAGGTGGCTTCCCTGCACTAACCAAAACCGATGTACGTACTTATTTCAGTGGTATGATGCCACTGTCGGCCACCATATTGAAGTTTCCAATGTCACTAATTCTCCAAGTTCCCGTGTAGGTAGAAGGCTGAAATTTGGCAGGCTCATTCCTTACAGCTTACTTACAAAATTTGAGCAGGTTTCATTTTGAAATTCTATGTGTAACGGTCATAACGGTTGACAACGTTCACCATGTTGAACTTTCTTATTTATGGCCCCATCTTCACAAAATTTGGTAGGCGGCTTCCCTGCGCTAATCGAAACCAATGTATGTACTTATTTCGGTGGTATGATGCCACTGTCGGCCGCCAATTTGAACTTTTTAACGGTCTTTGTTACTTATGGGCCCATCTTCAAGAAATTTGGTAAGCGGGTTTCCAACGCTAACTGAATCCTACTTACGTACATATATACGACCATAGCCTGCAGCACGTCACCGTGTGAGGCGGCGTTGGGTCCCCCATCCCAGCACCTCCCACGTTGTTGGCTGCCTGCCTATATAAGGCCATCCGTCGCTCCAGTCTCTACATTGCCTTCCTTGCTTTGCCATGGGATTCACGTCTCTCTGCTGATAACTACAGCCTTTTTATTTAATCCACGGCTAGTCCGCTGTTTTATTGTTCACTTATTATGATTATAGTTATTGTGTAGGTATTTTAGACTTATTTTACATTGTTCAGGTACCCATTTCCTTTATCATTCCAACCGTACCCACATTAACATGTCTATCGAGGTGATCACCATCAATCAAAGAACTGTCACTTACCGAGTGGTTTCCATGCCCGGAGATGGCACCTACCTTTTCCATTCTCTTTGTTACATATTGCACGGCCATATCAGGCTCACTCTTGATATCTGGAGGAACATTGTGTCTTATGTATTGAATGACTAGACAGGTTCAAGGTGTGGACTGATGACTGTACAGGAGATAATTATACTACACAGAAGCACTATAAGAGTGAAATGCTTAAGCCCTTCATCTATGGATCTGCATGTGAGTTGATGGATGCCGCTGAATTGTTAGGTTGTCGCTTTCAAGTGTACTGAAATGGCCAAATATTTTACACCTTTCGACAACCGCCAATGCCTCTTAAACATCTTAGATTGACAGGTGACGATTTCAGTAGTGGACACTTTGATGTTTATGAATGTTTAAACTCTCAAAAGCTGGATGTGAAGTTATCGATGAAACCGGTTGTATACTTACAACGCTTGACAGATGCCGAATGTCTCTTCAACACAAGTCCTACAAATACTGTCGTAATTGAAACAAACCATGAATCTCAAACCGATTATGACAGCAGCAATCCAAGCTGTGAGATTTGAAACAAGATTACTGTTCACATGGCCAACTGTACGTTGCATGCTCAAGAGTAAGCTCAGCGCACAGCTTGGTCATATTACAACCGGAGGGCCGAACTCACAATGTGGTATACAAAGAGATCATTAACAAATAATTATTGGTATATTTTCCCTCAGTTTAAAAAGGTTTAATTTTCTTCTTAATAAAAATTTTAAGGCAGTACTTCGTAAGCTGGTATTTTGCTAGTATATATATACTGTATACTATATATATATATATATATATATATACACCCCAATCTACATACTGTCAAATAAACGAACCACACACCCTGGCGCAACATGAGAGGCTTCGCCTCTAGCGCCGACGTCCGAGGTTCGATTGCCGAGAGGGGGTGCGGTGAGTGTGTACAGCCTGATAAGCCAAGAATTAGGGCGAAACACGTGCCGCGTACTGTTTGCATTATTTGACAGTAAAACTATTTCAATATATTCAATATATATACACTCACCTAAAGGATTATTAGGAACACCTGTTCAATTTCTCATTAATGCAATTATCTAATCAACCAATCACATGGCAGTTGCTTCAATGCATTTAGGGGTGTGGTCCTGGTCAAGACAATCTCCTGAACTCCAAACTGAATGTCAGAATGGGAAAGAAAGGTGATTTAAGCAATTTTGAGCGTGGCATGGTTGTTGGTGCCAGACCGGCCGGTCTGAGTATTTCACAATCTGCTCAGTTACTGGGATTTTCACGCACAACCATTTCTAGGGTTTACAAAGAATGGTATGAAAAACATCCAGTATGCTGCAGTCCTGTGGGCGAAAATGCCTTGTTGATGCTAGAGGTCAGAGGAGAATGGGCCGACTGATTCAAGCTGATAGAAGAGCAACTTTGAATGAAATAACCACTCGTTACAAACGAGGTATGCAGCAAAGCATTTGTGAAACCACAACACGCACAACCTTGAGGTGGATGGGCTACAACAGCAGAAGACCCCACCGGGTACCACTCATCTCCACTACAAATAGGAAAAAGAGGCTACAATTTGCATGAGCTCACCAAAATTGGACAGTGGAAGACTGGAAAAATGTTGCCTGGTCTGATGAGTCTCGATTTCCGAGTCAGAATTTGGCGCAAACAGAATGAGAACATGGATCCATCATGCCTTGTTACCACTGTGCAGGCTGGTGGTGGTGGTGTAATGGTGTGGGGGATGTTTTCTTGGCACACTTTAGGCCCCTTAGTGCCAATTGGGCATTGTTTAAATGCCACAGGCTACCTGAGCATTGTTTCTGACCATGTCCATTCCTTCATGACCACCATGTACCTTCCAGCAGGATAATGCACCATGTCACAAAGCTCGAATCATTTCAAATTGGTTTCTTGAACATGACAATGAGTTTACTGTACTAAAATGGCCCCTAATGGTCCCATTCTCTAACCAACTTAATCAAGACCAGGTTTTGGTTGTTGGTGTTAGGGGATTTGGGTTTGAAGCCTACCTCAGCTAGCATAGAACACTAGGCAGGAGCAAACCTTGAACAAGATGCCAGTCCGTCACAGGGCAAACACACACACAAACACGCTTACACTAAACAAAAACTAGGGCCAATTTAGCGCCATAAGTTCACCTAACCTAAATGCCTCTGGAGATTGGGAGGAAACCGGAACATCCAGACAGATACGGGGAGAACATGCAAACTGGTCTCCTTATCACTGTGCAGTTTTTACAATCTGTATATTTAACATGGTTTCTAAAAACATTTAACATACAATTTATAATACAATTGTGTGTGCATACATGACATTACAAGTACGTTCACATACTATTCAGTTTTAAAGAATAGTAATTTATCACATTGTGTAGGGAAGCCATTGTACCCAAATCATATCTGAGAAACTCAACTTTCTTTAAAGTGTAACGGTATTACAGAGGTTCATATTTTGACAATTTACTAAATATGTCATGATAAGGTAAAACCCTCCTGCACAAACTATTTTTTTAAAAAGAAAATAAATAATATGCAGATTTTGTCTAACAGCATACTGTATTGTATTGTAAAATAAATTAAGTGTACCTTTCACTTCCAATAGCAACAAACGCTACTTCTTTTCTTCCCCTATATATTGCTTCATGAAGGAAGGAACCTTCACTTTTGTTTAAATTTATTTCAGCACCTTTGTTCAGCAATAAAGCCACAGCAGCAGCATGTCCTTCTCGTGCCGCTAAATGAAGAGCTGTGTTCTTTATAAAAGACAACAATAAAGAAAGCAAATACATTTATTATTCTCAAATAATGTTCTGTTTGAAATTTTACTAGTATAACAAACATAAGGTGACCCAACATTTATTATCGAAGATATGTATGACCAGGATCTGAACCTGTGGCATGTCTGATATCTCTTAAGCTTAAACGATTGCTACCTGGCATTCTACACATTTTACATCCATTATATACCTGTAAATCACTCACATTATTTTAATGTGGAAAAACCCTTACAGAATGTAATGAGTTCATCACCTACCAAACATTATTATTATTTTAGATCTTCTATTCTTCTAAGTTGTAATGAGGATTCATGGGTGCAGTGATTCCAGTGTTTACCAATGGGCACTGTTTTTCTGCATCCCTGGGATTTCATTGTGACATCTTAGTAATTTTACCTGTTCAGAGATTAAACGCTACTCTTTACCAGAGGACCGTTGAGTTTTGAGTCAGGTGGGTAATTGATGCAAAGAATCAAATATCAGGAGTATTTGTGGAGAAAATAGGAAGTGGGTGGAATACCAGCTTTGCGTTTATTGCTTGTGGCTTGTAGTTTTCATATGGGCAAGTGAGTGAGATATAACAAATGGTTAGAAAAGAGATAAACTTGATACAGAAACAGCCAATGCAGGCATCAAGCTGTCTTTTCCGTTCATTTGATATTTGATTGTTTCTGCCTACCTACCCTGTATGTTGTTTTATTTAAGAATTTTGATTTCAGACTTCATTTTTTGTGTAGCACTCTTCACTGAAAGCAAAAAGTTCTCAGATGAAATGTAAATACAAAATTCACTAATTACATAGTGAAAACAGAATGACACAAAATAGTTTGTTACTGATTAACATAAATGGAGCCCAGCACTATTTGTTCATCAATTCATTGTTGACTGGCCAGTTGATATTAGGAGAGGGGAAAACAAAACTCCTGTCATTAGCTTGGACTCTTTCCAGAAATACTGTTATCACACAATGTAACTGAAATGCTAAACTGACTATATTGTTGTACTGTGCATTTTTGCTAAAATGTGGCTTCAAAAAAACAAAATGGTTTACCTACAGACAAATCCATACCTACCCCATCTTCATCTGCTTTATCCATTAATTTGATATTTGTTTCCAAAAGTATCTTCATAGTTTGAGTATACCCTTCCTCTGCAGCATAATGGAAGCAAGTCCAGCCTTTATGATCACTAAAATGTAAATGATTTAAATGAGAAAAAACAAGGACTTTACGTCAACTGCAAAATACAGTAGATATATTTCCTTGTTTGTTTTTTTCTTGTTAACACAGTATACTTAATTTAAAACCAATATATTACTATAGAATGAAGCAATACAACATTCAATCAAATAAAGAATTGACCTGTGATGAGTTTCAGGGTTAAACAGGAAGGCATACCTCTTAATAAGAAGACTAAGTAGGAGTAAATATAACATGTTTTATAGGGAGTTAATGTGAAATTTTTACACTAGTAACTAAGAAAAAAAAAAAGAAGTAATTGGGAGTAAAAGTAAAGGATGATACTTATTTGTGCAGCATATGCTTGTATTACATTGTCAGTTTCCCTCAAAACATTAAGGATGAATCCCAGGAAAAATGAAAAATATTTTTTTCTTATCTGACAGTGATGATCACATCTACCCTTCACAATCCCTCATGCTAAAATATAGCTTTTCCATCAGCAAGGGTGGAAATAACGTCTCACAATGCATGTATATTGTAATTATTTTTACATTAATATTTTATCATTTTAAGTCTATTTTTTTAGGAAACCTGTCACTATTGTTACAACAGATTTGATTGTCTTTTTTATGTGAGGTAGCAGGAATGAATATAGAATATATACTGTACATCACAACCCAAAGATATCCATAATACATTGATTTACTAATTCGAATTTGGCCCATTCTGATCATGAGTGTATCTTGTAATGGACTGGTATCCTATCTGCCGTCTGTATGGCATTACTCAAAGAAAATCGGCCACCCTAGCCCACTACCAAAAGATTGATTCAGTTCAGAATAAAGCAGAGATTCTGAAAATAATAAAAAATTCAGATTTGTATATCTGACTGTTAAGTTGAGTAAATAAATTATCTATCTATCCATCTATCCATCCATCCATCTTCCAACCCGCTGAATCCGAACACAGGGTCACGGGGGTCTGCTGGAGCCAATCCCAGCCAACACAGGGCACAAGGTGGGAACCAATCCTGGGCAGGGTGCCAACCCACCGCAGCTATCTATCTATCTATCTATCTATCTATCTATCTATCTATCTATCTATCTATCTATCTATCTATCTATCTATCTATCTATCTATCTATCTATCTAATTACAACTTAAGCAAGAAAATCTGAACTGAATGCTGAGAAAGAAGATCAATTAAAGGTCACAAGGGTAAATTCATCTTTTCCAAGTTCCAGCTTAAAGCAGACCAAAAAGGGACCTAAGATACTGTATTTTATCATCAGAAACACTTGGCTCTGAAATAATTATTAAAGTATATACTACTCTATTTGCTTTTTAAGATAAGGATTGTGAAACCCTTTGTTAATTTTAATTGAAATGCAAAATAAGGAAATGTAAAAAAAAAAAAAAAGTGTTAAACATGTAAGGAAATGTCATGTCATGCAGTCACAGGGGTGATGAAGCCTAATTCAGCTAGCATAAGGCACAAGGCAGGAACAGACTCTGAACAGG
This sequence comes from Polypterus senegalus, assembly GCF_016835505.1. Lineage (NCBI taxonomy): Eukaryota > Metazoa > Chordata > Cladistia > Polypteriformes > Polypteridae > Polypterus > Polypterus senegalus. Next base: position 54,014,075 of record NC_053158.1, read on the forward strand.
GTATCAGTCCATTGCCATGCTAATACAAACACACACACACACACAGCCACAAATCAAACACACTCCAGGGCCAAAGTACTGTATTACCCTATGACAGAACGTTCCATTTAGGATGGGGATGTTCACTCATAGTCCTGATGGGCAGCAGTGGCTGCATGTGTTCATTCCAACCAATTTTCTTAGACAGACCTTGCTGATAATGAGACTTGCTATTTAGCTACATGGCGTGTTAGTCTTTCACTCATCCAAGAACTGATCTTTGAGAGGCACCGCTCCTGTGTCAATGAGATCCCACCCCCCTTTTTTGATCTGATATTCATGTACAACCCATGCCAACATAAGAATGGTGAGGTAAAGCCAATGATATTTGCTAATACAAATGACATTCCTTCTATACAATGTAAAATTTGTCTTAACTAGAATTAACTAGCAACATATTTAATTACCAATTTTCATTATCGACAAGGACTGTTCTCTATTTAGGAAATTGTGAGTGAAGTTCCCTGTTTTAGAATAAAGTTACTTACTAATAAATGGTTGTGTCTGAGCAAAACTGTATAGCTGGAAGTGCCTGGGCCTGTTGTTAAAAGATACAAGATACAGTAAATGTGCAATAGATTTTATTGAATGGCTAATTCCATCCTGAAGATAGAGGAGAAGGGCAGAATCGGTGTCAGTAGTGCATATTTATTGTAAGACCGTTATTTTTCTTTGTCACTTATATATTTAGTTAAAGCAGGCAAATGAGCTAAACCATCAAATCTTATATTACTGAATATTTATTTTATTTCTATTTTTCTGTTTTGCTTTGTGCTTTAATAAATCAGATAAGAACCTTTTAAATTTAATTTGGTCCAGATTCTTATATTTTTCTGGTCATGGATCATCATGTTTGGGAGTTGTCAACCTAAGGGCTTCACTAAAGTATTAAGCAGGATTAGTGAAGTGAGCTACACAAAGATGCTAAGATTTGAACTGGGTGTGACGAGGATGGTTAGGATTAGGAACAAATACATTAGAGGGTCAGCTCAAGTTGGACAGTTAGGAGACAAAGTCAGAGAAGCGAGATTGTGTTGGTTTGGACATGTGCAGAGGAGAGATGATGAGTGTATTGAGAGAAGGATGCTAAGGATAGAGCTGCCAGGTAAGAGGAAAAGAGGAAGACCTAAGAGAAGGTTTATGAATGTGGTGAGAGAGGACATGCAGGTGCAGCCGAAAGAAGAAGTGAAGTGAACTACAGAATGACAGGGGCTTCTGGCTTACAGCAAATAACCACATTAGTTAAAGCCTAATCACCAGGCACTAGGCCCTTGGTCTGGAATTACATGGTGAACCTTAAGGGCCAACGCTTATCATTTCCTCTACATCTCTCACCTATTAGCCTTGGAAAAAGATACGTATATCCTGGGTGACCTCCCAGACCCAGTTCTAGACAATATAAGGACAGACTTTATCTCCCTGACTTGTAGGCTCCAAAATTGAATGCATAGATTATAATAAATACATTATGTATGCAATATAAATCACATCAGAAGAGCGGTATTATATCTAAAGGTTAAGGTGATGTCAAATTACGTGACTTCTATTTGGAAAGGAAGGTAATGATTTAAAATACACTTTTCAGCACAGTCATACACTTTCAAAAAATCGCATGCTCACTTTTTTTTTTCTGACAGCCAGTAATGTTCTGCCTGTTGGTGCCGGTGCTGTATGAAGGGTTAACATGTATGATTAATTCAGCCATAATCTCCACCCTTTTTTTCTTCTTCCGTTCATTCATGGTAAAAACGAGACAGACAAGACTCTTTTCTGTTTTGAGGTCCAAAACATCTGCATTCCTTATTCCTCATTGCTATATTATATGCACTATACTTCTGGGTAAGCATTCATTTTTTTTCAACTCTCATGCACACAGAGCCACACCCTACAACTTAAGACAAAGTGGTTTGATTTTGCTGAGTCCCTTGGTATGTCAGACTATGAAATTGAAATTTACAGTATTGCGAATCCAAACTCGATAAGATTATGTACATGAAGTCTACAGGTGAAAATAACTGGAAAAGTCACAAAATGTGACATGGCTTTTACATTTAAATAAATTTACAACATAATACTTAAAATCTCTAATGTAGCTCCTAATATCTTTACAACTTCAATTTTGTTTGATTAACTGCCATTATACAGTATATTACAGTTGTCAAACACGCAAGCTTTGGGCATGTCACTCAGGATTTGGGTCATCCTATCTTACAGTGAAGTATCTGGTCGTAACAATACTACTAGCTCGATTTCCGTTTGCCCTAGAATGGAGCAGCACAATCTGGAGGAACTGTGATGTCACTTCTGCCTGAACTGACCATCACTTCCCCCATCCTCTTCTGCCCCTCTATATACACCTGATCATCAGAACGCTGTTTGTGCTGCAACTCTTTTTCCATCTACCCTGTCTCTATTTACACAGTGCAACGAAAAAAATTGCTTTTTTTAAAAAAAAATAAACCATAGATATGTGATTATATGTCAGATTTATGACTTGGGAGGAAAAAGTTGCTTGTGATATACTGTTGGTGCTGTTCCAAGTGAATGCGTAGATAGGATAGTAAGAGTGTCATGCTTTTTTTGTGTGTGTGCGAAAGGCATCAATAATGAGAAATATTTAATTTGTCTTTTAAAATGTAAGAAGAACAGAAATTTAACTGAAATTCAATAAGATTTTCATTTACATATTAAAATAAAATACCGATTTGAAACCATTTTGCAACTGTTCTACTGTGCTGCTTTATATTTATTGCATAAATGGCAATACTGTACTCAAATGTGTGTCAGTCATATGTTTCTAAATTTACTATATGTTACATTGAAATAGGAGCAGAAATGTATTTTTAAAAGATCATTAAAGTTTATACTTAAGTCCAAAAATTCTGGCTAAATGTGTTTGTATTTAATGGATGAAAGTTGAATCCAAAGGATTTAAACATTAGCTACATTGTTTAAGCAGAGTGCCTGAACATTATCTGTTTTCAAAAATATATTGTAAGGAGAAAATTCTCTACCCAAAGACATCTGGTAACTCACATGTATATTGCATAGTGCGCCGTTTATTCAGTTAGACTGCTTTTAAATGTTTTTTTTTTGTAAAAAGCAAAAAGGACATTCTCTAAACTACTCACTGAAACATGTCTATGCTTTCAAAACAATATTATTAGCATAAGTATTTACCAAAGAAATAAGGCACCCTTTCTAAGGAGTATTTCAACAACTCTGGTGTGTCCATTCTGAGCTGCCAAATGAAGAGGAGTCATTCCTTTTTCATCCCCTTCATTTAGAAGTCTAGTGTCCTTCATTCTTTCTAATAAGCGTTGACAAGTATTAATTCTTCCAAACCTGAAATAATTAAAAGTAATTGGCATCTGAATTAAAAATAGCAACCAAATATTATTATACTAAATATTCCATACACATTTTTCTCATTTTAACAAATAACAAATACAATATTCTAATCAGCAACAAATTATTAAGATACAATCTGAAATTCTACAATTTAAATAATATAGCAAAAAATATTTTTACTAAAACCAGTGTGAAAATGTTAGAGTAATGAGTCATATTTTTTACTATTTTGTTTGACTTTATATAACACAAAAAAAATGCACAAGACATTCCTAATAAACGTACTGAGATGTATGTTTATTGTTATAGACGCTTAGTAATAATGACTGCCAAAATATTTCATACTTACGCAGCTGCAAAATGCAAAGGGGATTTTTTATCTTTTGATTTTAGGCTGATTGACACTTTTAACCCCAGCATGTTGTTTACAGAATCAGGGACACCAAGTTTGCAGGCATAGTGGAGGGGACTGCACCCTTCATTGTCCTTGTCATCTAGTAGAGCCATGACTTCCTTGCGCTTAACATTTTAAAAATAAAAAGGAAAAACATGGTTAAACTTAATAGTAAAACATTCTATGTCAGAAACAACATTAGATAATTATTTTGAAAAGGAAAATTTAGAAGTAATAATTTCTGATTCTTCATTCTAGTGTTCATTTTCGTAGGCCGCATGTCAAGCTGGATTTATGTCCCAGGTATTGAGCACTACTTCAACTGTTCTGTTTTTAAGTATACTATATCAGAATAGTTTATTAGATTTCACTTTCTTCCCTCAACTGCTCCATTTAACACTTTGCTTATTTATAGTTTGTCTTTTTTGAACCTGGCTCTCTTTCTAGCAGCAGTAAGAATCACCAAATTGAATCTCCCTTGAAATATAGCTACTAAAAGTCCTTCCTACAAAGATACCTCAGTCATGACAACAGAAAAGAAATAATGCCTTTTGCAAGAGCTGAAAATACCTTTACAGGTGTAAAATGAAGTGTCAGTTAATAGGGTTATACTCATTTCTTTAATCAAAGGTTATTATATAAAGTTCACACTTCTTTTATTGAACAATCACATTACTATTGTGCAGGTAGGTTAACACTTTTAGAGCATAATTTATTTGAAAGTTTTAATTTTTTGATAAAATTATGATTTCATTTGAGTATCTCTGTTTAAACCACTACGGAATTATCCAGTGAGTCACAACAAATGAAATAGTTAGGCATTCACAAACCCTCAGAACATAACTGGGTGTCCCTAACGTTCACCTGCAATATTAAAAGGTTTTACATTCACCATCGTCATGCAGTGTCATGAAGGTTGTTGGATCCATTTCTTTTAATTTCTTCCCACTGGTAATTTTTATAGATTTTCCCAAAGTCTAGCTTTGGCTTTTGTTGCATTTGTGTAATTCCATGATTGTTCCCTCATTAACTTGTGAACAATTTTCTTGATAATGTTATATAAACGCATTTCGTCATAATTTACAAATCTAACTGCATATTCTTATAGATGACCTGTTATAAGTACAACTGCAGAGAGGACACACTACTACTTCAGCTGGCAGGCAGCAAGATGCCAAATGACTCCTATAACTGTAATAAAGTAAATCAGAGCAGCATCCTACTGCCCCTGTGAGAGACGATGGTCACAACCTAACAAGGCTGCCTCAAAAGGAAATTCTCAGGTATGTTATTCCAAATTAAACTGTCACAATTCAAAAATTATAGGAAGCCCAGTTAGGCTAGCCTTTTAAAGATATGCTGCAAACTTTATACTTTCATGGACTGATTATGCTTAAAGAGGATGTATGGTGATAAGGTAGTTAACACTGTTTCCTCATAACTTCAGACTACTGAGTTTGAATTCTGGCCCAGGCACTATCCATTGTGATAGACGGCTGCATAGTCAGGATACCTGGGACGTGGAACATCCGGGAGAGCTCCGATACCTTCCCCGGGACACAAGACGGCTACTGCCATGGAGTGCAGGGGAGCCACAAGATCAGAGCTGGGAGGCTCCACCCTGTTGGGGCATGTGACCACCGCCAAGGGGCAACCAAACGTTCCAGGAAACATGGACTGCAGCACTTCCGCCTCAACATGAGACTCGTCAGGAAGCACCTGGAGCACATCCGGGTACTGTATAAAAAGGGCCGCCTCACTCCATTCGGGGAGCCAGAGTTGGGAGGTAGTGTGACGGAGCTTGACGAGAGAGGAGTGGAGGTGGCAGGAGAAGAAAATAAGGACTGTGAGTGATTTGTGCATTGTGCTGTACTGGAAGGAGAAAACACAATAAAAGAGTGTGTTTCGGACATAACGGTCTTGGTGTCTGTTTGTGGTCGAGGCCGGGCGTTCACACCATTTAATTTTTGTTTACTTCTATCTGGCAAGGAGATTCCTACACATTCTCAAAAGGTGCAGGTTGGGCTGAATAGCAAAACTAAATCGGTCCCTTATGAGTTGGTGTGTGTGTCCAGTGACTGACTGGTTGAACTGGATTTGGATTAAGCAGATATCCAATGATTTGAGCAGAATACTGGAAGAGTGGATTTTCCCTGGGCACAATTTTTAATTTATTTCTTTTTTTTTCAGTGAGGATGGAGAAAGAGGAATATTGGTATTGTATTTTTCTTTTCTTAGAGCTGACAGACTGGTTTTATTTATTCTTTTTAAAGCTTAGTGCAGTTGTTTATTAAGAACTAAACTTTGTTATCTACTATTTTAATTTTGAGTTCTTGGTGACACAAGTCTTCCCCAATTTAAGTTCTGATCAAAATCAGGGATGACATACTGTACACTAGAAATTATATGTAGCAAGCAGGCAAATTTAATTTAAGAACATTTAAAAACAATGTTACGTTGACCAACGTGCTGTACATTTAAGAGATGAAAGGCAAGGAAAAGGACAACAAAGTTATGAACCTTGTGTAAATTATTGACTAACTTGCCATAAAAGCAGCATTGTTAAAGAAGATTATATGTTGTTTTAATTGGGTGTATTGTGTAATGCTTTATATGAGGTCTTAGAGAACCACCAGCATGACTGTGATGATGAGAGATCATGTGAAATTCTGCCAACTAGAATAGCTTCTTTAAACATTTCTTAAAGTATAGTTCTTCTACAGAAGTAAATGCACTTAATAGATCTGATTAGGCTGGCTATTCAATAATAATTGAACATTCTAAAATTTGCTCAACGTTTTATGGTGTTTTGCACTCAAGTAATTAGAGGACTATGCAATATACAAGTATGTTATTGTTTTTTTGGGGTTTTTTTGCTACTCTGTTGGCTGCATCCAAAACTTTTTCAGGTATAAACTTCAAACAGACCAAGTAATTTGTGACTTTGGGTGGATATTAAAATTGTGGAATGTCTGCCTGGTTCTTCCTCTGATTTTTCTTCCCATTTTTCAAATCTGTACTGGTTTATAAGGCATAAATCTAAAATGGCCCAGTATAAGTAAGGTGGGGAATGATTGTGCAACACCATACATTGGCATCCCTCTCCAGGATTCATTCATACCTCATGGCTGATGCTGCAGGAACAAATGCTGACAACTCTTAAATGATTTAATTGTTTAAAAGTAGCAAATGGTTGGGTCCATATTCATTGTGGTTATCAAATTGTGCCATATTACAACATTGCTTTCTGTATGTTAGTTATGTTGCAAAAGAAAAAAAAAAAACTAAATTCTACATTAGCTGTCTAACATATATTTTTGACCTTCCATATTTAATCCGATTTAAATAACGCAGTTATCTTAATCTTACTGTTAGATATTACAATCTACATGAATCCAACCAATAATGAAATAAAAACTGGTGAAAATAAAGATCACAAGACTCACAAAATGGAAAGAAAATGCAAGCCACCATTCAAAATCCATATGTATTATTGTATTTCAGAGAAAGTCAGCTTGGATAGCTGTGTAATCTACTGCATGCATATAAAACATTATAGTACTAAGTGCCTGGGGCCATTTGTTTGACTGAACACTTGCAAGAATCAATTGTTAATTTTCTCAGCCTCTATACTTATAATTTATGCCCTGTGTGCGTATTTTGTGTGTAGGTTCATTTTCTTCTAAACATTTTCTTAAAACAGCAACCTCAGAAAAAAGAAAATAAGCTTTATTGATTAATAGATATCCATGTCCTGGGTATGACATTAATTCATATCCAGCCTGCAGGGAAAAACCTGGGGATTGGTGGCAGAATTGGCACTCCAGCCACCATAAAAAACCTCACACCGTTTCATTTCATCTGAACTAGTGTGGTGCTGAGGCGTCGCATGGCTGCACTTGGTTCCTAATCTGGGATCTTGAGGTGGTTTGTCATGTGGTGGGTGCATACTCCTAACCTATACGTTTTTAGTTGTACCTCCTTCGAAAATGTAAGATGTTTGTAAAAAAAAAAAGAAAGAAAAAAGATTTAAGAAGTAATAATCATAACAAGGGTGGCATTGTGGTATGGGTGCTAGCTTCACTGCTCCAGGGACTTGAGTATGAATCTCATTGTTGGTGCTTTCTATGTAAAGTAGGTACAGGCTTCCTGTGTCGGCATTTTTTTCTTTGTTTTCCTCCACATTCCAAAGATGTGCATGTTATGGTAACTAACAACTCAGAATAGTCCCCATATGAGTAAACACGAAATGTGTGTGGAGTTGACACGCAAGGTTTCAGCCCATGCAATCCTGAACATGATTTGACGATGTCCTAACTAATGGATGGAGGACCATAACAAGAGAAATGTCAAAATATTATCAACAAAAAAATTTGATGATTCAACTCACCTGGAGTGAAAAGTATGAAAGCAATGAAAAACTTTGACTTTCAGAGGGTAATTAATTTTATACTTAAAAAAATAATCTTAGGCGGTATAAGTTATTATTGTAAAGTAGGGGTAGGCTAGAGGCCTGCTGTTACATCACACTGCTACTGTAAATCTCATTAAGCAAGTTTCATAGGTACAGCACATTAAAATAAATAAAACCAAAAGGGAGGCATAGCTGCAAAGAAGAGAATTTCCAAAGACATAAGTGACATGTTTTAAGTAAGTGTGTGAACATATAGTGGCAAACTCTCCAACTGCCAAGGTGTTTAGTAACAGTCGTTAGTGGAACAGAAAAGCCAGTTAATCCAAGCATTAGATCATTTGATTGGTTGCTGTCTACAAATGCTAAAGTCTTACTCACTTTATTTCACATGTTATATTCACTCAGTCCCGCTGGCACATGTGCAGTGATAAAAGTACATCTATAGTGTATAGAGGTCCAGAGGCACAAAAATAACACTTATTATTTATCAAAGCAAACTGCATAAAGCTAACATGTCAGTATCTGCTTGTTTACAGTTTTACCTATGACATTGTGATCTTCATTTTTGATCACAGTACATTTGTCTTTGGGATATATGTTTGAAAAGTTGAAAAGGTAAGATTAGTTATCAAATGGAAGAGACACTGAGGAAAACTGCTGACTTGGGGACAACAAAGAGACACATGACGAGGATAGAAAAATGAAGGTGTATTTGTGGTAGCACACATGTAAAAATTTGTTATACTGTAGAATAAAGCAAAGCAGAGAAAGGGCACATTTTTGTGGTCCTGTTCTACTTTTGACTTTACCACTGAAATCAACACTAGTAGAGCAATATTATTAGATTACATATATTACCAATGAATAGCTAATCAGATGGTGCCCCTAAGGCATACTACTGTATTCTATTGAGCAGTGCATTTCCACTTATTTTAGTCAAATACTATTTTACTCTTTTTTAATGTGTGTGCAGAAAAATGCAATTTTGGCCCAAAACAATTCATTTTTGTTCAAAATTAAGTTGATTTGTAAAGTTGAACATCTACTAATGATTTAATACTGCATATAAAGTATTCTCATTGCATCCTACCATAGCACTTATACTTGAGTTTAATGCCCAATCATATTTTTATTTTTTTCATACCAATATCATGCTAAATGTAGTTCTTGGCTGATCCTTCTTTAATCTGGCACTTGTAGCATTACAACGCAGGTGGTTTGCTGCATTTTACATAACTGTAAATATAAGAAAAGGTGAATAATAACTTACTTGTAATATTGAATCTGAAAGATTCTTTAGTCCTTTGGGCTGTTGAATGGCCAAATGAAGGAAGTTGCACCCAGCAGAATCTTTCTTTTTAACGTTTGCTCCTGAAGAACAATGATTAAGAGTACATAGAATCATCTGTTGTTTTACTTTTAAAGAAAAACGTAAATGAGTTAAGTTTAACGTTCCACTAAATCATAACATAACAAAACATTCAATGCAGAATCAAGAAGAGTGGTTCTCATACTTTCAGCATATAACAGAAAGAAGAAAAGCAGTTTGTTTTCTTCATGAATTGAAGTGTCTAATTTAAAAGACTGTCATTTTTTACAAACTATTTCAATTAAAGTGTTACAGAGAGGCTGAATATTTCTTACCAGCAATAAGTAGAAAGCCAGACTTAACCTTGAATTAGTCATCAGTTTATTTCAGAACACACACACGTATAAACAGGTCTGTTTACAGTCACCAATTAATCCCAAACCCATGACTTTAGGAAGTGGGAGAAAACTAGAGGAGCATGAGGAAAACACATCAATGAGAGAACATACAAACTCCACACAGACAGTAACTGGGCCAGATACTGAATTACCACCCCAACAAATTTTTACATGAATTATTCGGTACCTTTTAAAACTAAAAATTCAACACTCTTCCAGGCTCCACAGGATGTTGCAAGGAGTAGTGGCGTGTGACATTCACAATCAATATTGTCAATTCCTGCTCCCTGCAGAAAGTAAATTTTAAGGTATAAATAATGAAAAAAAAACATAAAATATAAATGAGGGACACACGAAGTAAGTGTGTATCTAATATGTTTATTGTACAGTACATTATTGTAATTGCAAAATGTTCTTGTTCATTCCATTTGGCTTTGCAGTTCTTTTCTGAGCACAGAAAACAATAGCAGTTCCAATATTTGTACTACATGTAAATTTTTTTTCTGAAAAATTATTTCCGTTTATCAATTAATGAACCCACTTTATCCAATTACAAAGGTATGTGGAAGCAGAACATAACTTAACACTTGAACCAACCCAAGATGGAATGCTGGTGTTTCGCTTGACTAATTTATTTATACTCTTACACTACTATACTACACTTAAACTATCCATGCCAACACAGAGAGAAAGTGCTAATTTTGCAAAGAGTAACAGGGTTGGGATTTAAATCTAGACTTCTTGAGTTGTGCAACAGTAGAATTAACCACTCTGAAATTACGCAGCTCCAATTATTTTTCAATTTAATATTCTTGAAATTTATATCCTTTAACCAGCAAAAAGTGCTACTGTCTACCCATCAGCTGAGTAATTTTATTTAAGTTTCCAATTGTTTTATGTGCTTCCTCCCCAGGGTTTGAAGTGGATTGGTACACACCAGTAGTTTTCCATTTTATGTTGTGGTGTATTGGCAATGTTTGGTACAGTTGTTTGCTTACTGGCATCTTACATATTAACCTTCAATGTACAAATATACGAGTTAAATGCCTGGTTTTCATCCTGACCGAAACTCAAGGGAGAAGCACCCATGGCACTGTGGAATCTAACATACAATTTGCCATGAGGCAAGCAGAGTACCAGCTCTTATAAATTTCCACTTCAGGCGCTGCCTTTCCCCCCAAAATATGAGGGGTGTTCAAATATAAACAGGAATTTATGAGCTATGCTTTATTTATTGAATACATTGAAACGACTTACACACTATTTTTCTATATAGTCTCCTGCCACTGCAATACACTTGTTCCAGTGCGCAGGAAGCTTCTTAATTCCCGAAAAGTAGAAGTCTTTTGACTTCATGTTGACCCATTCTTGCACAGCATCAATAACCTCTTCATTTGGCTTGAATTTCTTTTCCCCTAAAAATTCCTTAAGTGGACCGAAGAGATGATAGTACCTCTCTGAATGACTTCCACCAATCATATACTCTAGACTGAGAGAGAGAGACACTCATCCCCAAACTGATTTTTAAGTCTTCACAGCGCGTCACTTTTTCCACATTTTGTTATGTTACAGCCTTATTCTAAAATGGATTAAATTCATTTTTTCCTCAGAATTCTACACACAACACCCCATAATGACAATGTGAAAAAAGTTTACTTGAGATTTTTGCAAATTTATTAAAAATAAAAAAATTGAGAAAGCACATGTACATAAGTATTCACAGCCTTTGCTCAATACTTTGTCGATGCACCTTTGGCAGCAATTCCAGCCTCAAGTCTTTTTGAATATGATGCCACAAGCTGGGCATTCTAATTCAGGTTTTTCTTGCTCAAGTAGTATTTTATTAAAAGTCCAGGTTTAAGGTCATTGTTTAAGTTTAAACTATGGCATTTTCTAATTCCTTTCAGTTGATTCTACATTAAATTTGTGATTTAGTGTGTATTTACTTCAAGATTTATGTATTAATTTTATAATTACATGTTTTAATGTTAGAAGCGATTAATCGAGATTAATTACACACAGTTATGCCATTAATTAGTTCATTTTTTAATCAATTCCCAGCACTAATTTATACACATTTTTAGAGGGAGAAGGAGAAGTTGTTATATATGTAGTATTATGAGTTATATAATGAACTAAACAACAAAACAGAAGTGTTCTGCTAAAAAGTACAGATATTGCTTGAAGAGAAGACCAGAAGATGAATTGTAAGTCAGGAAACATGTTATGTTCTTAAGCCAGGAAATCAGGTAAATTTTTCATCAAATCAAAACAAAACCTTAAATTATGTTCCAAATAACTTCGCCAAAGATTAAAATACCTGGAAAATTAATTAGGAAAAAACAGAACACAAGTATGACAGGAGTTATCCATCAAACTTGAATAAAACATGGCTGCTCAAGCTGACCTTTGAACCCTTGGGTCACAAACTCAGTGAACACGCCACCAGCAACTGGACGGCACATCATAGCAAAAGGATCGACAAAATAGTGACAACAGAGAGAAAAAACAAAACTGTGTCAGAAAAAGATGCAATTTAATGCTAACAACATCGAAATGAAAGTGAAATAAAAAGTTAACATCAGAATTAAATCCCAAAAATCAAAATACATAAATAAATTCAAAATAATTAAAAAATATAAGAGGAGTAAGAAAATCATAATATTCACAGCATGTAAGAACTGATAATGTGTCAAGAGTTTTAAAACTTCTGGAAAGCATTGGTTGGAGTCTCTAAGAAGTTCCCTATCATTAGTGAATGGCCAGAAGACTTCAGACAGACTATAGCGATCTCACTCAAGAAAAAGCCTAAAGTAACAGAGCATGGAGATTACAGAACTATAAATAAACTAGTCAGCGTTGACTCAAGGATGGAGTGGGGCCCAAAGCAGAACTGGTGTTTGGGGGTGTTGTGGGATTCTTTTATGGAATAGTGGAGACAGTGACAAAATTTTAAAATAATAATTAAAATTACCTTTGATACTAAATACTGAACCAGCTCAATGTGATCAAATATCACCGCCCTGCAATAAAAAAAACAAAAAAATTACGGAAATGTAAAAATGGCAGTAAATACTTCTAAATCATACATATTTGCTTGCAAAAAGGAAATTGTAACCAATAAAATTAATATTGCTGACATTATATGCTGTACATCTGCTCTTTCAGTTCAGATTCATGACAACAAGAATTAATAGTGGAATCTCTAGATGGGACTTTGATCTAATGGAAGACACAAAATACAACTAAGCACTGCACTTCTCCAATGCAATAGCACAGGAAGTGCCATATAAATATAAAATAAACATAAAATGCTAAATTAAGAGGAGAAAATTAACATAAAATGCTAAATTATGAGGAAAAAAGTGTGTCACACTTTGAAAAATCTCCATTTACTCCTATCTGAAAAGCTGCAACTAATTCCACAGCTTATTTAAGAGCTTGCTTTGCCTAATCAACTCTATTTATGACCCTTCCTCTAATAAATGGCTCCTTCAAGTAAACAAAAAAAAAAACAAAAATACAGCACCATAACTGAACAACTGCACATCTAAACACAAGTTGAAGCCTAAATCACAATGGCACACTGGCCAATACCATGCAGCTGTGAAGCCTTTCTTTACATAAATGCAGTATGCTATGCTTTAGCCAGTGTTCCTCTCTTGGTGGGGTTCAAATGCTGTTTTTATTTCTTTCTGTTCATTTTGATTCCTTTCTTTATGTTAATACTAGCCATCTCTCGCAGCTTTGCCCTTGGAGTAGTGAAACAGGACAGTGAGGAGGGCCCCACATAGCTCTCTACTCCCCTCGGTAGCCTGTCTCAGATTAGTGTGAATTTATCACTCCCGCAAGCGAACTATGTTTCTTAGCACAATTGAGAGAAGTCGCAACATCAATCGGAATGTTCAAGCAAATTATAGAAAAAAAAAAAAGATCTAAATCTGTTAAGTAGTTCTCTCGTTCGCTAACTAAGCAGAGTTAAGGTTATGCCCCGAGGCAGATGTGTAAGTGAGGAGGGCCCCGCAGCCCGATGAGTCTCTCTCAGATTTGCGTTAATAAATCGGAACCACAAGCGAACTATAATACTTAGCGTGATGAGAAAGTCGCAAAGTCAACAGAATATTCAAGCAAATTATTGAAAAAAAGATCTAAATCCATTAAGTAGTTCTCTCGTGAAAATCGGACAGACATTCAAACAGGTCTAAAAAACTGTAAGAAATTTTGCACTTGTACCACGAAATTTTTAAAACCGTTTCTTAGCGAGCACCTATGGGCCAATGGTAATCTACATTCCAAATTTCAAGTCCCAAGTCCTCATGGTTTGGGAGATTTCGTGATTAGTGAGACAGTGGTATTTGACTTTATTTATATATAGATTATAGGTAATTTGGTTTCTATGCATATGTGTATCTTCTTTCATGTTCTGTGTGTTTTCTGGGTGGTTCTCCAAAAGGTGGGGCCACCTGACCATCATCACAAGAGACTGCCCTCAATTAAAGGCTTAGCAAAACCCACAGCTCCTTGCAGTTCATTATGAATTTTGCTCATAGTGCTGGTGAGTTTCTCTTTTAATAAGTTTTTGTTTATTACTGGATTGTATACCCCTGTGACCTGTTTTTAACTATTCTTGGATTTCATATAGGGACTTTATATGCGATTGGGATTCTCTAATTTGAAGGCATTGCCTTCTAGGCCTTTTGCCTTATGCTCCTTGGGGCTTAACAGAACCTCTTTTAATAATAAACCTTTCTTAGTTTCCCTGTATCCTTAAACCCTCCGTACTCTGTTTAAAATCTGTATGTAAAAGGCATTCTGTCTCTCTCTGCCATGTAGCAGAATTCCACATGCCCGTGGTACAATCAGTTTGCTGTCACCATGGCCTTGCTCCCTCTCCACAGGCAGAGGTTTGGCCCATTTATAAAAAGAAACCCCATACCAAGGTCCAGCATCCTTATGTTCTCCTGGCATCTTTGCTTCTCTGTCTGCTCAGAATATCACATGCCAGCTTTCCTCCAGGACAACTGTTTATCTTTTGTTTTAACGCCTTTGGATACCACACATCACAGCATCTGCCGTCTTATGATTTTGCCAGCAGCATGTTTGTTTTTTTCTTACCATTCCCTTTTGCTGAGTTTGCTGTAAATATACTGTACTGTATATTGCTTTAAGTACTGTAAGTGAATTTCCAAATTAACAATCATTCAATATTCCAAACCCCAGTGCTATTCAGGGTTAGTATTTTTAAGTGATATCCTTACTTATGCAATGGTGTCTGATGGCCGCCATCAATTATATTGATCACATTATCTTCCTGTTTGCATGAAGAAAGCATCAGCTTGACAACATCAATAGCTCCTTGAGAACATGCAAAATGAAGAGCTGTAGATTTATCATTCTGTGTTGGGAGGAAAGAAAAAAATCAGTATTGAATTGAAGATACTGTATTTGAAATTTGGGCAATTCACGTAAATTATTTACATGAAAAATACATCACGGTGTCTAAAATTCCAACACTAAAAAATAATCATTTTTGTCAATTTTTTATGATTGGTTTTCCTTTGGTCTTTTTAATTTTTGTCACTTATTTTCTCTTAATAGTATCTAGAAGAGTAGTAGAAACCTACAAAGAAAGAAGTCAGCTGACCTAGACAGAACACCAGTCTGCTATATTTACACACCAATAAATTCTGGTTCACAGGCTCAAAAAGATTCTAATAGCAATAGATTTAAATGTTGGAGAAAATCCGCAAGAACATGTAAAGACCATATGTGTTATGCACATACAGAAGGCTTCACACTCGATTAGTAATCCAAGATGTAAAAATATCTATTAGAAAACGTAAGATGGCATAACAACCCAAAATTATGACTGCCAACATCTTTTGTCTGAAATCCAGTGCATGAAGAAAACTATTCTTAATGGTTGCAATGTGAATCCAAATCCATAACATAGAAATATACTGCTCAAAAGAATTAAAGGAACACTTTTTAATCAGAGTATAGCATAAAGTCAATGAAACTTATGGGATATTAATCTGGTCAGTTAAGTAGCAGAGGGGTTGTTAATCAGTTTCAGCTGCTGTGGTGTTAATGAAATTAACAACAGATGCACTAGAGGGGCAACAATGAGATGACCCCCAAAACAGGAATGGTTTAACAGGTGGAGGCCACTGACATTTTTCCCTCCTCATCTTTTCTGACTGTTTCTTCACTAGTTTTGCATTTGGCTACAGTCAGTGTCACTACTGGTAGCATGAGGCGATACCTGGACCCTACAGAGGTTGCACAGGTAGTCCAACTTCTCCAGGATGGCACATCAATACGTGTCATTGCCAGAAGGTTTGCTGTGTCTCCCTGCACAGTCTCAAGGGCATGGAGGAGATTCTAGGAGACAAGCAGTTACTCTAGGAGAGCTGGAGAGGGCCATAGAAGGTCCATAACCCATCAGCAGGACCAGTATCTGCTCCTTTGGGCAAGAAGGAACAGGATGAGCACTGCCAGAGCCCTACAAAATGACCTCCAGCAGGCCACTGGTGTGAATGTCTCTGATCAAACAACCAGAAAGACTTCATGAGGGTGACCCAAGGTCCCCATGTCCTCTAATGGGCCCTGAGCTCACTGCCCAGCAGCATGCAGCTTGATTGGCATTCGCCATAGAATACCAGAATTGGCAGATGCACCACTGGTGCCCTGTGCTTTTTACAGATGAGAGCAGGTTCACCCTGAGCACGTGACAGAAGTGAAAGGGTCTGGAGAAGCCATGGAGAACATTATGCTGCCTGTAACATCATTCAGCATGAGCAGTTTGGTGGTGGGTTAATGATTGTCTGGGGAGGCATATCCATGGAGGGTCACACAGACCGCTACAGGCTTGACAAAGGCACCTTGGCTGCCATTAGGTATCAGTATGAAATCCTTGGACCCATTGTCAGACCCTATGCTGGTACAGTGGCTCCTGGTGCACGACAATTCCTGGCCTCATGTGGTGAGAGTATGCAGGCAGTTCCTGGAGGATGAAGGAATTGATACCATTGACTGGCCACCACACTTTCCTGACCTAAATCCAATAGAACACCTCTGGGACTTTATGTTTTGGTCCATCCAATGCCACCAGGTTGCCCCTTAGACTGTCCAGGAGCTCAGTGATGCCCTGGTCCAGATCTGGGAGGAGATACCCCGCAACACCATCTGTCATCTCATTAGAAGCATGCACCGATGTTTTCAGGCATGTATACAAGAACACAGGGTCCATACAAAGTGCTGCGTACAATTTTGAGCGGCTGCAATTAAATTTTGGCAAAATGGACTAGCCTGCCACATAATTTTTTAACTCTGATTTTTGGGGCGTCTTTGAATTCAGGGCTCTGTAGGTTGATCATTTTCATTTCCATCAAACGATGTGGCATCCTTTCATTCCTAACACATTACCCAGTCTATATCAGTATAGATATCCAGGAGGATTTCTTTTTCCCATTGAGATCTGATGTGTTTTCAAAGTGTTCCTTTAATTTTTTTGAGCAGTTTATTTCTGAAAGTGTGCACTGTGTCTTTTACAGTGTCTGTGATAACTGTAGCCTAAAAAAATAAAGCCACCATACAACGTATAATATGTAATACAATCTGTGATTGAATTTGATATGTTTATTGCTTTTCAAATCACATTGGCATCATGTTTATTCTGAAAGGCTGTAAGTAAAGATGTCTAATCAAGTGAAAAAGTGTTAAGTTGCATGCAATACAAATAACCTGGTTTATAGGTGTTAGATTTGCTCAGGACTGACAAATCTGCTTCTGGATGTGCGGATGAACAGATGCTTTAGAATCCGCTACACAATTTTAAAATAAGAAGTACTGATTTCTGTGGCTGTTTTCATTTATACAACTGAATGGAAAATGACAGATTAAGAACATATTTTTAAAAAAAAGTTGGCTCCATTCGTAAACAGGTAATATTAGAACTGAACCCATTTTTCCTATTTTGAAGAAGAATTTTATTTTATTCCCAAAACAGTAACTTTCTGTGTGTAGTTTGTACATTCACTGTGTATCCATGTGGGTATACCAAAGATAAGCATGTTAAGTTAATCAATATCTTTGAACTGATTGAGTGAGAGTGTGAGTAGGACCTTGTAAAATGTGAAGGACTGGCTGTCCATTCAGGGTTCATTCCTGCTTTTATTCTGATGCCATCATAGATAGCCTTTACCACCCCATAAATTTATAAATCAATACAAGATTCATAAAATAGATGTTTGAGTATATAAACTTTCATTTTCGCTCATTCCTACTTATCTGAGCATAATGACAGACAATTCCTTAGTGATTAAACAAATCTCTATGACTACGTTTTCCTATAATTTTCTCATGTCCCTGGGTTTGCAGATATGTTTCATAGTTTCAGACTCTGATGAATATTTACAAATGTTCTTTTTGAAAACAGTTACATATTTTTCTTCAGATGAAATGTTGTTATTAATATCTCATTATTTTTCAATACATTTTTATACATACATTATATTAAGTTAAATTGCATTGAATTATTTCTGAGCTATTAGGAATTTACCTGTTGCAAATCGACTTTTGCTCCATTGTCTATACAAAACTTTATTACTTCAATATTCCCACCATGAACAGCTAAGTGAAGTGGGCTACTACAGGACTTGTCAGTGAAATTCAAGTGATGTTCAAATGAATAGCCTAGTTCTTCACCTTTGAAAAACACAAAACAGTAAGGAAGGTTTAAATTTTCAATGAATTAACAAATATATCCAATATTTTGAAGGAATCAACAAATGCGTATATTATATTATATTATTTTATATTATATTATATTATATCGTACAGGGCTATTCAAAATGAAAGATCGGATTTCAAAAATATTTTAAACAAACTATAAAACAGAAATACATTGCGCACATCAATGGATAGAGAAAAGTTCAAAGTTTAAAAGCCCTCCTAAAAGTACCAGTGAATGCCACCAAGAGCTGTTTCTCGTTTATAGTAAAATGGAGACAACACCATTAGAGAAATCATTTTGCGTGCTGCAGTTTGCAAAGCGTCAGTCCATTGTTCAAGTACAATGTGAATTCCGCCGATGGTTTAACAAACATCAAAAACTCGTCATAAGCAACTTTACGAATGGCATAAAAAAATTCCCTAACTTTAAGAAGATTCGAATGACTTCACTTTCAAGCAAGATGGTGCCCCTCCTCATTTCCTCTTGGAGGAACGGCGTTACCTGAATGACACCATTCCAGGACGATGGATTGGAAGAGGTGGACAACAAGGTCTTGCTCATCGTCTATGGCTTCCCAAGTCTCCAGACCTTACCCCCTGCCATTTTTATCTAAGGGGGTACATTAAAGAAAGAGTGTTTGCTCCACCTATGCCAACTAATCTTCAAGATTTGCGACATCAAATTGAAGATGCTGTGAATTCAGTAACTATGGACCAGTTGACTCGGGTGTGGCAAGAAATGGTCTACTGTTTTGATGCTTGTCGTGCTACACATGGTGCTCATGTTGAGTGCATGCAATCTCAAAGACCATAGAACCAAATTTTGAACTTTCCTTTATCCAGTGATGTGAGGAATGTGTTTCTGTCTTATTCAGTTTGCATGAAATAATTTTTTGAAATCTGCTGTTTCATTTTGAATAGCCCTGTATTATATAAGTAATTAAAATTTTCCAAATACCACCATTTCAAAAAAAATCTGCACATCGCTTGCAAAAAAAAAATACAGAACTGTTGAACTATTTTTAAGAAAGTATTTTATAAAACCAAGCATAGAACAATTTATTGATTCAGAATGAGGCTTGAAATGATGGTCATTAGTAATTAGTCAAATCTACATGGTTTGCAGTGAAAGCACATAAAGTCAGATGCTAAAGGAAGTCACATACAGTTGTACATTTAAATCAAGCATTGTACAACTAGGTGCTTACATGGGAAATGCTCTGCACTGCTTGTCACTGGTTACTATTTTTTCCCTACGATTAAAGGAACAAAATCAACAGAAAAAGATGGATTAAAATTGCATGGTAAAAAAGTCAACATTTAAAGCTACAGCCTGTGTGATCTGCATGTACTGCAATATGTAAGACCAACTGGCAGAGCTCATGAAAATCATCAATGCAGCCTCTATAAAATACATCTAGCACTGTAGTAGCACTAGAAGTATTGCTAGGTCAAAATGATATGACCCTGCCTGAATCTATAGCAGGCTAAATTCCAATTTATGACATTTGTGAATGTAAGGATAAAATTGTATTTATTCATTTGCATACCTGACTATCCTGATTTAGTCTTCTGTGTGTTTTCATAGAAAAATTTGCCATTGTGCTTGGGATTGATTATTTTTATGCTACAGTTTATATTGTGCAGATTTTGATTGAGTGGTTGGTGGTAAAAACCAATCAAGTTGAGCACTTCTCAAAATTCTAAATTTTAAAAGTGTATGTTCACAAAATCACTTTGCGTTCATGAGCATTACCTTTTTTAAGAACTATTTCCAAACATTTTTTTGATCCCGCAAAAGCTGCTGCGTGAACAGCAAAGTGTCCCAACTTATTCTGACTGCATAGGCGCGCACCATACAGTAGCTGATGAGAAAAAAAAAAAATAGTTTTAAAATCAAAAGTGATAGCATGCAGTCAATGTGATGTAATATATTCAACACAGATTGCATTTCATACAGAATTTACTTACCAAAGTGCTTAATGCGTCATGATTGTCAATAGAGCAAGCTAACATCACTGGTGAGTTCCCAAGATCTCCTTCAAGATTCAAATCAGTATTGTTTTGGGACACTAAAAGCTAAATCAAAATAAGCATATTTATTAATTACAAATGTTTATTTCTTTACAAATGTGGAACGGTTTAAGGCCTAGTTGAGAAATTTGACAATTTCTTTAAACTATCTACCCATGTATTTTATATTTAAAGCAATCTCTTTTTCTATACAAATGCCAATGGCATTATGCTTGATAAAAAAGAATGTCTACATGCTTCTGTGGTTTGCAATACTTCACTTACAGTAATATAGGACTAAAACTGTTTTTTTGGACTGACATTAAATGAAGGAAAACATTTATAGCCTTTATTAGTACACAATAAATAGCATTAAAATTGTACAGAATGGAGCACACGATTCTTTTTTTGGATTTATTTTTAATATATCGATATTAAAGAGATTAATTGGACCATTGTTAAACTCATTTACTGCAGTTAGTAGCACAAGAGAGGAAACATTCCAGGATTGATTGCCAGTCTATTGCAGTGCAAACTCATTCACATACCCACACTTACTCCTTTGAGATGCTACTTAAAGTAAAGTGCACATGTTTAGTGATACAAAAGGGAAACAGTAGACAGAAAAAACGTCATTCTCACACAGGGTCACCAGCTTAACTCCCCACCACCAAACCACCTAACCAGCCTTTTTAAGGTAAACGTTTAGTTACCTAACTAATTATGTCTGTCCCTCTTTTGATAATGACTACCAAAACATGAAAATTCAGAAACCTGCCATAATTGTCCTGACTGGCATCAGATCACTGTGATACCATCTGACATTGTCATGATCTTACAAAACAGAGCCATGTTGATTGAAATGTTAAGAAAAACTGAGAGCCTCATAACCACCAACTGCCCAGGAAAGTATGTCATTAACTTTGAGATTAAAAAGTACATGCCTCAATAAATGGAGAGAACACGTAGACTGCACATACTGCATGGCATGAAATGCACAATGCACATCTAGTAGTAGAACTAACCACTGTGCATCCATTTATTTGCTGGTCAGCATGAGGTGAGCAAACAATTGAAAAAAACAGGATTATGTGCTTGTTTCTCACTGGAAGATGCACTGCTAGTCTCTTTACCACAACGTGGAAGGAGCATGTATAGTTTTTCGTGGTGGCTCTTTCAAAGATAGCACCATTTTCCTTGAAATTTGGTAAAAATCACGATGTAATGTCTTATGAAGAATTCTTTCCTGGTATTCATTTTCTTTCTGTCTTACAAATGACTGCCTTTAAGTGAGCAAATGGTACTGGATTTTTTGTGCATCTTTACTGGCATGTGCTTCATGGAGCGCAATAGGCAGTTCTCATTTTAATATGGGTGATACGTTTCAATGTACACACAAAGTGTATAGAGAACACTGCAGGATCAAATGGTCCACCTGGCCAGCTGAAAAACATGCTTGCGTTACATGGCCTGAAGGTAATTTCACATCCTACAAGAATTTTTCCAGATACGTAATTACATTGAGCTTATGGTAAACAATTGCTTAAAGTAGACAAAGTTCAAGAGTCTTATTAATATTTTAATAATAAACTAAAATACTGAGGTAAGCATATTAAATATATTACACAATATTTGGTGCAAAATCCTACTGGCCCTTAATGTAGAAACACCACTGTAAAGTATTATAGCTTACCTGAATAATTTGGTTGTGTCTAAGGCTGATAGCCATATGCAATGGTGACATCAAGAGAGAATTCAGAATGTTTGGGTCGGCACCTAATTCTAATAAGGTTTTGCAGCTCTCAAACTGATCCTTTTCCACAGCTGAGTGTAGAGGAGTATTCCCCTTTTCATCGTTTGCATTTATTTCTAGAAAAAAATATATTAAAAACATCTAAATGTTTGGATTTAGAAAAATGTCTACAATTACTTTAAATTATGAATTTCAGTACTTAAGATAATGTCTCCATTACAAGAAGATATATAAAATATAAAAAACTATTGAAATTAAAAGTAAAAGTAAAGAGTTACAGATTTAAAGGCATTTAGATACACTCACGGAAGCTAATGGAAAACATTATATAGTATAAATCAGGAAATGCATGAGTGCTCTTAACAAAACCTGACCATATAACACTTATTTCTATTGTCTCATGAGATGACTACTTTCCTTGACCAATAGATGAAGCATTTGAACCATGAAAATCTGTTTCTTTTTCATCTGTAACTCTTTACTTTTAATGTAGCCAACACTAGAAACTAATCAATAATAAATTCCTTGGACCTACACAAATGATTAAAAATGCAACTAATTAAGGCAGACTATTATATTATATATGTTTCGGTTTCACAACCGTTCCTAAACAGGTGAGATATATGGCTTTTAAAATCCCAGTGCTGGCACAAAACAACAGTATTCTGGCCCCTTCAGAGCTGTAAAAGGACAAAGCAAAAATGATATCTCTAATTCTGCTTTATGTCCTTCATTTCCTGTGAAAACTCAACCAAGAACTGATATCCCAGCTGAATTAGTAGATTCACTTCTGAGGAATTTCTCAAGTGTTTTTCAAATAGTGTTAAGAACAGATCATAATTGTTAAATCCGACATTTAAGAACAGATCGTGACTGTTAAGTCAGACATGCGCTCAATAAGACACATAATAGCCTTGAATCAGTGATCATGTGTGCTGTGGCCAAAGAACTTGTGTGAGTATAAGAGAAATGCATTAATCTGTTTTTCCTTTGCTAACAGCTCACCACAACTACAAATAATCGAAAAGAAAATCTGTTTGCTGCCGCAAGAACACTTAATCTCTATATACAGTACTGTGCAAAGGTTTTAGGCAGGTGTGAAAAATGCTGTAAACAAAGAATGCTTTCAAAAATGGAAGTGTTAATCATTTATTTTCATCAATCAACAAAATGCAGTGAATGAACAAAAGAGTAATCTAAATCAAATCAATACTTGGTGTGACCACCCTTTGCCTTCAAAACAGCATCAATTCTTCTAGGTACACTTGCACTTAGTTTTAGAAGGAACTCGCTGGTAGGTTGTTCCAAACATCTTGGAGAACTAACCACAGATCTTTTGTGGATGTAGGCTTCCTCACATCCTTCTGTCTCTTCATGTGATCCCAGACACACTCGATGATGTTGAGATCTGGGCTCTGTGGGGGCCATACCATCACTTCAAGGACTTCTTGTTCTTCTTTACGCTAAAGATAGTTCTTAATGACTTTGGCTGTATGTTTGGGGTCGTTGTCCTGCTGCAGAATAAATTTGGGGCCAATCATACGCCTACCTGATGGTATTGCATGATGGATAAGTATCTGCCTGTATTTCTCAGCATTGAGAACACTATTAATCCTGACCAAATCTCCAACTCCATTTGCAGAAATGCAGCCCCAAACGTTCAAGGAACCTCCACCATGCTTCACTGTTGCCTGCAGACACTCATTATTGTACCATTATTGTGCCATTTTTCTGACACCCCAGTTCCTATGTTTTCGTGCATACTTGAGTCACTTGGCCTTGTTTCCACATCAGAGGTATGGCTTTTTGGCTGCAACTCTTCCATGAAGACCACTTCTGGCCAGACTTCTCCGGACAGTAGAATGGCGTACCTGGGTCCCATTGGTTTCTGCCAGTTCTGAGCTGATGGCACTGCTGGACATCTTCTGATTTTGAAGGGTAATAAGCTTGATGTGTCTTTCATCTGCTGTACTAAGTTTCCTTGGCCAACCACTACGTCTATGATCCTCAATGTTGCTCGTTTCTTTGTGCTTCTTCAAAAGAGCTTCAACAGCACATCTTGAAACCCCAGTCTGCTTTGAAATCTTTGTCTGGGAGAGACCTTGCTGATGCAGTATAACTACCTTGTGTCTTGTTGCTGTGCTCAATCTTGCTATGACATGAAACATGAAACAGCATGTTTTCACACCTGCCGAAAACTTTTGCACAGTACTGTATATAAAATCCAACATCTGTCTGTCTGTGTGTATGTCTATCTGCTTTTCACGTGAGAACTGCTTAACAGATTTAGATCGGGTTTTTTTTATAGAATTTGCTTGAACATTCCATTTGATTTTACGACCTCTGTCATTGCGCTAAGTATCATAGTTTGCTTGCAGTCCCGATTTATTTGCGTGAATCTGAGAAAAACGCAGCGGGTTGACGGGAGAGGGGCGGGGCTTTCCTCACTCACGCTTAGCTAGCGGATGAGAGAAGTACTTACTGGATTTAGATGGGTTTTATTCTAGAATTTGCTTGAACATTCTGGTTGATTTTTCGATTTCTCTCATCACGCTAAGAATCATAGTTCACTTCCAGGAGCGATATATTTGTGCCAATCCGAGACAAGGGCTGCAGGCTGAGGGGAGGGGGAAGCGTGATGTCAGAAGTGGGAAGTCGGTCTACCTCTGCGTTTTGGAGTGTACCTTGCCTCTGCTTAGCTAGCGGTACCTTTTTGTTTAGTTTGTCTTGTTTCACTACTATGTGGGCGGAGCCGCGGGGTACGGCTAGTTAAATAATAAAAATTCAGTAGGCACAGACAGTGTCTGGAAGACATTTTACAAAACATTTGAGAGAGGTCACTGATCAGTATAGAATGTATACGAGGTGAGACACAAAAACAACTGGACTGGGCTTGGGGCTTTCCTGGAAAACATCATAAAACTATATCCCCTCCTACATGCCCTATCAAACCACCGACCAGCTAGGTATATCCTGTGAATAACCCAGTCAGTATTTGCACAAAAATTGCTACACGAGTTGCCTCTATAATGTCGGGTGAAAAAAATCAAACAGCGAATCAACATTAAATTTCTCGCAAAATTGAACAAAACGGCCGCAGAAACTTATTAAATGATTAAAACAGTGTATGTAGATACCAGTTTGTCTCACACACAACTTTTTGAGTGGCAAAAACATTTTAAGGAAGGACAAGAAAATGTGGAAGACGTTCAACGTTCAGGTCAACAGGGGGGTAGGTGCTTCACCAAGACAACACTCCAGCGCACAATGCTTTTTACGTAAAGTAGTTTTTTACTGACAAAAACATTCCTGTCCTCAATCACTCTCCCTATTCACCCGATTTAGCTCCCTGTGATTTTGACTTCCCGAAAATCAAAAGTGACCTGAAAGGAACACATTCTTCTTCAATTGCTGAAGTGAAAACAGAAATGGCAAGCCTGTTGAAGACCCTCAAGCAAGAAGCCTTCCAGCACTGTTTCTATTACTGGAAGATACATATGGAGTGGTGTAGAGATCAGGAGGGGGTGTATATAGAAGGTGACAATGTTTAGAATGCTGTAATCCATCAAAAAAAATTTTTTTTTACTAATCTGGTTATTTTTGTGTCTCACCTCATAATTATGAAAATGAATCTTGAAATCACGGTGAGTGTGAATGCTAGAAGTACTGTATAATATATAATATATATAATATTTTATAGTTTATTTTCCAACAAGTAGTTGCATCTGGAACTAATTGTAAATGTTTTTTGTTTTTTAAAAGGGCCATCCACAAATAGCCAGAGCTATAAAATTAAAGTTCACAAGTGTGACGCGTGTAGTAGTAAGTACCTATATTTCTTAGCTTACTAAGCTAGTGGTTTGCTTATTTTATTTTTGTCTTAGCATGAGGATGGGGACAAGAGGCCATCCCAGCTCCTCTTTAACTGTGTATTATGTTGGAATGATTCAAAGTACACATATCATGCACCATATTTATCGCATGACATAGGTTAGTCATTCCCTAAAAGACAAATGACTAAGAAGCCGGCAACCGCACTCCTTAACATTTCCTCTTAAAGCAAATATTTATGTGGACAGTATACTTGTTTTCTTGTTTGCTACAAAAGTACTTCAGTGTACAATACTTGGGCAACAAAATTAAAAATCCTATATAAGATATGGGGAGCCTTCAAACATCCCTGTTAGTGAGCCAGTACGATACCTCTAGAAACCGGATAATGGATACTGTTGCACAGCATAGTCTCTTAAAAAACCACCATTAAACACTTCAACATGCTCCTGTCGATACAACTCACCATCCTTTATAGCCACATGAGCTTACACCCTATCAGATGTTATTAGATGCTAATTTTCCACTGATAATATGTTGCATATCTAAACCTTTTTCACCTTATGATGCAAACAATGTTGAACTTTTTCATGTTAGTAGATACAAAAGTCATATATAATATTACAATATTTCATCAACATTACATAAAACATTTTCTTCAATTAAACATTATCCTTCTGATTACCCACATTCTAAGCTGCTTATTTTTTTAAAGTCTCAGAGAGCCAAAATTTATTATGGGTGCAAATCAGCAATGAATCCTGGATTGTATAGCAATACCTACTGTAACAGGTCACATACACACGCACAAAAACACACACACACACACGCACACTCACACCAGGCCAGTTTAGAGCTGCCAATTAATCCGTCCAGGACTTCTTTGTCTCGTTAGAGGAAAACTCTGTACTAAGAGGAAAATGGGGAGAATATGCAGGTTCGCACCAGCTAAGATTCAGAATCTGGAGGTGTGAGGCAGCTGTGCCATCATGCTTTCCAATTAAATACAAAATTCTTATGATATTAAATATGTCATAATTGTTTTCATAAAATACATGAATATATATATTTTATATATATTTTATATATATATATATATTTCTAATAAATTCTAAATAATACTCTTGATTACTTTTATTTTTTAGTGTTAGTATTATATTTGGATTTTTTTGGATATTTTTCAACATTATTTCCTTCCAGGTCCTGTTATGCTTTTGGTGTTGGGTTTGTAGTCAGCAAGTGCTCACTTTTATTATTCTATGATTTATTTCCAAACAAATTCATAATCCACTAAAATTCTGCAAGGGCTGGAGATGGATCTTGGTGGCACTGGGCACAATACACAAAGATGCCAAAGTTGGCATATTCATTTTAAAGGGTTACCAATTTACAGTAATCTATTAACCTAATCTACACACCTTTGGGGTGTGGGAGGTATGCTGGAGTACCAAAGAAAAGATTCAAATGATATTATTTTGATTTGAAGTGATTTTAAAAAGTATTACAAAAGTACATATTTTCATTTATAACATGAATGAATATCCTACAAATTCAGTTTCTCTGTTTGTTGCTCAGTTATCCTGCATCCTTTAAATTTCTATTCATACATTTTTCAAATAGTCTATTGGAAATAAAATATTTCTAGACTAACTGAGAAGATGTGGATTGAGTCGCCTCCACAAAAATGCATTGCTATTATATTTTTTTCATCTTAAGAAGCAACAGTGGAAAATCAATGGTTTGGAAAACTGCCAGACTGAAACAGTTATGTATTGCAAAGATTCTGTAGGAACAAGAGCCTTGATGCATTCAGATGTACATTCCTCAAGATTTGCTTGGATATGACATAAACATTCTTCCAAAAAAGGAACATTCTTCCTTTGAAAGAATTAAAAGGTAGTCACAAAATACTAACATTAGGTATGTAGCAATTTCCATTCCACCTATATTTGGAGATAGTTGGAGGCTATCTCTGCAAGCATAAGACGCAGAGCAGGAACGAACCCTGGACAAGCACTAGTCCCTCTCAGAGTGAACACACACACACACACGCGCACACACACACACACGGGCCACATACGACAACACCAGTTCCACTAACCTGCACGTATTTGGATGGTGGGAATGCAGACATGAGGAGAACATTCAAGCTCCACATAGAGAGCACCAAAAACATGAACCATAATCTCCTTGTTGCAAGACAACAGCATTGTGTACTGCCTAATTTAAGACAATATATTCATGAACAGATAAACCTCTTGATCACCTGATGAAGAGTTATCTCTAAAAGGTTATGTTATGCCATCCCAGACTGCCTTGGGTGTATAGATCACCATGCTGTAATCTTCAGGGAATTAACCTAATTTCATTAAACCACGTAATTCGTCATAAGTGTCAGTTTTCTGTTTGGAGGTTTAACCTTTTAATTCTTAATTTAAACCATTTGTCTATTTAGCTGATAATGTTATTTAAATTAAATCTTAAACTGCATTTATCTTGAAAGTTAAAATGTTGTAGCACTGTATGTAACCGTATCAATCCGGTTATTTCTGCCATGCAGATAAACTTGCATTTTCAATCATTAATGAGAATAGAAGTATATGACTTTCAATTCACTATTCTTTTTGATATCATATATTTCATTGTTATTAATAATTATATTGCTTAACTATTTTTATTAATGTTATAGAGTGCCACGATTTCTCAGAAAAATAACATTAAGTAAAATAAGCATTAAATATTAAATATTGCCTGTGGTGTGATTCATTGCTTATTTTAGTTTTTTTTTTTCCTTCTTTATGAATTACTTTTCATTCTGGCTGTTAATCTGTTGTCTCTTTTTCTTCTGGCTGTTCTGCTCTAGGGGCACAGCTGCATCTTTTACTTACTGTCATTCTAAAATAGTAAAATAATCTTTAACCAGTATGCTTTCCCATTTTTTAACTTTTAATTATATGTAATGGATATCAAAAGTCTGGCAGTATCTTGTGAAATTTTAGCTTTTGCTGAATTCTGAAATGATAACAAATGATCTTGGATTTTTTTTTCACCTTCATTATAATTACATAACCATCAGTTTTTAGGTGAAAAATAAATGGATCATTTGTAGGAGTAATAAAAATAAAATTCTTTTAAATGTGAAGCCAGACCATGAGGGGGCGACCGCTCTTTTATTTTTTTACTGCCTTTGTATACTGCATCATATTTTATCATTTTATATTTTATCTTGTTATATTTATTTTGTATGTATTTTGTGTTGTCCTTGTATGTCACACTTATGCCATCAAGACAAATTCCTAAGACACATTACTGTACCTGGTCAATAAAGTGAATTCTGATTCCGATTCTGGTAGTAGAACTGCTGTACAATTCTCCACTCCCTTTCTAGTTATCTTCGAAAGTTGGTAACATTTATATGAAAGTAGTTTATATCTCTGGAAGCAGTTAGTACCTCAAAATTGGTATATCACTGTTTTGAGAAATTAGAAAACACCTCTCTGTACCCGTATGTGTTCATACTGCAAGTCCTTAGCTCTTGTTGCACACAAGTAAACCTGTGTTTCAAACTGTAAACATCAGACTGGCCCCAGAATATTGTTAATATTAAAAAGAAACCAGCCTGACAGATGAACCAAATCTATCAATGCCCACAATATATACTCAGCAAAAAAAGAAACGTCCTCTAACTTTCAACTGTTTTTACTTTCAGTAAACTTAATGTGTAAATATTTGTATGAACACTAAAAGAGTCAACACCATAAGACATAAACTAAAAATGTTTCACAATGTGTCCCTGAATTAAGGGAGGCTCAAAATCAAAGTACCAGTCAGTATCTGGTGTGGCCACCAGCTGCTTGAAGTACTGCAGTGCATCTCCTCCTCATGGACTGGACCAGATTTGTCAGTTCTTGCTGTGAGATGTTACCCCACTCTTCCACCAAGGCACCTGCAAGTTCCTGGACATTTCTGGGGGGAATGGCCCTAGCCCTCACCCTGCGATCCAACAGGTCCCAGACGTGCTCAATGGGATTGAGATCCGGGCTCTTCCACTGCGAGGATGATCAGCTGTCCTTCCTGTCTTCCTGTAGCACAGTCTTAGGCGTCTCACAGTGCGGACATGGCAATTTATTGCCCTTGCCACATCAGCAGTCCTCATGCCTCCCTGCAGCATGCCTAATGCACGTTCACGCAAATGAGCAGGGACCCTGGGCATCTTTCTTTGGGTGTTTTTCACAGTCGGTAGACAAGTCTCTTTAGTGTCCCGCGTTTTTAGAACTGTGACCTTAAATACCTACTTTCTGTAAGCTGTTAAGGTCTTAACGACCATTCCACAGGTGCATGTTAATTAATTGATTATGGTTAATTGAACATGCATGGAAAACATTGTTTAAACCCTTTACAATGAAGATCTGTAAAGTTATTTGGATTTTTAAAACATTATTGTTGAAATACACAGTCCTGAAAAAGGGACGTTTCTTTTTTTGCTGAGTGTATTTTACTGCTGTGTTGATACAAAAACTCAGATAAAAAATATAGAAAAGTAGATAACAGAAAATAAGAGCAAATGATGTGGTAGATCTCAATGAGAAAGAATTTATAAAATTGACTAAAAGAATGACTTTGACCACAGGATTTCACTTAATTAGGGTAAAGTCCAGAGAAAATAGCAAGAGAAGATACCTTGAATTTTGTCTTCAATAATAAAACCAAGACTGTTTCAATGCGTTCTCCAGCCATTCACTAGAGTATTTTCCTGCATTGGCTTGCTTAACGGTTTTGCAGTGAAAATGCATGTGTTTAGGACGTTGTAAGCAAAAGATTGAATATCTGACATATGGATTGGTGAGATTTTTTTCTTGGTCATTTGTACATTGTGTGCTGTTTGTTTAGCTTTTGTTCCTATTGAAGCTTGCTGTGTTGGCAACCTCTGTTATCTTCATTCTCCAAAAACTTACGAGATGACAAACATCGTGGGGTAAGTAATAAATAAAAAAACATTTTTTTAGCATTATCATATTTGGGTAGAGTATTCCTTTAACCTCAGTTATGATTAATTATTTGCTTTTTGCTTGCCTCACGACTTATGTAGGCTGTGAACGCATTTAACAGCGTTTCACTAATTCCCGAATGGCGAGAAGCCACAGAATAGGAAGCATCTTTTATCATTTAATTCCCGATTTGTTATGAGAGCCTAGCTTTGGTCAAGAAGAAAATAAACAGCTTAGAATTGATCTTTATGGATAGCAGTGATTAGTCTTTAAGGGCTAATTGTCTCCCAGATTCAAAATTTAAAAGAAAGACAGAAACAACTTTATCCATAGAGCAATGAAAGTGAAGAATTATATGTAATTGAAAATGCAAAATATAAATATTTCTTTGAACACTAAACAGACGGCAAATTTATTAAGGACTGGCCAAGTATTTCAAGATTATGTTATTCGTGTCATCCAGTTTTAGGCACCAGTTAATTGATTGGTTGAGTGTCCAAATGTGTGTTCATTATGCTGTTTATTGTTTCTGTTTGAAAAAGAACAAATTTCCACTACTGTAAAGAAAAGGCGATCTACAAATAAGACAAATTTTGGTCATGTTCACCAGTTTCAAAAGGCTTTAGGATAAAAATACATTTGTTCACTCCTATCAAATATTTATTAATAAAAACATGCAGATAATCCAGTTTTCGTGAAGGGTGTGCTGCCAGTTAACAAAGTGTAAATTGTTTTATTCTTCACAATAGCATCTTTAATAGAAGTATGAAGTAAAAGTCTAATTTACCTGCAAGGCCTGTTACATTTACAATCAGATGAATCATTTGTATTTGACCACTTGAAGCGGCATAGTGAATAGGTCTTGAACTGGAGGCATCCACGCTGCTGAGGCAGGAGGGGTCTCTACGAATCAGGTTTTGCAGGCTGGATGCATCTCCACTCAGTATTATCTACATTGACAGAGAATTTCCACAGTTTAAGGTAAGACAGTACACATTTGTAGAAACAAGCCACAACTTGCTTTGTTCAGGTCATCGTTATGTTTGCTTACTTACACTTATCAGTCAGTCATTCATTTTCCAACCCGCTGTATCCTAACCAAGCCAATCCTAGCCAACACAGGGCGCAAGGCAGGAACAAATCCCGGGCAGGGCGCCAGCCCACCGTGGGACACATACACACACACACCAAGCACACATTAGGGACAATTTAGGATCGCCAATGCACCTAACCTGCATGTCTTTGGACTGTGGGAGGAAACCGGATCACCCGAAGGAAACCCATGCAGACACGGGGAGAACATGCAAACTCCACGCAGGGAGGACCCGGGTATCAAACCCAGGTCTCCTTACTGCGAGGCAGCAGCGCTACCAATGTACTACCGTGCCACCCATTACTTACACTTATTTCATGCCGAAACAAAAACCCATTCTTCTTTGCTAAAAACATGTTGGTTCACTTTTTCTACTCACTTTTTTTGTTCAGGATGATGTGCCTGTATAAAGCTAGTAGTAAACTAAATGTTCTTTTGCAGCAAAACATTGCTGTTATTTATGGTTTTCATATAAGACTTAGGTAAATTATAGCTTGTAATTAATATAGTGCACATAGTTTAATTAAACCAAAAATAACAATAAATGTATATTTAAATATGCAGTGATAAGTTTTAAAGTAATAAAACACAGACGTTAAACTTAAAAAATGTTGGCATCCATTGATAATATCAAAACACTTTCTCTCAGCTAGTGGATTCAGCCGATAATTTGAAGTATGCATTTATTATTATCAAACTGAGTCTCTGTATTTTACTGAAAGGCAAATCCGCTAAACAATGACTTACTTTTTTTAAATATTGTACTCTATAAATGTGTATTTTGAACGTTTCATCCCATGGAGTATGGTTTTGGCCATGTATACAGTACCAGGATTATAGTTTGCGCCCAATAACGGACGTCTGTTGCCTTACAAAGTCATTAATATGCCTAATTTATGGTTTGCTCTTTTTTTTGAAAGTGTAATATATTAGTAAAGTGCAAAATTTGTATTCCTAACTAGGACTTCCTTTAAAAAAATGTGGTTTTCAATGCACTATATGTACTATCATAGATTAAAATGCAAGTTTTATTTTACAGAAGGCATTACTTTTAATGTGTACAATAAGTCAATTTTTTAATATACAGAATGAAACTAACATACTTCTAGGAAAATATTATTTAGTACTCTCAATTATTAAAAATGAGTTTAGTGAATCTTTTCTGAAGAGACCAAACAATATCAACTATAATCTGGCTTAGTGTTAATAGTAATCATACTATTTTCAAAGACATTACCTTTCATGGACTACAGATCTCAGTCTTATCACATGTACACAATGATAAAGAGGCAAAGATGATTTATGATATTTATTCAGACTGGGTTTTCACAAACCACTATATTAGAAAATGGATTACTGTAGGTTCAAAGTATGCCAGGCTTAATTTAGAAAAATGCAGCAAAAGCAGCTGTTAGAATAGCTTTTTATCTTTTTCATTTGAGCACAATACATAGTCATTTTAATATTTTCAAATAGATGAACATTTAAAACTAATTCAGTGATTATGTTTGCATCTTGAACAAAATCTTTAATATACCATCTCATTTTTATTATGTTGGCATTCAGCTACTTTTGAATATAATACAGACATGCCATGAGTGGTTCATGTTTGGAGTATGGATTCAAGAAAGAATTGGGTCAATGGCCATCATACTACCACCAATGGCAGAAATGTGCATTCCCAAGTAAGGGAGTCAAATTCTACCTAAATATAATGTGCAAAAGAAA
The DNA here is from genome assembly GCF_016835505.1 of Polypterus senegalus. Lineage (NCBI taxonomy): Eukaryota > Metazoa > Chordata > Cladistia > Polypteriformes > Polypteridae > Polypterus > Polypterus senegalus. The sequence goes on from NC_053158.1 coordinate 54,048,122, forward strand.
TAATATCCTAAGATTGCGTCCTGACAAACAAATGTCTGTACGCTTGCTGAGCACTTCATGAGGTCCACCTGCCCATACAAAAACATTAACTAAGTAACAAAGTCATATCATACATTTACAGTACGTAAGCCCAGTAACAAATGGGCAAACGTCAGCTAACAGACACACCTAAGGAAATTATGGGTACATAAAGAAGAATGTAGAAATGAATGTACTGCTAATTGTAACTTGTTATAAATAGGTGTGGCTGGCGGACGGCCGGGACCCATGCCCGACCAGGATGCCCCTTTGACAATGGACACGGGGGAGCAGCCATGGGATGCACACTGCATCCCCCAGGACATGTGGTGGCAGTCCTCCTTGGTTACATTGGGGCCACAAGCCTGGGACTTCAGGGCTCAGCCCTGTTGGGCTCCATGGCCACCACCGGGAGGAGCTGCACGGCTTAATGAACCCATGTGGGCTGGAATGCAGCCACTCCCAGGCAGGGTATAAGAACAGCCTGGCCTGCAGCCACTACTCGAGGCGCTAGAGTCGGGAGGAGGAGGAGGACAAAGCTGCCTGGGAGGAGTGGAGGAAGATTGTATTTCGGTGTTTTTCTTTGTGTGTGTTTTGGGGACTGTGCAGGGCCTGTGGGACACGGGGAAGACATGCCCCACAGCTGAGGAAAACAAAATCTTTTTGTTTTATTTTTACCTGTGCCTCCGTTGTCAGTCTGTGTCAGGTTGGGCGCCTATATAGTGCCTTTGCCACATAGGGCATGACGGGTAGTGAGCCAAATGTGTTCCATCTGAAGTGGTCTAAAATCACAAACATTGAACACAGGAGGATAGAAAAAAAATGTGTGTGTGCATAAATGCACTATATGCATATTTATATATATAGCATACACTATGTGTGTGTGTCTTTCTATACATTTCCACTGTATACAACTTGTTTATGGGGGATTTTGCCAGGTTTAACATGGTATAGGATGGAGACAGTGGCATACAAGGTCCTGACAATGCATATATGACAATGGAATTATGGCATACATGTCAATATAATTTCCCATCCATGTGCACTGCCAAGGGATGAGGTTCAGAAGATCTGATAATTGTGGACACAAGGGAGCATTGGAAGTGGCCTGATAAAGATCTACTCCCAACACTGTTAATTTCAGGACTGCTCTGGCAGTGATACAATGAAAGTGTTTAAAGCCACCTCTTTGCTGTTAAGTAGGTTAGCTTGTTGTTGAGAGCACATGTTTGGTCAAGAGCTATTCCATTTCCTAGACAGCAGAGTAACATATTTTAGAAGGCAAAGAGAGGCATCACTGATTAATGGGATGCTTTGTGTTTAAGCCTGCATTATGTATTTATTTTACAATAAAATTTGCCGTTCAGTACTACTTTGGTCTTCTTGAGTTTGGACAACACAGGGACAGCCTATCTTTCATTATGTATATTTATATACACTACTCAGCCACAACATTAAAAGCACCTGCCTAGTATTGTGTAGGTCTTCCTCGTGCCAAGTCAACACCTTCAGTTCTTTGTCATGCTTCTTAAAACATTCCTGGACAATTTTTGCAGTGTGGCAGGATACATCAGAGAATAACATTTTAATGACTGGGTGCACAGGGTTCTGCAACAATCTTTAAGTAGATGGTACATGTTAAGTAACATCCACATTGAAGGCCAGTACTGAAGATCTCAGAGAACATTGCTCAGAGCATCACACTGCTTCCACTGGATTGTGTTCTTTCCATAGTCCTCACACAGTCCTCACAGGTGGCGCAGTGGTAGTGCTGCTGCTTTGCAGTAAGGAGACTGTTGAAGATTGTGGGTTCGGTTCCTCCCTGTGTGGATAGTGCTTTGAGTACTGAGAAAAGCGGTATATAAATGTAATGAATTATTATTATAGTGTATCCTATTGCCACCTCTTCTCAGGATAAATGACGCACATTCACCCAACCATCCACATGATCTAAAAGAAAACATGACCCATCAGACCTGGCCGCTTACTTCCTTTGCATCATAGTCCAGCTGCTCACATGCCAATGGCAGGTGCTTTTGGTGGTGGGAAAAGGTCACTATTAGCACTCTGACTGATCTGCGGCTACACAGTCCCATACATTGCAAGTTGCAATGTATTGTGTGTCCTGACACCTTTCTCTCATGGCCAACAATACATTTTTAAGCAACTTGTGCTACAGCAACTATTCTGTGGGATCAGACCAGACAGGCTAGCCTTTGCGCCGCAGAGACATTAATGAGCCTTAGGCTACTGTGACCCTATCACCGGTTCACCAGTTGTCCTTCCATGAATCACTTTTGGTAAGTACTAAAAACTGCATACCTGGAACACTCCACAAGACCTGTTTGGAAATACTGTTATCTAGTCATCTAGCTATCACAATGTTGCCCTTGTCAAAGTCTCTTAGATCCTTATTCATGCCCATTTTTCCTGCTTTCAGTGCATCACCTTCAAGAACAGATCATGCGCTTGCTGCCTAATATATCCTAGCCTTTGATATGTGCAATTGTAACAAGATAATCAATGTTATTCGCCTCACTTGTCAGTAGTTTTAATGTAGTGGCAGATTGGTGCATAGGTATTTAGTATTATATTTCATTCATAGATCTTCATTACCCAAATATATATATACTGTATATATATATTGTCACACATGTGCGACTGGGAGCGAGCTGAAGGGACCAAGTGGAGGAGATTACCCGCCAGGCCAGGGGGTGGCAGGGTGATCTAAACCTTTGTCTGTTATTTCTGCAGATCAAATACGGGAAAACCTGCCTGACCTGACGTCACTTCCTGTTCCAGCACCCAGAGTGATGTCACTTCCTGTTCCGGCACCCAGACTGACGTCACTTCCGGGTTACAGAATATAAATCCTCCAGCTTGGCTAACTAGTTCAGTTCAGTGTGGGAACTCAAACAAGCAACATCGCTGTGTCAAATTTAATCCTTTGCAGCTAGGAACAATATACAGGTGGCTGCCCCAAACCTTTTTTGAGAGTGTTGAGACTTGTTCTTTCACAATATATATGAGGAGGGATCCAAAAATAACTGGAAATATTTTTAAAACGTGTTTAATTTAATTTTCTGTACAAACTACAATTATTCTCCTTCAAAGTACTCTCCATTGCTGGAAATACACTTATCTAACCATTGTTCGAAACATTTTTTAAATTCGTCTGAAGTAATGCCCATTAATGCTCTGGTCATTTTTTGTTTTACCTCTTTGACGTCAGCAAAACGCCTTCCTTTCAAGTTTTTTTTCATCCGAAGGACCAAAAAAAATCACACGGAGCTAAATCTGGTGAGTAGGGTGGGTGGTTCAGGGTTGTCATACCGTTTCAATAACAATAGTTTCTGCAACACTTTTTTCAAGAAGAAAACAAAATTTCACTGCTGCGTGTTGCTCACGATAATCGGCCATCGTAAAAAAACGACGCTTGAACATAACTACTTTTACAAAATTCACTGAACACAAGCACAACCTTCCAGACTGATGGCACTTGGCAGACTGACTTGTGAGGAGTGTAACTAGATCGCCCTAACCCTAGTTACATCGCCCAACCACGTACTACAAGTACCAACCTAACAACAACAAAATTCCAGTTATTTTTGGGTCCCCCCTCGTATATATAATGTAATGGTTCAGAATTTCTACCAAAGAATATAAGAATATTTTATTTCGTATAAGCAATATCTAATCCGAACTATACCTGCCAAGTGGTTATTAGAAATTGCAGATAGCATAATGTAGTTACAATATTCTGATGCCAGAAACATTTTGCAGATTTTAAGCCATGAAAACCATTACATTTCATACCTTAAATATATCTGGTGTAACTTGAGTAGAGTCATCTTCATTAATGACACATTCATAGGAATTCTGCATTTCCTTTTCGCAAGGCATTTGGGTTTTTCTCAGCTTTTTGCTGCTGAAAAAATCTGTGAAAAGGGAGAAATATTTATTATACCTACAATGAGTGAAATGTACAGTATGTAGACAAAGAATAACAATGAAACACGGTAAGTATGATATTGCCTCTCTAGGGAAAGTCAAGATTTATACAATATTATATTTTTGGTTAGCAAGCACAGGTCAAAGTGTAGTAAGAAAAAGAAGAAGAAAAACATTATGTTGTATTCAGGATGGATGCTGAACACAAGTTAGCATTGAAAAAACCTTGATTGACAGTGTGAGACAGAAATCTCTTTATTCAGCCCCATGACTTTCTGGTCTATTCTCCATTTCTTGCTAATTTATGAATGGTAAGTATCATTTCCAAATATATAAAACCCAACAAATATAATATATAAATACCTTCTATTATGTAAAGCTCATGTGTTTTATATCAGGATGTGTAAGAAGATAGCTTATCTCTACTGTAATGAATTTTCCAATTAGCTTTAGGTTGCCTGGGACACTAGGTACATAGCATAGGCTTGGCACAAGGTAGTGGAAGACCCCAACTCAGAACCTCTATATAAAAAAGAACAAAACACTGATCAACTGAGAGCTCCTCCACATGCTAATGTGGAAAACTTGGACTGCTAGGTGCCTGTTTCACTATAACATCAATTGAAAATAACATTAAGAAAACCAAGGAGTCTAAATCTCTAAAAATATAACCATGTTTTAAATACACTAAGTAAACTACACAGAGAAGGCAAAAAAAGAAAACAACAGCAGGTTGGAGAAAAATACCACACAGATGCCATCTAGCCTTCTACTGCAGATTTTAAGCACTTGCGTTTTCCTACACCACCTCTTTTAAAGGAAAAGAAGTCCAACTGCAGTGTCACATACCACAAAATGTATGGCACACATTTATTAAGCGTTCAGCCAGCTTTGAACTTGAGTATAGAAGACGGTTCTAAAAAAAAAAGCATACATACTCTAACTATGAACCAATTATCCTAGCTCAGGATGATGAAGAAGTTAACAGAAGGCTGGCCATAGGACACATTCAAGTTTTGTTTCATATAAATGTAAAATATAACCAGTGTCAGATTAAACACACCTTACTGCTATTTTCTGGTTGGGTAATACATTCAAAGGAAAGGGTCAGTAATGAAAAAAATTTGACAACATTTAATATCTCTTGGGTCTGAGTTCCATAGCCACCTGTATAGCCATTGTAATACCTACATTTACTTACATTAAATGTAATTGGGTACAAATCTGAATGCTGTCCAAGCCCCTTGTAACAACTAGCTACACTATCTGCTCTTCCACCTAGTTTGCTATCATCTACAGGTTAAACAAGCTTATTAATTATATTCTCGTCCTGATCGTTTATATACTTTATGTTAAAGAGAGCAGCAACCCCAGCACTAATCCCCTCATCATAACCCTTTACTTCCTGTGTTTGAGAAAATTTTGTACTCACCTACATACAGCACCCTGAATTCCCACTTCTTTTAGTTTGATTACTAACTTTATATGTGGTACCTTACCAAAAACTTTATGTAAATCAAGATTAATAACATATTCTCGTCTCCTATTGTATGCTTTTGTTTATTCTTAATGAAATTCCAGCAAATTAGTGAAACATTTCTAAACTGATGTTGATTTTTCTAATACTCCTGTTCTGGGTACGTGCTGACATACTCTAGGTACATAACACCAGGACCAGATTAAGGCCAGCTGATGCTCTAAAACAGCCCAACAATGGGATCCCCTTGGCACTTCCATTGATGGACTGACAAGGTATTAACACTCACTAAATGCTGAAGGAAAAATAAGAGATTCAAAATTCAGTTTTCTTCCATGCCATCCCTAGACTAAATCCCACAACAATATTAAATATATTTTTAATGAGTTTTTATATTTAACTATAAATAGCAGTAAATAATGTAAGAAACCCTCCTAAAGATTATAAAGCAAAATAAGATCTGGTGTTGTCTCTATTGAAATTATGTGATCTAGTGAGCATACTCTTCAATTTTGAAAATCCTCTTTTGACATACATCGATGTTGGTGAACAAGACTTTTTTTAAAAGACATTCTGATAGAGAAATATCATTATTATAAAACAAAACATATTTTATTGCATTGTTTTCTAATATTGAAGATATATAGCATTTCAATATATGTGGATCAAAAGATGCAAGCTAATGCTTATGGTTTCCTACATGTAACTTTATCTAGATTTTATATATACTTTAAAAAAAATCAGGAGTTGTCTCCCCTATACTATACTCAGATATGGAGGAGTAAACCACAAGACAATGATTATATTTTTATATTATGTACATTAAAGAACCATTAACAACAAATCAAATAAATAATATATTGTACAATTATTATAAAAGTAAAATCAAATAAATTAGACTCAGCAGCTGCATGAATAAAAGGTAAGTACCACTTCCGATTAACGGAAATAGCCCAAAAGTTGATAAAAATCTACATTTTGTACCTATGAATTTCCCCTTGGTATTGATAAAGTATCTATCTATCTATCTATCTATCTATCTATCTATCTATCTATCTATCTATCTATCTATACCTAATACTTGTATGCAAGTATTATGGTTGACCTAAGTGAAAACATACTCAAGTTATCATGTTAACATAGACACACACACAGACATAATTCCAAAATGTTGTTTTTTTTTTTTTTTGGACTCAGGGAGGTCTAAAATATTGAGATTCGTCAAAAACCCGAAATTGAATTTTTGGAGGATTACAATACTTTCCTTATACTTCGTATACATGAAAGTCAGGGATTTCTAAAAGGTCGAAATGCATCAAAATCTCAACATTGAATCTTTGGACAATTACAATACTTTCTCTATACTTCGTATACGAGAAAGTAAAAAGGTTTAAACCTTTTAGTAGCAATGCAGATTGAAACTGAATGTAGAAATGAAAGAATTAAGGGCATTATAGCCATGTATATAGGCATATACACCCTAAACATGTGCCTATTTCATTAAAGATTAATGTATGACTATCAAAACATGGTTTAGGTTAATGCAAAAAAAAACCCAAGAAATACATATAAATTCCAAATTTCAAATAAATTTATTAAGCACATTTAAAACAACCAATAGCTAACCAAAGTGCTGTATAAAATAGAAAAATATGAAAAATAATACAAACGATAAACCTTAATAAAAACATCACATAAACACTAGACTAATCCTCCAAAATCCAAACCAAAGGCCATTCCCATCCCTACAACAAACTTCACAATCATTTACATTATACTACATCTCCAAAAACCAGAGTTAAAAGGTGGAACTTTAGGCAGATGCCTGTTAATAACCTACATGACAAAAACCAGGAGAAAAAAAATCTTATAAGGCAGTATATTTAAGATACTGGATTTCAAACTACAAGGTTGTCAGTTTGGTTTCTGTGTTTGCCTCTTTGTGTAACCATGAGCAAGTCACATTGCCCACCTGTGTTCCAACTGTAAAAAAATATCTGTAACAATTATAATGTGTCCTGATTTTGCATGTCACCTGGGACAACAGGGTTATTTAATATCATAACTTTATGAGAGTAACATGTGGTTCCTGAACACTGTAGGTCCATTTATTTTAAATTGCAAATATTAACAAAATTACAGTAGAAGGATAGTTATCATTGCTGCCTCATAGCTCCAGGCCATAATGCCTGAATCTCTTCCTTAGGCTTGTGTTGCATTCTCCCATTACTCCACTTTTCCTCACAAATTTCAAAGAATCAGATGGAAAATTATTTGACAATTCTGCAGTGGTCCAGTGTGAATGAGCGTACCATAGGATTGACTAATGCCCCCTTTGGCGGTTGGTTCCTATCCTGACTTGTAGCTTTAACTCCAAGACTAGAATAAGTTGTTTTTAATTAATAGTTTAATTTCCTAAGCTTCACTACCAAGATTATCTTTTTTTTCAGGATAGCCAGATAAGTATTACATGAAGTCAGAAGTGTATCAGATTTTCAGGGCTGTTAACTACATAAAAATCTACCTGTGAAAGCTTTATTAAATTGTGTTTCTGTGGTACAATACAGCTGGTTTCTAGGGTAAATACAATTACAAAACAGCATGTATATAAACTGCTTGGTAAATTAATAATAGAACAAACTGTATATACAAACTCTTCACCTGGAGTCAGGTCGCACAATTTGCTGACTAAACGTTGTGTTTATTTGATCAGGTATGTAGAACTACGTTTCTGTTGTTTTGATGCTTTACATGTAAGCAAATGCTACATCTTCACTTATAAAAATAGTCTTCAAAATACACTGAATGCATATGCTAATAATAAACTGCAGTGCAGCTGTGTTTGTGCTACACAGTCCAAATGTGTACAAGCCTGTCTCCACAATCATCACTTTTTCTTTGGGAATGAGATGAATTGTAACTAAAACCTAAGTGGTTCTGATTTGTGCTTCTTCTTTTAAACACAAAGTAAAATTAACATTTATGGTCCAAATCTCCAAAACCACTGATAAAATGTTTTGGTGTAAATACATAAATTGAAGAGTTATGGTCCATGGTAAGCTATTAATAGATTGTAAAGAGATGTATTTGGTTAGACGTTATGCTTGAAAATATTTGGCAAGTTTGTTTTCGTTTGAATTTCCTTTAATCTACCGGTACTCAGATTATCTTTCTTAAAGTGATAAATTTGTGTTATCTATATAGTCTCTCCCCTGCCTTCCACAACAATGTCTTGAAAGTATGGTGCAACACAGCTTCTAAATACGATTTACCTGTAACATCACAAAAAGTGGACTCTGTTTTGAGCTTAGAATTATCTAGAAGTGCCTGAACCTGTACATTAGAACATTAGAACACTAGAACACTGTAGATGAGAACAGCCATTCAGCCCAACAGACCGCGGCAGTCTTATCCACTTATTTCTTCCAAAAAAACTTCAAGTCGAGTTTTGAAAGTCCGTAAAGTCTTACTGTCTACCACACTACTTGGTAGCTTATTCCAACTGTCTATCCTTTTTTGTGTAAAGAAAAACTACGTAATGTTTGTGCGAAATTTACCCTTAACAAGTTTCCAACTGTGTCCCCATGTTCTTGATGAACTCATTTTAAAATAACAGTCTCGATCCACTGTACTAATTCCCTTCAAAATTTTAAACACTTCAATCATTTCACCTCTTAATCTTCTTTTGTTTAAACTGAAAAGGCTCAGCTCTTTTAATCTTTCCTCATAATTCAACCCCTGTAGTCCTGGAATCAGCATAGTCGCTCTTCTCTGGACCTTTTCTAGCGCTGCTATGTCCTTTTTGTAGCCTGGAGACCAAAGCTGCACAAATAATCAAGATGAGGCCTCACCAGTGCTTTATAAAGGTTGAGCATAACCTCCTTGGACTTGTACTCCACAGATCGTGCTATATAACCTAACATTCTGTTAGCCTTCTTAATGGCTTCTGAACACTGTCCGAAGTTGATAGCTTAGAGTCCACTATGACTCCTAAATCCTTATCATAAGGTGTACTCTCGATTTTCCAACCTATGTGTAATACTTTACATTTACTGACATTAAATTTCATCTGCCACAAATCTACCCAAGCCTGTATGCTATCCAAGTCCTTCTGTAATGATATAAAAGATTCCAAATTATCTGCTAATGCACCTATCTTGGTATCATCTGCAAATTTAACCAGCTTGTTACTTATATTCCTATCTAAATCATTTATATGACCCCTGTGGAACACCACTCTTAACATCGGCCAATTCTGATGAGGTTCCTCGGCACCATCACCCTCTGCTTCCTATCTCTGAGCCAATTCTGCACCCATCTAAAAACATCACCCTGAACTCCCACTTCTTTTAATTTGATGTCCAACCTCTCATGTGGCATCTTATCAAATGCTTTCTGAAAGCATGTTTTCCCTTTCTATCGCAGTGTGAGGGATTTGAAGAAGCATTTGAGCAGGTGACAAACTTGAAAAATTATTTTCCTTTTTGAGATGGAAATCGTTTTAGTTGCATACATATTTGTATAGTTATTTTTTTCTATCACTTCTAAAATTTTAAACAAACAGAATTGCACTTGCTTAATATTCAGTATTCTGATTTTTTTTGGATGTACCCTGTCATCTTTGTTGATGGTGGGTAGAACAACTACAAAGTTTAAGGTGGTGTGATGTAACATATTACATTTTTAGGCCTACTATTTATACACCCTTTGCCCATTTTAAAAGGGGTTTTCTTTGGAGAGGACATAGATGCCAAATGCAAGCTAACTACTCATTGTTGCACATGCCAGGTAATGGTAATCATGTGACCATATTTTAACCTAAAACGCACATCATAATAATGAATTTCTGACTTGATTTGGTTTAGGCTCAGGGCAGCTGTATTGTAGATTTACTTAGACTTTGAACAGTAATAATTTATTTGTCCGAAAGGGGAGGACAAACAGTTTAGGTGTTGTGCAGTTGATCCATGCAAAACTATCTATTCAGTAACAGAGGCTACCTTTACAGGCCTTGGTTAGAGTTAGGTGACCTTGCAAGCTACAAAGGCAGAATGTGATTTCCCAGGACTTGCTTACATAGATACAACTCAAGTTATAAATACTATTATGCAAAAACTGCATTTTTCACTGCAAGAAAAATGGATGTTACAGGGATCTCAATTTCAGGAGGAGTATAGTGTGCATTTCACCTTTCTTTGTGAACTATGTCTGCCAGCAAGAAAAGATGCATAATGTTCCAAGTATCACCACACCTTCCATCTCTGACTGACCTAAAAGTGAGAGACTTCATTCTGGGTATGTCAACCATAGAACAACTGTGTCAGATCTCAACACAAATGTTTCTACACCTGCTGTTGCACAAACAGGCACTGCACATGCAAAGACTGTAGCTCCATCAAAAATTATAATCTATACATATCAGGCCTCACCCTTGCCTCTGCACGAGTGCCGCAGGTTCACTTTGAAGAGTGAAAAGTTTTTTTGAGACAAAATGGCATTTGTTTCTGTTGTTGTGCATCTGTTGCACAACTTGCTAAAAACTGTGAAAAGACTTTTGGATGAGCTGATTGTAATGGTGTCATCTTCTGGACCTTCACCCTGCACCTCCTCCACATTCCTTGAAAGCTACCACACTCTTAGAAGAGCATGGGGAAAAGGAAGACTGACACCACAAGGACAGTGGTGACAACAAAATATACAAAGGGTTATAGTAAAGACTTCAAGGGTAGGTATTCATTCAAGGATTTGTTCATTAAGAGTATACCCTGCATGGCCAGTGAGAAAAGGCTATAACACTCTAAAGTATTCTTGATGGTCAAAGCTACTAATCTAATGCTCTGAAAGACCATTCCTTAAATCTTCCTTAACAACTATACTTTGACATACAAATTTAATGTTTATAAAGTATTTTTTTTAAGTCAAAAGAATACAAGGTTTTAAACATGACATATTTACTTGACATATCAACAATAACTTTTAGCAATATTAAAATAATGTAAATTCTCAAGCCTGGTTTATCCAGTTTAGGGTCCCAGGAGACCTGAGCCTATCCTAGCAGCATTGGGCATTCCAGTCCCTTAGGTCTGAGTCTGGAATCCCATCTTCCTCTTTTTCCACTAACTTACAACTAAGGTCTGTTCTCAAATCTTATGATGTTTCCCTAACTTCTCCTCTTCTCAATTTCTGTAACTTTCAATCCTCCATCTTGAGACCTCTAGAATCTCTATATGCTTGCCTGGGCAAGGCTCCATATCAGTCTTTACCAATTCTCTCTATTTGGCAACTGGACCGTCCCTTAACACCACTACTTCCCAGGAAATGTATTTTTATGAGTATTTTATTTTCATCTAAGATCCCCAATCTTCAAAACATTCTATTTAGGATTGTTCATATCACTTAATCTACACCCCAAAAGTGTTTTGCCATGGGTCTGTACATTAATCGCTATTGCCCCTTCTGGCAGGCATGCATCCCAGGTACTTTTTTATGTTTTGGGAGAGTCCCCAAGTCTCGACTTTGTTGTTGTCTGTCACTAAATTTTCCTGACCTGTTTTTTACATTAATATCTCTTTTTACATCTTATTTTTTCATTAATATTTCTCTTTGTCAAATTTTTCTCTTACCGGACCTTTTGTCTCACTCTCAATCTCTCTCCTTCTCACTTCTGTCCAGCAGAGGCTGTTTAGTCTAGACACAACTGCTGCAAAGTATTTTTAGTTTCTCGCTGGAAATCTGATGTTTCTGTCTGCTTTGGCAAGCTTCATTTTCCAATGTTACTATCCTAGCACTCTCAGTGATAGTGATCAATGGGTTATCCATTTCATATTTTACAAAATGGCATGCTCAAGAACTGTAGAAATTCTGAACAGCCGAATGGCCAGTGGTTGCTGTTGCTCTCCTCTTCCTGCTTCTTAAATCCTGACCCTGTGGGCTCTGATGTTGGGGCTGCATTTCCTTTCTAGGTTTTATTCAGACGTTTTTCTTTTTACCTTTTAAATATGGCACATTTTCTGTGTTGTGGTGTTGCATTTTAACTGTTATTACTGCATTTACAATTTTTTTCTTTTGACTTTATTCTATGACAAACCTGTTGATGTCATTATTTGTATTTCTCAATAATGTTATTTAAACTTCAACAAACATTTGATCACAAAAAAATGAATAAAAAAAACATAAATGAGAAGTTTAGACCAGGGGTCACCAACTCCGGTCCTGGAGGACCACCATGGCTGCAGGTTTTCATTCTAACCCTTTCTTTAATGAGTTCCCTGTTTGTGCTTAATTTTATTTTTTAATTGACTTGTCTTTTAAGATTTATTTCCCTGAATTTCTTTGTCGTTTCTGTGAATTGTTTCAGTTCTTTCCTTCAATGGCACCCAAATAGAAATGAAATGTGAAGTGAGTGAGCCAACAGAAGGCCACCTAAGTCAGGGCCTCAAACTCCAACCAATTTCACTCCAACCAGCTGCTTAATGAGGTGCCGATTCTTGTCGTTAATTAAACCTGTACTTTAAATCTGTGGCTTGTTGCTGCTCTCATGGTACATTAGCAGACATTTACAAAACTGTTGATTTTCCCTTTTCTAAGAGCATACTCTTAAAATATTTTGTCAAGCCGAGCAGATCGACATTCCTGAGACCGTCACCTTTCTTTATTTTCAGATATTGCGTGAGACACCAGAGGGCTGTTCCACGAAGCGAGCTTATAAAATCGAGGATTATTTGTAATAGCCTCGCTTGAGTTAGCCTAACAGTTCACTTCAGGCTCATTGAGTTCCACAAACAAAATTCAGGTGTATTTAATCTCCGCTAATTCAAGCCAAGCTTGATAAGCGAGGCTCGTGCGTGTCCACGCGATATAAAAGGCAGCCTTGTTAATCGATGCTGGATAAGTAAGAATGGAAACTAAGAAAAGAGCTGTGTTTTTTTCGCAGGCGGAGCAAGAATTATTATTACAAGCCTATGAGGACTACAAAGCTATAATAATTAGAAAGGGGAACACGAGCTGTATTATCAAAGCTCGTGAGGCTGCATGGCAGAAAACAGCTGACAAGTTAAATGCGTAAGAACATGATTTTAGTAACTTTTGTGTTAAGGATGTCAAACTATTTAACAACTAAATGAGAACAGTTTCAAGCCTTCAAAATGTATAGTCATTAAAATTTCCTTTTACATATGCATTTTGTTATCAGTTGTAAGGTACTTTAAGGTTATTTTAACACATTGATAAACAGGACAGCATGTTAATTATATGGGTTCATCTTGGATAAAAAGTGATATATAATTGTAATTATTAATATAATTATTAATAATGCTTGGTTTCAGGAGCAACATGAGTGGAACGAAAAGGTCCTGGCAGCAAGTGAAGAATGCGTCATTATTGGCATACGCTCCTGCTGCAGTATTGCCACATTATGCAAAACTGCACAGGCTACTACAATGTCACACGCTCTGTCTGGTGTAACTCTGAGATGCCGCAGGCATTTAAACCTGGATTTTAACTGTCCAAATGTCATTTCAATGCGTGCCCTTGTCTTACAATGGGCATGGTTGAAATGTCTTTCTGCTTGTGTTGCAGGATCTGTATATGGTGTGAGAAGAAACGGTAGACATGGGTATCCTCTGTCACCAAGCAGCACACCAGGAAAAATTCCTATAATGGAAAGTAGACACATTAGACTGTAATATAATAAACTATAGTATATTTGTGAATTTTAGTTGACTTGCCTTGTCTGAGGCTTTGAGCCAGTGAAGACTCGCAAAAAATTCTGGCATCATGTACTGATCCTGGCCATTTTGCCACAATGTTTGAAATTAGATGTTCAGCAGTGCATACCATCTGAAACATTTTAGGAAATGGTAATGACATACATTGCTAATGTTGGACGACTACACTTTCACCTCTTGTATATAAATGTGAGATATTATCAGTACTTACCTGTACATTAATACTGTGATATGATTTGCGGTTTATGTAATCAGGCTCTGTTGGACCTGCTGGAGCCTTTATCCTCAAGTGTGTACAGTCAATGGCTCCAATGACGTTAGGAAAGCCTGACAAATTAAATTCAGTTACTTATCAGGTAATGATTTATGTGCTGTAAATGAATAGATGTTTAAAGATTAAGCACCATTAATTCTAAAGAAAGTTTCCTTAATGGCAAGAATTCCTCGGTGGCCAGGAAAGGTAATGAATATATTTAAAAAGGACTTTAATGCAACGCAAACCTTCCTGATTTCACGGCACACTGTAGCTTTGCTTAAATGTTCAGCATCCCCCACACTGTACAGAAATGAACCACTGGCAAAATAACGCAAAGCGATACACAAAGACTGTGCAACCGTAAGGGCTTTAGAGCGACGTGTGTTTTTAGAAATGTAAGGTTCCAATAACTGACACAAATATGCAATACTGTGTCTACTAAATCTATAGCGCCAGATAAATAATCATCCGCAAAATGCAAGGGATCTATCCTGGGCTGAAGTAATTGTGGAACCTGTTGCCTTAAAGCTCTACGAATGAGCCTCGCTCCCTCATCAACTGGATTATGAATAAATGGGCACGCCATGGTTATTCATATAAAAGCCTTCAATGCACTCCTTGTCATTTTATACTTTCTAAGTAATTAGAATCGCCTGCATGTAATCTGTAATAATTTTATATTGGAGGGTCGATGTGTGTGAAAGAGGGAGTGAACAGCAGCAGAATAATCCCAGCCCCGCAGAATGTCGTGCTGTGACATCACATGGCTTGTCCAATCATATTCATCAAGCTAAGCTAAGCTTCACAACTAACCTGCCACGGAGCAGGCTTGTCCAAGAGCATATGTTGGCATAGTAATTAAGCGGAGCTTCAGGTTAGCCTCGTTCGTGGAACCGAATTTCGAGAAATTAAGCCGGGATTATCGAAATAAACCTGGATTTTGAGGTTAGCTCGCTTTGTGGAACAGCCCTCAGTTGTTGTGGCTCATTTTGTATCTTATTATTGTTTGGCAGCTAATTAAGTAAAAAGAAACAATTAAGGGGCCTGAGTCTTCAAAAGCAAGTCAATTAAATTTAGGTCAAAGGAAGTTAATTAGCAGCAAAAACTAGTCACTAATTAAGAAAAGGGTTAGAATGAAAACCTGCAGCCACAGTGGTCCTCCAGGACAGGACCTCACGACCCCTGGTTTAGACCACAGAAACCCTGACTGAAACATAACAGTCATATCTATCATAAGTTTTAATTTCTAACTTAGTTTTTTTTTTCAGATCTCTTACATAGTTTAACTAACTGAGTTTTAAGCAGTAGCACCAGATTAGTCTCCTATGGAAAAGTTGAAAAGGTCTCCAAAGTCAGTCACCATAATTGCTTTTCATCTTCTTCTGAGGCTCCAAATAATTTGTTTCCCTCCTGAATGCACTGCTTGGCACTTTGATTAAGTAATGGAAGCTGTATAAATGTACTTCACAATACCCTGCATCTGTGACTCACTCTGTTTCCCAGGGCAGAGTGCTTCTTAGATTGCTCGCCCCCTTTTGTCATGCTAAACCATTTGTGTGTGGCCACCTCTTCTCACTTTACTTAGCAAAGACTTCAATTCTACATTTCTAGAAGTGTTGGGACAGTGATAGAGTGCTTCATGTAACAGCAACTGTGCTGGAATTTACTCATTAAAGGAGCTGGTAATCACTTATTCTCTTATGTAATCCTAAGAAAGACATGTTAGTGAGGTAGAGATCAAGCTGGCAGAGTGCAGGGGTACATGAGATAGAATCTTAGCATCTTCTCTTAGTTAGCAGCTCCTTCCTTGGAATGTACTATATGGATTTATCTTTATAGAGACACATTAAGACAGAGGAGCTATAATTTCAAGGTGCAACCCCCCAATATCTTGTTCTTTTTACACAACATCTAAACAAAGCAGTGCCTACCTTATATTATATTCAATATTATAAAGATGTATACTTGACCACAGTATGTCTAAATCATATTGTTTACTAATAATACAAGATTCAGATATGACTAATTTATTAAAATGTTTAGAAACAGCCACCTTGACAATTTCTGTACATGCACTGTACAGCCTCACATGGCACAAAATACTTATTGATCAAACATAAACACCATAAAATGGCCTAATAAACTGCTGTTCAGAACTTAGATGCACAATTACAGTTAAGCAACACCAATAATAAACAAGAAAGTGTGAATCAGCTAAAAGATATACATTAATTAACCTACAGCAGTCGCCCTTCAGATTAATAATAACTGATTGTTCAGAACTGGCCAGCTTTAGATTTGTAATTTTGTCATATTTGTGGAAAGTCCTTATGTTTTCATTAACATTCAGGCACCTCAGGATGTCACTCTCAATGGACAAGCCCCTGTAAGAATTACAACCAGGGTGACCTTTAGGCCTAAGGAATTTATTCATTACACTTGTTATTCTTACTGTTTTGTAATACTCTTTTTTTACATTTATATATAATGCACAAAGCACTCTTTGCTCCAGTTTCTTTGAAATTTCCCAAGTCACAATGAAAACTGTCAAAAATTGCTTGACTGCATTTTGCACAAAAAGTAAAAACAAAACACATTTTAAAACTGAATGGATTATTTAAATTCATGGTGCAAATAAAACATTCAAGCTTTTAATTTGAATGACAAATCAGGTTGAAAATAACCATTGATTGCAATGTCACCATGACTATCTTAGTTTCCCCAGTTGTTTCAAGAACTCGTTTCCAAAATGTATGCATGAAGAGCAGTAACCAAAACATCAATCAAATTAATTGTCTGGTTCCAGGAGCTTTCAAAAATAAATCGATGGAGCTAAAATACAAAACAACAGTCTCATGGCTCTACATGGATCCTTGGACTGTTGTAAAAGCAGAATAACTGAAGCACTTCCCTTGCTCTATTTGTCTGTTTTTCTTTTTAAACATACTATTTATGCTGAACAATTTAGCAAAAATACTTTGCAAATCACTGTTTATTTTGTTTGGATCAAGTCAGCAGAGCAACTCAACCTGCTAAAGGACAGTTTAGGAACCTTATTTGTAAATCCAAAGCTGCCATTCAGTTCTACTTATGAATCATATCTACAATCTTGATCTGGGAAAGAGTTATCAGAAATAATAGCAAAAACACTTGAGTTGCAAAGGTCCATATGACAAGCAGTGTAAGCTGACAAACAGGCAATGCATAGAAATTTCAGCTCAGGAACTTGCTTTAACACTAAGCCTTACATTTATTTATGAGTGAGCCAGAGATAAAGTAAGTCTGTTTGATAATCTGTATTTAGTCGAAAAAATGAATTTTCACTCCAGCAAAAACATTCTCTATATGGACAGCAACACCAGACTTTGTGGGTGACCCGACATTTGTGTAATAGACATATGAGCGCTGACAAAATAGCGCCCATTAAAACGAGGCGTCAAAATCGCACCGACAAGGTTTCATTAAATATGAATTACTAGTTTAAAGCATAAATAATAATGTTTATTTTAGAAGTCAATATTATGAGACACGGCACGCAGATAGTCCTTAAGATCACGCCCTGCATATGCAGGAAGAATTGCAGCAAGATGTCTTGATAGTTGAGCGTATTTAGACTTGCTGGCTGCCTGACTGCTGTTAATTCCGCTTTGTATACGAAGTGTTATGCCAACCCTCGACTGACTTATTTGTTTGCGGCATGCCATCAGCAGTTATAACAGTTATAACCTAGCACATAATGTGTACATAATGCGCACATACACATCCCACTCTCTTGGCCTCTCTCGCAATTTTGTCGTGGCGATTTTGTTGCCACGCATTTGTTGAAAACCAGTTAGCGAGTTTGTCGCCGCTCATTTGTCCGTCGCGGTTTTGTCGGCGCTCATATGTCTATTGCACTTTTGGGGGTGAACCGACTTTGTGATCCAGTAAACCCCTGGTCATTTCATTTTTTATTGCTGGACACTCATTTCTGTGCTTTTCGACTTTCTTTCCCTTACAGCTCAGTAACCTACCATTCAACACAATAATATTTGATACTTTAAATTAAATATTATACTATTTTTAAGGATAACAGAACTTATTGTATAATTTTGATGCATTTTAAAAGATCATCCTGAAAAATTAATTTCATTGAGACCAAAGACATCACAAAGGTAACCAATCACAGTTTTATTCCTTATCCCCTTCAGTACATTCACTGGGTGCTACGATAGACAAGGCACATCATAAAAAAGATCACCGTGTTATTTGTCTCCTGAAACCATTACATCTCATAGTATGCAAAACTGGTGATAAGTGCTTTATAAGGAAAGCACCTCTACTTTCTGTAGATTACACTTTAATCTGTGAAATTTTACTTATCTTACTGCAATCCACTTTTATCCTATTTCTAGAGATAGCGTCTCTTATCAATTTCCCCGAAATTCTCATATGTAGGTACAAAAGTATTTCTAGTTTTTTGAGCACTTTCCAGCATCCTGGCTCATTTGAGTCTGCCTCCAAAGATCATTAATGTGACTTATCCTGCCATCTCTCACTTATGTCAACATTACGTTTTAGACATTTGTAAATTAAGATGACAATGCAATAAGCCTATATTTATATCTCCTACACAGAACTGTGAATTTTTTATTTCTGCCAGAACAACAATAACAATTTATTTCTTGTGGAGCCTAAAATCACACAAGGAATCCCTCATTTGGCTTTAATAGGCAGTTTTTTGACAGCCCCCAAGCCTTGATTCCTTAGGAAGACAAGAAAAAACTCCCAAAATACCATGTTTGTCTTCTTTTCTGAAAATCCGAGCACTAGCCAGCATTCCTAAAGTATGCCCCATGACTCAGGGGAGCTCTTTGAAATCCTTAAGAAGCAGAACTTATCTTTTCGGGTGTCTTATTTGTATTTGTTACATGTAATTACTCTTAAGTTAGAGACATTTTGAAGGATGTGCTGAGCATCATTGAATTAACATTCTACATAAAATGTTGGTCATTTAATCATTTAAGACATTGCAAAGACACTTTTACCCATTTTGACATCAGGGATAGTGTTGATGCTGATCATTTTAAATTATATAATAATAATAATAATAATAATAATTAATTCTGCTTGGCCCACCTTCTGCGAACATGAAAGGAAATCTGTGGTAGACATGTGCTTTTTAAAACCATTTTCTAGGAATACAATGTCAACATTCTGTACATAGTTAATAGTATGACAAATCAATTCAATGTTCACCATGTTTTAGATTACTACAAAAATAAGCATTTTAGAGGAAAAATCATATGTCTGTTTAACCATTTAATGAACCCATTTATTAGTTATGGAATCATGATAATTCATGTCAGTACTATGGTGAGAAACATGCCTACTCCATTAGCTGCAAGTGGCATACTGCAAGAAGCAAGCCTGAACAGGTCAACCACTTCATTAAATGGCACATAATTATACACCCACCTACACACACTAAAGAAGGTTCAAGTCTTTAGAGTCCTGGTGCTTCCTGTCTTGCTATATGGTTACGAGACATGGATGCTATCCAGTGACCTGAGACGAACACTGGACTCCTTTGGTACTGTGTCTCTTTGGAGAATCCTTGGGTACCATTGGTTTGACTTTGTGTCGAATGAGCGGTTGCTCATGGAGTCCTGAATGAGGCACATTACCTGCGTTGTGAGGGAGCGTCAGTTACTACGGCCATGTGGCGCGTTTCCCCGAGGGTAATCCAGCTCGCAAGATCCACATTGTTGGGGACCTGAGTGGCTGGACCAGGCCAAGGGGTCGCCCACGTAACACCTGGCTGCAGCATATGGAGGGTCATTTCCGGAGGGTAGGACTGGACCGCATGTCTGCATGGGGGGTTGCAAACTGGGATGCCGAGTTGTTTCGTTGTGTAGTGGGTGTGGCAACACACTGTACCAGTGCATGCTCCCCAACTTGACTTGACTACACACACTCATTCTGATCCAACTTTGTGTTATCTTTCAATCTAACTTCCATTTTTTTTTTGGATGTAAGTAAAACTGAAGAAATGGCATAACTATAGCAGTGTGAATGGGGCAATTGCACCAGGAGCCCACAGTGACTTTATGGTTGTTGTTTCACAAGATGTTATTGTTAATATGCTTGTCCACTTGTCATCATGTTAAATGTTTTCTTCATTCTTGCATCTCCACAAAGCTTAATTATGACTATTAATCTTTTATTTAGCTTATATGCTTGACATATCTCATTAATGGTAATCATTTTAATAGGATTTAATTTCATTTCACATGGGCGGGTAGGTCTTATTTATTTATTTATTTATTTATTTTTTGCACTAAAGCTAATCAGATTGTAGTTATGCCACTGAGCTGAAGTAACCAGAATAGTCTCCAATGAAAGTATACTGCCTGGCAATTGAACAAATAATTAAATATTTTGTTGAATTAGTGCTTAACATAGGCTTTACTATCCCTGTCAGGAATAATGCTATTCCTTAAAAAATACAATAAAAATAAATAAAAAGCTCCAGGGTTGTAGGAAGCCACTTTCTGGTCTCAACACAAGTTTAAACTTGAATATAGCTGGCTTGAATATCGGCGCTAGTGTCGGTGATCTTCTGCATCAGTTTTAAACTGCAAAATTTTCTATCCACAATCAATTAATCTGATTCATTTTCCAAAGAGCCAAAGGCTTTTGTGATCCATGATCCTGTGCATAGATTTTACAGATGTTTTTATAATATTTCTTTTATGAAAACAAACAACATGAACTAACTGAGATTTGATAATATACAGTATCTTTATATATGATTTCTATGGTGCATGCATTACTAGAAAAGCTTTAGCCTGATCATAGTATTAAAGCATTCTTTTCAAGTTTTTTGCTCTCATTTCATTGCTTTTTTAATACATACAGTAACTGCTTACTCCATTCACATTACTGAAAATGTCATTTCTTTGTCTTTCAACTTTGCTGCACTGTCATGCATATATTGTCTTTAACATTAAATGCTGTCCTAGTTACAGCATCAGTGATAACACTATTCCTCTTAAATTTATGATTAGCTTATTTCTAAACAGGTCATTATACAGAAGTCCATAGTCTCCATTTTTAGTAAGTGTATAAAATAAACTGACAAAAAACAGTCTAATTAGGTTGCTTCAATCTTTGATGGAATCTAGTCTTTCCTTTGATCACATTTTTTTGCTGACATTAAAATTTTTGTATGCCTTATATTAATGGCTAAGTCATTATCTTCTTGTTATTCTTGTTATTGATGCTTTCCATCTAACACATCTACTGTATCATTACCCATACAGTAAACCAATGCATTCAACTGGCTTTCCTCAGAAGAAACATTTAGCCTATCTGTAAATCAAACCTGTTTGAATGTCTGGATTCATCACTCCCATTCTACTGTTCAGAGAAAGTTGAAATGCGTCACACAATGGACTGTTAATGTGGTGTTATATTGATAACCTTATATTATGTTTGTTTGTGTGTGGAACCAACATTTGATTATATTCATCAGTGAGTTATCATCTCTTCTCTGCTTTTTTGTACCAGATTATGCAACTGATGTTTGTGTGTGCCAAGTCTATCCATGACAGAAACCAGCACTACACAGTGCACCAGTCCATCACAAGCCATCATCCTACTCAGACTACCCAAATATCAGGCAATTGAAATGTCACTATTTAGCTATTCCATGTTATGTTAAGTCATGACATTCTCAGTCACATTATACAGATAAAGAAATCAGACAGTAAAGAAGATAGACAGGTAGAAAATTGAGGCTGTTGAACGGTGGTGTTGGACAAGAATCCTGTGCATACCCTGAAAAGCCCATGAAAACAAATGAATGGGTATTGCAGCAGATCAAACCCAAGATATCACTGAAAACTCAAACTACAAGACTCTGACTTTCTTATTTTGGGCACATCAAGGAAAGAGAACAGTCACTGGTAAAGGACATCATGCTTGGCAAAGTGGAAGATCTGCAGCATAGTGGATGGACAAAGTTACTTCAGCCATGGATGCTCCATGATCAAGTCTTAGCTGGCTAAACAAAGACAGGATGCTTTTCAGGGCAGCCATCCCAGAGTAGCCATGAGTAGACATCAATTTAATGGCAAGTAACTAGCTAGCTAACTAACTAACTAACTGTCATGTTAAGTACACAATAAAAACAACAAGCATTTCAATAAGTTTCAAATATAAATCATTAAGGGCAGGCCCCGTTCTAGAGGCGAAGCCACCATTGTGTCATTTAATTCCAGCCGCCCCCTCACCCTATAATACTGTACCTTCACTCATTTAACCACTGAACACTACAAAAACTTTTGATTGATGTGCTGCGTACTTGAGCTGCTACAATTCACGTGTTGTGACTTGCCCATTTTTCTTTGAAGCAAGTTACCGACATTCAACGGGAAAAGATGAGGCCCGCGCCGAGCCTGTGTTTTGTTTTGCACGTCCGGCAGAACCGGGCCTGATTAAGGGCTAAGCTTTCTCTGAAATATCCATCCATCTATTATCTAACCCGATATATCCTAACTAGAGGGTCACGGGGGTCTGCTGGAGCCAATTCCAGTCAACACAGGGTGCAAGGAAGGAAACAAACCTCACAAGGCGCACACACACTCACACACACACCAAGCACACGCTAGGAACAATATAGGATCGCCAATGCACCTAACCTGCATGTCTTTGGACTGTGGGAGGAAACCCACGCAGACATGAGGAGAACATGGAAACTCCACGCAGGGAGGACCCGGGAAGCAAACCCAGGTCTCCTAACTGTGAGGCAGCAGCGCTTCACACTACGTCACCGTGCAGCCCTCTCTGAAATATACTTTCAGTATATTAGTCCTTAAACACATCCACTATGTCATTTCATTTTTATGTACTTAGGTCTGTACAAAACAGCTTAAAGTAGATAGGAGTATAAAAGAAAGACAGTGCTCATGAAGATATTACAGCAGGGTTGCTTGGTTGTCAGGTGATTTCATTTACTAAACTGTTTTGCGGTGTTACTATGACACAGTAATTAAAAATAAACAGAATTAGCCATGTTTCATAACACATTTAAGTGTGTGACATTAGCACTGTCATAAAGATATATCATTTATTAATTACGATGTAAGGAAAGTCTACCAGTATTTGTTAAACAGATTTCACATAAATAAACTATATGGCCACATCTCCATAACAGAGTAAAACAGTGGTAATATTATTAGCATGAATAAAAAACTGAATCAACATAAGAGCTCAAAATGCAAATCAGTGCAGTTTCTCATTTCCTAACTATTAATGTGCTTTATAACTAGTGATTATTAATGACAAGTACCAATTTAAACCATATCTTAATGCTCACAATGTTTTACCCTTAGATCCGTACTGTATTTTAAATAAATCTTTTGCACCACTAGTTCCAGACTAGCCTCATTGTTTTTTGGTGACTTAGGTAAAAACAAAAAATCGGGAGTGGTCTCCTCTAGATTTTTTATATTTGAGGAGCAAACTGCAGGACAATGATTATATTTTTATATTATGTACATTAAAGAACCATCAACAACAAATCCAATCAAATTAATAATATATTGAACAATTATTATAAAAGTAAAGTTGAAAAAATTGGACTCTGCAGCTACATGAATAAAAGGTAAAGTACCACTTCCGGTTAATGAAAATAGCCCAAAAGTTGATAGAAATCTACGTTTTATACCTAATACTTGTATACAAAATTTGGTTGACCTAAGTTTAAGCATACTCAAGTTACTGTGTTTACATACACATGCACATAGACAGACACACAGACATAATTCCAAAAACGGTATTTTCGGACTCAGGGAGGTCTAAAATGTTGAGATTCATCAACATCTCGAAATATAATTTTTTGAGGATTCCAATACTTTCCTATACTTTGTATACAAGAAAGTCAGGGAGGTCTAAAACGTCATGATTAGATAGATAGATAGATACTTTATTAATCCCAAGGGGAAATTAACATAATCCAGCAGCAGTATACTGATACAAAGAAACAATATTAAATTAAATAGTAATAAAAATGAAAAAAATTTAAATTAAATTAATGTTAGCATTTACTCCCCCGGGTGGAATTGAAGAGTCGCGATTAAAAAAAATCTTGACCTTAAATCTTTGGACGATTTGGACTTTCCCTATACTTCATATATGAGAAAGTAATGAAATCTGACAAAAGAAATGAGCCGTCCATTTGTTCAAACTCCTTAGATTAACTAAAAGCTGTCTTAATGTTGCATCCTATCTTAGCTATGTAATCCAGTAGTTTGTTTCACAGAAGACTAGTGTTCACAGGATGATTTGCTGAGCACCTGAGCATGCCAAACAGAAAGAAAACCAAATAGTTAATTGTGGTCTTTTTAGACCACAGAAGGGTAATCGATTTCAAAGACACAGAGTCACCCACATATTATTTGGCAAACTAACATAATATTCTTAAAGCCATTTAATCCAAATCATGGTCACATTAGACCAGATCCTATCCTGACAGTATCTGTCACAAGGGAGTAACCTGCCTGTGCACACTCAAGCATGCACCCACACACAGCCAATTTGGAATTATGAATTAACTAAATATGCACATCTTTGAGGATATGGAAGAAAAATAGCTAACAAAAACCAAGTATGGGATTTGAATCCAGGTTGCTGTGCTACATGACCCATCTGACTAGCTGTAATTAAGAATTAATATGAATATTTTTCAACAATATGTGTTGTTTCTCTTCCCTGATGTGCACACCGGATATACAGTATTAACAACCTGGGCCAATGTTGTCTTATGCACAGTTTCATTCATTTATGTACAGTAATTCCACAAAGCGTTTTTCACAGTGAATATTCAGTGTTCATTATTTGTGCACAATAATCAGTCCAGAATACTGTAGTTGACAGATGCCCAAAATTAAATTAATTAAAGGCCATTGCACTATTAAAAACCACCCAAAACTAGTTTGGCTGCTCCTTCCTCATTGAATTCTCTGCATTTCATGGAGTTCAGTAAAGTTCCCAAACATTTTCACAATTTTGCAAAGTAAACACTGTGCAGTTCGCTCAACAGTAGTGTTCTACAGAACTACTTAAACCTGCTCATAAGTTTAAGCATAGAATGACTAACATCATGTATAAACACCATGATAAACTTAATACTTAATAAAGATAGATTTTGCCCTTTCATTTTATGTGTTGAAGAGTGATAACAACAAATACAAATGATAAACATTACAACTTCACATTTGGCCCAAATGGTGGCACAGTGCTTGTGCTGCTGTCTCACAACTGTAGATTCCATTCTTTCAGTCCCAGGTTGGTCACTACCTGTATGGTCACAATTGTCCATTGTTTATCTTACATTTCTCTTGGTTACTCTGGTTTTTATCCCTCAACCTAGAGACAGATATGTTAGGTTAATTGGCAACTTGAAACTGGCCTAGTGTAATTGAGTTTGCTGGGATAAACTAGCACTCCTTGCATAATTGGCTCAACTCCATATATTCTTAAACTATATGAATCTGGTTTAATAATGGATGTATAGACAATTTCATATTATAAGAAAATAAGTTGTGCAAAAGTTGAAAGTGTGAATGTTCTGTACCAGTGGATGAAATACTGCACCTGCACAAAAAATATTGGAGAATACAGTGCTAATGAAAGTTGCCAATCCAAAAATATACAAGTGAAAAAAGCAGCTGCAGAACTTTTTTACAACACTGCTATGTATTATTTGGCAGATTGACATTTTAAGTTTTTCTGTGTAGATTAAGCACCACACATAAAGAATGCTAAAGATGGCTTAAATTCATAGCTACAAAAGAGCATGTTTGTTTTTGGGTAGATCCATCGGTCCCAAACTTCAAAAGCAGTACGGTTCAAGAACCTGAGGAGGCGGAGGACCCATTTTATAAAACATAGAATCAGCAATGACTAAAAAACAGTGAAGTATGCTGCATATTTATGTTAGTAAATATTTTCTTTTGCTTGTTTTGCATATGTGTTCTTGCCATGGATTGATCATACATTTTTTGCAAAACACATGGCATTTGCCCCAGAGGTAATGCCACTCTTAAACAATTGTAACCATCCTGCGCACTTTGTTTAAGCACTCCTAGTCAAGCCCCACTATGCTTTTTTGACTTTTTCAGTAATTTTCAATTTAACCATTAATTTACATAATCTTAGCAAATCAATGACTGTTGCAGCATGCACCTGTGATCACTAATTGTCATAGTCATCTGTTTAATTTCATTGACTAGCCACAATGAAATTAAACAGATTTGATTTTGTCTTATGTCATAGGAATGGCCTCCTAGATGGGTGAGAATTGACAACCAATGAGTGTGCAGCCATGCAATCACATGGAAAAAGAAAGTAGGTGTTTTAGAGCAGTGTTCTCGGCCCTTTTGGCATAGTGACCCACATTTTCCCATTTAAGTGTCATCATGATCCATCAAGGGGGTGTAAATTGAGCTCAATCATCAGAGTGCATCTCCTTGGTGAATCTAGCATGATCATCTTGCCTTTGGTGAATGAACTGAGCACAATCGTTAGAGATTCTACCTTGGTGAATCAAGCGCAGTCTCAATTAAACACAAACATTCCAATCTAAAAACATTATAAAAAATAGCAACTCATGACTCAGGCACAGTAGTCTCAACTTAGCTCAGAAAAGTAGGCATCAATACGATACTACTAAATTAATGAGTAGCAGCTGCTTTCACCTGAACTACCATTGCAAGCTGCCAAATTGAATTTCTACAGCTGATGTGAAGCAGTTATATACATTCAGTAAATATACATTCACTGTGAATATTCTTAGGAACATTATACTAATATTAGGCCGAGCCTCTTTATGTCTTCAGCCTCCATTATTTGTAGCATGGATTCTACAAGATGTTGGAAGTATTCCTTTGAGATACTTGTCTATATTGACATAATTGCATCAGTCGAATTCTGCAGATTTGTCAGTTGCGCTTTCATACTACTAATGTCCTGTTCTGCTACATCCCAAAGGAGTTCTATTGAATTCAGACTGGGAAGGCCACTAAAGAACACTGAACTCATTGTCATGTTCATCAAAACCATTTTGAGATGACTTTTGATTTGGGTGCATCATCATGCTGGAAATGGACATTAGAAGATGGGTAAATTGAGGACATGACAGAATGGACATGGCATTCATGCAATGATTGATCAGTATTTACAGGCCAAAAGTATGCCCAGGAAACACTCCCCACACCATTACACAACCACCACCACCACTAGCCTGGACTGTTGACAAAAGGCAGGTTAGATGTGAGGATTCATGCTGCTGGGGATAAATTCTGAACCTACTATCTGTGTGCCTTTTACATTTATTAATTTGGCTGACATCTCTATCCAAGATGACTTACAACATTTATGATACAAATGGTTACATTTTTTTTTGGTTTTCCAATTGGAGCACATGCAAGTCAAGTGACTTGCACATGGTCACACAGTGGCAGTAGTGGGATTTCAACCCACAACCTCAAGGTTTAAAATATAAAGCTTAACCACTAAACCACATCAGGGGCCTCATGTATAATGGCATGCGTAGAACTCACACTATAACATGATGTAAGCACAAAAGCCGAAATGTGCTTATGCACAAGAAAAATCCAGATGCACCTTCTCCCAGAATTACATCCATCCATCCATCCATTTTCTAACCCGCTGAATCCGAATACAGGGTCACGGGGGTCTGCTGGAGCCAATCCCAGCCAACACAGGGCACAAGGCAGGAACTAATCCAGGGCAGGGTGCCAACCCACCGCAGCCCAGAATTACACCTCTTTGAATATGCAAATAATTATATAAATAGCCTTTAAACTCAGCCTTCTGTGAAAAGGCAATGGGAAAAGCACAGGGGAAAATATAAGAATTTCAGTAAATACCAAGTGGAGGCAAAGAAAAAGCATACTATTTGTTGGTTTAAAAAGTGACATAAACAAGAAATGGAAATTGATTGAGTGACAGAGCGTTGGAGAAACTCGTTAGCTCAAGTTTCCAAAGTCACACAGTGCCCGAAATAAAAAAAATAAGTTGTCAGATATCAAATTTGTCTTGAAAAGCCCTCGTAGTCCACCGTCCGAGTTTCATATGAAAGCTTATTAGGGTACAGGGAAAAAAAAACAAGCACACAGTGGGGAAAAAACACGAAATGTCAACTTTAATGTTGAAATTTCTAATTTGATCACGTAGTTTATTTTGTCATTAAAGTAGAACATCATAAACTTCATCATAAAATCGTTTGTTTAACCAGTTTCTCAATCCCATCATAACTAAAGTAGCACGTTAAATGCTTTGTTTTGTATTTGATCTTCTATGTGCTCTATGTGTGTGAATCACTACGTGCTTACCGGTTTTCTCTTCCTCAAACGGGTCACAAAATCCATTACATTCGTAATATTACACCTCTCTGAATAATTAAAATACTGAGATGTATACTTGATATCATTTTCATGATGATAAGAGTTAAAGCATGTTATTAAATATTGGAACATGGTGGCGCAGTAATTGTGCGCGACCTTCAATGAAATAATTTATTGCAGCAGTACTGTCTCTTTCTAACCTCCAATTCTTGTCCTTCCTTTTCTTTCTCCAAATACCCAATCGCCACACAATCAGCTCTGTAACAGACGTTAAGCCATCTGTAAGCTTATAACTCTGATTCTTCAAAACTTTTCAGGAACATTGAAATATCTTCGTAGAACATGTTTAATTATTTTATCCTTCACGCCAGTCCCAGTGAAACATACAGTGCGAGGCAGGAACAATCCGTAAACGGAGCGTCAGATCCTTGCTAGCGTAGCGACACTTTGTCCACTAATTATTAACAATATACTGTAGATTATTTAAATGAAGTTAAAGTTTTATCTGTATAATATAATAAACATATTTTGCTGCATTTCATCTTAAAAATGATATTGTCATCATATGTAAATATGCGCTTTATAAAGTGGCTCAGGTTGTGCAATATTATAAGTGTAGTGCAAGTTTACAGTGAGGCAGTGTGTGCTTGATGCTTAGTATACCGATAAGTCTCTTTCCGATCAGCTGCTGCTGTGATTCACACTCAGATACAGTGATATAAATACTCCGAGTGGTGCAGTGAGAGTAATATGGAAAAAGATGATCCGCTGTGGCAACCCCTAATGGGAGCAGCTGAAAGAAGAAGTAGAAGAACGTGCAGTGAGAGTAACAACGCCAAAGCAGCTATGGTATTTGGAATAGTTTGGCCATTCCGTGGACCATTATATTGTTACTGGTTAATTACAATCAGATGCATTAAACTAACAAACAATATGCGGTTAATTTCAATGTATTTATAAAGCCGCGTCAGGGACGTGGATCTGAAAAAGAAAGGATAACCACACAGGAACAGTAACACTGCTTTGACACTGGGTGCCACCAGTCTGCAAAACCGAGCGGAGAACTTGCGTACGACAGGGTATGAGGTATCGTGGAAATGTGTGTGGCTTTACGCCAAGTTTAGGTTTTATACATCACTATTTGAACATAGAAACGTTCTTACGCAACATTTCTGTGTGTACGCACTGTTTATACATGAGGCCCCAGGCCAAGCTACTTTTTCCAGTCTTCAACTGTCCAGTTTTGGTGAACCTGTGCCCAAAGCTTTCATTTCTTGACAAGAATGGAACCTGATGTGGTCTTCTGCTGCTGTAATCCATCCGCCTCAAGGTTGCATATCTGAGATGTTTTTCAGCGCATTACAATTGTATAGAGTGGCTTGCTGAGTTACTGTAGCCTTTCTGTCAGCTTGGACCAGTCTGACCATTCTCTTTTGACCTCTTTCATCAATAAAAGGTTTCTATCAGTATAACTGCCAGGCCCTGGATGTTTTTGCTTTTCTCACCATCTTGAATAAACTCGAGAAAATGTTTTAGATGAAAGATCTGCAGCTACAGAAACCCTCAAACCAGTTCACCTGGCACCAATAATCATGGTCAAAATCTCTGAGATAACATTTTTTCCATATTCTGGTGTTTGACGTGAACAAGAACTGAATCTTCTGATCAGTACTTTCATGATTTTATGCATTTTGCTGCTGCCACGTGACTAGTTAATTAGATAATTGCTTAAATTAGCAGGTGTACAGGTGTCACTAGTAAGATGCCAAGTGAGTGTATTATGTATGTATTTCCACACAGTTGTAGCCGGCCATGACAAGCCAACCACAGACCTTTGTAAACTTCAGTTTATACTCATGGTTCTTCTCAGTGTTGAACTATGTCACATGATTGTCAGCAACAAAGCTGATCAAAAGTTATTGTTTAAATCCAAGAGACAATTTTTCACAGTTTTGGGAAGTAAAAATGCTTTCATAAAAATGTTGTGAAATTCTGTTCGCGGAACCCATAGTTGTGACTATAAACATTTGAAAATTTTTAGGCTACATGGGTTTTTAGTGACAAGAGAGAATCCATGTATCCATTTTTCAAATATTTTCACTTCCTATTATGAAATCCACAGTGTTACAATGCAGTTGACTAAGAGAGCAATGTCTGTTATACAAAATCCTATAATCCTCTTAGTGTATTTAAACTTTGAATTTGCTTCCCTGCATTTTCTAGTTTTAATTGAAATTGCTAAGTGAAAGTTGATAAGTGCTGTTTTTATTTTATGGTAAGAAATACATAATGGAAAGTTACAAATGGACTGTTGTATAGCATTGCAAACTGGAAAATTGGATCACTCAGTTCTTCTGACTTTAAGAAGCATTGGTTAGAGGAGCCTTTATTTGTTTTAGTCACTTTAATTTAGGTGTTGCTACTGAATGTCAATCTTGAAAAGCTTATAGGCATACGATTTTTAATGAAATTAATTCCCACTGGTTTCATGGGCAGGCAATTTAAGCATGTTAAAAGTTCTTTAATTCCTATCTTCTCTGCCACTTTAGCCAAATGCATTCCAGGATCACTAACAAACACTAATATAATTTTGAAACAAATAATAAGTGCACTGTAATATAAGACAGCAGACATTCACATGGTATGATTTATTTTTGACCTGAAGTTATCCTGGAAACTCAACATACTGAGAATAAAAGACACATCAAGGAAAATGAACACTGTCATTCTTCCAAGATCAGAGAGCAGAAAAAACTAAATGAGTAAGGAACTGCACCCCAAACTATATTAAAGCCATTACAGGATAAATACATAATTTATACTGTGTAAAAATTGAATTTACAATTGTAATAAATGCAAATCCTAGCAAATAATCAAGTTTAATTTAATACTGGAAATTTTTGTTCATATACTTTTTAAATAATAAAGATGTAAATATATGTTGGTATATTATAATATTAACTATACTTGCACAATTGTATTTTACATAGAAAAACACTTTTTTTTCCTTACTTACCCAAAGTTTTACCCAAATTACCCTATATTTTAAACAATAGTATTATTAAATATAGTAACAATAGGAGAAATAATACAAATCAATATGTATATATGAAGAGCATCTCCAGATCATATATATTATTGAAATTGATTTATTTTGTATTATTCCTATTATGAGCTACATATATAATTAGTTCTTGATTAATTAATTAATATTTTTAAATGCATTAAAAATACATTTGATTATCATCAGTTGATTGTCTAAGGCTGATTTGTAAAAAATGACAAATGTGAAAGCATCATATTAAACATAAAGTACTTTCAAGGTGTTATAAATTACATGCACTTTTTACTTTTTTAATGTTGTCAGTGGCATCCTTCACATATTCTACAACTCTGTGATGGCCTGTGTGTTTTTTTTTGCTGAGTGCTGCTAGGCAGGTAACATTAATTTAAGTGAAGCCCAACAAATCAACAGGCTAATTCAGAAGTCAGGCTAAGTTATGGGAAACACTCTTTACCCGGCTGGAGGAGAGGATGAAGACAAAGCTAATGGCCGACATGAACAACGCTGCACATCCTCTCTCTGACACACTAACACTGAGTACTTTCAGCCAACAAATCATTCAACAGACGTGTGTCAAGGAACGCTATTGGAGCTCCTTTATACCAGTAATTCACCTGTGTAATGCCTCAGTTTGACTGCTCTCTTATATTTAATCAAAGTCAGAAGATTTTCTTCATTTTTTGTAATTCTTGTGGGTCTGTGAGAGAGGCTGTTGTTGCTTATTTTAATATTTCTTGTACTTTGGTAAAAAGCTCAAAAACAATTTTTATTGCACCGCAATAGAGTTCAAAACACAAAAGAAAGCAAACAAAAAACAAAAATCACACATTGTGTGTGATCTTTCCTCTAAATTAAGTTAGTGTGCTTTTAGATAAACACATACATGGACATACACTAATAAATGGATGTGCCTCAGAGTTGACATTGAGGATTTGTAAAAAGTGCTGCTTACAGAAATCACCTCAGAGCTGATGATTTAGTAAAATTACTAATGCCTTTTACATCGTCACGTGTTATGTATGTTATAAAAGGGCTCGTACAGTAGTATTTGCATACTGCATATTTGAATTAAACATATACTGCATCTAGATCCAAATTATTCTGTGCTATAATTTTCTTTATGTATTTCAAGAAAGAAGAGCAGCTTGGAGGGGTCATGCTGAGAAAACTGAACCATTTAATGAGTATTTCTCCTAGCTTGGCAGTCTCTGCGCATTAGTTCTTTTTTCCTTTAGTTTGCCACACCAATTTTTGCCTTTTATGTTTCTGCTTCCTTTTTGTTTTCTTGTCACTTTCCTGTCTCTGAGCACTTTCATTTGAGAATAGAACTGATTTAAGTGCTTGAATACCACATTATTTTAATTGCTCTAAGCATGGGAATTATAATAGTTTGCAGATGCATGCTTCATCAGTTTTAAAATCACAAACCTAGCTAACCATATCATTCCTTTCATGAATATTAAACAATTATAAAAATACTGTTCTTCTTCTATAAATTACATAACATCAAGTGAATAAGTTGCTATTATTGAGGTTATTGTTATTATTGAGATTAGAGGTTACCGTTGAGGTATATCCCATAACCTAGAACCATTATATGCTCTGCTGAAAGATTCAGTTTAGAGACAAACAGGTATTTAATGTGTCTTTTTGCATTTGCCTCATAAGCTACATGTAAACACTAAAGTTAAACAACACGTCAATAGCCCTGTTGTGGACATTTCCACCTAATTAAGACAAGAACTTCTGCCTTCTTATTTTAGCACAAATTCTTCTTGCTCACCTCAACGGTGCATTTTCTTATTGCAATGAGCCCTCTTTTGCATCAAGCCTCTTAACTTGCTCAGGTTGCTCACTCATGAGTTCTTCCTTCTTGTTTTCCATGATTCTTACTTTAAAAGCAACCCACCTTGCAGTCAGCACCTAAACCCTTCAATTCTAGCACTCAGTTAGTCACGGTGCCTTCTGAACTTGACTATTATTATATTGTCAATGTGATTGAAGGCAACAGTTCTCAACATTATCAACAGCAGCCTCCATTTGATCACCATGACAGCAGTTCAACATTTGCAGTGTTAGACTGTCTGTTACATTTAGCAAGGATGAATGCCACAGATGTTAAAGTTAGCCGAAATGTTTGCACAAGACGTTTAAAAAAGGCATGAGGCACACGTAAACGTTACAAGTAAAGCAAAAAGTTATATATTGAAAGCCAAGCAAAGAAAGTGTTGTTTAGCATGCAGACGAAAAACTATGACGATACAGCTAACAAAGCGGTGACATGTTGTCAGATTGCATAATGATAAAGTCTTACCTTTAAACACACAATACTTTCTGTCTGTAGATATTTCTTGTACACGCTCTGCCATTTTTTTCCTTTAAAGCTGTATAGTGAGATGAGGCATACAGTACAGTACATGCAGTTATCACTTTGCCAGTAGTTTTGGTGTTTCTATGTCCCATAACTCAGCAACCATAAAAATTCAATTTCCTGCTAAAGACATCCTATTAGTATTTTCAGGCAAGTGAAAGCCCCCCAAAAAAACGGAGAGTTGTATAGCAAAAAAAGCTTTTTATTGTCGAAAACGCTTCAAATATCTTTGCTCAAATCAAAGCCTTTATCTTTACTTTACTAAACCAGGTGTATGGCAGTGCACTTTATAGTGTCAGGTACTGATATTAAACAAGGTTACAACAGTTTCATTTCACTATTTTAATAGCTCTAGTATGTGGGTTTTAAATGACTCTAAATAAACATTCAATATTACCCTGCTTCACTATTTACATCGTACTAACAATAAAAAATTTAATCTACAATGTGTGATGAAAAGAAAACAGAAGGATAGTATAATTTTAATCATCTTGAATGGTACAATAAACCAACTGTGCAAACAAAAATATAAAATAGGAAAACTAAAAAAGCAGCAACATCTTCCTCCACTCCCACCCCTCCACTCCCCTCCTTACCTATTTGCAGTTTCTTGACATCTGCTTCATAAGACAGGCTGAAGACTGCCTGCTCTCGAGAATGTCAGAGCTTATATACAGTACTTGCAGTATGCTCTGAGATCTAATTATCATGTCAAGCCACTTGATTCGTCACTAATGATGTTGTAGTGCTTTGCCTACAGGAAGGGTGGTGTGGTCACCATATAACTGCAGCTTCATTAATTAATAAAATTGTACTATTGTTTGTTTTTAAGCACTTTTCCTTAAGATTGCCTATGTATATTTCTCTTAAAATATGTAGCTTGTTTTATTAATATTTAAACCACTCCTTTTTAATGTTGTGTTTATTTTTATTCCTTAGGATTTCAATGGTTGCTTTCTAATTGTTTTAATTATCCATGCTATAAACTTTATTTTTTTAAATGTTAGCAAGCACAGACTGTTACATAATATTTTCCATCCATCTATTTTCTGAACCTGGTGTAGCATTGTGGCACAGTGATTATTGCTGCTGCATTCTGTGTTTCAGTCCCATGCTTGATTGTTGTTTGTTGTGGAGTCTGACTGTTCTCTTCATATCTGTGTGTGTTTGTTTGTCTTCACTGGTTTCCATCTCACGCCTCAAAGATCTGTGTTCTAGATTGATTGATAATTACAAACTAATGTGTGTGCAAACAGACCGTGGAATGGCCTGAGCTTGTTTCTGCCTTTTCCCCAATGCTGCTGAGAAATGTATCAGTCCCCTACAGACTGAAACCATATTTATAACTGCTTCTGGAATGTTATTTTATGTATTTTATTTTCAGAATCTGCTTCTTTCAATTAAAGATATTGGGTTGGGGATTGCAACAATGTGAATGATGCAACAGCCAAATCTGAACAGGTTGCTTTTTAGTAATATATACAGTATACATCCATATAGTGAACTGTCATAGTATTGTGTTCCATATACGACCCCACACACAGCCATCTCTGACAACATGTACATATTTTTATTGCTAATGAAGAAGGTTTTATTCTGTTTATTTTATTTTAAACTGTCAGACAATATCACTGTTTTTAAAAAGACTGTATATATTTAGTCAAATGAAATATTAAATAAAATATTAAATAAAAGTAGTCTTTTATTATCAAATGCGAGCAGTGCAGTAGAGCAGTTGACAGGGCCGCTGCCTTACATCTCCACAAGGGTCACTTTGTCTGTGAAGTTTGCAGGTTCTCCCTCCGTCTATGTGTTATTTTTATTTCGGTGCTCTGGTTTTCCTCCCACATTCTGTATTAAGTAGACTGGTGACTGTAAGTGTGATTGTGTTTTTGTGTGTGAGCGTGCTATGTGGTTTTGTGACACCCAGTCCATACTTGGTTCCTGTGTTGTATAAGATAGCTTCTGGCCTGCAACCCATATGTATTATTTTATGTAGTAAATGCTTAGCAGGTGTAAGCATCAAAAGCAACAGAGAACAAGATAAAAAACAAGCAAAGGGGAGTAGTACTTCTCCATAATTATACCTGCAACTAGACTAAGACAAAAGTCAGCATCCTGAACTCTTTGTCAGTACAACGATAGCTATCCTGTTGAAGGGAATCTAAGCAGTTTGAAAATATTTAATGAAAAGGTGCATTTTCAAAAGAAGCCTAAACATGACTAAATTAGGAGCAGTTTGAAAAGACAGAAGAAAATCTTTCAGCAGCTTTGGAGAAAAAACAGAGAAACACAATCCAGGAGAGATGCTCAGCAGATAGACAAAGGAAAAAAGGAAGGCTTACTAAAGAGGCATATGGAGAGACTAAAATCTGTAGATATTGAGGACCATAGCCATTCAATAATCGTAGGCGAAGACAATTATTTTGAGCTAGATCCTTGCAGCAACAGTCAGCCCAGTGGAGTGAAATGTGGGTGTGAGAAAACCAGTTTAGCAGCTACGTTCTGGAGGTTGAACATATCAGGTACACATGGTAGATTAGAAATAGTTTAAAGTTTGCTGAAAAAGAATTCTCTTAATTCTATTTGCAGCAGTATTTCTCAACCTTTCTGGTGTTGTGACAAGCTTTTCCACATTTGAGTATCTTAGCTAGGCACCAAGAGCACAATCGAGCACAGTTGTCAGACCTTGGCGAATCAGGTGTGATTATCAGAGCATTTACCCCTTTGTGAATCGAGCACAAACGTCAAGACATGCAGTGAGACCCACTGCAACCCATTGTGTGACAAACTTATAAATAATAGCAACTCTCGACCCACCAGCAGCAGCCTGCCTCTCAAAAGTGGGTCACAACTGAGTGGTTGAGAAACACTGATTTCCAGGATGATGAAGCTATCCATTCATTTATTTCATAAGGTATATGGTAGCAGGCCAGAACTGCATTATTGGCCAATATATATAAAAGAATAATTTTACTAGACAACCTTATTGCCCTATGCAGTGCTCAAGAAAGTACAAATAATTTAGATATGTTTGAGGAGACCACCATGACAGCATCCTGTTCAGAGACAATTCCTGGCTGTCAAGAAGGGCTGCCAAGACAAAGTCTGGCATCTGCTGACCCAGAGTTAGGTTAAGTGGATCAGCTATTGTTACATTAATTTATATTAACTTACAAATTTTTGGAGCAAACAACATTTGTTTTAGTAATTTAAAAATAATAAAATACGAATGAATGCAAAAGTAAAACATTTCTATATATGTTTAAAGTATTGTATCTCTGCTTGAATAGTGGCATATGGGCACTGAAAAAAGGTACAAATAAATTCAGGAAGTTTACACAAATTCTTACAAACAAGAGCAATACTGACCTTTTGAAACATTAACCAGGCTATTCCTGGACTATTTGCATTATGCTGTATTTATCTTATAAACACTATCCATTCACCATTTCCCTGCAGTGCTTTCTCATGTAAGCTATACACCTTCTGGCAGTGTGTTGCACTTGCTACGCGACATGCAATTCATTAAGCACCTGAATTCAGTCTGTAATTTAGATACTGACTAAGTAAACTTTTACTACACACCTGGAAACTCAGGTATAAAACCTTGCTTAGATTCCATATTAAAATTTTGCTTATGCAAAAAAGGCAAAAATCTGTATGTATGCCACGTCCCGTGTAGAGTTATAAACCACAAATGAACTTAACTTGTGCATGCACTTTTATCCACTCCTTGACACCTCCCACCAGTAACCATATAAGGCTTAAAAACACTGTTTTTGAATATTCATGGCCTAATTACTATATATATTTGGCCATGTTCCTGAAGGACATTTTTAATTTTGACCTATAGGAGAACAGAGAAAACAACAGTTGAATGAATATGAACATGTGAAATATTACTGACATTTGGGGGAGTTTAAGGAGAGGCCATGTTACTAAAGTCTTTATTTTCTCAATTTTTAAGGTCAAAGTTAATGTAAATATATTAATCAACTAACAGGAGCATGCTGACACATGGTAGCACTGCTGTATCATCCCAGTTGCCCGTATTTGGATGTGAGTATGTTTGGGTTTGCTATGGTTTCGTTTGACAGTCCACAGGCAAGTTAGGCGAATTGGTGATGCTAAGTTGCCCCGTGATGTATGTGTGTATTTTCACCCTGTGATTGGTTGGCACTCTGTCCGGAGATCGTTCCTGTCTGCACCTGTTGTTTGCTAGGTTATGCTCCAGCTGCCCCCTGCCCTGGATAAGCAGAGTTAGAGGATGGGTGGATCAACAAATGCTACAATAGCTCTTCCCCAAGCAACTTTCACAAGTACATCACCAACCTATACAGAAATACTCTTCAATTACAGTTTAGTTCATTGTTTCGGATTTAACTTGAGAGTGGTTATTTCAACATGAATATATTGTATACAGTATTTTCATTTTTACATGCCAAAAGACACTGTAAGCAAAACTGATTGGCTTATGCCTGCCAGTGCAAAAAGTGACACGATGATCTGAGAGATCTGCATCACAAGTCACACTTAGCCCTGCTGAAAAATATTTTAAAAACAAAAACGTCATACCATTCTCTTTGATGAAGCAAATAAATAAAATGCTCCAACTTTCAAATCAGTTAACTATATTGCAACTGCATGTTCTGCTATACATACATTTTCTAACTTCTCAAAAAAAAGATTGTGTTGATTTTATCATAATTATAATATGTATACAAACAAACTTAGAAAGTGTGCTTTCATTTAAATATCATTAATGGCATTTGTCTTATGTTTCATGCTGATGACTGACTTATAAACCGATTTAGGTGTCCAGAGCTATCCTCTTGGAGTTGTGTGTTGAACTGGAGCCCACATTACACTCATAATCACATAGAAATCACCTGATCCCTGTACCATTTCAGGAAATAGATGGATGGACAGACATCTGAATGTGACTGATGCATCATTGCAATACATAGTGAAACAAGATATTCTGTTCACTTCATTGTCCTGCTGCCAAGTGTCACTAAAATGCCAACAACAAAAAAGTTCCCATAGGACTTATGGATGGTTGAAACTTTCCTTAACTCTAAGACAATTTCCAGGCCAAGTTTGTGTTTTGTAATTCGTTTTGTGTAATAAATGGCTTATGCACGTTTCCCTGCGTAACCCGGTTTTATACAGGAGGCCCCTGTTACTCAGACTTGGTGTTCTTTTGAGTATAACTCCTAGCACTGTATTTTACATGTTTCTATTCTTTTCTGTGATTAGACTTCATGAGCTTTTTCTTATTTATTCAAGTACAGTATGTTATATACTTTAGCTCCATTTTCAAAGAACTACCTGTTGTGGTGGATTGCCGGCATTTCACTCCGGCCCTCAACCCCAGGCCGCCAGGAGGAGCTCTCCCGACAGCATGATCATGCCCCGAGTTCCAGCAGGGCATCATGGACTATGTAGTGTTTGTACACAGCCCTGCTGGATACCTTGGGGGCCACCAGGCGTCGCCGTAGGGGGGCTCGTAGGCTCTTATGTGCCCTATAACCCGGGAGTGCGTCACGGTCACATGACAGGAAGAAACGACGTGCTCCCGGGTTGAAGAAAAGGACTATTTACCCTGACCCGGAAGGAATAAGGACTTGTGGACTGTTGGGCAGGAACACCTCCGGGTCAGGGAATATAAAAGGACTGTGGGAGCTCCCAGATGATGAGCTGAGTTGGGAGGCAGGGTGGCTAAGCGTCTGGGAGTGGAGGATTGGTTTATTGTTATTGGAGAATTGTGGAGAGGAGCGTGCTTCGTGCACTTTATTATTATAATAAATATCATCATTGGACTTTTACCTGGTGTCTTGACGTATAGTCTGAGGACACAAGGGTGCGAGAAGCATCTTAATCTATTACACTGTCTACTTTCCTTCATTCATAAAAAACTGCATCACAATTCATTTCCATTATTCATTGTATATTGTAGAAGTACAAATGGTAAACAGTTGAAACTTGACCAACAATATCTTGTAAAATGTGATCAGTGAAACGATTTGCGCAAAACTGAATATGGTGTTTTCCTTTGCAAAGAATTCATGACACAAATTGCATTTCACTTATTGCCAAATCTGAACCATATGACACAAGAAGAAAGGTGTTCAGTCCTGTCTAGAAGCATTTACATGTATTAATGCTGCCTTTGCCTGCCTATCATTTAATATTTAAACAAAGATCTCTAAAAAAAAAAAAAAAACAGAACAGACTGATTTCCTGTCACGTGTGAATATTTTGTTGAGCTACAAGACAAGTTCTTGTAGTACGATCCCCACTTTGCCGATTAAGATGAGAAACTTAGACATTGCAATCATAAAGATGCATCAGATACAGAAAAAAAAATTGAATCCTAATTCCCCTTGGAGAGTGTATGTTCTCAACCTCTTTTGAAGGAATCAAGAAATAGGAGAGGGCAATCTCTAGATAATGTTGGTGGCCTGGGGAGAGCTTCCTGTATAGTGAGATTATACTGTGATGCAAACACAAATATGCACACAATTATGCATCTTGTGGTTTGTCTTCATGGGAAAATATGCTGCATGCCACATTTATTTTAAAAAACACTACACTCCATCATGGTGACGTGAATGTGACATTTAAATAGAATTGGTTTGGCTATGTATGACAGATTTAATGTATTATGAAGTAAAAAACACAGGCACACATTGACATGTGAATTTAGACTTTAGGGAGAAGTGTATTCCTTGCTTTTCACCTCAAAAAAAAAATTTAAAACCTCTGTAACACGCATGAGTAGGAGGAATCTACGGGGTTTCTATGCTGATTGTAATTTCACTCTGTGTTGCAGGCTGGCACCATAAGATCAAAAGACAGAATGCACAAAGTTCTGTGATGACACCTCCGCTTCAATGGAAGCCACACTCCTTCCAGCCTCAGGAGAGTAGAAGAACAAAGCATACCAGAAGTCAGCAGTCAGTCCATTACTCACATTTGCATAAAAGAAGTTCAGTAGCTAAAACTATTCTCTTTTTTGTCTTTTGTTATTATTAAACTCTTAATTAAATAGGATTTATTCAGTGGTGCCCCAACCATTTATCTTTGACATGTTGTCTTGTTGCGCATCCAAAACACTGTTTTAGTAAATTTAGTGTTTTGCCATTTCAAAATCAAGGCACCAGGGCATGAAACAATAATTATGACCAAGAATGTAGATGGAAGACAAAAATTGTAGTCACACTGAAACAAAAATGTAACCAGACACATTTACCAAATAATAATAATGCTAGAATTTTGAGTGTAATCCACAAATTTGGGCAAACCAAGAAGTCCAAAGGGCTGACATTTGTACCACTTGACCTATGATGCAGTTCTGTCTGTGACCCCAGTGCCACCTACATAACAACTGTCGACATTTACATCCTAGAATGGCTGTGTTCATAGTAAAAACAAGATGGCACAGCATGATAGCACAGTAATTAACTAACATAGGTAAAGATGTATTGAAACAAAAAATAAACATGTCCACTGAATTCCTGAGGCACAAAACCCTGCAAAATGATGTACAGGTATAACTCAGGAACTGTATAGAATAAATAAAGTGACAGTGTCAAAACATACATTGCTGTTACATTGATTACCTAGCAGCGAGGGGGCTTTTTTCCACATCTGACATCATTATTATCATGTGGCTCTAGCAACCACTGTGAATGTGTTAAGCATAAACCAGGCTTAAGCTAACTCTGTGCAGTGTGCCATATTAACAGATTGTCATCCATCCATCTGTTATCCAACCCGCTATATCCTAACTACAATCTCAGCCAACACAGGGTGCAAGGCAGGAAACAAACCCTGGGCAGGGCGCACACCAAGCACACACTATAGGGACAATTACAGATTGCCAATGCTCCTAACCTGCATGTCTTTGGACCGGAGGAAACCCACACAGACACGGGGAGGACATGCAAACTCCATGGAGGGAGGACCCAGGAAGCAAACCCAGGTGTTCTAACTGCGAGGCAGCAGCGCTACCACTTCGCCACCATACAACCCTTAAACTAAAGTGTTCCTAAATATTTTAAATGAAATAAAAAGGTTGCTGAAGCACAGTTGTAAATTCTACATGGAAATGCATAACATAATCTAATTTGAGCGCAACAGAAGAACAAGTAACAAATATATGTACTTAATACTGTAATGGTATAATGGTGTACACTTAAATAGCAATGAATGATGGAATTCAATCCTTCCATCTTGGCCATGGGTTTACTCTAATTTATTAATTTTATGTGATAAATTAGTGGGTTTGGAAAATTAATGATAGAATGCTGTAACAGAAAATACAACAGGATAATATGAATTATTCACATTAAGCATTGGATGTTAATTCAAATGTACTGCCTTTCCACATACAAACAAATGATCAAAAACCTCTTTTGCTTTCATTTGAATTATTTCAGTACATCAAAGTTTTGGTAATTTTTAATGTTTTTTTACACTGCCCAGCTCCTATCAAAAATATCTTAATATCTACTTTAAATAATAATTTTTGTAATTATAGCTTTAAAAACTAATAACTGTTCTCACTGTGTATCTGTGTTTTTTCCAGCTTCCCAAAATTGAACAGCTACTGTATTGAGTTGGCAAGGTAGGATCCAGCATGAGAAAACTTAACTAAAGAAAATTTTCAGTCCAATACAGTTCATTTTAAAAAAGTTAAGTGAAAATTCAAAGCAAAACAATTCACACAAAAATAGAGAAAAAAAAAAGTAATTACACATGCAGGATAAAAAGCAAAAAAGGAAAAAGTGCTTCTTCTACCAACTTAGCCTTTCCTTGTTAAACTTCAGTTAATTACAACACTTAAAGGTTGTGTTATTTCTTTATTGTAAACTTACATAAGCTTTACTTATTACATTCAATACATTCCATACGTACGGCACATTCAGTATAGTCAATAGATTCAATAGGATATGATACGGTTTGAAAACTCTTTGCTTTCCATGCCTTACCAACTGCAAGGCAGATCATAAACTGGAACTAATCTGTTGCCAGAGGGACATGAAATAATTAAAATATTCCATTGCAATTTAGCTTGTGGTGGGATATAATAGAATCTCTCATAGAATATGCAGTAATATACAGTGATACCTTGAGATACGAGTTTAATTCGTTCCGCGACCGAGTTCATAAGTCAAAATGCTCGTATCTCAAATCAGTTTTCCCCATTGAAATTATTTGAAATGAGATTAATTCATGCCAGCCCCAAAAAAACCACCCCAATTTTTTGTTAAATGTTTTCAGCATAAGAAAAATGTATTTATAATGAACAAATATTGTATACAAACAAAATAAAACCTAATACATAAAAGAGAATCTAAAGAAATAAACAGATGTTGGCGAAGCCAATTACTGTATTGTAATGTTTTTTTTCTTTCACTTCACTTTTGCTTAACTTAATTTTCTTCTTCACTAGTTTTTTTCTTTTTTGCCACCCTTTCGTCACTTTCATTCGCAGGGCATTTCAATAGGAATCTGTCCAAGGAGCTTTGTTTAGTCCTCCCCTTTAGAATGTTTCTGAAATGAGTTAGACAAGTGTCATTAAATAACGCTGCTGCATGATCAGTTGCAACTTTTTCAGGGTGTTTCTTTTCAATAAAGTCAAGTGTTAGGCAAGTGTCATTAAATAGCACTGCCACACGATCAGTTGTAACTTTTTCAGGGTGTTTCTTTTCTTTAAAGTTCGAAACTTTTTTCCAAATTGCAAACACTTCTTTTATCTTACATTAAGAGATAACCTCCTCCACGATACCGATCTCCTGCAGAACCTCCTTATGTTGTTGCGTCTGTAGTTCCGTCAACTCCTCTGTCGTCAGTTCCTTGGAATGTGTGGCGACAAGCTCTTTGATGGCTTGTACTTCAAATTTTGCCTCGTAACTCAAGGCAAAAAATCGACCTAGTGACGACTCGTATCTCAGAAAACTTGTACATTGGGGCACTCGTATGTCAAGGTACCACTGTATGGGCAAACATGGCAAACATTTTGATATAACTAAGAAAATACTTCTATCAATTTAACATAACCCTAATAACTAACAAATTACTTTTACACACTTAATACACACCGTCAGTTTTGGTGCTTGTTTTGTACCTATCTCTACAGAAATATGAGTCAACAGCTGACCATAAAAAGATGCATAATTGTATTGTCCTTCTTCAGCAGCAAATTTTGTTAAACGGAACTCTCTTGATTTCTTTGCAGAATGTGAGATTATTGTTTGAATTGATTTTTTTTTATGTGGGCATGCTGTCTGTTTTTCAATACACATTAGTCAACCATTCCAAGCAGCCCAGTGGTAAAGCTGGTCACAGATGATAAGAGCAATAAAACTGCTAGGTTTTGTTGTGTGGTTTGACT
The DNA here is from genome assembly GCF_016835505.1 of Polypterus senegalus. Lineage (NCBI taxonomy): Eukaryota > Metazoa > Chordata > Cladistia > Polypteriformes > Polypteridae > Polypterus > Polypterus senegalus. Next base: position 54,092,804 of record NC_053158.1, read on the forward strand.
TGATTTTGATCATAACGTGTTTTTCATAGGCTCTGGTCCCCCACAAAGTTTTAATTGGATTAGGTGGGTTTGAAAAACTGATGGATAAATAGATACATATATCTGTGGTTGTTCATATATTTAAAAAAAATCCTCTGTAAGGAACTGGAACTTGATAACCCCCTGAAACACACAAGACATGCAGAAAAGTAATCTGCAAGCAGAACAAGAACGAGAGTGGCAGCAGTTACAATAATATTTTGCTGTCCAGAGGAACAACCGTTCACAACAAGCATTATATAAGGCAGAAACTCTACTCGCTAACACAAAATCCTTATCCCTACAGGCATGAAGTATCATATGTTTCATGACTGAAGTTCTGTATAAGACAGGGGTTCTCAAAGTCGGTCCTGTGGGCTTACTGTGGCTTCAGGTTTTTGTTCTAACCAGATTCTTAATCAGTGACAACAACTGATAACACTAATCTCATTTAATTAGTTGGTATTTTTCTTCTATTCTCTTGTTCTACATTCAGAAAAGCACAGCATCATGATTTTTACATTTATAAAAAAAACTTTTTGCTATGGATTTAAATGCTTAACTCTGTTTTCTTTGTATTTTGTCCTTTCTCTGTGCAGTTTACCCCCTTCATTGTATCTTAATAATGCCAATTAAAAACGAGCAGAGCCAACACCCAGGCAAATAACACTAAATCATGAAAGGCTGCAACTACTTTAGCGTCCTACCCACATTGGATTAATTAAACAATTAGAACACCTGGAAAAGTAGAATGAAAGATGAAAATATTGTTATTTTTCTTTTTACCAAACTTTTACTGAACTTCTAATTCAGGGAATCTGAGAAATAACAGTTCACTTAATTAACACAGGAGTCCAATTAAAAACAGTAGCTGGAAGGAAAAAAACCTGCAGCCACAGTGGGTCCCCAGGATTGACTTTGAGAAATCCTGGTCTAAGAATCATGGCAATTGAAGGTGCTATGAATTCAGAATGATTCTGAGTTTGAAGTTGAATGAAAAATCATTCCTGAATCATGGAGATCTACTGAAGAAAAGACAATGAGGAAGAAATTTTGAGATTTGGAACAAGAGATTCAAAATCAAGCTGTTATCACATTAGAAAAGGCATAATAAAAAATGAAAAAACTAGTTTTACAAAATGGGCAGGACATCTATGTTAGCTGAAAATAACAGACTTATTACAAATTATAAGGAACATCTGGTTGTAATTCTAGTTGGTAAAGGATGTATCAACACTTACTGACCTAAAACTTCATTTTTCGTTTTGCACATAAGGATCACTGAATGTATGTTCAATAGACATTTAAAATGAATCAATAAACATTTCTGAGTGTCTGTCCTTTATTCAATTTAAATTTGACAAGACCACTAATCTCATTTTTCTTTACCTTCATCTCTTACACCAGCTTCTTGGTGAATCTCTTCACCCACTCACCCTCTATTCCTCGCTTCACATCTCCAAGCCATGTTAGACCCTTGGTCCTCAAAACAATACCAAAAGCCTCTACAAAGACAGCATGTCTTTCTGTTAATTTAGCACTCACCTTTGTTAAACAGGACATGAAAAATAAAGAGTTCACTTTGACACACCGGGTAAGAACCCAGTTGTATAGTTCCCGACTTGGGGTGTCAGTAGACGAGACCAAGCAACTAAGGGAGACTCAGACTAAAGAAAAACTATTCAAAATCAGGAATCTGTTTTATTCCAGCAGTGTCCATACTATTTTACAAAGAAACGTCTTGCAAAAAAATATTTACAAAGTCTAATGCAAAAAAATCAGTGCAGGTGTCATAATATTTACAGTGGTTTCCAAATCAAAAGTGAAGAAAAGGCCAAAACAGAAAAAAAAAACTCTTCCACCTCCTTCGCCCAGCTACAAAACAGATCACGAAGGACAGGCTAAAAAGATAATCAAAACAAAATGAATAAACTAAGCACCAACTATATACACAAAGAACAGTAAGTATCTACACTGCTCAATTAAATAAATCAGTAGCACAGATCTACATTAAAGCTTGCAGACATAGTCAAAAGATGACCTCTGGCATTCGGACCCTGGTTTTATATCGAGAGCCCTTTTGACCATCCAATCCACCTTTACTTTTACCGTGGACTTCACAATAATCAAACACGTCGGGATGTGCACCATTCAACAACACCTGCTCAGGTACAGTCCACCCTATTTAAATGTTCTCTCTCGCATGCAAGTGTGTGCACACAAACCTGTCTGTCTTGGTGACTTGCGGTCTCCATGTTCAACCTCTATTAAGTAAGTACTATTTTATTTTCTCCCACGTTCATTCCTATACTTTGCCACACGTGTGAATTCCCGTTTGCCGGCTACTTTAACTGAGTTTTCTGTCCTTCAGACCTGGGGCCTCATGCATAACGCATTGTGTAGAATTCACACTAAAACATGGCATACAGACAAAAGCAGAAATGTGCGTTTGCAGAAAAAAATTCAGATGCATAAATCAGTCCGTACACCAACTTCCACGTTCTTCCACTCCATAAATCAGCGTGAAAAGTAACGCACGTGCATGAGTCTGTGCCCAACCTCAACTCCTCCCAGAATTACACCTCATTGAATATGCAAATCAATATAAATAGCTCTTAAGCTCAGCATTCTGTGAAAAGGCAATGCCAAAAGCACAGGAAAAATAGAAGAATTTCAGCAAGTACCAAGTGGAGGCAAGGAAAATCTTACTATGTTTTGGTTTAAACAGTGGTATAAACAATAAAAGGAAGTTGATTAAGTGACATAGAGTGTCAGAGAAACTCGAAAGCTCAAGTTCACAAAGTCGCACAGTGCCTGAAATAAAAAAGAAGTTGTCAGATATCAAAGTCACTGTGAAAAGTCAAGTTGTAGCCCACCGTCTGAGTGTCATATGAAAGCTTATTAGGGTACAGAGAAAAGAAAAAAAAAATAGGGACACAGTGGGAAAAAAGCTTGAAATGTCAATTTAAATCTCGAAATTTCCACTTTAATCATGTAATTTATTTTGTCATTAAAGTAGAGTATCATAAACTTCATCTTAAAATTGTTTAATTTTCTAGTTTCTCAAATCCCATCGTAACTAATGTAACACATTAAATGCTTTGTTTTGATCTTCTCTGTGCTCTATGTGCACCACCTGCTTCTTAAACGGGTTTTTTCTTCCTCCGACATGACACAGAATCCATTACATTCGCAATATTACAGCTCTCTGAATAATTAAAATACTGAGATGTATACGTGATATTATTTTGATGATGATAGGAATTAAAGCATGTTATTAAACATGGGAACACAGTGGCACAGTGATTTCATGCCTCACACAAGATGCTTGCTGAGCAGTGTGCGAACTTCGATGAAATAATTTATTGCAGCAGTACTGTCTCTTTCAAACGTACTAACCCCCAATTCCTGTTCTTCCTTTTCTTTCTCCAAGTACCCAATTGCCACAAACCATCTGTAAGCTTAGAATGACGATTCTTCAAAACTTTTAAGGAACATTGAAATATCTTTGTAGTACATGTTTAATTATTCTATCCATCTAACCTTATACTGTCACGCCAGCCCCAGCAAGAATACAGGACGAGGCAGGAACAATCCCTGAACAGGGCGCCAGCTCCTTGCTAGCACTGCAACACAATGTCCTTACATATTTAATTATTAACACTATGGATTATTTAAATGATGTTAACATGTTATCTGTATAATATAATAAACATATTTTGCTGCATTTCATCTTAAAAATGATATTGTCATCATATGTAAATACGCGATTTATAAAGTGGTTCAGGTGGTGCCATATTATAACTGTATAGCAAGTTTACAGTGAGGTATTGTACTTATAAGTACAAACAGTTCTACAAGGAGAACATGATGGACTGATTGATTGCGTTTATAGTTCTTGGGATGAAGCTGTTTCTGGACTGCGAGGTCCGTACAGGAAAGGCTCTGAAGCATTTGCCGTATGGAAGCAGTTCAGATAGACAGCATGGCTGAGGCAGAGTGTGCTTGATGCTGTATACAGATAATTCTCTTTCTGATCAACTGCTGTAGAGCTGTGATTCCACACTCAGATACAGTGATATAAAAACTCTGAGTGGTGCAGTGAGACTAATATGGAAAAAGATGATCCGTTGTGGCAACCCCTAACGGGAGCAGCTGAAAGAAGAAGAAGGTGCAGTGAGAGTATTGTTGCAGGTTAGTTACAATCAGATGCCTTAAACTAATAAACAATATGCAGTTAATTTCAGTGTATATGATAAATCAGGATTATAAAAACTGAAAAAGAAAGGGTAACCACACTGGAACAAAAGCACTGCTTTGATGCTGGGTGCTGCCAGTTTGCAAAACTGAGCGGAGAACTTGCATTTGCCAGGGATTGAGCTACCATGAAAATGTGCATGGCTTTATGGCAAGTTTAATTTTTATACATTGCGATGTGAGCATGGAAACGTTCTTTTTGTTCTTATTTTTGTGCGTACACACCATTTATACATGAGGCCTCCAGGCAGCCCTTCAAATATCCTGGTGCTAAAACTTTGTACCGCTGCCGTGCTAATCTGTGTAAGGGCGCTAAAACAGGTAAATAAAAACTTTATTCCTTTTACAATTTTTTTCCCAAACGTCCATGATAAGCCAAGCAGCTGCCTCTTTATTTGCATTATTTACAGCCACTGAACTTGGCTTATCACATTCACTTAGAAACAATCAATATTCGTTTCATTTAAATTATTCATTTTATCATTTTAATTTCTTACCTATTCATTTTATGAACTCACTTATTATAATGTAGGGCAACATTGAGGAAAAGCCTCTACAGCTTTGGATACCAGAAAGAACTCTGCCAGAGAAGGCACTGTTCCTTAACAGGAGACACACACACAATCATACAGAGTCAATTTATTGTCTTCAGCAAAACGTAACTGCCACATGTTTGGGATAAGAAGAAATTGGAGTACTGGGAAAAACACACATGAATGTGAGGAGAACATGTTTACTCCACATCACCTTACTTGAGATACAAACCCTGGACTCTAAGGTTGTATTCTGGCAGGACTAATGTGGAGCTGGTTTAATGACAGGAAATCTCTTTTCAGTCTGCCTTTCTGTTCAATTAATATGAGCTATCAGGGACTTTTTTACATAGAGAAACTGCCACAATAGGCCACATGAGAATTTTAAAGCAATAGGTTATGAGAAAGGCAAAGCTGACCACATTAATAGATTGATAAAGGTGGTTCTTCCTGAAAGCCATAAAACTTTCAGCAAATTAGTCTGTAACGCATACAGTACTTTCAAAACCATGTTACTTCAATTATGTAGTCCATTTTGAATTAGCAAATATTAAAATGTAAAATGCACACAGCAACACATTTTGTATACTGATAACTGATAGCAACTGAATGCCAGAAAGAATGGAATGGGTTAAAATGGGTCTTTAACCAGCATTGTTAAGGCTAAACTGAAGAAGCTTAACAGTGAGATACACAGGAGGATTTCCAAGGCTGAAAGGCCATTTCTGACATTATAAGACTGTCTTTTCTGATGTTGCCTAATATTACACTAGGTAAGTAATTTTGACAAGTACTGAACATTAGTGAGGTTCAGCCATTTTAGATGGATTCTTCTCATGACGCTTGTTACCTGTCCTGACTCTGTTTTTAAAACCGATGAAGTCAATTAATGTGGGTAGACATTTAAAGAGCGAGATGCAGCTGTCCACAACAGGCATATGCAAGCAGGAAAAGGCAGTTAGTCATTAAGGGTGGAGAAACTAAATGTACACAGTCTCAAATGACAAAGGGCTAGGAAGTACTGTAAGAAATTAAGAGCAACGTATGGAGCAATTCAATGAAGATGTGAAACAGCAAATTCAAAAGAGAGAAATCGGTAAATGTCTGCATGTTTCTGCATCTGTTTGTTTATTTATCTTATAGTTTTACATTCTTCACAGAGAATGAATTACCTTCCAAACTCAAAATAATATAACACATTTAGAGAATGTATTTATTATTGACAGAATTTATTTTGGGAACATAAGTTGGAAACCTACTCAGAATGTCAGTTTATATTTCAACTAGTTACAGAATTCTATATTATAAAAAAGAACACTGGAATTCTCAAAAGACGTTAATGTCACATTAGACTGTTTCTCATCTAATAATAAAGCAAGATGAAAATATTAGAAAATGCTTCAAATCTGGTTATATTAGAACAACAACTAAATCAACTAAAGAGTGAGATAAAGAGAAACAGTAAGAATATCAAAAGTGTTAAAGGTGAACTGCACATCAGGAGCCCTAGAAATGTTATGAGTGCATATAATACACAGAATATAAATCAAAGAGTCTGGTGAGAATTTGAAACAATTGGTCAGAAACCTGTTAAATCATAAATAATTTGAATGTCCTCCAGTAGTGTTTCATATAATGGTTCAGATGAATGTCTGAATAATGAATTCTGATTGTTATGTTTCTCCAAATGTTTCTCTGGGAATCATACTTTTCCTTTCAGTCAATTAAGCATCATGGGACTAGAGCATATGCTGGCAGCATCAGGTTCACAAGAGAAATCAGTTCTGGAAAAAGGACCAGTGAATCACTCATGCATACACATGCGCAATGCCTCTATAAATGTACCATTCAACCTACCACAAACAACATAAGCACAAAGGAGTAAAACTGGAGTATCTGGGGATTTGTTCATGCAAAACAAGGAAAAGAGATGGAGACCAGAGCTTTTGGTTATGAGGCAGCAGCATTTATATCTACAATTGACGGTTCCAGAATCTCATAATAGCATTACAAACAAGATCTTTTCATGCAAAATCACCTGCCCTTGCCTTCACTAAATGTATGGTTCAGCCTTAGTCCTTGACATTCACTGGTACTTCCCACACCAGTTACCTATTCAGTTGAGGTAAAGAAATCAGGTGTGTAGCAATTACCTACAGGGATGGTTTATCAGACTCAGACACTAAGCATAATAAAGCACTGTTCAAGGATCTTTGCTGCTTACTCGCCATAGTAAAATGAAGGCTTCTGTTCTGGACTGGCTGGAGTGCAATCTCACAGTGTTCCTTATTGGGCCATCAAATAATGTGTGAGGTCTGTGTATTTAAACAGGCTTCTAGTCACAATTTTGTGTTCTGCAATTATTTCCTGCAAAATCTCCAAGTTCCTTTATACCTGTGTTTTGTGAGTTCTGCATTCCTATTTTGTAATTTAGATAGATAGAAAGACATTAATTGACAGACACTCTTCTTGTGAGTATGCTTACTTGAGTCAGATTTGATCTGTATATCCATCCATTATCCAACCCGCTATATCCTAACCACAGGGTCATGGGGGTCTACTGGAGCCAATTCCAGCCAACACAGGGCGCAAGGCAGGAAACAAACCCTGGGCAGGGCACGCACACACACACACACTAGGGACAATTTAGAATCGCCATTGCACCTAACCTACATGTCTTTCGACTGTGGGAGGAAACCAGAGCACCCTGAGGAACCCTAACCCTAATTCAGACATGGGGAGAACGTGCAAACTCCATGCAGGGAGGACCTGGGAAGTGAACACGGATCTCCTAACTGCGAGGCAGCAGCACTACCCACTGCGCCACCATGCCACCCTTGATCTGTATAAGCACCCTAAATTTCATCGATTCAGTTATTTTCTGTTTATTTGTTAAATATTACAATATTAACAAAAAGTAACCAAAACTAAAACATTCCCTAATTTGTCCATTTTATTTACCATGCCATATCCTTTGGGTCAGTTTTGATGTACTAATGTACATTAATGGATTTTCCAATGGATTCAAGATGCTTTGTCTGTTCAAAACCCACAAAACATCCTAAATGTCCTCTGGTCTAAAAGTTATTATTATTAGTACTACAGGATAAGATGGTCCATCAACATAAAATTGGTGTGTAGGGAAAACAATTTGGTATCTTACTAATGCAGTAGTTTATTTAATGTTTGATAGAGAAAACAATCACATGAAATATCTTTTTAAAAATGAATAGCCAAGGAATAGTGTTCACACCTTCTAGTATGTCACAAAATTGTTCCAAATAGTAGATAGGCATAAATCATCCTAGTGAGGGCTGTTACTTTTAAGAGAATACACGAATATAAATCAAAGACAATACCCTAAACACTTTTACAAATTGTTTTTAATATTGGTGATGCAAAGTAAAAATTTTAAAAAGCAAATCTGAACTGAAACTCCTTCATGCATAATGAGAAATGGTTGCTGCTCAGCTTCATAAAATAACCGCTTTTATAAAAAAAACTACTGTGTGCATAATTCATTATTAAAACAGTAATGTTATCTATACACTAGTCTTTTATATAATATGTTTTGTTTCATTTTTAGATGTTAATTATTTGTATTCTCATTTATGTAAATATTTTTTAAATTTTTTTTGATTTCATTGCTATGTCATTTTGTCTGCCATTGCTTTTCTTGACTCTTGTTACAGGGTAGAATTAGCATTGTTTTAATTGTTTTGTTGCTTTTGAATCAAGCACTTTTTTAATATATGCATTGTATGGAGTGGAGTATTTTTATATTTGTTTTGATTATTGTGATTGTGTGGCAGAACGAGAGGGTGTGTCTGCGGAGAACGGAGTACCACAGCTGTTCAAGGTGACGGAGGAGCAGTGTCCCGTGCAGCTTAACACCACAAGGCATAAGTGATGGGGGCTGGGTGCGTGGTGGAATCCACGGCCCAGACAGAGCATGAGTAGCCCCTTCTTTGTGGTGTAACAATATATGGAGTGCTGCCCAGTGTGCATTTTCTTGTAGGTGCCGTGCTGAAGGAGGGTGTACGTGAAGACACTGAACTGCAGATTTGTTGACGGCAAGTGTGTTGTGTGTATGATGTTAGGATTGGGATCGTTCAAGATGATGCACCAAGGAAAATCTCTTGTTGTCCTGCCCGCTTGTTTTTTTTTTTTCTTTAAGGAAGTACTTGACACGACACCTAGTGACAAGCAACTCTGACACTTTTTTTTTTGGCATAAGAGCAGGCTTTGAATGTTTTAACTATTAGTTTTATTTTTATATGTATTTATTTTACTAGTAAAATTAAGAGTGGTTATATTGGTGTCTTGGAGTTATTGCACATCCACAACTCTGGAATAAAAAGTACCTGAGTATTGGGGGTGAATTACTGAGAATATCATTGGGTTCCCCATACCTGACAAAATTAGGGTGGCATAGTCGATGTTTTGAATTGTTAGGAGGGGTAAGGTGGGAACATTTGGGTTCTAATAATTGGATACCTCTAATTTTGGGGTATAATTTGCCCTGCCACCCCCTAACACTCTGCCATTTTGTGTGTGGTATTTATGGGCTACAATGTGTTTATTATGTGAATGATGACTATTGCTTTGTTATGAGTAGTGGTGATAAGCAGCACATGGTGGCATCCGATGACCACTATAGAAGATGGCAGGAATGTATCCTACATTACAATAAAATCCTTGACATTTCTTTATATATACAGTATATATACAGTATATATTTACACAAACACGAGACAGAGTCATATAAAGGTTTGGGGCAGCCACCCGTATAATCTGGTATCCTGGTTGCAAAAGTAATGTTCAGCATATGATGTGCACAAAACCGAGTCCAAAACAGAATTGAGGGAATAGGGAAAAGGTGGAGGCTTTTAAAGGGGAAGACAGGAAGTAAAGTCAAAGGGGTCAGACTCATGTAGGTCTTCTGTCCTTGGTGTGAGCCCGGACGTGACATCACAGGGGCCGGAGCTGGCAAGGTCTCCTTCCATTGGCTCGGTCCCGAAAGTGACGTCAAGAGGACCAGGTGGGATTTCCCGTGAATGTTCTGCAGGCAAAGGAGTAAAAGAGTCAGTGCACACTACCACATCCCAGTATGTCTCGGAACTGTCCTTACTCAAGCCCTTTAGCTGCCTCCCATGTGCATGTGTGTGACAGTATATATACAAACCGGATTCCAAAAAAGTTGGGACACTAAACAAATTGTGAATAAAAACTGAATGCAATGATGTGGAGATGGCAAATGTCAATATTTTATTTGTAATAGAACGTAGATGACAGATCAAACGTTTAATCCGAGTAAATGTATCATTTTAAAGGAAAAATATGTTGATTCAAAATTTCACGGTGTCAACAAATCCCAAAAAAGTTGGGACAAGTAGCAATAAGAGGCTGGAAAAAGTAAATTTGAGCATAACGAAGAGCTGGAAGACCAATAAACACTAATTAGGTCAATTGGCAACATGACTGGGTATAAAAAGAGCTTCTCAGAGTGGCAGTGTCTCTCAGAAGCCAAGATGGGTAGAGGATCACCAATTCCCACAATGTTGCGCAGAAAGATAGTGGAGCAATATCAGAAAGGTGTTACCCAGCGAAAAATTGCAAAGACTTTGCATCTATCATCATCAACTGTGCATAACATCATCAGAAGATTCAGAGAATCTGGAACAATCTCTGTGCGTAAGGGTCAAGGCCGTAAAACCATACTGGATGCCCGTGATCTCCGGGCCCTTAAACGACACTGCACCACAAACAGGAATGCTACTGTAAAGGAAATCACAGAATGGGCTCAGGAATACTTCCAGAAACCATTGTCAGTGAACACAATCCACCGTGCCATCCGCCGTTGCCAGCTGAAACTCTACAGTGCAAAGAAGAAGCCATTTCTAAGCAAGATCCACAAGCTCAGGCGTTGTCACTGGGCCAGGGATCATTTAAAATGGAGTGTGGCAAAATGGAAGACTGTTCTGTGGTCAGACAAGTCACGATTCAAGTTCTTTTGGAAATCTGGGATGCCATGTCATCCGGACCAAAGAGGACAAGGACAACCCAAGTTGTTATCAACGCTCAGTTCAGAAGCCTGCATCTCTGATGGTATGGGGTTGCATGAGTGCGTGTGGCATGGGCAGCTTGCATGTCTGGAAAGGCACCATCAATGCAGAAAAATATATTCAGGTTCTAGAACAACATATGCTCCCATCCAGACGTCATCTCTTTCAGGGAAGACCCTGCATTTTTCAACAAGATAATGCCAGACCACATTCTGCATCAATCACAACATCATGGCTGCGTAGGAGAAGGATCCGGTTACTGAAATGGCCAGTCTGCAGTCCAGATCTTTCACCTATAGAGAACATTTGGCGATCATAAAGAGGAAGGTGCGCCAAAGAAGGCCCAAGACGATTGAACAGTTAGAGGCCTGTATTAGACAAGAATGGGAGAGCATTCCTATTTCTAAACTTGAGAAACTGGTCTCCTCGGTCCCCAGATGTCTGTTGAGTGTTGTAAGAAGAAGGGGAGATGCCACACAGTGGTGAAAATGGCCTTGTCCCAACTTTTTTGGGATTTGTTGACAATGAAATTCTGAATCAACATATTTTTCCCTTAAAATGATACATTTTCTCAGTTTAAACTTTTTTTCCGTGATTTATGTTCTATTCTGAATAAAATATTAGAAGTTGGCACCTCCACTTCATTGCATTCAGTTTTTATTCACGATTTGTATAGTGTCCCAACTTTTTTGGAATCCGGTTTGTATATATATATATATATATATACTGTATATATATATATTGTAAATATATATATATATGTACAGTATATATATATATATATATATATATATATATATATAAATATATACTATATATATATAAATATCTATGGGTCCACCCTGCATGAAGTTTGCATGTTCTCCCTGTGTCTGCGTGGGTTTCCTCCCACAGTCCAAAGACACGCAGGTTAGGTGCTTTGGCAATTCTAAATTGTCCTTAGTGCGTGCTTGGTACTTGTGTGTGTGCGTGCCCTGCGGTGGGCTGGTGCCCAGCCTGGGGTTTGACTCCTGCCTTGCGCCCTGTGTTGGCTGGGATTGGCTCCAGCAGACCCCCGTGACCCTGTAGTTAGGATATAGCGGGTTGGATAATGGATGGATGGATATATATATCTATTTTGGATTCCTGGATAATGTATTGGTTTGGCCAAATGATTGCTTATTCACAGGTGTTTCCGACCCCAGATTGTGTTTTGACTGTTCTTTATCAGTCCCCACTTACAACATGTTCACTTCTGCTGCCATTCTTTAGAAGTAATAACAAAGTTTGATGGAGCATTTCATTTATCCTGAAGTTGTTACAAAATCTTTATATATATATTTTATGAACTAATTAAACTTTTATGGTCTGATAATGCCATGACTCTTTACATTTTTTAAAACCTCTACTTTTTTACTACTAGGATTCCAAGTTTATTATTAGTTTTGGTATATTGTTTAATTTGAACATGTTTTATATTTTATTTTTGATTTGTGTTTGCCACCATTTTTTGAACTTGTTGCCAGTATGCTCCCAACTAATGTTAGGAATATTTCATGACATCATCAAAGTAATAATTTAAAACTCAGAGCTTTGTGGAAACTGACAAGCAAGTTTGTGGATACCTAAAACAAATCTCTGTTGCACTTCTGTTTTGTCCTTTCAGGTTTTCAGTTTTGAGTCTATGCTTTCCATTTTTGACTTTGATTTTTGATTAAGGTTCCGGCTAGATATAGTCAGACTCACCTCGACGCACAGCTTGGACTCTGGAACCAATCTCCTGGAGAGGGGCTTGGCTCTCTACCACTCTGGAGTTACCCCCGGTGAGAGGCGCAGAGCAGGTGTGGGCATACTTATTGCCCCCCGACTTGGAGCCTGTGCTGTGCGTTGGGGTTTACCCCGGTGGATGAGAGGGTGGCCTCCCTCCACCTTCGGGTGGGGGGAAGGGTCCTGACTGTTGTTTGTGCGTATGCGCCGAACAGCAGTTTGGAGTATCCACCCTTTTTGGAGTCTCTGGAGGGGTGCTAGAGGGCATACCTTCTGGGGATTCCCTCGTTTTGCTGGGAGACTTCAATGCTCACGTGGACAATGACAGTGAGACCTGGAAGGGCGTGATTGGGAGGAATGGTCCCCCCGATCTGAACCCGAGCGGTGTTTTGTTATTGGATTTCTGTGCTCATCACGGATTGTCCATAACGAACACCATGTTCATGCATAAGGGTGTTCATATGTGCACTTGGCACCAGGACACCCTAGGCCTCAGTTCGATGATCGACTTTGGGGTTGTGTCGTCGGACTTGCGGCCATATGTCTTGGACACTCAGGTGAAGAGAAGTAGCTTCAGCTCCCACCTCCGTTAGAACTTCAACCACATCCCGAGGGAGGTGGGGGACATTGAGTCCGAATGGGGCATGTTCCGTGCCTCTATTGTTGAAGCAGCTGACTGGAGCTGTGGCCGCAAGGTGGTCGGTGCCTGTCGTGGCGGCAATCCCCGAACCCGTTGGTGGACACCAGCGGTAAGGGATGCCGTCAAGCTGAAGAAGGAGTCCTATAGGACCTTTTTGTCCTGTGGGTCTCTGGCGGCAGCTGATAGGTACTGGTCAGCCAAGCGGAATGCGGCTTCGGTGGTTGCTGAGGCAAAAACTCGGGCATGGGAGGAGTTTGGAGAGGCCATGGAGAACGACTTTCGGACAGCTTCGAGAAGATTCTGGTCCACCGTCCGGCGTCTCAGGAGGGGGAAGCAGTGCAGTGTCAACACTGTATATGGTGGGAATGGTGTGCTGCTGACCTCGACCCACTAACATGCCTTCCAATGAGGAAGCAGAGCCTGGGGACTCTGAGGTGGGCTCTCCCATCACTGGGACTGAATTCACTGAGGTGGTCAAAAAACTCCTTGGTGGTAGGGCCCCGGGGGTGGATGAGATACGCCCGGAGTTCCTTAAGGCTCTGGATGTTATAGGACTGTCTTGGTTGACATGTCTCTGCAACCTCGCATGGACATCGGGGACAGTGCCTCTGGATTGGCAGACCGGGGTGGTGGTTCCCCTCTTTAAAAGGGGGACCAGAGGGTGTGTTCCAACTACAGAAGGATCACACTCCTCAGCCTCCCTGGAAAAGTCTATTCGGGGGTTCTGGAGAGGAGGGTCCGTCAAATAGTCGAACCTCGGATTCAGGAGGAACAGTGTAGTTTTCGTCCTGGTCACGGAACAGTGGACCAGCTCTTCACCCTTAGCATAATCTAGGAGGGTGCATGGGAGTTTGCCCAACCAGTCTACATGTGTTTTGTGGACTTGGAAAATGCGTTCGACTGTGTCCCTTGGGGAATCCTGTGGGGGGTGCTCCAGGAGTATGGGGTACCGGACCCCCTGATAAGGGCTGTTCAGTCCCTGTACAACCGGTGTCAGAGCTTGGTCCGCATTGCCGGCAGTAAGTCAAGCCCGTTTCCAGTGAGAGTTGGACTCCGCCAGGGCTGCCCTTTGTCACCGATTCTGTTCATAACTTTTATGGACAGAATTTCTAGGCGCAGCCAGGGTGTTGAAGGGGTCTGGTTTGGTGGAGATGTTGTCCTGTGTGAAGCGGCTGGGATGAGAATCAGCACCTCCAAATCCGAGACCATGGTCCTCAGCCGGAAAAGGGTGGAGTGCCCTCTCAGGGTTGGGGGTGAGATCCTGCCCCAAGTGGAGGAGTTCAAGTATCTCGGGGTCTTGTCCATGAGTGAGGGAAGAATGGACCGTGAGATTGACAGGTGGATCGGTGTGGCATCGGCAGTGATGCGGGCTCTGCATCGGTCTGTCATGATGAAAAAAGAACCAAGCCGTAAGGCAAAGCACTCAAATTACCAGTCGATCTACGCTCCTACCCTCACCTATGGTCATGAGCTATGGGTAGTGACCGAAAGAACGAGATTGCAAATACAAGCGGCTGAAATGAGTTTCCTCCGCAGGGTGTCTGGACTTTCCCTTAAAGATAGGGTGAGAAGCTCAGTCATCCGGGAGGGGCTTAGAGTAGAGCCGCTGCTCCTCCGCATTGAGAGGAGTCAGATGAGGTGGCTCGGGCATCTGATCCGGATACCTCCTGGACGCCTCCCTGGTGAGGTGTTCCGGGCACGTCCAACCGGGAGGAGGCCCCGGGGAAGACCCAGAACACGCTGGAGAGACTATGTCTCCCAGCTGGCCTGGGAATGCCTTGGGATTCTCCCAGAAGAGCTGGAAGAAGTGGCTGGGGAGAGGGAAGTCTGGGCCTCTGCTTAAGCTGCTACCCCCGCGACCCGACCCCGGATAAGCGGAAGAGGATGGATGGATGGATGGATGGATGGATTTTTGATTAACATTTTGATTTTGATTTTGCTTTCTGCACCTAATTCTTCTGTTTGACCAGATTTGTTTCACTTGGTCCTTATTATCAGCCCTTAGGGCTTGCCCTTTTTCATCTTGGCACTTAATACTATATTTTTCAGTAGAGACTCTTTCCAATTTAACCAGTTTGCAGTTCTCTGTGATAATAGTCAATGTATTATCAGTTAGTTAGTATTACAGTTTAGTTAGGTCAGGATCAGATATTTCAGAACACAAATGTATGTATTGACAAATATCACTCATCAGTAGTTATGTTTTTTGTATCTCTGGAAGCCTTTAATATGTATAAATATGATGCAATAAAATGTTAGGCTTACTATCGTTGGAATTCTTAAGCATATACAAATATCCTTTATTTTAATAAGATAGGTTTTCTGTCTCTAGAAATGTCAACAGTCAGAAGGGGGAAGTTTATTGTGTCTCAGTAGACCCTGTAAAGAGCAATCTTGTGGTTGGCCTCACTACAGTGCCCTTGCCATCTACCATTGCAGGAAGCAGATGCTGTTAATACAATTTACTGTAATAAACTGATAAGGTGAGTGACTTTTTAATGGCCATTCCACTGTACAAAAAGTTTGAAAAGAGGTAGATTTTTAATCTAGCAAAAGGCAAATAATTGAATTGATTAAAAACATTTAAGACAACTTCTAGATGAAAATTCTCTTGCGGGTAAATTGCTACCCATAAAACTGAATGTACTGCAATAATAAAGCAGAGCATAGTAAAAGAAATGGGATTAAAAAATGAGAAAAATCGCTTGAAAGGATAAAGGTTTCAGGGGGTGCTAACACAGCACTACTTCTGCCCATGTAGTACATGGATTTTGAAAAAGATGTTGCAAACCAACCATAAGATGTTCATAAAAAGGTGTGGGAAAACATTTATAGTGACAGACAGGTTGGAGGACTAGTGAGGAGAGTTCAGATGGGTACATTGTTCTTCCTCTGGATCAGAGATTATGGGAATGTGAAAGGAAAAAAAACATCAGATCTCCTTGTGTTTTCTTTCATTTAGCCACAGTAACTTAACTAGTTAAGTAACAACTAGTTTACTAGTAAACAAACTAGTAACTTTGCAACTCCTGAATAGAAGAAGAGAATGCTACTTTCTATATAACATAACATGTTCACTAACAGCTGATGCATTCTCTTATATGAATCTGATTATGGAGCATAACCCACACCTATTTTGGCATATAAAGTTAGTCTATTTTATACCTGCAATGTTATAACTATTTTTATTCCTAAATTCAATTTTATTTCATTTTTAGAGATTTATTGCTCTTCCCTTCATTCATTATAAATTGATAAAAAACATACAATGTTACTTAGGGTGAAGAGTAGTTTCTTAGTTGCCTAAATAATTGATTTCATAGCTGCTTCTTATATCTTATCCAGCAATTCCCTACATATATTTTCCTTTTCATTATCATTACACAGTGAAGCATCCTCTGTCTCCATTTGGTATAAGGTATATATCAAGAAGCAATTTAGCATCAGCAGTTGACATGATGCATATTTCCACGACAAGGACAGACGCTTCTCCATTGTGAACATGGGCTCACGTGTAGTGTGCATGCAAACAATGAGCAAATCTGGACTCTAACTTAGGTCTCTCGAAATGTGGGGGGTTACTAATACTGTGTCACCATGCCACCCTGTCCCTGTCCCTGCCAAGGTCCTGAGTTAGAGTTTATTAAATTTGACAATAGATGTGTTTTTCATTTGCTTCTTAATTGTACTTTTTGGAATAATTTTGCTTTCTCTTATGGTGACAAAACATGTTATCCTTTTGTACTGTAATCTTTAAATGCATTTAAATGCATGAAGTATTCCAGATAATGATACCTAAATCAATTATATTCACATTTCCACTACGCAAATCTAATTATATAGACTTAAAAGAACATTGTATCATCATAATGCACTCATTAAGAATATTCTTAAAATATTTCCTTTACAGATTAACTACAAAAAGCACAATTAAGAAGTAATGCATAATATTATTTGAAGGTTTACACATATTTCACTAACCTTACCGTTTTAACTGTTTATTTCCATCTTCAAATACATTCATTTCTTTTCGTATATGATACAGTATATACTCGCCAAACAATTTATTAGGTACACCTGTTCAACTGCTTGTTAATGCAAATATCTAATCAGCCAATCACATGGCAGCAACTCAGTACATTTAGGCATTTAGACATTGTAAAGATGAACTGCTGAAGTTCAAACTAAGCATCATAATGGGGAAGACAGGTGATTTAAGTGCATTTGAATGTGGCATGGTTGTTGGTGCCAGATGGTCTGGTCTGAGTATTTCAGAAACTGCTGATCTGCTGGGATTTTCATGCATAACAATCTCTAGGGTTTATAGAGAATGGTCAGAAAATATCCAGTTCTCTGCCTTGTTGATGCCAGAGGTCAGAGCAAAATGACCTGACTGGTTCAAACTAAGAGAAAGCAAGAGCAACTCAAATAACCTCTTGTTACAACTGAGGTATGCAGAAGAGCATCTCTGAAGGCACAACATGTTGAACCTTGAAGCAGATGGGCTACAGTAGCAGGAGACCATACCAGGTGCCTCTCCTGTCAGCTAAGACCAGGCAACTAAGGCTACAATTCACATGGGCCCACCAAAATTTGTCAATAGAAGATTGGAAAAAAGTTGCCTGATCTGATGAGTCTTGATTTCCAGATGGCAGGGTCAGAATTTGTTGTCAGCAACATGAAAGCATGGATTTTTCCTGCCTTGCATCAACAGTTCAGGCTGCTGGTGATGGTGTGGAGGATATTTTTTTGGCACAGTTTGAGCCCCTTAGTTCCAATTGAACATCATTTAAATGTCTCAGTCTACCTGAGTATTATTGCTAACCATGTCCATCCCTTCATGAATGGCTTCTGATGGCTACTTCCAGCAGAATAACACACTATGACAAAAAGCTCATATCATCTCAAAGTGGTATTTTGAACATGACCATGAGTTCACTGTACTCAAATGACCTCCACAGTTACCAGATCTTAATCCAATAGAGCATGTTTGGAATGTGGTGGAATAGAAGATTTGCATCATGCTTGTGCAGGAGACAAATCTGCAGCAACTACATAATGCTATTATGCCAATAAGGATCTACAACCTTGCTAAATCTATGCCACAAAGAATTATGGCAGTTCTGAAGGTAAAAGAGGATCCAACCCAGTACTAGAAAGGTGTACTTAATAAAGTAGCCGGTGAGAGTATAGTGTACACTTTCATATTGGAAAAAAAAATAAAGTCTGTCATTGAGTGAGACAAGCAGAAACGAGAAAAGAGCTCGAGCAGGCATTGCCTAAAGGAGGTAGCTAGGAGCGAAAACAGAGAAAAGGTAAAATAGGTTAAAACAACATACCATAAATACTTATGTGTAAATCTGGCCTTGAAACCTGAAAAATCAGTCATAAAATCAGACCCCAACTTAAACGCCCGTTCAAAAATGCAACACAATTTTTTTTTTTTTTACATCTTCTTGCTTCCTCAAATCTCGCACCAGTTTCTCAGATGCATCGAATTTTGTTGCAGCAGCGCAGTTACTAATTTCCTTCACCACTTCAATGACTTTTAAATTAAAACCAGCTTCATCTTTTCTTCTGATTGTATGCTCCATTGTAGATAAGGGATGCTCTTACGATAAAGGTTTATGAGGGTGTGAGATACAAAAAACATAAAACAGTGCAAACATTGCTTCAGAATAATTTGGGTATTACTGTGCGGTCACGTAGGTACAATACATAGAAAAAAAGGCAGTATGCTCTGTGGTTACTCTCTCAGGTGGGTGTTAGCATATCATCATTTCTTGGAGTTTTCCGCATTCAACTTATGCGACCAACATTATAAAATACTGGAAACTGAAATGTTGAAGTTTGTGAAAATGGTAGTGCAGTAGTTAGTGCTGATGTTTCTCAAATTGAAACCCAATGCTTGTTATTGGTATGTGTGGACTTTACATGGTCTTCTTGTGCCTGCGTCGGATATGTCTCTGGGTAGTCCACATTTTCTTCAACATCACAAAGGCTTCTATGTTCAGTTTATGGCTGCTTCATGACTTTCCTTGACATGGTGTTAAAATGGACTGGTACCTCATTAAGGGCAGGTTCCTACCTTGAGCCTGATACTTCACAGACACACCCAAGCTTTCTCTGTGACCATGAATTGGATTAATCACATCCATGAATATTATTTGTGTACTTTTTGTGCATTACATTTTCTTATTTTTTGATTTTTTTAAGTACGCCTGAATTCCTATAATCATTAGGAGAGGAACTGGCCTATCACAGCTCACCAATTACCCAAAATCAATCAAAATCATCAACATTTTAAATGAGAATGTATATCTGTGTCCCTTGAATTTAACTGTGAACACAGTTATGTTTTAATTGTGACAACATTTCATAGTAAATAGTTGTGTTGTAACCTGTGCTACTGATGAAGAATAGTGCAATAAAAAAAATACTTTTACAAGTTTAATATGAAATTGATATTTTAATTTATTTGTTGTGTAAATTAAACAGAATAACTGCAGTAATTAAACAAAAATAATAATTCTAGAGGGATGTCACCATGTATTTCAAATGAAGGGTTGCATATTGATAAATAGCTCCCAATACCCCTGAACTAGATAAGCAGGTTAGAAAATGGATGAGTGGATATTGATCATTTATCTTACCTACATTTGGTTTACTGCAATTGGCCAATTGCAGAACAAAGGAAAAATGAGAAACTGGCTGTAACTATTCTTAATATAATTCTTCTCATGTTCCACAATAAAAATGTTGTGTTTACATGGCTGCAGCCTGCCTATATTGACTAAATGCCTATAAAATAATTCCCATTATTGTCTACTGCAGAACACATTCACAAAGCACCAGGTGTTCTTTTAGTTAATGAATGGCTGTTTACTGTATAAATCAGCCAGCTACTGATGATAGCTCTTAAATATAACAAATCTTCCATTTTTGATATATGTCCCAAACTAGCTTAATTCATTTTAAAGTCATGTAGAGAATCTAATACTGATAGCAGAAACCAGCCTTACTTTAATCCATCATAGGACAACTGAAAAACAACTGTGCCAGCATAGGTTTGGACCTGATATAATACATAACTACCTGGCAAAAAAAAATATCAGTCAAGGAGTTTGGCTTTAGAGTAAAAATAGCACATTCCTTATATTAAAGTCTATTTGAAGTTAAAACAAAAAAACAAATATTGGAGGCCTCATGGAATGGAAGGTTTTGTACTCAGCCCACTTCTGTTCACATTGCTGACTCATGACTGTATGGCTGCATATGGCTCCAACACCATCATTACGTGTGCTGATGACACAACTGCAGCAGGTCTCACCAGAAATCGGAAGTCCACTTACAGAATGGAGATACAATGATTGGCTGATTGGTGCAAGTGCAGCAATTTGTCTCTTAGCGTGGACAAGATGAAAGATGGGTTTTAACTTCATGAAGGGCCATGTATGGTTTGATTCCTGTTGACTCCAGGTATAGGCGATGCTTTGTTTCAGTATTTCTGGGTCAGCTTTTTCTGGCATACATGAAAGGATGTTCAGTGTGCTTTTTCTTTCTTTGTTCAGGAGCACTTTTTCTTCTTGCATCTTGTGGAGATAGGCACCACAGCCAACAGTCTTCGAAATTTTACATATAGCGGTACTGTTTTGCTAGCATAGAATTTACATCTGCTGGTAGTAGATTGGTAATCAGTTCGTTCCTACCTTTAGCAAGATGAACAAGTGGCCTTTTGTACAATCTCTTTTGCTTATGCACCTTATTTTATTTCAACAAACTTTGGACTTGTAGCCCCTTTGTCCAATTCTGTTGCAAACTATCTTCTACTCTTACAGTTCAGCACCAGGTTACCCTTCAGAGTAAAAGGGAACACTCCAGCCTTTGTTATAGCCATACCCTGGGTGACAGTGGTCTTGCTTTAGAGCGTATAGGGAGCACAGATATAGTTCTTGCAATGTATTATAAAGTAGGGAGTGAACATTTTGCTATTGATTGTTTGGGGTGTACATAAGCCCAAACTTTTTGTTGACAACTGATGCAAAATTGTGTCAATCAAGGTTGCAAATTGCTGAATTAGGGCTCTTCGTTCACTAAGTTTTTAAATGACATATCACAGAAACATCTGTGGATGTCATTTTTCCTATGATTGATCAGTCTTATCAGATGACAGCCAGAAGCTGCATTCCAAAGAGAATTTGTGGGGAGAGAAATGACACTTTAATAGAATTTAAAAGGGTCTGGCAGCTGCTTCTTAAACAAAGGACTTGTGTTCCAAAGTAAAGCAAAATGGATGATACCAGTCTGTCATCCACTATATTGCTGATTGAAAATTAACTAGTTAACTTGAGTAGTCCTGATATCTATATTTTGTATGTTTTTATGTTTAAATATAGTTTTATATCCATATATATTGTGAAGGAACGGCCGGCATCCTTACTCGGATGGGATGCCATTAGGATGGAAGGTTAGGGGGAAGATAGCTTATACAGGCTTTGTCTCCCCGAGGACACTAAAAGGCAGCGAGCCAAGGCTTGGACCCCCACTTGGGAGTCTGCAGGGCATGCCAGGTATTGTAGTCCCGGAGGACAGTACTGTTGGGTCCCATGGAGGCCACCAGAGGGAGCTGCAGGATTTGGGAGTCCCTATTCAATTCTTCAATTCCACCAGGGGGAGTAAATGCTAACATTAATTTTATTTAAATTTTTTTCATTTTTATTACTATTTAATTTAATATTGTTTCTTTGTATCAGTATACTGCTGCTGGATTATGTGAATTTCCCCTTGGGATTAATAAAGTATCTATCTATCTATCTATCTATCTATCTATCTATCTATCTATCTATCTATCTATCTATCTATCTATCCCATGGTGTTCCAACCTCACCTGGCAGTGCTTTGGAGCTGCATCATTATATCACCTGAAGCATTTCTAAGGGATTAGATAAAAGGAGCTGCCTGCCAGAGTCAGGAAGAGGTGGACAATGCTTGCATGGAGGTATGGAGGAGGCAGCGACCAAGAGAGAGAGATTGAAGAGAGAAGACAGAGTATTGTGTCTTCATTGTGCTTGCACATACTTGTGGCTATGGTGGGAAACGCTTGGTTCAAAGAGTTTCCCATGAAATAAAGACTCTTGTGCTTTGAACTTTGTCCTGAGCATGCTTGTGTTTGGGGAACTGGAGCACCCCCTACTGTCCACAATATTTGCAAGTCAATCAAATTGTTTTTTAGTGCATAGTGGTACATTTAATGTACTTGATTCTGTAAGAAATGACATCTGTCAATGAACTGATTTTACTAAGTTACAGCTAACAAGTGTTGTCAGTCTAGTTTGCCAATAATGATTAATATCAATATCATTCTCTACAGTGATGGAGCACATTGTTGCTAAGTGGTATATTTCAAACAGCACAATTCTAAGCAAATGGCTCCATTCATTTCTGACCCTATAATAAACAGGGCCAATCAATAGTTTCAGTTCTAGTCACTGGAGGATGTCTTTAGCATTTAAGCACTTACAATATTAAAATATTCAACAGTCTGTCTTTCTACTCTTTTGTGGTGAGTTAACAGTTGACTACAAACAGTCTTTCCTGGATACCGATTTATTTTATTTGACTATTTGACAAGCATATTATTAAGTGTGTTCCATTTACATTTATTTCTAAGATAACTGCAATTACAGAGACATCTGAGGATCTATCAGCTCAAATTAGGCTAATTTGATATGAGCCCATTTAGTCTTATATAATTATAATCTCATTTCTATTTTAAAATGAGAAATAATAAAACAAAAAAATGACTGTGTGTTTTGTGGAATCTTAAATGCAAAAATCAAAATCCTGTGCTTCATCTTAGATACTGTAGTCCAACGTTACCCATGACTAAGCAGATTATGTCTTACTTGAGTATGTATTTTTCTTCATGAGAGTTCAAAGCACTGTTTGAGTGCTTTAATAAGCATATGTGTTTTATTACAGAATGTTGCAATGTGCTACTGTATATCAAATAGTGGCAATTAAAAAAACAGATACACCTGTAAAGTCAATGGAATAATGTGCCGCTCTTCATATAGTCAGGCTGCAACACTGGTGAAATACAGTAAGTACTGGAAAAATAGGAGCGCAAGCTGCCTCAGAAGTGTTCTAAAGGTTTCACAATGGAAATATGGTTGACATTCATGACGTTCTAAAAGTTATATCATTATAGAATTTATTTAGATGCTTTTTGAGCACGTTATTTCTTCTGTCTGCGGTGGGCTGGCGCCCTGCCCGGGGTTTGTTTCCTGCCTTGCGCCCTGTGTTGGCTGGGATTGGCTCCAGCAGACCGCCGTGACCCTGTAGTTAGGAAATAGCTGGTTGGATAATGGATGGATGGATGGATGTTTCTTCTGTCCTGTACTAGGAGTCTATGACATTTCTGTACTTCTGTGGCCACTACCATTCAGATGAAATGATTATTTAGCATTTTCCACATGGATTTACAATTTAATTTGAAAAAATCGGTGAGTAGTCTCTTTAAAACTTTTTCTCTGTAGTCTGTGGAAACTCATCTCATCTGAAACATCTCATACTCAAAAAATAGGATAAAAATCTTTTTGTATTATAGGAATAATTAAAATCTTTGCTACAGCAGCATTACGACTATGATGATTTATTCTAAGTTATGAAGAAGACTCTAGTGTTTATTGAATAGATCTTATAGAAATACAGTAGAGGCTTTTATCAGTCAGTCAAAATTACATAATTGTTGCACTGAAATCAACCTACAGATGTTAAAGACAGAATTGCTTTTAAGCTCCAACTCCAGAGTGAGTCTCTTCTTTTTGCTTTTGATGTTTTTGTTTATTTGAGTTCTCCTTTCTGTGAAAGTTTACTCATCAAAGTCTGTTTCTTCTTCGTACTTAATCAATAAGGAAACTTGAGTTTTGCTTATAAAACTAATTTTGCAGGCAGAATTCTTTAAACGTGACTACAGTATCTTTTCATAACAATGGAAGATGATGCAGTGCTGTGAAACAGGAAGACAGACTGGCAATTTAGCAGGATTATAAGATTAAACTGGTCATTGAATGAGGATATCTTATTTAATTGTGGTTCTTGTTATTGAAATTAAGAATTGTTAAAGTTATATTTGCATGTGCGTGTGTGTGTAACCCTCTCATTATTGCTTCTCGCAAAATGACATTAGTAATTTTTCTTTGATTACATGGGAAGGGTTCCAGTGATATGTACAAATAAATGGCCTAAAGACTGATTTAAAAAAAAAAGTTCCTCATAAATATACAAAATTGGGGCAGCACAGTGGCCAGTGGTAGCGCTGCTGCCTCGCAGTTAGGAGACCCGGGTTCATTTCCAGCTGTGTGGAGTTTGCATGTTCTCACTGTGTCTGCGTGGGTTTCCTCCAGGCACTCCAGTTTCCTCCCACAGTCCAAAGACATGCAGGTTAAGTGCATTGGCGATCCTAAATTGTCCCCAGTGCGTGCTTGGTGTGTGAGTGTGTGTGCCCTGCAGTGGGCTGGTGCCCTGCCCGGGGTGTGATTCCTGCCTTGTGCCCTGTGTTGGCTGGGATTGGCTCCAGCAGATCCCCGTGACCCTGTAGTTAGGATATAGCAGATTGGAGAATGGATGGATGGATACAAAGTTGAAATGCACCCAAAACTTCAGCCCATCTGCCTTTTCATGTAAAATAATTTACCATTAAGTAAAAAAAGGATTGTCATGCATGCATTCCATTTTTCAGTTCAGGCCCTGATATGTATACATTTTGTCATATTATAATAGTAAAGTAACTACAGTCTGTAAAGTTTGTGGTAGCTACCTATCATTGCTATGCATTAAAGCTCAGAGGAAATGGTGACAAAGAAAAAAAAATCTTTACTTACAGCCTTACTGTTGCTAGCAAGCTGTATCTAGACCAAGAAAATAAATATGCATGATACCTTGTAGTGCTTTAAACGTTTTAATATTTATGGTCTATTTAAGGATCTCTTCTTTTCTTTCTTGACTCTTGTGGAGCATGCCAACTGCCACTTCTTCCAGGTTCCCGTTAGCTTGTGACCACGTTGGCAAATCCCTAATCTCTCTTTAAATCAGTTCACCGAACCATTTACAAACTCACATGTTCTTTTGAAGTCCTCCATCTGTCCTCTTTTTTACTTAATCACTTTTTGTTTTTACTATTATTCTTCTCGTTCTTTTATATTCACACCCAACTAAAGAAAACAAAAATACCCACATGCCCCTTCTCTACACCAGCATGTGTCTTCCTTGCGCCCCCTCACTCTTTTTTCTTTTTCGTTTTGTGCCTTTCTTTTCTACCTTACCAACTAACCGATGCCAAGCATAATTGCCTTGACGAACAGAAATTAGTCTACCAGTAAACATTTTCCCTCATTGTAAAAGTAAATCAGTTTTATATGGTGTAAATAAATATATATATCAAGAAAAATTATTTATCTATATGTTGTGAAGCTTAAAGAAAACCAATTTTATTCCAATCAAATCAGGAACAGTCAGGGCATTTATTCTAAAGGCAGCTACCACTTCAATAAACACCGACACACCAAACAAGCAGTAATGGGGACAGGTCACTGAACAGGTTAGAATGTTCCCCACATCAGCCACTGGGCAACAGACGCATTAGGCGGTGAGGCTGCGAATTTGCAGTTGTCTTGGTGTTGCTACGAACCAACGGGCTAACAGTCCTTGACAGGCACGTCAACCATGTTCCCGCTTGTTGGGAAGGGTCTCAAAGGGCCTCTATAGTCTCACAATTTAAAATATATAATATTTGAACAAATACTGTATCTGTCTTCATAACAAAGATTCAAATAATCTTCCAGGGTGCTACACTTATATGGACAGACCTTTTGCAAAGTAAAAATGAGTGAACAGCATTGACACTTGTAGCACTTTTCGCTATTTTCTTTCCATTTCATCAACTTTTGTTACCTGAGACTCCATACATACTGTATAGAATGTCATGTCATATTCCAGGTCTTGGTTGCCGGCTGCTGGAGCCTATCCTAGCTAGCACAGGGCACAAGGCAGGAATTAACCCTGGACAGAGTGCCAGTCAATTGCTAGATGACTCTACAGCATTTGCTTTTCCAGTTTCTAAAAGAGACTAATTAAATGAAAGGTTGCTGGTAGTCATCTGTTATTGTACCACTAGAAATAAGGCAGCAGCTAAACCTTTAGGACGTCTATCTTAATGATTATTCATGTTATTTTTGTCATATCCCACTCTTAAGGAATGTGATAGTGTATTGTATAAAGTAGGTTCAGACAGTGGACACTTGGATCTAGACAGAATATACTTTATTGTAGGACTTTTCTGAGTGTTAATGTAATGTACATTACGTACAATAAAATTAAATTCACATGTGCAAATAAAGGAAACAAATGTTTAAAGCAAAAGAATACATGGCCATCCAGCACTACATATTTCATCAGTCCTAATTTACATTCATTTTGCAAAATATTATACAATCAAGATTTAAAAGTTCCCAAGTAACTACAGTTTACTACACTGTTTAGT
The DNA here is from genome assembly GCF_016835505.1 of Polypterus senegalus. Taxonomy (NCBI): domain Eukaryota; kingdom Metazoa; phylum Chordata; class Cladistia; order Polypteriformes; family Polypteridae; genus Polypterus; species Polypterus senegalus. The sequence continues at coordinate 54,119,606 of NC_053158.1, forward strand.
TATTTCATGTATGCATTATTCTCTACGCAAACAATAATTTTTAATATTTGTATAATATTTACCTTTAACCAGCTTCTGTTCATGGCCCCTATGCTTCTTGAATAACTCATTGTAAGATATTAGAAGTCAACCATAATACTAACTCCTTTCATAATTTCCTTCCGTAACAACTTTTGTTCTTTTTCTGGCTGGCTATCCTGAAACAGATTAACTTTTTCGGCCTTTTCTCAAATCTCAGTCCTGTAATCAGTCTGGCATCCCTTTTTCTGATGGGGTCTCTCATGCACTATTCAGCATAAAGATAACCCTCTTAACTTGTGCTCAACACAGCATGCTCTGCTACTGAATATTCTATTACTACAGTAGAGTCTCACTTATCCTACCTTCGCTTATCCAACATTCCATATTATCCAATGTCCCACTGCAAAAAAACAAAAAAACGCATCAATCGGCAACGAGAAGTTGCGAGCGTGAGCGTAGTGTAGTTTTTGTTGCTCCCGACTCTACCGCAGCTAATTACAGTGGAACCTCGGTTTGCGAGCATAATTCGTTCTGGAAATGTGCTTGCAGTCCAAAGCACTCATACTATATATCAATGCGAATTTTCCCATAAGAAATAATGGAAACTCAGATGATTCCTTCCACAACACAAAACTATTCATATAAAAATGATTAATACTTTCGTTCCACAACACAAAACTATTCATATAAAAATGATTAATACAAAATATAAAGTAAAAATACATAAAGCAAATTAACCTGCACTTTACCTTTGAAAAGAATCGTGGCTGGTGTGAGTGAGTTTCTAAGCTCTTTTGGGATTCCACCCAATGGGACGACACGCAGAAGAGCGTCCCAAAGCAACCGAAGGCTCCAAGCGCTGTAGCAGTTCGCCATAAAAGTGAATCTGAAAAGATTGCGGACATGCTATAAGCACCTGCTGTCGATGGGTGATACAAGGAATATTATAAATGCACAGTGCACAGCACTACTTGGCCATGACTCTGCCTGACTGCTTTGTCTGTGTATAGGAGAATGGCAGATCCCGCTACAATAAATAACCGCGCTGTTGCTGTTTCAAACTTAATAAAGCTGGTGTTGCTAAAGTACTGAGACTCAGCTTCGTGTTTTCCGGTGCAAGACGGGGACTTGCACGTCACAGCACAAACACACACACACATGCAGTCACAATGCTGTAGTAAACAGTATACGCTCGTACGGATGTTGACTATATGAGTGATGGAGTTAAGGCTCTAGAAACTGCAATTAATTACATTGAGCAACAAGAAGAAGCTACAGGAATCGACACAATGATGCTGCAAAGATGGCAAGACTTGACAGCGAAGAAACGGCACTCGTCAGGAAAGCAGACTATGATCAAAAATGTCTTTAAATCATCACAGGACTGAACTTTTTAAGTACAGTACATACTGTATTTAACTTCAGACAATTCTGTAACTGTAAGTTCATTTTTATAGTAAATTTATTCTGTTGTTTTGTTGTAAAACATGATTATTAGGTTCGTAATGTGTAAAATTACAATATAGTTTGACGTTTAGTAGGCTTTTTCTTAACACCTGCCATTATCCAACATTTTCGCTTATCCAACGTTCTGCCGGCCTGTTTATGTCAGATAAACGAGACTCTACTGTATTAGTCTCTTCTGTACAATGTCTCTGTTGTGAACACCAGCAAAATAAATGGTGCAGTACTGTTGATTAATTTTAAGGGAGTAATAAGTAGTCAGAAATGGAAAATACAAAAGCAATTGTGAAAATCATAACTTAATAAAGGCTGGAGCTAGCCAAACTGATCATCAAAGGAAAAAAACTAAATAAAAATCTAAGGTAAAATACAATTCTGTAAAATTCCTAAAACTAACATGTTCTCTTTTCCAAAAACAATTCTAATTCTTCATTTTTTTTTTTCTTTTTTAGAAATTTAGTTGCTGTTGAGTTTTGCTGAGAAATTGAGTTTTTGATGACAGCTCAACCTAAGAACTGAATTTGGCTAGAACTGGACTGGAGACACCCAGACAAGAAAAGATTAAAATTGGCATGTCATGATGTGGCTAATATGTTGAAAATTTGAAAATTAAGCCATAAAGTGAGCATAAGGGTTAGAATGTCAGTTAAAAAAAACGTTCCTGTCAAGTGCTGCTCAAAAAAGTTAAACTTTTGAACCAAGTTAGTTTTTATTATTTAAATCCTCTGTCAAGGGTTGCTGAAAAAGGTGAGTTTTTCAACTGTTATACTTTGAAATAATTAACTGAGTATATAATCATGGTACTGCAGTGGGCTGGTGCCCTGCCCAGGGTTTATTTCTTGCCTTGCGCCCTGTGTTGGCTGGGATTGGCTCCAGCAGACCCCCATTACCCTGTAGTTAGATATGGTGGGTTGGATAATGGATGGATGGATGGATAATCATGGTAATGTGTTTAAATAACATGAAACAAGACCCCTATGACACCTGGAAATGAAAACAGAATTAGAAATAAGGATATATTACTTATGCAAGGAAATGTATATTTAAATCATATGTGGTAGGGTTTATTAGACATGCAGTAAAAAGAAAATCTCTACGTCAAAAGAAGCATTGCATCATATCAGCAGGGATAGTCCTGGGTGGCTCAGAAATTAAGTAAGATTCTGAACACTGCAGCAGGAATTCTAGATTAAATAAAACCCAAGAAGACCTGAAAAGACACACTGATCAAATTTATGATATAGAGGAACGTCTTAATTTGTGTCATTATTGCTGAACTGTTGTAAAAATATTATTTTCTTTATTACTTAAAGAAGCTAAATATATATTCTATTTTTGTTTTGTATTCTTGTGCTTTAATAAATAAAATAAACTCTTCTAATATAAATTTTTTCTAGTTATTTACATTTTTCTCAATGTATTAAAAAGTAAAGCAGGGTTAGGGTTGTTAAATACAGGTGTGTGAGGCAATGGCCTGCATAAGGTATACTAACTTGTTAAGCTCTTAACTTCAGTTGGTGGGACAAGAGATCTGGAACTGCAGGGTGGACCTTAAGGATGGAAGGGTTGCCATTGCCTCTACATCTTCTACAGGTGGGCCATGATGGCAAGATATGTCATGTGACCACCACAAAATGTGACTGCCCATGGACAAACTAGAAATCTCTACAAACTGCAAGAGCACATAAAAACTGACCAATCCCAAAATGCTATTGAGATGACTTCTTCATCAGAAAAATAAAAAATATTACATAATGTGAAAAATGGGAAGATATTTTCCAGAATTCTGAGGGACATAACGAAGATTCAGCACAATCTGTGAACACTGATGAATTTACTAGGATTCCTCTGCTAATGTGTTCTTTCAAGTTTCACACTTTATATTTTGTTATTATAGAAAATATTTTTTTTTCTGATATGTAATTTATAAAATGTTACATTATAATGTGCAAAACCTTACATTTTATAGTATCTACAGGATTATCTGCTTTACTTTTTTTTTTTTTTTAATTTTATTAATTTTATTGCAATCATTCCATACAAATCAATCAATTTTTACAAAAAGTAGGATTGAGAACAAGTCGACCCCCACCCCTGAGAGAGAGAGCATGGCCAACAGAGTAAAACTTAAGTCTTGTAAACATAATTGATGAGTTTGATAAGCCAATAGAGATGAATGGAGAAGAAACAGAAATGCAGAAATAATTGCTTCCTCCTTCCACATGATCCTGCCATGTTTTGAAAAAAATCTGTACAGATCCTCTAACTGAAGATTTGATTTTTTCCAATTTAAAATAGTATAAAACATCGGTTTCCCACTGACTTAAAAGAGGAGAGTTAGGATTCTTCCAGTTTAGCAAAATCAGTCTGTGTGCCAAAAGTGTAGTGAATGCAATCACAATTTGTTTGTCCTTCTCCACTTTAAGCCCATCTGGAAGAACCCCAAACACAGCTGTTAGTGGGTCAGGAGGGATTGTGACACCAAGGCTGCCTAAAAGGTAATTAAAAATTTTGGTCCAGAATGATGTTAATTTGGCACAGGACCAAAACATGTGACCCAGTGAGGCTGGGACTTGGTTGCAACGTTCATAGGTTGGATCATGCCCTGGAAACATTTTGAAGAGTTTTAGATGAGACAGATGTGCTCGATATATAATTTTGAGTTGTATAATTGTATGCTTTGCGCATATGGAGCTTGAGTGAATTCTCTGCATTGCTATTTTCCATTCCTTTTCTGATATATTAATTGAGAGATCTTTTTCCCAGTGTCCTCTTGGATCTTTGAAAGGGAGGGACTGTAAAATAATTTTATATATTGCAGAGATGGTGTCTGAGTCCTTGAAATTGAGCAATATTTTTTCCAGCATGGACGAGGGTGCAAGATGAGGAAAATCGGGCAGGTTCTGTTTAACAAAGTTCCTAATTTGAAGATAGTGAAAGAAATGTGTATCTGGAATGTTACATTTGGACTGTAATTGTTCATAGGATGCAAAGATGTTGTCTATATAAAGATCTCTAAGCAAGTTAATCCCAAATTTTTTCCAGATATTAAAAACTGCATATGTTTGCGAAGGTTGAAAGAGGTGGTTCTCTTGCAGAGGTGCCACAGATAAATGCCACAGATAAAAGCTTCTCCATCTTAAAATGCTTTCTACATTGGTTCCATATTCTGAGTGAGTGAAGCACAATTGGGTTATTAGTATATTGCAGATAACTTGCATTTATTGGGGCACAGAGCAGGGAATATAAAGAAGTACTGCAGGATTTTAGTTCTATTGTGGACCAGGCCTGTGTATGTTCATCTATTTGTGTCCATTATCTGCTTTACTTTCTTTTTTGTATGTGCTATTCTGATTAGTTTTTGTGATATTTGTAATTTTGGTCAACCTGTTACTTACATTTTTGTTTAAATTATTGAAAAGACCTACACTCATCAGACACCTTATTTGGTACACCTTGTAGTACCCGGTTGGTCCCCTTTTGCCTTTAGACCTGCTGTATTGTTCGTGACATAGATTGAACAAGGTGCTGGAAATATTCTTCTGGGATTTTGACCCATATTAACATGACAGCATCACACAGTTGCTGCAGATTTGTCGGCTGCACATCAATGATGCAAATCTCCTGTTCCACTACATTCCAAAGGAATTGAATTGAATTGATATTGGATTGAAATCTGGTGATTGTGCAGGCCATTTGAGTATGGTGAACTCATGGTCATGTTCAAGATACCAGTTTGAGATGGTTTGAGCTTTGTGACATGGCGTGTTATCCTGCCGGAAGTACACTGCAGACATAAAGGGATGGACATGGTCAGCAACAATACTCAGGTAGGCTTGGACATTTAAACAATGCTCAGTTGGTCCCAAGGGCCCAAGGTTTGCCATTAAAATATCCTCCACACGGTTACACCACCTCCATCAGCCTCAACCATTGATATAAGGCAGGATGGATCCATGCTTTCATGTTGTTGATGCCAAATTCGAACACTACCATCTGAATGTTGCAGCAGATATTGAGACTCATCAGACATGGCAGACAAGTTTTTCCAATCTTCTGTTGTCCAATTTTGGTGAGCCTATGTGAATTTTAGCCTCAGTTGCCTGTTCTTAGTTGACAGGAGTGGCACCCAATGTGGTCTCCTCAAGGTGCAACATTTTGTGCATTCAGAGATCCTCTTTTGCATACCTTGGTTGTAATGAGTAGTTATTTGAGTTACTGTTGCCTTTCTATTAGCTCTCACCTGTGTGGTCATTCTCCTCTGATCTCTGGCATTAACAAGGCATTTTCTCTTAGAGAACTGCCGCTCACTTTTCATTTTCCCTTTTTCTGACCATTCTTTGTAAACCCTAGAGATGGTTGTGCATGAAAATCCCAGTAGATCAGTAGTTTCTAAAATTCTCAGACGAGCCCGTCTAGCGCCAACAACCATACCATGGTCAAGGTCACTTAAATCACTCTTCTTCCCATTCTGTTGCTCTGTTGAACTTCAGCAGGTTGTTTTGAGTTGCTGCCATGTGAATAACAGATTAGATATTTGCGTTAACAAGCAGTTGAACAGGTTTACCTAATAAATTGGCCAGTGAGTATATGTCCAAGAAATAATTCTTGATGATGACGCTTTTAACAAACACAAAAAAGGTTCCTTGCAAATGATTCTCTGCTTCTGACCTTATGTACTTGCCACTTTTGAATCCTTCTGCACACTTTGTCATGAATTCCTTTTTCCTTATGTTGACTCTTACCCTATCAAAGGTTTTAAAAATGAAGTGGAATATTGTAGGTGCCAGTTTGGTGAAATGCTTTTGATCAGATATTTCCCACCTGTTTACCAATTTGCCACCCCGTTGGCACGTGTTGCCTAGTCTTGACTCTCACACAATTTAAGACTATTTCACATCTGTTCAAAACTGACTTTATTAAAATTAAATGTTTGTGACAGATAGGGGACACTATCGCTCCCTTGAACCCTTGTCCAAGTCGCCAGACACCAGATAAAAGTCCACAAGTTGACTTTATTTATAAACAACAGTGCACAAAGAACCCTCCTCTCCACTATACTCATCAAATACACAACAATAATCACAATAATACAATCCTCCACTCCCAGACGCGTTGCCACCCTTCCACCCAGCTCAGCTCGCTGTCTGGGAGCTCCCACAGTCCTTTTATATTCCCTGACCCGGAAGTGTTCCCAATCTCCAGTCCATGTGATCAGGTACAATTCCTTTTCTTCACCCCGGAAGTACGTCATTTGTGTCGTCGCTCTGCCTATGATGCACATCTGAGTTATAGGGCACATATGACTCTTTGCTCCTCCCTGCAGCTCCCTCTTGCGGCCCCTGTGGTATTCAGCAGGGCTGTGGATAAAACCTCCATTGTCCATGATTCCCTGCTGGTCTTCGGGGCACCTCCATACTGCAGGGAGGGCCCTCTCTCGCGGCCTGGGGGTATTGGCCGGGATAACAAGCTGGCCATAGACCACATGTTATATTCTTTGTGTATGTACTGTGGCAAAACAATATACAGATTATAATAATTTCATTGATGGTGGGCCCTAATCCTTTTCAGTGAATCCCGTAAGGAGGCCATTAGCAGTGTTGAATGAGGTCAAATGAGGGCTTTCTGCCCATCCTTGTTTCAGTTTTAGTGACAAGAACACTGTTAGCTATTTATTCGATGATGTGTGTTTATTTTGAGACTTGGGTTTGTATATTTTGGTGATAAAAGTTAATTCAACCCTAAATATTATGTTTTTGGGCCTGTATTGTCAATTGTTAATGTTTGCATGAACAGGGAATGTGGACAATGTAGAAGAAAGTAGGGCAAAATATGTGAAAACCCTTTGAGCTAAAGATAGCATTATGAGTTTTGATAAATTTATGTCTGTCAATTTATTCTGATTTTATTTAATAAAGAAATAAATGTACCTCCCAGGAATTCATTCCACAAAAATAAGTCTTAATTAAATTTCAGAAGGCACTAAATTAATATGTTCATGGAGTCCTGGCAAATGTTTTGCAGCAATGAAGAGGACAGATTAATGAAACTCAAAAACTGTTGGAAACATGCCTGGCTATAACCCTCTGTTTGTAAACCTATGACAGATGATGAAGGAAAAGAAAAAAATGCTGAAAAGTCTATTGCTGAGCTTTTCAGTGTATCATTCATTCTCTATTCATATTATGCTTTTCACAGCTAACTCAAGAGTAATTTGTATAAACCTTAAAGCTCTGCATACTAAATATCCTTATATCTGCTATACAGATATGGAGTATCTAATAGTTCTGAGGTGCTCTTTCAGCATACAGACTTTATCCAAGCTTTAAGTATTAGACATCTCCATTTGACTTAAGCCACCATTTTGTGAAAATATGGCAAGTGGATGAAGAGTTTGTGTTCTTAGAAAACAACTTAGTTATTACGTGTTAGATAAAGAGTTCAACGAAAAAAGTTTTTATTTTTTGTAGACAATTTAACATGTTCTAATATTGTTAATGTGTATTTCCTTTTGACACTAGAATATAATCACAAGCAAAGTTATTAAAGTAGTATAAAATAACAGAGAATATATGTTTTCTAATCACATAACACTGTAGTTTTGTAAAATCACTCTTTACATTTGGTTTATCTAAATACATGCTTCCATTGCCAAATTAAGTGAGTCCTTCCTTTCTCTACGTTTTGTGTTCCAGGACTTTTGGTGATGTAATATTATGAGTGGATATCATGATTGTGTTATAAAATTTAATATTAATCTCCTAATTGGTTCCACTTTAGAAATAAATTAATCATTTTGGAAATGAGGTAATAAAACAGCTGCCTATGAAGGGCATACAAATTTCATTATAAATGTTTGTATTTTAACAGGTTTGTATAGTTCATCTTGCATTAGTCAGATTAAGTAAATGACAGAGTGCACAGATTTGAGATTTCAGCTTTCTGTTTTATTGTACTCGATAAATGCAGACATCCTCACTTCTTCCCCCGTCATACAGAATTTAGACATATCCTGAATGACATCAACATCACATTCATGAAGAGCAGTATTTAGGGAGGAAAATAGGTGCCTGTATATTTGGGTCAAGGCTTTTTAAGAAGCATCAAGAGGCTGTAATGTAAACTTTATGGTGATTCATTATACAAGTTACCTGTAATGTTTATGTGTGCAAAAACAAAACACTTCAAGACTGGCATGCAAGACTTATTTGTAGTCTTCTACTGCTTCCAGTTTAGCAATTTTCCAGTGTTAGCAGTATCATCAGTCTTGTTGTCTAGGCACAGATGCAAACAAACATCATTTTGGCAAGCTTCTGTTGGCAGATGCAATTAGGAGGAAAAAAGTAGCATTTCCCTTCTACCACATTTCAAGCTTAATTGCAGATCCAAGTTAATTAAAATATCAATATAATAAAATATCAACATACTATAATTTGTAACATGAATAAAATCTTCTATTGTCCCCTCTTTATGAAATTTGTTATTGATTAATGCACAGATTGGTTATATGCTGTTCATAGCTTAGCTGACTTGACGCAAAGCCTACTGTACTATGCTAAAAATTAAGAATACTTCTCTGAACATAAAACACATGTATTTATTTATAACATATTTAAACTTGAAGTCAGGGTGAAATTATAGGCACTTATACAAAAGAGACATACTGTATTACAGTTTTTCTCAGTTGCTTTGGTGCATTTCTCACAACAGACTTAACATTTGCATAACAGCGAGTGCATTTCTCGAAACACAGTGCAAATGGCAAAACATCATGGATGACCAGCAAAAGCAGGTAACCTCTTCAAAATCCTTAATCCATGCCTCAAAAGCAAGTATTTACATCGCTGAATATGTCAGTGCCATCAAAATGCCAAGTCCATGAATCATCGTCCACGGACATGACAGCCAATATGTAAAGTCATGTTATCAATATAAAATTGGCACAATCTAAACATTTTCTGATGCGCAAAACATCTGAATGACAAGGGCAGGAAACATAAAAATACAAAACACAGATTGCGGGAGATTGATTCAAGAAGAATATTTTATTGATTGCACAGGTATATGGTGACATACCATGCACTGCACTTGGAGTCTAGCAAAAAAATGCATTTCAATACTTTATGCATAACATATGAAATGAAGGAAAAAAAATTACAACTTCGAAAACAATACATACATACTGAAATGTGATTTGATGTTGTTCGCCATTGATGATGTTTTGCCATTTGAGAAATGCACTCGCTGTTATGCAAATGTTAAGTCTGTTGTGAGAAGATCTCACACCTGCCCCGAATAATGTGTCACCTGAGAGCAATTTAAGGTGGTGCAGGAATCATTAGTATTGTGAATACAAACCAAAAAAAGTTTTGTAGAAACCTATAAAATACACTTGACAGCCAATGATATCTTGCTGAACACTTTTGACTACAATGACTTACACAATGAAAAAATGACAAGTTTGTGTGGAGTGTAAGACTATGCAAAAGAGGGCTACACATTGCATTTTAATCATCATGACATATGCAACCGCTGATGTATGATATAGCTGAGAATTGCACATAAGCATCTGTCTGAGTGAACTAAAGCAATTGCAAAATGACGAAAACACCCAGAAACTGCTGCTATGATGTGCACAACTGACTAAAGGTTGTGGGAATTGAACGAGCAGTTTTGAGAACTGCAATTCTGTTGTGAGAAATGCACCAAAGCAACTGAGAAAAACTGTAATGAGAGAGATAAAATCTATTACACATACATAAAAAATAATTTTAATATAATGTACAAAAAAAAAAACTGTTTAAAACAATTATATGTATTGCCCACACATTATTATTTGTGTGAATTAACATTCAAGTACAGTACAATATAAGCTACTACCCATGGACTATGGGGCAGAGTATGCAGATATTCTGTAGGTGGAGTGGTGGCTCTGAGGCTAGGGATCTGCACTGGCAATCAGAAGGTTCGAATCCTGTAAATGACAAAAGGGACTCTGCTCTGTTGGGCCCTTGAGCAAGGCCCTTAGCCTGCAATTGCTGAGTGCTTTGAGTAGTGAGAAAAGTGCTATATAAATGCAAAGAATTATTATATACTGTTTAAAAGAAAAACCAAAGGGATTTAAAATAATACAAAATAATCTGATTTCCAGATCTAATGGCAGGGATAGATCTATTGTTCCTTAAGCTGGCAAATTGCCTTCCATACTATCATAAAGGAAAGTAAACACCAGTAGTCTCCTTAAATATAAACATGAACAAAATATTATACAATGTAAATGACAGTGATAGGATGGGCAACATTTTTATTGATAGCTTTAAATTATGATTAATGCAAGCTGAATTAGTGTCATTTTGGGATTTTGATGCATCTGTCACAAATGGCTCTAATCCTCTGATTTATGAGACCTAAACTGAAGGTTAAATAGTAAGAAAATATTATTTGGCCAAATTAGATTTAAAATTATAAAAGGGAATCAATGAGATAAAAAGAGATATCATTTTCTGGTCTCTTCATTATAAAATGTTTTTTCTCCAGAACAGGCAAAATAGAGATATTCATTAAGTCAAATTAACATTTGTGTGGTCACAAGAGACTTCTCAGTATTATGATAGCTGCTTAATTTGATGCACAATTGTGTTATGAACAAGTTTGGGATACCAGGGTAACACTGTACCTGCTAAATGGTAGCCACATATCACCAAAACTTAGCACTTAAGCAGAGCACATGATTAACCAATTGAATGTGACATTGGTACCATAAAAGTGATAAATATCTAGAGCCAACAAAAAAATAGCTGTGCTCTAGAAATGTTTAAGGGTTTCATGTTACTAGTTAATATTTATAGACCTCTCTGACTTTAGAGAGATAAGGGAGAAAACAAAACAACAACTAGATTATTTTGAACAAGTACTACCAAAACTGATAAGTGATGCAGTCGTACAATTAGAAGATCTTTAGTTCTGGAATGTTAATGGTCTTTACAATTGTAGAGGGGGCAGTAATTTTATAAAGTGATGCGCACAAATGTTTAATGTACCCTTTACAGTTGAAGGGCTGACTGACTTAGTTAGGGTTATACAGTCAGTCAGCTGTGGAGTTTAAGCCTACCTTGCAGTTAATAATTCAGCTCTTGTTACACATGTGCATATGGGAGGTACTCACTGGGCTTAACTAAGGGTAAAAGCGCTGGGCCAGGGGTTGAAAAAGGGGTTGATAAAGTACACTAATGTGTTATCTCCCTCGTCTGCAGATCACTTAAACCTCAAGCAGGATCCACTTCCATCTCCAGACCACACCCTCCTATTGACCTCACTTCCACCTGTTACCCATTGGATCTTCATCTTTCTTCCCACCGTCTATAAAGCCAGTCACTTGCCTTCCCGAGTCAGTCCCGTCCTGGTCATTTTAGATTACTCTGCACTCACCACATCTTTTTGAGACACAGTCATTAATATATGGGGTGAAACCCCAAACCTCTTCCCATGGGCTCACCACCTATGGGAAGGGCCAAGGAGGTTGGGTGCAGTGTGAGTTGGGTGGTGGCCGAAAGCAGGGACCTTGGCGGTCTCATCCTCGGCTACAGAAACTGGCTCTTGGGACGTGGAATGTCACTTCTCTGAAGGGGAAGGAGCCTGAGCTAGTGCGCGAGTTTGAGGTTCCGGCTAGATATAGTCGGACTCACCTCGACGCACAGCTTGGACTCTGGAACCAATCTCCTTGAGAGGAGCTGGACTCTCTACCACTCTGGAGTTGCCCCCGGTGAGAGGCGCCGAGCAGGTGTGGGCATACTTATTGCCCCCCGACTTGGAGCCTGTGCATTGGGGTTTACACCGGTGGACGAGAGGGTGGTCTCCCACCGCCTTCGGGAGGGGCTCAGAGTAGAGCCGCTGCTCCTCCGCATCGAGAGGAGTCAGATGAGGTGGCTCGGGCATCTGATCAGGATGCCTCCTGGATGCCTCCCTGGTGAGGTGTTCCGGGCACGTCCAACCGGGAGGAGGCCCCGGGGAAGACCCAGGACACGCTGGAGGGACTATGTCTCCCGGCTGGCCTGGGAACACCTTGGGATTCTCCCGGAAGAGCTAGAAGAAGTGGCCGGGGAGAGGGAAGTCTGGGCTTCTCTGCTTAAGCTGCTACCCCCGTGACCCGACCTCGGATAAGCGGAAGAGGATGGATGGATGGATGGATGGATGGACCCCAAACCTTTTTCTTTGCTTTTGACTTTCAAACCTATAAGTAGTCTGCCACACTATCTATATTTGTACAATTACAATAATTTTTATCACAGTGTCATTTACATTGCCTTTGATCTTTAATCATAGCCTAGTTCACACTATGCTGCTTCTGGGCTACTTTAGACTAATAAGTGAGGTTTTAAAAATTTTGTAATGTGTAGGCCAAATTGGGGAGCAAGAAGATAGGGTGCTTTAACTGATGAGGCTGAAAATAGAAAATCTTTAGAAAAGTTGTTATAAAGGGAGGTGTTCACGGCACCAAACTGTTTCTCCTTCTGGCTTTAACAGCTGATTGCAACTGTGAAGAGAGCAACAGTAAGCAAAAATATGCAGAAGCTGTGCAAGTTCAGATCAGACAGGAAAGAAAAGTTAGTTAGAAAAGACTGGTTAGGAGAAAGACAGACACCAGCTTTATTATTTAAGAGGTGGATAGCAGAAATAACAGTAGGGTAAGCTTTTTTAATGTGAAACAAAGTAAAAGAGAAGAACTGGCTCACAGCAGTTATTGACATTGCTATATTGCCTCATTACATCAGTCATTACAACCTATGAGAGATCTGTGTGGTTGCATTTATAAATCAATCTAATAAAAATAGGATATTGGTATGATACAACTTTTTATTTTCCTGAGTGCTAAATGTGTTAGAAAAAAATTAATTAGTTGATGGTGTACATGGGGACTGAAGGCAGGAAAAGGTAACGTGGAGAGCAAATGTGATCACCAAGGCCATAGGAAAGAGAAAGAGAGAGTGTAAGGACAGAGAGGGCTGTCAAAATGCACTCTAGTCAATCGAGGGGCATATGCCCCAGAGTAATCCGTGAGACCATTTTGCTTTTTTAATAGTGGGGTCCAAGAATAATGACCATAAGCGACTTATTTCCCTCCAACAGTAAATGCTCCATTAGTTAAAGGAGTATGGCTGTGCAGCTCTGTTAATCGAGGGTCACTTTGAGGGCTATAGATGACTATTTTGGATTGTATGATCCTTGAGAAAGGGGCCAGGACAGTTTTGAAACACATTTGACAGTTTATTCTTTTACACCAACAATATTTTCTCTCCTTTTTTGAGTTAGACATCTGAAATGCAGATTTGGAACTGCTCCACCTTACACAGGAGACATCATGGGATCCAGCATCCAGGCATAGACATTTTTTATACAGTTGTCTTCCAGTACCATGGTGTATAGTAGCAGTGAGTCTGTTGGATGGATTTGGTGCTGATGACCTTTGTAATCTTTATATTTTATGGGCCGTGATGGGTATATTCGGACATTTAACTCTGGGGCAATGGAGTTGTTATTTGTAAGAACCCTGTATTATGATTTGTAATCATTACACTGGATAACGCTTGGTGCTTGTCACAAGCATTATTTAATTGTACACTGGGATTGATAATATGTTGACTCAGGCACATATTGGTTTATAAGAATATGACTATTAGTTGTAGTAGACTGCAATTTAGATTCCCATTATCCTCTATCTATCCCTTATTTATTACGATGTTATGTTATTTAATTGATTTCATATTTTTATATTCTGTTGTAGAGCCATTTTATGACTGTTTGGTGGTGTTTCCACAGGCTGACAATTCAGGCAACTCATGCCAGCAGGTGTTAGTTCTACACATTATACCATGATTGTGGCAAGAAATGCCTTTAGAACCTTAGCTATGAGGCACATGTACACAATTAGACTGGCTGCAGCTGGTAGATTACCAGTGGTGTTGCATTCAGGTCAAACCAAGTTGGGGAGCATGCACTGGCACAGTACATTGCTGCACCCACTAAACAACAAAGCAACTCAGGATCCCAGTTGGCAACCCCCTAGGCAGACACACAGTCCAGTCCCACTCTCCGGAAATGACCCTCTATCTGCCGCAGCCAGGTGTTACGTGGGCGACCCCCTGGTGTGGTCCAGCCACTCGGGTCAACAACAATGAGGATCTTACTAGCTGGATCACCCTCGGGGAAACGCACCACATGGCCATAGTACCGTAACTGATGCTCCCTCACAATGCAGGTAACGTGCCTCATTTGGAACTCCATGAGCAACCACTCATTCGACACAAAGACAAACCAGCGGTACCCAAGGGTTTTCCCGAGAGACTATACCAAAGGAGTCCAGTCTTCGTCTCAGGTCACTGGATAGCGTCCATGTCTCACAACCATTTAGCAAGACAGGAAGCACCAGGACTCTAAAGAATTTTACCTTTGTCCTTCTGCATAGATATCAGGAATGCCACACACCCCTTTCCAGCGAACTCATGACCCCCCCCCCCATGCTCTCTAATTCTGTCTACTGACTTCATAGGAAGAGTCACCAGAGACATGAATGTCACTACCAAGGTAAGTAAACCTCTCGACAAGATAGACACTCCCTCCGCAAACAGACACACTGCTAATGGCTGTGCCCAAGAGGTCATTAAAGGCATTAAATTGCAAAGTTTTTTTTCAAAATTTTTAAATTATAGGTCTTTTTTATGGAAGTAGACTGAAACTCCATCTTACAAAATGAATGAATGTCACTGTGTTTGAATAATGAAGGCTCAAGATGCTAACCTCTCAGAAATTAAACATGTAAAAATAATTAAGCTGGCTTCAAAAAATAGAAGTAGACCCAGACATCTCTGAATATCTCTTTAAAGTTTTGCGAAGTTGGTAAAAATTACCAAAATTAATGGAAACTGAACTGTTTAGAAAGAGAAATTGGAGGTAAACAATTACCAAATAAATTAGCTTTTTAATTAAATAACCAAAGAGATGTCCATTTGGAAAAGATTCATACATTTATCTACAATATTAAATTAATTATTTACACAGAAATAATTTAATTATAACATTCAATAAAAGCAAAACAGTACCATTCACTACATATGAAGAAAAAAACATGTATACATTATTTTTCAAATATGTTTTGTATTAGCTATTAAAATATATCTCAAAAAGGAATTGCAATAAGTATGACAGTTGTGTATTCAGTTTATTTTTTTAACATGCGACCAAATATTTATTGAACTTTGGCAAGAAAAGATGCAGAATTCAAAGAAATAAATATTCAATAATAAACCCAAGACTGTCATTTTCAATCACCTTTTGTTGCAGGGTGAAACACATCTGATTTCACACCATTGCTGCCTGGTGTACATATTTACTGTATAAATTTCTGTTTAAATTGCCTTTCAGCAGTTTCACTCTTAATTCTTTATAAACAAACCCAATTTTATTACAAACAGTACTTTTTAGTTTTATGAAATTGATGCTTTCAAAGTCAAAATTATGATTGTGTAGTAATTTACATTCTAGCTAAGTATGGAGAGGATTACATTATGCAGATGTGTGACCTTTCTAGGCTAATTTAGTAATGTTTTGGACCTTTATCAATAAGGCAGGACAAAATTCATACTATTTTTTGCCTAAAGACACAGGAATAAGTCCTACTGACATCTTAATAACTGGTTTGATTTCACAGTCACTGTCTTTCTTAAACAGTTGAATAGCTGTCCAAGCCAGAATATTGTTGTCAAACTTACTGGAAGTCTTCTATGGTCTTTTTGATGCAATGGCAGAAGAATAAAACCTACATATGAAATTATTTTTGAAGAAACAGTTATTGATCAGATGACTTTTAAACATAGGTCCAATATTTATTTGATTTAGAAAGGGCCTCTCTGCCATAATAACATATTCACATCAGCTTCTTTCAGGTGAATTCTGTTCTGTCTGAGACAGACAATTGATGTTTGCTATTGTAAGTTGTTTCAGCTTTTACTCATTCTAGTCTGTTGGGTTCTGTGCCTTCGAGCTCTTGACTCTTTCTCACTCTCCTTCTTACAGCTGTTAGTCTTATTAAGTGTTTTCTGTTGCTGATTGCCTAATTTATTCATTTGCCTAAAGCTATATGGCAAGCATGTCCAGTTTTCTCACCTGACCTAGTGCTTGGTGTTAATTTCCAAAGTTCCTCACAGGTTAGAAACTGCAAATTAGCAAGGCGATAGTTCAAATATTCCACCCTCAAATGTATAATCATAAAGTGATTTATGTTTTCTCTTCCGTGCTTCCTAAAGTAATTGAGAGGACCCCTGGGAGAACAATAGTTTGTCAAAGAAGCGCCATCTTTATATCGAAGACTACACTGACATTATATTTTATTTTTTAAGATTGAAGGTATATCATTTAGGTCTAACGTTTGGTTTAAATTGTATACAGATGAGGGAAAACACACTTCTTATTGATTTTAGGTTGCCGTTGCACAAAGGACTGCTTTTCAATCACTATGGAAGACTGTAACTGTGTGGTGACAGCTGGGTTTTTATAGCTTTCCACTGGCAGCACTAGAAGCAGAAAGCTAATTTGCATAGCAGTCCAACTGATTATTAATTTTTTGCCTGCTGGGATATACTCAAAGCACGTAGAAATGCATATTTTGGGATTATAGCCAAATCTATATTTTTGGCTATTATCACAGCCTATTTTCTAAGCTTTGCCAAGGAGATTTTCTTTGTATATACCATTTGATATGTATATATGAAATTAAACAATTAATCACTTTTGCATGGCCGGTGTTTAATCTACTTTCACTCAGTTTTCATACATTGAGAATGGGATAACCCATATGCCAGCACATGAAATTGTCTATATCAAGATTAGTCTTAACTATCTGTATCTAGTCATGGGTGTTTGCCAACCTAATATGGCTGAGCACAAAGTAAATTTAATACCAACTTAACTCAAGAAGTTTTATTGTTTTTTCACTGTTAATATGTGATATAGACTAAGGTAACTGGCCTTGAATTCCATGATGCAGACCAGTAACTTTTTTAAATTGTAAGGTCAAAATAAATTAGTCAAAATGAAGAGTTAGGGTGCAACCACAGTAACCCCATTTAATTGCTGGAATGAGAAAAAAGATGCAAAGGAAAATGCAAAAAGGTGAAAAAATATGGCTGTTGCAGATAATAAAAGAGAGTGGTATTTCAGAATGACTCAACTGTGGGTCCTTAATGAATACCCACATATGATGGTGCATTGGTCCTTATGGTGACCCTCTGGAAGGGGCAGAGCCTTAACAGAGGATACGGAAGTGTGGTCATTTGTCATTCGGCTGGTGTCCCTGTGAAATGTGGATGAAAAGGAGGTGGTGTTGCTTACATTTTCATTTCCATGAAGATATACTCTAAACATTCATGCTTGCCAATATGAAAGAACTATACATGCACTGTTGTATTTAAGATGTTTCCATATTTCCAAAAAATCTAATTGTGGTTAATTTAATATGCACTTTTTGAAAAGAATTATGTTCAGCTTCCGAGTTCTTCTAATATACTTACTATAATTCTGTCTTTACATTAAGTTTTAATTTGAGCTTTATTTAATTAAGTATATTACTTGATAAGTGATAACCACCTAGAATTTGTTTAAAGACACTCCTAGTTAGCCTTAAAATCTTTTTGTTTTTCATTTATGACTTACTAACTTATGTTATAGGAGGCTAACTACTCTTATGACAGGCAACACATTGATCAAAATGCCAAACAGAGTTAGTTACCAGAAGGTCAAAGAAGACAAAGTCATAAAACAAAATAAACAAACAAAACATGCACAAAATATCAAACCATGAGAGCTTCAAATTCTACGTTGAGTCGTGGTCAACTTTGCAACTAATTGAAGCTAAAATATTTTAATGTTTTTTTTCTGTTTGTTTTTTTTAAACTAAAACATGTTTACTAAAACCAAAAGAAACTTTCTCAGCTGTAACAAAACCCAATAATAAGCACACTTAGGTTTCCGACAGTTTACATACAATATGGTGGCTGTGATGTTACATGTATATTATAATGCTTATAGCACAATGACATTTGACATGCAGCATGCCAGATGATATGATCAATACAGAACAATAAATAAAGACCATTAAAATACTAGACAAATAAATAACCAAGTGAGTGAAAAAATGTATTCAAGTACTCAAAGTCCTGACATTAAAGCAGATATAAAAATGTGTGAATTACAGTGAAAAACATTCTGTATGTCACCTACAAATTCAAATACATGACTCAAATAAATCTAGTACTACATGTTTTTTTATACCTATTGCATGTGTCCTGTAATTTATCACAAAAAGAACATATTGTGTTTGAGTCGTGAACTATTTTATTTGAGATATATTCAGATTTATCCATACTGTTGCATTTGTTCCATTTACATCAGAAGTTGAATGTCACACACGTGTTGACCGTGTTCCAGTAAAACATTTGGAAAACCAATGTGTACTCATCTAGGAAAATCTTTGTTGTGCTTGCTCCACTGGAGTAAATACCACTTGAAGACAATGCATTATGTGATATTTTGCGTATCCAAACAAAACAGCAACATGTTCACAGGTAAGAATTGAACAGTACTATGTGTTTACAACTGATTTAATGGGACACAAATAGACAGAAGTGCTAATAAACAATATTATACTACACCATTGCTCTAAAGTTTGAAGTGTACATTGCCATTTTGGATTGATATCATTAAATGAAATTGGACAAATTCGGACTTGATTGACCAGCCTCAAGTTTGCAAGTTGGAAATCCAACTTAAGAGGGGAGTTCCAGTTATAAATTCTGACTTGACTTCCCTCTTCAAATGGAATGCAGCATATTTTCCTTGGTGCACACGTTTGTGGAGCCAAAGCCTTTTCTAGTAGCTAAGGGCTGAAAGCAGGAAACAACCATAGAAGGAATGCCATGTGTTATGAGCCAGACTCTCATACACATTTAATTTAGTGTTGGCACTAGACAGCAAGTCTCTAAAATGTTCAAGTAACCAGAACCTACTGCAATAAGAAGTAGAACATACTGTAAATACTTTAAGAACATAGTACTTTTCTGAATTAGAATCTCTACACCCATGCAAGTGTGTTTACCTGAATCTACAAATCACACACAGTTTTATTCTTTTTTGTACCAGTATTATATTTGTAAGGAATCTCTTAGCACTGCCTTTTGCTTGTCAGAAAGGAAAAACTATATTTCTTACATTTTCTGTCATTTAATTCTTCTCAAACTGACTCTTATAGAACACTAATGAATCGTCTGTTAGTCAGTCAGTCAGTCATTATCCATCCCGCTATATCCTGACAAAGGGTCACGGGGGTCTGCTGGAGCCAATCGCTTAGTCTCATCAATTTTAATCTTCGACAGTTGTAAGACACAAGAGAGGGGTCATGGACTCTGATCCTGCTGTGCCATATATCTTATCTATCCTTAATGACAACTAATTCTAAAACACATTCTGTTCATTTTCTTTAATGTGATGTTCAATGCTATGAAAGGTGCTTTAGAAAATACTATAATTTTCGAATTTCGAATAAAAATAAGTTAGAAGAGAACTGCACCCAATATTGCTGTTTTAGGTGTTGCACTGACTTTAATAATAATCCTGCATGTCCACAACCCTATACAGTATTAGAAGTTCATAAAAGTAGTCATTAATTGTGGCAACTGCCAGCATGAATGAAATACACACAATTACTTATCAGAAAACTTTTACCTGATTTTAAAGTGGCAATAGAACGTGTTTGTTTTACTTTTATATATACAAAAGACATACCATAACCTTCTAGTTCTAATTTGAGGTTATGTGGGGCCGCAGCCCATCCTCCTAGCATTGGAGACAAGGGAGGAAGCAACCCAGGACAAGGTTATCAATTCACTGCACTTTTGAACATATTGTGCTTACAGAGTCCATTAAAGCCTGGCACTTGCTAGTTTGTCTAATTATGTAAATTCCACTTTCTTCCTAGAGTCTGAACAAATCTGAAGTAATTTGCTCTAAAAGTAAAAGGTGTAGACCATAGAAAGCTTTCAAAGCCCATTTTCCTTTGACCTTTTTGTTTTTTTCTGTTCTGTAGCATTTCTTTAAATGATTTCATTATTGCTGTTGCTAAGTATAGTATTTAGTGCAAGACAGAAAAAATACATTTGGGTAGTGCCAGTAAATATCTCCGTATCCACAGGAAAAAGGGTCGGTACATATTAGCTGAAGGGTTAATTGGCTTTCATAGCCATTATTAAAAATTTAAAATTGACAATCAAGTGTACAACCAAAATGAATGCATGATTGGACGCTTAAAATATATTACCTAATTTAATAGAAAAATATATTTATGTATAAATATGGTAAAATAAAATTTCATAAATATTGATCAGAGAAAGGCTGAACTGAAGCTACTAATACCTGTCACTCTTCTTTAGAAGTGCAAAAAAACCCAACTTGTTTGTAATATGAGATAACTCCAAAATACCCAAAGAACAACCAAGCTGATGAAGAGAAATATAAAAAGGCATCAAAGATGGTGCTCTAAGATTTCTACATTACATTTCTATTACTTTCAGGTTCCAAAATAGCTTTTTTTAATTTTGTAATGTGATATTCTATAATAATTTCAATATGATAAGCAAATTTCACCAAAGATCAAATGCTATTTCTCTGCTTATATTACTGCTGCTGGCAAGTTTTTAGTTATGCGCTCTTTAAATGTATTCAAGGTGAAATTGATCTTAAAGTATTAGCAAAACTCATTGTTTTTTCTCAGTAGTAAATGGAATGTTGTAAAGCCACAAATACAGTGGAACCTCAGTTTGCGAGCATAATTCGTTCTGGAAACGTGCTTGTAATCCAAAACGCTTGTATATCAAAGCGAATTTCCCCATAAGACATAATGGAATCTCAGATAATTTGTTTCAGAACCCACTAATATTTATATAAAAATGATTAATACAAAAATCTCTCTCTAACTAACGGAATCACTGCTATCTGTTGGCTCGCTGGAATCTTTCTCTCTTTTTGCCACTTTAACAAGGAAACCTCTCCAATGACGGTTGCTTTTGCCTGAAGAGTCACTACACTTGGACAGAGAATATAAAAAATGCTTTACACATTGTAAGGTTTCTAAACTCTTTTGGGATTCCCCCAAAATGGGACAACACGTGGAAGAGCATCCCGAAGCAACCGCAGGCTCTCAGAGGAGTAGCAGTTCGCCGTAAAAGAGAATCAGAAAAGATTGCATTCAAGCTATAAGCGCCTGCCGTCGATGGATGATGCAAGGAACATTATAAATGCGCAGGGCACAGTATTCCTTGGCCACTAACCTGGCCCCGACCTTGCCTGACTGCTGTGTCTGTGTATAGGAGAGTGGCAGATCCTGCTACAATAAATAACTGTGCTGTTCCTGTTTCACACTGAATAAAGCTGGCTTTACTAAAGTACTGAGACTCAGCCTCGTATTTTGAGGTGCATGGCAGGAACTCGCACATTACAGCACAAACACGTGGTCACCATCCTATAGTAAACAGTATAAACTCATATGGATGTTGACTATATGAGTGAGGCATGCCAATTGAGACCAAGAATGGGAGACAATTACCCACAAGCGAGCGAGAAAGAGAGAGAGAACAACCATCAGCTCACTTGTGATCACGTGACGCTTGGCAGACAAAACATATACGTTCTACTTGTATTGCAAGACCTCGATCGTTTATCAAGTTAAAATTTATTAAAAATTTGATCTCGTCTTGCAAAACACTCACAATCCAAGTTACTCGGAATCCAAGGTTTCATTGGAATGTGCTACAATTTTGTGCCTTAGTGAAGTTTTCACTGAATGTTTTAATGTAAAAACATGGATTGGTTTAAAAAGTTGATTACTTGCTGTTCTGCTCCATTTTAAGAGGAAGGGGCAGCAACTGTTGACTTTTGCTGTCAGAATCAGCAGAATTTGACACTATGGGTGAAGTTCTTTGAATGTATGTAAACTGAATTAACAATCCTTCATATTACATAGGCAGAGAAAACAAAGTGATGGGCCATTCTGGTCGTTTTATTAAAGGGGCAACTTCTATTCATTCATTTTAATATCCAGTCTAAATTAAGGGAGCAACACACATAAAAAAGGGTTTTGGGTAACACAAGCAATTACCCTAATGAGGAATAAGACATTGGTGGAATAAAAATGACAAGTTTCCAGTTCCAGCCACAGAGATGTGCCTTCCTCACAGGCAGATTGTAAAATGATGCCTCCTTGATTTTGTGGTTTCTTTTATGTTGTAAAGTCAGAAGAAGCGGTGCTAGAGGCAGGTTCAGGGTTCTTCCTCTGGGTTGAGGTATTTCTACATGACAATGGAAATGGAAAATGATCATGAAGCCTTCATAAAAGGCACATTATACTCATGTATTTCACCCTAGTTAGTTACATTCAGAGCTACGGCCTATCCTGAGCATCTAACTCAAACCTGGGCAAGACAGACCTCAAAGTAAAGCTTTGTGTTGTAAAAAAGTTATATGTACCAAGTTAAAAACCTTAAGATAACAAAAAAAGCTTTTTACATATAAAAATCTGAAGAAGCATACATGTTCATAGTTTTTACCAGATACAAAATTTTACTTTCATTCTTTCAAGTTTTCTCCTGCTTTGTGTTTTGCTTATGCAATGTAACAACAACACCATTTATTTATATAGCACATTTTCATACAAAAAGTAGCTCAAAGTGCTTTACATACTGTTGAAAAGAAATTAAAATAAGACAACATTAGTTAACATAGAAAAAGAGTAAGGTCCCATGGCCAGGGTGGACAGAAAAAACAGAAAAAAAAACTCCAGACGGCTAGAGAAAAAAAAAAAAATCTGCAGGGGTTCCAGGCCACGGGACCGCCCAGTCCCCTCTGGGCATTCTACCTAACATAAATGAAACAGTCCTCTTTGGATTTAGGGTTCTCACGGAGTCACTTGATGTTGATGGTCATACAGACTTCTGGCTTTTAATCTATCCATCATTGTTGGAACATCACGGATCAAAAGGATACTGGAAAAGGAAACAGAAGAGAGAGTAGAGGTATTGTAGGTATTGATGTACATCAATTGGTTTAAAGGTAAGGGTGCTATATAAACAACAATATTTATTTCTAGTGCATATTTTCTTGCAAAGGATGTAGTACAAAAGGGCTTATAACATGTCCAAGAAGTAGTTAGATGAAAAAGAAAAGCAAATCAAATTCAGATGAGAATAATAATGAATAAACAGAATACAAAACATAAATAAATACAACAACAACATTTATTTATATAGCACATTTTCATACAAACAGTAGCTCAAAGTGCTTTACATATTAAAGAATAGAAAAAT
Source organism: Polypterus senegalus (assembly GCF_016835505.1). NCBI lineage: Eukaryota > Metazoa > Chordata > Cladistia > Polypteriformes > Polypteridae > Polypterus > Polypterus senegalus. Next base: position 54,143,494 of record NC_053158.1, read on the forward strand.
GAAAGATACAATTATAAAACAAAATAAATCAACATTAACATCGAATAAGAGTAAGGTTCAATGGCCAGGGGGGACAGAAAAAACAAAAAAACTCCAGACAGCTGGAGAAAAAAATAAAATCTGTAGGGATTCCAGACCATTAGACTGCCCAGTCCTCTCTGGGCATTCTACCTAACATAAATGAAACAGTCCTCTTTGGATTTAGGATTCTCACGGAAGGGCTTGATGATGATGATGGTCACGTAGACTTCTGCCTTTTAATCCATCCATCATTGTTGGAGCATCATGAAGCTTTGAGTAGGTGGTGGTGGCGCAGGCCACCACCACAAAGAAACCGGAAAAAGAAACAGAAAAGAGAGTAGGGGTCAGTACCAATTTTAGAGCCACCATGAATAGTTATTTTGAGGAGATTGAACATATAGAGTATCAGGATTAAGTTAAATTACGATTAAAATGAAGTTATAAAAAGGCCATGTTAAAGTAATGTGTTTTCAGCAGTGTTTTAAAGTGCTCTACTGTATCAGCCTGGCGAATTCCTATTGGCAGGCTATTCCAGATTTTAGGTGCATAACAGCAGAAGGCCGCCTCACCACTTCTTTTAAGTTTTGTTCTTGGAATTCTAAGGAGACACTCATTTGAAGATCTAAGGTTACGATTTGGAATATAAGGTGTCAGACATTCCGATATATAAGATGGGGCGAGATTATTTAAGGCTTTATAAACCATAAGCAGAATTTTAAAGTCAATCCTGAATGACACAGGTAACCAGTGTAGTGACATTAAAACTGGAGAAATGTGTTCAGATTTTCTTTTTCTAGTTAGGATTCTAGCAGCTGCATTCTGCACTAGTTGCAAACGATTTATATCTTTTTTGGGTAGTCCTGAGAGGAGTGCGTTACAGTAATCTAGTCGACTGAAAACAAACGCGTGAACTAATTTCTCAGCATCTTTCAGTGATATAAGCGGTCTAACTTTACTTATGTTTCTTAAGTGAAAAATGCTGTCCTAATGATCTGATTAATATGTGATTTAAAATTCAGATTACAGTCAACAATCACCCCTAAGCTTTTTACCTCCGTCTTGACTTTTAATCCTAATAATACTAAATACTAATGCTAATAATAAAAATAATACACACTTACATAAGTATAGAGTATTAAAGTTTAGAATTGTTTTTCCTGTACAGAATTGTTTTTGTTTCTAAGAGACACTCCAATGATAAGGTCAAATGGCCAGGATGGACCAAAAAAAACCCAAAACTCTAGTTAAGCTGAAGAAAAAAAAATCTGCAGGAGTTCCAGGCCAAAAGACTAGCCAGCCCCAACTGTGATTCTGCCTAACATAAATGTTCTTTTTTTTTTTTGGTTCATTATAAGCTTCATCCTATGAAATTTGGTATATCCTCTTTCATTCAGACAACGAGAGGTGGATGCACAGAACTTGGTGGTAGAGTCGAACGCCAACATGGAAGGACCAGAAAAGAAAACAGAGAAAAGTAAGCATTAATAATGATTGCAGATTCACTAAAGAAAATGACAATTCTAAGCATATCTAGGGTATGAAGAGTAGAAATAAAATGAAGCTATGAAAAAGAAAAAAATTAAAAAGTGTGATTTTAGGAGTTTCTTAAAATGTTCCACAGTATTAGTCTGGTGAACCTCTATTGGTATTGTAGATTTTAGGTGCATGATAGCAAAAGACTGTTTCACCACTTAATTCTTGGAATTATAAGCAGGCTCCAATAAAACCTGAACTGAATTCTTTTACAAGCTTGCAATATATTTAGCTAATTAAATTTAAATGAAAAGCAATGCTACCTTCTTTAAATAAAGTTGTTATATAATCATCAATATATTTGTACGTTTTTTGAAATGTGTACTTCACATTGTCTATCTGAGTTCAGGCTATGGATCAGCAATAATGTATTTGGCATGTCCTTATGTATACAGGGTGGTCCAGATCTAATTATGCAGATCCAGATCATCTGGATGACTTTGATTTATGCGGGGACGATTCCAGGTCAGTGCAAAGACGATTCTTCATGTTGTCAGTTTGCACACTTCTCGATGGTCCGGGATTTTTCAGGTGATTTTCTATGTAATAAACTTAATAGGTTACAGCGTAATGAAAATTGCATAATTAGATCTGGACCACCCTATACAATGGCAAGTAACAATGGTTAAACTATATACATGGTGATTATTACTATGCTAGTTGGATTATAGATAACAATAATGAGTTCCTTTTGCTAATGTGAAATGCAATGCATTTGTTTCACATAGTGGTATTCAAACAACATTATTTCTATCAAACCTTGTTAACTGGTATGAGATTAATTGTTTTATTGTTGATCAAAACAACTTCATCTACTTTTTTCATTCTTCTTCTTTCGGCTGCTCCCGTTAGGGTTCGCCACAGCGGATCATCTTCTTCCATATCTTTCTGTTCTCTGCATCTTGTTTTTTTACACCTATCACCTGCATGTCCTCTCTCGCCACATCCATAAACCTCCTCTTAGGTCTTCCTCTTTTCCTCTTCCCTGGCAGCTCTATCCTTTAGCATCCTTCTCCCAATATACTCAGCATCTCTCCTCTGCACATGTCCAAACCAACGCAATCTCACCTCTCTGACTTTGTCTCCCAACTGTCCAACTGGAGCTGACCCTCTAATGTACTCATTTCTAATCCTATCCATCCTCGTCACACCCAGTGCAAATCTTAGCATCTTTAACTCTGCTATTTACAGCTCTGTCTCCTGTTTTCTAGTCAGTGCCACTGTCTCCAACCCATATAACATAGCTGGTCTCACTACCGTCCTGTAGACCTTCCCTTTCACTCTTGATAATACCCGTCTGTCACAAATTACTCCTGATACTCTTCTCCACCCATTCCACCCTGCCTTCACTCATTTTCACCTCTCTTCCACACTCCCCATTACTCAGTACTGTTGATCCCAAGTATTTAAACTCATCCACCTTCGCCAACTCTACTCCCTGCATCCTCACCATTCCACTGACCTCCCTCTCATTTACACACATGTATTCTGTCTTGTTCCTACTGACCTTCATTCCTCTCCTCTCCAGAGCATATCTCCACCTCTCCAGGGTCTCCTCAACCTGCTCCCTACTATCACTACATATCACAATGTCATCAGCAAACAACATGACTCCTGTCTAATCTCGTCTGTCAACCTAACCATCACCATTGCAAATAATAAAGGACTCCTGAAGTAATCCCACCTCCACCTTGAATGCATCCGTCACTCCTAACGCAGACCTTACCACTGTCACACTTCCCTCGTTCATATCCTGTACAACTTGTACATACTCCTCTACCACTCCCGACTTCCTCATACAATACCACAGCTCCTCTCGAGGCACCCTGTCATATGCTTTCTCCAGGTCCACAAAGACGCAATGTAACTCCTTCTGGCCTTCTCCATACTTCTCCATCAACATCCTCAGAGCAAACATCGCATCTGTGGTGCTTTCTTGGCATGAAACCATACTGCTGCTCACTAATCTTCACCTCACTTCTTAACCTAACTTCCACTACTCTTTTCCATAACTTCATGCTGTGGCTCATCAATTTTATCCCCCTGAAGTTACTACAGTCCTGCACACCCCCTTTATTCTTAAATATTGGCACCAGTACACTTCTTCTCCACTCCTCAGGCATCTTCTCACTTTCCAAGATTCCATTAAACAATCTGGTTAAAAACCCCACTGCCATCTCTCCTAAACACCTCCATGCTTCAACATGTATGTCATCTGGACCAACTGCTTTTCATTTTTCATCCTCTTCATAGCTGTCCTTACTTCCTCCTTGCTAATCCATTGCACTTCCTGATTCACTATCTCCATATCATCCAACCTTCTCTCTCTCTCATTCTCTTCATTCATCCACCTCTCAAAGAACTCTTTCCATCTGCTCAACACACTCTCCTCGCTTGTGAGTATGTTTCAATCTTTATCCTTTATCACCCTAACCTGTTGGATATCTTTCCCAGCTCGGCCCCTCTGTCTAGCCAATCAGTACAGGTCCTTTTCTCCCTCCATAGTCTCCAACCTCTCATACAACTCATCATATGCCTTTTCTTTAGGCTTCAACACCTCTCTCTTCACCTTGTGCCTTATCTCCTTGTACTCTCGTCTACTTTCTCCATCTCTCTGACTATCCCACTTCTTCTTCACCATCTTCTTCCTCTGTATATTCTCCTGTACTTCCCCATTCCACCACCAGGTTTCCTTTTCCTCCTTCCTTTGATCAGATGTCACGCCAAGCACACCTTCTTGCTGTCACCCTTACTACATCTGCTGTAGTTGCCCAACTGTCTGGTAACTCTTCAGTGCCACCCAGTGCCTGTCTTACCTCCTGCCTGAATTCAACCTTGCAGTCTTCCTTTTTCAACTTCCACCATCTGATCTGCCTTCACTCTCTTCCTCTTCTTGATCTCTAACATCATCCTATTGACCACCATCCTATGCTGCTTAACTACACTTTCCCCTGCCACCACTTTGCAGTCTTTAATCTCCTTTAGATTGACTCTTCTGCATAGGATGTAATCTCCCTGTGTGCATCTTCCTCCACTCTTGTACGTCACCCTATGTTCCTCCCTCTTCTTCAAATACATATTCACCACAGCCATGTCCATCCTTTTGGCAGAATCCACTATCCTCTGACCTTCTTCATTCCTCTCCTTGACACCATACCTACCCATCATCTCCTCATCTACTTGTGATTAATCTTTCACATTATAAATAACATGTTCAAAAGAGGCTTAGATGTTTTTGTCTAAGTTATATGTATTAACCATACTGAAGTTGCCTTGTGTAGCTCATACTTTCTACATTCTGTATACCTACTGAACAATTTTCCTGTACAATTGTACATTTAAAATATTGACATTTTTACTCAAAATCCCAACAGTTATCTGGAATCTGTTACAAAGTAAAAAAAAAAAATATTTAAATGAAGTGTAAAATATTAAATGAAACTGACACTCCATATTTTACATAAACTACGTACTGTATTTAGCTATATTAATTTTTGCTATGTCACATTGCTAGAAATATATTTTAATTGAATTGTACATTACATTTTACTTTTCAACAAAATTTCTGTTGTAAACATGCTCCACATGAACGGAATATAAGTAAATGATATTTATAATATATTCATATGAAATTATACTGTTCCCACTGCAGAATCAAACTACACCTTTACTTTTCTGTTTATCACTGCAGGTATACTGAGAGTTTTTGTTACTTGTATCACGTTTAACTTGCTGCATTTTAGAGCCACCTGCTGGCAACAGCAGTTAGTGTTGAATAATGCATTTTAAAGGCTGTTATATAGAATAAAATAGAAGGCTGATATTTATAAAAAAAAACAAAAATCTCTGTGCATACTACTGCTACAGATTCCAAGAAAAAAGAAATATCATTAATTGGCTGCATGATTGCCAGGAAGATTTTGGTGTTGTTGATGATCTAGTGAGCACAGAGAGTGCCAAACTACAAAGATGAAAAAAGTATTTCACTTGTTAACAGCCACCTATTTAATTTAAGTCCAGTAAATTAGAAAGACCCATCATTTTAAAAACACACCAATACACACCACTCTAAAGATTAATTTATACCCAGTGTTCTTAAGACTTAATTAAAAACATCATAGGTGGTGTGTGATCAAAATAATGCACTCTTAGGCTGTAGCTCAACCCAAAATTAAGCCTTGGAGATCAAAGTCTTACAAAAAAGATGTCTTAGTTCAAAATAAAGAAAACAAAAGGAATGATCAATGGCATAATTAAAAATCCAAAATTAAGAACAGTAGACACTGACTAGTTATCACCTCCCATACCTTTCTTCACCTGTTCTGACCTTCGCATTTCTCAACAATCTAGGCTTTACTTGCCTCTTAACTGCAAGATCAATAATTCACTGGAAAGAAAAAAAATCTTTATAGTCTCATCCAGGATCTTCTCTCCTGGGATTTTCTTGTAAATATTCCATGTTCAGGAATACCCCGAGGAATTCCTGATGACATTCTTTTAGAGCTCAGCCTTGTAGTTGCACATGTCCCTGTAGTCTTGAGTCCCAACTCTTGCTTAAGGGCCAATCAGCCATTTGGTAGCCTGCCCAGCATAATATATTGAATAAGGTTATGTTTAGTTTCCCTGCTTCCATAGATGGGGGAATGTCTAACGCACACTGAATTGCCCTCATCATGCCTGTCAAACAAATACTTTATTGGTCCCTTACAGAGACCCCACTCTCCTGGGCTATGGATCTTGCTCTTGATAGGGGTCATAATCTTACTTTTATCAAGGTCTTGGTGAGCCTTGCCATTGCCTTCTGCTGCCTGCCACTTTATAGCAGGAAACGTATACAGGCTAAATTAGAACAAGGACATTATGACGCAGTTGTAATTCATTTTAATTGTACAATGTCCTTAAAATGTTTCAAAATACATGTTCAATGGTTGCTGAAAACAGTCAAAGATTATAAAAACCAAAGGTAGCTGCCAAAATACATCAAAGAATACAAATGATGTATAAGCCTTCATTAGTGTATTTAAACCCTATATTTGTCAATCCATGAGTGTGCAGCAGCAGTGCTGGGATTTTGGAGATTAGTGTTTCAGCAGACACAGACAAAGTAGGAACAGCTTGATAGGTTTAGAATGACAAGAGTTAGGGGGCAACCCTTGTTCTTGAACCATCTTCCAAATGTTTTAAATGGAGTTTTCATGTTATATCTGAATTATTGATGTTGCATTTAAATGTGGTTTCCTAGGATGGATTCTCTATGAATAGTTCATTTCTAAAGCTGGGAACCTTTAGGTTTGTTTTTATGACCGAATGCTCATTTTACCATCCAGTTTTCAAATCAGTTAATCCAGTTTAGATACAGAGCACTGGGTGCAAGGCAGGAATAAACTCTGGTCACATCACCAGCCCATTGCTGGGTACACTAACTCACACCAAGTTTTTTTTGTTTTTGTGGTATACCCATCCATTATCCAACCCGCTATATCCTAACTACAGGGTCACAGGGGTTTGCTGGAGCCAATCCCAGCCAGTTCAGAGCACAAGGCAGGAAACAAACCCCGGGTAGAGTGCCAGCCCAACGCAGGACACACACATGCACTCACACACTAGGGACAATTTAGGATCGCCAATGCACCTAACCTGCATGTCTTTGGACTGTGGGAGGACACCCACGCAGACACGGGGAGAACATGCAAACTCCACGCAAGGAGGACCTGGGAAGCGAACCCAGATCTCTTAACTGTGTGGCAGCAGCACTGGGCCACCCCTATATGATTTCCTACATTCAGAATTTTATCGGTTGAATACTGCACAATGTCTAGTGAAGTTTAACAGGAAAAATGTACTTTGTAAAGATAATGGCTGAATAAATTGATGCAAAGTATGTTGCTGGCCATGTTTTTGTTACTTGTAAATACAGAATGTTCATGAAGTTTATGTACAAAGAAGGACAAAAGAAAAAATGTATTCATATTTACTTCTGAGTTTCATTTCTAATATGCAGGTTTAATAGACAAATGTGATATTTACTGCTAATCTTAATTATATTACATGTGTACCATTCAAACTTCAAGAAAATGCAGTTTGGTAATTGCGGTAATTATGAAAATACTGCTGAAAGCACGTTTTTCTGTATTATAGTATTAAGTATCCATGGTTTAACTCCCTTTCACCTTTTCTTATACATTTGTGCTAGATCTACTTTGGAGATCTTCAGTTATTTGAAAGTATTTAAATCCAAAATTTATTTTCAGGTTAGGTGTTCTCTTATTTCTTTTCTTTTATTTCTTCTGTTTTTCTCTTATTTTATATCCATTTTGAAGTAGATTTTATAAGTACATATTTTGAATAGGCAAGCTGAAATAGTTATATTGAAATAATAATATCATTGCATGCATCACCAGCATTCACATTAGTAGACATGACAGAGGAGCCAGGACTGGTGACAGTGAGAATTGAAAGTTTTGAAGGCAAACCGGTTAAGAAAGTAGTATGAATCCTTTCATATTGTTTATTAATGATCACACTTCTCTAAACAGATCAGATCTGTACCACATATAAGTGAAAAATAGAAATTGAGCTACACTGTAAACATAGCCTTATTTCAATTTCAAAAATTGTGCCACGCTACAGTCAGACTTGACGCTGTAGTGTTTTAATGACGGTGGACTTGCTATCAACAACATGAGGGCATTTAAGAAAAGTAATAGCAATGTGAAACAACAAGAAGTACAATAATAATTCCACAAATTAAGCATAACAAATCGGGACAAATTCACACTAGATCATATCTTGTAAAAAATAAGAATAACTGCATTAAAATTATTTTAAAAATCTGGAACACAGAGAACCTAGATCTGTCATGATTTCGCTGGTAACTTACATTACTGCTAGTTGGTCTTTTACAGTTCTTCAAACATCATTCCCTGGAATCTGAAGACCTAGGCATACATTGATCGTATCTATTTTTATGTCAAAAGTGTTTTAAGCAATGTTGAAAATGAATTACATTCTCCTGCAGTGGGTGCTATATTGTCTTCTTATGGGTCTCACTGTTTTTGTTGACGATGGCTAAGCAGACTCGGGAGTGTGAGATGTGTGCTGTCATCGTAACTGTTTAAGTGTCATTTTGTGCAAACAAATGTACCTGATGGACTGAATGGTCTCTTCTAGTTTGTCTAATTTCTTATGTTTTTATGTCTGCTTGACTTGGCTCTGGTTACATGTTTACTTTTGGTTACAAAATACTGCATCTCCACTTCAGTCTTAGACTTATCGTATGTCCTGAGCAATGTACATTTATTTACATTCACATCTCAATGGTTTTAATGTTTTATTATCACAATTTCACTCAATTCTCTTTTCACTTAAAACTGCAACTTCCAATTGCAGGCAGAACACTAATGGCTCCTGACAAATCAATGACAACTTCCTTTATTCAGCACTTCTCCTGCATTTAACACTGCCCTCACATTTAACACTTTTTTTAATCAGTCCTAGTCAGAAAATGCTAAACATATGTTATACTATATATTACAAAGTGATAAATAGAAACTAGAAAACAGTTATATAAATAAAGGAGACAATTAACAAACACAAGTTCATAAACAAAGTTAACAATACAATTTATATATAATAATTAAATATACAAACAAAAATAGACAAAGTTAAAAGCAGGGATCAAGCCCTGGCTAATCGCACAACATTGGTTGTTTGTATATTTCATATATATCACTAACAAGTACATCCATCCATCCATCCATTATCCAACCCGCTATATCCTAACTACAGGGTTACGGGGGTCTGCTGGAGCCAATCCCAGCCAACACAGGGCACAAGGCAGGAAACAAACCCCAGGCAGGGCACCAGCCCACCGCAGCTAACAAGTACATTTAAAAAATAAATCCCATCAGTGATTGCTGTGGGTCTCCATCCCTTAGGTCAACCTACTGTTAACAAAAAAAAAATACTTGCATTGTATCCAATTGCTTTCTTTATTAAAGTCAATTATGCTCATATCTGTGACTCAAACCTTTAATCCCAGTTGCTAACAGTCTGATAATAAGCCTCTCACAGGGTACCAGATCAAAAGCTGTTTGAAAGGCAAGGTCAAATGATTGGATTTTTTTTTGTTGTTGTTCTTTAAAATACCCCAGCACTACAGGATCAACTAATTTAAATTCATGACTAGCTGCTTACATACAGTTACTGAAATGTTCTTAGTTTCCTAGTGATACAATTTAATGTACTTGATGTACTATTACGGGGTTTGGCCCATTAATAGTTTTTTTAAATGCAACACCATTGTACAGTTTTTAGGAATTCCTCTTCTTTTTCCTGATCTATTAAAACACTTTAAGAATTTATAATAACTTCTTTCAAGTCTTTACAAAAGATATTTTTTTGCTTTATCTGTATGAAATTTGTTATCCTTACTAGCGCATTATTCTCTTAGTAGGAGTATTAGTTAGTATGACCTGAATTTTCCTTTAGCTACTGGTATTTTTTTCTTATATTTGTGAGAGCTGCCTTTATCTGTAATTATTTACTAAACTTCTTTCAGTCCCATTGCACAGATCTATTTGTTATTCTGTCCCTTATAATTTTTGGGATAAAAAGATCAGATATCGCACAAATTTCAGAAAGTTTTCCTTCACGCAAGGAACCATAGATACATGGAGTAAATTACCAAGTAGTGTGGTGGAGAGTAGGTCTTTAGGGACTTTTAAATACCGACTGGATGTTATTTTGGACAATCTAGGTGAATAGGAAGGACAAGCTAGTTGAGACGAATGGCTTGTTCTCATCACAATTTTTCTAATGTTCTAAAGAAAAGGCTCATAGTATTCAGTTCTTCTTTGATATTACTGTAATCAGCACCTATATTCATAAAGTGTCTTGGGTCACCAACTTGTTAAAAGGTATGAGAAACAGATAAAAAGTCACAAATAATTTCACACTTGTTTGACGTGTCTTACTGATCGGCAAATAAGAATATTAGAAATAAACTTGATCCATTGGGCTTAAAAGTCAAAACAGAGGTAAAGAATTTTGGGGTAATTATTGACTCTGGCCTAAATTTTAAATCACATATTAATCAGATCACTAGTACAGCATTTTTTCACTTAAGAAAAATAGCAAAAATTAGATCCCTTATAACTCTGCAAGATGCTGAAAAATTTTTTCACGCTTTTGTTTTTAGTCAACTAGATTACTGTAATGCACTCCTTTCAGGACCACCCAATAAAGACATCAGTCGATTGTAACGTGTGCAAAATGCAGCTGCCAGAATCTTAGCCAAGAAAAGAAAATCCAACCACATCTCTCAGTGGCGTAGTGTAGTGGGGGCGGCCCGCCCCAGGCGGCAAAGAATTACTGTATATTTTAGTCTTTTAAATTGAAATACCTAAATAAGGGGCCGGCGAAATTTTCCTCCGCCCCGGGCGGCTGACACCCACGCTATGCCACTAACATCTCTCCAGTTTTGAAGTCACTACACTGGCTACCTGTGCCATTTAGAATTGATTTTAAAATACTGCTTATGGTTTACAAAGCCTTAAATAATCTCACTCCATCCTATATTTTGCAATCCCTCTCACCTTACACTTCATATTGTAACTTTAGATCTTCAAATGAGTGTTTGCTTATAATTCCAAGAGCTAAACTTAAAAGAAGTGGTGAGGCAGCCTTCTGCTGTTATGGACCTAAAATCTGGAATAGCTTACCAATAGAGATTCACCAGGCTAATATAGTGGAGCACTTTAAAAAACTGCTAAAAACACATTACTTTAACATGGCTCTCTTATAGCTTCATTTTAGTGTATCCCTGATATTCTGTATATGCATTTAATTATCATTTTTATCATGGGTCTGCGATCCATACTAATCTCTGCTGTTCTTTTTCCGGTTTTCTGTGGCGGCGATCTGCGCCACCACCACCTGATCATGGCACCGTGCAGTCCATGGCACGTTGATGGATCGCAGGCCACATGTCCACATGACCTTCATCATCTGATTCTTCCATGTGAATCCTGAAAACTGTGAGGACTGATTTAGATTATTTATTTTAGAATGCCCAGTGAGGGCTGGGTGGTCTTGTGGCCTTGGAACCCCTGCTGATTTTGTTTTTTTTTTCTCCAGCCCTCTGAAAGTTTTTTTTTTTTTTTTGCTTTTTCTGTCCTCCTGGCCATTGGGCCTTACTTTATTTTTTGTTACTTATTATTGCCTAATCTTATTTTTATATTTTTCTTTTTTCTTCATCTTGTAAAGCACTTTGAGCCACATAATTTGTATGAAAACGTGCTATATAAATAATTCTGTTTTTAAAAATGTTCTAGATATTTGAGCTTATTGTTAATTTATCTCTTATTACATAGCAAAATGCAAGTAATATTCTACTTTATTTATACAGATGGTCAAAGATTAATGAAATAAACTACAACCATTGAAAGATAAAAGGTCAGAGCTAAGACAGATGTTTCAGTGTTTAAGCCTAATACACTGTTTTGCTTTAGGGTCAAAACAATTAATACAAGGAGGTGAAGGCTATTTGGTCTCTCAAAGATTTCAGAAACATGTATAGAAAGAGCCAGTTATTAATTAGTTAGGTCTTGCCAGGAGACCATCAGTTGCACAAAGCTGCAGGAACTGCAGATTGCCTAAAGCGAAATCTATAATATCAATAATAATATGAGTGTAGCCCTAGGGAATTCAAGATTAATCAGGAAGCTGAAATAATAGCTTCTGTGAGCTCCTGATTTGTAGCTGATTATATTGTCTCTACTTAAACCCTTTTAAGAGACGAATGTCAGGTTCAGGGGTGTTACAATCATAAATTTTACAGTTTAGAATTAAATATTAATTACCAAATGCACCAGTGTGGAATTCATCCAAAGACATTCCCAGCAAAGCGTGTAATTTTAAATGAAGAGACTGACTCTCTTTACAGATAATACAATATTGTTATTTTTTTACTAGTAAAATGAATCTCACATGTGCCTGAGTTTAAAGCCACATTTTTAGTATCTTAGATCTACAGTATGGTAGTGAGACCAGCTTTGTTATATGGGTTGGAAACGGTGGCACTGATCAAAAAGCAGGAGACATAGCTGGAGGTGGCAGAGGTTGGACAGGATTAGAAATGAGGACATTAGAGGGTCAGCTCAGGTTGGATGGTTTGGAGACAAAGTGAGAGAAGCAAGATTGCTCTGGTTTAGACATGTGCAGAAGAGAGATGCTGAGTATATTGGGAAAAGGATGTTAAGGATAGAATTGCCAAGCAAAAGGATAAGATGAAGGTCTGAGAAGGTTTATGGATGTGGTGAGAAAGGACATGCAGGTGATGGGTGTGACAGAGCAAGGTGTTGAGGACAGAAAGATGTGGAACAAGATTTTTCCCTGTGTGCAACCCCTAACAGGAGCAACCAAAAGAAGAAGAAGACCTTTTTTTAAACATTTGTCATTGACTCTAGAAGGCAGGGTTATACCAAATGCAATAATCATGTTTGCAGCATAATACTTTATTATAAGCTGCTCAAAATGCAAATAAAAATAATACAACAGACATTTCTAATTTCATCATTCCTTTCCATTTAAAAATCCAAAAGAGTACAGTGGGAAAAGGATCTCTCACTCAACATCTCAGAAAAGGAGTGGAAGGTAGCAATGCACAGAATTCAGTCGAGCTCCATATGCGCAAAGCATACAATTATTCAAGTTAAAATTTTATATCAAGCACATCTGTCTTGTTTAAATTTGTCCAAAATGTTTCCAGGGCAAGATCCAACCTCCAAACGTTGCAATCAAGTTCCAGCCTCACTGGGCCACATGTTTTGGGTGTGCACCAAATTAACATCATTTTGAACCAAAATCTTTAAATGCCTTTCAAACAGCCTTGGCGTCACAATCCCTCCTAAACCATTAATAGGTGTGTATGCTGGACTCCCAGGTGGGCTTAAAGTGGAGAAGGACAAACAAACTGTAATTGCTTCTACTACACTATTGGCACGTAGACTTATTTTGCTCAACTGGAAGAATCCTAACTCTCCTCTTTTAAGTCAGTGGGTAGCTGATTTTATATATTATTTGAAATTGTAAAATATCAAATTCACACTTAGAGGATCTGTACAAAACCTTTCAAAATCTGGCAGGATCTAATCAATAACATTTTAGAATAAGCATTTAAACTGAGGAAGTGGATTCTCTCCCCTCTTTTTTATTCTATTTATTATTATTCATTTATTTATTTACTATTATTATAGTTTTACTCTGCTGGCCTAGCTCTCTATCACATGGGTGGGTTGGATTTGTTTCAAACCTAGTTTTGTTAAACTTGACTTGCTTGTATGGAATGTTATTTGATTTTAATAAAATCAATAAAATGATAAAAAAAAAGAAAGTGGACTTGTAACTTTACATTTATTTTGTCACTTAGATCTGATATTTACCAAAAACGATGGTATAACAGCCAAAATATATCAAAAATTCAGAAACAGTAATTATATAGAAATAATGTGATGAAGATGAAATAAAAGAAAAAAAAATAAGCTTACACTCAACATGGTGCTCTAGCATTTTGCCTTACTGCCTGTACAATAACTTATTTTTCATATTGTTCATGATGTTTTTTTTTTTTGATTGTGTTACGAACAGTTTGAGGGAAATAACATCTAAATGGAATTGGTATACCAAACTGAAAAAATGAAGAACAGATATAACTAGAAGAAGGATGAATCAAAACTGTTAAGCAAGTGTGGTCTGAATACCAAAATAGACTTGCGATTAATCGTGTAATCAAGATGTAATCTTGTGATTACGTCTTACCTGAAGAAAGGGCCTGAGTTTCCTTGAAAGCTTGCATATTGTAATCTTTTTAGTTAGCCAATAAAAGGTGTCATTTTGCTTGGCTTTTCTCTACATTCATTATGGCTAACACGGTACAAATCCCTAGTACTACAAATATTTATTCTGAAAGCTTCAATGCAAAGTAGTGTATGCTGCCATCTTATATAAACAGGAGGGACTTGCAGAGTATGTCACATTACCTCCATAACACATGACTGCATAGCAACTATAAATAACATGGCCGCTTCCAGGCAAAGCTTACCCCAAAATGGTAATAACCACACAAAAAACAAAACATAAAAAGACATCATCAGAATAAAAATAAAATATAAGTAAATGCAAACAATTTAAAATAAAACAGACTGCATAGGACTCTAAAACTCTGATTCATTGCAAATGTGCTTTTGAGTTTTTAAATTTGGTTAGTTTTTGTTTTTTTTATGGTTGCCTGTATTTGACTTGCCTGTTGCAATTGGGGGTTCAAAGACTGACTACGTAAAAAATAAACTGCTCACTCAAATCCACCTTCTTAACAGCAGTAGGAAGGTACCACTTTCCAGATGTAAAATGTCTTTGTAATGTCTTTCTCCAGCAAAGACAATATGTAATGCTGGCTTCATCTACAGTTTATTGGCATAACTCAGGAAGGTATAATTATGTTATCTGCTAATCATGTTAATCACGTTTTTGTAGACATAATATCAATCCTGTTAAAGTACAGCCATACTAAATAAAAAAGGCTAAATGAGACTGACCTCTTTAACAGCATGCACTGTTTTGGAGACAGATGGAAATAAAATGCTTGGGTGAAGTAACAGGATCATTTGAGAAATTCATTTATATTGTCCAAAAGTAGAATTCTGCTTATTATTTTTCCCTATAAATTTAATTTGTACTGTACCATACTGCAAATTAAACATAAATTAACATATTTGCACATTTACTCTGTTTAAAGATAATAACTGTATTCAACTTTAAAAATGGTTAAAGCATAATTAAATATTTGCCATTTTCATTCATTTCATGAAAGCTTTAGTTTTTAATTATTTTGCTTAAAGATACTGACACTTTAAACTGGTCTACTTTGCAACTTCATCTCAAAGCATGTAGATTAGATGCTGGCTCCCAGGGTCTTTGGTATTAAATGAAGAAGATTTAGTAAATCGCTTAAATGCAACTTAATTTGGGAGAAGCAGTCATCCATATATCAATAGCTGCCACACTTCTTAAAGGAAAGGCATATGCAGAAATGTGTTTTTTCTTTTTTTTTACTTTGTCCAAATCTGAGACCACTGAAGTAGAAAACTGCTGATTATGTAAAGCGGACTCTAGAATTAGCAAATGAGTTGCATAAGTTGGCTATGGATAATGCAAGAAAAGAAGGTTGGTGCATGGGGCAGTATTTATACCGGAGACTAAATAATTCTAGACATATACACAGTAAGTGCCAACTAGGATTAGATAGCATCTCAGCCATGATTAGTATGAGACCCATACCTGGATGAGAGGAGAAGACATGGGAACAATGGGGGAAAGCTCCTAAGCTTTGATATTTTCACTCCCACCCCAATCTGCTAGATGGTAGCATTTTAGGACCATGGCAGCAATGTGGAACCCAGCAGGACATGATGGGAATTGTACGAGAGTCAATCCTTCTGGGTCCCATGCAAGTCATTACATGATGCTGCAGGGATTTAAGATCCCTACTTTTTGTGACTTCTGCTGGTCCCTTCCTTCTGGCTATGCCCTGGCACTGAAAATACTTTCGGGTCTAACATAAAAGGAAGCCATCCAGCTTCCTTCAGTGAATCAGGGCTGGGAGGAAGGAAGACAACACTTGCTGCAGGGAAGTGGATGGAGAAAAGACCGCAGAAGAAAGAAGAAAAAGACAGTTTTGTGTGTTTTTGCTTGTGTGACCAAAAAGAAAACTGTTGTGTGGTATTTTATAATGGATGACTTTTTGAACCTGTAACAGTGTGTTAGTTTTTTCTGGGGTTTGGGGCTCAGTGGTGACCATTTCCGTCACAACACATATGTGTGACTAAGCAGATGAAGCTTTATGGATTTGTGTACTCAATTTATAGTCCTTGCACTCTGAACACACCATCTGTGTTCCTGTACTGTTGTTTTCAGCAGACAAATTAAGGACAAACATTATGAAACAGCAGAATACTTTCACACTTTAAAATGCTCAACCATCATGCACAAAATAGCTCACTGTAGTGATGCATAGAGTCACTTCTAATACAAAGTATTTGAATGACTAGTCTGTACATTTGTGGTTATTTTTGTTTATTTATTGTGCTGTTCAGTTTAACATGAGTATAATAAAAAAAAAGTGCTGACGGAGGAAAAATTACTTGCATAAAATGCAATTCTTGACTTCTATTAATTATTTTTATTTGAACGATTGTACTTTGCCTATACATTCCACATACTGTATCTCTGCGGTTACTACAATAAATTAGAAGTTGTTTTTGGAATTTTTAAAAGTTCTTGCTTCTAGCTTCAGTTCCCAGAGCCACCACATGTAATTCATTTTACCGTGGTGCTTATATTTTATTTACTTTAAGAGCTAGATGACCTGCACAGAGATCACAATCATGCTGAAATGAAAAGAAATCCCCAAGCTGGCTGAGTGTAAAATACAACTTCTTTTTATTTTGCAAGTATTGACTGAGTAGTTCACAAGCGGCCATCTATCATACTGACTTTGGAAGATGTAATCATCTACAAGTTAAAGGTACTGTGGACTTGAATTTGAGGGGCACTGGAGGGATGCGTTTGCTGACAATTTGAAGGCAGTTTTTAAACTAGCACAATGCAACAATCCTTTAAGTTTGTATGATTTATGCCTTGCTGTTTTTCATAGGAGGTCCTTTAATAGTTTCCCTTTAATTTTTTCAATGGTTCAGAAGTTAAAAATTTCAAAGAGCAAAAGAAAAGGCATAATTCTTACATTTTTCCAGTTTTTTAAAACCAGGAGTTGTGCCTAAGAAAGGCTAATATACTTTTAGATAAGTTGAGCTAATCCTTGACGGCATTTTTTTTTTCATTTTCAAATTTAATATACTGTACTGTATATCTAAGCATCACTAATCAGATGGCATGACATCCTACTGCATGATGGTACATTAGCTTACCTTTTTTGATACTGATTTTGTATACGGTGTGACAGTTTAGGGTTTCCTCGCACCCTTGTACCCTCAGACCACATGTCAGACACCAGATAAAAAGTCCAATTATTATTTATAATGTAATTGTTTTGTCACTGTTGTGAGTGATGAGTGTTGTTGTCATACACATATATACATACATATATATCTACATATATACACACACATATATACACACACATATATATGTCACACACGTGCGCATGGGAGGCAGCTAAAGGGCTTGAGTGAAGGCAGTTGTGCGGGGTGTGGCAGAGTGCACTGACTCTTTTCTCCTTGCCTGTAGACCATCCCGGGGATTTCACCTGGATCTCCTGACATCACTTCGGGACTGAGCCAATGGAAACACCAGCTCCAGTCCCTCTGATGTCACCTCCGCTCTGAGCCAATGGTGGAAGACCACGTGCCAGATCCATGAAAATAACTCTTTATCTGTCCATGTCTCGTTCTTGTGACAGTGGCGTAGTCGGCAGGATGGAGAAGTCCCAGAGAGAAGGGGACAGGACCTGCAATATACCCAGGTGGGAGCGTGCGGGGCCGAGTCTTCAGGCGGGAGGGTGCCCGTGGTCGGCGTGACCGGTAGCACTCATAACTAGGCCATCTGGAGGGCCAGGGGTGTGCGGGTGGGGCTCACAGAATAGGGGAGGCAAAGGGACTCAGTATGCTCTCCTGGGGGAGAGTGCCTGCCTCCCTGCGAAACCAAAGCCCCATTTACCACCTAGGGGTGCCCCAGACTGGCAGGTGAATAAAATAAAAATGGAGGTTGGACCCTGAGCGCCGACCAACAACAAGCCTGGTCCTTATGGGCAATGGTAGGGCATTGGCTACGGCCATTTGAAAACACGCCCTACCAAATAATAGAGCAGGTAGCTTGCTATCTGCTCCTGGAAGCGCTTCCCCGTGGCTTCACCCAGCGGTTTGGGGCGGCAGTTTAAGAACATGTCTGAGCTCATAGAGCTTATGGAGCGCAGAGGCGGCCTCACACTCTGGGGAGCAGAACCGTCCTCATGTCAAACCCAGCGAGTGCGTTCCAAGACCTAGCCCCTCCCTGTACAATCCGGAGCTCGTGCAGGCGTCCAGCGTGCGCTGGCGCAAACCGCTTGGGGCAGGAGGAATGCAGGTGGAGGCGAGGAGGGTTGGTGTGCTCTGCTAATCCGTTGGCGGTCCCACATACTGGCGTGGTGATGATCAGCGGACACAAGACCACAGGTTTGTTCGACTCCGGCAGCAACATTTCCATTGTTGCCGCCGCTTTGTGCAACCGCAACAGTGGCTAAAATTTAAGACCGGTATAACCTGTGTCCACGGAGACATCCGCTGGTACAGGTCCGCCGCATGTGTCATCAGTTACGGAGGGTCAGTTCG
Source organism: Polypterus senegalus (assembly GCF_016835505.1). NCBI lineage: Eukaryota > Metazoa > Chordata > Cladistia > Polypteriformes > Polypteridae > Polypterus > Polypterus senegalus. The sequence continues at coordinate 54,162,429 of NC_053158.1, forward strand.
TAAACTCACCGTAGCGGTCCTACCTGATCCTCCACACCCGGTGATACTAGGGCGGACTGGTCTAAAATCAAAGCGGTGAGACACATACCACTCCGGGGTTAATTTGGGCCTCGTTATGGAGGAGATAACCCGTCTCAAGCTGCCTCCGCCGTGTAATCAGCCGGCAGAGAGAGCGGCGTCGCCCTGACTGGCGTGGCAACTCCGGGCGTCGCGGGCTAACCGTCATCCACCAGCGCGGGCGGGCGGGAGAAACCACGCCCATTGAGGTCGGCTGACCCTCTCTCCGTGTTGCGGTTCCAATTTAAAGCGCCGGCTTCTTTTAGAAGGGAGCAATGGAATGATGACTCCCTGAAGTTTGTAAAAAATGCAGTGGTCCTTGTCAATGGCCAGCGCACTAATCAGTCGATGCCACAGGGCCCCTACTTTGTGCTAGATAATGACCTCCTTTACCGTGTAGCAATGCATGGCGGGCAGGAGGCGAGGCTGCTGCTAGTGCAGCGTACCTTCCGGCGGCAGGTCTGCGAGCTAGCACCGCCCACCTCCTAGGTGGCCACCTGGGCACCGAAAAACTCTGGAGCGGATCAAGCTCCGTTTCTACTGGCCAGGAATTAATGAGGAGGTTAGCCGCTTTGCGCTTCCTGCCGGAGTGTCAACTGCGACAAATTCCTAGGAGGGACCGCCTGGTGGGACCCTGGAGCCCTCAGCCCGAGGACACAAGTACATTTTAGTCCTCGTGGATTACGCTACACGAGTTGCTCAGCTACCTCTAAAGCCATCGCGGGAGAAGTAGTGTGTTAAAGAAGCAATGAAAAGAAAAGGAAACATTTTGAAAATAACGTAACCTGATTGTCAATGTAATTGTTTTGTCACTGTTGTGAGTGATGAGTGTTGTTGTCATACACATATATACATACATATATATCTACATATATGCACACACACATATACACACACATACATACATACACACACACATATATAAACATATATATACATATACATACATATCTACATATATACACACACAGCTATTTCAGATCAGTGCAATACGCTGTTTGTTAAAACGCCCCTTTGACTCCGGTTGTATGCACTTCAGCTCTTACGTGCAATAACAAATCAAATCATTCAGTTGTCTTTGCTCATATGTCATTTTAGAGCTGGACGCTCTGGCATCTTTTTTGGCCACAAGTTCGTTTCTGTTTGGTGTGAGGTTCTGTGTTGTGGAGATTCTCAGGATGGATTGCAGGTGCTCATCAGTGAGGCGACTCCTGTGTGCTGTTTTGTTAGTCTTTATCACTGAGAAGAGCTTCTCACACAGATATGTGCTACCAAACATGCACAAGGTTCGAGCCGCATGTAGACGGACTTTTTTTGTTCTTCAAAGTCACCAAAGCGCCGTGCAAACTCAGTGCGCAATAACTCTAGCCGCAATAACTTGCAGCATCATAAGGTAGACTTGATTAACGCGTAAGTGTTGGCAAGGCAGCTGAAGCGCTGCATTATGGGATCTGTAGTTTATTGTGTTACCAGCGCTTCATATACCGGGCCATTAATAACAATAATACAGTATATAAAATGATCTCGGGCGGATATAATTACACGCCGGGCGGATGTGGCCCGCCCTTGAGTTTGACACATATGGACTAAATAGAACTTGAAAAGATATATTTTTCAAATGTGATCGCGCAATTCAGATAGAGTTGGCAAGACTACAGCCTGCATGCTTCAATGAGTCATCCTCCCCTCGCTCTTACTTTTTACCGTTCATCTAATGAATACACTGAGTATGGCTTTACCAAAACAATCATTGATGGCGAATAAAGTATCCATTATTCGAGTATGTAGATCGGGATATATATATACATATATATATATATATACCCGCGTATCGCAGCGGAGAAGTAGTGTGTTAAAAAGGTAGAAAAAAAAGGGAACATTTTAAAAATAACGTAACATGACTGTCAATATACAGTATTTGTTTTGTGAGTGTTACTGAGTGTTGCTGTCATCAAGGATTTGATTATCATTATTTCTTTCAATCAGGTTCGTATTTGTAGGATGTGTTGTGTTCAAGTTACATTCCGTGTTTGTCAATCGTTGTAAAGATGACAGGTTTCATTCATCGATTCGTTTCTTACTGCATCAATAAACAGCTCGTCTTCTTCTTTATCTGAGACCTGACACACTGCATGCACGGGTTTTTTTTACACTGTCTTCCTTTAGCGGGACATTGACTTTTTCCACCGTGTGCTTTGTTTCCGCAGTAGCTGGATTTATGAATATGCTTATCAGGCGCTTCATATTTTTGCTGCCTTTTCAATTGTGTAATTCGGCTTTGTTCAGCGCTCTTTGGAACTGTTGCTTTTTATCTGTGCATTGCGTCAGTTCACGTGAGCCACTCGGTGTACATGCATCGAAGGTTCCCAGCTGTGCTGGTGCCATCTCGTGCTATGTCCATGGCTGTATTTAATGTTACCTTAGTCCTGGCACTTAAAACTTTCGCAGTTTCGCTGAGTTTGTGTCAAACACCACCCTGACCGTCTCATCTTCCTCTCCATAAGCACAGTCCTTCACCCGTGAATATTTACCCGTGGCAGTTTGCTATTGGATTGCCGCTGACGGACGGCCTTATATGGGCAGGCATTAAATTACAAACGCCAGCGGCAGCCTGTCTATAAACTTAATTTAAAGTGTAGGTTTACATCGTGCTTTGTTTCCGAAGTAGCAGAACTCATAAATATGGTTGTATATGTCACTCGCTTACTTCTTATTGTTTCGCTGCCTTCTCAATTATATAATGCATGTTTTCTTGAGCGCTTTTTTGAGCTCTTCCTGATTTTCTATGTACTGCGTGATTACGTGGGAGGCGTGATGATGTCACACGAAACTCCGCCCCCACGGCGTTGAAGCTCATCTCCATTACAGTAAATGGAGAAAACTGCTTCCAGTTATGACCATTACACGTAGAATTTCGATATAAAACCTGCCCAACTTTTGTAAGGAAGCTGTAAGGAATGAACCTGCCAAATTTCAGCCTTCCACCCACACGGGAAGTTGGAGAATTAGTGATGAGTCAGTGAGTGAGTGAGTCAGTGAGTGAGTGAGTGAGTGAGGGCTTTGCCTTTTATTAGTATAGATTATAATAATAATGTGCAAAAAGCACGCTCCTCTCCACAATTCTCAATAAACAATACAATAATTCAATAACCAATCCTCCACTCCCAACACTTAGCCACCCTGCCTCCCAACTCAGCTCGCCATCTGGGAGCTCCCACAGTCCTTTTATATTCTCTGACCCGGAAGTGTTCCCTATCCTCAGTCCATGTGATTCTCAATCACTTCCGGGTCAGGTAAAAGTTCTTTTCTTCAACCCGGAAGTCCGTTGCTCTTCCTATGACGAACTTCCGGGTCATAGGGCACGAAGAAGTCCTCGGTCCTCCCTGCAGCTCCCTCTTGTGGCCCCCATGGCATCCAGCAGGGCTGTGCATAAAAACCACATTGTCCATGATGCCCTGCTGGTCTTCTGGGGACCTCCATGTTGCAAGGAGGGCTCCACCTGGCGGCTTGGGGGTATTGGCCGGGATAAATGGCCGGCCATCCTCCACAACGGGTAACTCTGAAAGGAAAGCTAACTGTATTGCCTATTGAAACACTGGAGAAATCCAACTAAGAAACATAATGATGGATGTTGTAGTGGGCTGAAACGCTATGGCCTGCTTGGGCAAAAAAAACATGTTCAGTTATGCCAAAATAAAATGAACATAAATTCAAGTACTCAAAAAGTGTGTTATTTATCGTTTCTAAGTCTTTTCAAATTAACATTTTTTTTATAAGGAGGTTGTTACTGGCACGGATTAGCACAGAAGTCTAGTCACCATCAAAATCAGACCCCATACTCCTGGAGAGGTGTCCTTTTATATGCTGCAGACCGGGAGGGGCGGGGTCTCTTTCGTCTCAGTGTCCTCAAGGGGTGGTTTCACAAAGCTGTGAGGGAAGACGGAGACAAGACTGTCATCAACAGCACCTTCTCTTGCCCCTGGGTGGTATTACTTACTTTAGGTAAACCTGGAAGATGACCTTCTCGCACGCATGCTTGACAGTGTCCAAAACAGTCTATGTTGGTTGAAAAGGACCAAAACATGGACAGGGGAGGCTGCTGGTGATTCCATCCCTTGCAAGTTACTATTGTTTGCAGTGTAGCAGAAGTAAGTTGATATTGACTATTGTGAGACAAAGGCAGACATCATGTATGCAGCTGCTCAACTCCATTCCAACTATCTGTGGCCTCTTGCAAGCTTCTTGGTGTTTAGAAAATAATCATGTATTTGGTTTTCTTAAAGGCTGGCAGTGTTTTGACACATTATATCACTCTTTTGATGTATTATTATCATACTCATTTCTTTATTCTATACATTACTTATAGTTTTACAGTCATTTTTTAATAGCTAGTATATGGTATTACCCCAGAACCTTTTGGTCTGGGACAAGTATAAGGTTTTATTTTTAACATTCCATACAATCAAGTCAAACTTAACAAAACTAAATTCAATTCAACCCCAATCCATGAGAAAGAGAGAAAGGCAAACAGCCAGAGGAAAACTTTTGAAAGTAATATTGAGGGAAATGAGTCTTTCTCCCCAATATAAGTGCTTATTCTAAAATATTATTGATTAGATCCTGGCAAGTTTTAAAAAGTTTTGAACAGATCCTTTAAGAGAGAATTTGATTTTTTCCAATTTCAAATAATATATCACATCAGTTACCCATTGACTTAACAGAGGTGGGCTGGGATTCTTCCAGTTGAGCAAGTCTACGTGCTAATAGTGAAGTAAAGGCAATTAGAGTTTGTTTGTCCTTGGCCGCTATAAGTCCATCTGGGAGTACACCAAACACAGCTGTTAGTGGATTAGGAGGGATTGTGACACCTGATAGGCATTTACAAATATTTGTCCAGAATGATGTTAATTTGGTACACGCCCAAAACATGTGGCCTATTGAAGCTGGAGCTTGATTGCAACATAACAAGTACTTTCATTGGCATAAAAGTGAAGAACACTTTGGATTCTAGAAAAAAGAACAAGGGGAATTTGATTTGAGTCTAGAAAGTTAACTGAAACAATTATGTTGCACCCCACAGGAAGACAAGGGTTCATTTACTTCCCTAATATATCTTTTGTTGTAGTTACATTTGTGTTATGTTCCATGTGTATGGGTTGTTTGTATTGCACTGTTTTGTGCGTTTATGGTTAAAATAAAAAAAACAAAAACAGTTAATTCATTAAATGTGTTAAATTGAAATAAATAGATAAAGTAGAAGACATTGTATTTATATAGAGCTTTTCAAGACACTCAGAGTGATTTAGATAGAGAGGGAAGAGCCACTTTAACTTCCACCATTGTGCAGCATCCACTTTGATGACGTGATAGCAGCCATTTTTGTGCCAGTATGCACAACACACATCAGTTATTAGGTGGTGAAGGGGTGAGAGAGATGGTTAGCCAATTAGAGACAGCTCGATGATTGTTAGGCCAGAATGACCAGGCCGTGATGGGCAATTGAGCCAGGACATCAGGAAACCCCTTATTCTTTACAAAAGATGCCCAAAGATCTTTTATGTCCACGGAGAGTCAGGACCTCGATTTTACATCTCATCCAAAGGACAGATAGTAGTTTCTTTACTATGGATGATACCTTTTGAACTCACAAAACACAAAGAAAAGATACTTTAACTCTGTTAACCCATGTAAGAATGTACATGTATTTGTGGCAGATGAATGTAATTTAATTTCCAAATAGCGAATGTGGAAGGATTATTCATTTGATTTAATTAATATTTTTATTTAAAAATGATACATTTCTATAGTATTTTCAAACTTTACTACTTTCTTAATACATTGTTTTTAATTTTTGCATATTGATTTTAGTTTTATATTAAACTATTCTTCTTTCGACTATTCCCGTTAGGGGTCACCACAGCGGATCATATTTTTCCATATCTTCCTGTCCTCGTCCTCTTGCTCTGTCACACCCATCACCTGCATGTCCTCTCTCACCACGTCCATAATTTAATAAAAGATAGAAAGTAGTTGAAAGCAATTGTACAGCAGTTTATGTATTTAATTACACAATAATCAGGTCAAGTCTGTTGTGAATCCATTAATTTTTTAGTTATTGTCTAATTTCCTTAAACTGTTTTTTAATTTCCCCTATTTTTCACCATTTGTAAGCCTGAATTCACTTCTAGTTGTTATTTTGTGATGTTGCCTTATGATATCACACATCGCAGACATCAAGGCAATGTGTGATGTCATCATTACAGGACTATTTAAGGTAATCATTAGGCATGCTTTTTATCCTAGTCTTGGGACACAAACCTACAATTCGCTCTGTCTGTCTTTCTGTATGTGTAAGTATGTGTTTATTTAAGTCTGTATGTTTTATCATGTATTTTTATTGTATTAAGGCTTGTTATTTATTTAGTTTGGCTTTGAATTTTGCAAATACCCTTTGACTCTGATTCTCTCTTTCATTCTAGTTAGTTTGTCTTCCATTTTTTTTTTTTTTAATTTTGTGAGTTCCTTTTCTGCCATTTTTATCTCCTGGTGTCTCATGTATAAAACCTTGCTTAGACTAAATTACTAAAATTTGGTTTATCCTAGAAAGGCCCCACACCAAGTTGTTTTATAAATCTCAGATTAATTTAAAACTATGCATTCACTCGCACACTTTTATGTACTCCTTGTCACCTCCCACCAGTAACCATATATGGCTTAAAAACACCCTTTTTGAATATTCATGACCAAATCACCATATATGTTTGGGCATGTTCCTGAGTGACATCTTTACTTTCAACTCTTAGGAGAATGGAGGAAATGTAACATCAGTGAATGTTAATCTGAAAATTTAATACTGACATTTTGTGGAGTTTAAGGAGTGGCCGGGTTGCCTGCATCCCCCATGTGGTTTCACCATACTCCTAAAATGAGTTTTGAATTAATTAGATTAGATACACTTTATTATACCCATGGTTAATTTCAGATGCATACGGCAACAGCAGAAACTTGAAAAACAAGTATACATATTCATAAATGAGTACATAATAAATACTGTACAGATATTTTGAACTTAACGAGTGCCCCAGGAGGAAGCACTAAATTTCCTGATATCAGTGGGCATAAAAGACTCTCAGAAGTGCTTCTTAGCGCACCATGGTGGAAAAAGCCTATGGCTAAAAGTACTCCAAGAAAGCACCTCCTGGAGGGGAAGGAGGAGATTTTTCACAATGGTATCCAATTTTGCCACCATCCTCTTTTCTACAACAGCGTCCAGTGTATCCAAGGCCCAAACAGGATTTCCTGATAAGTTTATTCAGGCATTGTGCATATTCTTAACTCAGGTTGTTTTCCCAGGAGACTGCAGCAAGGAATAACTCACTGGCTACTATGAACTAATAGAACATTTCCAGCAGCTTGCTGCACACATCAAACAACCTAGCAAGGACTTTCTGCTCTGGTCCTTCTTGTACAGAGCCACTGTGTTGCTGTTTAAGTGAACCCCCAGGTGCTTGTACCTCTGCACCACTTCCAAATCCTCCCCTGGATGGTGACTGGTCTCAGAGGCTCCTTGGCACGCCTGATGTCCACCACCAGCTCTTTTGTCTTGGTCATGTTGAGTTGCAGATTTTTCTTCTTGCACCAAAAGAAAAAGTCCTCCACAACTTTCCTGTACTCTGACTTATCTCCATAATTAATGCAGCCTATGATGGAAAAGTCCTCTGAAAATGTCTGTAGGTGATGGACAATAAGGGAGATAGGACAATTCCATGAGGTGCTCCAGTATTACCTTTATTTTATATAACAATTTTTGTATTTTGTAGGTATTTTTCCTCGATTTTTAAGGGCCACACTTAATTTAAATATGTGTATTAATTAATTAGTTTCCAATTCCATTCTTTATTTCCATTCTTTATTGTCATGTGTACAAGTACCATATACAATGAAATGCTTGCTTGCATGTGCCCCTGCAGACAGTGAACATAGACAAAAAAAAAAAAAAATCACACACAATAAATAAATTAATATAAATAAGTAAATAAATAAAACCTGAATCCTAGGAATAAATAGAGACAGTGGCAGAAGTATATGTGCAAGTAGCAGTGGAGGTGACACAAGGTTATTGATTGTTCATGAGTCTGATTGCAGTTGGGTAGGAACTGTTCCTGAACCTGGAGGTATGCCTCTGAATGGACTTTAGTCGCTTCCCAGATGGTAGGAGGGTGAAAAGTGACACTGAGGGGGGCAGGGGTCTGGCCTGATATGGTTCACTTTCCTGAGACAGCGTGTAGTGTGGTTGTCATGGATCGCAGGGAGCTGTGTGCCCATGATCTGCTGTGCTGTGTTCACCACACACTGCAGAGCTCTGCAGTCCTGAACTGAGCAGTTGCTGTACCAGGATGTTATGCATCCTGTCAGGATGGATTTCACAGTACACCTGTAGAAACTGCACAGGGTTGTGGGGGACATCCAGGCCTTACTCAGTCTCCTTCATTGTAAGGAGTTCGGGGGTTGTGGCCTGGGTGCTTCCTGCGTGGTGTTTATACATGAGTCTACATGGATTTCTCCAGTTTCTCCCAACAATCCAAAGACGGGTTAAGTAAAGTAGTGATGCTATGTTGTCGCCTGATGTGTGTGTGTGTGTTCTCCTTGTGATGGGCTCACGCCCTGTCCAGAGGCACCCGTTGCTTGTTAGGAAAGGCTACAGCTGCCCCTTTTCCATGGATAAGCAGGTTTAAAGGACTGATAGATTAACAAATACTGCCTAAAGCAGTTTTAACATACATGGTGCCAATCCATGCAGAAATATTTTGAAATTATAGGTTAATTCACTGCTTCAGACTTAGCTTGTGAGGGTTTTTTTCAGCTTAAATTTATTGTCTACAGTATTTCCTCTATTACACACCTGAAAGACATAAATAAATTGTCAGTAGTCAGTAAGAAGCAATTGAAATGGCAGTGCACTTGGCTGTGGCATGGCGGTCTAGGCAGGCTTGTACCGCACATCATGCCTAGACCTGTTGAAAAATATTTCAAAAATAATGTGTCTCTTTAATGAAGCAAATAAATAAGAGAAAATGCTCCAATTATCAAATCAATTAACTAAATTGCATACAAATGTCATGGTCTATGTACGTTTTCTAACTTCTTAAAATATGAAAGTGCTTATTTTGTCACAATTAAAATACATAGACAAACAAATGTAAACACAACATTTTTAGCCATTTAACTACTGTTAATGATGTTTGTGTTCTTTTTCTTGATGATGACTGACTTATAAGCCGATTTAGCCGTCCTAGAGCCATCCTGTTGGAGTTGTGTGCTTAACTGGAGCCTACAGAGAAATTATGTGATCCCTATTCTGTTACAGGTTTAGAACACAAGGTTTAAAAAATTGAATGGATGTTTGGATAGATATAAGAATGTAACTGACATGTCACTGAAATACGTAAAGAAGTAAGACGTTCTGTTTACTACATTGTCCTTCAGCCTAGTGTCGCTAAAATGCCAAAACCACAAAAGTTTGCATAGGACCTGCGGATGATTAAAACTCTCCATAACTTTAAGCCTTTTTCCACACCAAGTTTGTGTTTTATAAATCCGGACTTTTACAAAAAATGGATTACACACATTTATATACATGAGGCTCCTGGTGTTTTTTCTTCAAAATAATTTTGGTTCTTCAAAAAGTCTTGGTTATTAAGTGGCAGCATTTCAAATATAAAATATTTCATATGAACAAATGTTGGCACTACAGAGGACCACAAGGTATCAGCTAGAATCTCTGCATGTCTCATTGATATTGCAAAGCTGGATGAAGGAACACCAATTCCAACTTGACCCAGCAAAGATGGACCTTCTTGTTATTTCAGGTTGTCCATCTATTCAGCACACCATTTCTGTTAGACTATGGATCATTATATCATTGACACCCACCAAGTCTGCTTGCAACCTTGGGGTGGAGATTGATGACCAGATGTCCCTCACTGACCATGATGTAATGGTCTCTTGGTCTTGTAGATTTACTCTATGCAACATCCCCAACGTTAGATCATATTTGATGTTAAATGCAGCACAACTCCTGATCCAGGCTTGGGTCTTGTCACGTGTGGACTACTGCAACTCTCTGCTGGCAGGAGTACCACCATGTGTCACAAAGCCACTGCAGATGATTGAAAATGAGGTGGCACATCTGGTATTCAGTCAGTCAAGTTAGGCACATATCACTCCTCTATTCAGATCACTGCATTGTCTCCCTTATTACGTATTAATTTCAAATCAACAGTCAACAGGCCAACGCCTACATACCTTATGTGGAGACACATACATACAAACACACACACACACACACACACATATATATATATATATATATATAAAAATATCTAGAGAGTTAGAGAGAGAGATACTATTGTGTCCCATGCTCAGAGGTAGACCTACATTTTTGGAGCTCTAAAGCTTGAACTGCTCTGGGGGCCACTCTGCAACCAGCAATGAGGTCTAGGTAACCACTATTATCTTCTTCAATGAGTTTGTTCCACAACAGATCACCTCAATACTTTTAAAAATGTAACCATTATGTGTATGGTTTTTAAAAGCCCCTTTTCTTACAGTAGACACCTAAATGTTTTAAGGAATGTGACCTAAAGTCACTTCTGGTCCCCTTTCAGGATTTGGGGCCCTGAAGCTTTTTTTCATTAGTTTCATAGATGATTCACCCCTGCCGATGCTCCGTTCTGACCACTCAGGTCTGTTGATGAATGACATCTAGTGATGCCACCTTGGCATGAGTTTAAATCTCATTTCAGACTCTTTTCATGTGTATCTCCTACCTAATGGACCAAACTTCCCACCTTTATTCAAAATTCTGAATCCCCCAATGTATTGAACACTCTTCTGATTAATGAATTTCTTTCTCACTGATACTGGCTGTTAGTTTTTAGTAACTTAGGAATTGTTACTAACTTGTAATTTTTTCCGAGCTCTTCTCTTGTGATGATCAATTTTGTACCCTTGTCATGTAACACGTGTTCCCAATCAGCTACCCAGACCGATTCTTAAATGTTTGCCTTTTTTTGGAAGTTGCTTTGAAGAAAAGTTTCTGCTAAGCAAATAGGCATTTTTTAATGCTAAACACAAATCTAGTTTAATAAATATAAACAGTAAAGAAGCTTTGTTCTATTTTCATTACTAACAAAATAATGAGGCTGTATTTCATTAAAATTTCACGGTAAGTTTAGTGTGAGAACCTATAATATTCATAGTTTATGGGTTGGTGACATATTAGAGTACATGTATCAGATTTATTAACTAATAGTATTATCCATCACTCATTCTCTTCTTTTCTGCTCTGTTAATGGATTTTAGGGAGTCAAAGGTCATATGCTTGATGGAACAACACTTACATGGCACACTTACTGTAGAGACTCACTCACACTTAGTCAATTAAGCATCACCAATGAATCTAACATGACCGTGTTTAGGTTAATGGACAAAATCAAAAAATCTGAAGTAAAAATTCTTATGGCAATGTGCACATTCAAAAATGTATTATTGTGATTGGGCTCAAAATCAAACCCTGGTTTCTGGTGTGGTGAGGTTAAGCAACGGTAACTACCGTGCTACTCTGCTGCCGCACAATTACAGTTATATTTTATGCATGCACTACTCGTGTGATACATATTTAATAGATGTAATGTTGTACTGGTTATTTGTTCAATACATTGGTCTAATTAAAAGCTATGGTTAATTACCACATGGTGGAGACATATAGCTAAGATCCTATGAATATGGCATTTAATAGATGAACCTTATAGACAGATAGATATACTTTACTTGTCCCATTATGTGCAACTACAGTTTAAGCAATTTAACATGTGTATAAAGTATTAGATTCATATGTATATTAACGTAGTTTATGGTAAGCAATCCCTTGCATATTTAGAGTGCACAAGAGAATAGTTAGTTGGTAAATTGTTTTAGGGGCATAGCTTCATTCTTTGATTTCTATTCTGCTTTTCTATATTTTAGGAGAGAATTTAAACTTAAAATATATGTTACATCTGCAGTGGGCTGGCGCCCTGCCCGGGGTTTGTCTCCTGCCTCGTGCCCTGTGTTGGCTGGGATTGGCTCCAGCAGACCATCGTGACCCTGTAGTTAGGATGAAGCGGGTTGGATAATGGATGGATGGATATATGTTACATATACATTTTTCTGATATGTTCATTACCTAAGTATGCAGTATTTAACTACAGGACTGAAATGCACCTTTCCTATACCCTTAAAATACATTATTTTAAAACTATTAATTTTGTATGTTAGCTTAAACCCTGCATATTGACATTAAAATCAATTTTAACTGTAAAGAGTTGTCTAATTTAATAACAGCCTAATGAAAAAGGAAAATATAGATATTAAAAACATTATTTATTTAATTATTTTGAAACAGTTTCAGTGAGTGTTGGGCACATACCAAACAGACCTAGTTGGGGCATTAGCACAGTCTTTGGTGCTGTTGTTTTATGGATTTAATGTTCCTGGGTTCAAATCCTGTGCCTAGTCATTTATCTGTGGGCAGTCTGAGCAGTCTCCCTATGTTTGCATACATTTTCCACAAAGATCTGCTAAGTCTTTTAGTTTGACTAACAGCTGCACATTGTACCTTGTGTGAGTGTGCCCTGCAGTTGAGTGGCACTCCATCAAGGGTTATTTTCTCCATTGCATCCTTTAATGCCAGGATAGTCCTTCTGTGAGTTTGAGAATGTTACATTATATCTCCATTATAGTGCAACAATATAGACACTTTAGCAACAACATTCTATTGACAATAGCCTATGTTTTAAATGTTTTTGTAAATATCATTAAGAACATAATATTGGCTTCAAACTCTTAACAAAAATGATCAAATTATTTTTGAATTAAGCTGCAATGTTTTATGGACTTTTTCTATAAAGTAATTGTTATATAATCCTAGTCAAGCTTTAATTTCACCACTTCTAAAATTCAGTTCCAGTTTGTCCTTATATGTTGCTTTGCTTTACATAATTTTTTTCTTAATCTTCTTCTGAACAATTTCATTCCATCAACATTTTACATGTTGTTTATTTCTTACATAAAATTTGACCATGTAGCATGCATGGACCTGCATCTCCACTTAAACTGACACATGTATATCCAGAGGTAGCTCACTTTTACTGTAACATACCAGTCAATACATTCAATGCAATCTCAAAGTGTCTTATTTGCTTCAGCAGACCAGCTTATAAATGCTAACTTTTTAGATTTTAGTACAAGTTTGGATCATGTCATGATGTGAGTGCTTAAGAGCTGGAAATACCAGAACATAACTGACTTTTTCATAGTGCCAATCCTGAGCGATGCACTTGGCACAACACATACAGGCTGTTAGCTGGTCTTCCATAGTGCAGAAAATAAAGGCTTCTATAATTAACTTGGTTGTACCTGTTACTTCTGTCTTGCCAGGAGTCAACAGCTGGAGATATCGGAATCAAAATGTTTCTGATGAGCAGGTTGCTAAGTATTTGCTCCACAATCACAATTTAGTGGAAACCATCTTTCTTGCAAACGCCTGTCTATTCTCAAATAGGCTCTGTCTGTGTGTGTTTTTTTCTATTGTCATTGCACATCCTGAAGTTAATCATTGACGCTAAATGTCCCTAATGTGAATAAGACCCGGTGTACTTGTCTGTGTTAACGTGCCCAGCAACAGACTAGCATTCCTTCTTGGGCTGACTTGTGCCTTGCATTATTTGGGGCTGGGACTGAATGGTGGCTCTCTTTTTTTTTTAGATATAGACATTTCTAAACAGCAGCTACAGGAATAGAGCCAAATGTGAATTAAGTCTCATCACTGCTATGTTGATAAAGGAGGGTCAGACACATTTTTTTTTTTTGCACACCAATATGAAGCTTCTTTCTTAATTCATTAAATTGCTGGAAATATGCAGATACATCTACATGAATATTTACTGGCTATTTTTATATACAATAACAGTCTAGAAAATTAGAATATAGTATGCATAGAAATTAGAATGTTTAATATTATTAAGCACTAATTTTAATTCAGCACTTGTTTTATTATGTGAGTCTGCACTTTGTAAGACATTATCATTTTTAAAGTATATTGTAATCTCATCAATTTGGTATAAGCATCATTAAGCATTACATTGCACTGAGCCTTAGATAGTTAAAACACTGGAATGCACTGAACATTAGAAAAATATAGATGAGAAAAGGCCATTCAGCCCAACAAAGCTCGGCAGTCCTATCCACTAAATTCTTCCAAAATAACATGTAATACATTACAACATTGCTTGAATAGAAACAAGAGTTTTATAGCCAGGTATGAGGACTGTTTGCATCTCTCAGAATGACACAGATAACCTGTCTACAGACCCATATTGTTTTGAAAAACTCATCACAGACTTCAAAAGACTTTGTTGGACAGTTATCTTATCCAAAGATCTTGACCATACATTGTTCTTCTCTCTCTTGTTAAATTAATCTTAGCCTGAAGAAGTCTATTCATTTTTTACATTTAAGATTTCTCACTTAAAGATTTACCAATGTTGTTTCTTGTCCTAGTGTGGATATAAACACAGGGAACTCCAGTTTCTGTATTACATCTTGCCTGAAGAAGGGGCCTGAGCTGCCTCGAAAGCTTGCATATTGTAATCTTTTTAGTTAGCCAATAAAAGGTGTCATTTTGCTTGACTTTTCACTACATTCATAATGGCTAACACGGTACAACACCCTCAATGTAATTTCAAAAATCATCTCTTTTAAACGATCAAGTTAAATCAAAAAACAACTTTTTAGATGTATAATGTGTGTATTCTAGAACTACAGCAAACAGTAAGAAATGACAAATATTAAATGGACTGTTCCTGACTGACTAAACTTGATATTCTACTAATATTCTATTAGCATCACAATCATTAGTTCATGGTTCATTTCAAACATTACAAATTGTTTACACTTGTCTTTTACAATTCTAGCCCTGTTTTTCAAGCCTTTGATTTGTGAACCGTGAACAAACTTGAGTCAATTTGTTCCACTGAGATGAGTCTGATTATTGTGCCATTCATTCAGTTATGCCACATATGATTTAGGTGACCAGATGGCCCAGCCTAGAAGGTCCTCAAATGCAGTAGTTTAAAAAACCAAACTTGTGTTACAGTGAGCTTGTAGTCCATGTGCTCACAGGCTGCCCTGGGGAACACAGCCAGTGTTTACATTAGCTTAACTAAATGAACAAAAAGGGACACATGTTCAGTACATTTGTGTTTACTTACTAACATTATCATTGTCTTTACTGCTGATTGATTATAAGTGCTTGGTTTGACTGATTTGTCATTGAGGGTAACCTCAAAAGTAGGAAATATTTCATTCAGACACCAAGATGAAGAATTACCCTGCAACAAACTGTGTACTGGAATAGTCAGTATGAAGATAAAACAAAAGGCAGGTGTATTAAACACTAAACAATCAGAACAGAGGCACCCTATAATTACCGGTCTTATTTTTCTTTTTTCTCTAATCACACTTTCTGTTTTTTTGAAACAGGCTCAAAAAGTAGGCAACAACTGCATCTTTTCTGGAAGTGACAAGACCCTTGCAAAACCACCATGTGTACATGAGAGTAGCTACAAAAAGTAAAGTGCCATAAACTTCTTATGTGCATACAAGTTTAATTCAATGCATTCTTATTAAGTGTACTTTCACTTACAAACTGAGAGTTCTATACAATAATTACATACATTTTGTGAAGAAAAGAAATGTAATATACAAAACATAATGTTGAAACATAAATTGAAAAACATCTTACAATAAACAGTATATGTATACAGTATTCATACCCTGCACCATTATCTTGGTGTATGTTTTCACCCAATCAAATTTTTGCTCAAAACCATCTTATCTGTTTTTCCTCAATACAACACCTCCATGCCAAGCGTTTTATTTTTTTACTCTGCATTCATCTTCCTCTCACTCGATGACACTCCACACATCCATTTTATCATTCTCATCTCTGTTCTTATTATCTTTGCTTCCTCTTTGGCCTTCTTTGTCACTCCCTTGGAGTGTAATACACCTCTCACAGCTTTCTTAAACTTTTCCATTCAAAGCCTGAAATGCTCTTTTTTGAAGTCAGAATAGACAACAGCTCCCAGAAATCCATACTTTGACTATCACCACTGTGGCCACACCTCTTGTTGCACTCAATATGTCGACTAAGTGGCAGAATTACCCTACTTTCTCCAGTACAACTCTATTGGTCATACCAACATGTTTACTATATTCTGCATCCCTCATACATTTTTTACAAACATTGGCCACACTTGCCATCTGCAGATGATCCTTCAAACATTCAAATCCTTTAAATTCCTACTTCCAACAGTCATGCATTGGATTAGAGTTCTTCCAACAGGTCTGTCACAAACATCTCATGGCCATGCTCCCACCTCTTTAATGCTTCATATTCCTTTGCTTCCAACCATTACCTTGGTCTTTTCTGCATTTACTTTAAGGTTTATGAATCCAAAGTAGCTTTCTATTTTAGTATGTTCTCCTTTACCTCCTCTTCATCCTTTTCATCTGTAGAAGAACTTTGGCCTGCAAAAGCTCTACCTCCATTATTATGAAAAGTAAAGCAGTCAAAACAAACCCCTAGTGTAGCCCACTTCAAAACATGCACTATTTCCATCTGATGTTCTGATCACTATCTGTACTTCCTTAATCAATGCTAACATTACAGACATTAACCACTCATCCATACATGATTTTCTCAATCCCCCCCTCTTGCCGCACCCTGTTAAAGGCCTTCTCCAGATCTACAAATGCATAGTGCAGTTTCTGTCCCTTTGCTTAATACTTTTTCTGCATTTGCCCAATAACAAAGGCTGCATCTGTTGCTCCCTTCCAAGCCATGAAGCCAAAGCACAAAGATTTCATTGCTGAATATCACCTTACATACTGTATATACATATTATTTATGTGATATATTACCTCCCAAATAATACAAAGAGTATTCAACACTTGTTTTACCCTAACTGAGACTCATCAAGTGTACATACTTTTGCTTCCTCTACGGGGATCGAACCTCAGACATCAGTGCCTGAGGCAACACCTCTGACGTTGCACCACAAAATATATTTATACAGTATATACTGTAATAATGATGATAATAAGATAAAGAGTCAAGATCTTTTAATTGTGAGATGAGGCAATAGGATAAATGAGTGAGTCTATGGTCTTGGATTAAACAACACTATATGTTCTTCACTGCTGCTGTTGGCTGAATGACAATGGCTATGTGTCATCATATCTCCCTTTATTGTGGCTGGAGCCTAAATGGTGGAGTCAGGAAGGAGCAGACATAATGTTAAGTGTCTTCAGTCAGGACTTTCTATGTCCTAGCAACAGCAATTGAAACTGTTATTGTGGCCTCCTCTCCAAATCCGCATTTAAAGGTACAATGGCCAAATGTTTGAAAATACATGTATACTTTATACAGTGTGGTTGTTAATTCAAATTCCTCCTACCCTAGGTCAATTACATTCTGGAAAGCTTTGCTCTGTGAGCAAATGAAGCCAATTTCTTTTGAAAAGAAGACCACTGAGAACAGGGGTTTCATATGCGACAATGTACGCTGTCTACGGCAAACCAAACGATACAAAGGATGTACAGAAAAGGAAGAAAATGAAAAAGACTTAGTGAGGGCAAATCAAAAATAATCAGTACAGATAATTAGAAAGCAATATATGAGAGCAATATAAAATTTTATTCAGTAAAGTATTACTAATCCTATAAGCCAAAGCAGGAAAGAAATTTCTGTAAGCGTGAATACCTGTCAGACATGAAGAGTGAAAAGTATGCTTCCTCCCCATAGGCTTTACTTTTTTGAAAGTGCAAAGAACAATCTGATACCATTTCAGTATAAAACACATTTTCTTTTCATTGGTATTGGATCTATTTTATTCCATTCCTACCATGGAGCTTCCATAACTAGCACAATACCACAGAGAATTGTAATAATAACTGCAGGCACTTAGTATATCTCTATATATTGTTGGCAAAGACTGAAGGAGAAAAATTCCAAACCAGAAAAAAATTACATGAGGAAGATAATACTAATTTCTTTTATAAAATTTCGGTCACACAATATGCATATTCCCCTTTGCCATATCTGGATATTTTTAATGGAATGTTAGGTTCTCAATTGGTGGGGTCTAAATAAAAAATATTTTGGTCTTGCTTTCTGTTGATTGTGTACTGATTTCGTGCATGACAGTTTCCTAAGAGATGATAGCAATTTTGTGTAATAAAAGGCATTTACTTTTGACAGTTTAATACATCACACACTGTTGTGAAAAAATGCAAACTTTTCTGTCTGTCAGGAAGCATTGATAAATGTAGGTTAAAATAATATTTTATGGTTCAAGAACTAAACAATACATAATTTTTATGTCTAAAAAGATATACCACTGTTAGTTTAATCATAATGATTGAGTTCAGTAAAAGTTATCTTAAAATAAATTTGTAGAAAAATAGTACTGTGAATGCATTTTGAATCTAACAGCAAACACATAAATATTTAAAGATACTGTAAATTTCTTGCTTATAGTGCTTAAAATTATATGTAGCATTTTATTTTGTAGATGGATACAATTAAAGGAATACTCCACCCAAAAATTATATTTTTTTTATGTTACTTACCCCATGTTCTTTGTAGTGGTGGCCAAAAAAAAATTCATCTAATGTTTTCATGCGGAATGGAGAGAAAAATGTTTATGATGTAACAAGCCAACAGTAACGAATGCTGTGCAACAGCAAATGTGTGAAAAATGTCCAAGGGGGATAAAAAAAAATCTCATGTTACTCTTGTCGCATTATCCACACCTGAGTTATCCAGTTATATGCACAAAATGTGCAAAACGCATGCTTTTTGCGAAAAATTTGTTAAATATTTAATTCTGGAATAATCACTGCGCATCATTAACATGGGTGGCACGGTGGCGCAGTGGTAGCTCTGCTGCCTTGCAGTTAGGAGATCCGGGTTTGTTTCCCGGGTCCTCACTGCGTGGAGTCTGCATGTTCTCCCCTGTGACCCTGTAGTTAGGATATAGCGGGTTGGATAATGGATGGAAGTTATGTTACATTTTCAGAGTCATAATGATGGTGTTTAGTACAGACAGTTATTTTTTTCACAGTCGTTACATATATTCTTTTGACTGTGAAATTTTGTTAAGTATTGTTAAGAGAAGTATTATTTAGAAATTAAAAAACCCTCCCCTAGTGACTTAGGAATGCAGTTTATAAGGCACAGTAGCAAACATGAAATGCAGGTAAAGCTTAGAATACATCCACTTTGAAGCCACAAATGTTCCCAAAGAATTGATTCATGTCTTGAGATTCACACATATCAAAAAAGTGCATATCTAATATCCATCCATCCATCCATTATCCAACCCACTGTATCCTAACACAAGGTCATGGGGGTCTGCTGGAGCCAATCTTAGCCAACACAGGGCGCAAGGCAGGAACAAATCCCAGGCAGGGTGCCAGCCCACCACAAGGCACACACACACACCAAACTCACACTAAAGACAATTTAGGATCGCCAATGCACCTAACCTGCATGTCTTTAGGCTGTGGGAGGAAACCCACACACATGGGGAGAACATGCAAACGCCATGCAGGGAGGACCGGGGAAGCGAACCCAGGTCTCCTTACTGTGAGGCAGCAGTGCTGCCACTGTGTCCCCGTACCATCCATATCAAATATCACTTTTGAAAAATATAACATTTTTTGTGAGACTCCATGACTTGGCAGGTCAACACAGGTGCAAGATATTATCTAAAACAGTGTGACCAGACCATATGAGTGTAGGTGTGTCTGAGGACCATCTGTGTTAGGTAGAATGCCTACTGGGGCCTGGGTGGTCTTTTGGACATGGTACCCCTGCAGATTTTGCTTTTTTTCTCCAGCCTTACTGGAGTTATTTTTTTGTTTGTTATGTTTTTTTGCCTTCCTGTTCATCCAACCTTACCTTTTTCTTTGTTACATACTGTATAATATTAATAGCCTAGTTTTGTTTGTTCATGGTTTATATTAACCTCTTTTAGCTACATTGCTTGTATGAAAATGTGCTATATAAACAAATGTTGTTGTGTTAAGTGGGCAACTGGGGCATCACAGTATAGTGGGATGCACCACCAGCACTGAGGAACAAAGAAAGACTGGAGCTTGAATGGACAAAGAATAATGGACTTTTAATGGATTTTTTTTTTGTGTTCTTAGATGTTTTTTAACTCTTTCGGGGCTGATGTCGACTTTTGTCAAAAGGAGGAGTTGACGATGGTAATTGACTGTAAAACTGTGACAAAACCAACCGTTATGTTTTAGTTGGACTCTCATTGCTTGAAGGAAAGTGAGCTTCATTGGTTTGACCGAGATTTCTTGCGCTCATGTAAGTAGCACGGCACAAACAACAGCAAAAATGGCACTGACAGCCGGCGAGAGATCAAAATGATTACATAACGCAAACTACTGTGTGGATGATGTTTTGTGTATTATCTCTGAACTGGACTATGAGTTGTCGGACTCCGATTTTGATACAAGTGACTGAAAACGAATGTGAGGTTCCAGCTTCAGTTGCCTGGTCCCCAGCTATAATCATGGTGCTGAACGGGTTCATGCAGCTGATACGCCTACAGCAGTGTTCACCAGGGAGGAGTGCCACTTAATGATAAGAGGTAGAAACTAGATTGCAATGCCCTGCCGCCGTGATCGCTGCTGCTGCTGCTGCTGCCGCTGCCACCTCAGCCACGTGAAGACAGCCTGACAGCAAGCCTGCCGCACATACTTGTCAAAATGGCTGCCACAGCATGCAGCAACAGACGTTTTATCTTGATTTCTGTGTGAAACTATTGCTTTTCAGAAACTGTTTTTTGAAAAAATATTCAGCCTTCAAAGAGTTAAAAGGCTTGGGATGGCGATTTGTTTTATTGCAGGGATGTGAAGTACATGCCACGGGCCTTGGCTTTCAGATTTAGACAGATCTGTTTTAAGTCTTTCAGGGCTGATGTTGACATTTGTCGAAATTCAGGGGTAGAGGAAGGCAACCGGCTGTAAACTGCGACAAAACTCGCCCTTACTTTTTAGTTTGACTTTCTTTGCTTAAAGGAAAGTTACGAAGCTTTGTTGATTTGACCTCGTGAGCAGTGAAGAGGTCACTAATTCCTGAAATGGCATCAACATCTGGTGAGACTGAAGCAAATGTGCAGAGTAAAATACTCCATGGACATTTTATGTATTACCGCTGAATCGCACTCTGACTTTTCAGACTCTGAGTTTGATGCAAGTGATTTGGAGATGAATATTGAAAACAAAAGTGAGATACCAGCATCATCCTATTGGTCCCCAGTTGATCGTGGTGCTGAACATGTTCACAGCAGCTTTCGCCTAGAAGGACCACAAATTATGATGACAAGAAGTACAAACCATATTGTGTCACACTGTGACTGCCACCATAGCCCACCTGCTGTGCGAAGACAGAGAGGTAGCCACCCCACCATGCATTCCTGCTGGCCATCGAGCCACCCCCGCGCAGTCACTGTTGCCAGGGATGCTGAACAGGGGCCTACAGCAGCCACAGCACACAGCAACAGACATTTTATGTTGATTTATATGTTAAAACGGTGCATGGTGCGCTTTTCAGAAAACTAAGTTTTTTGGAAAAAATATTCAGCCCTCAAGGAGTTAAAGTGCATCCCCAAAGTGTGTCCATATCAATGGCAGATCAGGGCAGGTGCAGGATATTGTCTAAAATAGTGCATCACAGACCCCATGTGTGAAATGGGCATTCGTGGCATCACACTCCACCATTTTTAAAGAGCTATCCTCTTAATGAAGTCCTGCCATCCAAAGCCCAGCTGTCCTCTTCACTTTTTTTTCCTACAAGTCAGTCTTTCACATCTAGTGTGTGATTTCCTCTACCTTATTTCATGAATGGTGCACTTGTATACATAATTTAATAGAGAATTATGAGAAGATAGGGAATCATTTTTGGGTGAAATTTTAGGTTTCTGTTAAAGATTTACTTTATAACATTGATATATCCACCTATGGAGCTGAATACATTTTTTTTACATTTTAGCTAAGTATTATCTGTATGAGCTAAAATATGCCAATGAGCAGCTGTGACAGATTGAAGACAATAGAAAAAAAGCGATTGAAAGAATTGGACAGACAGAAAGAGAAAAAAGCACAGCCTGAAGATACAGCAAGCTGGTGGCGAAGGGAAAAAGACAACATCTTTCATTTAAAATTGGATAAAATAAGTGAACTTTATAAATAAGTGCTTGAGAATCTGGCAGGCATTTATCAGTATGTTTTTTTCTTTAATGGAGCATGCTGAACCATTTATACCATTTTGAATATTTTGGTGTTTTTCATTTTCTTTCTGAGCTTTGCTCTTGGGTATAGGAAGAACAGTCACATTTATTCTAAATCAGATGTAGTATTTGATACCTTATTGATCTGTAGTTTTTTCACTGTAACAAAATACATAAAACAGTTAGTTACACGTCATTTTTTCATAAGAGAACCTGCTAAGTGTGGCCATGTCTGAATGAATCAGCAACATTCTGCCACCAGGCCACACTGTAGACACCTTTGACAGCATCAGGTAACTTAAAACATGATTGCAGTTTGCAGAACTACCCGTATTATGTGCAAAATGTCTGCATAGATCCACAAATTCATTTTTTTTTTTACAAGTATAAAGCAAAATTTTACTTACTCTTGATTAAAAAAAAACTTTTTCTAATATAAATTGGTAATAGTTTCAGTGGCATGCTTAAATATTAATAGGTAATCAAGTGTTAAGTAATTACATATCATGTTAACTAGATGGCTTTGTTGCTGCTCCATTACCAGGTAACATGAATCATGTTCCTAGTCCCACAAGAGAATTAAATGCAAACTTAAATTTAATGCCAACAGGCTGATGGACTCCAACTAAATATTTATCAGTGTCAAGGTAGATTTCAAGTTACAGGAAGAATAACATGACTGCTTTTTATTTTTAAGTTTAAGAAATGTTTTACATTGGTACACTACCTAAATATTTAAAGAACCATCTAATACAAAGTTTTTAAACTATTAAATAATAAGTGAGTACTTTCCTGTCAATTTACACTTTATATGGGGCAGGTCCAGTCTGTTTTTATAGAAGAATCGGTGGCATGAAAATGGAGAGTACTATTGGTCCAAATATGCACATGAACTT
The DNA here is from genome assembly GCF_016835505.1 of Polypterus senegalus. NCBI lineage: Eukaryota > Metazoa > Chordata > Cladistia > Polypteriformes > Polypteridae > Polypterus > Polypterus senegalus. The sequence goes on from NC_053158.1 coordinate 54,185,797, forward strand.
GCAGGCAGTCTGAAAAGAAAAATTCCTAAGTTTCAAACGAACTGTTAATAAAAAAAATAAAAAAAAAAGACTCACCCTCTAATCAGTCTGGCATGCTTATCTCTTGTTACTTAGCCTTTACTCTGCCTCACTTCTTAAGTCAATGCTCAGCTGGCATATACAGACCTTTGAGTTTCACCCCAAGCCCCAAAAACCAACCTGCTTTAGGTCTCTGTTGGTCCTCCATTGGGCTAATAGGTAAAAACTCACTATAGCGGGTGCTACCGTAGTATGACAGATTCTCTGTCTCTTTCTGTCTACCCTGGCCACCTGAACTTATCATCAGACCATAATTTCGAAACTTAATAAAAACAATTCTATATTTTACAGTCTACTTCTCTTAATTATACTCTTAACTATATATCTTTCTTATGTAAGTGTGCATTATTTATCTCATGTATACTATTTATTCATTATTATTCCTAGCAGTATTTACAGTAATTTGTTATTTTTTTTTTTTGCATATAAAACACTTTGAGCTATATCCTTTGTATGAAATCGTGCTACAGATATAAATGTTGTTGTATCTGTTGGCCCGATAACAATTTGTCTGTGCTATTCATAGAATATGCCAGGCTTTCTACTTTTGGGTCATCCCTGTTTGCCTATATTGACATACAGAGTTATACTCTGATTGTCACCCAAGACTTTCTTTCTCTCACATATCGTCTTACTCTCTGTCTCTTTCTGGTCCTTGTCCTGTGCCTTCCTGGTAATAGGTTTTCTCATTGAAAACTCTTACTAGTCCCCTACAGTGGCAAGACGTTTTCAGGAACTAAACATAAATGGAGCTGTTTTGTAGTTTAGAGCTTCTGGCTGCAATTGCAAAGTCACGTATTAATAGTGTCAATCAAATGCTTTACTGATGAACCCTGTTGACCTCCAAACAATACAAAAACTCCTGTGCAGTGAAAAGAGCTTGTTTTCATTTTTGGGCTATTGTATAAACTGGCCACAAATATAATAAGAATAATACCGTAATATTAATAATAATAGTGTCTTGTAAATATACTATATTCACTGTCACTAAAAATGTAGCCTGTAGCTTAGTGTCATTAATCTTGTACATACTGCAAAACACAGGCGGTACCATCACTCAGCCAGAAATGTCCCTGTTGAAAGCAATGATTGCCTTGTAAGAAATATTTTTGATGTTTTGCTTATAACCGAATGAGACTGTAATGCACAACACCTGTTTGAATTTATTGTCATTCTTAGTGCACTTGCATCATGCCTTTGTCAGTGCTGTCAACATCATGGTATCTCTCCATATAAAGTGCAAATGAAAACATAGCAAAGGTATAAACAGTTTAAAAATGAAATCATTTTCCATGTTTTCTGAACATATTCTTGAATACATAATAATCCATCCATTATCCAACCCGCTATATCCTAACTACAGGGTCATGGGGGTCTGCTGGAGTCAATCCCAGCCAACATAGGGCACAAGGCAGGAAACAAACCCCAGGCAGGGCACACACCAAGAACAAGTTAGGATCACCAATGCACCTAACCTGCATGTCTTTGGAATGTGGGAGGAAACATGCAAACTCCACGCCGGGAGGACCCAGGAAGCGAACCCAGGTCTCCTAACTGCAAGGCAGTAGCACTACCCACTGCACCACTGTGCTGCCATACTTAATAATGATAATAATAGCCAGTATATGTAAATCCATTATTTTATAAGACAAATGTCCAGATTTAAAAGTTACAAAATTAATCTGCATTCTGTCTTACCTGCTCTTTTCACTTGTTAAATATTTTAAAATTTTATGCAAGTTTATTTATGGATTCTGCCTTATCCAATATTTTTCAAAAATAATATTTTCTCCAGCTGTTTTTCTTTATAAGACTATATTTTCAATATTTAAATCTCAACGGAAGATATTTTCCCTGTTTATTTTATTTTATTAGTTTTTATACATCTATTCACTTGTTTCACTCGTCCTCCACCTTTGGACAATCTACAGGGTTGCAAATAGCCAAGGTCTACATTGGTAATAACACGATCAAAGATATTTTAGGTTATAGTCAGCCATACTTTATACTCCTTTCATAGTCACTAATTATCTTAAATGCACCTCTTTTGGGTGTGGAAAAAAGCAAACCCACAGGAACAGAAGGGAAATGTACAAGCACCACACAGTTAAAGACTGTCAGGCGCACATTTCTGAAGCCATTTAACAGCAATGTTATCGCATTAAGCTGTGAGCAGAACTGGGTATTAACACATTACATTTATTCCATTACTTGTTTCAAAGTTAATTTATAGAAGAATTGTAACTTTTAGATTATTTTTTTGGCAACAATACTTTTTTATTTTTAATTGGCTAGATATGTAAACATAAAATGTGCTTTTACTCCTTTGCATTTAACTTCTTCAAGTCTCTTCTACTATAGCAGCAACTAGTTTGCTGTCAACAGGCTCATTCTGTGAATTCCATTTGTAGTTTTGATTGTCTCTCATTATTTTCCCTATTTTGTACTGATAATCACCAACCAAGGCTTTTTGAAGTTTTCATTGTTGATAGTTAGTCACAGATATCTCTCTATTAGACAGCAGTCAAAAGCATTACACATTCTTCTGGAAGATCAAGGTAAGTTGTTGGCAAATTTTCTATGAGAGAAATTCCTAGCGAGCTCAAGTGAACATCTTTGGTCTCGAATCCAGTCAGTGTTAAGACAGAAAATGAAAAAAGCAATATTAGTATCACATTTGTCATTTTTGCATGCTAATTTTTTCAAATGAATTTAAATTAACCACTAAAGTGGTTACTTTTCTCCTGTGGTGTAGCTAGATGTCATCATTTTATTTTTATGCATTCTGCTTATGTCTTTATTGTTCTGAATTATTAATAACGTTTACTTTATTTGTATATTCACAATGCCATTTTGCTTTCGATTTCAATTTATTACAGTCACCATTCTGATGTTGTTTTTTATGACTGTAGCCATATTGTTCATGGTCACAACACTAGCTGCAGGAATTGTAGGAAGTGACTGTGACATCATACAGTATGTTCTTTTCATTTCTTGAACTGTATTATGGAATGTTTTGTAGGGAGAGTTCTGGCCTTTTCTATTTGCCTCATTGAATTCAGCTTTTGGGTTTGGGTGTGCACATTTGCTTTTCTTAGGCAAACTTTAGCCCATTTTCTTGACTATTCTTTTATTTTACCTTTAAAATCTTTGATTTCTCGCTGGTACATCTCCCATGTTTCCATTTCAAAAAAGCACAATAGCTAGATTGCAACTTACTTTATAAACAGTTGCCAAGCTCTGTTTATTTTATGAATACAATTTCAGTATTAACATTAGCTATGGCATAACATTAACTAGGTGGCTAGGCTAGACATCATAGCTAATTAGAAAAAATTAGACATGTAAAATTTCCAAGTTAATGCAGTATGGTTTTGATGTCATAAATCAGTGTGGCAATCAGTTGATCTTCTGGACACAGGCTAGTCAATCATGTGAGGCTAATTTTTTAATCTTAGCTACAATACATTCATTGAGTAACAGACCTCAGAACAACAAACAAAAAACAAATAATTATAAAAGAAGGAAAAGTAAGAAGTTTACAAGAAGTGTAGATGCCACATGGGCTGGACGGACATCCCAACCAGAAGGGGGGATGGTTCCATACCTGGATGGGAGGACCAAAAGGGATGGATGGACAGCTCACTAGGAAAGAAAGATGTCACTGGAAGCTTTTTATTCCCCCAGCACGCTAGATGGCAGCAGCCCTGGATGTCAGTGCCCCCTAGGAAACCAGCAAGGCATCCCGGGAGATGTATTTTGGCAGTGAAGACCTGCTGGAGTCACTGGAGGCCACAAGAGGGCATTACATGGAGATATGTGCCCTTTTATGATGGACTTCCATGTAACCCAGAAGTGCTTCTATCGGGCAGTCGCCCTGGCACCGGAAGTACTCCCGGGTCTGTAATAAAAGAGACCGCACTCCCTTATCCAGGAGAGTTGGAGCTGGGAGGTAGTGGAGCAACGCTTGAGTAGAGGAGGGTAGCTCAGTAGGAAGAAAGTATTGTGGTAAGAAAACCTGTGTTTTGTGCTTGTGGTGACATATGTGAGAGGATTTGATAATAAATCAACCTTTATTTGGACCCAGGACTGTCCTTGTGTGTTTGTGTTGAGGTTTGGGCTGTTGATGCCATTGTTTCCATCACACAAGCTAAATAGGTTCTAAAAACAATAAAATCATATAAATACATATGTATCTACTACATACGAACATACCTGTGAAAGTACAAACATTTGTTAAGCAAGTCTTCAGCAGAGCCAATGTGTGTAGGTCTTTTAATATAGCTAATATTATTGTGAACACCAGGGGTCACTGTCGCCATGTTAAACCCAACAAACAGATACGCAGACACAGGATAAAAGCACAATGAAGTTCTTTTTATTCTTTTCTTTCTTCATAGTGCCTTTCAAGTACCACAGCCAGCTTAAACATAATAAATAAACAATAAACACAATATTCTTTCTCCTCCACACCTCCCAGCAAGTGTTGTCCACCTCCTCCTGACTCAGGCTCGCTTGCTGGGTCTTCAGTAGTCCTTTATATAGACCTTGACCCAGAAGTGCTTCCATTCTTCCATCCCCGTGACTTGCCAGCACTTCCGGGGCAAATGGAATTCTTCAGGTATTCTTCAGCCCGGAAGTACTTTGGGGCTTCCGACCACATGACTTGGGAGTATTTCCAGGCTATATGGTAAATACAAATCCCCAGATCTTTCTGCAGCATCTCCTGGTGGCACCCACGATACCCAGCAAGGCTGTGATGCCAAATTACAAATTCCATGATGCCCTTCAAGAAATCCGGGGCACCGCTATGCTGCAGGGAATTCGTCATCTGGTGCCTTGGGGAAGAGAGTGTCTCACAGTAGCTGCCTTCCCCCATCCTTCTTCTCTATGTCCACCAATCAGAGCAAGCCTATTATATATGCTGGACACAGGACCTCTTCTCTCAATTTTAGCAAAGCAGACTTTTCTTTATTTACATGGCACACATTATTTTGGATTAATCATGCCTCCTGAAGAGATGAAAGCAGTGAAAAAATGTATAAAATAAAATAAAAATGTTTTAATTGTTGAGGAATGTTTTACTTACTAAATAAGTCTGAAAAGTGAATTTTTGTGAAAGTTTGTTAAGAATATAATATGTATACATTTATTTATGTTTTCATATAATCCAAAAGCATACAACTTTCACTTGGAATGAGATGATGAGTTTTAATTCACCATGGGTAAGGAGAAAGTTGTTAGTCTGATATGTCAAAAGAGTATAGCATTGTTGAAAATTTCTAACTTAAAAAACTCATCACACTGCATCTGAAATTTTTGGATACCTATCCTCCATTTGTTCATAATAAACTGCAGAGATCAAAGCTGAAGGCTCAGCGATAGCTTTAAACTGAACAGCTGGAAAAGGGAAAAGTGCACACTAAGACATCATTTCATTTTAGTTACCTCTTACCAAACAAATAATTTATATATGAAGAATTGTTCAAAGAGATTCCTTATTCAGAGACTTTAAATACAAAAATGAATTCACAACAGCTGAAAAGAATATACCACCTGAGGCTCTAGCAGGAAGAGTGAATTCATTGTCGGAAAACATATTGCAGCCGGTACTGGTAAATATTTCTCAGTGTGAATTTGTTTTCTCTGCAGTTTGAAAAATCTATGGATCTGAGTGACATAGCTCAAGTCATCATGCTTGTATGAATGTTTTTTTATGGATGTGACTATGAAGGAGGACGCAATTACTGGGTATTCAAAATGTATGCACATGACAAACACATCCCACTTCAGAGACTAGTGTCAGTCACAACAGAGCACTGGCAATTTGCATTTAAAATGCTGGTTTCATGACTCTTGATAGAAAAGATGCTGCTTTCCCATCTTTTGTCAATTATCACTGTGTCATTCATCAGCAAGTGCTAGCCAGTAAAATACTGCATTCTTACATATGATGCATGTCAGTCAAAACTGTATATTCAATTTGTGCAAAAACTCCTCAGCACTGTCTTTTCAAGCCTTAATGATGCTGAATGTGGAGATGTGATTCTACTGTACATCTTGATGTGTACTGTTGAAGTCATAGGAATATGCTCCAGAAATTCAATAATTTGCTGCCAGAGATTATTACTTATCAGTAGTCAAGGAATGAAGCATATAGAAAGTTGTCAGATAACACATGGAAGCTTGAGATGGGATTTCAAATAGTATTGACTTCAAATTTATTGAGCTGAATTGTAGGTTGTGAAGAATGAATATAGACATTGTGGAAAATGATCCAAAAAAGTAGGAAACTCCACAAAATAAAGTTTTTGGAACTCTCCCCGTATTTTGTCCTGTGGACAAAATAAAGCAAATGGAATTCAAAGTTGATCAAAAGTATTTTCAAGTTACAATTGACAAAGTTGTTTTCACAAAATGGAGTTTATATAGACAGAAGAATTATAAGAACAGGAAATGGTTGGCAAGAAGTGACGTCGAATTCAGGAGCCAGAAACAACATCATTGGGGATGAACCGGAAGTGTTGTCCAAGGGGAGAGATGGAGTTGTTGGAAGTGATGTCATGGCAACCATTTTGGAACCCGGAAATAGTGGCTATTATTTTCCTTCAGTTTTCCAGTTAGGAAGAAGAGGTCCTTCCTACCTTAAATATACTTGAATATATCGCACAATTGCGCGATAGATTAGAAAAAATTAGACCTATTCTAAAAGAGAATTTGGAAAAAGCTCAAGCAGCACAGTCACATTATTATAATAGAAACACCACCATCTTGGAATTTATCCTGGGTGATCGTGTAATGGTGCTCGTTCCAAGTACCCATTCTAAATGGTTGGCACATTGGCAAGGCCCTATTGAAATTAAGGAAAGAAATGGACTAGTTGATTATTTGGTTTAACAACCAAATCATCAACTGCGTGAACGAGTTTATCATATAAATTTGCTGAAGACATGGAAGGACAGGGAAATTGATCCCTCCTCCGGCCAGCCCCGTTCCCTTTTCATTCTCACTCTGACCTTAATTTCGGATCTGATTTGACCCTGGAACAAAAACAGGACCTAAAGATGGCTATCCTGTCAGTATCGGAAGTTGTTAACGAGTTACCAGGACGGACTGTTCTGCATGAACATGGCATTATTACTGACCCAGGGGTAACTGTCAGAGAAAGACCCTATAGGCCAAGAAATCGGAAGTGGAGTTGGAAATAAGACGAATGCTAGATTTAGGAGTTATTGAGGAAAGCTATAGCCCCTGGTCTAGTCCAATTGTCTTAGTTCCCAAGCCAGATGGATCGTGAAGGTTTTGACTTTCGATGACTTAATCAGGTTTCTAAATTTGATGCATATCCAATGCCTCGAGTGAATGATTTACTCGATTGGCTTGGGATCGCGCTGTTCCTAACTACTCTTGACATGACCAAAGGGTATTGGCAAATTTCCTTAACAGCCTTCGCTAAAGAAAAAAACGCTGTTTCTAGTGTGGAGAGGTTGGTCATCTGTCCCCAAACTGTGTGCATGAACCCATGGATTGCTCACTAATGAAGAGGTTCAGGTAAGTACCACGTGACACTCCTTCATCTCGCGATATTTCACCCACCTTTGAGCTTTTCGACTGCCTCCTAATTGCTTGTATGTGACAACACATTACACATGATCAGTAGTGTGAATGTCTTCAAAGTGAAACTGTCAGAGTGGAAATTTCCAGTTAAACAGCAGGAATCTACCATCTTTCCATGAATTAACTAACATGCTGAACATCTCAGAAGGCAATTCATTCCATCTTAAAACATTCTGTGACTATCTGGAGAGACTGTCAGAGGAGTTTCAAAAGTGGCTTCAAAGCTAAACTAGACAGAATACATTGTCATATTCACTCCAACCCCTTTAATTACCATGGATTGAGGATCTGTCAGCAAAATTTCATCAGTACTTCATGTTGCCAAGCAAGATTGAGATGGAAATAACTGACCTATATAATGAACTTGAGATGAGCCCCATGTCAAGAGACAAAGACTACTGGAGAAATGCAAATAGTAAGAGGTATCCAATCCATTCATCCTACAGTATATGCCATTTTTGGGTCCACATATCTTAGTGAGATGGTGTTTTCACTGGTAAATATCATCAATCCAAGTATCTCACTCTTCTAACAGATGATCACCTGACAGACTGCATTAGGCCTGCTGTGTTAAACTATACAGTACTCTGGATTGCAAACTACTTTTAGAAATTGTAGAATCACAAACATCTCTTTGACTATTATTACCAATATTGTCAACACTTTGAGGCACATTAATAAAGCAAGTAATCAGTGATACTGTATGTGTTTGAAGCTATATAGTAAAGTAAGAATAATCATCAGATGTACTCCAAGTTGTTTTTTTTTATTGACAAGTCACCCTACAAAGACAGTAGGCAGGTTAACATACAATGGGATGCAAAAGTTTGAGCAACCTTGTTAATAGTCATTATTTTCCTGTATAAATCGTTGGTTGTTACGATAAAAAATGTCAGTTAAATATATCATATAGGAGATACACACAGTGATATTTGAGAAGTGAAATGAAGTTTATTTGATTTACAGAAAGTGTGCAATAATTGTTCAAACAAAATCAGGCAGGTGCATACATTTGGGCACCGTTGTCATTTTATTGATTCCAAAACTTTTAGAACTAATTGGCTTGGTAAGCTCAGTGACCCCTGACCTACATACACAGGTGAATCCTATAATGAGAAAGAGTATTTAAGGGGGTCTATTGTAAGTTTCCCTTCTCCTTTAATTTTCTCTGAAGAGTAGCAACATGGGGGTCACAAAACAACTCTCAAATGACCTGAAGACAAAGATTGTTCACCAAACTGACATTTTTTATCGTAACAACCACCGATTTATACAGGAAAATAATGACTATTAACAAGGTTGCCCAAACTTTTGCATCCCACTGTAAATAGAAAACACAATTTGATTCATATTATGTGAGATTATCCTCTTGATCTTTAGTAACACTTCAGAAATGAAGGTGAAGATGTGGCTTTAGATTAAACAGTAGCCTAACTCTTGGATATAAATTCAGCTGCTCCTTTAATAACAAGCCATCCCTAGAATCAGCTTAGACTTTATTGGCCCTGTAGCTGTATTTGTCCAGGGTTTCCAAAATTCTGCAACTTCAGTTTGCTTCAGAAGTGTCTCGATGAGACATTGGGGCAGAATAAGCTATTAGCTAAACAAAGAAGCTGAAACTGGTTTCCTATCATTTGTCAGATTTCTTATGTTCATAGAATGACTCAGGCAATGAGTGTGATACAAATGTAAATAATTCCACAATCAAAGTATCTTCATTTTAAATGTGTTAGTAAAATTCAAACCAAAAGCAGTTCACACAAAAATAAAGAGAAAAACTGATAATACAAACAAAAGGAAGTTCATGTATAAGGTGTTTCTGTTTAAGGCTTAGATATTATCTTTCTTTAAGTTCCTATCCTAAACTTAGAGGGCATAGGTCCAGGCATACATTCATACAGGCTTACATTTGGAAAACTGTATGCTATTGAATCCTTCTATTTACAAGGAAATCTAACAGTCCATGCTTCTAGTAGAGAGACTATTTTCCTAACTGTTGAACTAACATTCAGTTTTTATAGATTGTGACCGAGAGGGGGCGTCCGTCCTGGTTATGCAGGAGGCCTCGGGTAGGGGGCTTCGAAGCCCAGCCCTGTAGGGACCCGTGGACACCGCCAGGCGGTGCCCCAGTGCCTTATTGTCCCGGGAGCCCCGCACTTCCGCCACACCAGGAAGTGCCGGGGGGAAGACGACAGGGGACACCCGGACGGCTTCCGGGTGCGCAGCCGGCACTTCTGCCACACAGGGGTGTGGCTAACTCTAATTGCCGGGAAGCAGCTGGAGCCCATCCGGGTTCCCATAAGAGGGGCCGCCTCCCTCCAGTCATTAGTGGAAGTCGGGTGGAAGATGACGGAACTGGAGAGAGGACGGGAGGCGGTCAAAGAAAAGAGAGGCACAGGACTGTGTGGCCTGGACATTGGGGGAATCGGTGCTGGAGGCACTGGGGTTTGTGAGTGCACGTATTTCTTGTAAATAGTCTTTGTAAATAAACAGTGTGTGGTGTAAATATGATGTCCGTGTGTGTGTGTCCGGGCCAGCGTTCACAAGATATGTGTGAAATTTCTACTATATGGTAGCTTGCAGGAAATAAAAGATTCTACAATTTTCTAAGTAACTAAGTGAAACTTATATTTGAAACTTATATTCTATTTAAAATAAGTGAACACTTATGTGAATTTTAAGGTTAACATTAACTTTCTCAGATTGGCTATTACTGGCCAAGATTTTTAAAATCTTTTGCCAAGGGCCATTCTTTCTTCCTTGGAGACAACAACTAACACTTTGCCTATAGGCAATTCTATTTCCAATTTGGTTAGGCCTGGCAGCAAGCTATTTTATTCCATGGTGGAGATCTCCTTGAAAGGAGACAGAAAGGAGTCAGGAAGGGGACATTATTCAACATAGATACCTTCTTCAAATGATAATGTTGCATGATATCCAAAACTTGGTGCTCTCTGTATGCTGACAATCACAAAACAATTACAGAGTCTCAGTCCTGGTGACCTCTATCAAAAAGCTTGATATGAACCAAAGCTACCATCAAACCTGCGAAGATAGCTCTGCAAATAAAGAGACTGAATCACAAGTAGTAGGGATACACCCAAGCCCCCAAACCTACAGAACCTTAAACCAGAAATTCCTGGTTAGAGTTCTGGTAAACAAACTGTACGGTGAACTGGCTAACTTAGTAATTCCTGGATTGGTAAATATATAGAGAGATACATATTTTATTGATCCCAAGGGAAATTTAAGTATCAGTAGCCAAGAATTATACCAAGTTATATACACACATTGAAGTACACACTATACAAATAACATTAAGTAAGCAGAGGCTGTCAAATGCAACCACAGTATACTGGGGTTGGAATCTTATAGTCCACTACAGGTAATGCAGATGGTGCATACAATAATAATACTAATACCAAAGTGACAGGTGGCACATACTAAAGTGACATAATATTAAAGTAAAATAAAAATAAAGTGACATGGCTTATGCTAATAGGGTAACATGATATAATATGCACCTGATATATCTTATGAGCAAAGAAGGAGCATCAGGCCAAAGAGTTAAAGAGTCTAATGGTTCTGGGGACAAAAGATCTTTTGTATCTGTCTGTATTGCAGTTCTGTGACAGCAGCCTACCACTAAACAAACTCCTCTGTTTAATTATGGTGGTGTATAGTGGGTAATGTACATTGTCCATAATAGCAGGTTGCATAGTGTCCTCCTCTCTGCCACTGTCACCAGAGAGTCCATTTCAAGGCCAGTCATCTCTCTTCTTCAAGCTACCCTCCAACATAGAAGAGAGTACTGGCAACCATGGACTGATAGAACATCTGAAGGAGTTTCTTACATACTATATGTTAAAGGAGCCCAGCCTCCTCAGAAAATAGGACCAGCTTTGCCTCTTCTTGTGCAGAGCCTTTGTGTTCTCTGATCAGTCCAGCCTGTCATCCAACTACACTCCAAGGTACAGTATTTATAGGTCTTAACCCACTCCATATCAACCCCTTCAATGGAGACAAGTCTCAGTCAATATACAGTACAATATGTTTCAGTAGGCTTTAAAGTACTACTTGCATTCACTTATTTAATTCCATTGCATTCTTAGAAGAATTATTATTCCTTTTGAATTCTAATATTGTAACTCACTGGGTAATGGTTTAGATATTATTTAATTTACTCAGAAGTGTATTCTACAGTAAATGAAAGGATTATACAATATCATACAGAATACCTAAAGCAGGGAATGTATAACCATAATTAATTCTAAAAGTAACCCTTAACACCCTTAAAATAATTACATTATATGTATTTTTATAGTTTATATTCCAATCCATAATTATCATGACTGCACCAATATTGTCATGTCAACTACAATTTATAATGTATCCATTGCAGAAAATAAAAAATAATGGAAATGTGTTTTATTTTTTTAAATAATAACACTTTGACATCTTGAGATTTATTTCACATTTTTCTAATGTTAATTCCGTAAGTAAAAGATGCAAAAAGAGACTGAAACAATGCCAGTGTTCCATATAATTACTATACACAAGGTAAGGTAATGATGACACTAAATGACAGTGACTTAGAATAATGGACTCACACTCTCTTTCTTAATACTTTAACTTTCAATAAGATAAAAATGAACTGATAAGGATCAGACTTGGCAATGAGGCTGTAGCTGTTGGAAAAAAAGTTGATCCCACTTTCATCCATTCTTGTAAGCAAATCCTTTTATCAGGAGACAGGTGACACATTATACAGGTGGGCCCAGATCTCATTGTTAAGAGTGTGGGCACTGTCTTGATGCCATGATTTATTTATGACTTGTAGCCCAGAGAACAACTATGAATATATTTAAGTCTCTCTTTTTTTTTTCTTTTTATTAGAATGAAATAATGCAGTACTTTGAAGTTTATATTTTCTGGAAATTTCTTATTTTAGTACCTGTATATTTATGTCATTAATAGCAACTAATCCACCAAGGCTAGATATTACTAAATGTTTTAGACTTGTAAGTTTGAGAAATCAGATGAATATATATAGATCTATCAATCTATTTTCTAACTCTCAAATCCAGTAGAAAGTTATGGGGGAGCCTACCCTGGCAACTCCAGATTCAAGAACCAACCCTAAACAAGACACTCAATGGACACAAGACTAGGGCACAAGTCCATTGTATTGGCACACTCATGCAGGAACATGTACAGTACTTATTCATATTGATGTAGAGTTGCCATTTCACCTAATGTGCACATCTTCTGGATGTGGAGATAAAGTAGGGGATATATAAATAAAGACCAAACATTATGAGACACAGGATGAATGTGAAAAATTCACATAGGCAGTGCCTGGGCTAGGATATGAACCCAGGTCCATGGAGTTATAAAGCAACAGTACTGATCACAGTGCTAGTGTCACTGTTGCAACAGTTCTAAAATATACATTTACAAATTTTGGTTACATATGAGGAGAATTTCAGCATTAGAATAATCTTGTCAATTGATAAAATCTGTTATATACTTTCTATTAAGCTTACAAATTACATTACAATAAATAGAACAGATAAAATAACACATCACTTTCCTAATTAGTTATAAAGAAAGAGACAGAATATTTCCATCAAGATAAGTCATTGCAAACAGGGTAGTGTAGGATAATAGCAATAGATTTTTAACTGCAAGATATCACCCGCCTGGTGTTACACCAAATAATGCTATTAAATAATTTGGAAAATTGTAAATACCTGCTTTCAGATATGCAAATCCTTAGAATGGGCTTTCCCAGATATATAATATAACAACATGGACACATTTTTTGTCACAGCTGAGCTGGCCTTTTTAATAAGCTTGTGAATTTGGTGGGCCAGTCCTTAATGAACACTGCACATTTGTTTCATATTTGCCATGTCTTGTGGAAGAATGTCCACTTTTTCAGGATAGCGTAAGCGACGGTAATTGGCTGTCAGAGGGACAAAGCAACTGCTAACACATACATTTATGTCAGCTTCACTTCTAATTGATTTACTGCCAACCAAAAAGCAGATTGAGGATTTGTCATATTCTTATAAATAGTAATCCTGTAAAGACATGAGGAAGAAAGTTGGGAATGTATGGTTGTTTCAATAGTGTATTCTACTCATATGTGTACACAAATTTTAAGTCCCCTCTAAACTTCCTGATAAACTAGTGTATAGAGTATGTTTGGATTGATGATGTTCGATATAAATGGGACAGGGTTAGCCTAAATCAAGGCAATTGTTGACCTCCAAACGTACTTTGGCATGGAACTGAATATACATACTCCTGAGTCAGACTAAGGCTGACAAGTAACTGTCAATTTTACAGTGTTTATCTCGAATAACTTTCAGGACGGTACTCTAGTGGAAGAAATCACCTCATGTGGCAAAAAATCATGAATACTGTATTTCTAGATATTTTGCCATTCTAAAGTAACTATGTATTTAATATTAATGAGTGGGGCAGAGCTTTTAACAAAAACAAAATGGCATGTAAACGAGAAGCTGAAAAGCCAATTTTAGAACAACCCAAAATGGAACAATCATTTGAATGAAATGATAGTGAAGACAATTTGAATTGGTCATCAGATGTTGACAGTGATGTATACGGCACTATACAACCAAATGACCAAATCATGTCTAGTGAATTTGGTTGCGTGAAGGTTCACCAAAGGTTGACCAATGTATTTAGGTTCTAATTTCAAGGCAGAACCCTTTTGCAAAGCAATGTAGACCTTCTGCGCATTCTGAAATTTGGAAGATGCAACCAACCAATTAATTTTTCTAAAAGATATTCTTCTTTACATTTTTCAAGAAATTCAAAACACTGAGAACAGATACTGTGGTGGAATACAGAGATAGCAAAGAGGATGTTAAATTTTGTATACCCTTAAAATGTGAAATTTCTTTTAAAAAAAGAAAACTCAGCAAAAGGAAGAATCTCCTTCCAGTTAAGCTTGAACCCATCAACACTACATTGTAAATACTTCTCTAAATCATGATTCCTGTCTCTGTCCATTAGATGCAGGGTTGTAACTGGATGTAACATTAAACTTGGACAGACATGTGAGAGGAATTAGACTTAACCTTGTCCATTTTGAGTTTTTAACCATAAATCTGGCAACGTAATAGGAGTTCTGATGACTTGTGGAAATTCCAGTTCACTGATTTATCACAATATAATCTTCTTTTACTGAGTAAGGACTCATTAGGCATGATTCATACTTGTGATTTAATATTAGAGGAATTAATTAACATTCAAAAAGAGGCACCCCAGACTCCAGACAAAAGTACACAAACACAGTGAAGGGTACAAATGAAGTGTATTTTATTTCACTAAAATACCTTTCACAGGTTCTTCGTCCAACAAGAGTAATCACAAGTACAATTTCCTCCACTCCCCTTCAAGCAAGCCTGGTCCTCTACCTCCCAACTCCCCAAGTGAGGTGAGATGCCTCCTTTGATCTTGGACCCAGGAACACTTCTGGTATCACAGTGCTGCAAGATGTAAGCACTTCTGGGCGAGCCAGATGCTGCCCATAACAAGGAACTCCTGACAGTGCCTCATGGCAGTACCCAAGGACCCTAAAAGGGTTGACCTTCAGTAGCACTGCCACCTCTTGTTCTTGGGGACAATTTGCCTATTAATTATTTTTTCCTCCCCAATGGGATAGAAATGTAGGATCTTCCTGGCCAGGTTGTGCCTCCATTCATACACTCATTCCATTATAGCTTCCCAATCGGATAGGGAGTTTTCCTCAATCAAAGTTGGAACCCCAGCCCACCCACTCATGCACTCACAACTGATTCAAAAACAGCATTAGAATTAACTAAATTATATTGAACTAGGAATTCATAATACAGAGAAGTATTAAAAGCCGTTTTCTTTCATTCCATATTCTAATTCTTATTAAATTACAAGCTCTATGTACAGTAAGATTTAAAAGGAATGCAATCAGAGAAGAGGATAATTATTTTCAAATGTGATTTTATTTTATACTCTATTGTCATTTCAAAGTCTCAGGGACCCATCATAGGCACATTTTCTTTAGTTTTTCATGGATTTGTGACCTCAGACACCATACAATCTCCATTTAGGAGAAGAGCACCTGGCAAAAGATCAGTAGGACAGCCATAATGTCAATATGAAGGTAACTACACTTTTTTTTTTCTTTAACGTGTCTGCAAAATCTTATTATTCATTTAGCGGATCAACAACTGAACTGCACTTAAAGCAGGAAAGTGTCTTATTTATCTAAGAGAAGCGCCACAAAAACAATATCCTTTCACTGCTCACAAGATTGCCAGTTAATTGTTGTGTTGTGTAAATTGTGGTTCAAGGAAGCCTAACTTATTTTGTGCGACAAGGAGCTTTTAATAATAAAAGAAATAAGTCTGGTATGAAGCATTACATGAATCAACAACAACAACAACATTTATTTATATAGCACATTTTCATACAAACAGTAGCTCAAAGTGCTTTACATATTAAAGAATAGAAAAATGAAAGACACAATTATAAAACAAAATAAATCAACATTAATTAACATTGAATAAGAGTAAGGTTCAATGGCCAGGGGGGACAGAAAAAACAAAAAAACTCCAGACGGCTGGAGAAAAAATAAAATCTGTAGGGATTCCAGACCATGAGACCGTCCAGTCCCCTCTGGGCATTCTACCTAACATAAATGAAACTGTCCTCTTTGGATTTAGGATCATTTTGGATGGTAAGGTCAGGGGTCTAGCACAGAACTCTGGGCACTATACATAAGCAGTCTCTGTGGGCCTTTTCCTCTCAAATACAAACTTTTCATGTAAGGCTTTGAACCCCTTAACCCTCCCGCTCCAACCCCCCCACCAAGTGGGGGATGTATTCCAACCTAACATATTTACTTCTAACATGTAATACTTCACATTTACAAACACAAATCTGACCAAGCCTGTATTCTGTCCAAGTCCCTCTCTAATGATTCATTGATTTCTAGATTATCTACTGCTTGATATCATCATCATCTCTTTCATGAAACCAAACCCAATGGTTCCCTAGTCAAATTCCTGAGTTTGAATCTTGATTTTATGTTATGCTGAAATGGGGCTTATTAACAATATTTAAAAATTTCAACCACTTCTGGTTGACTACAAATGTTTGACTTTTGAGTTTTATTTTTTATGTAGACTTGAAGGAGCAAACCATTTGGGCTTGAGTTTGGAAACAACTATCTACCAAAACCACCCTACCACAGAAGGATGTAATTAGTTTCCCTGAAGGTTGGGACATGAACTTCTTAAATGACTTGCTCCTCTACAGTAAAGTATATAACCTCACATGGATTTTGCACCTTAGTTTATTTAAACTAATTACGGGTTTGCCTAACTCCACAGAAAAAACACATTCCTTGTTTCACCAAAGGGTGTCACCAAAGGGTTTTAATGACTTGTGCTTCTTTTTCTTTCAATTAATCAACTTCCTAAACTTAAGGTCAAGGCTGATTACATCCTGAAGCGTAATTCCAACATAATTTATTGTGTCTTAACTACTCAGAAACACAGTTCTCAAAAGCTGATATTGAGTTGTTCTGTGCTGGTCCACCTAAATGATCTTAAAACTCGTCACATGGTCACTATCTATTTTTCTGTTTAAATTTCAAACGGGTGTTAAAGACTGATCAAAACTCACACAAAAATCTCTGTATATTATTCCTTCATAGGTATTTACTGTTGTTGACAACAGTTGCTCATGTAAGTAGGTTTGCTAACCAAAACAGAATTTATTAAGGTAATCTTGGATTTCTCAATAGGAAAAGAACATGATTAGAGTTCAAACTTTATTTATGTTGACTTGAAAAATCCTCACAACCATTTAGATTACCTGAGAAATGCTCTGGGTTTAGAATCTGGGGCTCTTTAACTACAGTGTTAGGTGCATTGGCAGTAGTTTCCACTTTGCTAAAGTGCATCAAGCTCAAATGCTGAGACTTACACATTCCTAGTTAACTAGAGACTTGTGCCTGCAAGCTGCTGATTCTATGCTGTAGCACTGCTACTTTTCCATGCAGTTTTTGGATCTGTGTGTTACTATTATTTAAAGGACCAAAATTATGAGTCTTCCATAAAGTCTTCACTGATTATTGTTTAACAATTTGAAGTCGTGTCTCATTGAGACTGTCAAGAAGCAACATATGAGAGAACTCATATCTCAGTATACAGTCACTATAGACACAGTCAGCTTGCTGTTGAGCTTTGTAGCCACATCCCAGTTACCTAATAGAGTGCTACCATCTAGTGAATAGCCATAGATTTTTTCTTTTGGTGGCAGCAGCTTTTTGAAAATAGTGCTATAAATAGAGAGTCTGTAGTTATGCCATTGTGAAAAAGGCATAACGCTGCTAATGTTTTGAAACAGATGGACTGATTGGAAAATGAATATTTTAATGATAATGACAGCAATTGAGATAGTGACAATCAATTGGATGAATGGAACGTGTAGGCTCTGGTACTGATTCAGATAGTTGCCCTGAAGATTTAGTTTCACAACTTGCAGGAGTAGCAGCATGTATTCCATAATTTCATGGTGGCAATTCTTAAGGCATTACAGTGGGTAGAAGATATTCAACCTTACCGAATTGTTGTTTGTTCTGATTTATTTTCTGTATTATGTAGTTGACAGAGGGAGAAATTTTTGTACAATGGTTGGTTTTCTTTTTACTTTAGGCAAAAAAACAGATAATAAGTGTAAAAAAGCCAATAGATAAACTGGCAATAGGCACCATTTGCTGAGACTGGGGTGATAAGTGAAAAGGCAAATCTATACTAATAAAAGGCAAAGCCCTCACTGATTCACTCACTCACTCATCACTAATTCTCCAACTTCCCGTGTAGGTAGAAGGCTGAAATTTGGCAGACTCATTCCTTACAGCTTACTTACAAAAGTTGGGCAGGTTTCATTTCGAAATTCTACGCGTAATGGTCATAACTGGAACCTATTTTTCTCCATATACTGTAATGGACTTTAGCTCGATGGCCGTGAGGGGCAGAGCTGTGTGTCACATCATCACGCCTCCCACGTAATCACGTGAACTGACTGTGAACGCAGTACGTAGAAAAGAAGGAAGAGCTCCCAAAGAGCACTGAAGAAAAACGCATACAAGCTTATTCATAAGTGCAGCTACTGCGGAAACAAAGCATGGTGTAAACTGTAAGTTTAAATTAAGTTTATGGACATGCTTCCCCTGCCGTTTGTCATGCCTTCGTCGAATACTTTATTCGCGAGATACAAGTTTAATGAGAAGACACTAGGTATAAATGAGATTTTGGATCACTTTGTAACGGAGTTAAAATTGCTGGAGCGAGAAACTTTTAAGTGCCGGGTCTTAGCTAACATTAAATAAAGCCGTGGACATCGCAACATCACACAAGAGAGCAGCTCACGTGAACTGACTGAACGCAGTACGAGTGATCACTTCCATGCATCAAACCTGTTCAAAAAACGCATTACACAATTGACAAGGTAGGAAAAGAATATGCTCCGAGCTGAGCTCCACAACTAATGCGGTCTTGCGGAAGCAACTTCGTCACGCTGCCACAAAATACTCACAGAAAAATCCACAAGTTAATACACACGCTGTCTCTAGAGTTTCTCCACACTCAATGTATTCCTCGCATCCCGTTATACCCTCTGATCTCCCATTTCAATTCAGATGCCTCCAATTTCCAGTAAGGCTCTGCTTCGCGATGACAAGTAATAAGTCTCAGGGACAGACCCTACAAAAGGTTGCCATTGATTTCAGGCAAGATTGCTTTTCTCCTGGACAACTATATGTTGCATTCTCAAGAGTGAGCTCGCTCAGCTTCGTCATATTACGACCGGAGTGCTGAACTGACAACATGCTATATAAAGAGAACTATAAAAATTGTAATAAACGAACAATAAAACAGCGGAGAAGCTGGATTAAATAAAAAGGCAGCTTCCTTGGCGAAGCAAGGAAAAAGGATGGCCTTATATGTCGTTCGTTTATAAAACAGCGGAGAAGCTGTGTAAAGGCTGCTTCACAAAAAACCAGCGGAGCGCCTTATATGAGCAGGCAGTCAGCTAAAGAAGGGAATCAATAAATATCTATAATCGTAATAAACGAAAAAAAAATAGCATACAAGCCGCAGATTAAATAAAGGAAATGGGTACCTGAACAGTAAAGTAAGTCTCAAATAGCTACACAATAACTATAGCAATCATAATAAACGAACAATAAAACTGTACAGAACCGTGAAGCAAGAAGAAACGATGACCTTATATGGCGTTCGTTTATAAAGCAGCGGAGAAGCTGTGTGAAGGCAGCTACACAAAAAAACAGCAGAGCGCCACACTCTGAATGTATTCCTCGCATCACTGTTATACTCTCTGATCTCCCATTTCAATTCAAATGCCTCCAATTTCCAGTAAGGCTCTGCTTTGCAATGAAAATTAATAAGTCTCATGGACAGACCCTACAAAAGATTGCCATTGATTTGAGGCAACATTGCTTTTCTCCTGGACAACTATACGTTGCATTCTCAAAAGCATGCTCAGTGCACAGCTTGGTCATATTACAACCGGAGTGCTGAACTGACAACGTGGTAGACAAAGAGATCCTTAACAGATAGTTATTGGTATATTTTCCCTCAGTTTAAAAAGGTTTTCTTTTCTTCTTTATAAAAATTTAAAAGCAGTACTTCGCTCTGAAGCTTGGGATTTTGATTTATATATATGTAGATATGTATATATATATATATATGTGTGTCTGTGTGTGTATATACAGTATATATATATATATATATGTATGTGCATGTGTGTATGTATGTATGTATGTGTATATGTATATATGTATATGTGTGTGTGTATGTATTGTAATAAATGGAGCAGGAGACAGCAAAAAGGTTTGGGGTTCGTATATTGTCTGGATTCCACTGCAGACAAAAATAAGAAAACAGGTCAGAATAATAAACATAAACGTTCATAAGCGTGACGCCGAACCATGGCGTCCGTGGCCATTTTATAAGGGAGGAGCCGGAAGTGGAGGAATGCTGGGAAGGACCATGAGGGAGGACGGGAAGGATGACGTCAGGGCAAGATGGCGGAGGAAGGGCGGAAGTGCCGTACTGCGGTCAGCCGTCAGCTATGGCGGAGGGAGGTCTTTTTTCCTATGAGGAAGCAGAGGGAGAAAGTTAGTACCCCACCATTCCCTGCCGGCGAACACGTTCCCAGGTGCGCTCGAATCCGTCCGCGGCCTCCTACTCGCACGAGCGTGACAGTATGTGTGTTTATGTTTGTGTATATATATGTTGATATGTGTATATATATGTATATATATATGTAGATGTGTATATGTATATATATACAGTGGTGTGAAAAACTATTTGCCCCTTCCTGATTTCTTATTCTTTTGCATGTTTGTCACACAAAATGTTTCTGATCATCAAACACATTTAACCATTAGTCAAATATATCACAAGTAAACACAAAATGCAGTTTTTAAAATGATGGTTTTTATTATTTTGGGAGAAAAAAAATCCAAACCTACATGGCCCTGTGTGAAAAAGTAATTGCCCCTTGTTAAAAAATAACCTAACTGTGGTGTATCACACCTGAGTTCAATTTCCGTATCCACCCCAGGCCTGATTACTGCCACACCTGTTTCAATCAAGAAATCACTTAAATAGGAGCTGCCTGACACAGAGAAGTAGACCAAAAGCACCTCAAAAGCTAGACATCATGCCAAGATCCAAAGAAATTCAGGAACAAATGAGAACAGAAGTAATTGAGATCTATCAGTCTGGTAAAGGTTATAAAGCCATTTCTAAAGCTTTGGGACTCCAGCGAACCACAGTGAGAGCCATTATTCACAAATGGCAAAACATGGAACAGTGGTGAACCTTCCCAGGAGTAGCCGGCCAACCAAAATTACCCCAAGAGCGCAGAGGCGACTCATCCGAGAGGTCACAAAGACCCCAGGACAGCGTCTAAAGAACTGCAGGCCTCACTTGCCTCAATTAAGGTCAGTGTTCACGACTCCACCATAAGAAAGAGACTGGGCAAAACGGCCTGCATGGCAGATTTCCAAGATGCAAACCACTGTTAAGCAAAAAGAACATTAGGGCTCGTCTCAATTTTGCTAAGAAACATCTCAATGATTGCCAAGACTTTTGGGAAAATACCTTGTGGACTGATGAGACGAAAGTTGATCTTTTTAGAAGGCAAATGTCCCGTTACATCTGGTGTAAAAGGAACACAGCATTTCAGAAAAAGAACATCATACCAACAGTAAAATATGGTGGTGGTAGTGTGATGGTCTGGGGTTGTTTTGCTGCCTCAGGACCTGGAAGGCTTGCTGTGATAGATGGAACCATGAATTCTACTGTCTACCAAAACTCCTGAAGGAGAATGTCCGCCATCTGTTCGTCAACTCAAGCTGAAGCGATCTTGGGTGCTGCAACAGGACAATGACCCAAAACACACCAGCAAATCCACCTCTGAATGGCTGAAGAAAAACAAAATGAAGACTTTGGAGTGGCCTAGTCAAAGTCCTGACCTGAATCCAATTGAGATGCTATGGCATGACCTTAAAAAGGCAGTTCATGCTAGAAAACCCTCAAATAAAGCTGAATTACAACAATTCTGCAAAGATGAGTGGGCCAAAATTCCTCCAGAGCTGTAAAAGACTCATTGCAAGTTATCGCAAACGCTTGATTGCAGTTATTGCTGCTAAGGGTGGCCCAACCAGTTATTAGGTTCAGGGGCAATTACTTTTTCACACAGGGCCATGTAGGTTTGGATTTTTTCTCCCTAAATAATAAAAACCATCATTTAAAAACTGCATTTTGTGTTTACTTGTGTTATATTTGACTAATGGTTAAATGTGTTTGATGATCAGAAACATTTTGTGTGA
Organism: Polypterus senegalus; assembly: GCF_016835505.1. Classification (NCBI taxonomy): domain Eukaryota; kingdom Metazoa; phylum Chordata; class Cladistia; order Polypteriformes; family Polypteridae; genus Polypterus; species Polypterus senegalus. The sequence goes on from NC_053158.1 coordinate 54,208,436, forward strand.
CAAGCGTGCAAAAGAATAAGAAATCAGGAAGGGGCAAATAGTTTTTCACACCACTGTATATATATGTGTATGTGTAGATATGTGTATATGTAGATATGTATATGTATATATGTGTGTGTGTCTGTGTGTGTGTGTATATATATATATATATATATATATATATACATGACAGCAACACTCATAACAGTGACAAAACAATTACATTGACAATCATGTTATGTTATTTTTAAAATGTTTCTTTTTCATAACTTCTTTAACACACTACTTCTCCGCTGCGAAGCGCGGGTATTTTGCTAGTTTACTATATAATGCTGTTACAGGTTATTGTTGATGTCTGTCTACAGGACATAGATATTTACCTGTCTTGAAAAAGAGTCACCTGCTTTGAAGATGAAGCTGCTTTGTATCCCATTAGCATACAAGGTGGTGATAACAGTAGTGCCTGCTTCCTTGGAAAATATTTTGGTTTGAAAATGAACATGTTCTGAGAACATTGGTTTCTCATCAGCATACAGTGGTATATGTACTTCTTGATGGTTGAAAACAATGCTCTTGTTTTTAACCAATGAAAATGTTTCTACACTATTGATAATTTAATGAACTATTTTGATCATCATGTTGATCCAGGCAGAGACTGAAGCAGTTATATACTTTTGGGCAGTAGGTTTGAAATGTGAGAATATGGAGAGCATGAGCAGAAGTGACGGAGTGAGTTCAGAGGATGGTGTGATAGATGGTCCTTCGAGAATGCTGTCAAGATCACTCGCATTGAGCGCAGGGTCTAGCAGGCAGACAAGGGTACTTGGCTGAAAGAACACAAGGCACTTGGACGGTGACACCTACCTCCAAGGAGAAAGAGACAGTTTCGCCAGAGAGGTGGTGGATACAGAAAGAGTGGGAAGACTCACAAGAGGACCGAGTGAAATGGTGGCAAGAAGCAAGACTTCTGCTGGAAAACAAGCATTCACTGAACAGAATGTTTCAGTGGGAGAGATGGAAGGTTAATTCTTCTGGTAACACAGCACCCAACTTGGACTTCACACCACCAAAATTTGTATCCTCCATTGTTATGTTTTAACTGACCTTTAGAACTTGCACTGTGTACTCTCTTTTGAAAAGGTTTTCACTCCTGATATTTTAGACTTTTGCCTACATTTATCTTTATATTGTCTTATGTAATACAAGTTAGTGTTGTTTCTCTTGAAATTGCTGCTGTGTCTTTCATTGTGTGTTTACTTACCACCCAATTTAAAGAAACCTATGTGCTATTATCTTTAAATTTCAAGAGTTCCCAGACACTTAATAAAACTGGGTAGCGTAGTCAGATATTTTAACTGCTTAGGTTAGATTACCTATAAGTGTGACCAGTAACCTTTTTACAGTCTTAAGGTGGGTGTGTTAATTGCCATCATAATGTTAGAAGTTAGACAGAGGTTAAGGTTGCAGTATCTGGGAGTATATGTCTTATTTTGGTGGTGGGTAATGAAATAGTTGACAGGCTGGGCAAACAGTCAGTCAAGTTCAAAAATGTTGATACACAAATTTCATTAAGAAAGGTGTTAACTAAAGATAATATTTATTCACTTTGGTGGACATTTAAATGGGAACTAGAAAACTGTTGAAGCACTTTGGAAGGGTCAGTGGGGTCCAGAAAGAAAGAAGTCATAATAACCCAAATCAGGATTGGACAGTACTAGTCTAAATGCAACATTATTTAAACTAGTTGTGAAAGCCCATGCTGTAAAAAGCCCAGAATCCTAGAATCTATTGACATCATCAGAAAAGAAATTGAAATGCAGAGTCGGCAGTTTCGTTTTGTTGACGTGCTTGCCCCCCTTGTCTATTTGTGGCTAAGCAAGTTTCTCTCTCATTTGTCTTTCATTGGCGGTCTAACTTCAGCTTCATGCTGTAGCCTCATACTTCTTTCTTCTTCCGAGTCATTATCTTGGGGCTGCCTTGCCAGCTATTTGAGTGTCATGTTGTAGCCTTGCACTTCCCAAATTAATGCACATTTACAGTTGGTTTGCCAGCAGCCAATAAAAATAAGAAGTCCCTGTGCTATACATTGTCTGTCCTCTAGTAAGGATGGTTTTGTCTTTCTTGTGAGTACTGTCTATTGTTATAATTACTGGACTTTTATGTTTTTTATTATTATTTTTAGCTCAGTTTAAGGATTCTGATCACTGGACTGGATTAGGTTCATGTGTTATTGAAATATAGTTACAGTTTTAATTTTGATTTGTGAATTGAACTGTTATATTGGCATCATTCTGACAGCATTACTGTTGATTCCCATTGCTAAGACCATCCCAGAATAGGTGTGTTCTTGTAGTGTAGCAGGTCCGCAGGTTAACAATTAGGGGCAATTTTAATAAATAAATGATTAATTGGTCAGTTCAGTCTCCTTGGGTGTGCAAGCTCTTACAACTACGGGAGATTGATGAGGTAACTGTGGCAAGACGTACTTGTATGTGAAGGTGCAGTCTGTCTCAGTTGCTTCATCTGCTTCCTGCGGTGCTCCCACTGAGGCAGATATAAGGGAAGCCTGCACAGTAAGAAAGAAAGAATTGGAAAGGGAGGATGAAAAGGAGAAGATGGAAAGATCAAAGATAGGAGGTTAATGCATGGAGTGAGAAGGTGGAAGGCAGACAGCCAGTGTGTGTGAGTGAAAAAGAGAGGGAGAAGGCAGGCAGTCTGGAGAAAGTTCCTCGAGGGAGCATGAGGCCGATGAGAGATCAGGGAGCTGGAGTGACTGAGCTGTTGCTTGGTTGGAGTGACCCTGCGTAAGCCCGGGAGAAAGTCATTGGGAGCTGCAGCGTTATGGAGTGCAGGGGTGCAACCTTCGTAGCAGGAGTTAGAGACGTGATGTACTGCCCTACTGTGGCCTTCTGGGGCCTGAGCCTAGGAGCAGTGCAGAAGGTTTGCTGAACTTCCGGTTAGGTGCCTCTTAGGCTGCAAGAACTCGTTTAGGGTTAAGCCAAGGAGATGTCAGCTTTTAAAGGGTTGCACCAGGGCTCATGGTTTTTATGGATAGCTTCCAGCCTAGTGATTTAACTTAGTTTTTATTGGATTAAATAATGGATTGTTTTACCTCCACCATTATTTTGTTTTATTGGATTATTTATTCATTGTAACATTTAGACCACTGCATTTTTGAACTCTGTTTTGATTTTTGATGGTTTTAATAAAAGCACTTAGCACTTTTATTCATCTACCTATTGCTTGGTGTGTTGTGTCCTCATCTGCTAGGCTCATCCCTCGAGTCCGTTATCAGCAGTAGCGGGCTCAAAAGGCTCCCAAACACCACCTAGAGTGGGGAGCTGACCGACACAGTCACAGTTCTTAGAGGTCATGGCCTGTCAATCACGATGCAACGGGATAAAAGGTAATCCAGGGGTATGCCTCCCTATCTAACTACATGGATTCCAAAACTCTTCAAACTTTCCTATTTCGTTTCTCTGGTTTTTGAACACTATGTGCTCCTTCTGACTTGGATTTTGTTTTGCTCTCCTGGTTTTGACCCTCACCAAAGTTTTTTGACCATATCCTTGTCTTCTAGCTGAGCCTTGAAGTCTCATGTCTTCTGGTCGTAACAGTAATCTGTACATGCAATTTCCTTTTTTTTTGACCAGTTTTGACCAGACTCTCAAGTCAAATTGGGGAACATGCACTGGTACAGTGCGTTGCCGCACCCACTACACAACGAAACAACTCAGGATCCTTGTTGGCAACCCCCCAGGCAATCGCATGGTCCAGTCCCACCCTCCGAAAATGACCCTCTATCCGCCACAGCCAGGTGTTACATGAGTGACTCCTTGGCCTGGTCCAGCCACTCGGGTCCCCAACAATGAGGATCTTACGAGACGGATCATCCTCGGGGAAACGTGCCGTAACTGACTCCCCCTCACAATGCAGGTAATGTGCCTAATTTGGGACTCCATGAGTAACTGCTCATTCGACAGAAAGTCAAACCAGCAGTACCCAAGAAAGACACAGTACCAAAGGAGTCCAGTCTTCGTCTCAGGTCACTAGATAGTGTCCATGTCTCACAACCATATAGCAAGACAGGAAGCACCAGGACTCTAAAGACTTGGACCTTCGTCCTTTTGCATAGATATCGCGAGTGCTACACACCCCTTTCCAACGACCTCATGACCCCCCCATGCTCTCCCAATCCGTCTACTGACTTCATAGGAAAAGTCACCAGAGACATGAATGTCACTGCCAAGGTAAGTAAACCTCTCGTCGACAAGGTTGACACTCTCTCCGCAAACAGACAGACTGACAAACCTCAAAACCAACTCATATAATCAAAAGAAATGGTTATATTACACCTATTATAGTCCTGAAGAGAAGAAAATGTAACATATTTAATGTGGGAGGCACAATAAAGGATTAATTGAACAAATTCTTTTTTCATAACCATGACAAGGTCTATATAGGCAACTTCACATATGAAAATCATAATCAAAATTATGTGTTTATAATCAAAATATGTTGAAATTAGTAACAGATCACTTTGCTCTTTTGTGAATTTTAAGTACTGATCTTGCCAGAATACAGAAAAACATGCACATTAGACTATACCTGTATGATGCATCAATCATTTAGTGCTTCTCCCAAATACAGTCATGACGCCTAATTTATTTACGTATATTGAGAGCAGGAGAGATAAGAACAGTTCTTCAATTTGGTAAATGTTATGTAAATGAAATTTATGTTTTAAGTCTGTACCTTTTAAAGGGTAATTTGATTTTCCTTATCATGGCAATTATATTCATTACTTGCATTGACTGCATCAATTGCTTAGAAAATCATCGTTTCTATTTCTTAATAGTCAATCTTTTTAAATAAAAGAGAGCAAATATTATCTACTTAAGCTTTTAATGAAAACGGTGAAAAATGTAATAAAAATAAATCATTTGACACAAAATGTTTAACCTGAAACATATGTTTGAGATCTGAAATTTAAACCAACATTTTGTTTGTTGTTGAACAGCATGTATGATATGTGTGGCTCAATGAATAAAGAGTTTGCAGGCAGGAAAATGTGTCATGGGGCCAAACCAGCATGAAGAAAAGAAAAATAGTGACCTGGACATAAGGTCTTATTTTCAAACCAGAAACTCGGAAGCCCATAGAGGGACACACAATGTTCTAAGTTGACAGTTAGAGATCAGAGAGGGAGAAGGCTGTTTTACGGGCAAGGCCTTTATAAGGGAACTGAAACTATAGGAATATGAGGTGCTCCAGAAGCATTTGCATTCTGGTGTCTCTTTTGAACAATCAGGCTCTCTCTAGCACTGGAAGTTAGGGATGAGTTTAGAAGGCATCTACGGTGGATTTAAAATTAAGTAACTAACTTGAGTCTATAATTGGCATTTGGGACAATGACTAAATTCATAGGGGAAGGGAGGACAAAATAGAGGATGAGAACAAGACAGAGACAGAAATGCAGTTTATTTTAATAAATTAAGGTGGGCAAGTATGTGGGCCAACTCCTTCTGATTGTCAATTGTCAACACCCGTGTCATAAGGCCATTTTTGCTTCTTTATGAGCTCTCATATTTACCCCTGCACTGTGTTTAGTTATCTAACAAGCCGCTTCTTTTGTATATTTTGGCCTTCTTGGTTTTGTAAAGTGGATTGCTGTAAGAGTGCACCTGCCTTACAGCATTGCTGTTGCCAAAAGGATAATAAATTTCTTAAGTTAAAACAAGCAGCAGGGGAGGAAGCCATATCTTTGTATATTCAGCTCATCTCACTGCCAGAAGCTGTAGTGGAACTATGAAAAGAATTTATATTTGCTGCAACTCTTGTCATTCCCCCAGTGAGGAGGGAAACACTTGTGGGAACAAGAGTGTTGAGGGTGCTTCTGTGCCCTTTTCCGAAGACCACAGTACCCTGAGCCTGTGATGTTATTAAGATAATTAAAATGATTTGAAACTGATATAAAAGTAATAGGTATAGATGAGAGTGGGTTGTCTTTTTAGTTAATTACCTGAAAGTATATACTGTATATATAATGTCACACACATGCGCTTAGGAGGCAGTCAACAAGCCCAAAGGTGAGTGAAACATCGCAAGACAAGGGGTTGATTTGTGATACTAATGCATCTCTCTCTCTCATCAGACAAAAAGAAGACAAATAAAACATACCTTACTTCCGGGTTCCAAGATGGCTGCCGATAAGTCACTTCCGGCACCTCCTGATGACGATACTTCTGGCTCCTTTCTATGACGATTCTTCTGGCTCCATCTGGTGACATTACTTCCTTCGTTAGCTCACTTCCGGCCCCCCTTTGATGACGTTGTATCCATCCAACAATTTCGACATCATCTCCTGCCAACTCATTTCCGTCCTCCATTTTGTCCATTTATGTAAACACCATCTTTTCTGTTACTGTTATCAATTGCTGTATCTGCTTTCGGATCAGAATCCAGATCTTTTGCATTTTTCTTTTGTCCAATGGACATTATACGGGGATGGTCCCCAAACCTTTTCCTTTTGTGGAAGTGCTTTATTTAAAAGCATATTACAATATATAAATAGCATCCAGTCCAGACCCTCTGTTTTGATTAAAAGTTCAATTACAGTTACATATTAGACGTGCAAATATAACTGGTGGGTAGAAACCTAATACACATTGTTTTACACATTGTTTTATTCATTAATCTAATCCAGGGTCACTAGAGCCTAAACCTTTCCTGACAGCATCAGGAACAGAGCAGAATTTTATCCTGCAGACAAATAATGTTACACCTCAGAAGAGCAGAGAAAATGTCACAAAAAATAACACATTTTTAGCACTACCAATCAAAAACATGTATATTGTACATCTACTCTGAAAGATATACCAGGAAAACATACTGTACATCTTGTAAGTTGCCTTATCAAGTTACACATTAGCTTCATTTAAGTTTTTGTAACTGTGCAGAATACTTTTCTATAATAATGCTGTGGACTGTACACTGCTTTTCACACAGGTAATATTTTAAATTCTCATTTTAGGCTGCTGATATAACTTGTAGACAAGATATCTTTATGGCACCCCTTATACATTTGTTTTAGTAGTCTGTTTTTTGAAAGAAAATCTTTACTAAAATAAAAAAGATACTTTTTACCCTGAAATTATATACATTACATATTCTTTTATAAACTGTCATAGACAAGAAGAATTAGTAATATGTAAACTTATTACACATTGTATATGTTTAGATAAAATCCAAAAGTATTTCAGCAACAAATTCCAACTTGTAATAAACAGACATGTAATGACAGTATAGACTTATTTTATGTTGGCTGCTGCCCCCCTGTAAAACAATCTATGTCTGTCAAGTTAAGTGAATAGTATTTTAGGCTCTAAAGATCTCACAGCAAACAGATCATCCCTAATATAACAAGATAATACAATATACATTTGTTGAAAAATCATCAGAAGGCATAAAAAATGACATTCTTATATTGGTCATCAATCAAGTTTGGGTATCACAGTCAAAGAGGAGGGGACTAATATCGAAGACCTGATCTTGGTTTATTTTAAGTGGCTCCCTATATTATTAGCAGTATTAAACTTTTACAAAGCAAACCACAAGACCACTAGTGTATAGCTTGTATGTCTTAATACATTATAAAATGAAGACTAAGCCAGCACCAGGCTGGACTGAATGTGTTATGATGAAGTTGATTTTGAGAATGTATTGCTCTTAGAAGTAATGTTTCTATGCATAAGTATATATTGGAATATCGGTTTCTTTCTATTGGGCACATTTCTGTGCAGTTGCCTTTGCAGTATGATGTTCCTGATCATAGATGTTATTTAGTTCATGGTGGCACAATGTTATTTTGTTTTGCATGTGGGCACTGCCATGTTATCAATCTCATTACTGCTACACTGCTCCCGAGGTTTTGTGATGCCCGGCATCTTACATCATCAGTATGACCCCTTAGACACCAGCATGGAGATCCATTTGTATCCGTAATTTGTATAGGAAACTTAAATGAACATGGTGCAAATTGCATTCTCACATTCATGGTTTCTAAACCTTCGATTTTTCCTCTGGCTTTGAATTCTGATTAGTGATTAGGCTTTGGTGTAAAAGATTTCATTTTCATGGCTTCGAATTGTTTCAGTTTTGATTACATTTAGGCTCCTGGTCCTCTTCCAGGCAGAACAGAATGTAATTGAAAAAGATGATTTTGTGAGGTAGAAGAAGGATATTTTCCAAAGAAGACTGGGCTTCTATTGCGTTTCTTTCTAAGCTTTCAACAGTTTTTTCTATGCTGTAATTTTTTCAGCACTCTTTCTTTCTTTCTCTAATGTTCAACTCTTTCACATTTCTGCATGGATGTTTAACACTTTATACTGTCATACATTATTAACTACAGTAGATGTCACTTCATCTATTATCTCAGTGGCATTTTCTTCTGGCTTAAATAGTAACACATACATTCAGTTGACTAAAGTTACTACCAGTTATTATGTGAAATGGCTGATACATTCTGAAGTGTCAGATACATAAGATTGAAAGAAGAGACTGGTAAAGAATCTGACAAAATCAAAGCAAGATAAACTGGTTTGTAGAAACCCACTAGCTAATACTTGCATCTTTGATCAACATGAAAGCTGTGAATTGAAACAAGAGGTGTTGCACACAGCAATAACTACAAAGAGTTTGAATTTTGTATTACAACGTATGGTTTAATTTTAAATTTCTCCCATAAGTAGAATTGAAATCATGATATAGGGTTTGAGCATGTTATTATTAATAGTCATCCTTTCTAATCCCTCTGAACTTTAGGTGTTGGATGCCAATGTTCATCAATGTCTTTCAGCATAACCTGTGTACAAATTTAAGAAGAACCAAGCAAGTCAGACTTGACATCCTTTATAAAATATCTATCCCAGAACAACAGGTACAATAGCTTTATTGAAAAGAAAAGGAAGCTTATAATGATACACTGACAGATTTGTAATCATTGCACTTAACAGGCACAACAAAAAACAGCACTCCAAATCTTTGCTTCCACGTTTTATTTGACTATTATATTTTCAATGATAACTTGAAGAACGTCTTTTTAAAGCACCAGCGTGAGCACAGAAATAGCAAGGGAAAAATGTGAACAGAAATCTTTTTTCAGCACAGCTGCCATTTCACTAAAGGAGAATCGACACACTACTGCAAATATTATAGTTTTAGCTCCCAATTGTATTACATTTGAATTAAAATCAATTTTAAAATGTAACTTTTGTCTCTTAAAGCAAGAAGAGGGAGGGAGTGGATTTTCAAGGTTACACTGTGATTTTGGAACTAATTAACCGTTGAACAGGCAAAAATATATTTTGATATGCTGTCAGAGATAGAAGCTACCAGAAATAGCAGCAGATATTCTCTGACACATGGATATCCAAAAATTAAAACAACATTGGACTTCGGTTCTAGCAGAAAGTAGGTTAAACAATAAATTGACAGGAGAATTTTCAAGAAACAAATGTTAATTTTTTTTACATGTAAAGCGTTTTACAAAGCAAGGGATTCTAATGCAAATATTTAACTGGAAAGTATAATGGATTCAGTGGTGTTTTCCACATGGTGATTACAAAGGTAATGAGATAAAGCTCCGAGCATAACCCTCATATGGCACACTGATAGAAACATTAGAGTTAAAGAAAAGAACTCATCTGGAAACCTTCCAAACCTATGCCTTCCAGTAAATGAACCCCACAACACAAATAGCAGCAATGCAACAATATTTGAAAAGGACATTTTCTACCTCTAAACCACTGCCATTTTATTCAGAAACCACAACAAGAAAAAATTAAAACACTATGAAAATGATGTTTGCTTGCCTTGCAATAAGGAAAAACAAAATGCCATTGGCCTATGAATTTACGGGGTACATGTTGTCCACTAAAATCAAAGTGGAATATCCCTGGTTTAGGGTTAAAATTGAAGCAAATATAACATATTCCTTACCTATGCAAAAAGCAGAGCTGCAAAATTGCATGTTACTCACGACATTATTTCAAATATTTATTCATATAAATATAGCCCTGTTGCCATTGGTTTGTATGTATATACAGCATGAATAATCCTAGACAATCACTCATGGGTAATCCAAGTCAGGATATAGGCGATGTAGTATCCCAGTGCCATTCTAGGGAATTCTGTGGGTAGAACAAGTGTTATTAAATACTTCAGCTCTATCATTATTATGCTTATGACACCAAATTAATAATTCTAGAGACCATATGGCCACACTCAGGGCTGCATAAAATCCTCTCATCCTGTCATATTACTTCCATTACAAATGGCTGCAATGACTCAAAGTCTTACCGTAACACTAGACCCATCACTGAGAATATCAGGTATAGTTTTCAAGTACAATACAATACAATACAGTTTATTTTTGTATAGCCCAAAATCACACAGGAAGTGCCGCAATGGGCTTTAACAGGCCCTGCCTCTTGACAGCCCCCCAGCCTTGACTCTCTGAGAAGACAAGAAAAAACTCCCAAAAAAACCTTGTAGGGAAAAATGGAAGAAACCTCGGGAAAGGCAGTTCAAAGAGAGACCCCTTTCCAGGTAGGTTGGGCATGCAGTGGGTGTCAAAAGTAGGGGGTCAATACAACACAATACACAGAACAGAACAAATCCTTAATACAGCATAATAATAAAAATTTTAGAAGTACGGAGCAGAATTTAACAGTAGATGGTATCACATAATAAGATTTGGATATTTTTAGAGTCCTGGAGACCTCATCCATCAAGCTGCCTCCCCATTTGGCCATTACACGGCTGAAACATTTCTCCGATGAAAGGACCCCTCTTTCCCATGATTCCTGTGATCCTCCATCAGGGACTAGTCAAACTGCTTCTTTCATGGACAACTGTATGTTCACATAGTAAAAATATAATTTATCAGGAAGCATTAAAGTAATTACCTCATTCAAACTCAGTCATTAATTCCAAGAAACCGAACAATTTCTGACTAATTGTAGATAATCATTAAAAAACATGGTATTTGGCATCACGCTTCTGAAAAATTGAAAACTAAAGTCAAACATTCTTTAATAAATTTCTTCAAAACTCTTCTAAATACACAGGAAGAAATCCAGTACTGCTATCTAAAGCTGTCACGGTGAAACTTAATTTTTTCTTTTCTTTTTTGTTTTGCTTTTGTGGCTGTTTTATTTCTGTTTTTCTGTTTATCATATACTAGATGGATTCACCTTTCTTCATGTGGGCAGTGTCTTAAGAATATAGTCAAAGCTAGAAAATACCTATTTTGATATAAAAAAAAAATGAGTCAATGAACATTTTAAAAAGTTTTCAAAAATGTGCACACCTCAGTATATTAATTTTCCTATTAAATGGTGGCATGATCAAAATATTACATACCCTTAAAATAAACAAAGAGTTCTGCTACAAAAATTTTAATGTTTTGACCTTCAAACACATGACTGATGAAATACTGGACCTGTCAACTTCAACTTATTACTGCACTTTGTGAAAAATCACACATTATTTTGGTAACAGCCTAATACATAGAAAAGTTATATGGAGGATGCTCCAGTTTTATAAATATAACCAAACTACTAAAAGATAAAACTTACAGTAAAATTTGGGAAATAAATTTTGGTTCAACAGAACATAATTTTTTCTAGCAGACAAAAAACATATCCTCAAGTGAAAAATATTTTTTTTTAGAAATCAACGTATTGGTTCACCAAAATATATGGAGGCTGACATTTTTAAGGCACTAACTAAATAGTGTAACCTATTATAATTTTTAAACTCATGCATGATTGATAGCAAAACCCACAAAGGCCAATTTTTTAAGAAAAGCAGCACTCACTAGTATTTTATCACTGTAATGTAATTTTCTTTAACTCTAGTATTATATTTTTATCCAAAGGTTTACTTAATATATAATTTAATGGTTCTTTAGTTTTAGGCAGTTTTTGGTTGATGAAATATGAACCTCATAGACATAAGATTTGAACAGACTTGTTTGAAAAGATGAGAACAACATTAACATACTGTATACTAATCCCTAACTTAAAAAAAAAAAAATAGTCGGAGGCCACAAGTACTTAAAGTGCTTTCACTAATCCATAATCTAAACCACAGTGTTTATGTGGTCTTGTAGATGCATGGAATGGAGTCTTAAATCATAAGACTGGCTTAGACCCAGTATGCAAAGACTTACTGAACCTGATTATGGAGAAGCAGTAACAGTGGTAGGACCTTGTTTTTTTATGATTTAACTTTGTGGACAAAGAAATAATCAGAAGTAGAGGGACAAATAATAGAATATCCAAAGTTGTCTTTAAGACATTTCCCCCTATTTTGTTATTTATATGATCGGCAAATGTTGGTGCATAAAATAACAAAAGATGAACCTGTTCCTCATGCTAATCTTTCTGCAGTAAAGACATAGTTTCACTTTGGCTCCGAATAATAACTAGATTAAATGTTACATGAATATTAATTTATTTGTGTTTTGGAGTCTGTACAGCAATGCACTTTTCATGATTTATTTGGTATAAATTTGGTATAATATGAATAGGAGTAGTAAAGTATCTGAAAAGGTCTATGCAGACTTGGAATCTGAGAAAGCTTTTCACCACACAAGAAACCCGCAGTGGGATAAATAACTCAGAGGATTTGGATTAAGGCTACACCATTTAATAAAACTCCTTCATATATATTTTAACAAGAACATTTTTTCTCCTGTAGCCCCAGGCACATTTGACTATTAGTGACACAATAAAATAAAGCCACAATGGGAAGTGCAAGGGATGCTCATTGCTAGATTGTCATGCTCAATTTGCATTTGCTCTTTGTCATTTTAAGTGGGTGATATATTCACTAAAGTCTGCAATCCAGGGTTAAGTGAATGCAATATTTTCCTGCATTTAATTCTACTACCAATTACATAAGCATCTTAATTTAGTTTTCAAGATGAAAGCCATTTTTAATCTCCTGTTACTCCATAAGACATCTTGTTTAGCATCTTAATCATGCAGCATGTTTAGAAAGTTATCATTGCCCAGCATTACAAAATTGATTTGTCTAATATTTTACAATTTAGCACAAAATAAGGTTTGAGGGTTCTAGTTTTTTTTTACTTTGTTGTAAGAGTTACATATATATCAAGTGCCTAATTTATATAATACTAAAATATTTTAATTTTAAAAGTATGAAATGTCTCAGAGCTGTAGTTCGCACACCAGTCTTCCAAAAATCAAAACAGGATTTGCACATTTTGAAGCCACAGGTCAGTAACTGATATTGGCATTTTCTTTTGCATATATATTGATTGTCATTTTGTAAAATGTTGATTTTTGGAATGTCATTAAGGTGTCAGTCACAGGTACAATGTCTATTAAACATATCTTAAATTGGAAACATACATGATTAGTTAGAAAGAGCACGCATGTTTAAGCTTCCAGGACAGAGTTTTGGAATTGCTATGGCATTTAGAGAAGCATGCAGGTGAGAAACAGCAGTTTTATTGTTATTGATACCTGCTTTTTGAGCTCCTTGTTTTCATTGTCTTACACTTTAAAAAAGTCATATTTATTTTTTTATTTACTGTATTGTGGGACCAATGTATTGTAAAGCCAGTATTACAAAAATATTATATGTATTAAGTTTATAGACTATTAATGAAGTATGGGAAGGGTATTGGGGCAGCATTATTTAACATAGGCTGAACTATGGAATTTTAGCTAATATATATATATATATTGTGGAGACTGGCCCAGACACAGACAGGCGGACACGTTCATCTCACCCACAATCACGTTTATTTACAAATATAAGTTCACAAGTGCACCACAAAACCCCCAAAAGTCCCCAAAGTCCTGGCCACAACAATGCCTTTCTTCCACTTCAGGCCGCCTCCTTGCCTCCTCCAGCAAGCTCAGTCCTCTCCGCTCCCGACTCTCACCCTGAATAAAATATATTTTATTAATACCCGGATGTGCTCCAGGTGGGTTCCGGCAATCACCCGCCGACACGCCCCTGTGTGGCGGAAGTGCCAGCTGCATCCCCGGAAGCACTCCGGGTGTCCATGCTCTTCTTCCCCCCAGCACTTCCTGGTGTGGCGGAAGTGCTGTGGTCCAGGGCTTCCAAGGCACGGGAACGCCCCCTGGCGGCGACCACGGGCCCCTACAGGGTGGAGCTTCCAAGCTCTGTGCCCGTGGCCCCCAAAGCAACCAGGATGGCGGCCCCCACGTGATCCAGGGCGCGTAGACCCTCCTCCGAACCCTCAAGGCGTCCCGGCTGGGACGTTGCCCCTGGCATCCCTGACAATATATATATATATATATATATATATATATATATATATATGATATATATATATTTAGTGAGCTGGACGGCTGATCGCACCCCAAATAGATACAGACCCCCCTGGGAAAACCACAAACCCTGAAACACTGACTACCCTCACATTGCTCCTTATCCTTGCACTATAACGTGTAATACAAGCCTCGTGCGGTTCTCTGCCGACTTATAAGCCTTGCACAGCGCCTATCAGTTTTGGAATTGATTGTTTGCTTTTATCTCTCTCTGCTCCTAGCGGAACTGTCATCTCTGACTTGTCATGGAGCACGTTTAAGCTCATGTGTTTGCGGTGTTTGAATAAAATCCTTCTTGTTTCTACGATCTCCTGTGTCTCTGTGCAAATCTGTGACCCAAGCGACAATATATATATATATATATATATATATATATATATATATATAATATATATAGTGGCCCCGACCCAAGCGTGACAATATATATATATATATATATATATATATATATATATATATATATATACACCAGGAAGTATATATACATATTGTCACACACATGAGATTAGTAGATTAGTAATTTCCTTCTGCCGGCCATATATACTGCCTTCTCTTTGTTATAATCAGTTCTGTTTTGGACTCCAGCAGTCTGTAAATATGTATTTCACTTGCCTGACATCTACAGTATATGGGAGGATCCCCAAAAACCTTTGATGTTGTCTTTGTGTTTAATTTACTATATATATATATATATATCCATCCATCCATCCTCTTCCGCTTATCCAAGGTCGGGTTGCGGGGGCAGCAGCTTAAGTAGAGAAGCCCAGACTTCCTCTCCCCGGCCACTTCTTCCAGCTCTTCCGGAGAATCCCAAGGCGAAGGCACTCCCAGGCCAGCCGGGAGACATAGTCCCTCCAGCTGTCCTGGGTCTTCCCCGGGGCCTCCTCCCGGTTGGACGTGCCCGGAACACCTCACCAGGGAGGCGTCCAGGAGGCATCCTGATCAGATGCCCGAGCCACCTAATCTGACTCCTCTCGATGTGGAGGAGCAGCGGCTCTACTCTGAGCCCCTCCCGGATGGCTGAGCTCCTCACCCTATCCTTAAGGGAAAGCCCAGACACCCTGCGAAGGAAACTCATTTCAGCCGCTTGTATTCGTGATCTCGTTCTTTCGGTCACTACCCATAGCTCATGACTATAGGTGAGGGTAGGAACATAGATCGACTGGTAAATTGAGAGCTTTGCCTTACGGCTCAGCTCTTTTTTCACCACGACAGACCGATGCAGAGCCCGCATCACTGCGGATGCCGCACCGATCCGCCTGTCAATCTCACGATCCATTCTTCCCTCACTCATGAACAAGACCCCGAGATACTTAAACTCCTCCACTTGGGGCAGGATCTCCCCCAACCCTGAGAGGGCACTCCACCCTTTTCCGGCTGAGGAAAATATATATATATGTGTGTGTGTCTGTGTGTGTGTGGTACCCAGTCAGGATGCCTGGAAGGACCGGCAGAAGGATTACACCTCCTCCAGACCATGAGGGAGCGACCACCCTGGTGGCTATTGGGACCATGGGAAAGGAGCATGGAAGCTCAAGCCTATAGGGGCCCGTGGTCACCGCCAGATGCCTGAGGAGCCCTGGCTCTCAGCGCTTCCACCACATCTGGAAGTGCTGGGGGGAAGAAGACCAGGGACACTCAGAGTGCTTTCAGGTGCACAGCCGGCACTTCCACCACACCAGGGAGTGTCAGCAGTTGCTCATGGGAAGGCACCTGGAGCATGTCTGGGTGGGTTTAAAATGGGCCTCCTCCCACCATCCGATGGCTGGAGTCGGGAGGAAGAAGGACAGAGCACGGAGGAGAGGATTGGAGGCATACAAGAGAGAAAGGCATTGTTGAGGGCCTGGACAGAAGGTGATTGATATGGGGTACTGGGTTGTGTGCATCACTGTAAATAAACATGTTTGGGTGAAAACCAGCAGTGTCCACCTGTCTGTGTCTGGGCTGTTCCCCACAATATATATACTACATAGGAAAATAAACTTTTTTTATGAAAAAACATTTTTTATTTATATAATATGCCATTGTTTGGCATATCATTTGTTCTAAAAACACATTTCAATATATGTCTGCCACTGCTGATGAACACGTATTAGCATAGCTGGAGTTATGCTTGTAATGGCGTTGGTGATACGTTCCCTAAGATGATTTATGTTTCCTATCTTTTCCAGATACACCATGGCCTTCAAATGCCCCCAAAGATAAAAATCAAGTGGTGTGAGATCTGGGGATCAATTTGTTGTTTTTTATTCAAATGCATTTTTTAGGGTATCTGAAATATAAAAAATAAAATGTTAAAAACCATATGTATGGAAAATTATGGCCCACCCTGTGTGTATATATATACATATACTGTATATATATATATATATATATATATATATATATATATATATATTTATATGAAGCCATAACAGAATGAATTATTAAACACAAGGAAAAGGACTGAGTGTAACTCAAAGCGCAGGGGTTTCTGCCTCATCTTAAAGGATAAACCAGCATATTTTTCCAAGGTTAGATTTTGGTAAATGAGTAACAAACCCCCCTCCAGAAAAGGGGAATAAACTAATCAGAAAGAACAAACAACACTCCTATGAAACGGTGATAAGATCAATAGCATGATCCATAAACACCCCTCCTAAGGAAGCTTTGTTCAGAATAATACGAGAATCAACATGAGTCAGTGGCTTTAGTTGATTGGATAAGGTGATACCATTCTACCTGTTAAGAGTCAGATGACATAATATATTAGATTGGGTAATATAATATAAAGTATAAAATATGATGAATTGCTTAATTGATTATTCCCTCATTATTACATAACTTTGTGCAAATTAAGAAATGCTCTGTATTCTCATCTGGTCTCCAAGGCTGCCTTCTATAAAGATAGAGGAAAGTTTTTTTTCTATGACAGAACCAATTATAAATTTAACTCCTCAGTGAAATTTGATCTGAGATTGAAAATCATAGACTGCGCCATCCTTGTCAGATTTTCTGGAGTAGGAATAATGACTCAAGTGGTGCTGGATTGTTGGCAATGGAAACAACCATCTTTGGAAATTCCTATTGAGACAGATCAGTTTGATTTGAATGAATTTTATTTTATATATTTTTGATTTCATGTTTGTTTCTTGACAGATGCTGTTGATCTGAGATTGCATTCTGAAGATTTATTTTTATATTGATTTTGTTTTCTTCTTGTGATTCTCTAACAATTTTAGGTTGAAGTAGAATTATTATTGTCTTGCATTTCTGATCAAATGTCTAGTGTCTGAGGTTACCTCCAAGTTTGATCTTAATATAGTAGTGAACTACCACTTTCTGAATATCTACATATGTTGTATCAAAGTAGGAGTGTATGAACAGACTAGTTTGTTACATTGATTAGTACATGGTTTAATATTTATTTATTTTTTTTTATTTATTTATTTATTTATTAATTTTATTACAATCAATACATAGCAATCAAGTTTTACAAAAAAAAAAGAATTATGCTAAGAACAGATCGATCCCCACCCTTGAGAGAGAGAGCAAGCCAAACGGTGTAAAATTTAAGGCTTTTAAAAATACCTAAATCAACAAATTCTCTGTGCTTTATAAAATCATTTCAAAATATTACTGATTAGATCCTGCCATGTTTTGAAAAAGTCTGCACAGATCCTCTAACTGAGTATTTGATTTTTTCCAATTTTAAATAATATAACACATCAGTTTCCCACTGACTTAAAAGAGGAGAGTTTGGGTTCTTCCAGTTTATCAGAATAAGTCTGCGTGCCAACAGTGTAGTGAATGCAATCACAGTTTGTTTGTCTTTCTCCACTTTAAGACCCTCTGGAAGAACCCCAAACACAGCTGTTAATGGGTTAGGAGGGATTGTGAGTCCAAGACTGTCTGAGAGGTAATTAAAATTTTTGTCCAGAATAATGTTAATTTGGAGCAGGCCCAGAACATGTGACCTAGTGAGGCTGGGGCTTGGTTGCAACGTTCGCAGGTTGGATCATGCCCTGGAAACATTTTGAGAGTTTTAGTCGAGACAGATGTGCTCGATATATAATTTTGAGTTGTATAATTGTATGCTTTGCGCATATGGAGCTTGAGTGAATTCTCTGCATTGCTACTTTCCACTCCTTTTCTGATATATTAATTGAGAGGTCATTTTCCCAGTGTCCTCTTGGATCTTTGAAAGGAAGGGATTGTAAAAGGATTTTATATATTGTAGAGATGGAGTCTAACTCCTTGAAATTGAGCAATAATTTTTCCAGCGTGGATGAGGGTGCAAGATGAGGAAAATCTGGAAGGTTCTGTTTAACAAAGTTCCTGATTTGAAGATAGTGAAAGAAATTTGTAGCTGGAATGTTAAATTTGGAATGTAATTGTTCATAGGATGCAAAGACGTTGTCTATATAAAGATCTCTAAGCAAGTTAATTCCAAATTTTTCCAGATATTAAAACTGCATATGTTTGTGAGGGTTGAAAGAGGTGGTTCTTTTGCAGGGTGCCACAGAAAGAAGCTTCTCCGTCTTAAAATGCTTTCTACATTGGTTCCAGATTCTAAGTGAGTGGAGCACAATTGTTATTAGTGTATTGCCGATAACGTGTGTTTATTGGAGCACAAAGCAAGGAATACAAAGAAGTACTGCAGGATTTTACTTCTATTGCGGTCCATGCCTGTGTATGTTCTTCTATTTGTGTCCAGGTTCTTATCGACTGTATATTTGCCCCAGTAATAAAACTGGAAGTTAGGTAGAGCCATGCCGCCTTCTGCCTTTTGTCTTTGTAGGGTCGCTCTTTTGATGCGTGGATGTTTAGAATTCCAAATAAATGAGGTTATTGTTGAATCTAATTGCTTAAAGAACGATTTATTAATGTATATTGGTATGTTTTGAAATAAAAAAAGGAGCTTAGGAAGAATATTCATCTTAACAGTGTTAATTCTTCCAGCTAGTGTGAGATGAAGGGTTGACCATCTATGCAAGTCTTGTTTAATTTTTTCCATACAGACGACGAAATTTTGTTGATAAAGAGCTTTATGTTTACTTGTGATGTTTACCCCGAGGTATTTAAACTGTTCTGCAATGATAAAAGGAAGGGTGTCTAATCTAATATTATATGCTTGCGAATTCACCGGAAAGAGTACACTTTTATTCAGATTAATTCTGAGACCAGAGAGCTTTTGAAATTCTGTGAGTGCTGCTAAGACTGCAGGCACAGAATTTTCTGGGTCCGATATATACAGTACCATGTCATCTGCATATAATGAGATTTTCTGTTCCAGTCCTTCTCTGCTAATCCCCTTTATCTGATCAGTATTTCGACAATGTATTGCCAGTGGTTCAATGGCAATTGCAAACAGCAGTGGTGACAAAGGGCATCCTTGTCTTGTGCCACGCTCTAGTTTAAAGTAGTCTGAGCAAATGTTATTGATGCAAACTGAAGCTTCTGGGTTAGTATACAGTAATTTAATCCATGCACAAATGTTGGGCCAAACCCAAACTTCTCCAAAATAGTAAAAGGTATTTCCATTCAATCATGTCGAATGCTTTTTCTGCATCCAATGATAATAATATTTCTGGGGTGTTTGATTTAGTTGGTGAGTATATTACATTAAACAGGCGTCAAGATTTGAAGATAAGTGTCGGCCCCTAATAAATCCAGTTTGGTCTTGTGATATTACTGAGGGAGCACTTTCTCCATCCTTCTAGCTATGATTTTAGAGAGTATTTTAACGTCGTTATTCAGAAGTGAAATTGGTCTGTATGATGCACATTGTAATAAGTCCTTATTTTGTTTTGGAAAGACAGTGATTAGTGCTTGGCGAAAGGTTTGTGGAAGAGATTGGTTATCTCTGGCTTCTGTAAATGTTGCTAATAGGAGGGAGCTAGCTGAGCGGAGAATTTCTTGTAAAACTCTGCAGGGTAGCCATCAGGGCCTGCTGCTTTTCCACCTTGGAGTGACTTTATAGCATCCAGTAATTCTGATAATGACAGAGGTTTATCGAGCTCCTCCACACTAATAGCGTCAATTTGTGGTATCTGTAATTTATCCAGAAATGCATTAGATTGTATATTGTCTTCTTTAAACTCAGTAGTATATAGGGATTTATAGTAGTCTCTAAAAGTGTACATTATATTTTTGTGTTCGATGATTTTATCTCCATTCGTGTTAGTAATTACCGAGATTGCGTTGCACTTCTTGCTTGTGAATTTGTTGCTAAAAGCTTATTAGCTTTCTCCATGTTCATAATAATGATGTCTGGATTTGTAAATTAGTTGTTCGGTTTCTTTAGTTGTCAAGAGGTTTAATTCTGAATGTAGAGCCTGCCTCTCTTTATGTAGAGTCTCGCTTGGTAGTCTGGCATGTTCTTCATCTATTTTAGTAATTTCGCTTTTATCTCTGCTACTTTCTTCGCTCGGATTTATTTCTGTGGGAAAGATATGAGATAATCTGTCCTCTTAAGAAGGCCTTAAGAGTTTCCCAGAGTATTCCTGCAGAGATCTCAGGGGATGTATTTGTCTCTAGAAAGAATTCAATTTGTTTGGATATAAATTCAGTACAATTCTCGTCAGCTAATAGAAGCGGATTGAGACGCCATCTGCGGGTGAGTGTATGGGGCTTAGTAATTTCAGCTCCAAGATCATCGGAGCATGGTCTGAAATAACAATAGCATCGTATTTACAAGATTTAATCTTAGGCAAGAAGTTATTATCTATAAAGAAGTAATCAATCCTTGAGTAGCAATGATGTACTGGTGAGTAGAAAGAATATGTTCTTGAATTTGGGTTTAAAAACCTCCAGGGATCTGATAAGTTGTGATCAGTTATAAACTTTGTAATTATCTTTGCGGTGTTAGTTGCCGTTCCCCCTGTGGAGGAAGTCTTATCTAAAAGTGGATTTAGAACACAATTAAAGTCCCCAGCCATTATAAGTTTATGAGTGTTCAGATTGGGAATGGATGCAAATAAATTTTGTATAAATTCCTTATCATCAACATTAGGTGCATAAACATTTATCAAAATCATTTTACAGTTAGATAAGTCTCCCATGACCATCACATATCTCCCTTCAGGATCCAATACTACATCTGATGCTACAAATGGTACTGTTCTATGTATGAGAATTCCCACCCCTCTAGTTTTCTTTGTAAAACTAGAATGGAACATTTGGCCAGACCAGTCTTTTTGTAGCCGTGATTCAGGCCTTTAACATTCCAGCTTACGAAGTTAACTGTCCCATCATGGAGACACTGATTCTGAGTTTTTGGTGTCATATTATAGTCTTAACTGGAAGTGAAATAGTTTAGGTCTTAATTTCCTATTCCCCCAAGAGTTGTTGCCATGCATCTTATTATTACGTTGATAGTTATAATTATAAAGATGATAGATTAGATATAGATCAAGCCTGCTCTCTTTCTCTTCCCCTTAACCCCCACCCTCCCTTTTGCCTTCCCAGGTGAGGCTAAAACCCACTTCATGCAGTCCCAGTCCTCTGACATACCCAGAGACAGAGCACGTCCAAAGCACATCAAGCCCCCATGCAGTGGCGCTTTAAGGTTAAAAGATAGAGATATCTGTTACCAATATAGTCTTTAAAAGAGGAAAAAGAAAGAAAAGAATTTTGCACTTTATATATATATATATATACATATACACATATACATATATATATATATATACATACATACATACATATAATCTTCATCAATTTTAGTGCATTAAGATGATATCCCCAGATAATAAACCCAGGTGATGGTGTTAAAGATGTGTCCAAAACAAGCATAACAAGTCTTAATGCAGTAATAGCAATAACAGCAAACCAAGGGTATGATATTGAACAGTCTCATTTAGGGTACACATGAAATAATTAGAAAAGAAAAAAAAAAAAAAGAGGAGGAAAGCGTAATTAAGCACAATAAAACACAAACATTTATGCCCTAGTAATACTAAGTAATGATAAGTAATAAGTAAGTAATAATAATATAAGAATATGAGAATATATGCTGATAAAAAACCCGTATTTTAAAACAAATAGATCAGACAGTAGATTATTAATCCTAGCTTTATCATTTACCGCCATGACTCACAATTATGTATCAGAATAGTCCGGGATCAGCTTTCTTAACTCATTTTCTGCCTCCTCCTTGCTAGCGAAAACATAGAAATGCCCCTGCCATTCCACTTTCAGTTTTGCCGGATACAGGAGGCCGTATTTGACATTGGCTTGCCGTAGCAGCTGTTTAATATTATAGGCGGCGCGTTTGATAGCTGTTGCTGGAGAGAAGTCAGGGAAGACGCGAATGTGGCAATCTTCATATATAATATCTTCCTTTTTTTTCCTGAGGAGTTCCATCACCTCTAACTTAAATGATAATCGTTCAAAACGGACTATAAAAGATCTTGGTCGGGGTCTGACGGTGTTTGATCAGCGCGTAAGCGCTGCTATCTCAGATTCTGCTTTAAAGTCCCCCGATTATTTTAGAAAAAGTCAGTTGCGAATTTCACCGGGTTTAAACTTTCTCGATTCTCCGGCAAGCCTTCAATTCTGACATTATACCTTCTATTCCCATCTTCTAAAGCAGCCAGTCTGTCTCCAAGTTTTTCTCCGAGTTTTTTACATTCCGAACTGACATTTACTGCTCTTTCCTCGGCACTGGCAGCTAGATGTTCGCTATTTCGATCCGATTCGTGAATGTCTCACTAAGATGCTCCAATCGATCAGCAAGCGTGCTCAGTTTAGCCGAGTTTTTCTCAATGCGCTCTTCAATTTTACCCAGCACCTGTCGAAGTTCAAGCTGTACCTCTTGACGAAGCCTTTCATTTGCCTGTTGGATTTCCTGTCGCAGACATTCATTGGCCTGTTTCATCTCCTGTTTCCATTCCTGTTTCAGTCTCTCATGTGCCTTTGCCGTTGCTTTCTCATTAGCCTTCTCGCTTTTCTTTATATCTTGCCTGAGGTCAGCGAGCAACACTTTCAGTTCAGATAGCTCAAATGTGCCTTCTTGTACCGTAGATGAAGCAGCAGACTCTGCTGAAGCCGGTGTCCCCGCTGCTCCAGTCCCGCGTGATTGCGTAATTGAAGCCGCGGACCCCCGCCTTTTCCAGTTTCAGGTAATCCTCTCCAATCGGCGAGCTATCCACATCTGCACTCACGATCGCACCTTCGCTCCCCTTTTCGCTCTCAGCAGGCGACGATGTAGCGGACCGTGGTCCCGAGGAGTCTGTACTTTCGCCCATCTGATCCAGGTCTGTATGGTTTAATATTTAAACAAAACAAAAATTGAAGTCCACAAATATTCCTGAATACAAGAGGTTGAGTTGAATGAATCAGTTTCAAAACCAAGAAAACAGCATGTAAATCTCTCTTAAAAGATTTATCTAAAAACTTAAACCAATAAGTAACATTAAGTTCTGAGGCAAACATTCAGGTCATCTTCTTTGTAGATACCCTTAAAAATAAAAGTTATTTAGTGCTATGTCATTGGGGAACAATTTTTGATTTCTAAATGTCCCATCCACATGAAGGTTTCAGAAATCACCTTTATTTAGATTCATAACAGGCTCTATACAGTAAATACCCATGACTAGATGGTGACAGGTTTGTGAAATACCAATAGGTCATGATTTTTAAAGGACACTTTTAAAAATACAGGTTTGTCAATGGCATTGTATGGTTCTTTACTGGGTTGTGTGGTTCTTCATAGAACTTTTGCTTGACCAAACACCATTTCATTCTGGAAAGGGTTCTTTGCATGTTCAGATTTTGTTAATCTGTTAGCGTCCTTCTAGGTAGCCTACCATACATTAAGATGATTTCAGTTTTTCTTTTCTACAAGCTAAGATGTTTGTCAAAGCACAAAGAACCCACATCATATGCAAAGAATACTTCCCAGAAGTAAATGGTGGTTTGTCAAGCAAAGGTTCAACAAAGAACCACACATTAAAGAACCATAAAGTGCTATTGAAGAACCATTGTTTTTAAGTGCATAGTATGCACACATTTAGGAGACAATTTACACTTGTTACTGTAAATAATTTAATATTTCTGCAGTTGTGATGGTTGTCTAACTATGCCATATGTAGTTGTCTTTATTAAAGAGTTCATCAATTAAACAATTGCATATTTCTATCCTTGACAAAGGCTCTAAAGCTGTGGGGACTTTTGTAAATTTTTCACTTATAAGAGTCATGTTGGCTCAGTGATTTACTGTCACTTCAGTGTTACTTTACATTTACATTATTAAAAAGCCAATAGAGAGCATATTTCAAGTTTAATTTTTTAATTATTTCTAAAGGCATATTGTGCAGTATCACTACCATAAACAAAGGTAACTGAATCCAAAATTTTCTTTCACTCAAAATTTCTGACAAAAACTATACCATACATGAACTTTTAGAAGGAATTGTGCTGAATCATTTTTCTCCTTCTTAACATAGTGAGGCTTCCTACATTTGCCATAATTTTTATTCTCTTATTTTAATGTGTAGATCAATTAGACAAGGCTGAACACAGTGGTAGTTTTATCAGACCAATAAGAATTGTTCAGATTTGAGATGTTTAAAATGAAAACGGTGAAAAAGAGTTTAAGCTGCTCCTTTTTAATCAGTAACAAAGCTGGCGTGGCCAAGCATCTGTCCATTTGGTTAATTTCTTTGAAACTGAGAATGCTGTGCATCTTCTAGTCAGCTGATCTACGGGCAGACTGGCATCTGTTCTCTTGATAATGAGTAATGGAATCTACTTAGGCATTAGGTTTCTCTGATAAAACAATAGTTAAAGATAATGAAAAAAGCTACAACATTCTTATCTGCTAACAAAATTGATTTCTCTACTTAGAGCATTTAAGATCTTTCATTGCAGTAGTTTTGACAATTAAGTTAGTTGTTATAGTTTTGCTTTTTTGCTCTACTGTCAGTTGTTATATTTTCAACATTTCTGTCATGGAATGATTATAATTTGGTGTTTCATATTGCAAGAAAAACTGAAAGTGTATTAAAAAACAGGAAATGTATAACACACAATTTAGGTTCTTAGCATATAAATAAATCTTGGAGGACTGTTATTAATTACTTGCCATATAGTTCTGGATTTTTATTTAGCACTTATTATCCAGTGTACATGCAGATCAACACAAAATAATGTTTTGAACTGGCTTCTTTAACAGACAATAATAATATTTTTGAATGTTAGCACAATACATGATTATTAGATATATTAGTATGAAGGCAAGTGACCTAAAATAATTTAGAACAAATATACAGAATCAAACAAAGGTTGAAAATGTTTGGCTGAGATGTCAGTTTCCATATTTATAGCATTTAAATATAAGTGCCCTTTAGATTATGTTATTACAATTATTACCTAATTTCGATAGATAATTACTAGACACAACTAAGAATAACGAATGTGATGCTGGAGGCCTTAGAATTAATGACAACGTGATAAGGTGTAGAAGACAGGGGGTGCTGTTAAACCATCTCAAAAACACAAAATCACATAATGAAGGCTAAAATACAGCAAAAACGGACAGTAAGGTGTCAGACAGGGGAATGTGAAGAAGACAGTAGTACAGAAGAAAAACAAACATCTAGTGATTCCCTGGGTCTTTTTAATTTAGGACTCCAGTTTCTGAATACTTTTGGGGTGGTCCACTTGTCTCCACTGCTCCACCCATGACATACCAAACAAGCTTCTCTCTCTGAACTCTGGCTTCCCTTCCAACTTTCCCAAGCTCTTCCACTCTGCTCCAAGCTCCACTGGTCAAAGAGAAATATATGCTTTATAGTCCAAGTTGCAGTCATTTATACAGTATTTCTTGGAACTACAGTACTTCCAAGGTCATCTTCGGTCTCCTGTGAAAGTTTCGACCACTGCTACTGCTCCTACTATTATTAAGGGAATTAAGACCAGTCTTTGATTACTTACTGCTGAATCAGCAGCTAACATCTGTATGATGTATTTAACTGAATAGAGTTAACAGGTAAAAACTACAAATTGCATGCTATCACTTTACTCTCACTAGGAATGTGTGTAGTTCAATTCTCAAACTGTTATGGACCCTAATCTCTTGCACAGTAACAGCTGATTTGTACATTTTGAGGTTTCATTATCTTTTTTGCAATTAATGAAAAATTAGCTATAAACATCAACCTGTTAATGGCAAAAACAAATTTAATCTGACATACTGCAGAATCTCAAAAATGTATACATGAGTCTACCACTACCATCAGATGTAAAAGTATTTCCAAATTGTAGGATATATACACCATTTAAGAAAGAAAACAAATAAACTCCCTGAATATAAAAATTTTATAAGACCGTTTAATCTGGTCAAACTTGCACATAATAAGTTTAAAGTTGGGTTAAGGTAAAAAAGCCGAATCTTTAAAACAAAAGTGCTAAATGATTCTCCAGTGCCATTTGTTTTGGGAGTGCACCAAATTAACATCATTTTGGACAAAAATCTTTGCATGCTTATCAGACAGCCTTGGCATCCCAATCACTCCTAACCCATTAACAGCTGTGTTAATAAAAAGAGAGTTAAGCATCTATAGCAGTGAAAGGCAAACTTTTTCTTCAGTTGCGTACTAAGCACCTGGTGGAGGCACTGACCATAAATAAAGTCGTGACGAGAATAAACTATGTATGAACTTTTCTAGATAAAGTTTAATTTAAATTACCGTAAATAAAAAGCGAGTGATAATCGTTGAGAATTAAATTACAAGGAAGTATCGAATGCTTGCGTCACAACAAAATGTTTTTCACCACAAAGAACTGGAAAAGGTCACTGAGTTTACAAAGTTTACCGTGTTGATCAGCGGTGTCAGAGCGAAAATAAGGTTAATTTTTCTATAGTAATACTCAGACGATTAAGTGGTAAGAGCTGCAGCTACAATGATACTCTCTCGTCAGCAAGAGCCGAAATGTAGCGTTCATATTTTCTCGTTCTGTATTTGCTTCGCCTTCTTCTAGCCGTACAGTGAGCAAGATCTTCTAACAACGAGACTTTTTAAGTCTCACAAGATGTGTTTTTGACACTGCTGGTGTTGATATTATTAAGTATGGTGAACAGCAAAAATTTTAACTTGCATTCAAAATAAATACATTCGTTTATTCAACAATCTGATTAACTGTTATCTGTTTTTCCAACATAAAATATATTTTTTAAACAATATCTTTTTAATTTATTTTATTTTACAAAAGTTTTCGCCGCACCCCTTGAAAATTCCGCGGTGCACCAGTTGCCCAACAATGATCTATAGCTTTAGAAAAAAATTGAAATATTTATAAATGTCTGTCTTATAAATATAAAAACCATACTGTTGTGTTTTTCTCAATCTATACTAATAAAAGGCAAAGCCCTCACTCACTCACTCACTCACTCACTCATTCACTCACTCACTCACTCACTCACTCACTGACTCATCACTAATTCTCCAACTTCCCGTGTGGGTGGAAGGCTGAAATTTGGCAGGTTCATTCCTTACAGCTTCCTTACAAAAGTTGGGCAGGTTTCATTTCGAAATTCTACGCGTAATGGTCATAACTGGAAGCTGTTTTTCTCCATTTACTGTAATGGAGATGAGCTTGAACGCCATGGGGGCGGAGTTTCGTGTGACATCATCACGCCTCCCACGTAATCACGCAGTACATAGAAAACCAGGAAGACCTCCAAAAAGCGCTGAAGAAAACATGCATTATATAATTGAGAAGGCAGCGAAACAATAAGAAGCGAGCGAGTGACATATACAACCATATTCATGAGTTCTGCTACTTGGAAACAAAGCACGATGTAAACCTACACTTTAAATTAAGTTCATAGACAGGCTGCGCTGGCGTTTGTAATTTAGTGCCTGCCCATATAAGGCCGTCCGTCAGCGGCAATCCAATAGCAAACTCCCACTAAATATTCACGGGTGAACGACTGTGCTTATGCAGAGGAAGATGAGATGGTCAGGGTGGTGTTTGGCACAAACTCAGCGAAACTGTGAGAGAAAGTTTTAAGTGCCAGGACTAAGGTAACATTAAATACAGCCATGGACATAGCACGAGATGGCACCAGCACAGCTGGGAACCTTCGATGCATGTACACCGAGCGGCTCACGTGAACTGACGCAGTGCACAGATAAAAGGCAACAGTTCCAAAGAGTTCCAAAAACCGAATTACACAATTGAAAAGGCAGCAAAAAATATGAAGCGTCTGATACATAAAAGCATATTCATAAATCCAGCTACTGCGGAAACAAAGCACACGGTGGAAAAAGTCAATGTCCCGCTAAAGGAAGACAGTGTAAAAAAACCCGTGCATGCAGTGTGTCAGGTCTCAGATAAAGAAGAAGACGAGCTGTTTATTGATGCAGTAAGAAACGAATCGATGAATGAAACCTGTCAACGATTGACAAACACGGAATGTAACTTGAACACAACACATCCTACAAATACGAACCTGATTGAAAGAAATAATGATAATCAAATCCTTGATGACAGCAACACTCAGTAACACTCACAAAACAAATACTGTATATTGACAGTCATGTTACGTTATTTTTAAAATGTTCCCTTTTCTTTTTCATAGCTTTTTTAACACACTACTTTTCCGCTGCGATACGCGGGTATATATATATATGTATATATATATCCCGATCTACATACTCGAATAATGGATACTTTATTCGCCATCAATGATTGTTTTGGTAAAGCCATACTCAGTGTATTCATTAGATGAACGGTAAAAAGTAAGAGCGAGGGAGGATGACTTATTGAGGCATGCAGGCTGTAGTGCGCCAACTCTATCTGAATTGCGCGATCACATTTGAAAAATATATCTTTTCAAGTTCTATTTAGTCCATATGTGTCAAACTCAAGGCCACGGCCACATCCGCCCGGCATGTAATTATATCCGCCCGAGATCATTTTATATACTGTATTATTGTTATTAATGGCCCGGGTATATGAAGCGCTGGTAACACAATAAACTACAGATCCCATAATGCAGCGCTTCAGCTGCCTTGGCCGAACACTTACCGCGTTAATCAAGTCTAGCTTATGATGCTGCAAGTTATTGAAGCTAGCTCACACGATGCTGAAGAGAAAAGTTGATTCTGAAAATAGAGCCTTTAAAACCGATGGGAGGCTGAGTATATGTTTACTGAACCCGTGTGTCTCATTTGTGGAGCTAATGTGGCTGTAATTACAGAATTTAATCTAAGACGGCACTATGAGACAAAACATCAGGGTAACCTGAAAGACCTGAATGCAATGCAGAAGATACAGAAAGCAGAAGAATTAAATAAGAATCTGACACTTCAGCGGACGTTTTTACCCGTGCACAATCACAAAGTGATTTCAAGTGAAGCTGCTTTTATGGGAGACACAAATGCACCAGTGCACCTTGCCCCACTTTCCCTGTTGCCAAGTAATGTTGAACCAAGTCGCACTACGGTGTTCCCAAATACGCACTTTGCTGATAAACTGAGCGCACTGAGTTTGCACGGCGCTTTGGTGACTTTGAAGAACAAAAAAAGTCCGTCTACATGCGGCTCGAACCTTGTGCATGTTTGGTAGCACATATCTGTGTGAGAAGCTCTTCTCAGTGATAAAGACTAACAAAACAGCACACAGGAGTCGCCTCACTGATGAGCACCTGCAATCCATCCTGAGAATCTCCACAACACAGAACCTCACACCAAACAGAAACGAACCTGTTGCCAAAAAAAGATGCCAGGCGTCCAGCTCTAAAATGACATATGAGCAAAGACAACTGAATGATTTGATTTGTTATTGCTGAAAGGAACACATTTTATTTATATTTCCAGGTTTTGTTATGCAGCATGTTCATATTTGAATTTGTATAATTTTGACAGGATATATTTTTATGGAGAGCAAAATCTTTTGGGATATTTAAAATCTAAGTTTATTTTTTATATAAAATTACATAAGAGTAAAGAAATTTGAATGTTTGTTCTTTTAACGTTTACTTTATTTCTAACTTGTATAATTTAGACAGGATATATTTTTATGGAGAGCAAAATATTATAAGTTGTTTAAGGTTTGAGTTGATTTATTCAGGAATAATATTCCTGTCTGTTTTTACCATTCCTACCAAAGATATTTCTGTTGACTAAATAAAAATTCCTTCTATTTAAAATTTAGTTCATAATATCCACGCAGACTTGCACGTAAGAGCGGGAGTTATCAGTTTTAACAAGCAGCGTATTGCACTGATACGAAATAGCTGTGTGTGTATATATGTAGATATGTATGTATATGTATATATATGTTTATATATGTGTGTGTGTATGTATATATATATATGTATTTGTGTGTATATATGTGTGTGTATGTATATATGTGTATATGTATAGATATGTATATATATATGTTTATGTGTGTGTGCAAATATATATATGTATTTATATATATATATAATATATATGACAGCAACACTCATCACTCACAACAGTGACAAAACAATTACATTGACAATCATGTTACGTTATTTTCAAAATGTTTCCTTTTCTTTTTCATTGCTTCTTTAACACACTACTTCTCCGCTGCGAAGCGCAGGTATTTTGCCAGTGCAGAATAAGAGAAGAGTAAAAAGAAAAGCTAATTAACTGAGATCACTTATTGATTATTATCGCTGATTGTAAAACTGGTTGGAACAAAAACCTGCAGCCACAGTGGGTCTCCAGGACTGAGTTTGGGAAGCATTGTTCTATACTGTTTGAAACTGGAAAAAATCAAATTCTCGCTTAGCACTAGAATTACCAGGACCTACGTAAAAACTAGTAGATCTATCCCACCTTAAATCACTTCTCACCTTTCCGTCAGCGTCTTTTGTCTTTTAAATGTGTTGATAAGCATCAAGCAGTCTGCTATCATATTCCCCACCGGCGCACAGTTTTCTCAGCTCAAGTCCGTTTATCTGCATATCAGTAGCTTGAAGTTGTATAGAGTGAGAAGTCAAGCAAAATCACACCTTTTATAAATACTGTATCGTTATTTGGAACACATGCATTTCATGTGTGTTCCATGTATACAACGATCTATGTAAACACATCGTTACCTTTTGTATCACAAATTACACCGGCTGGTACAGGCTGAAATTAAATGTAAGTTTTTATTCTAAAATAGCAAGAATAAAAGCAGCTCACTTCTCAAAACAGACTCGTCGGGGAACGAACCCAAGTTTTGATTACCAGTCAATGGTTGATAACGTTGCGCCACCAAAGTAAATGTGTGGCAATGTTGCACCCTAACGCATGTTGTTTTTCTGCAATATATTTTTGAATAAAAGCGCATTTGTTCTGTTATATTTTTACCTTTTGTGAAAGTGTTTCTTTTATATTTGGACTTCAGGCTTCACACATTATAAACTTCATGTCTACATTTTGTCAATTATTACTAAAAAATGAAAAATTTTTCTTTTTTAATGATGTGTTTACATAGATCATTGTAGACATGGAACACATGTAAAATGCATGTTTTCCAAATAACGATATAGTGTTTATAAAAGGTGTCATTTTGCTTGACTTCTCACTCTATACAACTCCAAGCAAATGAGACGCAGGTAAACAGACTTGAGCTAAGAAAACTGTGCGCCGGTAGGGGATGTGATAACAGACTGGTTGCTGCTTATCAACACATTTAAAGGACAAAAGATGCTGACGGAATGGTGAGAAGCGATTTAAGGTGGGACAGATCTACGAGTTTTTTCGTAGGCTATGGTAATTCTAGTGTTAGAGGATCAATTCAAAACATTTTTTCAGGTGTGTTTCAAGAATTCTGTTCTGTTAGATTTTGTGTTTATTTTGTTTGTGGTGTTTTTTTTAATTTTCTGATGTTTTGTTTTCTTCAAATAAAACAAATATTTTTTAAAAAACTAATCTGCTGGTAATTCAGAACAGGAATATGGAGGTAGTGTAGGGCTATATCAATGTGCATTTGGTAAAGAAATAACGTTGAAGGTTATTTCCATACTGAATAGAAAAGAAGGTTAAAGACACAACATTTTGGCAGAATAGCCTTCATCAGGGGCCTCATGTATAATGCGTGCGTAGAATTCGCACTATAACATGACGTAAGCACATAAGCTGAAATGATCTTACGCACAGAAAAATCCAGATGCAGGAATCTGTGCGTACTCCAACTTCTGCGTTCTTCCGCTACATAAATCCCGGTCAGCGTGAAAACTACCGCTTGTGCACGCGCCTTTTGTGTCGCCCCAACTCCTCCCAGAATTATGCCTCTTTGAATATCCAAATCAATATAAATCGTCCTTAAGCTCAGCCTTCTGTGAAAAAACAATAGGAAAAGCACGGGGGAAAATATAAGAATTTCAGCAAATACCAAGTGGAGGCAAAGGAAAAACATACTATTTGTTTAATTAAACCATGGTATAATCAACAAAAGGAAGCTGATCGAGTGGCATAGCATGTTGGAGAAACTTGAAAGCTCACATTCACAAAGTCACACAGTGCCCGAAATAAAAAAGTTGTCAGATATCAAAGTCGCCGTGAAAAGGCCCCATTGTCTGAGTGTCATATGAAAGCTTATGAGGGTACAGAAAAAAAAAAGGCACACAGTGGGGAAAAAGCATGAAATGTCAGCTTCAATCTCGAAATTTCCACTTTAATCATGTAGTTTATTTTGTCATTAAAGTAGAACATCATAAACTTCATCTTAAAATCATTTAATTAACCAGTTTCTCAAATCACATCCTAAGTAAAGTAGCAAGTTAAATGCTTTGTTTTGTATGTGATCTTCTATGTGCTCTATGTGTGTGAATCACTACTTGCTTCTTAAACCGGCTCTCTTCCTCCGACTGGACACAGAATCCATTACATTCGTGATATTACAGCTCTCTGAATAACTAAAATACTGAGATGTATACGTGATATCATTTTCATGATGATAGGAGTTAAAGCACGTTATTAAACATGGGTTGCACGGCGCAGTGATTGTGTGCGACCTTTGATGAAATTATTTATTGCAGCAGTACTCAGGGGCGGCTCTAGGATTGTGGCGGCCCTGGGCAGAGAAAGAATCGGTGGCCCCTTCGCCCGCCAATGTCAATATGGTATCTTATGCACGGTGAATGGCCACGTCCGTTGCGGACACTGCATAGCCGCCTCATGCTCATAACACAAGCGTTTAACTTTCGTCGAAATTTGCCACTGAATTTTTAGCTGTGTCGTTATTTTATTTTTCTGTTTTATATTCAATATGTATTGGCGTGGCCGCCCCTGCAGTCCTTGCTTTTCTTTCTCCAAGTAACCGATCGCCACACCATCAGCTCAGTAATAGACGTTAAGCCATCTGTATGCTTAGAGCACCGATTCTTCAAAACATTTAAGGAACATTGAAATATCTTTGTAGTACATATTTAATAATTCTATCCTTCACGCCAGTCCAGGTGAAGAATATAGATTATTTAAATGAAGTTAAAGTTTTATGTGTATAATATAATAAACATATTTTGCTGCATTTCATCTTAAAAATAATATTGTCATCATATGTAAATACACACTTTATAAAGTGGCTCAGGTTGTGTAATATTATAACTGTAGTGCAAGTTTAAAATGGGGTGATTGTACTTATAAGTACAAACAGTTCTACAAGGAGCAATTGATTAAGTGCGTTTAAAGTTCTTGGGATGAAACTGTTTCTGAACCGCCAGGTCTGTACAGGAAAGGCTTTGAAACGTTTTGCCGTGGCTGAGACAGGGTGGGCTTGATGCTGTATACCGATATTTCTCTTTGCGATCAGCTGCTGCTGTGATTCCCCACTCAGATACAGTGATATAAATACTCTGAGTGGTGCAGTGAGAGTAATATGGAAAAAGATGATCCGCTGTGGCAACTGCAAACGGGAGCAGCTGAAAGAAGAAGAAGAAGGTGCAATGAAAGTAACAATGGTAAAGCAGTTATGGTATTTGGAATACTATGGCTATTCCCTGGACCATTATATTGTTACAAGTTAATTAGAATCAGATGTATTACACTAATAAACAATATGCGGTTAGTTTCAGTGTATTTATAAAGCCGCGTCAGGAAAATAAAAGAGTTAACCACACAGGAACAGTAGCACTGCTTTGACACTGGGTGCCGCCAGTCTGCAAAACCGAGCGGAGAATTTTAGTATGACAAGGTATGAGGTACCGTGGAAAAGTGTGTGGCTTTACGCCAAGTGTAGGTTTTATACATCTCGATTTGAACGTGGAAAAGTTCTTACACAAAATTTCTGTGCGTATGCACCGTTTATACATGAGGCCCCAGGTGTGCAAGTGAAAAGGAAAATGCAAGTAACATATACAGAACTTACAAAGCCAGGACAGATGAAAAGAGAAAAGGTGAGAGGAGGAGAAAAATGTTGCCACTAGAGAAGATGATAGGAGACATTAAAAGGTTAGTTGGTCATTAAGACCTGGAGAAATACTGTGTTATAATTATCCGTGCTACTTCTGTTTTCTTTGAATTGTGTCTTTGAAGCCCTGTGAAAGAACACAAACAGAAAGCCAGTATAGTCAAGATCTAGGGATATGAAGTGTTTTACAATAGGTTTTGTAGGTTCTTTAATTCTAACGTCTTGAACGTGCATATAGCTGGCTGGACACTTACTGCAATAAATGAAGTAAATAAGATTTTTAAGTTGCCAAAAGGCGTGTTGTTTAATACCGAATTTACTAGGATAAAAGGGTATTGTTAGTGAAATATTTGCATGTAACACAGCAGCTCCTGTTACAGATCAGAGTCCTTGATAGGGAATATGCCTGTCTTCTGTGACATGAGCTGTGGATGAGAAGTTTGTTTAGGTTTGGTGGTTGACAGAAAAAGATCAAGAGAGGATTTAGAAAAAAGTCTCCTGTGGAGTGATTGGTCTGCAAAATTGGTAAATTTTGTTTGTGGCCTGTGAGAGAGAGAGAGAGTTAGGGTGGAATGGAAGGACGAGTGTAATGCAGACTTCATTATTGAGGTTCCTCTTAGATTGGCTGTGACAAGGTCTAATCTTGGCTTGATTTAGGGCCATGTTTATATCATGAGAAGTGTTCCCTCTGTCAATGAAAAAACCCTCATACTGAAGGATTCATTGCAAGTCAACCTCATCACTGCAGATGTGGTGAAGTCTAAGGAACTATGAGGAATGATCAAGAGTTTTTAGTATGCCGGGGTGGAAGGAGCTGTACATAAGTTAGATGTGTGAGGACAACATCTATTTCTAAAAGGCCTCTCATCAGTCTTTCATTAGAAATTTCAATTTCAAAAAATACAGAAGACTTAAAAAATTGTGAGAGACATGATGGTGCTGTGTTTAACTTTGCTGATTTATGGACCTGTCGTCCAAGTGGTTTTTGTGACTTTGAACATTATTATTGCATTAGAATGATCTTGAAAAAAAACAAGTCATTCAAACTAAGAAGCTCAGCAATCTATTCAACTAATTTATCCAAAATTAAATCAAGTTAAGTTTTAAAAGTTCCCAAAGAACTACTATCTACCACACTATTTGGTCATTTTTTCCATTGGTTCTCTATGTGATACAAAAAAAACTTTCTAACGTTTGTTCTTAGTCTACCCTTAACAAGTTTCCATCAGTGACCCACTGTTCCAGTTGAAAAATGTATTTTAAAATAATAGTCTAAACGCCCTGTCCTAATTTACCTCAAAATTTTAAATAATTTAGTCATGTCATCATTTATTTTTCGTTTATTTAAACTAAAAAAGTTCATGTAATTTCAATATTTCCTTGGAGACCGTTCCTTGTATTTCTGACATCAGTGTAGTTGCTCTTTTCTGTACTTTCTCTAGTGCTGCCATATCTTTTAGTATTAAAGCTGTCAAAACTGCACACAGATGAAGCCTTACTTGTTCATTGTATTATTACATTATATGTGACTTGTATTTCACATATTGGGCTATACCTTATAAGTTTAACCTAATCTTCTATTAGTCTATTTGATCAGTTCTGTATACTGTCTTAAATAGTAATGAGCCCAGTATCACTCCTACAGTAGGTCCTTCTCATAAGGTGTGCTTTCAAGTTTTGGATTGCCTATTGTGTATTCAAATCTATTATTCTTAGTTCCACCATGTAGTACTTTATATTTATTTATATTACATTTCATCTGCCACAAATTTGCTCAAGGCTGTATTTTGTCTGGATCTCTTTGTAATGATTCAGTTAATTCTATGTTATTTGCTGTTCCACCTAGTTTAGTATCATTTGCAAACTTAACGACCTAGTTATGTACAGTGATACCCCGCCTATCATGGAAGTTACATTCCAGACTCATCAGCATTAGGTGAAAATCCGCGATATAGAAAGACCATATAAAATAAACATTTTTTTTAATAGTTTAAGCCTTAAAATACTCTTCCCACATGCTTTAAACACATGTAAACTTATTAAAACACACTTTGTAAACACATATGATATGTGGATGTCGGGCTAAGGATATAAGTATCTCTCTATTATAAAAGAAATCTTAGCAGGGAGACCAGGGAGATGAGGCATGATCTTTTCGGAAGACAATTTGACGAGAGAGAGAGTGAGAGACGAGACTTTTTAACATCACGCAAGAAAAGGCAGTGAGACAGAAGGACAGCTGCTGTACAGGCTTTTAAATGATCGACGCAGAGCGACAAGCAGAACAGGCATCTTGACAAAAGCAGCGCAAAGCCATTAGCTGATCCGTTCGCTTCTCCTTAGCGTGCGTTCTGCTTCCCCCCTTCACAACGCGAGTGAGAGAGACACAAAGTGGCAGCGCCTCCAGGGGGGTTGAGCGAAGCGATCGAG
The DNA here is from genome assembly GCF_016835505.1 of Polypterus senegalus. Lineage (NCBI taxonomy): Eukaryota > Metazoa > Chordata > Cladistia > Polypteriformes > Polypteridae > Polypterus > Polypterus senegalus. The sequence goes on from NC_053158.1 coordinate 54,245,599, forward strand.
ACCAGATCATCTTGGAGAGACACTTTGACAGCACGCAAGACTAGACATTACAACGTTAGGAAGCAAAACCCGTGAGACGGTGACTTTTGCACGTCACGCCTGTGGCAGGCGGCCAGGGCACATGCCTAGCCAGGACGCCCCAGCAGCGTATCTTCCGGCGGAGCAAAGATGGGAAACCCAGTGTCTCCCCCAGATGCTAGATGGTTGCCTCCCTGGGTTACAGCGGCACCTCGGACTCCCCCAGAGCTCCAGCTGAAGAAAATAAAAGTTTCTTTATTTGTGTACATGCCTCCCGTGTCAAATCTGTGTTGGGTCGGACACAATATAGCGATATAGTGCCTTTTCCTACAGTGGCGTAGCCAGCAGGATTTCGGTCTGTCTGCTGGGCAGGGACCTGTGTAAAACATCTGTAAGGACCCAGCGCAGTAGTGCGAGGCATGTGCACAGAGCAGGAGGGCAGGAAGCACGCATCATGAGACAGCACACTGAAGTGGGCACCCACGGCAGGAGGCGCGACACTCCAGATGCTCCATAACCCCACCAGAGCCGGTATGGTGAGGAAGAAAGCCGAGTGGACTCCAAGGTCGGTGGGCGTCAGAGAAGATGCCACGATTGGCGTGACCCAAAGAGAAGCCACACGGAAGACGAGATCCATGCAGGGGCTGGTGGCCCGGGTCTCTATCATTGGCCTGGGGGTGGCGATTCACAGCATGATGGCTGGGTGAGCTTGAGCGTGAGAGAAGTAGGTCCGGTCCCCATTTTCTCCGCAGGACATCAAGTGGAGGACAAGCGCCCGGATGATCCATTCGACACGGTTTTCTCTGGCAAGGAGGGGGCGGTGGAGGAGTGACGCCACCTCCCAAATGCAGGTAAGGATGTGGAAAATGTGTGTCGTCTTCCTGTCGACAAAAGAAAAGAGATGAGGTCGGCGAATCTCCACCCCGCTCCTGGTGAGTACCTGAAGAGAGAAGTGCTGGGCCCCGATGTCTGAGTTTTGTGCAGCCCTGTTGAGTGCTGTAGCTGGGACTCTTGAGCCCGTCTGGGCAGCATATTCGTCACGCCCAATCAAACACCTGGTGCCCTATAAAAGGCGCAAGCATCCGTCACTCATTGGCCAGAGTTGGGTGGAAGGAGGACAAAGCTTGTGGAGGAGTGGTGTTTTGGTTAGTGAGTTTGTGCTTGGGACTGTGTTGTGGCTGGAGGGATTACGGGGAAGACGTGCCATCCAGCTGAAGAAAATAAATGTTTTTTTATTTTATATGTGCCTCCCATGTCAAATCTGTGTCGGGTCAGGCACAATATAGCACCTTTTCTTACACGCTCTACTTACAAACAATTTAAAACAAGTTCACAGACATCTAACCTAGCAGTTGTTGGAATGCTTTTGGCAGAAACACTTCAGGCGCTCCCAGCTCTTAAAACAACGACAAGCAGAACACACAGCTCACCAGCAGCAGCTGCAGCAAGCCAGCAGATGATCCGAGTACTTCTCCTTAGCGTGTGTTCAGCCATCACCAAACATAACCCCCTTCCCTTCAGAACGCTAGTGGTAGAGACGCGAAATGGCAAAAGGACAGCTGCTGTACAGGCTTTTAAGTGAAAGAAGAAAAGTACGACAGGCAGAACACAGCTGGCGAGCAGCAGCAGCAAGACAGCAACTGAACCGATCACATCTCTTTAGCGTGCATTCAGACCCCCCCTTCACAATGCAGGGAATGTTATAAGTCCTGCGAGAAAGAGATTTAACCACACCCGGGGCAGGAAATAAAGGACAAATATTGTTTTTACAAAAGCTTTAAAGTAAAAATGAAAATAATGCAAATGCAACAACTCCCCTGAAAATAACAATCTCTTTAAATTGTTTATCTGGTAAACCAAACCCAGGGGTGGATGAGTGAAGCGAGCAGGGGGTAATAATAATAATAATAAATCCGCGATGTAGTGGGGGTGCGATAGCTGAACCGCAATATAGCTGGGGTTCACTGTATAATCTTACCAAGATCCAAGATCTTACCATAATCCTCTTCTTCTGGAGTTTAAGCTAATTTTACACCAACCTACACTCTACACCTTGAACTCAAACTTCTTTTACTTTGATTGCTAACTTTATTAACCTCCTTAGTGTTAGACCCAAGGTTTACTTGGGCTGTAAAAGTGCCAACAGCATTAGTCCCGAGTGTCACTAGGTCAATAGTATAGGCATGTGTTGCATAACCATCAGACCTGAACATTAACCAGCCTCATAGCCTCATAATGGAGAGGAGCACTTCAGTATATAAGTGTGCTAGTGACCTGCATGCCACAATAAGGAGTGTCTGCATGTTTTATTTGCCTGGTTCATTCATGTCTATAGCACAGATAAAGAGCTTTATTTAAAAATTATAATGTACAAAAATAAGTTTATTTTCATACACTTTGTGCTATATACATTATCAATATGAATGTGATTACCAGAGCTAATGACATGTGCTGGATTTCCTAAAATGTATTTTAGTGGGTGGGAAATTAGTATGGCAAAAATAGCATCAATAACACAATATACAAAGTTAAATTTAATGTATTACAGAAAAAATAATATATGAAAAGCCAGAGCTGTAACCCTGACTGAAACATAACATAAATATTATGATTCTCAGGAGTTCCCAAGCACATAAGTCTCCAAAACTTCAAAAATGTCCACTGGGCGGGGATTTACTGACAACTCCCAGCTAGTAATAAGGGCAAACAGTGGATCTTTAAAAAATAAAAAGATTTATTTTTCACATTTTCACACGAATGCTCTGAAAAGAGCAAGCTCTGTGGAATGCAAAAGGTAAAAAAGACTTGCTTGAAAACACAAAGCAAATCAAGTGAAGAAAGTCCCAATACAGAATCCGGGAACAAATTCAAAAACAGAGCATGAGATCAAAAATCTAATAATCACAAAAAGCACAGCAGAAACAAGATGGCACATTTAAATGAACTTCAAAGGACTATAGGTCTGAGTAAAGGCTCTTGCATTGATGGGCAGGTGGCCCCACCTCTTGGGGAACCACCCACAAAGCATAGGGAGAATAATCGAGGTATATATACATAGACAAAATCAAATACCAAGAATAATGCAAATAAGCAGAAACATAATTAATATAAACTATAATATCATAATGTAAAACAAGGATTTGAACCCCAGTCAGTGAAGGAACCCTGGCTGAAATATAATAAGTGTCTTTCAAAGTTCATTTCCTGGTGAAATGTCTTGTTTATTGCCTGGCTCTTGGATACTCAAGCTCTCTGGTGGGTCAATAACAGCTTACGAGACCCTAGTGGGGAGAGAATAGCATCACCTCCTGGATATGAAGGCTACAAAAACAACTGAGATGTGTCCCATTCTGGGGCTACACAGGAAGCAACAACAACTCATAGGCACCTCTCCTCAGGAAATGAATAACAGTAGCAATTCTCCATCTCTCAAACAGTGGATGGAGGCCCCAAATATAACCAAAAGTCAGGTCTGCCCTCTAAACAGTCCCAAATGCAAATGGCGGGCTTCTGGCCTGGACAGGCCCAAAAGTGGTGCTAGAGTTTTAAATAGCCAAAGTATTCATAAAAGGAAGAAAATCGATGAGAATACAGTCCTGGACAAGCAAAACCAAAGTTCCTTTAAAATGATAAACATTTATTCAAGGATTTACAAAGGTAGCATGAGAAAAACAAGGAAGAAAACCTCAGCACCACACTGGAGGTTGTGAGGTTTTTTGTATGGTGGCTGAAGTGCCAGTCCTGCCCTCACCTCCCCTAAGTTTTCTCTGTAAATTGGAGAACCTGCTTGCAGAGCTGGATGCAGATTAATGTCATATCCGGGACGAAGAAATTGCAGGTTAAGGGCTTTGCTCAAGGGCCCAACAGAGCAGAGTCACTTCTGGTGTTGACATGATTTGAACTGGCAAACTTCTAATTCCCGGCACAGATCCCTAGCCTCAAAGCCACCACTCCACCCTGAGACAAAAGAGACAAAAATTTTTTATTTTCAAAAAAGGAGTCAAAACTCCATTGAATCCCAAATCAAAAAGCAGTACCTTATTAATGTTAATATTTGAGAATATTCTTAAATACTTTGTGTTGCTTAATAAATAAACAAGCTACTTTGCTTTCCATAATCGCAAAAATCACTAGATCTGAAAATAAAGTTTCATGAAAAGTTTAAAATTAAGAACTCTTACATTTTAATAATTATCAAAATTTGATTTTGTACTATATTTAAATTACAGTTACAAGAAATTGTGTACTTTGAAAGCCTTGTCTTCCACTCCAAGGTGGCTCTCCATTCATTCTAGAGACCTATTAATTAATTATTTTTTTTATTGCCTTTCGAAAAGTCAAAAATTCAAATGCATAGAAGAATATGGCTACATTTTGCAAGCAAGAAAACAATATAAAAAGTAAGATAACTGTTATAAATAATTGGAAAATTATAATAATTGGAAAATTTGACATGCTTACATTATTTTATGGCTTCTCTTCTTCGGGGTCACCCCTTACACTTACAGGTTTCCTCATTAACCACATTGTCATTATTATTGTGTATTTGGCTGAGGTCTTATGTTAAGGGATTTTCTACTCTTCAGTGAGAGTCCCTTTTTGTTTAATGGTACTTGACTTTCCACTTTTCATTGCTGATTCTGCCCTTGAGCCAACAAACCCTTTGCCAGCTGGAAAATCCATTAGATAAACATATGTATAAAATAAAGTTTTTTTTACCAACAGATGTCTACAGTTGGCAAGTATATGCAGTTTGCAATGTAATTAAAAGGAAAACAAAGATTGGGCATCACTTTCATTAAGCTAGTAGTGATGTAACAACAGTTCGTGTTTAATTAAAAGCATATAGTATTACTGGCATTGACAGAATCCTGGGATTCTTTTTAATTGATTCAAATTTGGAGACAACACTGAGACTGGCTGTTCTATAATATAAGAAAGAAAGATCTTGGCTACTGAAATGTTCCAGGTTATGTGTGTGTGTGTGTGTATATATATATATATATATATATATATATATATATATATAAATACATTGACTAAAATGATCAAAAAAAATACTCCTGTTCATAATAGGTAATTATAAAACAGTTAACACTGATTTGACCTTGTCAAAATCTAAATTACATTCAGTTCACAGAAAATGTATGGCTTTGAAAAAGCTTCTTAATGACAACCTGACCATCATGTCTCATTTCCATGCTGTGCCTAATTAATCAGCAACTCAATTACAAGTGCACATGCCTTTCACTAAAACATGTTTTGTGAATTAGGCCAACTTACAGCAATTTATATTACTGAGAAACAGCCCAAGTAATATTTTGAAGATGTGTTGCTCTTTCAAATATTTATATACACAATCACACACTCACATATGTATATATACAGTATATATCTTTCTATATAATACGCTACCGTGGCTGTTTGTTTATCTGTATCTGGATTTTAAATCACCTGTAGCCCGCAAACCTTTTTACCTATTGACTTGAAACTTGGTACACATATATTATGTCTACTATCCGCTTTCGGGGTGATGATTTTTATTACTGTTTTTATTTTTATTTTATTTTATTGTAGAATTTACTTTTGGCAGCTCGCAGCAGGGCGGCCGTGCAGCGCATCTGTATGGGCGCCGTTCTCATTCCCTACCACCTTTGCTAATCATTCTTGAGGCAGATTGAAGATTTAAGTGCCAGCTTAAGTGAAAAATTAAAGAAAATGTACTAAGTAATTGCAACACAAAAACTAACATAATCAGTTTTAACGCGAAAAGGGTGGAGAAAGGAAGAGCTGCTCAGGAAGCAGCAAGCGCATCAACCTTTGAGCAAAGAAATGCTAAACAGAGACAGAGAAAGAGTATGAAATCTAGGAATGCTCAAGTCATGTGTATTCACTGCACGTTGTCATGCAGTACGGTGTTACTGGTATAGTAATAATATAATAGAGTGTCAGAGCATTGGGGCATCCTTGGACAAACCCCATATAATTGAAAATATTTTGTTTCCAAAATAAACAGTGTGGAAATGTAAAAAACTGAGTCTTGTCAGATTGGAGTCCTATTGTGACTACCCATGATGGCAGGTCTTCCAGTCATATGGCAGCCAGTCGGAAGATGTGCGTCCAGGTGTACACACTGTGGAAGTGACATTACTGGAGGAGAGCTGTCAAATCTTTCAGTCTGAAGAGGGAGGAAGAGCGAGATGTTATCACACATCACCACCTCCTGGACTGGTGGAGAATTACCATCACCTGTGCCCTTAAACTATTTAGACTATTTAGAAAAGTGATGTAATTTGTTTTTGAAATATATTAATGAATATAGTTAAAAAAAATATGGAAACTTTTTGAACATCCCTTGTGTACATGTATATATCTACTCTATATACTGTATATTAAATCCTAAACCTAAAAGTGCAACGATTTTGTGCAACAATTTTATGTGACTTTTTATGTTACATTTTTTGTCACACTTTAAATCGGGCTTATTTTAAAACCTTCATATACCGTATTTACTCGTGTACCATGCGCCGTCGTGTAAGACAATCGTTTTTCCCCGTGTACGACGGATGTTGTGATTGTATAGGAAGCATTTAGAGAGAGAAAGAATGAGTAAGCGAGAGAGAGAGCACAAGTGCGTGAGAAAGCAAGCAAGAGAGAAAGCGCGAGTGCATGAGTGAGAGAGAGAGCGAGCAAGCAACTGAGAGAGAGCGTGAGTGCATGAGAAAGCGAGCTAGAGAGAGAGCATGAGTGCACAAGCGAGTGAGAGAGAGAGTGCGAGTGAGGTTTTCCTTCTTGCTGCTCTCTTCATCAGTGGCCAATTGCTGTTAATTCATTTCTTTTTCCTTCGTTGCTGTGCATTTTTTTTTATGAGGCACATAGCACAGGCTGGGGGGATTGGTGAGTGAAGCAAACAGGGGGCGAACCCCCTAGTATATATATATATATATATATAAATGTAAATTTACTGACTGGCTGACTTACTCACTCATTAACAGAAACCTTATTTCCCGATTAGTTATAAAGATTAAATTTAAATAAAATTTATTAATATTTCCGCACAATTTCCTTCTTCGTTTCGATTGTGAATGCTGTTTCTCCAGTTAATAATGACAGTAGTCGAGCACTCGGTTCAAAGCTGGCCGTGTTGTGAACTGCTGTAATAATACACTCCAAAGCAAGCCAGTGCTGACTCAGCCTGATGACATCATCATGTGCCGCACCAGCCCGCTAGCTAACATCCCTTAACAATCGCTTTCTTTACCTTCGTTACCTTCTCTTCCATCCTTAGCAATTATGCGTCTTGCTTGCCATGGTCTTAGTGAATTATATATATAGATAAATCACTGCACTGACCAAAATTACGTCCACAAAGACATGTATCTGGGCTCCAACGCTTACGATTGCTCTCGGCTGTTTGTTTACAATTGCACAAGCGGATATACGTGACCACATTCGGGTCGTAACGCAAGATGTTGGTCGTAAATCAAGTTGTTCGCATGTCAGGCCGGTCGTATGTCAAGGGTCGACTGTACCAACATTTAGGAGTAAAACCATTCCACGGTAGAAAAATGAAATACCTCAAAATCTCAAAAACGTTTTAACAGCTATTACTGAAATTTGGTAAAATTAGTCAAAACTCTTTTTTAATTGTGTATATTTATTGGAAATATTGTTTTATGAGTCGGGTATTCTTAAGGGCTGTGTCCTTTTTTCTACTGAGTGCCGCAAAGGGAGGAAGAAATAGTACAGAGAAGTAGCTGCCAATTTATAACAATGAAGGCTTCCACTAGAAGCGAATGGGAAGGACAAAAGTTCTGCAAAGCTCAAGAGAGACATGCTTAGAAAATTGCCGTCTTGGGTACATGCAGTACTCCATAATCCGTCAACTGCTTTTTACTCCTTGTGATGTGGTATAAAATTAATACAAATATGAAGGGTGTTTTTCCCCCATTTATTAATGATTGTGCTTATACTTTGAACAAGAGGGTAGAGAGCGATGGGCTCATGGTGGTGAAACACACGCAATAATGCAGAGAACTGGGGTGTCTCCTTGGAGGTTAGACTGTGATATGCAGCAACAGTCCAGTTTACAATGTAGAATCAGAGCATTGGGTACAACAGAAGCCGGGTGCGATGGCAAGCCTTGGTAAGTTTAAATGGACAGAACATACCAGATGTGGATATTGCAAAGGTTTTAGTGGGCCACTACCAGTATACCATACCACATCTCCAAAAATCAAATGTTAGTGTAGTGCGACACTCCGAACCCCCACCCTCCCCAACTGATATATTGTGTAAAAATAATAACGATGAACCTATGACCAATAATTTGGTTCTACTTGAAATAATGGTATATATTTCACCATATTATTATAAAATTATTATATGTCAATTTTTATAATAAATATTATATACATTTATTTTCATTTATGTGGTAAAAATTATATACGGTATCTTGTTTTTGTAATGTTTTCAATTGAATAAGTACAAAAGAACATTTACAAATCATTGCTTTTTGTTTTCATGTGCATTTTGATGCTGTACCAACTCTTTTGGAAATGGATGTCAGTATTTAACATTAAGTGCTAACCTATTCAAACAGCCACTGACTAGAAGACAGCAAGTAGGATGGTCCACACCCTCAAAAAATCTGTCACTATTATGAAGCTTCCACACTCAGAATATGGTAGTGACTCCAGACCTGAGAGGGACACATTGTGCAGGCAGCCACAATGACTGTAGAGGGGGCACAGATGCCTAGAGACACTGGTTATATAAGGGGCTCCGAGAACAGTGTAAGTTGGGGTGCAGACACAACATTGTTGAAAAACACTACTCTGCTACTGCCTGCTGTTGTGAACTATTAGCCTGTGTGCATGTCTGGCAGAAAAACTCAGACAGGGACCCTGGCTTTGGGTCAGTTCAAGAACTTGGGGATAGTGTGAAAGGTGGATTGGCTCTGACCCTGGGTGAAGAGAATGAGGTCGATCTGGCTGGGGCGTGTATGTGTAAGCCATGGAAATGAAGCAGCTCTCAGAATTTGGCACCATACAGTAAATGACCTGGTAGCATGGTGAAGGCAATGCAGAAGAAGCAAAAGATTATTTTTAGGGCCACAGGAGTGACCTACTATAAGGTTGTTGAATCCATTCTTTTGTTTGTTGCACTCACTGGGTTGTTACAAGACATTAACATTACCTTTAACACTGATTAATTTGTAAATTGGAAAAGCCAAACTGTACCTTCCTAGCCTTTTTGTTTTAATAATAAAATTATTTTGTACTGGTTTTGTAAATTGCAGTCTAATGACACAGATTACACTGAACAACATGTGTCATTATATAAACCACTATCTTTTCAAAGATACCATCAATACTACGTTTATTGTAGATGTACAGGATCATAATCAATATACAAAGCTCGACTGTACCCATTTTAAAGAGCTATTTGAACAACCCCAAGTCCAGGGTCACACGGAGACGGAGCTTATTCTGATGTCAACAAAAGCTAGGCATGAACCATCCCTAGAGAAAATGCAAGTCCATTGTAAGATACACTCATTTGTGCCAGACCTTTTTAGAACTGTCAGTTAACTTAACACACACGCCTGTGGGATATGCAAGGACTGGTGTACCCAGAGGATAAGCCTTTTCAGACAGGGCGGTGATAAGCCAAGACACAGAGAGTAACCTGGCTCAGAATGTGAACCCAGTTTCCTGGAACTATGCTGTTGTGCTGTACCAATCTATAAGCATCAGTTGTTTCAAAAGTTGAAGGTAATAGTTTGGAGAGATACAAAACACTGAATGCATTGTTAAAGTTTTAATCTGTTGTAGAGACACCCATTCAATTCAATTCAGTTCAATTCAATATATTTTTTGTATAGTGCTTATCACTGAGTATAGGCTCAGAGTGCATATGAATATTTACAGCTACAATGCACCACCAATAAATATAAGCATTTATATACATAAATACACACATTATGTCAAAGCAGGGATTCTTAAACTATGGACGGGTTGCCGCTTATAGGTTGTGAGTTACTTTTGTATTTAAAGGTAATGGGTCATGGATTTCCCTCAATCCTTGTGAACTCCTTCACAACGATTGTCCATGATTCTCCATGGAGGACCACCCCCTGCACTGACATTTAACACTAAAAAGGACAAGATTAAAAAAAACTTAAGAAATCCTGGTAAAAGACAGACAAAAAAAACACAAAAACATACAAAAAACACAACGCAAAAATAAACACATACAAATAAACAAATAATTAAAAATAAACTTAAAAACACAAAAAGACAAGAAAAAATACAAAACGACATATAAAGAACACAGAATGGGTCCCACTGATAAACATAATGAGATCATGACAGAGTAAATCATTGCTAATGTTATAATGGAGACATGCCAGTTAATGTTAGAAATTAACAACATATATGAAGTAACCAAAACGGTGTACAGTTTTGAAAAGCATACCTAGGTCAGCCTGTCACTCTCCCCCAAAAGTCTAATTCTAGAACTTATATTTTCAGAAACTAAATGAATGAGATGTGTAGCTGTGTTTATCCAAAATTACCAAAGTTCTGCAGCTTTTGGTTTACTTCATAGAATGATTCAAGCAACAGTGTGATGCATGTTCAAATAATTATACAGACAAAATATCTTCAATTTAAACATTTTTTTAAAACTTCAAGGCAAAACAGTTCACAAAAAATAGAGAAAAAATTGGTATTAAAGAAAGGAAAAGTTCCTTTTAAGAAAAGTTCTGTCTCTCTCTAAGCCTGGTCATATAGTTGTATTAACCACGTTAAACACATAAGCACAGTCAGAAAACTGTATGCCATCTCCTAGTCTATTTGCAAACATATCTAACAGTCCATGCTAGCAGTAGGACTATTTCCTCACTGGGTTAGTTAACACTCTGTTCAGATGTCGCTAAGAAAGTTTGATCACATATTAACTTACAGCAGGTAAGGGCTTCTAGGTATCTATAAGAAAACGGTATTCTATACTGTAGAAATTAAGCAAACATATGAATTTAACATCCAATATTAACTTTATAAAATTGCTTCTTACAAAACAGGTAAATCACCTGCTGGTTAACTGCTTGAGTAATAGGTCTGACTAGCTTCAGACTTTAAATGTTTTTTTCACAAAGACGTTTTTTCTTCATTTGTGTTTTAAATATAATTTGCCTCGTTTATTACTAATTTCTGCTGGTGTGTTTCTCACTATAATGCTTGATTAATTTAAATCTTTAAAAACACCCAGGATGTCCCAAATATGTACTCTATTTAATAATAGTATTCAGTTCTTAACACATCTTTTATAACAGGATATCACCATTTTTGGAATATAACCTCACTTAATTTTAAAGGTATGGTGTCCTACAAGTTTTCCAAGATATCCAAATATTTATAGTAACATTTAAAAAATCATTGCCTGCAATAATGTGTAAGGAAATCAAGATATTAATCCAGCCTTGTTTGAATCCATGTATTTTATGTCAGAGTTTAAAATGGCACAATTCAGTAAATGAAATGGACTGAGAGACACATCACAGGGAGCATTCATGCACAGTGGTGGTCACATTTAAACAAAACAGGAAAAGGTAACAGTCATTAATTAAAGTAACATGCTTTGAGATATAGAGAAAAAAAAAGAGAAAACTAAAACTCATGCCTAATATTCTGCTATGGACAATATGCAGTTCTCATGGTATTGCCAACTAGGCCAAACTATACAAAACAACAGTTTTATTTTTATTTATATAAAAACATTCAGACTAAAGGTCCCGGTGTATAAGATGCAGTACAGTAGGTACAAAACCACAAGGGCAAAAATCCAGCAAACCTTGGTTTAGCTACATAGGTCTTTGCCTTATTTCTGGTAAAGAAGCTGTTCCACTTACCTACATCTTCAAGCCTTGTATTGCTGTTTTCCTACTCTCACTTTCTTTTCTTCCTTTACTTTCTTTTTCTCCTAACAATCAAACCTCTCACCCTTGTTATTAATTAGTTTTACAACTTGTAGATTCAATCTATGTTGAATTTTATGTTGTTGTTTTCATCACAGTGGTACTTTTTTCATCACTATCACAGTGGTACTTTTTTTGGTTGTTTTTCTCATAGGCACTGCCGTTTTGTGACTCGATTTCCATGGGTGCAGCCATTTGATGTTGTAAACAATGTCTGTTGCCACTCTTGTGTTCTGTCAGTGGCACAATGTACAAAGTTGTCACGCCAACTCAGTTTAAGATTGCAGCACACTAAAATCAAAGTCCCAGCTTTGTATTTATTTAAAAAAAAAAGAACAAATTCTCGAGAATAGTTAGTGAAATGACCTCAGATCAGCATTAGGAGCTTTGGGCTTTGTTTCCTTGACTTAGATTTCTGGATATTATTATGATTTTCGACTATCATTTCTGTGGTGGGCTGACACCCTGCCCAGGGTTTATTTCCTGCCTTGTGCCCTGCGTTGGCTGGGATTGACTCCAGCAGACCTCTGTGACCCTGTAGTTCGGATATAGCGGGTTGGATAATGGATGGATGGATGGTTCTAAAGAGACAGAAAGAGAGGCATTAGTACCACCATACAACCCCTTATCTTGCAACCTTTCACTCACCTCTGGGCTTGTTGACTGCCTCCTAAGCGCAAGTGTGTGACAATATATATATATATATATATATATATATATATATATATATATATATATATATATATATATATATATATATATATAGGCGCACGGTGGCGCAGTGGTAGCTAAATCAGCTACATTTTCTGCTGACAAACAATTACATTTTTGGACTTCATTTGGGACTGCTTTTGGGTTCAAATTAGAGTGATCAGAAACAACTTTATTTTTCTTCTAAGATATCAAGAGCAGGCACACACTTTCACAGATATGATTTGTGAAGTTCTTCAACTAGGTTATGACATTCAACTAAAGTGCTGCTATGCATAGCTTGAGTATAGTATAGTGAGTTCAATTGAATAAGAAGGCACATGCTTTTTTCATTTTGTCATCACATTCTGCATATATGCATAAAGAGCTACAGGCGTACCTTTTATTTACAAATTATTTATTTATCTATTTATTTTTTTACCACGGACTGCTTTCAGATAGCTCAATTGCTTCTTCTCTCATTCATTATGCAAATAATAATACATTACATTTATAATGTGATTTTCTTAACTTAAAAGTGCTACAAGACATCACAAAAACGTAAAATAAGATCCACTAAATTAACAGTAAATTAAAAACAGTTACCATACAATAAACAAAGAAAGATAATAAAACATACAACATAAGATGATGCAAATAAAATCCAAGTAAAAGAGAAACAACCTAGAGGTTGTTAAACATCCTTAAAAGCAGTATAGAGTAAATATGCTTTTAGTAATTTCTTGGTGCTGTTAAGAGTTTGGGCATTTCTGATATATACTGACGTGGTGGGGAGCACAACAAGAAAAAACTCTCTCCTCCGCTGACTCTGTAACATGTCTGCTGCAGAGTGAAAGAGTCAGTGTAACAGAGAGAGGATGATGGAAGGTGGGGACTGACAAGTTCACAGATGTAATGAGGGGCTGTGGAAGGTACTGCTTTGTATTTAAGGATAAATGTTTTAAATGTATTGTGTTCATGAACAGGGAGCCAGTGCCAATGTGAGAGTATAGGGGGATATGATGGTTCAATGAAGTAAGAGTGAAAAACCAAGCAGCACAGTTTTACACACACTGCAGCTACTGTAGGGAATTTGCTGGTAGTCTAAACATGAGGTGATAAAGGCATGAGTAAGCCTTTCAGTGGCAGTTTGTGACAGAAATGGTTGGAATCTTGCAGTATTATGAAGATGAAAGAATGAAACTTTCATAATGTCTTTAATGTGTGCCCCAAATGTGAACTGACTGTCAAAAATGGCTCCAAGATTACAAGCATTAGTGGTAGGTGATATTTGAATAGTATCAACAGATATGTTGAATATGATGTATATTGTGTATTTTGTATATATTAAGTTTTTCAGTTTTTGCACTGTTTGGTTGAACAAAAGTGTGTTGCATTTTTGTTGCCATGAAATATCACCAACACAAGTCATTGACAATGAATAAGAAAACAGTTATTTTTCCCAAATGTGTAATTGTTCCAGCTGTAGTTTATAATCAAGAACATACTGTACATTGCAGAATTTGGGCTTTGTTAAACCAGAAGCCTTGTCATTTCAAAGTAAACGTGTTTGGTAATTTTTAAGGCTTTTGCCTTGTCTCTGGATTGGTACTTCCCTGGAATCTTATCCCCCTCAACAAATGTCTAGTGTAAATCACAGCATTCCAGTTATGAAAAATAGCCTTAATTAAAAGCAATAAACACATTTTCTAATGATCTCAGTTAAAGGAAAATTGATGAATTTAGATGCATGCAGCATGTTACATACAACATTAGTATGCTAACATTGTATAAAATGCATTCATCTGAGTTGTTATTTGTTTTTGCAGTTCAATGACAAAAGAAATCTATCTTGCTAATTAACAAAGTGTATTGCTTCTGAAAAACAAGCTGTCATCTGCAGCCTGGCAAAACATTTCACCTCAGATTAATCAAATACACTCCAAGTGATAACAGCAACAAGATATCAGATTGTACTTCTTTGATGATTTTCTTTTCAATTTGCATATGGAAGCAAACATGGAATGTCAATAAGAACTAATAATTTGATATATCATTGGAAATTGGAAAAACTGGAAAATACACATGATGGTTTGATCACCAAATGGTTCAGTATATTCAGATCATATGAAAGTTGATCAAACAATCTTGCCCTGGCATAAGACTGCTTCAGCACACTTTGGTCATGAAAAGAGAGGCTTTGTTTAAAGATACTGAGAAAGCAGAAAATATTATAATGTTGATACGCTTTCAATAAATACTCCATTTTTATTCTTCAGGGTGGCAAGTAGCTTGAGCAAATCATTTATGGGTGCATGTTTTGTTGTACACACAAGTAAATCAATTAATGACTTTATGGAATAAAAACAGGCCTACTGTATGTATTAAATACCTTTTGTCTCTATATCATCATTATAGTGTAGGTAATATTTTTTTATTTTTACTGTATTTGAGAATGTAACATTTTCTTACAATGAATCTTACTTGCAATATCTCTGCCAAATTATGTATTTTTTCATTTTCACCAGTAATAATTTTGCTACATCTAGAAAAATGCAAATTTCAATACCTTGTTACAGTACATTTTTATGTACCTCACCATATAACATCATTCACACTGGACAATGTTCAATGCTCTGTAACCCATTGTTTTCTGAGCTTTAGCCATTTTTGCACTCATCGTCATACTGTGTCATGATTTGTTGCCTCTTGTATTTTAATCATCAGCCTCTCATATTTTGTTTTGTTTTGGCATCTCCTCACGAACATGGCTGTGAAACTATTGTAATCAAGATAGTGACTGACAATGAAGAAGAGTATTGTTTTACAGAGTATACTTATAATTGCAGCTTGAATCTTTAGCTTTTTGTTCATATCCATCAGAAAGTCTTCCTCATTACTATGCAGTATTCAAGCTGCAATTAATACAAGTATACTCTGTAAAATAATACTCACAAAGTTTATTGGTTTGATTATCCCATAATTTGGTTTGTGCCTTAGTTTATGAATCACATACAGTAAGTAAACAAATAAAAAGGCTCTTGTTAGAAGTAAATTCAAAACACAAACTGTATGATGTAACCATTTCAAATTTTCTAAGCAACAAACCCTCAATGAACTTTCTTCATGAATAGATGTTCATCCAGTTATTTTATTGTATTTTATTTTCTAGCTAGATATGCTTATGGAATACATTTAAAAATATTTGATATCTATAATAATAAAAGGCAAAGCCCTCACTGACTGACTCACTCACTCACTCACTCATCACTAATTCTCCAAGTTCCCATGTAGGTAGAAGGCTGGCAGGCTTATTCCTTACAGCTTACTTACAAAAGTTAAGTAGGTTTCATTTCGAAATTCTACACGTAACAGTCATAACGGTCGACAATGTCCGCCATGTTGAACTTTCTTATTTTTTCTTTTTCTGTCCCCCCTGGCCATTGAACCTTACTCTTATTCGATGTTAATGTTGATTTATTTTGTTTTATAATTGTGTCTTTCATTTTTCTATTCTTTAATATGTAAAGCACTTTGAGCTACTGTTTGTATGAAAATGTGCTATATAAATAAATGTTGTTGTTGTTGTATTTATGGCCCCATCTTCACGAAATTTGGTAGGTGGCTTCCCTGCGCTAACCAAAACCGATGTTTTATTTCGGTGGTATGACGCCACTGTCGGCCGCCATATTGAATTTTCCAAACGTCACCAATTCTCCAACTTCCCGTGTAGGTAGAAGGCTGAAATTTTGTACTTATTTCGGTTGTATGATGCCACTGTCGGCCGCCATATTGAACTTTTAAAGGAAACCGATATCCGTACTTATTTCGTTGGTATGACACCACTCTCGGCCGCCATATTGAACTTTCCAACGTCACTAATTCTCCAACTTCCCGTGTAGGTAGAAGGCTAAAATTTGGCAGGCTCATTCCTTACAGCTTACTTACAACAGTTAAGCAGGTTTCATTTAGAAATTCTACGCGTAACGGTCATAACGGTCAACAACGTCCGCCATGTTGAACTTTCTTATTTACGCCCCATCTTCACGAAATTTGGTAGGTGGCTTCCCTGAGCTAACCAAAACCAATGTACGTACTTATTTCAGTGATATGATGCCACTGTCGGCCGCCATATTGAACTTTTCAACAGTCTTTGTTACTTATGGGCCCATCTTCAAGAAATTTGGTACACGGGTTCCCAACGCTAACTGAATCCTACTTACGTACATATATACGTCCATAGCCTACACCTCGGTCACCATGTGAGGTGGCGTTGGGTCCCCAATCCCAGCGCCTCCCACGTTGTTGGCTGCCTGCCTATATAAGGCCGTCCGTCGCTCCGGTCTCTACATTCCCTTTCTTGCTTCGCCACGGGATTCACGTCTCCCTACTGATAACTACAGCCTTTTTATTTAATCCACGGCTTCTCTGCTGTTTTATTGTTTGTTTATTACATTTATAGTTATTGTGTAGGTATTTTAGACTTACTTTACATTGCTCAGGTACCCATTTCCTTTATCGTTCCAACCCCGATTAACATGTCTATCGAGGTGATCACCATTGATCAAAGAACTGTCACTTACCTGGAGATGGCACCTACCTTTTCCATTCTCTTTGTTACATATTGCACGGCCATATCAGGCTCACTCTTTATATCCGGAGGAACATTCTGTCTTATGTATTGAATGACTGGGACAGGTTCAAGGTGTGGACTGATGACGGTACAGGAGATAATTATACTACACAGGAGCACTATAAGAGTGAAATGCTTAAGCCTTTCACCTATGGTTCTGCATGTGAGTTGATGGCTGCCGCTGAATTTTTCGGTTGTTGCTTTCAAGTGTACCGAAATGGCCAAATATTTTACACCTTTCGACAACCGCCAATGCCTCTTAAACATCTTAGATTGACAGGTGACAATTTCAGTAGTGGAAACTTTGATGTTTATGAATGTTTAAACTCTCAAAAGCTGGATGCGATTTTATCTATGAAACCGGTTGTGTGCTTACAACGCTTGACAGATGCCGAATGTCTCTTCAACACAAGTCCTACAAATACTGTCGTAATTAAAACAAACCATGAAACTCAAACCGATTATGACAGCAGCAATCCAAGCTGTGAGATTTGAGACAAGATTACTGTTCACATGGCCAACTGTAAGTTACATGCTCAAGAGTAAGCTCAGCGCACAGCTTGATCATGTTACAACCGGAGGGCCGAACTGACAACATGGTATACAAAGAGATCCTTAACAAGTAATTATTGGCATATTTTCCCTCAGTTTAAAAAGGTTTAATTTTCTTCTTAATAAAAATTTTAATGCAGTACTTCGCCGCTGCGAAGCGCGTGTATTTTGCTAGTGATTAATAAATGTAAAAAACTAATTTATTAAATTAATGCTGTAATTGCTGTTGTGAATATAATTACATTGTTAAATGATTAATGTGAAAACTTACTAAAACATTAAGTTAACAACAAATTTTTAAAAAGTTTAAATTAAAGAAATTGAAATAATTCTGGGTGTATTCATTTTCTTTATCAAACAATATTATCAACTACACTATGCATGAGTGCTTCTACTGAAGTCTACAGCTGCCATATCTCCTACTCTACCAACCCAGCCACTGTTCTATTTCTAACTCTATAGGACCACTCTCTACACAATTTTTCTTGTATCACTTTAATTGTGCTTTCCTCTCCACCTATCATCACCTTCACGTCTCCTCCCTTCTTGACACTTTATAGAGTCACACATAGCTGCCCATGTATAAACACCCACTGAGGAAGATATAGCTTTCAAATCCCGGCTGAAGACTCACTAATTCAGTTTAGCATATCCTGACTAGAGCTGCTGATTAACTGTACAGACTGCATCTCTGTTGTTAGTCATTAGCACTAAAACATAAGTAACATGATAGTTATAATTTGTTACTTACCCTCACCTATTCTGCTTCTCTTCTCAGTACTCAAATATGGCACTTGGTGCCACGGCCCACCTGCCAATTGTTTTGCCTGCCTAAGTCACCTGTGATGAAGGATCATAGGAATTGTCGGGTAGAGGGGTCCTTTCATTGGATTGGCAGTCTCATTTATGGAAAGGCCAATTGGGAGAGGAAGCTTGATGGCTGAGGCCTCCAGGACTCTAAACAAATCCAAATCATATTATGTGATATCATCTACTGTTAAATTCTGCTCCATACTTTTAATATTTTTATTTTTTTGTACTGTATTTGTTCTGTTTATTTTATTGTATTGACCCCCATCTTTTTGACACCCACTGCACGCCCAACCTACTTGGAAAGGGGTCTCTCTTTGAACTGCCTTTCCCAAGGTTCCTTCCATCTTTTCCCTACAAGGGTTTTTTGGGGAGTTTTTCATGTCAAAGCCCATTGCCGCACTTCTTCTGTGATTTTGGGCTATACAAAAATAAATTGTATTGTATTGTATTGTATTGTATTGTATATGCCCATCTTTACTAAGGTCTGTCCCTGAGTCTTGTTTCAGTATCTTTGTGCACCTCAACTTCTTTTGTGGTACTTGTATCTTCAGCATTCCTCCTATGCCTCTCCTTGGTATTCTCATGTGGTCTCTTGCCTGGAATCTGCTCTTTTCCCATAAAGCCTGCTTCTTAGACTCGGTCATTTCGAGATGCGTTGTTCGCCTTCCGTCTGCTTTATGATTACCAGCAATGGTGTACAGGCCCACATTACTCTTTGTGAAAACATTTGCATAAACCTTTCCGTCTTTGAAGGCGACTCAGTTTGTGCCACATTAGTACTTAGCAGTCCGGTGTCAATCGGTAAGTTTCTCACTTTGTTGTCTTTGAAATGCTCCATGCTCTTTTAACTTCTTTTTTTATAAAATAAAAACAATTGTCACAGTCATGAAGTGAACTTTGCACCCTTAAAGTATTGTGTCTTCATCCCTACCACTGAGGCACCAAAGCCAAACTGACCAAATAGATTGCTTGGAGGGACAAAACACACACACACTCACACATAAAGTATCATATTATTACATAGTGTATTGATGGCATAAGGACTGTGATCTTCCTCAGTGCAATCACTAGTTGCTGTCTACTTTATTTAGGATTCCATTTACTAACATTAGATAATTAAATCTATACTAATAAAAGGCAAAGCCCTCACTCACTCACTCACTCACTCACTCACTCACTGACTCATCACTAATTCTCCAACTTCCCGTGTAGGTAGAAGGCTGAAATTTGGCAGGCTCATTCCTTACAGCTTACTTACAAAAGTTGGGCAGGTTTCATTTCGAAATTCTATGCCTAATGGTCATAACTGGAAGGTATTTTTCTCCATTAACTGTAATGGAGTTGAGCTGGAATGACGTGGGGGGCGGAGTTTTGTGTGACATCATCACGCCTCCCACGTAATCACGTGAACTGACTGTCAACGCAGTGCGTAGAAAACCAGGAAGACCTCCAAAAAGCGCTTAAGAAAACATGCATTTTATAATTGAGAAGGCAGCGAAACAATAAGAAGTGAGCGAGTGACATATACTACCATATTCATGAGTGTTGCCAGCTCGGAAAGAAAGCAAGGTGTAAACCTAAACTTTAAATTAAGTTCATAGACAGGCTACCGCTGGCGTTTCACATACCCACAGGTAATGCGGGATACAAGTTTAATGAGAGGACGCAGTATATAAACGAGAGTTTTGATCACTTTGTAACTAAGTTAAAATTGTAGGTGAAGGGGTGTGCTTATGCAAATTCCGAGACTGTGTTTGTGGGGATTGACAGTTAAGGCGGGTGGGGGAGTCACGTCATCATCTCCCTCCCACCTCATTTTGCTCTGAGCTGAGCTCCGCGGCTAACGCTGTCTTCCGAAGCAACTTCGTCAGACTGCCACCAAATACTCACAGAAAAATCCACAAGTTAATACACACGCTGTCTCTAGAGTTTCTACACACTGAATCCTCCAGGCACTACTTACAAAAGGTCACATTGACAATCGTGTTACGTTATTTTAAAATCTTTCCTTTTCTTAGCACAAGCACAGCTGAGAAGCTTCATGCATGTGCTCCATAACGAGTTAAAAATAATGCATTTAATCACACTTTGCATTACAAGCAAAGGGAGCTTTTGTCAATGCATGATTTCCTGGTACACGGATTACATTGATCAGCGCATCACGATTCATTTTACCCTCGCACCACCTTAGTTTGAGAAGAAGTATGAAAAATATGAGGTTAACACAGAAAAACAGATCACCAATTCAAGCTTTATGAATAATCGATTCGCCATCAATAATTGTTTTGGTAAAGCCATCCTCCTTCCATTTTATAATTTTTCCGCCACTAGCCATGATTAAATGAACGGTAAAAAGTAAGAGCAAAGCGAGGGTGACTTATTTAGGCAGGCATATATATGACAGCAACACTCATGACAATGTCAATCATGTTACGTTATTATTAAAATGTTTCCTTTTCTTTTTCATTACTTCTTTAACACACTACTTCTCCGCTGCGAGGCGCGGGTATTTTGCTATATATATATATATATGAATGACCTCCAAAGAGCGCTGAGACTTTTGATATCATGAACGTGTCTGCAAACTGGGGTCTCCTGCCCAGCAAAAGTCGAGCAGCCAGCGCTGCGCATAGCTGTGCCGCCTTTGAGACGCTGACTGCGCTTCTGCCTTAAGTCAAAGTGAGCACTTTTAATTTTTTCATCCTCCCCCTGCGCTATAGCCCAGACAAGTGCAAACACGGGACCCCTTTTCTACACCACGGCAAAATAATATTAAGGCGATTCACACTTTCTTTTGCACGTATACGATTATGAGGTCCTCACCTCGAATTATGAAGACACGCACACGAGTGCAGGACTGACAGTGCCATCACAGCCGATTAATGGCGGGACGTCTCACCAGTCTACACAAGACCCACCGCGACTGTCCCCAAAAGGCGATCATAATGTCAGCGAACACATCTCTCTATACTATATAAAAGAAAAAGGCAACTTTCCTTTCTTTACACCTTTTTTCCTTTTATCCCAAACCAAAGCCTTTCTCTCTTAACACTGCAGAGGACACAAAACTAATTTTCTTTAAATGCCGGTAAGGCACATTACCAGAGGCACAAATTTGAACGTTCACATAGAAAATGTAATTTCAATGTACCTGTACTTCTTAAAACGTTAATGTTTTACTGTTTAATAACTTATAGACTATAATTTATTATTTTTCCCTTGCACTCAGTGACCAAACCTATACACACACATATAGACACATACAAACATACACACAAGTATATGTATGTGTATATATATACACACACACATGCATACATACACACATATATATATATAATTTGTGTGTGTGTATGTATGTATGTGTGTGTATATATGATGTAGATAGGTATGTATGTATATATATATATATATATATATGTGTATATGTAGATATGTATAAAGATATGTAGATATGAAGATATGTATGTGTATATATATATATATATACAGTATATATATATATATGTATGTATGTGTGTGTGTGTGTGTGTGTGTGTGTGTGTGTGTGTATATGACAGCAGCAATCCAAGCTGTGAGAAAACAGTAAAAGGAGGCGTGTCAGACGTTGTGGTACATTTTCTGATGCAGCTGCGAAAACAACTTGTGCGCTGCCGCCAAATACACAAAACAATTACTTTGACAATCATGTTACATTATTTTTAAAATGTTTCCTTTTCTTTTCATAACTTCTTTACACATGACATCGCTGTGAAGCGGGTATTTTGCTATATATATATATATCACAGCGACACTCATAACAGTGACAAAACAATTACATTGACAATCATGTTACGTTATTTTCAAAATGTTTCCTTTTCTTTCTCTTTTCTTCTTTAACACACTACTTCTCCGCTGCCAAGCGCGGGTATATATATATATAGATACATAGATATATATATATATATATATATATATATATATATATAGATATGAGAACAACACTATATCAATGACAAAACAATTACATTAACAACCATGTTACGTTATTTTTAAAATTTTTCCTTTTCTTTTTCGTACCTTCTTTAACACACTACTTCTCCGCTGCGAAGCGCGGGTATTCTGCTAGTAATTAATAAATGCTAGGTGCATCCTGATTTACATGCAGAAACTGAAGTACAAACTTGAAGGAATGGTGTTTTACTTCAATTTAATTTGCCCCTTAGACTCTAACCTACAAAGTTAAGATCTGCTACTCTAGATCATTAATTATGTGTTTATGTGTGTATGTATGATTTGAGTGTACCTACTTATTATATTAAGATTTAGATATTTAATGTTATATGGTACTCAAAAATTTCTAATATTTATACAAGATGTTATAAAATAATGACAGTTTGCAAATTCATTCAATCAAAGCTGTTGCTGTGTGTATAGTAAAAACAAAAAAATAATGTATTTTACTAAATTATTATTTTGTTAGCCTTTGAAACTTCTCACAGTTTTAAATTACTGAACAAATGAGGGTGCTGAGTGGCAAATCTATTATAATGTACTGCACTGATACTGCTCATTTTCATTTTGAATTAAGCTTTACTTTTGTCTATAATACTAACAATCCAACTTCAAATGGACACTGGTTTATATTTTAAGGAATTTAATTTAAATCCTGCACCCGTTTATTTTTTGTATTGAGTGTGCACATTTGGTGCTTGGACTTCCTTCTCTTATCTCCAAAGACACGTGTCGGGTTAATCAGCAATTCAAAATTTGGGTCCATGTGTAAAAAAGTGGGCCTTGTGCTGAATGTTACTTCCTGCTTCTTGCCCAGTGCTGCTGGAACAGGCTTAGCCCTCCATGACCTTGAATTAAATTCAGGGGTTCTGAAAATGACTGTATTTCTTTAATGTTTTGCAAAACTGCTTAATGACAATTCGGAATTTCTTCATTACCAACATTATTTTACTTCTCATTAGTTGTTTGCATATCTGTGAATGTTCCTTTTATTCAATTTTTTTTTGTATAGCATTTTAATTACACCTTTCACATTCCCTAACTCCCTCTTTCCTCCTGATATATTAAAAGTGGCCTTTTTCTCCTGCAGAAATCAATGCTGTAATATGGGCATTATTATATCCTGCTTCCATTGATCTATTCTAGGCATCGTATGAGCTGTGTGGGCTCGGCTTTGCCCAAATGTTGTAAAGGGAAAGGGAGAAGGAATGAACAGAGAGCAGTGCCAAGACAAAATAAATGAACAAGATATACATCAGCTGTTGTTCTTGGCCAAACTAAACACAAGGGTCCAATTGTTTTGGCTCATACACTTACACCTCTCAAAAATATAGCAATACTCCAATTAAACCTCAGCTCCTTTTTGGATTAAACGTCTGGGCACACAATCTACTTGCCAGTAAAACTGCACCCCATATCATCTCTTAACTCTAGAATCAATAACAACAGACAGGAGGAGGTCATTTAAATTTTCTGTTCTCTTTATCCAATCAGGAGAAAAACTGATTCTTATCCATCAGTCCTGAAGGTAGAGTGCAGTCCTGGCTGCACAGCCTATATTGTAACCTGAAAAATCTCTGCTTTCCCATACAAGACACTTATCACCTGGGGATCACAATTAATTGTTCCTCTTGACCAATTTAAATTGCCTTTCAGTATTTAGTACTTCAGTATGAATGGAGGACACACAACAGGCGAGTTGTTATCTACTTTTGCCTACTGGCATTTAGTGAAGAAACACACCAGGTTTCTTCTGGGGTACTCTGTACATTTTATTGAGTCAGAAGAGACATTATATAAAAAATGACTAAGAAATACACATAGAGCAAGGTGAGGCCAAAATCAATGGTCAAACTTATCTGTCATCAAAACAGAATATGCTCACGAGAACTAGAAGATCAAAAACCAAAGCAAGAATTATTAAACCAAGAAGTCATTAACAAAAAGATTTTACATTCACTCACAACACTAGGAGTCATCCACAGTATCAGATATGCTTGACATGCTTGTGCTAACATTTTTATGGTCTTTCTGAAGATGATACATGCATTGCGCATTCTGGAGACTTATGGATAGAGCTGTATTTGCTCTGAAACAGCACCAACCATAGACAAAAAACAAAGATGAAGTTGCTGCATAAAATGTTTTACCTTTTCAATAAATTTAGAATCCCTGGGTGCCAATAATCCAAATAAACAGTTTCCTACTTTATTAATTTTCAGGAAAACTAATAAGACTGAAAACAGCTGATCATAACAGATTTTGAAAAAAAGCGCCCAGAGATGTACTGATAGTATACAGTTTCTGCTGTGTGCCCGATGCTTGCTGGTATAGGCTCCAGCTTCCTTAAGGATAATTCTGTTTGGAAAATAGATGCATTGACAGATATTACAGAAAAGACATAGTAACGCAAGAAGAAGTCCAGTGGAGAATGACTAGACTAATTCAGGGATTGAACTACGATGAAAGATTAAAAAAGTTTAATTTTTTTGGTTCAAGCACACGGAGCGTAAGAGATGACATGTCTGAGGAGTACTACACTTTCCCACTCTAATCCAAGTGGAAGATATTACAGGGTACCCTGGTCCAATGACATAGAGCGAGGGAGAACTAGGATATGAGCAAATGAGAGATGTAGCCCAATTTTTACCTAATTGGCTGAATGACATATCAATCCAGAGGTTAGACATTCTAAGGTGAATGAAATTGTAGATGGAAGATTGCTAATTGTCCACATTAATGTGCTCTGGAGCCTCCCAGCAAGAAGCAAGGAGAAGTTTTGCTTCCATAGTCAAGATTCAGAACAGCATGCTGTACGTTGGTGAGCTGGATAATATAGAAAGTTTCAAGAAAAGGATTGAGGTAGTTAAGTAATATTTACAGAAAGAAAATAACACAGAGACTGACCTACCATACTGTAAAAACTGTAACACCAAAAGGTAAAAAACATGAGGACAGTGCCAGATGTGTAGAGGAGTGTGAGGTATTCAAAGATACACAAATGGCAGAGTGGCTCAAGTGAGAGACTCACTAGATGCTGCTGGAAGTAGGTTAGTTTATGGAAAATTTCAAAATAGGACTGCGAGGTATGAATGAGGTACATTATCTGCACTGTGTGTGAGTGCCAGTTACAACACTATGGCCATGTGGCATGATTCCTTAAGGGTGATCCGACTCACAGGATCCTCATGGAGTCCCAAATGAGGCACATTACCTGCATTATGAGGGAGTGTCAGTTATGGCACTACGGCCATGTGGCGCATTTCCCCGAGGGTGATCCAGCTCGAAAGATCCTCATTGTTGAGGACCCGAGTGGCTGGACCAGGCCAAAGGGATGCCCATGTAACACCTGGCTGCAGCAGATAGAGGGTCATTTCCGGAAGGTGGGACTAGACCACATGTCTGCCTGGGGGGGTTGCCAACCAGGATCCTGAGCTGTTTCGTTGTATGGTGGGTGTTGCAACACACTGCACCAGTGAATGTTCCTCGACCTGACCTGACCTAACCAGACCTGGGAGTAGGAGTATGCCATTTTTCAGGGGATATGAGGAGTTTCTTCCCATGGGATCAGACCAGACAAACCAGGTCCGAAAGAGAGTCTGAAAGTTTTAGGCTTTAGAGTGGTAAACAGCACACCTTATAGATAAAATGGAGCAGTAAGAGCACATTACTGTATATGAGGAACCACATGTGGACAAATCGGGAAATGGGATTAAACCATCAGCAACTATAATGGAAGTGAAAGCCTAAAGATGAAATACTAGGTTGGGAAATGACACCTCAGCACTCAGACTATAATATACTAGGGTCGAGTACTGAAGGCTAGGTGACTTACTGTTTTGTTGTGGCAGTCTAATGGAGTAATCCTATTCCCTTTTATATTCTTTATTACATAGACCTTAACAGAAGGCCCCAAGTCACATCCTAGTCGACACTTGAATTGCCGTGGACTCATACCACAAAGAAACTCAGTTAGAAGTTGTGCACTGTGATGAATTGCCAGTCACAATATCTGGCCCAGTGATCTCCTTGCAGCATGAGTTAATAGGCGAGCTCCTTTTGTCATCTGCACAAAATATAGTGGTGACACTGCTCAGAAAAGATCTGACTCAAAAGTGATTTCCTTGAAGTGTAAGCTAACAGGTGAGCTCCTTGCTCTCCTGTTAGCTTTCACTTCTAGGAGATCACTTCTGAGCCAGATGTCGCAGGAGTGTGTCTGGCCACCACCAGATCACCACAGTGGAAAACTTTGTACTGAGATGCTTTGGGTTCTGAGTCCACAGCAGTTTACCTTCCATTACAAAAAGCTTGCAAATCAACCCAAAATTTAGTGGGTGGAGGGAGCCATAGTGCTTAAATATGGGGTGTAATGTCCATATTAATAGTTTTAGCACAGGATTAAAATAATAAGGATGTTAATGTTTCTGGAAGTTTTCACATCAAAGAAGATACAACAGTATGTGCTAGAGATTATACTGGTGGCTGATCAGCGATATCAGCTCATAACTTTAAAATTTAGTGATGGAATAGCACAATTATTACAATATTCAGGATTGATCTGGAATAAAAGGAGGGGAATGGAAGGACACATTCCAGGAATTTTTATAGTTGACTCTATAAGTGACAAATATAACCACAGCTATGCTGTCCAGATGAGGAAGCAAAAAGCAGTTGTTTTATGGCTTATTATGCAAATAGAGGTGCAATGAGGCTTCTAGTTGTACTTAGTTATGAAACTGATTTTTCACTTTGAGAAAAACATTTTAAAGCACCCATCTTATGACCTGTCCATTTGTAAAACTCATTTATTGAAATATATGGTTGGGAGAGCCAAAAACCTATCCCATCAGCACTGTGTAAGACTCACACTGCGTCAATTTCCAGTCAGCTCCTTGGTCAAACCAGTACTTCTGGGATGTGTGAGAAAACTGTCGTACCCAAAAATAACCCATATGAACAAAAGGGAACATGTGAATTTCAGGCAGGTTGTTCTTGGGCAGGGTTTGAACTGTTGACTGTGTCAATGCACTGCTTTGTTTAAGAATATTTCTTATTAAAATATAAAAAAGAAGGGGTGCTTAGTATATGTGACCTGGGAATTCAATTATCTTACACTTTGTCGGTCATCCTAATGCAATAAATGTGAAGGTCATTGAACTTCAGTGTAAATTTAAAAGAGATGAGGTGATAACTAGATTTGTCAATACTTCTTCAACATTAGTGGAAAAAATATTTTCTAATGTGAATCCTGCACAAACAAAGAGAGATAAAAGACCTCTTTCCACACACTTCTTAATTTATAATGTCAGAATGCAGCTTTACATAGGGTGATGTGGTAGAAGGATAAATGCATTTATTTGAATTACCTACCTTATAGTGAGTGCAAAGAATAGGTAATGTGGAAGCTGGAGCTGTGAATGTGAATGCTGTCAACATAACTAATGTTTCTGAAGGATACTACAGGCTATTTCATCCTGTTAAATTCAGTTTTCGTTTTTTCACTTGTCAAACCTCCTTGTACTGTCAGTTTGCTATAATAGGTTTTTGATTTATTATGTTAAAATATGTTATTGATTTATTGTGACTCAATTTGTAATGTATTTTGATTATGTTCTGCATGCTTAGAAGTAAAATAATAAGATGCACACAAGATACTAAATTATGTTTTTAGAAGGATGTTTGCTAATAACCCAAATCAGCAAAATGTAATAAATATGCAGTAAGGTAAGTATATATTCTTCAGCCTGCTTCAGATACATTACAGGTTCTAATATACCTCACCCTGTCAATGAGGCAGCTCTTGAATGACATCATTCGTATTACTAATTGTTGAGTCTCCAGTTGTGTCTTCTTAATCTCATTCACTATAATACTCTATACTAACCAAAACAGTCTCCCAAAGCACACAGGGAACTATGCTGGACTTCCAGGAACCTGCTATTCCAAGATACTGCATATGGTGACCTCATTATCCGTATGTGATCTACCTGGCTTGATGTAATATAAAATACTCAATAACCTTGTTCTTGTGGTGTCCCTCAAGATTTGAATCTGGATCCAGTTTTGTTCAATATTTGCACATTGGGACACTGGATTCACTACTTATACCTCTTGTTCCTGTTGTATGTGGGTGATATCTGTTCATCCAGAAATGTTATAAAAATCGGTAGGCCACAAGGAAAAAGTATATCTAACCAGGAAATAGAATTTTAAACCAAAATACTATCAAGGGTTCCTTGTTATGAAATTTTAGTGTGTGTTTACTTTTTGAAGTTAATGTTTGAAATCATTTTAGTGATTAATAATATTATGGGTTGTATTGCCTGTGTAGATGAGATAGAGTAGGGTCACGGGATTCTGCTGGGGCCAATCCCAGCCAACACAGGGTGCAAGGCAGGAAACAAACCCCCTGCAGGGCGCCAGCCCACCGCAGAGTATGGGAGTTAGAAGAAGAAAAAGAATTGACTGCTGAAAAACTAAGGAACTGATTTGAATTTCATCGAACCCCAGTCACTATTAAAGGAGAAGATGTGGAGGTGATCCCCTACTTTAAGTACTTGGGGGTCCATATCAGCAACAAACTAAACTGGTCTTGTAAAATACAGGTATACTACGTATACATATACATAACTATATAAGAAATGGCAGAGTTGACTCTTTTTTTCTTAGGAGACCGTGTTCTTATTATGTGGGTAAGGAAAGTCTTTACATTTTTTCTGTAACTCTGTGATTGCTGGTGTGAATTCATATATTGTGGTGTGTTGGGCCAGAAACATCACTTCAGAAGAGGCCCACCAAATCAATAAGCTAATTAAGTTGGCAGGCTTAGTTATGGGACAAACTCTTAACCTGCTGGAGGTATTAGTGAATGAGAGACTAAAGATAAAACTGGTGTCCATTCTGAACAATTCTGCACATCCTTTCTATGACACACTTATACTGAGTAGTTTTTATCAACGACTTATTCTCTAAAACAAAATAAATCAACATTAATTAACATCGAATAAGAGTAAGGTTCAATGGCCAGGGGGGACAGAAAAAACAAAAACTCCAGACGGCTGGAGGAAAAATAAAATCTGTAGGGATTCCAGACCATGAGACCGCCCAGTCCCCTCTGGGCATTCTACCTAACATAAATGAAACAGTCCTCTTTGGATTTAGGATTCTCACGGAAGGGCTTGATGATGATGATGGTCACGTAGACTTCTGCCTTTTAATCCGTCCATCATTGTTGGAGCATCATGAAGCTTTGAGTAGGTGGTGGTGGCCACCACCACAAAGAAACCGGAAAAAGAAACAGAAAAGAGAGTAGGGGTCAGTACCGATTTTAGAGCCACCATGAATAGTTATTTTGAGGAAATTGAACATATAGAGTATCTGGATTAAGATAAATTAAGATTAAAATGAAGTTATAAAAAGGCCATGTTAAAGTAATGTGTTTTCAGCAGTGTTTTAAAGTGCTCTACTGTATCAGCCTGGCGAATTCCTATTGGCAGGCTATTCCAGATTTTAGGTGCATAACAGCAGAAGGCCGCCTCACCACTTCTTTTAAGTTTTGTTCTTGGAATTCTAAGGAGACACTCATTTGAGGATCTGAGGTTACGATTTGGAATATAAGGTGTCAGACATTCCGATATATAAGATGGGGCGAGATTATTTAAGGCTTTATAAACCATAAGCAGAATTTTAAAGTCAATTCTGAATGACACAGGTAACCAGTGTAGTGACATCAAAACTGGAGAAATGTGTTCGAATTTTCTTTTCCTAGTTAGGATTCTAGCAGCTGCATTCTGCACTAGTTGCAAACGATTTATATCTTTTTTGGGTAGTCCTGAGAGGAGTGCATTACAGTAATCTAGTCGACTGAAAACAAACGCGTGAACTAATTTCTCAGCATCTTTCAGTGATATAAGAGGTCTAACTTTACTTATGTTTCTTAAGTGAAAAATGCTGTCCTAATGATCTGATTAATATGTGATTTAAAATTCAGATTACAGTCAACAATCACCCTAAGCTTTTTACCTCCGTCTTGACTTTTAATCCTAATGTATCCAGTTTATTTCTAATAGCCTCATTGTATCCATTATTGCTGATCACTAAGATTTCAGTTTTCTCTTTATTTAACTTGAGAAAATTACTATTCATCCATTCTGAGATACAAGTCAGACATTGTGTTAGTGAATCAATAGAATCAGGGTCATCAGGTGCTATTGATAAGTACAGCTGTGTGTCATCAGCATAGCTGTGGTAGCTCACGTTGTGCCCTGAGATAATCTGACCTAACGGAAGCATGTAGATTGAGAATAACAGCGGACCCAGGATAGAGCCTTGTGGAACACCATATTGGATATCATGTGTCTTCGAGTTGTAATTCCCACAACTAACAAAAATTTTCTCCCTGTCAGGTAGGATTCAAACCAATTTAAGACTGCCAGAGGGCCCACCCATTGACTAAGGCGATTTCTAAGAATGTTGTGATCAATGGTGTCAAATGCAGCACTCAGATCTAAGAGGATGAGAACAGATAAATGGCCTCTGTCTGCATTTACCCGCAAGTCATTTACTACTTTAACAAGTGCAGTTTCTATGCTGTGATTTGTTCTAAAACCCGACTGAAATTTATCAAGAATAGCATGTTTATTGAGGTGGTCATTTAACTGCATAATGACTGCCTTCCCCAGAACTTTACTTAAGAAAGGCAGGTTAGAGATGGGTCTAAAATTTTCAAGAGCTGAGGGGTCGAGATTATGTTTCTTAAGTAGGGGTTTAACTACAGCAGTCTTAAGACAGTCTGGGAAGACCCCAGTATCTAGTGACGAATTTACTATGTCAAGAACATTATCAATTAGCACGCCTGATACTTCTTTGAAAAACCTTGTTGGTATCGGGTCAAGGGCGCAGGTGGAGGATTTTAATTGAGAGATTATTTTCTTTAAATCAGGTAAATCTATCCTAGTGAAAGAGTTTAATTTGTTTATAACAGGATGCTGGGGTTTAGGAGGATCCTTAGTGTTGGAGGGATATACTATGTTGTTATTTCTAATATCATTAATTTTTTGATTGAATAATACAGCGACAGCCTCACAGGTTTCACTGGAAGCACTTAGGAGGCATTCCTTTGAGCTACCTGGGTTTAGTAGGCGATCAATTGTAGAAAAATCAGCCAAGTCAGAATTTTATATATTTATTTATTGATTGATTTGGGTTTTTTTTTTTAATCCTGTCTGTGTCTGAGAGATGTTCTTATTGTTTGTTAAAATATTTCTGTATTTCTTGGGACAAATAAAGTACTATCTATCTATCTATCTATCTATCTATCTATCTATCTATCTATCTATCTGTCTGGCTCTCTGTCTATCTATCTGTTTCTGAAATGTGAACTTTTTATATCATTATCTTATTTATTTATTGTGGTGATATTTTTTTTTCTGTTTTGGGTCTTGGGTGATGCCACTGTGTGATGAGATGTTTCTAACAACTAAGTGCAACACAACAGGAAGTTGCATCATATATCATAAGCAGATCATGACTATATAAGATTGCCACCTGCTAGTTTGCATTGCCCAAAATTCTGGATTCTTAAAAAGACAAATTCAATTTGTTTAGAAATTTCTTGTGTTATTAAGAACTTCTTCAATCTTTGTTTTTCATCTCAGGCTATTTATTTTTTGGCGATTATATCAGCCTGTTTCTGTTCTTTTAATATCCTGATTTTGACTTTTTGGGTCTTATTAAGCAAACTATTTTGTATTCCATCTCCTGGTCCATTTAGAATATTTATCTACCTATTTTTTGGAAGAATCAAAATGGTCATAATCAAGAAAACAGAACAATATCTCAACAAAGCCCAAAACATAATCTTACTTGAAACTCTTAAGTAGCCATATAATTGCAAACCAGAAAGCAAAAGAAGAAACAGTCACAATTTTTTTTAGAATTGTATTCTCAAACATGATGCTGACTTAAATAATTTTGCACCGGTGATGTCAAACGACTCTAGTTCCAGGGGTGTGATTCTAGTGAGAAGCAATTGTATCGTAGCAACACAAGGAACACAAAATAGTGACGTCTGCTGAAAACAAAATGGATTTGTGGTTTATAAAAATACAGTTAATATAAAACTACAAAAAGTCAAGGAAAAAATACAAAGTCTCTATAAAACTATAAAATGAATACTATAAAATTCATAAACCAAGAAAAAAAAAAGCAGAGATTCTAAACTTAATGTATTGATTCCAAGTTTTACAGTTCATAGTGTTGTACAATGGAAGTGTTTTTGGGTAGCTCTAACCTAAAACATAGCTCCTTTTATTCCCACACACACATTCTTTGCTAAATAGACCAATACATACAGTATATCCTCAACCTCATTTTTTCTTCTTTTATCTTTGCACTCTAATTGCCTGGGAGGAGACACAGCCTGCAGACAGAATGCAGTTGCTGCTGGGACTGCGGGTGTGACTTTACCAGAAGCTGACCAAGGCTTTTCTTCACTTCTCTAACCAGAGAGCATCTCCTCTTTTCTCTGTGCCCAAGAGAGCAACAAGGCAAACAAGTTGAACAGGCAATAAACATTTATACAGTTATTATAGACTTTAACATTCTTAAATATTTTAAAATATTAATGTGACAAAAGCAAAATAGAAGTAAATGAGTATGGCAACATCGCCATATACAACCTGAATAGTTCATGAATATTTCATTACTCAGTATTTATGATTACACCAATAATCTGTAACTTTGGGGAATGATGCTTTGATGTGTTTTGGAGAGAAGGTGTATCATAATACAATGAAATTCGTACTTGCATGTCTCCTCAAAATGAAGGCTTCTTTATCAAGACTTAGTAGGCTACTAACCTGTCATGCTTTCACTTAGATTTGGAAAGCAGTTTCTTGGTAAGGTTAGAAATGTGTTTCACTTTCATCTAAATGACAAAGTATAAGTATACAATTACTCCCATAAACTACCATGTCTGCATAGGTTTTGTAAAGTTTTCTTACCTGTAATATTAATATGACTTGAAAAATCCTCTGTTTACCTTATTTCTATGAATTTCATTTGGTTTGCTTTGAAAATGACACATATGATGGTATGCTTATTGAAGGGCATTCTATAAAGTTAAGGTTACATTATTGATTAAATGATTGAAAAAATTAACCTATAACCTATTATAAACATTGATAAATGATTTTCGGTATGACAGTGACTTTGAGATTTAGAGGTCAGGTGAAGCACAGAAGTACTTGAACTACTTGAAAATATTCCTTTAATGGACAGTCCTATGTATGATATTAATCTTCATTCTGCCCTGCAAGCGGTCCTCCAACTTGCAGGGAAATCATGGGGGTTGGTGGCAGGATTGCATCGTTGTACTTGGTAGTCCAATACTGGTGGCACAGTAAAGGAGATCGATCGCATCCTTGTGGGCAGATGCATAGTCTACAGAAGTGCCCAGTTTGTGAATTCTAACCACAGACTTGTTGCTGCTACTCTGAAGATCCAGCTTAGGTTTTGTAGGCTACCACCTACTAGGAAAATGGGGCTGGACCTGGACAGATTCCAAGATCAGGCTCTTTCTATTAAGTTTGCATGCAGTTTGTGTGAAGAACTTACGGATACTGGGTGCAAGTCCTAATGTGATGTGGGAGACCTTCCTTGACAAGACCATGAAGGTTGCTGAGGATTGTGTTAGTGTTAATAGTGTTCCCAAAAGGAGGTATTTAATCTCGCTGGGCACCCTGGATATTTGAGAAGGATGGCTGCGTGGGCTCTGAAGGCAGATAAAGAGGCATTTGTTAGAGGAATGTGTGAGCAAGTGACACACCATCTGTGGTCTAGTGACCCACGTCCAGCTTACAGAGGAATCGAAGCATTACGCTCATCTGATCTGTTCCTCGGAGAGTCGCAGTCAGGGCAGCTGATGGAACGGTTCTTATGGATGACACTACAGTTATGATCCGCTGGGCTGGCAACTTTGACCAGTTGTTCAAAGCTGATCCTCCGGCTAGGACGTTGGATATCTCTGGGTCCATGGTTCTTGAGGCTGATTCTCCAATTAGCTGCGAACTACCCAGTCTCACTGAGATTGCACAGGTGGTGAACCAGCTGAGGGGAGGAAAAGCTGCAGGGATCTGTGGTATCCGGGGTGAACTTCTACAGGCTGGTGGTAAGACTGTCCTCCTGGCATTGCAAGAAATCTTTGCTTCCATTTGGGAGACTGGCATCATCCCAACTGACTGGAAAATGGGACTTGTCGTCCCTATCTGGAAAGGGAAGGGCGATCACCTGGATTGCGGCAACTACAGGGGGATAACACTGCTCTCTGTGCCAGGTAATGTCCTTGCTAGGGTCGTCCTCAATAGGATCTGTGATAACTTGCTCACCTACCATCGACCAGAACAGTCTGGTTTTACGCCTAAGAAGTCTACCATTGACCGCATCCTGGAACTGAGGGTTCTCATGTGCAAACGCAAATATCAGCAGAGTTTCTTTGCAGCCTATTTTCGTAAAGCATTTGACTGAGTTGATCGAGCTGCATTGTGGGACATTCTCAGGGTTCGCAGGATTCCTTCCAGGTTGCTGGATATCATGGCTGGCCTATACACTGGTACTGTAAGGTGCTGTGCACAGTGGAGGCAGAACCTTTGTGTTTTCCCAGTTGATTCTGGGGTTTGTCAGGGGTGTGTTCTTGCTCTTACTCTGTTCAATGCTTGTATGGACGGTGTTGGGCAAGGTCAAGGGGTCCAGCGGCTGTGGGGCATCTGTTGGTAAAGATTCATGGATCTTGACTTTGCCAACGATGCTGTGATCTTCGTGGAGTCAATGGAATCTCTGATCAGTGCATTCGAGAGATTGAGCGAGGAGTCTGAGTGTCTGGGCTTGCAAGTGTCCTGGATAAAAACCAAGATCCAGGCCTTTAATGACCTCTTGGGCACAGCCATCAGCAGTGTGTCAGTCTGCAGAGAGAGTGTCGACCTTGTCGAGAGGTTTACTTACCTTGGCAGTGACATTCATGTCTCTGGTGACTCTTCCTATGAAGTCAGTAGACGGATTGGGAGAGCATGGGGGGTCATGAGGTTGCTGGAAAGGGGTGTGGTGTCGCTCCTGATATCTATGCAAAAGACGAAGGTCCAAGTCTTTAGAGTCCTGGTGCTTCCTGTCTTGCTATATGGATGCTATCCAGTGACCTGAGAAGAAGACTGTGTCTCTCCGGAATATCCTTGGGTACCGT
Source organism: Polypterus senegalus (assembly GCF_016835505.1). Classification (NCBI taxonomy): domain Eukaryota; kingdom Metazoa; phylum Chordata; class Cladistia; order Polypteriformes; family Polypteridae; genus Polypterus; species Polypterus senegalus. Next base: position 54,281,512 of record NC_053158.1, read on the forward strand.
TGGTTTGACTTTGTGTTGAATGAATGATTGCTCATGGAGTCCTGAATGAGGCATATTACCTGCATTGTGAGGGAGCGTCACTTATGGCACTATGGTCATGTGGCGCGTTTCCCCAAGGGTGATCCAGCTCGTAAGATCTTCATTGTTGGGGACCTGAGTGGCTGGACCAAGCCAAGGGGTCGCCCACGTAACACCTGGCTGCAGCAGATAGAGGGTCATTTCCAGAGAGTGGGACTTAACTGCGTGTCTGCCTGGGGGATTGCCAACCAGGAAACCGAGTTGTTTCGTCATGTAGTGGGTGTGGCAACGCACTGTACCAGTGCATGCTCTCCAACTTGACTTGACTTGCTACAGATATAATGACAGATATGGTCATAATCATTGAGCCCTAATGCTGTTCCTAGGATACTGAAATGAAACTTACAAATATATGAAACTGGAGACTTATATTCATAAAAAAACATACAGTTTTAAAAAGAGAGAAGTAATGTTTTCCAAGATATATAGGCATGGCTTGTAACATTCTTAACAGCAGGATCCTCAAATTCATTTAACAGCTTTTAAATATATTCTCTCCAGTTCAGTCTCCATTCTCGCCAAGAAGTCTTTTTGCTGCTGCAAGTTTGACATCCTCTGGTATTTCTAGCCTAAGATGCATTAAATAGGATCTACTGTCCCATCAGGCACCCTGTTTAAGCCAGTTAGAAGAAGCAGTCCCATTGCAACAACAAGAATGTATCATTCTGTCACCTTCTGAATGCCAGGACAGATGCCAGGAAGATTATGCAGTTAGCAAACTCATTTATTTTTCTGGCTTTACAGAGCTTTTCATAAAAAAACAGAAGTGCATAATCTGGATGTTGGGCATTTCAAAGATTCTTTTGAAATCCTATTAATCAGTTTACAGTTTTAAAGCAACCAATAAATTCAAAATGGTTTACCAAGATAAATTATTAAGTGTGTGGAATGGATAGATTTGCAATTTGATATATTGGTCATTTGATCATTACTTACTGGTTGATGTGTGTTGTTTTTTTATGCAAAAGAAGCAGACTGAAAAGGCCATTTAGATATATGCTCTTGTACTCAGGAAATGAAACACAATGAAATGTATTAGGGGAGTGACCTAGCAAATGATAAATTGTCTGATAGCCTGCAGCTCAGGTGAGCTTCACTGGATATGTTGCTGGCTCCTGTTAGATGTCTTTGTAGTTACATTAGCAAGAGCATGATGTGTTCAGAAACATAATATAACAAGATGTGCTATATTATTATTCTGCATGAATAATTTTTGAAAATATATAACACTTACTGTACATCTGTTTAATACTTGTATTTAATTTTTAATTCACTGATAAGGAGGTAAATAAGCTATTATTTAATAAACATGCAGTTCAATTGCTGTAATCTGGCAGGGAGGCCAGAGTAATGAATTAGAAAGGAGGTAGAAGATGGCAATGTGAAAGGAAATGCGCGGGCATCCAGGCAGAGGTGAACAGAAAAACCTCTGGCCTGGAGGCAATATAGTAGAGATATAGGGCGAGACTGCTGAGTCTGACTTTTCACTCCCCTGACTTGTCAGATGGCAGGACCCCAGGATACAGTTCCCATATGGACACCTGCAGGGTATGCTGGGAATTGCTGTCCCCTGGGGCAGCCTTGTTGGTTTCCATGGATGCTGTGCTGCTGGGATTCATGATCCCTACTTTGTGGGCTTTCATCTAACCCAGATGTGCTTCCTACTGGCACTGCCCTGGTACCAGAAATACTCCCAGGTCTTCCATAAAACATGCTGCTCTGTCTCACCCAGCTGACTTGGAGTCAGGTGTGGAGGATGGACAAAGCTTGCCTGGGACTAGTGGAGAGAGAATTGTATTGTGCTTGTGTTTAGCTACAAGTGTGTGAAGAAACCAGTTGAAGGAATTTTGATTGTATTAAACCTTGCATTAGAACCCAGGACTCATGACTCGTGTCTATGTGTCTGATAATACAGAATTTCGGAGGAGTTTGGTCCACTAGGGACACCTGACAGGTTGGGTGTTTTAACAGACATTATATTAAAACTGCTAACCCCCCAATTGTTAGCAGCTTACTAATCTGTAGTATTTATTTAGGCCTGGAGAGTGGTCACTTTTAGAGGGCTCATCTTTAATACAGATAACAAAGTTTACAGAGATAACATTAAAAGAATCTGAATTATACTACTGACTTACTTAAATAATGTTTTATAGACTTTGCAATGCTGCCTCCAACATATAACTAAAATACTCTTAGAAGATGAAAATTTCACTGTTATTTGTATGCAGCGGTTTCCATCATATTCATGTTATTTCTATGCAGCATTATAAATTCCATTTTCCTCGAACAAATATGAACAAGTCAGAAGAACTCGTAAGATTTGCTGTCATTTTATTTTCATTTCATGTTGCTGACAATTTCTGAAACCAAACCAAACCACATCTTGTAGCACTTCAAAAAATTATAAAAGAACTTCAGCCAATGCTAAACAATGATGAAACGCTGAAAAATGTATTTCCAGAACCACCCCTGCTGACATACAGACAACCACCAAACGTGCAGCAACTAATTGTCCAAAGCTACCTAAGTGAACCAACAGAACATCTCACAACTGACTGTATACAGAAAAGATGTAAAACTTGTGCTAACATTTATAATACAGACCGTGTAGTTATACCACACTGCCGACAAGAACATTGCATAAAGGGATCATTTTCCTGCAGATCATCTAATGTGGTCTACTTAATTCTCTGTATGAAATGTCCTGACACAGCACTCTATGTGGGAGAAGTTGGACTCCACCAAAGAATGAACTTACACAGGTTCCACATTAGACATGGCAACAGAGATGTTCCTGTAGCAGCTCACTTAAACAGCCGTGGACACTCTAAGTAGGACTTTAAAATCACAATGCTTATGTGCAACTTCAGAACACAGCAAGAGAGAAAAGAACTGGAAGTTAAACTCATGCTAAAACGGAACACATTACAACATGGTTTAAATAGAGACAAGAGTTTTATGGCCAGATATGAGGATTGTTTGCATCTCTTGGACTGACCCAGACAACCTGACCACAGATCCACATTGTATTGAAAAACTCATTGGAAACTTCAAGAGACTATGTTGGACAGTTATCTTATCAAAAGATCTTGACCATACATTGTTCACCTCTCTTGCTAAATGAATCTTAGCTTGGAGAGGTCTATTATTTTTTTATATTTAAGATGTCTCACTTGAAGGTTTTCCAGTGCAGTATTTGTCCTGATGTCTATGTAAGCAGAGGGAAATCCAGATTCTGTATTACATCTTTCCTAAAGAAGGGGCCTGAGTTACCTTGAAACCTTGCATATTGTAATCTTTTTAGTTAGCCAATAAAAGGTGTCATTTATCTTGACTTCTCACTACATCCATAATGGCTAACACGGTACAACACCCTAGTACTACTGAAATCAAATGTGAAATTTCTCACCTCACCAAAGTCAGTTCCTGCTCTGTGTGCTGGTTCCTGTTTTGCATCTATTCGTTTTTTTTTTTTTGTGTGTGTAATCTATACTAATAAAAGGCAAAGCCCTCACTGACTCACTCCCTCACTCACTCACTCACTCACTCACTCATCACTAATTCTCCAACTTCCCGTGTAGGTAGAAGGCTGAAATTTGGCAGGCTCATTCCTTACAGCTTACTTACAAAAGTTGGGCAGGTTTCATTTCGAAACTCTACGCGTAATGGTTATAACTGGAACGTATTTTCATCCATATTATGTACTGTAATAGACTGCAGCTCGATAGCCGTGGGAGGCGGAGTTTCGTATTAAAGCATTTAACCAATCACATATTCAGCCATCATTTGCTGCCAGGCAGAGAGGCTTTCACAATCCGTTGTGTAGGCACTCTAACACAGAATAAATGTCGATTAACCTGTTGCTTCAACCAATCAGATTTTGAGTTGGTGTCAGTCGGGTCCTCTAGCAGGCGTGTGGCAACGTCATTGTATTCAGACCCATTGTATTGGATAGAAGCCGATATGAGGAACTCTATGAGGCCACTGAAAGCACCAAAGCGCTCGAAGCGAAGATCGTCAGCATACTACGGCCAACTCCATGTCAGGATTCTGGACTATATTATTTGCCAGACCAGATTTCAAGACCACGAAAACCTGATGTTTGTCATGCTCCTCAAGCCCCCGAAGTTTTGGGAATACAAGAAAAATTTCACGCATGCAACTTTCTCCAGTTTAACACAAGAGCCACGGAGCGATTTTTGATCTGTCTCGGCTAAAAACAGAACTGACTGTAATGTATGCTATGGATGATTTTTTAGGAAAATCTCCCACTGATCTCCTTGACTTCCTTCATCAGAAAAATCTGAATGAGAGCATGGGGCAGCTGTTCACATTGGTATATTTGGCGGTGAGCATTCTCGTGTACATTGCTTTTGTCGAGCGGACATTTTCAGCCCTAAAGCAAATTCAAACTTATGCCAGAAATACCATAGGGCGGGTTCGCCTTTCAGCATTAGCTTTGAATGCCATAGAAAGGGATGTTTTGATGGAACTGAAGCACACGGATAATCCGTACGACAGAGTAATTAAACTGTTTTTGAGGAAAGAGAGGAGGATGAATTTTGTTTACAAATAATCCGAATTTTTGGTGAATAAAATGTTGCGATTTTCCTAAATAATATTGCAAGTTTATTAGTTATTAATGATGTTTTTTATGTGATGTCGCGGCTGTGGCAGCAGTAGAAAGGAACTTGTTCACCCCGGTTTGTCTATTCAATAAAGACATTTATTGTGGCTACAGGAGTTATCTTACACACACATATATATATATATATATATATATGTATGTATATACTAGCAAAATACCATATATATATATATATATATGTATGTATGTATATACTAGCAAAATACCCGCGAAGTACTGCCTTAAAATTTTTATTAGGAAGAAAATTAAACCTTTTTAAACTGAGGGAAAATATACCAATAATTATTTGTTAAGGATCTCTTTGTATACCACTTTGTGAGTTTGGCCCTCTGGTTGTAATATGACCAAGCTGTGCGCTGAGCTTACTCTTGAGCATGCAACGTACAGTTGGCCATGTGAACGGTAATCTTGTTTCAAATCTCACAGCTTGGATTGCTGCTGTCATAATCAGTTTGAGTTTAATGGTTTGTTTCAATTACAACAGTATTTGTAGGACTTGTGTTGAAGAGAAATTCGGCATCTGTCAAGCGTTGTAAGTATACAACCAGTTTCATTGATAACTTCACATCCAGCTTTTGAGTGTTTAAACATTCATAAACATCAAAGTGTCCACTACTGAAATTGTCACCTGTCAATCTAAGATGTTTAAGAGGCATTAGCGGTTGTCGAAAGGTGTAAAATTTTTGGCCATTTCGGTACACTTGAAAGCGACAACCGAACAATTCAGCGGCAGCCATCAACTCACATGCAGATGCATAGGTGAAGGGCTTAAGTATTTCACTCTTATAGTGCTCCTGTGTAGTATAATTATCTCCTGTACCGTCATCAGTCCATACCTTGAACCTGTCCCAGTCATTCAATGCATAAGACACAGTGTTCCTCCGAATATCAAGAGTGAGCCTGATATGGCCGTGTAATATGTAACAAAGAGAATGGAAAAGGTAGGTGCCATCTCCGGGCATGGAAACCACTCGGTAAGTGACAGTTCTTTGATCGATGGTGATCACCTCGATAGACATGTTAATGGGGGTACGGTTAGAATGATAAAGGAAATGGGTACCTGAACAGTGTAAAGTAAGTCTAAAATACCTACACAATAACTATAATCATAATAATTTAACAATAAAACTGCGGAGAAGCCATGGATTAAATAAAAAGGCTGTAGTTATCAGCAGGGAGAAGTGAATCCCGTGGCGAAGCAAGGAAGGAAATGTAGAGACTGGAGCGACGGACGGCCTTATATAAGCAGGCAGCCAACAATGTGGGAGGCGTTGGGATGGGGGTCCCAACGCCGCCTCACACAGTGATTGAGCTGCAGGCTGTGGACGTACAGTAATCCCTCGCTATATCGTGCTTTGACTTTCGCGGCTCTTACTCTATCGCGGATTTTATATTAAAGCATAACTAAATATATAACGCGGTTTTTTCGCTGCTTCGCGGGTTCTGCAGACAATGTGTCTTTTTACTTCCTGTACATGCTTCCTCAGTTGGTTTGCCCAGTTGATTTCATACAAGGAACGCTATTGGCAGATGACTGAGAAGCTAACCAATCAGAGCACGCAGTTAAGTTCCTGCATGCTGAATTCAGTGTTAACCAGGAAGTCTCGTCTCGCTCATTCAGCATCAACGTGTTTCGCTGTGTAAAGAGTTGTGCTCTTTTGTGTTTATCTTTGTGCATAGTCAAGCCCTTCATTATGGCTCCAAAATGATCTGCTACTGCTTCAGGGGCCGTGCCCAAGCGCAAACGGAAGATGTTAACGATTGCCGAAAAGGTAAACGTTTTGGATTTGTTGAAGGCTACAATTCTTTTTATTTAAAAAGTAGAAAAGGAATATAAGATCTACAGCCGCAGTGTCATTTTAACCAGGGTGCAAAACGAGTTGTAAGTGGATGTAATAAGGCAGTAGTCTGGATGGAATCTGCTTTAGGGATTTGGATTGAAGACTGGCAGAAGAAGAACAACGGCGGTGCTACACAGCCTGAAGAGGCTCCTTTAGAAGAGCTGCAACGCTCTCCTTTGTTGTGCAGTAAAATTAAACTCATTGTTATCGGACAAGTCATCGTGTCACTGTTGGTGAGTAACTCTCTTGATCTACATACTGTTAAATAAACGAACCGCACACCGTGGCACAACACAAGAGGCTTTGCCTGTAGCGCTGACATCCGTGGTTTGATTCCTGAGAGGCGGTGCAGTGAGTGTGTACGCCTGATGAGCCCAGAATTAGGGCGAAACACGTGCCGCGTATTGTTTGCATTATTTGACAGTTAAAGTATTTCAATTTATTCAATATATACAAGTCAGCGCTTCCCGATTCATTTTACCCTAACACCCCCTTAGTTTGAAAAGAAGTATGAAAAAATATAAGATTAAAGCAGAAAAACAGATCACCAATTGAAGCTTTATGAATAATGGATACTTTATTCGCCATCAATAATTGTTTTGGTAAAGCCTTACTCAGTATAATCCTCCTTCTATTTTCTAATTTTTTCGCGACTACCCATGATTAAATGAACGGTAAAAAAGTAAGAGCGAAGCGAGGGTCACTTATTGAGGCAGGCAGGCGACAGCTCAATAGCTCGCAGGCTCAATGTGGTTCACGTCAAGTCTCTCTACAATGCCGATCAGATTCGAAAAAATATATCTTTTCAAGTTCTATTTGGATATAAGTACTTTCTATTTAGTCGACAGAAATATCTTTGGTAGGAATGTAAGTTGAATTTAGTCTATGGTGAAGAAAAATGTATGCAATGATGACTAAATTTAACTTACATTCCTACCAAACACTTCTGTCGATTAAATAAAAATGACTTATATTTAAAATTTAAATAGAACTTGAACAGATACGATAGTTCATAATACCCACGCAGCACTAACTGCACATAAGAGCAGGAGTCATCCGTTTTAACAAGCAGCGTATTGCACTGATGCAAAATAGCCTGCCCATTTAATTATTTAGGAATGGATAGATAAATTAAAATTTTGTACAAATAATGTTTTTCATTTTTCTTCCTCGATGGATTCTGGCACCCCCAGCAACAGCTGCTCACACCCCAAAGGCTTTATATATACAGTATGTGTGTGTACCTGTATATGTATGTGTGTGTGTATATATAGATATAGAGATATAGATATAGAGATATAAAGATAGAGATATAGAGATAGTTTTTGATATATATATATATATAGATATATATATATATATATATATATATATATATATAGGTATAGATATATATATATATGTAATGTGTATGTATGTATGTATGTATGTATATATATAGATATACAGTATAAAGCTATATATATATATAGATATAGATATTAGATATATAGATAATTACAGTATATGAAAATACGTTCCAGTTATGACCATTACGCATAGAATTTCGAAATGAAACCTGTAATGTAATGTAAGCTGTAAGGAATGACCCAGCCAAATTTCAGCCTTCTACCTACATGGGAAGTTGGAGAATTAGTGATGAGTGAGTGACTGAGTGACTGAGTCAGTGAGGGCTTTGCCTTTTATTAGTATAGATCATTGAATCTGATTCTTCTTTTACAATGTTGCTTTGTTCATTTTGAATTCTTGGATTTTGACCCAATTTGTGCTAAAGGCTCTGGCTGAATTTAGTGAACTGATACCTAACCCGGGGTGTCCATCTGCAATCCTGGAGGGCCACAGTGGATATAGGTTTTCATTCTTACCATTTTCTTAATTACTGACCTTTTTTGCCACTAATTAACTACATTTAAATGATTTGCTATTTAAGGCTATTTAAATCAGGGCTGAGCAACGTCGGTCCGGGAAGGCCGCAGTGACTGCAGGCTTTTGTTCCTACCCAGTTGCTTCATTTATTGCTGATGAAGCACTTATTGCTTATATATATATATATATATATATATATATATATATATATAGTGGAATGGGACCCGGACACAGACAGGCGGACATCGTTTCTTCACCCAACACACTCATTTATTATTTACACTATATACAATGTTTTACGTGCACCCCCAGTGCCTCCAGCACCGATTCCCCAAAGTCCAGGCCTCACAGCCACCAAACGCCTCTTCTCTTGGCCGCCTCCAGTCCTCTCTCCAGCTCCGTCCTTCTTCCACCCGACTTCCGCCGCTGAATGAAGCGAGGCGGCCCCTTATATAGGAACCCAGATGGGCTCCAGCTGCTTCCCAGCAATCTCCCGCGGACACACCCCCGTGTGGCGGAAGTGCCGGCTGTGCACCCAGAAGCCCTTCGGGTGTCCCTGCTCCTCTTCCCCCAAGCACTTTCTGGAGTGGCGGAAGTGCTGAGGTCCAGGGTTGTTCAGGCACTGGGGCGCTGCCTGGCGGTGGCAGTGGCCCCCAACACAACCAGGGCGGTCGCCCCCTCGCGGTCTGGAGGAGGTTCAAGCCCTCCTCCAGTCCTCCTGGGCGTCCCGGCTGGGCTCCACCCCTGGCCGCATGCATCAATATATATATAATGTGTGTGTATGTATGTATGTGTATACATATATATATATATATATATATGACAGCAACACTCATAACAGTGACAAAACAATTACATTGACAATCATGTTACGTTATTTTCAAAATGTTTCCTTTTCTTTTTCATTACTTCTTTAACACACTACTTCTCCGCTGCGAAGCGCGGGTATTTTGCTAGTCAACTATAAAATACAGTATCTCTGTATGTCAGTTCCTACACTGGCATGGGAAAGTGTCAGTGGAACTAATAATTTTGGGGTCACTCATCAGTTAAAATCCTGTAGTGTCACACAGATCATAATCCTGGACCCAAAGAGTTGAATCTTTGGATGCCATTTTCAAACACTTCCATTAAAGGTACACCTTCAGCCCATAAAAAGTGTTTCGCTATTTGGTGCAAAGAGAGGGTAGAGCACCATGTTTATTTACTACTTGAAAACTGAGAAACTGACTAATCAATGTCAAACGTTTACCACTATGACCACCGATACTCCATGTTTCCACATGTGCATGGGAAAAGTGTACAATCAACACCCAAAAACTTATAAAGTCTATATAGTTATTGACTTACCCCTGTATTAACATACAGATATGTTACATTTGTAAGGCAGCACATGAACAGAAAGGAGTTTTGAGTAAAATTCATGACCTTTTGTAATGTTTTGCAGCCCTGAGTTGAAGAAATATCATACCAATGAAAAGGAACTCCACTCTGTACATATAGAAGTTGTTCATAACAGATGGTGACATCCAGCATTTCCTCAGATACCTGAGGATGTAAAGGCATTGCAGACCCTTCTTGACCATAGCAGAGATGTCTCGTACCCACTTTAGGTCAAATGATGGTGACTCAGATGAGAATCTGCTGCTCCTCCCCCCTGAATTCTCTCTGATTTAGGGAGTGTGGTCTGCCTCCTTGATAGAAATGCAGTTGTGTAGACTGAAGACTTAAATTAGCATGGATTAAAAAAGTTACATCTCTGTATAAAAAGCTATAAAACAACTTTGGAATACAAAATGTACTTCCAAGAGTTATTTTATTTAGAAAACTGAATTTTCAGCATCAATTTTGCAATCCTATGAAGTCTGTTATATTTTGAAATATGTTCTATGCACAGTTCTGCCTGAAAATAATGCAAGTCAAATCAAAAAGATGAATGAGTTATTGAGAGCAATAATAATTCAAATGTATGCTGACTTTTTTTTCTCTTGTAAAAGCTGCATAAAAAGAAAAAGCAGAGTAAAGATTTTAAAATTAAAGAAACATTTTTGGCAGAACCTACCCAGTGTCTTTGTGCAATTGTGCCTGCAGCTATAAATTCTGAATTAATTTTTCATTGTCCTGTAGCCTTTGACAAGCATGGTTTGGATAATACACTTGTGCCTGTCGTAGATCTCAGAAGACAGAAATATTAATTTTCAGCCTGCAGCAACCAAAACTTGTCCTACACAATGATAAATTCATCTCAGAAAGAAAACCTGGCAGTGCAGGTGTTTAGACTCACGTTGTTTTTCTTGTCTTCTGAAATGTGGTCAAATTCCAGGGTGACATAGGCACACTATTATAAATTATTTTGATAAAAGTTATAATAGACACGTAAAATATGAAGGAATGAACAAGTTTATTTATATCTTCCCTCTAGCTAAAATGGTGTAAATAGTTGCCTGAAACGTAGCTTTCTTTGAAATAATTTGCACAGTAACGTGTTTAGTTGGAACCAGAATTTATTGATAAATGGACCATTGGTTCTCTTTGACTTTTGCTTTTTACCTTCAAATTTCTGGGAAAACAATGCATTAAAAAAAGGAAAAAATGAGTATTTTTCTTATAATGTTACCTTGAATTCTACAGTCTTCATCTGTAGATGTTTCCCGGCAGCTTAAACAATAACACAAGTATAAGTTCTTCTATTCCATTGCCCTCATTACCAGCTAATGTACTTCACAAACAATGGATGAAACTGGAGACATGAATCCAAGAATAGATAGGTGATACTTTTGTTACTGTTTGGTAGGCTTTGTAATGTTATACTTAGGAGGTTTTACATCTTCATGATGTCTGCTTCTTATTCTCCATGGTCACCCGTTTCTGAAAAGCTTTTTATTTATTTACTTTGAAAATTATTTTTAAATTCTTTCCAAAACTGTTTTTCACCTAGATAATTTAATGATGAAGGAAATACAAAGCTTGATATCTGAATTCATGGAGACGCCATTTAGAAAGACAGTCTGCAAGAAAGTCAGCTAATCTAGCACTTTCAGATTTGCCTGACTGAGTTTAAGGAGAAAATGGTGTACATTGATGTTGAGGATTGGGGAAACTCAAAATGTTGTCATTTAAAGGTGTGTTATAAGACTGGTGCAGCAAAAAAAGATGGACACTGGTGGGTCACTGTCACTTAAAAGTGGAAAGTTCATGTAGTTGTTATTGAGACATCCAACTAGTTCAAGCACCTCATGGGCAATTCTTCTGGTAGGCACCTTTTACCAATACTAAGTGGAGGAAAGAATACGAGGGATCAATCTACATTGTGAACTTACTTTACATGAAACTTAATGCCTTAGCAGACTTCTCCTTCTTGAGGAGGACAGACATTTTCCACAGAATAAGACAGACTTTTTGCTCCCACAGTTTTTTGAAGAGAAAGTGAAGCCTTACTCAGGTAACAACAGGGTAGAATTTTTTAATCAATATAAAAAATATCCACCTAAAGGAGCATTTTCAGGCTCTGCAGAACAAACATGGAAAGACTGTACTTGGTCAAGGAAGTGGCCAAGTTGTGAGGTAATAATGAACCACATATTCCAACCCTTAGCCAAATGTTTCGCATTTATTGTGCTCAGGTTATTGTGTTTTTGGAATTGGTTGGATCTTAAACGTGTAACCTGATTACATCAGCTCATATATTTGCTGTACTTGTGAATTCGGTTTCAGGGTTGTAGGAACAAATAATCCCAATGCTGTGTATTCCCCATCTCAGTAAGACTGTCTTTATTAAGATGATCAAAATGCATCATACATTAGGAATCTTGAATCAATTAAACAAATTGTGTTTACTTAAGGTTCATCCAGGTAGTTCTTGAGAGATGATAGTAAAAGATAGAAACTGGATATTGATAAAGAATTGTGTATGTATCATTTATAATTAAACAGAACTGTTTTTCAAAATGTTGAATATTGTTTTAGATTATTGATCAGACGGTAATGATATATATGTGTCATCTATTTCTTTATAGATTGCACATTATGCCTGTAAGTTGTGTTTGCAGTTTAGACTGTCTAAAACAAGGCACTGCAATGATAGTCATGTAACAAAGCAAATGTGTGATCAAAACATTCATTAAATCAAGTAATACATACTGTTATTTAACAGGCTGGCATTGCATATTTTGCCTTCCTTTGGCACATAATTCCTTTGCTCAAGAGGTAAATGCCAGACCTTCTTAACTTCTTCTAAAGTTGGTGAGGTGGCCTTCTGCTGTTATGCACCTAAACTCTGGAATAGCCTGCCAATAGGAATTCACCAAATTCACTTAAACCAAATGGAGTGATGACTTTTTTCTAACACATATTACGATATGTGAAAAAAGTGACATTACATGAGGTCAAATGAAAATGAATAATTATGTTCATTTTCCTCATATTTTGTTAAGCGTTCAAAACAAAAGAGCACAAATGGCATTATTTCACATTTTATATGAATGTTATGCTTTTTATAGAAAATTGACATTTCAAATTTTATTGATCAGTACCGACAAAGCTTCAACATACGGTTACTGTAAATAAATTATATTAAATATTTGTTCCAGACCAGTTCATTTCTCTGCTGCCATGCTCTGAAGAACATTATCATTAATATCCTGTTCTAAGGAATTTAGGCATGTCTCAAGTATAAATGTAAGAAAAATGGTAACTAAAAAACAATCTTTCCTCTTAAAGAAGATTACCTGTTTGAAAAAATGGTGAAGAGAGCTAAATGTAAAAGCTGTTTTACTGTAAATGTAAGCCATCTGGAAGCATTACTTGCTCTACAGCATTTGTATGCATAAAATCTCAGCCTTAACACTACCATAGTCTCTTGGGGGAAACTGATGTGTAGTGCTGTCAGACATCAATCAGTGAGCAATGGTGCTTTCAGTATAGTCACCAAAAACAAACAACAATGCAGTGTTTCAGTTTTCTTAAGCCAAGCCCCAAACTGTCACAGTATGTAAGCCATCATCAGGTCATTACTTAAATGTTGTATATCAGACCACAATGAAAAACACAGGTTTTTGTGCAGCAGATTAATTTATAATACTGGTAAATATACAGCATAGCAATCTTTAACTTCCTTGCATCTCAATAGCTTTTCTTTACTTGGACTGAATTTTTTTTCTCAAGAAATTGAAATTCAAATTAGCTGTCTGTAAAATATTTGCACATTAAGTGAGTTTTACAGTGGATTTTATGGTTTCACCACATTTTCCATAAGAAATGCATTGTGGTAACTCAAAATTAGCTCAGTTTGTCCCCAGTGATGGACCAGTTCCTCTTTAGGTGTAGGTTTTGTCTTCCTACATCCTTAGAGTTGGACAAAATATGTTTGAAAATGGATTGCTTCTTTTGTTGTTTTTGTTTTTTGTTACCTGAATACCACCAAAAAAATGTAAATGCCACTTGATTAACTGTCAGAATTTTTCAATAAAAGTACTAGAATACAGACATGCTGCAGTTACCTGCAAAGCTCACATGTACAATTATATGAAAAATATATACAGAGTTGTATGTTATTAAACAACTTTTGTTCTGTGAATAGATAAGCATGCCCAATAAATAACAATACTTATTATATCCACCAATAATATGGTTAATAAGGCTGCTTTTTTGCATTTGTGCTTCTATGGTGATGTTTACAATGGTAACATATATCAAGAACAGTTCCTAGGGACATCAGGGGAGAATTCTCAATCATATCCTGGCCATCCTCGATATGTAATCCTTTATGCAGGTCCTGGGTATTCCCTGGATGTTGTTTCATTGCTGCACATGAAAGGCACCTCAGGTTTGCATCTTCATCAGCAAAATTTATTTTTACAGCACATTTTCACGCACAGGAAGTAAGTAAAAGTACTTTACAAAATGTCAGAGAAACAGTTGCAACAAAAGAAAAAAATGAATTAACATTAGGTAAATAAATATCAAAAATAAAGCCATTTACACTTTATATATATATATATAATTATTAGAATAATAATAATAATAATCTAATGATAATGTCAGATAACCTGGTGTATATCTGTTGGTAAAGTATGCCAAATTTATGGTGCATAGCATCTTGGAATCATAAGCAGACCACCATTAGAAGATCTAAGGTTATGATTTGGAATGTAAGGGGACACACATTCCAAAATATAGGAAGGAGCAAGGCAGGAAACAAACCCCAGGCAGTGCGCCAGCCCACCGCAGAATAATATAATATCAAAAAATATAAATGTCATTATAATTAAAACAGAGCACTAAATAAACCACAAATGTAGATTTTTTGCAAAAAACAAATAGTTAAAATAAAATACATTAATAAACACCCCCCTACAAAATAATGGTACATCCATAACAGTCAGTACCTAGAGCTTATCCATCCATCCATTTTCTAACCAGCTGAATCCGAATACAGGGTCACGAGGGTCTGCTGGAGCCAATCCCAGCCAACACAGGGCACAAGGCAGAAACCAAACCTGAGCAGGGTGCCAACCCACCGCAGGACACACACAAACACACCCAGCACAATTTAGAATCGCCAATCCACCTAACCTGCATGTCTTTGGATTGTGGGAGGAAACCCACGCAGACACGGGGAGAACATGCAAACTCCACGCAGGGAGGACCCGGGAAGCGAACCCGGGTCTCCTAACTGCGAGGCAGCAGCGCTACCACTGCGCCACCGTGCCGCCCTAGAGCTTATCACTATTGATAAAAATAGAATGTAGTCTGACCAGTAAATTGAAATCTTCATCTGAGAAGTTAGCTCCCCCTCTACAACCACAGTTCAGTTCAAACTGAAAACTGCTGCCATTGCACTGATTCATTGTTCTTTGCCAACGTCTAGCATATTCAGATCCATTCCACACACAGGCCTGTTACCTAAGTGGCATCTCACCTGACCCCCAGCCCTTCCTTTAGTCTTGAGAATAGTGAGACCACATGATGGCTCTATTTGCCTTCTTCAGGCTGAGATATGTTGGGCATTTTTGGATTGCCCAGCCACCAAGTGGTAAACACCACCCCCAGACATGGTCTTAAGAGTAAACCCTGTTCTAGATGACAACTGATTTATTTTATGAAAAACCACCACAAGATTATTTTTATTTTCTAAATTGTCCTTTTTCTGGTCCCTGTGCTTTGAACAATTTCTTATTGGCAAGCCTGCCATGTACACAGACACATTTCAATGCACATTCATGAGATAAACTAAGTATACACTCCAACAGTTACAAATCAGGATATAACTAACAATTTTCCAGTACTGATAAAGTCCTAAACTTCATGCTACAAACAGCATACACACACACACACACACATATATATATATATATATATATATATATATATATATATTTATATATATATAATACAACTAAAAGCAATGGTAGGAGCTCCAAGAATATTTGATGTACACAAATCTCTGCAGGACACCAGGGTCGCAGTCCTAGGAGTGTGACTGTATAAATGATACCCTTGTGAAAGACACATAGAAAGCAGTCACAAAGTGGGGCAAATTTATTATTATACACAAGGACATTCAATGTCCCCAATGTGACTGTACATAGGTACGTTATATAACATGTCGACAAAAACGAGGCCACAGTCTTCCCCCTATACTTCAAAACCAGATGTGAATAAAATAAATCACATTATTTTTCTGTACATAAAATGTGTTGCAAAAAAATTTACAAAAATGCAACTCATTTACAGTATATCAATTCAGTAATTGCTTTTTTGAAAGTATTGACCTTTAGTTTAGCCTGTGGGTGGAGATTTGCCAAAATTTAATTTGCAATTTACTGTATTTTTCTTATCTAGTTGAATTTTCTGTATATTGTATATTTACATGAATCAGCTATGGCTCCTATTACAGTCACAGGAGAAAGTGAATTCATGAAATGGGAGCTTTAAAGAATAGAAAAATGAAAAACAATGACAAGTTAAGTGTTTTGGACTTTTGTGAAGATAAGCCAATATAAATCTTACTAGTGATCTTTCTTTTTCTGTATGTTCAGGTATAAATGAGTCTAAATTCAGGGGTTCTGGGGATTTTTCATATTCATCCCCAACTTACTCAAAGGAGAAACAAACAAAAATATACAGCGGTAGATACAGCTAATTAAACAACCATTAGAGTGCTTCTGTTTCCATTATCTCCACTGCTTATATATGATTATAACTAAATCCATCCATCCATTATCCAACCCACTATATCCTAACACAGGGTCACAGGGGTCTGCTGGTGCCAATCCTAGCCAGCACAGGGTGCAAGGCAGGAACAAACCCTGGGCAGGGCGCCAGCACCCACCGCAGGGCACACACACACACACCCACCAAGCGCACACTAGGGACAATTTAGGATGCACCTAACATGCATGTCTAAATCATTTCCTTTATTACCTACATATCACGTTTCCATGTAGTATGAGCTGCAATATTACAATTCCATCCATTATCCAACCTGCTATATCCTAACACAGGGTCATGGGGGTCTGCTGGAGCCAATCCCAGCCAGCACAGGGCGCAAGGCAGGAAACAAACCCCGGGCGGGGCGCCAGCCCACCGCAGAATACTACAATTCACTATCAAAAATAATGTCAAGTTGTCCATCCAAAAAATAAGTAAATAATAAAATAAAGCTTCCTGCATTAAAAATACATTTGCACTTTTCTTTTCCAAGCAAAACATTCATCAAAATCTAACACTGTAACATGCTACATAATGCTTAGCAAATGTTGATGAAATAGGAAAGGTATCTTTTTTTCTTCTGTGATTTGTAATTTAATGGTTATACTGTGATAATATGCAATGAGTGAAATGCCTTTTTGAAATTAGATTTAACTTGCATTATCTTCCATCTTGACAGCATACAAAAGCCATTATCGCAGAGATCAGGAGGGCATTTTGGAGAACATTTTGCAAACTTCCTTTTAAATACCCCTTAGGATTTGGTTTGCAAATCTTTAGTTGGCACCACTCTGTACTAAGCTTTCTATTTGTCGAATATGTGTATCTTCCAACTTTTAACTGAAGTTGCTTTTTAGAAGTTATTCTGTAAATTTCAAACTATTTATCTGATCATAACATTGTTAAAACTGGAAAAGGACATTTGTTTCGGTCATTCTGTTTGTTACAAAGTCAAGCACAATATTTAATACTGCTTTTAAGCTATTTATTGTATTTTACTTTTTAAAGTATAATACTTTATACTCTACCATGTTTTATAAAAAGTTCTGAAAATTGACATGATTC
The DNA here is from genome assembly GCF_016835505.1 of Polypterus senegalus. NCBI lineage: Eukaryota > Metazoa > Chordata > Cladistia > Polypteriformes > Polypteridae > Polypterus > Polypterus senegalus. The sequence goes on from NC_053158.1 coordinate 54,299,221, forward strand.
TAGCACACAGCTATCCATTTTTTGAATCCCCTTTGCCCAGCGTTCCACACACAATATTTACAGCATTGGAGGCAAGTGACCCAAGTAAATTCTGTGATGTTTTCAAGTACACATTGGACACTGCTAATCACACATCATAGCATGTCTTTGGATTGAGTATGGAAACTGGAATCAACAGTAGAAATTCACATGGATTTGGACTCCACACAGACAGTGACTGGGCTGGCATTTCAATGCAGACTCTTGTAAACACTGTGCCACCTCACCTGTTACTCAGTGTTTTGTTAGATTACAGGTAATGGGCCATACATTTCTTGTTACACATCTGCAGTGCATATTTTATCCAACTAGTGTTGTTTAAGTATAAATTCTTTGTTTGTTATGTTTTATGTTGATCATAAAATCATACCTTCAAAGGCAGTGTAGGCTCCTTAGATCTAAAATTAAATTGTAAATAACATATCCTGTACATTACTAAGTTTACTGGGCTTGCAGCTTTCTTATTCATATCCATCTGTGCTGTACATTAAATGTTTCTTTGGTGACACACCATCGTGGGACAGTGCAACATGGGAAACATATGTCATAATATTAGCCTTTTAAAATGCAATGCAATGTAATTTGATTATGGAGTTGTTTCATGGATGTGTTTTAATATATAAATTTCAGAGGCCCATGTCTGCACTTCAGAACAAATCCATCTGAAGGTAAACATGTTTGCCTGGAGGGCCGCAGTAGCTGCAGGTTTCCATTCTCACCCTTTTCCTAATCAGTGACAAGTTTTCACTGCTAATTAACTTCTTTTCCCTTCATTTTATCAGTCTTGTTTTTAAGGATTTGGTCTTCTAAATGTATTCCTTTCTTCATTAAATGACAGCCAAACAGAAATGAGATGTGAAACAAGCCAACAAATAAACAGCTAAACCGGAATTTCAAACTCCAACCAATTTCACTCCAGCCAGTCTCTTAATGAGAAGCTGATTCTTGCTTTTAATTAAACTTGTTATTTAATTCCATGGCTTGTTGCTGCTCTCATTCCAAAACTGTTGATTTTTCAGTTTTTTCTAAGAACACCGTCAAAACGTTTTGGTGACCTGAGAGATCAACCTTACTGAGACCGTCAACTTTCTTTTTTTTTCAGATATTGTGCGATGGGCACAGGGGAGCTGGTCATGTGGTGGCTTGTTTTGTGTCTCATTATTGTTTGGCTGCTAAATAAAGAAAAAAGGGACAACTAAGAGGCCTGAGTCAAGTTAATTAAAACTAAGGCAAAAGAAGTTAATTAGCAGCAAAAACTGGTCACTAATGAAGAAGATGGTTAAAATGAAAACCTGCAGCCACTGTGGCCCTCCAGGACTGGAGTTCGACACTCGTGACTTTGAAGGAAGACCGGCTTCATGCTGGGAGAGGTGTTAATAAGGCCAGCAGAGGGCGCTTACCCTGCAGTTTGTCTGTGGATCCCAATACCGCATGGGACATTGTGCTGTAAAAACCAGCACTGATGTAAAACAGAAATCCTGACCCACTGTTGTCAATAAAATATTCCTGTGTATCTTTCGAAAACATTAGGATGTTTCCCAACGCCAAAACTGCCCACTACAGACTGGTCATTCTGGCCTCCTAATCATCTCCTATCCCTCAGTGGCTGCCTACCTCTCTCCCCATTTTACTAACCAATACCTAATTTGTTCTGAGTGTGCTGGTGCGAAAATGGCTGCCGTCACATTATTCAGATGGAGGCTGCACATTGATGGTGGTTGAAGTGGTTCCCCACTGTCTATGAAATGCACTAACTAAATGAAAGTAATTATTACTATTATTAAAAGTTCTAGTCACCTTTTGTTATTGTACTGCTTGCTTTGTTTTTTTTCCTGTCTAATGCTCTTACATTACTTTTAAAACTTCATCCAAAGAGGTACTATTGTTAAAATTTAGTAGAAAAATCTAGCATTTAGTAGGCTGTGACATGTTTTTCTCACTGAATACTACTTGGTGTTTTTCTTCTAATATGCTCCAAATTACTTACTAGAAGTAAGTAAGTTATATAACTGTGCATTATTAGATGATTCTGTGCACATTTCTACACTCTAGAATTAAATAACTGCCAATAATGTATGAAAATGCTTTATTTGTATTTATTATTTCCTGGCCTTGGCTCCCTTGGTGTTTATTATTTAGATAAACCTTGGAGCTGAGAATGACATATTCTTCACATGTTCCGGTTTTAAATGACTGATGTAACATATGTTTATATTTCATTTAAGAATTATACAATGAAAAAGTTTAAGGTTTAAAGAAGGTTAATTAAATTGCTGATTTTTTTATTTGGTTTGTTTTAATGTCATAATGAAGACAAATATGTCCAATGGCTTACCTTTATCATAATGGAACTTTACTGGTGTAATGAGGTCAGAATGAATAATTGCAGCCAATCTGCTGGCTTCTTGAACTTGTCACAAGATGACAACTGAGCCACTAGAGAATAAAGTTGTAATTGTCTACTGTAATACAACGTCAGTCAGTGATTGTCTAACATGGTAAGTCCTAAACAGGGTCACGGGGGGTGCTGGAGACTATCCCATCTAGCATTGGGCACAAGGCAGGAACAAAACCTTCACAGGATGCTAGTCCATCACAGGGCAAACACACACACACACAAACCCCTTAACCAAACACTAAGGCCAATTTAGTATCGCCAATCTGCCTCACGTGCATGTCTTTGTACTGTGGGAGAAAACTGGAGTACCCACAGACATGGGAAGAACATGCAAGCTCCACGCAGGAAGGACCTGGGACACAAACCCCAGGCTCCTTACTGCAAGGAAGCAGTGCTATCACAGCGCCAATGTGCCACCCTTATAATACAACATGTTAAATGTAATTGTTTGAATAGTGAAGGCATATTCTGCTGTTCAGGTTAATTAACTTTGTCTCAATTGCAGGTACTAATGCCCTGAAATGAGTTAAAAGGGCAATATTGGCCCCATGTCAAGATATGCCAGAGGAAATCATTCTTTATTTTTAAAGTATCTTACTGGGCTTCAAAGGCAAATGTTGAGGCAGCAAACTAATTATACATTTATTGTCACAGTACTGATATATAGATTAAGAAGCAGTCTGAACATATTGTGGTTTGATTTTTGTTATTTAATTAGCATTTGTAACAGAAATTCTACATTTTTACTCAAGAAAATATGAATAATTCTTACATCTGTTTTCTGTTAGAATAAAAATTAAATGTGTATATGTTACTGCTATTACCACCTAATTTTACATTTTTGGAGTTCTTGCTTCAGTGGTTTTACAACTAAAAGTAGTTCACAGCAGAGGGATTTTTTTGATACACCAGATTCAAGGTATGAGCATTTAATATCTCTGACCTCGGCAGACAGCTTTGTCACTGTACTGGCATGTGGCACGGGCAGTCTACAGTATAAAAACCACACCAATGTGATAAGTCAAGTGATGAAAAACAGGACCAAATTCATGTCTCCTCCAATGTATTTAGTGGCAATAAGTGGCTTATACAAGATGACATTGATCTTAAAAACACTTCCTCTTTGATAATGAAATATTAAATGGAGACCTGTTCTCGCCACCACAGATCTTAAACCAGAGGGAGAATGTTAGGAAGGTCACCTTGGGTAATAGCTCTGCTGCCGTCAGCCCTGCTTTTAAAATTTATTTCACAGGGGCTTAGTGATTTGCCTAATTTTGAAGCAAAGATATGACTTAATTTAAAATTATTCAGAGTACATTTGGGAAAGATGGTATGGTCAGATTAACCTGTAAAAGCTTTATTTTTACAGTGTGACTCATTCCAGCATTGTTAGAACGTTTGTGTTTTGCATCCTGCTAGTGTTCAGAGTGAATGCAATTCTTAAAGTACAGGAAAATGGTGCTTAAAATATAGTATACAGAATTAAATTAAGATATCAGAAATCCCAAATTAAGTGAGGTGTTGTACCCATTATTCATTTATAAAAATAAATCATAAAAATTGGAGGGCAGCATTGCAGTACAGTGATTAGCACTGTTTAGCTCAGATTTATCTTCTTTGGGTTGATTTCTGTTTCTGAAAATTGTCTGGGTGGTGTCTGAATGTTCTCCTGTTGTGTGGAGGTTATGTAATTTGCAACTATACAGTTATCCTATATGGTTATGGTTTTATGCATGAGTGTCCCTGTAATGGACTATTCGGGGCTGCTTCTTGCCTTGCACCTGTTGCTGCTATGGATAAGCTGTATCCCCCTATGACCTTCTATTGGGGTAAGGAGGTATGAATGCTATATTGAAATAATGGAAATTCTGGATGTGTATATTATATAAAATGTATGCATTGAAAAAAACCCTCTTATTTCATGTAAAACAAAAGTGAAATATGATTAGTGCAGTTACTTTATTTATGTGCTGTAATAAACATGTTATGGTGGTACTCCACTATGTTGTTAATGGGAGATAGAAACATGGTGGAAGGGTGCTAAGGCCTCCAAAGTAATTCTATAAGCAGAGCAAGATCTTATGTGCTCTGTCCAGAAGCAGCTGACCCTAGATACAGCCAGTCCCCGATTACTACCTGTAGGCTTTGGCCTATCAGGCCCTAAAAATTATGAGTTGGCATAAAAGTTCAAAAAATAATTACAAGAATAAAGAAAACTAGCCAACCCGCGGCATACCATACCACCAGGCCAGTTTTTTAATGATTTTTAAGCACAGGGAGAAAATTAACATTTGAAAATTCGGTAATGTAATAAATCAGCAAGAAAAGCAACATTGTAACAATGCATGGTACAAACCAACACACAATCGTCCATGCGGCGCTCAGGCGTGGAGGGTGGAACGGGAGGAGAGGAGAAGGACGTCCACTCCGCTCCCTCCGTCATGCTAGTCTGCTGATTTCTCGTCCAGTATGCACTGCCTGCTCATGTGCCCACCTCCAACTCGTCACTCGAGTCGTTGTCGTCTTTGCACAGTCCAGATGCACCTGTGACTCACGTAGACTTTTCATTGCTCTGTGCAGTTTTGGCTGCCTCTCTATATATAATTAACCAAGACACCCAACCACGGTAGTAGCGAGGTGGGAGGGGGGTGTGTACAAAGTGCAGGAGCATCTAAGAAGACTCATGTATGTCGCAGATACGAGTTTCTGTATGTAGCGTGTAAAACAGTTTGCTAAGGTGCATGTGGTCGTGCGTCGTAATCGAAAACTTGGTTTTTAAAGACTGCTTACTTTATTGTGTATACGGCTGTAGGTGAATGAAAAGATGTAACTCTGGAGAGGGCAACATACAATACAGTGTTTTACACGCTGCATACAGCGATTCACATTCGCGACAAATTGTTTTACACCCTGCATTGTGACGATGTGGGTTCTGGCTCCACGCTCCCATTGCTGTTTGGGAACCCTTGAACCCAACACCGTCGATAATGAAACCGTGTGAGCTAGTCAATGGAGGCAAATAAACAATTCAAGCAAGGAGTGGTATACAAAGGTGCAAAAGTGCTTTTATTAAAAGACAGTCAAACACAAAACAATCAAAAACAAAAGTGTCCATAAAGTGCAGTGCTCCAAGTTCTTCAATAAATAATCCATTAAAAGAAAACGTGGAGGTTAAAACAAACAAATAGAAAAACCAATCCGTTAAAACGAGAGGTTTAAAATGTTCTTCAGGAAGCAGTTTTTTAAAAACCAACAAATCCGGTGCTTTTCTGGTAGCGTCTCACCTGCTTATCCCGTTTGGGCTTAGCAGCAGGCAAGACGTTCTCTGCAGCTGCCCTCTTCTACACACACACACACACAAGACTGGAGACCTCCTGATCCCTGGCTTCGGTCTGGCACTCATCCCAGTCCCCGAGACTTAGTTTCCACCAATGGCCAGGACGCACACATTGGGGACTCCACCACCAAGCCTCCCGACTTCCACTGCCTTTCCGCGGCTTTCTGCGGCTCGTCGCTTTCACCTGGTCACTCCTGCTACCTGGTCACTCAGCGGGAGCAACATCAACTCAAACGCCTGGGTGTCGGCCTAACACCCAGCTTCCTTGTAGCTGCCCACGACCGCTCGATCGCGCGCTCACCACACGCTCCGCGTGTCTGTTTCTCCTGCACCGCCTGCTTCCTCACTCGCTCCCTACAACCTCCGTCTTTTCCTTATCTTATTCCTTTTTTTTTCATCTCGTTCTTTTTTTTCATCCTCCACAATCGACTTGCGCTTCTTTTAAAATGACAAGGGCCACAGCAGCTGCAGCATTAGCCACGGGACAATCACGAATGTGGGCAGTTCCTCACCTGTGCACTAGGTGAGAAACGCCCACCCTACGGATCGCCCCGCGGCCCACTATGGCCTAACGTCCCCTCGCTAAGCCGCGATCATTTATTTAAAATGAATGGCCTTTGCACAGTGAGCTGTGGACCCGCTATACCACATGCATACAGCGATTCACATCCGCGACAAATATGAATTTTCTTAGATGGTGCTGTCGCGTCCACCCACGCTCTCGAAGCACACACACTGCCTGGTCATGTGCCCGCTCGCAAGAGCAACTAACAGAGACCCACCCACCAACTGTAAGACCATGGGAAACCCCTCGCAAACTGCTCTACACACCGCATACAGCGATTCACATCTGCAACAAACAAACTGTTTTACACACTGCATACAGCGATTCACATCCGCGACATGATTTTTCTTAGATGGTCCTGTCGCGTCCACCCTCGCACTCGAAGCATACACACTGCCTGGTCATGTGCCCAGTCGCAAGAGCAACTGACAGAGACCCGCCCACCAAGTCTAAGACCATGGGAAACCCCTCGGAAACTTTTTTACACACTGCATACAGTGATTTACATCCGTGACAACCATGCCTCTTCTTAGATAGTCCTGCCGCATCCACCCTCGTTCTCGAAGCATACACACCGCCTGGTCATGTGGTGCCTCTGTGTGAACCGGTCAGGCACAGAGAAGGTCAGCTGCTGAGAGAGCGTCTGTTGCAGGGCCTGCATTGGTGAAGCAGGTGAGACGGTAATGAAACAGAGGTACAGGGCTTATTGGTTTTTAAAGACTGCTTCCTTCATTGTGTTTTAACCTCAGTTTTAAAGGATTGTTTTAAGGATCCCATGGGATACCCCTCGCAAACTGTTTTACACGCTGCATATAGCGATTCACTTCCACGAGAAACATGCCTCTATGAACAGTCAACATGGCTCAGAGGTGCATGTGGACTCTACGACAGACGAACATAAATGACGCCGTTTTTCCTGTGTCGTCGTGTCCAAGTTGGTGGGTGTGGTTCTGCGAGTTGTCGTCGTATCCAATGGTCTTAGAGTTGGTGGGCGTGGCTCCTTCCTGCTTGCGCCATGGGCGTCTTACTTGTCGGCGGCTTACTGAATCCACACGTGCTTTCCATGGGTGTCTTGTTTTTCCATGGGTGTCTTGCCTTAGTGAATTATATATATAGATGTATTCAAACTGAATTTGCAATGACCAGCTGTTGCATGTGTTTGGTCTGGGAAAACAGTAAAAAAAGTAATTTAGTTTCACTAAAGAGATAATGTCATTACATGCTCTTCAATTACAAACGTGTATCTTTTACTGAGGCACAAAGTTGGAACTACGTCTAGATGCTCCTGGTGTTTCTGCACCCCTATTCATTGCATTACCCTTAGGGGACAGACTCTTCAAGTCAGCTCAGAACTTTGCACTACCTGAAGGACTTCCCTTCTGTGCTGTCTATCCGCCAGCAGCTGGGTTATCTATGCCCTAGTGTCATGGGGGTTATTAATTGGTTTACGTCTGGCCTACTGCCTCCCTGTCTTTCTCTCTTTCTCTATCTATCCCTTACCCTCCCTCTCTATGCTATGCTAGTGCTCATATCTACTTGCCTCCCATTTACCACACATATGGGGTACTGATGTAAATTTGATGGGTCATGCAAGAAGCATTAATTGATGTAATGAAACTCCACTAAGAGGCAAACAATGTGAGCAGGGGAATAAGCACAGATTAGGTCTTCACAAAATATTCCACCATACTCTGTTTCACTCAAGCCAGTGTAAGAATTATTCCTCAAAACTGTATTGTGCCATCCATGTCTAGTAGAGTCATTTCAATTCAGTTTGTTCTTACACTGTGCATGTCTCTTAGTACAGGCTCACCTACTTATTTGCCTACAGACATAAGCATGTATATAAGAGAGCTTGCAAATGAATGGAACTGTCATGGACAACAAACTTCTGTAGGATGTGCAGGAAAAAACACACAGAATGCCTAAGATTGAAGTCAGAGGCTGGAGTCAGATTCCTGGCTCATGATTGAGTGATGCACAGGAGGCCACGGTCACTCCTGTGTTCTTCCTGCAAACCTCAGCTCTCTTATTTCTCATGCTGTTAAAAGCTGCAGCCATTAATTGTGCAATCTATCTATCTATCTATCTATCTATCTATCTATCTATCTATCTATCTATCTATCTATCTATCTATCTATCTATCTATCTATCTATCGTTCGTTTAACATTTTATTTATGTAATTGCATTTTATTTACATACAATATTGAAATTAACTGGTGCTGCAACAATGACTACTGAAATGTTAAGTGCTTAATAGAACATGATGTTTAACTTTTAAATATTTCTTTGCTTAGCTGTATTTTTGTGAAATTTTCACAACTACGGTGCAATTGTGTATTAGTTATCTTTTCCACATATATATATATATATATATATATATATATATATATATATTTTTTTTTAATTTTCAATTGAATATAAGATTGTTCTGCGGTGGGTTGGCACTATGCCCAGGATTGGTTCCTGCCTTGTGCCCTGTGTTGACTGGGATTGGCTCCAGCAGACCCCCGTGACCCTGTATTCGGATTCAGCGGGTTAGAAAATGGATGGATGGATATAAGATTGCTTTGCTTATTCATTCATTGTTCATTTGCTTATTTTTTATGATCAAATTTTGATTGAGATAAAATGCGAGAGGGAATGCTGAACAGGTCAAATCAATTAAGCAAATAATAAATACATTCTAAAGTGAAGAGCAAACCACACAATACATGAAAAAAAAACAAACAGTAGTTTTACCATCCCACCACTGCACAACCCCAAATCCAAGAGGAATGCTGTGAGTGCCTACAGCAGGTCCATCATGAGAGAAAAAGAAACATAAGCAGTTAAGGATTGGGGTAACAGTGTCAATTACTGGCCCTGAACCACTTTGTTTGAGCTGGGTGAACAGTTAATCTGCACTGCAGAGTCTCATGAAAGGTTAAGATGAACATATGGTGTGCAAACACTGAATGAAAGAAAGCCTAGAGATTTTCGACGTGAGGCTATGAAAGTTTTTGCCACCATACATAATAAGCAGAGCAGTTTTCACTGGAAATAGGAAAGAGAAGATAACTCGGGTAGGAGAAAAGACATATGGGAAGAGGAGAAGATTAATCAGCATAACAGAGAACAGAAAACTAGAATTTCCAGAACAAAAAGCAAGTATTCGAGTGTACATCCTAAACTTATTTATAAATGTCCCAATGGTCTAAGCATGCTGAAGTGCTAGATTGTGTCCTTGACCTGCCCTATAGAGTGGCGTTTGTAGAGAGTAAGATACAAATATTGCACATATTTGAAACGAATGTCTTGATGGTTTTCTTACAAATAGAAAAGGTAAAGGTAGTCCTGAGGGTAGGTAGCACTGCCAAACATATCGGAGGTGTTTTGTAAACTACCTTGCTAAAAATTATATACCGCTGCCACTGGCTTTACAGCAGGAGAAAGAGAATGAGAAAATGTAAGTAATGGATGAGAGGGGAGATATAGGGGAAACCCCACTTGCCCTAAGAATTGAACTTAACCGGTGTGAACGCTGGCCCGGACACACACGCACGGACATCATATTTACACCACACACTGTTTATTTACAAAGTCTATTTACAAGAAATACGTGCACTCACAAACCCCAGTGCCTCCAGCACCGATTCCCCCAATGTCCAGGCCACACAGTCCTGTGCCTCTCTTTCCTTTGACCGCCTCCCGTCCTCTCTCAAGTTCCGTCCTCTTCCACCTGACTTCCACTAATGACTGGAGGGAGGCGGCCCCTCTTATGGGAACCCGGATGGGCTCCAGCTGCTTCCCGGCAATTAGAGTTAGCCACACCCCTGTGTGGCAGAAGTGCCGGCTGCGCACCTGGAAGCCGCCTGGGTATCCCCTGTCATCTTCCCCCCGGCACTTTCTGGTGTGGCGGAAGTGCCGGGCTCCCGGGACAATAAGGCACTGGGGCGCCACCTGGCGGTGGCCGCGGGTCCCTACAGGGCTGGGCTTCGAAGCCCCCTACCCGAGGCCTCCTGCATAACCAGGACGGACGCCCCCTCTCGGTCTGGAGGAGGCACACGCCCTCCTCTGGTCCTCCTGGGACCACACCGGATAAAGAAAAGGAAAGAGGAGGAAGGAGCAGCTAAACTAGACCTCATAAACTGGAACATTCCAAGCCCAGAGTCATTGAAAATGGCCCCAAGTGTTGAAATACCATGATTTAACCAGGGGTGAAATGAGACAGGATTGCCACAAATGCATCAAGCTAATTTATGGAATAAGGGTCCATGCACCAAGGTGCTTTTTTCATCCTGCACCAGTTACTGAGAATGTATAAAAGGATAGGACTCAGACTGGATGAATACACCCTGTCTATTGAATAATCCATTAAATCTGATTCTAGGACTGAAGCCCAGCAGTAGTGAACAGAAAGAAATCACCTTGGGTGTGATGTCAATCAATTGCAGAATGTACAAAGCCACATACACTGACACTGTGGCAATATATTCTTAAGTTAAACTGCCAGAACGTGTTTGGAATATGCTGTACAGATTCTCCTTAGAAGATTCAAACCAAAGGCCAAAGTGCCAGAGGTAGTAAAAGGTCCCAATTCATTAGCTTAAATCACTTGTCTATTTGTGGCTATTGTGAGTCTTTGTACAAGTAGTACAAAGATATTAATTGAATCAGGGAAACCAAATACAGTTTCTCTCTTCAAGTAATTACTTGTGCGCTTTGTGTCTCTTGCCATAGTAATACGGAGGTTGGCAGACAGAGGCTATAAGTTACACACAAGAGAATACACAAAATGCATGCCGCCAAGCACCATATCAGGTGCTTTCAAACTTTAGTCAGTCTCTCCTGGCCCTTAAAATTCAGTAGTGGGTATTTTTGATGGGTCTGTACTGAAAACCCATTCATGTGAAAGGATCTGTACATTGTATTATATTTTCTGGCACTTTTTGATAGTTTTGACTCTTTCTTTACTATCAATGTAATCTGCATCCAATATTTACTTTTCTGCATGTCTGCCGCCAAGTAACACATCAAGCTTTTCCACTACAATCTTTAGTCAATCTTTCCTGGTCATTAAACTTACATTATTGAGTATGTTTTGACGGATCTGTGCTAAAAACTTATCAACTGTACATGAAAAGAGTTCTATGTTGTTCTTATACTTTCTGGTTCCTTAATAACTTCATATAGCAAATAGTTTTGTTTCTTTGTTTGTTATCAAAGTATTCTGCATCCAGTATTTTACTTGGTTGTCACTTTAATGATGATGGAATTCACCTCTAGAGCTCATCTGGCTCTGATTACCTCATCCATAAATAACTTCAGGATAGCCTCTGTCATCCTCCTATAAGCAGGTGACAAAAATGAACAATTCTTAATATTTATTAAACAGTAGACTGTATTCTTAATACATATAAAATAATTTAATGACTAAAAAGGAAGAAAAACTTTAAAAATTCACTTGTCTATCACAGTCACATTGAGGTACTATGCAGGTGTATTGCTGTTGGTATAACTCATCCACCTAAACACATTTTTTTACCGCTTATCACGGATGGTAGAATCTATCTATCTATCTATCTATCACACATGTTGTCATTGATGTTTGTAAAAGATGTGTTTTGACTGCCTTCCTGAACAGTAAGTATGCAAATATGTATTTATTATTCATCATCCAATAGTTCTTTTATACATTCCGACACTTGCTTTTCTTAGTTACTTTTATCTACAGAGTCAGTTTTAGTCACAACATCTGGAGTAAACACACAGACTTTTGGCAGATTAGAGATTCCAAACTGTCCTGAATTGACCTGGAAGTTTGTTTTTTAACTGCAGGAGAACTGTGGTCTCTGAAAGAGCCTTCATTTGTAACTACAGTAAATTATGTAATTCTTTTGCCAATGTGATATAAAAATATAAATGTAATGATTTGTTATAAACTCTGATAAGGAAACCATTTGATGAGAACGCCTATAAATAGGAAGCAGTAATAATTATGCATGGTGACTTAATAATATTTTAGTTCACAAATCAAATTAAAATTGGCACTCAAATCAAAATTAGAAGAAAACAAAGACAAACAAAAAAACAGGTTAACATTAGGGCAATAAAATGATTCCGATTTAAGTCCCCTCATATCTTTGGCACGTGAGTGGAATGTACAGCACCCAGGATTCAGAAACTGAATTATAACATGAAGGTTTATTTGTTTAGTGTTCCTGGTAGTTGCTCTATAGAATGCAAGTAATGACCTCTGTATAGGCCTGGTTGCACTGACCCTGGTAGTAGTGATTGATATAATGAATGCAGTGCAAAGTCAGGGATTACGGTACAAAGCAGATTAATACTCATTTTTATGCTTTACATGTATTTTTCAAAATGAAAAAAAATCTATAAACACGATTTAATACACTGTAATTTACATCCATTTTCCAACCCGTTGAATCCGAACACAGGGTCACGGGGGTCTGCTGGAGCCAATCCCAGCCAACACAGGGTGCATGGCAGAAACCAATCCCAGGCAGTGCACCAACCCACCACAGGACACACACACCCACACCCACACACCAAGCATACACTAGGGACAATTTAGAATCGCCAATCCACCTAACCTGCATGTCTTTGGACTGTGGGAGGAAACCAGAATACCCGGAGGAAACCCACGCAGACACGGGAAAAATGGTCTCCTAACTGCAAGGCAGCAGCGCTACCACTGCGCCACCCATACTGTAGTTTTGTTTGATTCATTTAGCCACTTAAAATATGTATTCTACATTTTATTAGAATTAATTTATCAATATCAATTATGATCAAACCTTCCTTTCAGATTGTGATTCTGTGATACTGAATATAATGGACAAAACCAAAAGTCTCTTGTAATATGGTGGAAATCCTTGGTGTACATAAACAGTTTAAATGCATATCCTGGACTGTTACACTTGCATTGTAAAAAATATTTGGTTCTGGGGATTGACATGAAAAACAATATTGAAACTGTCAAAAAAAAGCAATTTTTCTAGTAATATATGTCGAGTCAAGTCAAGTTGGGAAGCATGCACTGGTACAGTGCTTTGCCGCACCCAATGCACGATGAAACAACTTGGGATCCCGGTTGGCAACCCCCCAAGCAGACACGCGTTCCAGTCCCATCTTCCGGAAATGACCCTCTATCTGCTGCAACCAGGTGTTACGTGGGTGACCCCTTGGTCTGGTCCAGCCACTTGGGTCCCTAACAATGAGGATCTTATGTGCCGGATCACCCTCGGGGAAACATGCCACATGGCCATAGTGACGTAACTGACACTCCCTCACAATGCACTTAATGTGCCTCATTCGGGACTCCATGAGCAACAGCTCATTTGACACAAAGTCAAACCAACGGTACCCAAGGATTTTCCGGAGAGACACAGTACCAAAAGAGTCCAGTCTTCATCTCCAGTCACTGGATAGTGTCCATGTCTCACCACCATATAGCAAGACAGGAAGCACCAGGACTCTAAAGACTTGGACCTTCGTCCTTTTGCATAGATAACGGTAGCGCCGCACACCCCTTTCTAGCGACCTCATGACCGCTCATGCTCTCCCAATCTGTCTACTGACTTCATAGGAAGAGTCACCAGAAGCATGAATGTCACTGCCAAGGTAAGTAAACCTCCCAACAAGGTCAACACTCTCTCTGCAAACACACACTGCTAATGACTGTGCCCAAGAGGTCATTAAAGGCCTGGATCTTGGTTTTTATCCCAGACACTCACAAGCCCAGAAACAGACTCCTCGCTCAGTCTCTCAAGCGTCTCATTCAGAGCCTCCACTGACTCTGCGAAGATCACAGCATCGTCAGCAAAGTCAAGATCCGTGAATCTTTCTTCACCAACAGATGCCCCACAACTACTGGACCCCACGACCTTGCCCAACACCCAGTTCATACAAGCAATGAACAGAATAGGAGCAAGAACACACCCCTGATGAACCCCAGAATCAACTGGGAAAAACGCAGAGGTTCTGCCTCCACACTGCACAGCACTCAAAGTACCAGTGTACAGACCAGGCATGATATCCAGCAACCTCGAAACTTGGGAAACCACCCACAAAACACAAGGGACATTACCTTTTTCCAACATACAAACAGAAAAATGTACACAATAAATAAAATAAACCTAAATACAAATAAATAACTGAAACAAAATGAGACAAAATAGACCCAAAATATGCATTCAAACCCCAGCCCGGGGGAAAATGCTGCCTGGAGCATGACAATAGAAAAAAAATGTCATTTGTTTCCCTAGACCTTTAAAGGCATGAAGGTTATATACAGAAAAGTTATATCTTGAAATGTATTTAATAGTAATTCCAATTAGCTTTTAACATTTGAGCTGTTATTTTGCTCTTCTTGATATTAAAATCTGACAATATATTATTAGTGTTTTAATCTGCCATGTGCAGCAGTATATCCAAAGGTCCACATTAAGTCAGAACAATTTATCTGTTAACTGACTAGTATGAAAGACAAAATATTTTATTAATTATTGACAATCTCATCGCATACAATTATTTCAATTAATTACAACATTGAGAAGAATTAAAAAGGCAACTTTATTTCTATAAAATGTATTAAGAACTTCACTTTACTATTACTATACTCGTCTTGGTGAAGTTTGTGATGGCAAGTACCCCAGATCACGTCTGTTAGGTGCCACCTGAAAAAACTACATGGAGCTGCCGTATAACATCACTATAAGAAGAATGAAAGTTGATTGGAGCTGGATGGTAGACAAGGTTGGGATGGATCCACATACTGAAGAAATTCAAATTTATATATACACTAACAGAACATTTCTTTATGAACTGGGGAAACTAATTCAAGGAAGAGATTTAGTGGGTAATTTTGCTTTCTTGGAGAGCCTCAGTTCTATTGACAACTAGTGTAATGGTACCATGTGTTGGCAAAGCCCTGAAACCTGAATGAAAATTGTCCAATCCACAGTATTAAATACAACATGTATTTCTTTCAAACAAAGGAGAATCCAACAAATAGTAGGATAAAAACCCATTATAAAAAATTCCTGTCAGTGTTAATTCAACTTAAATAAAAATTAATTTCCTAAACAGTAACTCAACTTCCCCATTTTCACCTTTTTTGTCAAATGTTCAAGACTGACAGCAATTACCATTCTTAAACACTGTGCGTAGATAGGTGTTGATTAAAACATGCATACACAAATATGAAAAAAGGAAGGAACATGAAATGCAAAAAGTATGTCTGAAATACTTTTTATGACTTAATTTTAAAGGTATTTAGTCATTGGAGCTAACATCTTTTTTTTCTCCCAGAAAATACATTCCAAAATGAAGAAGTATATTTCCTTTTAGTCTCCTTATTTTCTTCACTACCTACAAAGAATCACATGGTACTGGATTTTTTGCACTTCTCCATTGGGTTATTCTGTTTAGCCTTGACTAGTAAAAGATCAAAATGGAAGTACAAACATAAAAGGCAGTACTCATTTTAATGGTAAGATCAAGGGGCTGTACATTTTAAGCCCCATCACTAAACTGGAAATTTCAGATTACACATGTGCATAAATACCCAAGAGTAAACCTTTAATATTTCAGTGCCAAAGGATCAAGGCCTTCAGCTAGAAGCAAGCTTGCAGCACGAGGCATGATGATGATTTCACATAATACTAAGCAATATTTTATTAGATATAAAATTATATTGAGCATATGATGGGAATTTTGCTTAAGAAGTCAAAGTTGATGGTTGTTATATCATTTTAATAATAAGTTAAATTACTAAGTGAAGTTTCTTACTTATTTTTGCAGAACATCTTGTGGTCTTTAATGTATGAACAGCCCTGAACTGAATACTGTTAATACTGAGTTTACTTTCATTATATTGAGTTTTGAGGAATCTTGGACACGTCACATGGTTAGAGTACTTCTTTAAGCAAAAGTTTACATCACTAACACTGAATATTACAGTTTTAGCCTAGTTAAAATCAAAACAGTCTGTAATCTGTCCTATGTGCAAAGCAGATCAGACGAATCATGTAAAATTCATGCACTAGAGGTTTTCAGGTGTCTGTACTTTTAAATAATATTTTATCTCTGAATTTCCTGCTCTTTATTATTTATTAATTATGATGTATTTTTGTAGTTATGTGATATTTTTAATGATCTGTGAAAGAAATGGAACAAAACAGCTGGGGGCTTTCTCTGGCCATGCTGGGTTACAACATATGTAAAACCTTAACTTTCATCTTGTCTTATTTTACTTCTAATGTTAGAACAATGTACGGTGTTTCATCTACTTGTCAATACAAAACAATACAAATTCAGTAGCACAATTTTCTGCTTTATATTGTCAGTTGCAACTGAGCTGTGACATGTTTATATATTCATACTGCACTATAAGCATTTACTTGTCATCAATGTATAATTATCTGTGTTTTGATTGGCATGTACAAGATGATTACAACACATTTATTGCTGAAAATTTTACAGTAGTGTTTGCATATAAATGCTTAAAGCAACAACTAAAATGACAAATGATAAAAAAATGTTTAAAACGTGTACACTGTATATTGCTGCAGGTATTACTGCATAGATGCATATGCATCACGACACACACATCTTTAATCCTGATTCATCCATCCATTATCCAACTCGCTATATCCTAACTACAGGGTCACAGGGGTCTGCTGGAGCCAATCCCAACCAACACAGGGCGCAAGGCAGGAAACAAACCCCGGGCAGGGCACCAGCCCACCACAGTCCTGAGTCAATAAACTGAAAATAATTTGGAACATTTCTATGTTCCTCAAGCATATTCTAGAATAACCAATGATATTTTTTTTCTAACACGTATTTTGTTAAACAGGTAACGCAAGTGTAAAGATTTTATTTATTTTGTTTGTGCGTATTCTTCATTATTTTTTTGTAATTTATACACAGATTTTCTTATAATCATATGACTCAATGTGCAAACTTATCATGACACCTCCTAAAAGCATCCATATTTGTCAGTAAAATGGCTACATTACAAAAAAGGGTGGCGAGTAATGTATAGTAAGAAAAACATAACAGTTACTTTAAATTAATAAATAAAACCATAACTGAGTAGCCTGTCATCATGATTTACCATAATTGTGATGACTGTGTTAGGCTTGCTCACTAAACCCAATATCAAATAATATCATTTTCAAAAAACTAGAGAACAACGAGGAGAGTTAAACCTATACTATAAATATTTACTTTTTTTACTAGACAAATCATTTTCAAGCTTATTTGATAAAAACATCAAAATAAAAGCAGGTAGACATCCTGTAAAGAGCACTGAACCAGGAATTTTATACACCATAGATAGATAGATAGATAGATAGATAGATAGATAGATAGATAGATAGATAGATAGATAGATAGATAGATAGATAGATAGATAGGATTATACTTTATCCAAGGGGAAATTAAAACTTTACAGAAGCTCAATACAAATTTAAATAATATAACAAACCACAACCCCCCAAACACACACAAGAACTTCTGGTTTGGATAATAAGAGATCTGACAACCATTGCATCTGATAACAAGCTTGTAGGTGGCAGAAAGATGTGTCCAGTTGTGCCACAGGTTTACATTTAAAGGCATTAACATTTGGATTGAGCAGGTCTACTTGTTGTGTTCACAAATGGACATTCTTATAGAATTTTATTCCTTTTAAAGTGCTTCATCTTGAAGTCACTATTATTCTAGGGTCAGAATGATTCATCATTAGAGTGTTGGTAAAAAAGTTAATCATTTCTTTGCTGATGATGTAAATTATTTCCCTAAGTAAGAATATGCACAGATTTAGTCAGTATCCAGTATATCTGATCCTATAAGATGACATTTATATAGAATTTTAAAAGCATCTAAAATAAGTTGGTCTTCTACATTACAAAAAAATACTCCACCACAGTTCATACAACCTATTTAAGAGTGATCGTACATTTCACATTATATAGAGGCAGGACAGATATGAAATCCTTCCACCTTACTTTTATCCTTTCTCCTTATGTTCGTCCTTTCCATCCTTGCATGATCTTCTCTTCTGATAAGCAGTCACAGAGCTCTTCAGGAGGAAGTAATCGCAGTGCTACCAGCTGAGTATGGGGATACTTAATACATCCCATTTTACATTCCTCGGAGTCTCTTTTTTTCTTAAATGTTGCATATATCAGGTAGCCTTCAGGCGTTGTGACACACACAAAAAAAATCAATAATTAAAATTGGCTGAACCTGACCTAAAGCACTTTCACAGAAGTTAGCCCTAGTAGAGTGACATTAAATTTGCAATTTAAAAGCTTTAACAGTTTGTTGTTGAGACTTACCTTAGCCAAAATCAAAGGGTGTATGAATTATCCATCCATCCATTATTCAACTCGATATATTCTAACACGGTCACAGTGGTCTGCTGGAGCCAATCCCAGCCAACACAGGGTGCAAGGCAGGAACAAATCACGGGCAGCGTGCCAGCCCACTGCAGGACACACACATACACCCACCAAGCACACATTAGGGACAACTTAGGATTGCCAGTGCACAAAACCTGCATGTCTTTTACTGCGGGAGGAAACCGGAGTACCCATAAGAAATCCACACAGATACGGGGAGAACATGCAAACTCCATGCAGGGACGACCTGAGAAGCAAACCCAGGTCTCCTTACTGCAAGGCAGCAGCGCTACCACTGCGCCACCGTGCTGCCCGGTGTATTAACCACTGGAAATAAAAAAATCACTAAATTTAATTTAAAATTAAGAGAAACGGAAGAGCACCTCCATGTCCTATCTATCACCTCTCAATTGATTCTGTAGATGAATTAGTTAAAACTCTGGCAGCTTAGGACACACTGAAATGTGGATTCTCTTTTTTATTGAGTTAATTTTTCAGTTTCTGATTTGACACCTATAAATAGTGAGTGTCAAAATTCAGCAACAATACAAAAGAGGGTAAGTAGATTCAAGACAGATTGGAGTCTAAGACATCAAGAGTTAGACGTCTGTCATCCATGTGGCCTGCTTGGACATGGTACAGGTTTTTGGGACTTGACAGCATGTCTGCTGATGCGTAAAGAAGGGTGTTCATAATTGGAGATTTCATAGTTTGCAATGTCAGCTAGCCAGAACTCCTCAGCAGTATAAGGAAAATGCATTCTAGTTGCCCAGGTATCTGACATTAATGCTAAATTGACCAGTCCAGCCAACAGCGAACTGTCCAGATTGGCAGGAATGAAACCTACTGCATTTCCATCACAAAAGCAAAAAGAACATGTCAAAACTGAATTGTGTATTGTCCATACTAATATAATGCCATATCTGTAAGATGCCAGCTATAGTTATTTAAATTCTTCCAGCTGTTGATCAGAGAGACTGCATCTGAAATCAAAGGCTGTATGAAAAATAGTATGCTTTTTTGGAGTGCCAGCACTTTTACAAAAGTGTGTCTCAATTCTGACAGCAATTGATTTTTGATTGTATCCCAAAATATGGCAATACAACTAAAAAGTAGACCATTTTACTGAAACAAAATGATTTTTCAATTACAAGCTTTATATTATCTGAAATTGAATATCACTTTATGGGGAGGGTGTCATAAATTATGTTCCTACTAATTTCAAATGAGTGGCAAATTAAAATTAGAGCCAAAATACAGACAACATAAAATAATCACAGCTCAACTCTTCCAGTAGGGAGTTAGGGTGTCTTCTTAAAAAAATGTAAATATCTTGTATTCACCCATTAAAGGTTAATTATATTATTTTAAAGTATAACATCATTTTATTCTTTATATTTAGTTTAAACATAAAAATAGGAATTCCTTAAATTTAAGTTTTCCCTAAACCATTACTCTTTTAAATAAGCAAAATTGTTAATGGTGAGCTTAAAATATCTTCATACAATTTTGTTAATATAA
The DNA here is from genome assembly GCF_016835505.1 of Polypterus senegalus. Lineage (NCBI taxonomy): Eukaryota > Metazoa > Chordata > Cladistia > Polypteriformes > Polypteridae > Polypterus > Polypterus senegalus. The sequence goes on from NC_053158.1 coordinate 54,319,501, forward strand.
TAATGTTTCAAGTCCTGAACTGGATATTAGAAGTTATGTTATTTATTTACAGTACAGACCTTCTAACTCTTCTTAGTTTAGTAGAGCTGCATTTTTATCTCAATTAGCTGCCCATTAAGATAAAGCAATCCTGACGTTTGACTTTAGCATTCATATATATTTGAAAGCAGTCACCCTTTGCAAAACCTTGCTTTCAGGCATTTTTTCTAATTGTGAAAGGTTTTGCCAAATCATCTTTGCTGTTAGTGAGAATGTCCCAGGTCTGTTTTTTTTTTTTTTTAATTGCATCTGTTTCTTCTAATAAGGGATGCTCTACCTGACTGCACCTTCAGAAGTGGCTGAACACTCCAGACAGGCCAATAATGTGTGCTTCTTCAGTAAAGAATCCAAGCCATTAGATTGGATAGAGGAAACCCATCACACTTAGCAAGCAGCATGAGTTTTGTTGTAATTGAAGGTGTAGATGTGCATGCTAAAAAGGAGCCATGATAACAAGTGGGGACAAAAGAAAGATTTTAGTTAAGTCCACAAATCTCAAAACAATGTCGTAAATGGGTAGTCAAATGGATCAATTGAGCTAATCATAGCCAAAAGTAACAAACGTCACTGATCAGGAGGCACATTCAAAACACGGGCTGAATGGTTAAAGGTACCAAATGAGCCACAATACTAGCAATCAGCTCAGATTTCCCTTGGCTCAGAGAGAATACAGAGTGAAGAAGTGCACTGGTACTGATTTCTAAGAATAAGGGTGATATGCAGGGCTGTACTAACTATACGGAGAAAAATATTGTACAGAGTAGCGGGGATGAGAACTGAAGGGGAGAGTACTGGCAGGCTGGAGTGGGTAGAGAAGAGTGTCGAGTGATTTGTGACAGACAAGTACCAGCAAGAGGGAAAGGGAAGGTTTACAAGCCGGTAGTGAGACCAACTATTTTATATGGTTTGGAGACAGTGGTACTGACCAGAAAGCAGGAGACAGAGCTGGAGGTGACAGAGATAAAGATGTTAACATTAGCATTGGGTACACAGGATTAGAAATGAGTACATTAGAGGGTCAGCTCAGGTTGGAAGGTGAGATTGCGTTGGTTTGGACACGTGCAGAGGAGAGATGCTGAGTATTTTGTAAAAAGGATGGAGCTGCCAGGTAAAAGGAAAGAGGAAGGCCTAACAGGAGGTTAATGGATGTGGTGAGAGAGAACATGAAGATAATGAGTGTAACATAGCAAGATGCAGAGGACAGGAAGATCTATTAAAAGATGATCCACTGTGGACACTCCTAATGGGAATATCCAAAAGACTAAGAAGAACAAGAGAATGAAGAGTCTGGGATAAACTAAATAAGAAGGATGGAGCTATGCAGACCCCTGGATTAAATAGAAGGTTGCCATTTAAGAGATGGAACTATGAGGCATTTAAATAATAAAAGTACTTGAATGTATCTTAAGCATAAGCTTGACAGTTAGCAAAAATGAAAATGAGTTGGCAAATGAGTATGAATCATAATAGAAAAATGCTACAGACTAAGTAATAACGTTAAAAGATTCACCATAGATTAGATTTATAATGCAACTCACTATGGGATTATCAGTAAAATATAAGAAAGATATTTTCAACCACTTTAAGGTCACGTGTGCTTTGTGCTGACTTGTGCTTTGCAAACGCTAGAGTCTATTGAGAGTTGTTGGTTTCTTCTGTGGTGTGAGATTTAAATAAAAAAAATACATTTTGCTCTTAAAAACTTGGGTTTTGGTTGGCCGCTAAGGAACTGTGTGGGAATTTTTAAAGCTTTTTTTCCCTTTAGAAAGGTTTTTTTGCCCGCACAAGAGCAAAAGTAGCTGGGTGTTTGGAAGTGCGCTTGGAAAAGTTATTTGTACTTGTACCTGTTCTTGTTATCTATATTTGAATTAGCATCGAGGCGGCAGGGTAGAAAGCAGCAGTAACTGATATCGGCATTTATAAATAAATAACTGCGTCGTCATAACAGCGATTTCTTAGTTTAAAGGAAAAGAAAAAAAAAGGCCGCGGCTGACTTCAAACAGTAAAAGGTAGAAGCTCAGTAGTGCGCAGGTAAGTGGCCTGCGTTAAGATGCCAATCAGGCACAAGGAGCAGTAGGGGCAAATAAGGTAATAACGTTTTATTTATTTGTTTATTTTAGATTAAACAGTCCTTAGCGGTCCAGAGGTAGAACAGATAAGTGGGCGACAGCGTATTGGTTCATTACTACGGGGGAATACAAACAGTGCGAGTGGAGAGCTTATAAGAGGAGCGCAAAGTTAGGAGAAGAGACAGAGAAAAGTAAAGTTAACCTCATAGAAAGGCAAATAGCAGGCAGCTGAGAGGGAGAACAGTACAGGAGCTTCAGGGGAAAAGGTGTAAAATATCTCTAGCAGATCTAAAGGCGCTTTTCCACTGCATAGTACGGTTCAGTACAGCTCACCTTGGTTCGGCTCGGTTTGCGTTTCGACTGCAGTTTAGTACCGCTTTAGAGTGGGCGGGATTATTCCCGTGTCGTTATAGTTGCGCCGCCTCTACTGCCGTGACACCGTGGAACTTTTACAACAACACGCAGACAACGACAATACTTTAGCTCGACGACGCGCAAGGGTAAGCATCTAAAAAAAGCACATCACTAGCTAACTTTTATCACTGTTGCAAAGCATAAAATGAACTTAATTGCCAGTGTAACATTAAAATGGTGATTCTGTATATTACAGATCTTCCACATTTTGCAAAAAAGTCGCCGCAACAGACCATCTGTTTGGACATTTAACCGTGCTTCAGAGTGGTGGGATGTGATTGTTCCCGGTTTTACAAACACTCAGTGGCTGGAGAACTTTCGAATGTCTGAAGAAACATTCATCCACTTATGCAACAAACTGCGTCCAGCGATGGAGAGACGGGACATAAACTTCCGCGTGTGTGTACTTAAAAGAAAAGAATAGCCAGTGAGGCAGTAATGACGATTTTCTCTGGCCAATCAGTGACCAGCAGAGTTTACACGTCACGTTTTGGTAACGGTTCGGCGCGCTTGGAACCTCGGCTGAGGTGGTACTAAAAAAAGGACCGGGTACTGTTCCCAGTGGAAAACCCCCAAAAAGTGAGCTGAACTGAACCGTGTCGTGCCGTACTATGCAGTGGAAAAGCGCCATTAGTGTTACCATTTAAGTTAAGGAGCAGCGGAAAGAAGAAGAAATTAAATTTTATGAAAAAAAGAAAAAAGTTAAGGCAGGTTAGTAATCCCAAGTCAAATTTTAATAATGAGGCCAGTGCAATGCAAGTCATGTTGGACTTTTTAGATGATGGTTTGTAAGAGGCAGTTGTCTATGAGGGCTACATCTGCAAGAGATGCCAGCTGATCCAGCACCTCCAGCTCAGGGTCGCTGAACTGGAGGAGGAGTTGGCTGACCTGCATTGTAATAGAGAATTGGCGGACTTGGCCCAGGTGTCCTTTAGAGATAGTGTGCACCCCTAAGGTGGCGCGGGAGGAGATTCCAGACCAGACAGGTAGGAATAAGTGGGTCACAAGGCGTAAGGTAAAGGGTGCACACTGTCCGGGGACATCAACCCCAGAATTAGAAGTGTCTAACCATTATCATGTCCTTGCGGAGCTGGACGGTGACTCTGATAATTCTGAGGTGGTAGGCAGGTTTGAGGAGCCCCAACGGGCCACCTCAAAACCAGTTCCCAAAAAGAGAGAGGTAGTGATAGTTGGGGACTCAATCATTAGGGGGATTGAAGCGCAGGTGTGCTCCAGAGAGAGAGAGTCTTGCATGGTGTGTTGCCTTCCTAGAGCACAGGTGGGAGACCTCCCTGGAAGGGTGGATAGGCTCTTGGCCAGAGCGGGGGTGGATCCAGTTGTCATTGTCTGTCAGTTTTGCGTTCCAAATTCAAAGAGTTACGTACCAAGCTGAGGAGCAGAACTGACAAGGTAGTCTTCTCCGAAGTTCTGCCTGTGCCACGCGCCAGTCCAGGTAAGATTGAGGAGATTAGAAGGCTTAAGCGTGGCTCAAATCTTGGTGCAGGGTAGAAGGGTATAGGTTTATGGGGCATTGGGACTCCTTTTGGAACAGATGGGACCTGTTCCGCCATGACGGTTACATCTGAACGGAGGGGCACCAATGTATTGGGAGGCGTATGTGTAGGCTAGTGAGGATTGTTTAAACTAGGGAATGGGGGCAGGGAGTTTAGGATAGGCCAGATTTAGATCTATACATGGAAGAACAAACAATGGTGTAGAAATAAAAATGCATAGTAATGTAAATTCTAAGCAAACACGTAAATGTAGAAGGATTAACACATTAAAAATAGCTTGCCTTAATGCTAGAAGTATCAAAAATAAGGTAAGTGAGTTGGAGTTGTATGTAGCAGAGCATAATTATGATATTATAGCAATAACGGAAACCTGGCTAAATAACAAAGATGGGGATGAGTGTAACATAGAGGGATACACATTTTTAGGAAGGATAGACAGAACAGAAAAGGAGGTGGGGTTGCTGTTTATGCCAAACATGGTTTAAATGTAAGTCATCTTCAGTTGGATGATGAGCCCCATCTTAGTGAGGACATGTGGCTTCGCCTGGAAAATATTAGGGAAAGAGGTCTTATTTTAGGAGTGTGTTATAGACCACCCAATTCAGACAGTAATTTCAACACACATCTTTTAGTAATATCAAAAGGCAAGTTTACAGGGGATATTATAGTCATGGGGACTTTAATTATCCAAATATTAACTGGGATAACCTTACAGATGGAGGAGCACAAGAGCAGGAGTTTTAGAAGTAATCAGTGACTGTTTTTAACACAGCATGTTAAAGCACCAACAAGGGGTGAAGCCTGTCTGGATTTAGTATTCTGTAATAATCAGGATAGAATTGAGGGTGTAGAGGTGATTGAACCACTAGGGTCAAGTGACCATAATGTAATACAATTCTCAGTATTTTGTAAGAGTACAGATGCAAAGACTAAAATTGTTAAGTTGAACTTTGGTAGGGCTAATTTTGAGCAGATGCACAAAGTCTAAGTAGGATAGACTGGGATAAGCTTTTAAATGTGGAGACAGTCGAGGAGCAGTGGAACAGGTTTAAAAATGTTTTACATGTAATGCAGGACAGATACATACCTAAATTTGGAAGTAATAGGAAACTAAAAAAAACTCCATGATGGATTAATAAAGATTTAAAAAGAAGTTGCAAAGGAAAAACTGCTGTATAAGGCATATAAGACTAATGACTGCAAAGTGAATCGTAGCGCATATGAGAACATGAGGGCAACCATTAAGAAGGATATCAGAGAGGCTAAAAGACAGTTGGAGAGGAATATAGCAGATAAGGCGAAAGAAGACCCCAAGAGATTCTTTCAGTATTTTAGTAGTAAAAGAACAGTTAAGGAGGAGGTCAAGTTCATCAGGAATAGTAAAGGGGAATTAAAAGATACAGACAATGAAATAGCATATGCCCTAAACTTACATTTTTCTGAGGCGTTTACAAGTGAGCAAGTGGATAACCTCCCAGAGGTAAACGGGACTACTAAGGAGGTACTGAGGGATTTGGAAATTGTAGAGGGAGAAGTGCTGCTCAGATTAAATAAGATGAAATCAAACAAATCACCAGGCCCAGATAATATTTATCCTTGTGTTCTTAAGGAGGCTAGTGAGTACATACAGTGGTGTGAATGGTTTTTATTATTTAGGGAGAAAAAAAATCCAAACCTACATGGCCCTGTGTGAAAAAGTAATTGCCCCCTGAACCTAATAACTGGTTGGGCCACCCTTAGCACCAATAACTGCAATCAAGCGTTTGCGATAACTTGCAATGAGTCTTTTACAGCGCTCCGGAGGAATTTTGGCCCACTCATCTTTGCATAATTGTTGTAATTTAGCTTTATTTGAGGGTTTTCTAGCATGAACCGCCTTTTTAAGGTCATACCATAGCATCTCAATTGGATTCAGGTCAGGACTTTGACTAGGCCACTCCAAAGTCTTCATTTTGTTTTTCTTCAGCCATTCAGGGTGGATTTGCTGGTGTGTTTTGGGTCATTGTCCTGTTGCAGCACCCAAGATCGCTTCAGCTTGAGTTGACGAACAGATGGCTGGACATTCTCCTTCAGGATTTTTTGGTAGACAGTAGAATTCATGGTTCCATCTATCACAGCAAGCCTTCCAGGTCCTGAAGCAGCAAAACAACCCCAGACCATCACACTACCACCACCATATTTTACTGTTGGTATGATATTCTTTTTCTGAAATGCTGAGTTCCTTTTATGCCAGGTGTAATGGGACATTTGCCTTCCAAAAAGTTTAACTTTGGTCTCATCAGTCCACAAGGTATTTTTCCAAAAGTCTTGGCAATCATTGAGATGTTTCTTAGCAAAATTGAGACAAGCCCTAATGTTCTTTTTGCTTAACAGTGGTTTGCGTCTTGGAAATCTGCCATGCAAGCCGATTTTGCCCAGTCTCTTTCTTATGGTGGAGTCGTGAACACTGACCTTAATTGAGGCAAGTGAGGCCTGCAGTTCTTTAGACGTTGTCCTGGGGTCTTTTGTGACCTCTCGGATGAGTCGTCTCTGCGCTCTTGGGGTAATTTTGGTGGCCGGCCACTCCTGGGAAGGTTCACCACTGTTCCATGTTTTTGCCATTTGTGGATAATGGCTCTCACTGTGGTTCGCTGGAATCCCAAAGCTTTAGAAATGGCTTTATAACCTTTACCAGACTGATACAGTAGATCTCAATTACTTCTGTTCTCATTTGTTCCTGAATTTCTTTGTATCTTGGCATGATGTCTAGCTTTTGAGGTGCTTTTGGTCTACTTCTCTGTGTCAGGCAGCTCCTATTTAAGTGATTTCTTGATTGAAACAGGTGTGTCAGTAATCAGGCCTGGGGGTGGCTACGGAAATTGAACTCAGGTGTGATACACCACAGTTAGGTTATTTTTTAACAAGGGGGCAATTACTTTTTCACACAGGACCATGTAGGTTTGGATTTTTTTTCTCCCTAAATAATAAAAACCATCATTTAAAAACTGCATTTTGTGTTTACTTGTGTTATATTTGACTAATGGTTAAATGTGTTTGATGATCAGAAACATTTTGTGTGACAAACATGCAAAAGAATAAGAAATCAGGAAGGGGGCAAATAGTTTTTCACACCACTGTATATAAACCCTTGACATATATTTTTAGAAAGTCACTGAGCACTGGAGAGATTCCGAAGGACTGGAAAATGGCAAATATCATCCCATTATATAAAAGGGGTGACAAGGCAGATCGAAGCAACTATAAGCCAGTAAGCTTAACATGCATCACAGGAAAATTAATGGAAGGAATTATTAAGGATAAGATTGAGCAACACATTGCAAGGACATGAGTTATTCTGAACAGTCAGCATGGGTTCAGAAGAGGAAGGTCGTGTTTTACTAACATGTTGGAATTCTATGAGGTTGCAACAAAAGGATACGATCAAAGTGGAGCTTATGATATTATTTATCTGGACTTTCAGAAAGCATTTGATAAGGTGCCACATGAGAGGTTGGGCATTAAATTAAAAGAAGTGGAAGTTCAGGGTGATGTTTTTAGATGCATGCAGAATTGGCTCAGACACAGGAAGCAGAGGGTGATGGTGCGAGGAACCTCATCAGAACTGGCCGATGTTAAGAGTGGTGTTCCACAGGGGTCAGTGCCAGGGCCGCTGCTATTTTTAATATATATAAATGATTTAGATAGGAATATAAGTAACAAGCTGGTTAAGTTTGCAGATGATACCAAGATAGGTGGATTAGCAGATCATTTGGAATCCGTTATATCATTACAGAAGGACTTTGATAGCATACAGGCTTGGGCAGATTTGTGGCAGATGAAATTTAATCTCAGTAAATGTAAAGTATTACACATAGGAAGTAAAAATGTTTGGTTTGAATACACAATGGGCGGTTGGAAAATCGAGAGTACACCTTATGAGAAGGACTTAGGAGTCATAGTGGACTCTAAGCTATCAACTTCCCAACAGTGTTCAGAAGCCATTAAGAAGGCTAACAGAATGTTAGGTTATATAGCTCGATCTGTGGAGTACAAGTCCAAGGAGGTTATGCTCAACCTTTATAATGCACTGGTGAGGCCTCATCTTGAGTACTGTGTGCAGTTTTGGTCTCCAGGCTACAAAAAGGACATAGCAGCACTAGAAAAGGTCCAGAGAAGAGTGACTAGGCTGATTCCAGGTCTACAGGGGTTGAATTATGAGGAAAGATTAAAAGAGCTGAGCCTTTACAGTTTAAGCAAAAGAAGATTAAGAGGTGACATGATTGAAGTGTTTAAAATTATGAAGGGAATTAGTACAGTGGACTTGTATTTTAAAATGAGTTCATCAAGAACACGGGGACACAGTTGGAAACTGTGGAAGGGTAAATTTCGCACAAACATTAGGAAGTTTTTCTTTACACAAAGAACGATAGACACTTGGAATAAGCTACCAAGTAGTGTGGTAGACAGTAAGACGTTAGGGACTTTCAAAACTCGACTTGATGTTTTCTTGGAGGAAACAAGTGGATAGGACTGGTGAGGTTTGTTGGGCTGAATGGCCTGTTCTCATCTAGAGTGTTCTAATGTTCTAATTATAATATCAATGCCTTTGAGTTAGTTACTAGGCTAAAAATACAAATGCAAAATGTTTGACTTAATTTAAAACTACTATAATAAATTAGTTTATTGATTTTTTATGATAAATTAGATAACATGACAGATTTATCACTGATATTTCAGATCTAGCAGAACTGCATCACAATATATTATCCTTCTACACTTACATATTATCTTTTAAAATTTTATTAATAATGCTATCATTCTTATTCTTTAATCACCACATAGACGTTCAGCTTTGATTATACAATCCTAAGGTCCTTTTTTAAACATATATTCATAAATGGCTTACTGCCCCCACTCCCCTTTACCGTACAGAAGTTATCAATCTCAGAATGTGCTCTCATTACTGGCAGTCATGTAAAATAAAGAAAATAAACTTATGCTGCAGGGCCACACATTTTTTAACAGTGACAGGGTAACTGGAGAGAGCAGCATATATTGCAAAAAGCCCTAACAGGTCCTTTCACTAACTTGAAAAAGAACATTAGGCAGGCCTCTGTTGATTTCACAAGAGCTTATTTTGTCCCTTGACTAAGCACAGTCAGTTAGGCTATCCATCTATTTTAATTAACTCTTAATTGGTGTAAATATAGAATTAGAATTGACAACCGGAATTTTTGATATGTGGATGTGGACCCTGCTTGTACAGGCCCTTTGGTGCAGTACAGGATTGAATTCAAGTTTTAAGGTGTCCTGGCAGAGTACAGATTTACTGAGGCAATTTGAGTGGCATTGCCATTAGAAATAGACTGTCAGCAGGATAATGTGTGGTGCCCAGGTTGCCTGCAGAGGATGTTACCTCATTGAACCCGGCTCATTGATAGTCATAATCTGAGATGGACTAGGGCGAAAGAGGACTCATAATAGAAAGATGTGTTGCATCAAAAGGAGCATTGTGTGTTTCATTCAAATAAAAAAAATCAACGTTCAGAAGTGCACTGAAGTCTCAATGAGTAAATAAATAATCCATAAATAAGCCATAAAACAGTGTCTTTCTCTGGGACTAAAAACCATAAATAAATACTGGTAATCCATATCAGGGTCACCTAACAAGTTAACGTAGTCTATGATTTAATCAGCTTGCATGCCAGCACCACCTTAGTCCCTTACTGTTGGGACATCCCAACCTTGGCTCCATCATGCTCCCGCCATCCCTCGGGGTCCTGTAGAATGATCGCTCAGCACCCTTAGCTCACTCCTGCTACTTGTACGCTCAGCATGAATGACCCACCCCTGCAGCACTGTATTTATCACTCACCCCAAAGCCAACTCCCGACCACCAAGTCTTCCCTTCATCTGCACCTGCTCACATTCCCGACTTAACTCTGTTTTTCTCCTCCTTGAGGTTTGTTTCCTAAGCTTTCTTCTCTCTTTTCCGGATCTTTTTGCCTAATCTGCTTAGGCTCTGTATAGACTCGGTAGGTGCAGGTGTGGTCCTCCTAAAGAGCATCAAGAAGGAAACTTGCTGGGCTGATCACGCCTTCACATGCAAACACGACCAGCCATTTCATCATTAACCTCTGTATTGTTTTTATTGACTAAAATCTACACAGCCATGAACCTTTAACACAGGTTCCGTTTATGTCAATCAGTCTTAAACTATTTTCTTTTCCTGAATATTTAAACATATCTGTATCTTCATGTATATCATTATGAAATTAGCAATTTTTAAAGTTTGTGATTACATTTACTAGTGAACTTGTTACAGTTTCTGAGCTTCTGAGCTTGAACAGCACTATACAAAAATAAACAAAATTGAACTGAACCTCGTGAATATCTCTTGCACTCTGACAGTTGGTAGAGAAACTAGAGTAAACCGAAAGGATGATTTTGGTATGTGTAGGTATGCAAGTGGACCAGCCAACCTAAAAGGACAGACAATCTAAATGACACAAAAGCTATGAGTAGGTAGGACCAGAGGGCTATAGAGATTTGTCGGGTATCATTATTTCTGTAAAATAATCCTTTTCCCTTTCTACCTTTTGGCCTTTTGATTTGAACAGTTAGAATATTAGAACAATCTAGATGAGAACAGGCCAACAAAGCTCCCCAGTCTTATCCACTTACTATAATTCTTCTAAAAAAACATCAAGTCAAGTTTTGAAAGTCCCTAAAGTCTTACTGTCTACCATACTACTTGGTAGCTTATTTCAAGTGTCTATGGTTCTCTGTGTAAAAAAAAAACTTCCTAATGTTTGTGCAAAATGTATCCTTGACAAGTTTCGAACTGTGTCTCCATGTTCTTGATGAACTCATTTTAAAATTACAGTATCGATCCACTGTACTAATTCACTTCATAATTTTAAACACTTCTATCATGTCAGCCGAGTTACAAACATATTAGTATTAATAAGCAAGAGTTTATGTGCTTTTTTCTGTGTACATTTTGAATTATGTTTTTGTATTCAAGGTTATGTTTATGTTTTGTGTTCTATTGACATATATCCAAAATTTGGTTATGTAGGTTTAAAATTAATGTGTTGTAACAATGTTTGACATGCTGAGTCTATACTCATTAATGTGCTTTATGACAATAAATTTAACCAAATTAAAATATACAACATTCAACACGAGTCCAAATGTCATGAGTGCATCCAGATGGAATGACATAATTTTGGGAAAGTGCGTGTATGGGGTTTGTACAGCTTCATCATAAGTGTTTCCAGCACCTTGTAATGGGCTGCTGCTTTAATTGCAAGTTCCTATGAAATAATGTTTTAATAAGATGGTCAATTCTACCCTCAATACATTTATAGGGACATTGATATCATGTGTAATTGAAGTTCTTGTAAAATTTTTACATATTGGTTATGCACTCAGTTCTTCAGGTCAAATACTTACAATGTGTGGCTAAAAATTGTCATCATCCCCATCCTCCATTCAGGGTTACCTTTATTTTTGTATGTCAGGACCTTATCGCTAAATAATTTTTCAGGTATTTGACAATCAGAAAAAGTCACCTTTGAAACAAAGGAACAAGCAAACTAGTTTTTTGCATCCCCTGGCTCTTTTTGACGAAAGCCTAAAGCAAAATTTACATACGCATACATTTTAAAACATATCCTCTGTCAGAGAGATGCCCAACTGGGGGATTGACTAGTAGATTACATTTTTATTAAAAACATCATTTAAACAGTGACAGTATTTTTTTAGCTCACACTTCCACCTATATGAGCACAATAGAACCATTAGCAACTTCCTGAGGGAACCAGGAGAGCAAAGAAGTGTCCTATTATGGACTTCAACTACGTAAAGAGGAATTATTTCACAGAGAGTATTCCTGTAGTACTAGGGTGTTGTACCGTGTTAGCCATTATGGATGTTGTGTGAAGTCAAGCAAAATGACACCTTTTATTGGCTAAATAAAAAGATTACAATATGCACGCTTTCAAGGCAACTCGGGCCCCTTCTTCAGGCAAGATGAAAAACAGTTTGGCTTTTTCTCTATAGCCAATATCAACCTCCACACAAGAGATTTCTCGTTCAGCTGGACAATGCGCTTTATTCACTAACATTTGTATTTCATAGAAATGGAACAATCACATCCCAGAAAGAGATTTAAGCAAAGATGGAGATTAAGGCAGAAAAAAACTCTTTATGTTACAAACACTTTGTTAGTCTGATTTGCTTTACTGTGCTTGTTGCATGGCTGCCTGCTGAATACATAAATACACTGGGGGCAAACGGTTTCACTGCTTTAATTTACATTATAGCAAAATGAGTACATAAAAAATAAAAAAATGGATAACGAGAAGGACCTTGGTGGAAGCTTTTATACACTCACTTTAGTGCAGTAGTGCAGTAGCTTTGTGAACAAAATTCTGAATATAAAAATATCTATGTATTATTTCAAGCAACATTGGTCAAGGGAGTTTTAAACGGGTCAAACAGACTGTTTTTTCTCTAAACTCAAACATCTTTAATATACTGTACTGTACCTTGTTACTAGGGAATTTGTAATGTCAGCATACTTTGTTATCATGTTACCACTCTCCAGCAACATGATTAGTGAGTAGGAGCCACTTGAACCTGGAAACATTGATAATGTACCCAAGGATGAGCCGGGCAAGTGAGGGCGCACACAGTCAGCAAGGGCTAGTGCACAATGTTTTGGTGAATTAATTTAAAAACAAACAGTGTCCAAAAGTACAATGCTTCAAAAAATTACTCAATAAATTATTCACTAAAATCAATTTTGTGGTGGAGGTTAAATAATCAAATGCCAATAAATATATTGTCACACAAATGCGCGTGGGGGACAGTTTACAGGCTAAGACAGTGTTATTTATCAGCCAGAACGGGGATGGCACTTGCAACTGATCCTCTCTCCTCTTGCTTTCCTGCAGTTCAGCCAAAGGCCCTGCTTCACAGTGACATCACTACTGAACCACCCACTAACACCATTTCCAGCCAACCCTGATGACATCACTTCTGGTAGCCAGAATTCATCTTCCTGCCACGTTAGTTCCTGTTCTGGCCATCCTAACTCCACCTCTTCCTCCTATCCGCCATATTTATAGAACAGACTCATCCTGTTAGTTCATTTGTGAAGTCCCATCTGTAAAGACGTGCTTCTTTTATTTTGCTGATTTTTCAGTATATGAGGTGGCCATCCCCAAACCTTTTTCCTGTCTACTGCCTTATTTTTACCACAATATCCATAATAACGAGGTTAAAGCACAAGGCAGGAAACCGTTATAGAACTCAAAATCCTAGGTGTATCCTTGTACAAACTTGACGTCTCTCTTTTCTCTGTTTTTCTTTCCCTCTCATTTTGCCATGCAGACTCCATTTCTAGAGCCAATCGTGTGCAGGTGCTGTCCTCCATCTGCTCCATGGTGTGAATGAAGGACTTGACTGAACGACCCAACAGAAACTTAAGAACAGCACTGCCTTAGACAGTGAATATCTAGCACTTTCAGGATGTATGATGTGGATCAATACTTCAATAATTTACTTTTGCTTTATGGTACAAAATTGTTTGATATTAACATTTTAAACATTACAATATTAAACTGAACTAACTTTCTACTTCACTGGCTTGCATTTTTATTTACTCTACTGCCAGGGACTAAGTTCATTGATTATGTCAGAGAGTGAGGAAGATGATGTTTACACAGGTTTCTATACAGTAATGCAATATAAAGAATAAATTGAGGAATGTAATGAATTAATATAGTAGCACAATTCAGAATAAAATGCAGTATGCATAGAATTGATACCGTAGCATGCTACAGAATAAAGTAGGGACTGTATATCCCAAGTGCTGTTGAAGGTCCAAGTAAAAGAGAATTAGACATTTTACTGTGGATCCACGTTAAAACAAATCTGCACAGATGAGAGAAGGTATACGCTGCAAGGAGAGCCTTTCTACAGTAAGAGTTCTTCCCCTTCCTTTTCTTTTGCTAACCCATCCATCAACTGATCTTTTGCTCTCTTGCATTTCCAAATATAAATTAATTTAAGTGATTTGGTTGCCTCATGTAAGACATGCCTGGGACTCTAACATGTAACAGACTGAGTTTGTCTTAGTTCTCCCATTTCCAGTCCAAATAAGTTAAACTGCAAGATGTTCCAGTATTATTATAGTATGCTAACACTGAGAGATTAATGTTGCTACATCATTCCACTGGGAACTTAGTTCAGTTCCCAGCTATGCTTTATTCCATGTTGAATTTGCACTGTCATCCTGTGTATGTAAAGGTTTCCTCCGGAGATATCAGTTTCCTTCCTGTGTTCAAAAACATTTGATCTTGTTGGCTGGTGATTCTAAGTTGGTCCATTATGAACGTTTGCATTTGTATTCTGGCAGTGGACTGATATCTGACCCCTTGTTTGTTCATTCCTTACATATATTGCTGCCTCTCCCAGAGAAGAATAAGGTGGTTTACAAAATGAATGAATTAACGCAGGTGATAAGTAGCTGAAAAACAAATAAACCAAGTCTGGCTCTGTTCAGTTCCTGTCCCTGACAGACTTGGCCCTACAACACTGAATTAGACAAGGCAGATACAAAAATGCATTGATGGATGGAACTAATAAATATTAAGTTTGTCTACGCAATTTTTTAATCTTTACCCATTGCCAATATGAATGTACCTAAATCTGTATTGAACTTATTGGATCATTTTTTATGAAGTCTATCAATCTCAGCCTCCTTCTCCAGGTAATAAGCAATTATGATAAACTTATATGAACATGGGAGCTCATCCATTCACTGCTATATGTACATATCACTGTCAGGAAAAGTGAATTATGTACCTGCTTTTCTTTGCCTTTCTAAGCTCTCAGTGGGATAAACTTAAGCAGTTCACTGGTCTCTAGCCAGCTGCCATAACTCCATGAATCAACAAGCTGTATACTCAATTATACTGTCCCATAAAAGATAAAATGTTGATCAGGAGATGCAGTTATAATGCCACAAAACGATTAATCGAAAAAATATCCATTCTCATAATTGAGGCTGCTCTTCAGTTGATGTCCCTGGCCTTCAAATCAGTGTAACAGCATAATAAATTATTAAAATGGCACACATAACTCTATAAATATGTTTAAATTTAAGAAATGTTATTCCATTTTTATAATGGCAGAGTCTGAGAGAATATTGCTGACCCCTGTGAAAAAACATGCTCTTAAGATTTGGTACAACAGCTTAATGTTTAAAATTTCTGTTGTTTAAATGTATTTTTGTGAGCTTGCAAGAACCTGATGAATATTCTGGAAAAAAAAAGACTTAAAAAGTCAAGAGGCTTGTGTTAGTTGGGCCAGCTGTGATTGCAAAGAAGTAAATGGAATAACAGTACAGAAATAACTCAGTGGTCTTTGGAGGCAATCAAAATGGTGGATTGACTCAGGAATCCAGCCATCTGCAGATGGGTCTAAGGGTAAATATCCAGTGCTACTTTTTCAGGTCAGGTAAGGACACGCCACCTAACCAACCTCTTCTGACTCTTCAAGGATTGTCTTCAAGGTCTGTTATTGCTCCAAATAAACCAGGATAAAATGAATGGAGACTGCCTCCTGGGGCCATTTTTTCCCTTGGGTGCTGCTGATGGAAGCTTCTGGAGGAAGGCTATCCTATCCTGTGGAGATTCAACACTGATGCACCAGAAGTACTCCCAGGTCCAGCTTGAAAAGGAGCCCCTCCTCCTCAACACCAGGCAAATCATAGTCCAGAGCAGAGGAGGACAACACTTGACCGGAGAGAAGGACAGAGAGAATGGAATAGTACTACTCCTAAAAATAATTATTGTGCTGGTGAATTAAAGCCTTGTAGGAAATGTATTATGAAAAATAAAGGTCTTTTTGGACAGGAACTGGTATGTGAAGCAGCTGTATCCTGTTTATGGTGTGCAGGACACTCACCCCTAAAGGTAACACAGTTTTGTTTATTGCCATCAAAATCCATTAGATGGAATCTCTGATTCATTCTTTAAAGAGGGGGTATACCTGGCAACATCAGTAATATGCAGTAATTAGTAATATGTGGTATTATCTGCAGTTTGATGGCAACTAATAAATTCTGCCTGATTAGGGTTAATTAATTTATTGATTACCATCTCTGAAAGAACCACAAAATGTTTTCACCAACAGCTTTATGTCAAAATTTATTAATGAGACTGTAATAGTTGGAGCAGTTAGAGGGCTCCCTACCTAGCTTTAGGAACAATTTCAATTGTGAAATGCAAAACATGCTAAAGAGTTTTTTAGGTGGAAAACAAAATAAAGTTTTGCATGAATCGTTTTGCTCATCACTAATAGAAATTTACAGTATGCTATCTAATTACCAGATTTGTTTTTTGCATAACTCCTAGAATTCAATATAATCAAAGGTTAAAACTAGGTACTCCATGTATTAGAATATTTTCAAATCTGCTTAATCCGAGTCAGGGTAGTAGAGAGCAGAGTCTGTCCTAACTACACTGAGTGCAATTCAAAAAATAACAAAATTGCATATTATATTGCAGTTTCATATAATATGTTACAGCTACAAAAAAAAAAAGAAAAAATAGAATGCAATTGAATGCCTGATGGATGGTACAGCAGCGCAATGTTTAGTGCTGATGGTTCATGGTTCCAGCGTCTTGGGTTCTAAGACCACACCTAGTCAATGAACATGGTGGATTTTGTTCATTCTTCTTGTGCCTGCTTTGAGTTCTCTCTAAGCTGTTTTTACCACATCCCGAATGACATGCTGTTTAGGTTGTCTGGTAACATAAGCATGTACTGCTTTTCTCTGAATATAATTAAATAAAACATTCCCTTCTGCTGTATATTTGTGTCTGGCAAATCACTTAGACAAAAGGATAATGTGATCCTTTTATAAATAAGCAGGGGATTGTGAAACTAGAAGATTTTACCCAATTAGACCAGCTAACACTGTAGGTAACAAAATGGAAATAATTTTAAATACCAGGAACATATCTAACTAGAATACGATAGGTAGCTATGGGATGGTCAGTATGGATTTAGACACAGAAAACCATAAAAATTGGAATTATGTTGAATATCTGAGCTCTCTTATCTCGTTGGTATTATACTTGACTAATCACCATTAGTTTTAGAGAAAAAAAATGACAGCATTCATTGTTTTCTCCTATTTTTTGGATTGACTCTTTTCTTTCTGACTCAAAATTAAACTTTATTAATCTTGTCCATTCCTGCCCCATTTTCTGTCCTGGGGTGCCTAACAGTCAAAATCAGAACTGTGAAGTCTCATAGAAATACTTAACAGAAAATCTTAGATGTATTAGTTTAGTATGTTTGATTCTCTTGCATTCCATACTGTTCCATTACTTTTGTTGATGTTTCATTTCTGTATAACTGAAACATTAATATATATATATATATATATACACTCACCTAAAGGATTATTAGGAACACCATACTAATACGGTGTTTGACCCCCTTTCGCCTTCAGAACTGCCTCAATTCTACGTGGCATTGATTCAACAAGGTGCTGAAAGCATTCTTTAGAAATGTTGGCCCATATTGATAGGATAGCATCTTGCAGTTGATGGAGATTTGTGGGATGCACATCCAGGGCACGAAGCTCCCGTTCCACCACATCCCAAAGATGCTCTATTGGGTTGAGATCTGGTGACTGTGGGGACATTTTAGTACAGTGAACTCATTGTCATGTTCAAGAAACCAATTTGAAATGATTCGAGCTTTGTGACATGGTGCATTATCCTGCTGGAAGTAGCCATCAGAGGATGGGTACATGGTGGTCATGAAGGGATGGACATGGTCAGAAACAATGCTCAGGTAGCCTGTGGCATTTAAACGATGCCCAATTGGCACTAAGGGGGCTAAAGTGTGCCAAGAAAACATCCCCCACACCATTACACCACTACCACCAGCCTGCACAGTGGTAACAAGGCATGATGGATCCATGTTCTCATTCTGTTTACGCCAAATTCTGACTCTACCATTTGAATGTCTCAACAGAAATCGAGATGCATCAGACCAGGCAACATTTTTCCAGTCTTCAACTGTCCAATTTTGGTGAGCTTGTGCAAATTGTAGCCTCTTTTTTCTATTTGTAGTGGAAATGAGTGGTACCCGGTGGGGTCTTCTGCTGTTGTAGCCCATCTGCCTCAAGGTTGTGCGTGTTGTGGCTTCACAAATGCTTTGCTGCATACCTCGGTTGTAACGAGTGGTTATTTCAGTCAAAGTTGCTCTTCTATCAGCTTGAATCAGTCGGCCCATTCTCCTCTGACCTCTAGCATCAACAAGGTATTTTTACCACAGGACTGCCGCATACTGGATGTTTTTCCCTTTTAACACCATTCTTTGTAAACCCTAGAAATGGTTGTGCGTGAAAATCCTAGTAACTGAGCAGATTGTGCAATACTCAGACCGGCCCGTCTGGCACCAACAACCATGCCACCCTCAAAATTGCTTAAATCACCTTTCTTTCCCATTCTGACATTCAGTTTGGAGTTCAGGAGATTGTCTTGACCAGGACCACACCCCTAAATGCATTGAAGCAACTGCCATGTGATTGGTTGATTAAATAATTGCATTAATGAGAAATTGAACAGGTGTTCCTAATAATCCTTTAGGTGAGTGTATAGGCAACACTTAGAATTACTTTTATTTTCAGCGTATCACATTTTATTTTTATGTTATAAGCAAATAAACTTCCATTCAATTTCAAAAATATAGTTTGTGTGAAGGAACTGTGTATTTGTTTCTTCATATTATAAAAATGCTGTGATGTCTTTTTGAGAGCAATGGGGGAAGTAGAAGGCAGGGTTGGTGTTTAGTTCTCGGGGAAACAGTTTTAATGACATCATGGGACATCTCCCTAGGGACAACATTACTGACAGGAGTGTGGTTTAAATACTGATGCAATAGTGCCAAAAGAAGAGAGAGAGAGCACTTTAGATCAGAAAGAAGAGATGAGTGTATTAAAAAGAGGGTAGGAACAAGGAGAGAAGACAAATAACAGGAAAGAGGTATAGACAGTTCAAAGGTGGACTTTAAATTTTTAGAACATTAGAAAAACTTTGATGAGAACAAGACATTCAGCCGATCAATGCTCACCAATCATATACATTTAATTCCTCCAGAATAACATTGTCTATTTTTCAATGAAATGTCTTACTATACCACACTACTTGGTAGCTTATTCCATGCATCTATGGTTCTCTATGTGAAGAAAAACTTTGTGAGAAATATACCCTTCACAAATTTCCAACTATGTCCCTGTGTTCTTGTTGAATTCGTTTTCAAGTAATTGCCTGGATCCACTGTATTTTTTCTTTTTATTATTTTAAACACTTCAGCCATGGCACCTCTTTATCTCCTTTTGCTAAAACTGAAAAAGTAACTCACATCCTTTAATCTTTCCTCATAGCAAAACATCCTGTAGTCTGGAAATCAACCTAGGTGCTCTTCTCTGTACTTTTTCTAGAACTGCTATGTCCTTTTTATAGTCTGGAAACCATAACTGTACACAGAACTCTAGATAAGGCCTCACTGGTGCATTATGAAACTTAAGAATAACCTGATTGTGCTATATAATCTAACATTCTGTTAGCCTTCTTAATGGCTTCTGAACACTGTGTCAAAGTTAAAAGTTGACAAGACCACTATGACTCCTAAATCCTTCACATAAGCAGTACTCTAGTGTTGTATCTCCCATTGTGTATTTATATCTAATATTTTTAATTCCTATGTCTAATACCTTACATTATTCACATTAAATTTCTTCTGCCTAAGCCTGTATGCTGAATCTTTGTAATGAGTCAATGCATTCTAGAGCATCTGCCAATCCATCTACCTTGGTATCATCTGCCAACTTAACAAGCTTTTTGACTTGTTTTATTGTTTTGTTAATAACAGGCAGTGGCAGGGCACCATTTATTTGTTTTTAACTCCTTTTCATTTGAAATAAAATACTACAGCTGTTAATTAATTGCTGTTAACATGTGTGATTAACAAATGAAAAAGTCTTGCAAATAAATGTATTAACCCAACCTCTAAAAAGTTTCATGTAGTCCATTTAATTTGACCACACTTCACATGTTGTTAATGAAGTAGTGCCAAATGAATCCAAGTCTATTAATAGTAGTTGATCACCAGCACTTGATCGTTTCCTTTGTTCATTCTTGATAATCTTCATCCACGCACACCGCTAGACTTGCCACCTGATACTTATAATGCAGGATCGCCCTGTACAGAAACATAAACTACTGCGTACTATATTGAATCAATAAGAGATGCGATTAGTCCCCCCGTTTTCATGCACATTTTTTCATATGTACACTACCTCTTCAAAATCCATTGAATAACATAAAAACAGTGAAACTCAAACCACTTATACAAGCAAAGTAAATGAGTTTAATTTCTCTGGTACACTAATATTGCAGTCAGAGAAACTCTGCGTGCTCCGTGAGATTGTATGTCAGTGGTGATGTGTTCATAAACTGATGTTAAAAAAAAAAGTCACATTATGTAGTACAGTCTGCTAATCCAAATTGTCGAGGTACAGGTTTGAGTGTGAAACAGAATGTCAGTGGATCAGCCCTGTCCCTGGGGAGATATCTGAACTGAAACAGCATGGTGCAGGTTGATAAAAACAAACTACTACCACCAAAAACACACATTAAAACTTCTGGCTTGGATAACAAAGAACAGCTAATGTCAATGCAGGCTTGTAGGTGACAGTAATAAAATGAGATCAGAACTGCTCAGATTGTGCCACAGGTTTATATTTAAAGACATCAATATTTGGATAGAGCAGTGTCCATGAAGGTCCATGGATTCCTTCTTTGAAGTCACCAGCATTAAGAATGATTCATCAAAAAGATGTTGCTGAATAATTTCTGTTGCTGAGTCAGCCAGGTTGATGTATCTTGCTTTCCATGGCAGTGACAATGTGCAACTCAAAAAATCTAAATAAATAACCCTATCGGGCTATCCTGTATGATCCATAACCATGGTACACATTTAAAAGTTCTTTTTCAGTCTGTCCTGCTTTATGTTATCATCTTGAAATGAATGAAGTAGTAATGAATGTTGTAATATTTTTTTTCTCTTTGTTCAAAGAAATATGTTTATTTTGATTAAAGTATGAGTTTCATAACTGTTGTGGAAGAATAATTTTAGGGTAACATAGCATTCATCTTAAAGAAATAGCATAAAGGGTTAATAAATGTGGGAAACGAGATAAAGGTCAAGTGAACAACAAAATGTACACTGAAATATAAGATTTGGTTTAGGAAAAATACTGAGATGGTCAAGTAAATAAAGAATGTACCAGAAGAAAGGCTGATTTAATATACAAAATGTACTGAAGGATGACTAAGAGATGACTAAGAAATCAGCAGATGTCTTACAAAATAGAATGGACAGTTGTTATAAGCACATAAATTTCAAGGGTGGTGGCTCATCTCAAAATGTATTAGAAGAACCAGAATATAATATAATAAAGTTTAATTCTATATAAATATTTGGATGTAAACCAACAAACCCACCAGAGTAAAATGTATGCATTGATCGACATTGTATGTAAATTCAACATTTTATAAAATTAACCTCTATCCTTTGTTTCTCGGACCATTCTGATCATTCTGACCAGGCTGTAATGGACTGCTTCTGCAGAATGCTCCCTCCAAGGCATTCTGCCAAGGAGTAATTAAAAGATGCAATCAAGTTCCAGCCTCACTGGGTCACATGTTTTGGGCCTGCACCAAATTAACATAATTCTGGACCAAAATTTTTAAATGCCTTTCAGACAGCCTGGGAGTCACAATCCCTCCTAATCCACTAACAGCTCTGTTTGGGGTCTTTCTAAATGGTCTTAAAGTGGAGAAGGACAAACAAACTGTGATCGCCTTCACTACACTATTGGCACGCAGACTTATTTTGCTAAACTGGAAGAATCCTAACTCTCCTCTTTTAAGTCAGGGGGTAACTGATGTTATATACTATTTGAAATTGGAAAAAATCTAATTCTTAGTTAGAGGATCTGTGTAGAACTTTTTAAAAACCTGGCAGAATCTAATCAATAATATTTTAGAATAAGCTTTTAAAGCACTGAGGAAGCAGATTCTCTCCTTATTCCTTTTTTTTCTTTCTTTTTCTCTCCATTAATCTATATCGACTTATTAATTCATCTATTTATTTATTTTTACTAGGTTTAAATTTTATTCTGTTGCCCATGCTCTCTTTCACAGAGGTGGGGGTTGATTTGTTTTCAATCCTATTCTTGTAAAATTGATCTCACTGTATGGAATGTTGTGTGATTTTAATAAAATAAAAAATTTTTTTAGAAAAAGATACAATGAACATGTTTTCTCCTGCCTGATTACTGAATTGTCATATTAGAGGATGTTTCTTACTTTAATAAAGATGTTAAATTTCGACCACACTGTACTAAAAGAAGAAAAATAATATAAAGAAAAGGCACAGTTTTTAATGTATTATATTTTATAATAAGTAACACAGTTACTTTTTGTAAGTAATGAGTAATGTAACTGTTCATTTTTAAAGTAACGTTTCCCAACACTAGCCTATTGTGAACGTGTGTGTTTTGTATCTGGATACCATCTCTTGAACAACCTGTGCTAATAAATTGATATGCTTAAGAAACTGGCTGAATAAATAGTCAGAAAATCCACAATATCTTATTTTTCATCTTTATATCATGTTAAAGGCAGAAATGTTGACAGAGATAATCAAAGTGCTAGACGAATTTGCATTGTGATGTGGCTCAAAATAAAACAAAATCTTACGTTGAGCTGTTGACTGATCAGTGCTTCACTGTTTATTCAACAGTTTCTGTTACAGAAAACTGTTCAATAAACTAACTGAAATAATTCAATATAGGCAAGTGCTTATTAAAACTGTATTAAAAAGGAATCACTGAATTATTTTTGGGTTTATAAAAACATATTAATATGTTTAAAGAAAATATAATAAATTGTGATTAATACTCTGTTGTGATGTAAGATTTTGCATATAACTTGATAAATGTTTTGTATGTCTTTATTTATAATTTAGGCTTTGCAATGTAATTTAGTGTTACTTTGGTGAGAGACATTCGTGTTTGCCACCCCCCCTTCCTTTACGACTAAGTCTCTTTGTAATTTTACGACAGTATTTGGGAGATGTGTCTGAAACCAGTTTGGCGAGTGTTTCTCTGCTAAAGTCTTTCAACCCCCCGCAAGTAAGCCAGGATGTTTAACATATGGTTTGGGGGCAGGTGTTAAGATGTTCTATTTCCCCCATTGGTCTGAGGTATGGCTGTTTGGAATTGGCTTGTCTCAGAGGCCTTTAAGTACCATGATGTCCTATTGGCTGTAGGGGTTGGACAGAAAACCCATAAATTTGCTTACTTTATCTCACTCTCTCTCTCACTAACAACTGATGAAGACCATCACACCATGAACTTACAAGAACAGCACAATGGAGAGAACAGCTCGGCTTCAACCATATTGACCAGGCTTAAGGCCTGTTCTGAAGAAAGCTGAGCACCAATGATGTCTTGACTAGAGACATTTTAAGTAATTGCAAGTCTGTGTGCCACCTGAGCTACACATCATCATTTAATCAGGTTGTATGGTTGCCAATATTCAAATGTACTTTGCATTTTATTATTTATGAATATTATCAGTAATACATTATTTTATGTGTAACTCCTGCTTGTCTTTTTACTACATCTAATTGTCTGAGGTTATAGATATAGAAGGGAAGGTGGGGATGAGTTATATACAATAATACCTTATAAACAGTGGTAAGTCTGTGAGATTAGGCATTCTAAGGATACATATTAATAATCAAAAGGGGAAAGTAGAGCAAAATATATATTACTCTACCAAGATAAAACAATTACTTTCAATTAAAGGTTTAAATATGAGATTAATCACTGTTACAGTTCTTGCTTGAACAACAGCCCTACATTATACAGAACACCCCTCAATCAATTAAATGAAAATAACATAGGAAACACAATAGTATGTTTCAAAAGCAATTCAGAAAATTCAGCATTCAACCCCAGGCTAACAAGCGGCCTACAGAGATGGTCCCTTTGTGTAAGATAAAACAATACAAAATAAAAAGGTTAAGAACAGACACAATATGTTTACTTTAAGATTACATTAAGGAGTTCTTTTGTTAAGTTTGGAAAAGGTTCTGATCAGATTCTAAGAAATGGCACTTTTTTCCAATTTAACATAATATAGAACCTCAATTTTCCAATAGGATGATTGGGATTCTTCCAGTTGAGCAAAATAATACTACACGAATGTAATGTTGTTTAGGATATTACAACTGATATTTCAGTACATACTTTTATCCCATCTTGAACTACTCCAAATATTGCTGTTAAGGTTTTAGAAGTGATTTTAAATCCAAGGATATTCAAGAGATACACAAAAAGTCCAAAATGATTAAAGTATAGGACGTTCCCAAAACCTGTGACCTACTGATGCAGGCTCTGAATGACATCAGCCACAGTTTTGATTTTACCAAGTGCTTGAAGTGTACTGGTATTCACTGGGACTCCATACCTGCACTGTACATTTTGCTATTTTCAGTACCAGGAGTTTTTCTGTGTACCAGCATTGTTTGACGTCAGCCAATACACACCAGTATGCAGTAGTGCTTTTTCTATTTTGTACTTATCATAGCAATTATATTTTATAGCAGAACTCTGTAATGGCACTTCTCATAACATATAATGCCAAACATAATAATTGACAGTTGTCTCCTGGGAATTGTAGCATAGGGGTACCTGTTCTTGTCCCTCTGGTCTCCTACTTAAAATCTCTCCTTCTCCTAGCTTACCTATCTGGGAGGGAGAAGGTCTCCTAACTAAATTCTGTTTCCTGGCTTGAACTTTTACAAAGGAAATTCCTACAAATTAGCTTAAGAAACCTCATCATATTTTTTCACTTCAACCACTCATCTTATCATGGGTAAATTTTAGACAATTATAGACAATATGTAGTATGCATGATCAACAAAGAATTTCTTTTTTTTCTTTTTATTAATTTTATTACAATCCATACAAAGCAATCAAGTTTTTACAAAGAGAAAAATTAAGTTAAGAACAGATTGATCATCACCCCTGAGAGAGAGAGCAAGCCAAACAGCGTTAAATTTAAGGCTTGTAAACATACCTAAATTAATAAATTCTCTGTGCTTTATGAACTTATTTTAAAATATTACTGATTAGATCCTGCCATGTTTTGAAAAAAGTCTGTACAGAGAATTTCTAATTGAATTAGGGTGTGCTTTGTGAAAATTGAATTAGAGTGTATTTTATGAAGGGCTAAAATCTATTCCTTTTTTCTCATCATATCCTAAAATCACTAGTGTGTGAGTTCTTTAAACATTTAAATGTTTTTGATATATCCTAGAGATGTCTGAATCTTCATCCACTCTTACATGGGTGTGAGTTCTTTAAACATTTTTTATATATTCTTGAGATGTCTGAATCTTCATCCATTCTTACAAGAATCACCTCAAGGACAGATATGGGTGAAAGATGAGGGAAGATTGCTTTTAAAAATGTTTCTAATGTGATAACAGACAAAAAGGTGTGTAGCTGAAAAAATTAATTTGCAACTTAAAAGTTCAAAAGATTCAAATACATTATTAATACAGAGATCTCTAAATATTATAAGTCGTAGCATCTTCAATAGACTGAAAACAGCATGGAGTAGAAAAGGGCAGAAACAGGTTATTATCACGTATAGAGGCAACAGATGAGAGCTTCTCTGCCTTAAACTGTGTCTTGTATTGGTGGCAGGGCATCTTGTGGAATTAGAAATAAATGCCATATGTTCACTTGAGGACTTACTCAGAAATGTGCTTTCTTCTAAGTGTGCAATTTTAAAAACTATAAAGTTTAAAGCTGTCAAGTTATTATGGTAACTATACATAATGGCAATCTCAAGTGCTCTTTTTAAATCCATTATTAAAAATTCATGCAGCAATCATCATTAAAGCTGTTAGATAAGTATATCAGAGTTGGGCTGAAAAAGATACCTCAACAAGAAAAGAGGCCAAATAAAAAAATCAAACACTTCAAATTTAATTTTGAGAATGTTTCTGATTCAGCTGCAGTTTTAACAAATTGTGAATAATTAATTTTTTTTCTTATGTTTATAAAACATCTAATAAATTGCAATTTTTTATTATAACACAAAAAATTAATCATTCTGGAGTAGTATTAGTAGTCTAATATTGAGTTGGGTCCCTGAGGATTAAACAGAGCTGATGAACAGAATACAAACCAGAAAGTTATGTTAAACATTTCAGGTATTACACCATAAATTCAGTAGTTAATTTTGGCCATAAATATGGGAAAAGATATTGAATCTTGGAAAAGTGCAGACTGCAGCAGCAAGAATAATCCCCCTCAGGTTGATAGAACCATTGTGTACAAATAGACTCATTAAATTTAAACTCTGTGGGTTTGAGATAAGAAGATTAACAGTGGATTTAACAGAAACTTTGAGATTCTTGAAGAGAATTAAAAGGATTACTGCAGCTATTTTCAAAGGGAACAGAAATCAGAATGCAGAAAAATGAGATAAAAATGGAAATGTCAGTAAGGGTCACTATAACTTTTCTTACACTAAAAATCAGAGATCTAAGTGAGTTAACAATATAGCCATGCACACATCTGGAAACTGTTGCTTAGAATACATTGCACCAAATTTCTTTGGTTAATGTACCATATAAAATATGACTTCTTTTGTATTATAAGCCACATCATCTGTTTTGTGGCTCACAACTTTCCTTTATTGTGCTGTGCCATTCATTGCCTACTAAGGTTACTAGGCTTAGCCAGCCCATTATTAAATGTTTCATTTCTGATGCAAAACTCCTGCCTAAGCATTTGAGAATTTATAAATAACAGCACTGTAATTTTGCTTATTGGCTTTTAAGTATGAGATGTAATGAAACATTTAGCTTTATACAGTTAGCCCAACAAAACGGTGTTGTGCCTAAGCTAGACAGAAAACTTTCTGAAAAGGACCAGAAGAGAAAATGTAAACACACGCAAAATTGATTAACAAAACGCAATCCTATCTTTCTTCTAAGCAATAGGTGCAAAAATTAAATTGTTGTCAAAAGTGAGAAAGAAGAAGGTACTTTAAAGCCAGAAAATACAAAGAAATAATCGACAAGTAGTTTACATATATTTATCCAATCCTGAATAAATTAGAAATTAAAAAGGCAATCCTTAAATATCCGAGACAAATGCATAATTGTTGCACTGTCACAGTAAATTGTGGGAACATTACATGGTGTCACACACATGCCATTGGGAGGCAGCTGAAGGGGCAGAATAAGAGTAGTTCCATGCCAGACCAGGAGGTGACGAGGTGCACTGATTTTCTCTCTCAGTCCTTTGCAGACCATCCACGGGAAATCTCACATGGTTCCGGCCCCATTGATGATATCACTTCCTGTTGTGTCCTTTAAAGCTGCAATCTTTACAACCTAAAGATCAGTTATATTTTGGACTCAGACCTGTGAACATCTCAAAAGCTAATTTACCTATTTGCAGCCAGGGCACAATATACAGCTGGCTGCCACAGACCTTTCTGATGTCTTTCGACTCTTTTTATAGCACTGGGTTACAATCAGTGTGAAATTCACAAAATAGCAGCACCCATTGTTATAACAAACTGGAATCAGAAGGTAATGCAAAAAAAGAAAATGGTGATTTTTTTATAAAGCGTTCAAGTAGAAAACAAACTGTAGACATGGAAAGCCCCCCAAAAAGACACTTAAAACACCATTACCATGTTAGGAAAATGAACAAAAATTTAAAGAAGAATCCAATTTTAACAAAAGGAGTAAAGGCTTTAAAGTAAAAAGAAAATTGGAAGAGATGTACCATAAAAACTCTTGTCTAAAGTACAAAAGTAACATTCTTGTTTGATTTTATATTTTCTTTTACATAATAAAATGAAATAACTATGGTGCCTAGAATAACTTGATTCACTTAGAAGTCATTTTCTAGGGGCTTTAAATTATATGCATCTTTTTTGATGAAACCTTGTTTTATTGTGTTGCAGTTAAGTGTTGCTATGTAATTAGCATGCCGGTTTGAGCTACAGCTTTAAAAGTCATTTCAGAAGTTCTGAGTCATCCGAGATTTGGATAATAGCTGTAAAATTTACATGTGATTTTTGTTTTTTATGTATTTTTTGGCTTTAGACATTCAGGTTTGAACTTCGACTACGATTTAAGATTTTGTGTTGTGATTTGACAAAACATCGGTTAGTTTTCTTGGTAACAAACTCGGTTTGGCTTTTGATACGCATTTGTTCTACTGGTCCCTATTGTTTCTATCTGCTCTGCAGAACAGTTTATATTTAGAAGAGTATTGCAAAATATTAAAAAAAAATAATAATAATAATCCTATAACACTTAAGGATGTCTCTGATTAGTTATGCTATGGTCATGACTCCATTACCAGATAGAAACTATGTTTGAATGGAGTGTGTGACATAGTTACTGTCCACTAATAGTGTGCTCACCTCAAGTATTCCAAAATATACATATTGTAGATGATCTTTAACAATTGCGGAGCACAGAACTAGGTACAGTAGAACCTCGGTTCACGACCATAATTCGTTCCAAATCTCTGGTTGTAAACCGATTTGGTTGTGAACCGAAGCAATTTCCCCCATAGGATTGCATGTAAATACAATTAATCCATTCCAGACCATACAAACTGTATGTAAATATATATATTTTTTAAGTTTTTAAGCACAAATATAGTTAATTAAACCATAGAATGCACAGTGTAATAGTAAACTAAATGTAAAAACATTGAATAACACTGAGAAAACCTTGAACAACAGAGAAAACTAACACTGCAATAGTTCGCGCTATAGCGCTACCAACCGCTGGCTAAAAGCACTTTTTTTAATGAGGTTTAAGCACAGGGAAAAAAATTAACATTTGAAAAAATCCATAATTTAATAAACCACCAAGAAAAATAACATTGCAACAATTCACGCTACGAACCAATCACTGGAAACATGCCTTCCTACCTTAATGCATCCAGCTCTCTCTCGTGCTGCCTGTGTGTCTGTATCTCGCACTGCCTCTGTGTGTGTGTGTGTGCATTTGTGTGTCACGCTCTCTCTGGCGCTGCCTCTGTGTGTGTGTCGCGGTCTCTTGCGCTGCCTGTGTGTGTGCGTGTGAGCGCTGCCTGTGTGTCGCTCTCACGCGCTGCCTGTGTGTGTGCGCTTGCTGCCTGTATGTGTGCTTGCGTGCTGCCTGTGTGTGTGCGTCTGTCTCTCTCGCACTGCCTCTGTGTGTGTATGTGAAATGCACAGGGAGAGACTGAACATGTACAAACTGAAAGGGAAACTGGCTTGTTCGTATACTGAGTGTATTGTCATGAACCGAGGCAAAAGTTTGGCAAACTTTTTGGTCGTAAACCGATCTGTATGTGTACCGAGACGTTCATGAACTGTGGTTCCACTATATATTGGTTAAAAGTGAATCTGAGTTTATCTGAGATATTCCATGTTACATCTGGAAAAAAGTTAAAAGAATATTTCATGTTTAGAATCTAGCAGTAGTAGTGGTAGTTTTCTTTCTGTGATGCTTTATTCTATCAGGTTCTTTTTTATTGCCAGTGTATATGTGTAATGTAATGTATGTGTTATGGAAAGAACAATGTGTTCTTTTAAAGGATTGATCAGAAAAAGCTTAGGCCATCTGTGCATGAGCTGAAAAAGAAACATTGTCAGGTCAGCCTGCAAAAAAAGATCCAAAATGCAATAGGAAAGCTACATTAAAATAGCTGAAGAAAAATACATTTAGAATTTTGTAATAGTCTTGTTGAACTAGAATCTCACTAAAGTTTTATAGGAAGATCCAAAACAACCAGTGCATAGTCAAAATGCACACAAATCACTGAGCTGAATCAATTCCAGAATTAATACTAAAGGATGATTCCTGTGAGAACCTCGTCACTAACTACAGGTAACATCTATTTGTACTTATTGCTGGTAATGATGGCATAACCAGTTGTTGTGCTATCAGTCAGGAAACTTAGTATAGCATACCTTTCTTTAGTGAACTGATCAAAAAAGCAGCAACATTTTCTTTTATTTGTTCACCAGCATTTCCTTCAATCTAGTTAATAACACTCATTGTGTGAAATTTGAAGTAACATGGATAAACAAGGGATAAACGCTACTTCACATTGTTGTAAAATGACTATTATGGGTTGTCTCGTTATCACTGTATCAAAGTAGTGATCATTATCTTAGAAAAAAAAAATTCTGACTTGGCTAAAGATAATAGAGCTGTCACAGTTTGCCATTATAAGGGTGTTTTGCCATTGGTATGAAGAAGATCCAATAGCGTTTCTTGACACACTTCTGTTAAATAATTTGTTAACTAAAAGTACTCAATGCTTGTTTGTAAAGTGAGAGGATTTACAGCATTGTTCATTCACTGCTTCAATGCTACATACAGTGGGTTGAGAATGTGTCCCATAACTGAGCCTGTTTTCTTAATCAGCTGGTGTATTTGGCGAGCCTCTCTTGAAGTGACGTTACTGGCCCAGCACACAATAGCATAGAAAATGGCACTGGTTATCACAGTTTTACAGAACATGTAAAGGATTTC
The DNA here is from genome assembly GCF_016835505.1 of Polypterus senegalus. Lineage (NCBI taxonomy): Eukaryota > Metazoa > Chordata > Cladistia > Polypteriformes > Polypteridae > Polypterus > Polypterus senegalus. Next base: position 54,350,261 of record NC_053158.1, read on the forward strand.
TCTACCCACCTTAAAGAAACACAGACTCTTAAGAAAAAAGAGTCTGCTCTGTTCATTCATATGCAGTTATTCTGTAAAACAAAATAAATCATTCATCAGTAAGTAATCAAGTTACCCAAACTATTCTATAACATTTCAGTAATTATTTATCTTTCTGATAATAAAACAGGTCATTACAATAGCAGTTGACAAGAAGAATTCATAATCAATTGCAGAATTACAGTATTTGAGGGTTATTCTCGAGTGCCTATATTTCTTGCATGATTTGGCACAAAAACTAATTCGCATATCAATATCTCGTAACATGCTTAAGTTTCGAGTTTGGTATTTTTCTTTTCAGCCATTTTAGCTCTAGACCATCCTCAAGAAACTATGATACACGCACACACACACACACACACACACACACACCTGTCATCTACAGTAGATATTGGTGTTTTCAGTATCATAGGGCACTAAAATGTCAAGATCCATTGAAAACCGGAGATCGAAATCTTTGACAAATCTAAAGCTTTTGCTCCTCCCTCAAAGATGACAGGTTATGATGGGGGAGGGTGCAAAGCAAAAAGTTAGAATTTTGGCTGTTTTAGATGTTTTCCTAATGGCCCAGAGAGTACAGAAGCTCATTAAAAAGTTATAAGGTTGAGCACTATTTTGCTTGGAAACAAAACAATAAATTCATGAAGTGGCTGAATTCCAAACCCTGAGTGTGGTGTCTTTGTCTTTCACATTAGTTGCTATATATTGCAAAATTAAATAAAATCAGAAAACAAAGTAAATGCCTAAATGGATGATTAAAGGAAAAAAACAAATTATAAGAAGCAAATTATAAATTCCATCATATATGATGTGGCCTGTAGGGGCTGCTCCAAATCCCCAAACCTGACACAGACAAACAGAGGCAAAAGTTCAGCATCACACAAAGGTTTTTTTATTTGTGAGAAACTCTTCCCTAAGTGTTTCCCACTGCAGCAATACAAGTACAATAAAATTCCAAAGCACACAGCACTATATATGCCTCCTGAAAAAGAAGCGCTGGTCTCCTTTTATGTTACATCCTGGACTACTTCCAGAGTCCCATACACATGGTCCGGAAACACTTCCAGGTGAGTAGGACTCAGCAGTGCCTGCAGCACCTCCTGGTGCCCCCCCCCCAGAACCCAACATGGCTGAGCCACCAAACTCTTAGTATGCCCTGTGGGAATCTGTGATGCTGTAACCACCCAGGGAGGCTGCCACCTATTGTTCCAAGGGAGATAATGCATCAAGTTTACAATACTATTAATGGCTCTGAGTAACCTCGCTCCTTCTTACATTTTTGAGTGCCTGTTCCTTTATATTCCTAGAGCTAAGCGTACACATTGTGGTGGTCTTTTGCTGGTATGCACCAAAAATCTATAATACTTTACCTTTTTTATCTATGTATACACATATACTGTATATGTATTGCAATATCATATTTTATCAGATTTAAAATCTTCTTAACCTCCACTTTTCTCCGTTTTCATTTCTCTCAATCTGAGCAAACCACTGTGCACCTGTGATGTTGGAATAAAGATAGACACTCTAACAGTCGATGAGGCCTGCCACATTGAATCTTCTGTGTCAAACTTTAAAAACCACAGGGACTACTCAATCACAGTTATGTTAGGTGGAATGCCCAGTGTAGTTTAGGTGTTTTTTTGGCCTTGCAACTCCTGCAGGTTTTTTTTCCTCCAGCATCTTGCCAACTGGAGTCTTTCATTTTTTTTTCTCTCCCAGGCCATCTGACCATAGCATAAGACTTCTCATTATAATCTAGACAGACATAAAAATGAATCCATAATTAAGAACTGTTCTTTATCTATTAGGTGTATATCTGGATTATTTAGGAGTGCAATGCTTTATTCATTTGTCATTCATATACTTATTTATTTCTAAGTTCTTGTTCTTATTTCCATTGTTTCTTTGACACCTTCCAAAGCACGTTGAGCTAGAGAAATAAATGTTGTTGTTGAAGATAATACCATCCTCAAATCCACTAAATAACATAAGCACAATAAACAACATGTTAAATGATTCAACAGGTAACACAGGACTGCAGAATTAAACACAGAATGTTTTCATTGTGAATAGTTATTTTTATTTGCAACCATGTGCACAATAAAAATATACAGTAATTATATAGTTTCCATGAAGTCACTCTTGAGTACAAAATTGAAAAGAAATTTAACAAATTACGGTTTATTCCAGTATATCATATTGTTTTAAATCAATTTAACATGAAAACATTTAGTGAATGTAATATTTTAAACATATATGTAAAGAAAACAACAATACATATTCATTGACTTGCATATAACTTCTCTAGGTTTTGTCACTTCTTGGCTTTTTTGATCCAAAACTAAATTTTAGTGGCCTGTTGTTTGAACATTTTTCTAACGTGTCCTTATGAATCATCCAGAACTAGTCCATCATCATACTGACATCCCAACATCCCTAGTACCCTTTTCCATGTCCTTGATATCCTGATGGAATGTTTCACCTTGATCCAAGATTTTTAGGGAAAATTTTCAAAAGCAAATCCAAAAAGTGAAATTTTTTTAAGACTGATGTTGCAAATAAAATCCTTAAACTATTATTTTAAATATTTTCTTTATAAATTTGTTCTTTATTGTTACCTTCAATTTTTGAAATTCTTGAAATGATACACAAACCTCTCATTCAGGTTGTTCATTGCACCATCAAATTCTGCATCTAAAATCAGTTTTCTAATATAAGGTCCGGCAAATATGCCCCTGTTTCAATTTAGAATCAGATAATGCAGGAAACTTTCAGCCCAAAAACATTAAACAGGTCCTATCTTTTTATAAGACATTAACAAGCTGCTCTATTAAACTAAGTTTAATATAAAGCAATTGTAACAGCACTTTATCAGTATCCACCAACCTGGATCTGATGACATTTTTGGCACCAAGATGTAGCTTTTTTCTTTTTTTTTCTGCGTGGCCAATACTTCTCAACTCAATGTAAATTCTTGGCACTGCTGTCCCACACACAGAGAAAATGTGGGAATTGCATATGGTGTGACTGCTGAATATTTGAACAAACGATGCTCATTACAGTTAATTTTCTTGAGAATATTTTTATGTTTTAAACATAGTTTTAATATTAGAAAACATTAAATACAATAAGATAATCATTAAAATAAAATATTGACCTTTAATTCATTATAGTGTGTAAGGGATGGCAAGTATCCCAACCTGGCCAGGTCGCCCAAAAGATGGACAGGTGGGGGAAGATGGCTGCTTTAGGGCAGTGCCTTCCCCAAAACGCTAGATGGCAGCCTCCTTGGTTTATAGTGGTATCCCAGATTACTACAGGACACAACGGGGATGGGAGTTTGATATTTTAGCCCTGTTGGGTACCGTGGGTGCCGGCAGGGGATGCTGAGGAAGAGACATATGATATGACGTTTCTGCCAGACCCAGAAGGTCTTTCAGAACATGTGGGCGGAAGAGCAGAGGCAATTCTGGGTTGGGCACTATAAAAGGACTTGCCAGCCTCACAGTGACACGCCAGAACTGGGAGGAGGAGGACAAAGCTGACGAGGAGAAGTGGAGGCAACAGAGACAAAGAAAGAGAAAGAGTGAAAGAAGGACTGTATTGTTTGTCTTTGGTTCTTTCGCTACTGTGCTGTGTAGTAGGGAGCAAAAGAAAAAATGCTTCCCCACTTAAAAAAAGGTGTGTTATTTGGCAAGATTTGTGTTTCAGCTTCTATGTGTCGGGGTATGGGGAGTGGTACACCCCCGGTGCAAAAACAATAATAAAAAAAATTGACAGCTAAAACATTTTATGTGATGGACAAAAATTGTTTTGATTTTTGAATTCAGGGACCAAAAATATATAAAAATCACATGAAATAATCAAAAATTTTTTCAATGCATACCTTTGTAATGAATAAATATTTTAACTGAATTATACAAGAACACATATAGCAATTTGCACTATAAAGAAACCTTGAACTGTATATGGTATGTTGAAAAGCATTCACTATCTTTGTATTAATGTGAAATTCCAACACATATGAAAATCAGCTTCAGCACATCTATCTATCTATCTATCTTTCTATCTATCTATTGTCACGCATGCGCGAGTAGGAGATCGCGGATGGATCTTAAAACACATCGAAGGATGTTCGCCGTCGGGGAATGGCGGGGTACTAACCTTATTTCTTTGTTTTCCAGACCCAAAGACGCTCTGCCATAAAGACCTTGCCCGCAGTACGGCTACTTCCGCCCTCCCTCCGCCATCTTTGATAACGTCATTACTCCCATCATCCATCACACTCCTTCCCAGCATTCCTGCACTTCCGGCTCCTCCCATATAAAAATGGCCGCGACGCCATACTGAATTGTATACTGTTTATGTTTGACCGTATGATTTATTTTGTTGAATTCTGGAGTGTCGACAATATAAGGGGCCGGAAAACCCCAAACCTTTTTGTTGCCTCTTGCTGAATCTTTTACATTGGCGTAGTCGGCAGGATACTTGTCCGAGAAAAATGTCTGAAGGACAGGACCTAAATTTTGTACTACAGGGGATGAGTGCACAACTCGCGGCGCTGCAGCAATCACAGGCCGCGACCAACCGGGAGTTGGAGTTAACAAGGGCCCAGCTGGCTGAAGTCCAGAGAGTAAGAGCAGACCCTCCGCGCCTCACACCTCCACCCCTGGTACCTATGACAGAGGCCGACGATGTCGAGTCATACCTCGGCAACTTCGAAAGGACGGCCATCCGGAATGAGTGGCAGCGGTCCGAGTGGGCGTCCATCCTGGCGCCCTACCTGAAGGGACCCGTGCAGCGCACCTACTACGACCTTCCCGAGGAGGAGGCCGCCACATACGACGTCTTAGAAAAGGAGATACTGGCACGCTACGGCATAACGCCGGGCCAGCAGGCGGCGGAATGGAGAACCTGGCAATTCGACCCGGAGAAGCCGGCCCGAGCACAGGCATTCGAGTTCTGGGGTAAGATCGGGAGGTGGCTACGGCCAGAAGGCCCCCAAGCCAGAAAAGTGGTCGAGCAGGTGGCCTGTGAGGGCCTGGTTAATGTCCTGCCTAGTTCTCTCGCCCAGCAGGTCCGGTCCCATCCCTATAAGGAAATGTCAGGTCTCCTGGAGGTCCTCGAACGTCAACTGGCGGTCTACCGAACCGGGGGGTCGGAACGGCAAGCGCGTGGGAACCGACAGGGACGGGTGGCCCACCCCAAGCCCTTTCGACGCGCTGCGGAAGCACCGCCAAGACTCAAAGAGAAACCGGTCTCCCCGCGCTGTTACAAGTGTGGAGAGACCGGTCACCTACTGCCAACCTGTCCCCTCAACACAGCAGCGGAGCCGATGGACTGCACCTGGGCTACTAGAGAAAGGTACTGTACTCCGTCTCACCCGCTGGCAAGTCTGAATACGGGAGTGGTGTTGTTAAATGGGCACTCGTTGGTGGCTTTGTTCGACTCCGGCAGTAACATTACCATTGTTGCTCGCCGTTTTGTCTTACCGCGACAGTGGCTTACAAAACATTTACAAGTCACCTGTGTGCACGGGGAGACCAGATCATATCGTTCTGCCCAGTGTTACGTTACCTGGAAGGGGCAGGTGTCCAATTTGATGGTCGCAGTGTTGCCTGAACCCCCCCTATCCGGTAATCTTGGGGCAAGACTGGTCCATAATTAGCGGCGGTAGGATGAACACCGCTCCCAGAGCCTCCTTGGGTCTAGCAATGAGGGGACGAGGTACTCTTCCCGCGATCTCCACGCCATGCCCAGGGGCAAGCCAAGATGGCGCAGGCACGTCGGGAGTTGATTCTCGAGCGACACCCTCTGACCCGGAAGTATCCACCGGGGAAGGGACAAGCCGGGAAACACTTCCGCCAAACCCTTCTCAAGATCCACTAAGCAACCTGGATCATCAATTTCGGTCTACGCTTGCGTCATTTAAAAGAGAACAATGGAATGATGATTCCCTACGGTTTGCCCGGAATGCAGTTGTTCTTCCTGGTAGCACACATGCTGATGGTTCCATGCTACGTGAGCCCTTCTTTGTGTTAGAAAATGATCTGTTGTATCGGGTGGCAACTCACGAGGGTGAGGTGCGGAAACTGTTGCTAGTGCCACGTACCTTCCGGCGGGAGGTGTGTGAACTAGCACATGCTCACCTCTTAGGCGCCCATCTTGGGGCCAAAAAAACATTAGAGAGAGTTAAACTCCGCTGTTATTGGCCTGGGATCAATGAGGAGGTCCGGCGTTTCTGTCAGTCCTGTCCAGAATGTCAGATTCGCCAGATTCCGAGGAGGGACCGCGCTCCTCTCGTCCCTATTCCTTTAATAGACATCCCTTTTGACAGAATAGGGGTCGATTTAGTGGGACCCCTGGAACCCTTAAACTGTGGCTACAAATATATATAAGTCATGGTTGATTATGCGACCCGATACCCAGAGGCGGTTCCCCTGTGCTCCGCTACTACAAAAAACATTGCACGGGAATTGGTTAATTTATTTTCAAGAGTGGGTATCCCCAAAGAAGTCCTCACGGACCAGGGTACGCCATTCACTTCGGATACGTTCAAGGAAGTTGCCAGATTACTCAGGATAAAGCACCTAAAGACGTCTGTCTACCAACCTCAAACAGATGGGTTGGTAGAGTGCTTTAATCAGACGCTTAAACAGATGCTTCGTAAGGTAGTCAGCGCCGATGGCAGGAATTGGGACCAGCTCCTTCCGCTCGTCCTTTTTGCCTACAGGGAGGTACCCCAAGCTTCCACGGGCTTCTCCCCTTTTGAATTATTGTATGGGCGACAGCCCCGGGGACTTTTGGACATCCTAAAAGAGGGCTGGGAGGCCGAGCCCCTGCCCTCCTCTAATGTGCTCGAGTATGTTGTGCAACTACGTGACAAGCTCGAAAAAATCAAGCCGATACTAAAAGACCATGTGACTCGTGTGCAGGCAGCACAGGTCCGGTGCTACAACCGTAACTCGGTCCTCCGAGAGTTCCGTCTGGGGGATCGAGTGATGGTACTCGTTCCCACCTCCCATTCCAAATTGCTAGCTCACTGGCAAGGGCCATACGAGGTTAAGGAGAGAAAAGGGCTGGTCGACTATTTGGTTCTCCAACCTAATCGCCGACCGACCAAGAGGATCTACCACGTCAACTTATTAAAGCCTTGGAAAGACCGGGAAGAGTCTCCCAATGCTAGTAGGTCCCTCTCCCTGTTCACTGGCGGGAACGCCCTTAACCTCGGTGAAGAGCTCACCCCCTTACAACGGCGGGAGATTATCAAGACTGTCCACGCCATCCCTGAAGTGGTGAGCGAGATACCGGGCCGAACCACACTGATTGCGCACGACATAATCACGGAACCCGGGATGGTCGTTCGGGAGAGGCCCTACCGACTCCCGGAGGCAAAACGCGCCGAAGTGGAACTGGAGGTGCAACGGATGTTGGATATGGACATAATTGAGGAAAGTAACAGCCCCTGGTCTAGTCCTATTGTCCTTATTTCCAAGACTGACGGCTCCTGGAGGTTCTGTAATGACTTTAGACGTCTGAATCAGATCTCCAAGTTCGATGCCTACCCGATGCCCCACATTGATGACCTTCTCGAGCGGCTAGGTGCCGCCTGATACTTGACTACCCTTGACATGACAAAAGGGTATTGGCGGATTCCTTTAACGGCATCCGCGAAAGAAAAAACAGCCTTTAGCACCCCTAGTGGGCATTGGCAGTACAAGGTCCTCCCATTTGGGCTGCATGGGGCCCCAGCTACCTTTCAACGTCTGGTGGATAGAGTGTTGAAGCCCCACCAGTCCTATAGTGCCGCCTACCTGGTTGACGTAGTCATCTAATCCGGCACCTGGGAGGAACATTTATTGCAGCTCTCAGCTGTCCTCGCGACATTGGCTAACGCCGGCCTCCGTATCAATCCCCGCAAATGTTTCTTTGGCTTACAGGAGGCCAAGTATTTAGGCTATCTAGTGGGACGAGTACAGGTGAGACCACAATGCTCCAAAGTTAAAGATATCCTGGAATGGCCCCGTCCGAGAAACAGGTGCAGGCTTTCTTGGGGCTAGCCGGGTACTACCGCGGGTTCGTACCCCATTTCTCCGAAAGAGCAGCACCCTTGACTAATTTAACAAAGAAAGGTGCTCCCCTCCACGTGGTATGGAACGATGTGGCGGAACATGCATTCAGTGACTTAAAGAAGGCCCTAACGTTGGTACCTGTGTTACGGACTCCGGATTTTGGAGCTCCCTTTATCCTCCAGACCGATGCTTCGGACACAGGCTTGGGTGCCGTGTTGAGCCAAAGTATCGATGGTGTTGAACACCCCGTAATGTACCTGAAACGGAAACTGCTGGACCGGGAGACCCGGTATGCGGCAGTGGAGAGGGAAGCCCTGGCCATAAAGTGGGCCGTGACTTATCTCCGGTACTACCTGTTGGGTCGCGAAGTTCACTCTGGTGACTGACCATGCCGCGTTGCAGTGGATGTCCTTACATAAAGAGTCGAACCCGCGGGTCACCAGGTGGTTCTTGGAATTGCAACCTTATAAGTTCACGGTCACTTATCGCCGTGGCGGCCTTCAGGCCAACGCCGACTGTCCTCTCCCGTTTCCACGACCTCTCGGTTCGGCCCGCCCGTCTTGACGGCTTCGGGCTGAGGGGGGGGTCTTGTCACGCATGCGCGAGTGGGAGATCGCGAACGGATCTTAAAACACATCGAAGGATGTTCGCCGGCGGGGAATGGCGGGGTACTAACCTTATTTCTTTGTTTTCCAGACCCAAAGACGCTCCGCCATAAAGACCTTGCCCGCAGTACGGCTACTTCCGCCCTCCCTCCGCCATCTTTGATGACGTCATTACTCCCATCATCCATCACACTCCTTCCCAGCATTCCTGCACTTCCGGCTCCTCCCATATAAAAATGGCCGCGACGCCTGGTATGGCGTCGCGCATGAATTGTATACTGTTTATGTTTGACCGTATGATTTATTTTGTTGAATTCTGGAGTGTCGACAATATAAGGGGCCGGAAAACCCCAAACCTTTTTGTTGCCTCTTGCTGAATCTTTTACACTATCTATCTATCTATCTGTCTATCTGCTGTAGAGTGATCTATCTATCTATCTATCTATCTATCTATCTATCTATCTATCTATCTATCTATCTATCTATCTATCTATCTATCTATCTATATCTATCTATTATATAGTGCCTTTCCTATCTATCTATCTATCTATCTATCTATCTATCTATCTATCTATCTATCTATCTATCTATCTATCTATCTATCTATCACACATGTTGACATCTATCTGGTTACTAGAAAAACATTGTTATGTACTGATATTTTCAGACATGTGCATTGGGATAACATACTGCATATTATTTACCTGCAAATACTGTATTAAACTTGTAATTTCCATATTTGTTGTTGTCTAATATAAAACTTATTTTATATACAGTACATTGTGACCAAAGGCGTGGCACGCTCAAGTAGACTTCCAAATCTAATGAAAAAGGGATTTGTTGACTAAAAGGTAAATATACAAAGGGGCAAGCAATACAGAAGGTGTTAGTACAAACAATAAAAATTAAGAAAGCCTATGCTTCTGTAGGTCTACCTTATACAAATAAAGGCCATAAGACACTGTGGGTTGGGTGGTCTGCTTGCCCACAATGTTAATCCTGAGCACACTACACTCTAGCTTACCTTGCACAACTTTCCTTTAAACCATTCTGAACTCTTCTCCTCCTCATTAGGTGACCTCTTATAAGAATATTAAAATTGCTGTGGCTTGGGGTTTAGAGGTGTTTAATGATATAGACATGGACACATTTGTTGGTACTTTCTACGAGAAAAGAAGGAATCACAATTATTTGTAAAATAACTTGAAACTGAAAAAAGTAATTGGCACCCATCACTGTTTTTGTTTATTTAACAAAAATCAGACTTTGATTTAAAGTTTTGATTCAACCTAATACAGTACATGGACAAAAATGATGGGACCTTTAACTAATAGTTTGTTCCACAATCTATGGAAGTAATTATTGCAAACAAGTGATTCATGTGGCCCACTCTTCCTGAGCAAACTGCTCCAGCTATGTCAGGTTTGAAGGTGGCCTTCTCCAGACTGCATATTTCTGTTCTTTCCATAATTGTTCAATAGGATTCAGTCAGGGCTCATAGACTGCCACTTCAGAATAGTCCAATGTTTTGTTCTTAGCCATTCTTGGGTGCTTTTAGCCTTGTATTTTGGTGCATCAGTCTTTTGGAGGATCCATGACATATGACTGATACAGAGATTTCTGGCACTGTACATTACATTTTGCTCCAGAATGTCCTGATCATCTTGAGATTTCATTATTTCCTGCACAGAATCAATGCACTTCTTGCCAAATGCAGCAAAACCGCTCTAAAACATAACCAAACCTCCTCCATGTTTCATGGTAGTTATGCCATTTTTTTTCTTTGAAATCTTTATTTTTTGTGTATGGACATAGAGCTGATGTGAATTTCCAGAAAGCTCTAGTTTTGTCTCATCTGTCAAAAGAACATGATCCCATAAACATTGTGACTTGCCAATTTTACAAAATCTCAGTCTGGCTTTTTTTGCGTATTTCCTTCAACAATGGTGTCCTTCTGTGTCCTTCTATTGAGCCCACTGTCACTCAAAAAGCGATGGATGGTGCAATCAGATACTGATCTTGGAGTTCTGCAAGTATCTGTTTGGATGTTGTCTCTGTTTTTTTGTCAACCATTCTCACTATCCTTCTGCCCATTCTGGGGATGATTTTCCTCTTGTGGCCACATCCAGGGAGACTGGCTACAGTCCAATAGACCTTAAGCCTTTTGATAATATTTAAATCGGTTGTCACAGGAACTTTATACTGCTTGGAGATGGTCTTATAGAGTTTACCTTTATTATGCTTGTCTCTGATTTTCTTTCTGATCTCCTCAGACAACTCTCTCCTTTGCTTTCTCCGGTTGAGGTTCAGTGTGAGACACATGATGATACCAAAGAGCAGAACGACTAATTTTACTCATTTTAAATAGGCAGAATAACTGATTGCACGGTTGGAGACATGTATGACACTAATTAAAGAAAACAGCTAGTTTGTAAAATCACTATAATTCAATTATTAATGATCCAGGCCATTTTAGAATATCCTTGTAGAATAAGCAACACTTGATCTCTTTTCAAACTTGCTTTGCTTTACTCAATGAGATATCAAAGGTGTGCAGGTATACACAAGACAATTGCTTTTCATTCAATCACTTTTCAGGAGCTATACAGCATTTTTTCAATGAGCTGTAAGGATACCAACAAATTTGCCCATATCTGTAGGACCAGCATCCTGGGCTTAGATACCACACGTTATTGTTTTCTAACTGGAGTTTGTGCATTCTTTTCATATCTCTTTGACTTTTCATTCAAGTACCCTATAGTTTTCCACCCATATCCTTAAAGACATACATACTTGTTTGTTTGGTGAATCTTGATTGACCATATTTATGTGTAATTAGGTGTTGTAATGGACTGATGTTCTATCTGATGTTGGTTCTTCCCAGAACAGGCTGTTTCTCTGTGACCTTGAATTAGATTAAGCTTACTGTAAAGTTATGTTATGTAACGCCTTAAACTACACCTGTGTCATTGTGAAAATCACTCTCTTTATCATAACACATGAGGCCTTACTGTCTTTTCAGTATAAATACTAGATATTTATATCTTAGAAAGACTCATTTTATATACTGTACAAATAAAAGATAAAAAATGACCTCTGAGATTTTTGGTATAAAGATTTTTAAACTCTCAACATTTGTCACACTCTAAAAAACCTAACTTTGGCAAAAGGTAAAACAAACAAAAATTGAATTGAAAGATAACTTAGCAATCCCTTGTGACTTAAAGATCTTTGTGTGTTGTTTTGTCTTACTCTGAAGGACCACGGAGCATGACGAGTAATCAATAAGTGATTTCTTACATGTGCTTGCCATCTGTAAGCTGCAATGGCTTTCTCTGTGAGGGTGTGCTATTTTCTGTAGTCATTTCCTCCTCACCTTACAAAACACCTGGCATTTTCAGAGCAGTTAGAGAGTCTTTTGAGTTTCCTTGAACTGTCCAGGGTAATCTAATACAAATGTCTTAGGCTCAAGGAAGAATGTTGATTCAGTTTCTGATTGTGTTTAAAGTTCATAAGGTGAATTAATTTTGCTGCAGTCATCAATACAAACAGTTAAGAAAAATTCTTTTAATAATGCAAAAAAAAAAAAAAAAACTAACATGAGTAATAAAACAAAATGATGATGCTGTCATGTTATGAACATAAGTACTAAATGTTTTCCGGGTGTGTAAAGGTCACTCTGTCCAGCCTTAACTGTTCCAACACTGCTGTTACAGAAACCACACACTTACTAATGCAATTCCCGTCATACACTTCGCAATTCTGTCCCACTAATGACAATTACAGAGACATAAGATTCACAAATGAAGCATAATTTTAAACAAAGAGGGAGAGCGCCCTGCTGTTCGCTGTATGGATCTGCCAGGATATTAATGAAAATATGTTTAAATCACGCCTAATGAATTTAATTACTTAATACATTGATGGTGATAATTTTATGTTAATGCATCTTAATACATGCAAAAGCACCAATTCATTTAACATCTTTAATATTTTAATCTTTTAAGAATTACCACTGCATTTACGGCAATGATCAACCAAATGGTTCTTTCTATAATTAAAAATATAAAAAAAAAATAATTTACAATAACAATCAGGCCTTTTATTCTTATCATAAAATGCAGACTAGAACATGGCTGCATTCGGATCTTTTTATTCATACATTATTGTAAATTAAATAAACTAGATTTTCAGCAATTACCCATGATGAAAAGCAGCAGAGCATACATAAATGTAGCTGAAATTAATAAACATTTTCCAGATTTAGCAAATATTTGTCAATGGCCTCTATGTTTAATGAAGGGTGATAAGCAAGAGAGCCCCCTATCACTAATCAAGTGCAGAACACAAATCAATATTTAGAGATATATGGCTGTTTAGGGACATAATATATAAATGAAAAAAGCAATTTTTATTTTTTTTTAGATTACAGGTTAAACATGTACTGGTGTAATCATTACAGTGTAGTCTCTTGTGTGCATTTTGTCTAAAACCTGGACAGGTGGAGAACTAGCATTGTATTTGATAAATACAATGTTGTGTTAAAAGTGGATTGTGTAGACGCATATGTCTTTACCTGTATGTTTTATATAAACAGTTCAATTTACTATATACAACAGATGCAGTTAAATTAAGGTCACTGACATTTCAGAATTTTCATGTAACTGACAGAGATGCCATTACCAATGGCAGGCATGGTAAATCTATGCTGAAAAGTGTATGAAGAAGTACTGTGAGCAATTATCTCATAATGGACTTAACTGCCAAAATGCAGGAAGCATTACGCTGCTGAAAAGTATTTGCAGCACAAGTTGTTTTATTTAAATTGTAAGCTGCATCTAAAGTGGTGTAAATGATCCATACACTTGCATTACCTACACTAAAGAAATATTAAAGAAGAGCTGCCGAATTCCAGAAGTTTTCAGAAAGAACTGAAGGTGATGAGTATTCGGTTTCTAAGAGTCAGAGATATATTTGTGGAAAATATATCAAATGAAATCAATTCAAATCTTAAAAATTAGGTGTGCCACAAATGTATGGAGCACAGATATGGTAGCAATCAGATCAGGTCAGGTTGGGGAGCATGCACTGGTACAGCGCACTCACCACACGATGAAACAGCTCGGGATCCTAGTTGGAAACCCCCCAGGGAGACACACGGACCAGTCCCACCCTCCAGAAATGACCATCTATCTATCTGCTGCAGCCTGGTGTTACGTGGGAGTTCCCTTGCCCTAGATCACCCTCAGGGAACTGGGCCACATGGCCATAATGACATAATTGACACACCCTCACAATACAGGTAATGTGCCTCATTTGGGACTCTGTGAGCAACTGCTCATTCGACACAAAGTCAAACCAGCTGCCCTCCAGGATTCTCCGAAGAGACAGTACCAAAGGAGTCCAGTCTTCGTCTCAGGTTACTGCATAATGTCCATGACTCACAACCATATAGCAAAACAGGAAGCACCATGACTCTAAAGACTTGGACCTTCTTCCTTTTGGTTGGAAAAAATTTTACTTTACTTGACATTTTATTTTTTAAACCGATTTTTTTTCTGGGCAACATAGTGGTGCAATGATCAGTACTATTTTCTCACTGATCTAATGTCCTGGGTTCATATCTTGTATCTGGACATTCTGTGTGTGTGCACATTTTCCCCATATTTGTATATGTTTCCCATTAGAAACTCTAGTTTTTCTCTCACATCCCCAAAGGGATGCATATTAGTTTAGATGGTGACTGTAAGTTGGCTTTAGTAGGTATGTGAATGAGCCCTGCGATGGACAGGTGCGCCGTGAATGAATCCATGAAAAGAATACACAAGGAAATCATGCACAATCTACATTAAGAGTAGCCAGTTGACAAACCTAATGATGACACTGAGCTATCCATTATGTCAATCTGTTGCTTTTGTTTCTCTCACATTACTCTTTATTCATTGAAATAGCCAAGCAGCTCAAGGAGACAATTTACAGTATTTGTTGTTTGTTTAAGATCTGTAGTCTATTTCATGCTTGTACGTTGCTGTAACTACACAGATAAATCCAGGGCTGTGGAGTGGGAGTCGAGGAGTCAGAGACAATTTTGGGTACCTGGAGTCGGGGTCGGAGTCGGAAAAAATGTACCGACTCCGACTCCTAATAAATTTAAATTGTAATGAAAAAAATACAATTCAAATGTCCAATTCCACAAACTTTTCTGATGTATGAATAAAGCCCAGTGCATAGTTGTGTTACTATTAGTGTGAAGTTCAGCTGAGCTATTATACAACCTGACATTCACATATTGTAATCTGGATTATGGTACATTACAAAAAGTGTTTTCATTTTATTTCAGATATAACGTGTTTAACCAGTTCATTTCAGTTTAAACAAGTGTAATGATGTAGGTGGAGATGTGTGCTATGGCCTGATGTATGTTCAGGGGTTCTTGTCTTTTGTTTAAACTGGCCAATATGGTAGAGAGTCAGCCTCCTAGCCAGTAGTTCTGTGGTTAAATGATGTGTATGTTGCCTTCCTTCAATCAACATGGAAAATTCATTAGCATATTATATACAGAGGAGTCTGAGTCAAAAGTACCGGAAACTAAGGAGTCGAAGTCGAACGATTTGTCTACCAACTCCACAGCCCTGGATAAATCAATGTAGTTAATCTTAAAGAATGAGATTAGTATTTTTCAAGTCAAACTTATTTCTTCACAAAAATGGCATATATGCATTTGCCACACAATATTATATTGCAAAGTGAAGTGTTTTCTATAAATTTAAAAAGATATCTTGCCCATACTGCCGTTATACATTGGAATTCATGGGGCACCAGTACAGCCAGAAAACAAAAGCCTTAAAACTTAACTAAACATGTCCTCTTTGAAGCAGTACAGGTTTCGTTGTAAGAAAATATGCTTTTCACGTTTATGAGGCATCCTTGTGATAATGAAAGGAAACTAGAAACAATTATTTCATCATATATGCTTGGAACTATTTTTCTCGAGATAAGAATATGTTTCCTATTACTTGTCTACTGACAGCCACTGTTATTGTCGGAGTTATGACAACCCAATAAGCACCCAGGCTCTATTATGCTTATTATCCTACTTTTGCCTCTATAATTCTGTTTACTGTTCTGCTATGGCTTGTAATATTAGGCAGATGCCCGCTTACATCATTTTATTATTTTTTTCTTTACAGCATTTACTTTTTGCCGGGGAAAGTGTAGTTAACCAGCATAGGATGGTGGTCTGTAGGATGACGTTGGAGATCAAGAAGAGGAAGAGAGTGAGGGTAGAGCCAAGGATCACATGGTGGAAGTTGAAAAAGAAAGACTACAAGGTTGAGTTTAGGGAGAAGGTGAGACAGGCACTAGGTGGTAAACAGCTGGGAAACTTCTCCAGATGCAGTAAGGGTGACAGCAAGAAGGTTGCTTGGCGTGACATCTGGACAAAGGAAGGAGGAAAAGGAAACCTGGTGGTGGAATGGGGAAGTAGAGGAGAGTAAACAGAGGAAGAGGATGGCAAAGAAGAAGTGGGATAGTCAGAGAGATGCAGAAAGTAGACAAGAGTACAAGGAAATAAGGCGCAAGGTGAAGAGAGAGGTGATGAAGGCTAAAGAAAAAGCGTATGATGAGTTGTATGAGAGGTTGGACACTAAGGAGGGAGAAAAGGACCTGTACTGATTGGCTAGGCAGAGGGACCGAGCTGGGAAAGATGTGCAGCAGGTTAGGGTAATAATGGATGAAGATGGAAACATACTCACAAGCGAGGAGAGTGTGTTGAGCAGATGGAAAGATTATTTTTAGAGGCTGATGAATGAAGAGGACGAGAGAGAGAAGAGGTTGGATGATATGGAGATAGTGAATCAGGAAGTGCAACAGATTAGCAAGGAAGAAGTAAGGACATCTATGAAGAGGATGAAGAACGGCCAAGCCGTTGGTCCAGATGACATACCTGTGGAAGGTTTTTAGGAGAAATGGCAGTAGAGTTTTTAACCAGATTGTTTAATGGAATCTTGGAAAGTGAGAGGATGCCTGAGGAGTGGAGAAGCAGTGTACTGGTGCCGATATTTAAGAATAAGGGGGATGTGCAGGACTGTACTAACTACAGCGGGATAAAATTGATGAGCCACAGCATGAAGTTATGGGAAAGAGTAGTGGAAGCTTGGTTAAGAAGTGAGGTGATGATTAGTGAGCAGCAGTAGGGTTTCATGACAAGAAAGAGCACCACAGATGTGATGTTTGCTCTGAGGGTGTTGATGGAGAAGTATAGAGAAGGCCAGAAGGAGTTACATTGCGTCTTTGTGTACCTGGAGAAAGCATATGAAAGGGTGCCTCGAGAGGAAGTATTGTATGAGGAAGTCAGAGTGGCAAAGAAGTATGTAAGAGTTGTACAGGATATGTACGAGTGAAGTGTGACTGTGGTGAAGTCTGCGGTAGGAGTGACAGATGCATTCAAGGTGGAGGTGGGATTACATCAGGGATCATCTCTGAGCCCTTTCTTATTTGCAGTGGTGATGAAAAGATTGACAGACAAGATTAGACAGGAGTCCCTGTGGACTATGATGTTTGCTGATGACATTGTGATCTGTAGCGATAGTAGGGAGCAGATTGAGGAGACCCTGGAGAGGTGGAGATATGCTCTAGAGAGGAGAGGAATGAAGGTCAGTAGTAACAAGACAGAAAACATGTGTGTAAATGAGAGGGATGTCAGTGGAATGGTGAGGATGCAGGGAGTAGAGTTGGCGAAGGTGGATGAGTTTAAATACTTGGGATTAACAGTACAGAGTAATGGGGATTGTGGAAGAGAGGTGAAAAAGAGAGTGCAGGCAGGGTGGAATGGGTGGAGAAGAGTGTCAGGAGTGATTTGTGACAGACGGATATCAGCAAGAGTGAAAGGGAAGGTCTACAGGACGGTAGTGAGACCAGCTATGCTATTTGGATTGGAGATGGTGGCACTGACCAAAAAGCAGTAAACAGAGCTGGAGGTGGCAGAGTCAAAGATGCTAAAATTTGCATTGGGTGTGACAAGGATGGACAGGATTAGAAATGAGTACATTAGAGGGTCAGCTCAGGTTGGACGATTGGGAGACAAAGTCAGAGAGGCAAGATTGCGTTGGTTTGGACATGTGCAGAGGAGAGATGCTGAGTATATTGGGAAAAGGATGCTAAGTATAGAGCTGCCAGGCAAGAGAAAAAGAGGAAGACCTAAGAGAAGGTTTATGGATGTGTTGAGAGAGGACATGCAGGTGATGGGTGTAACAGAGCAAGATGCAGAGGACAGAAAGATATGGAAGAAGATGATCCGCTGTGGCAACACCTAACAGGAGCAGCCGAAAGAAGAAGAAGAAGCATTTACTTTTTGCCCACTACATTCTGTGTTGTTATTTTACAAAGCCGACAGAGAGAGATTCACACTGAGTGGCAGTTTAGTGAAAAGAGCACATAAGAGCTATTAATTGTACTTTGTACAAATAGGAATCGATACATGTATGGGAAGAACACACAACACTCATATAGACTATGGCACTATGAGGTAGACAGATGTATGCTACCTGCAGAAGCTGGCAAAATAGGAGCTCTACAAGCAATGGTGGCACCGCTGGAGGACAAATGAGTAGACCGCAGACAGCGCGCTAGCTGATTGAGACGGGATTGTGTGTCCCCAGAAAGTTAGAAGCTGACACTAAAATAATAAAAAATTATAATGAAAGAATATAAGCAATCCTAAGTGTGCCTGTTGTCATCTATAATTGCCAAGTTGTTTACAGAACAGAAACAGCAATTCACATCTGTGCATCAACATTCAGTGTCAATAACAATGCTTGCTGGTGACTTTACAAGGTGAATCCATGCCTGTGGCCCTAAAAGATGCAACAGAAGGAGACAAGTAGCAAAGCATAATGCACAGTTTCCTTTTAAAATCTCACAACAATGATTTGTTTTTTGCTTTTTTACTATCTTAAAACAACATGGACATGCTGTTTTTTGTGCAATCTCAAGACACAGATCAATACACAATAACATTTTTGGCCTGAAAAATTCAGTAAATTTGAAGGATATAGTTTTCTGGCTGTACCAATGTAAAGCACCAGTGTGGGCAAGATAGTTTTTTAAATTTGTAGAAAACACTTGACTTTGGAACACAAATTTGTGACATAATTTTGTCTATTTTTCCAGCGCATCACGCACAAAAGCAAGGGAACGATGGGAGCACCAGAACTCTGCTCAGATCATGTCGCTTCGTACCGCAAGCTGCAAGTAGTAAGTCTGTGATAAGCGGAATACTGCTATGCTTTCCACTCACGGGACGGAAGGACAAATCCGACCGCTTTTATATAGTAAGAAAGAAGAAGAAGATATCGCACAGTCTGGAGTAGAAAATCATCTTTTACCAGGAAAAACGAAACTACAAATCCCATCGTGCATTACAAAATGGATGGGGCGTGTGTGAAACTCCGCGTCTGCGTAGCACTCACAGGACGGAAGGACACCCGACCGCTTTTATATAGAAGGATTGTTAAAGAGTTTATGGCAACTTAGTCACCATCATCACATTTTTATAATTTTCCATAATATGCTCAATGCAATTTCTTATGTAGAAGAATATTTCTTTTTTCAGTGTGAGGAATTTTCGTTGTGCGAGGTGGCAATAGTCGCTTTCAGGTTGTAGGGGCTGGCTGTTCCACCAAGTATCGTTCTAGGCATAACTTCCCTTATATGTGCACAGTTGTTTTTGGGGCTTGAAGTCTAGAGCTTTTTTAAACTAGCAATTGACAGATTTTTTTTTTTGAGACAGAATTTAAAGAGTACATGAACTTGAACTTCTTGCTGTTTTGGAATAGTCATCATCATTATCATGAATAACGTTATTTATGTGCAATACAATTTTCCACTGATCGGAAATTGAGAATTTATGAAAATTAATTTGTGTTTCTTCCTTCTGTGTGGAGTATTTGATATTGAAGCTCAACTACATTTAAATACTGTCTTTAGGCAGTTGCATGACAAAGTAATATGCTGATTTGTAAAATGTTGTCTCCTTCCTCTGCAACTCTCCAGTGCTGGTGCTGACGTTCCCATCTTACATGGCTTCTTCCACACAGCTCCAGTGATCTTTACTCTGCCACATCTACTACTTGTACATTCACACTTCCAGGTGCACCTCACACCACTCCACAGCAATCAAAGTCAACATCATTTCACTCTCCGTAATTCTTAAAGCCAATTCAAGCCAGGGTCCTTTCTAAGACTCACCTTGGCCTTGTTCCCAGGCCAATGGATGTAAGCAGTTGAAGGGTCTTGAAAGTGTTGCACTGTAAGTGTGTGGTCATCATTCTTTGTTTTTTCTCACACTCACACACCACCCTCACATACTGTATGGCTACTCCTATTCTATCCTATAGTACCCAGAAATGTTTGCAGCATCACTCCACCCGGTCCATGTAGCCCCAACAGAATTTTCATGCCAAAAATGCCACTGAATGAATATACTAATTTTAATTTTTTTTCCAAAGAATGGAAACTGTGCAGATTCACTGTTTCATAATCTGATCTGTAGTGTTATTTAGAAATGCAAACATATTGCACTATAATTTTACATGAATTATTTAAAGAGACTTAAAAGTACATGCCAAAGTTGCTTTAGCCTTTGGCAAAAATCTGAAAAAAAAACCACTTGCAATTACAGTAAAAACACTGCAGCTGATTCATTTCTTCTTATATTCTTTCCATTTACAAGGACATTAATAAACTCAAAATGCTAAAGAGAACAAGACTTTTAGAAGAAAAAAAAGAGAAAACAGCAAACCACTAAAACCAACAGCTACCTCGGTTAAGCCTTAATGTTCATTACATTACTTATCCATTTCTTCAATACACTTAATGACATAAAAGCACAGCTACACAGTTAGCAGCACTGGCAAAAACTGTAAGAATATCATTATAAGGAAAATATAATCGATGAGATTGAAAATAACAGCTAGCCAAATAATGGAGGTTCAAAAATGTATTTTAAAGCTTAGAAATGAGCAATCTGATAGTAATTCAGCAGCCTTCAGCTTTTTGTCTACTTTTACACAAGGTATTTTAATCTTCTGTTAATGCAGCAATCATGAGAAACATTACAATGTACACTGAAAAAAATGGCATGTCAGATTAAAATAAAAAATATATGTGCATCGGTTGCACATAATAAAATTGTGTTAATCAAAAATAATTTAATTATGTGTAATACACTAAATCCTGAAACAACATATTTTTATATAAAATAAATTAAACTTTTTCATTCTCTGTTAAATTAATTATGTTATGCTAAATTAACATGACTCATGCCAATAAAGCATAATATTTTAACAATTGTTTCATAAACTTTTTTAAAAAATGCACCTCACCGAGTTAATTAGCTATAACCTTTTTAGGTTGTCAATTATAATTGTTCCAGTATCATTTTATAGTTCATGATTAAAGTTATTAATAAAAAAAATAAACAGATTTGCTTATACCAAAACTAGTTTTACTTGGTAAAAACAATACAAACCAACAAATATGCAAAAGATTAGTATTCAAAAGCTGAAATGAACAACAGTTGTACAAGAACACTACTTCTTTGGCCGTGCCAGAATGCCATGACCAATGTATAACTAAATATGAACACAAAATACACCTTGGTTAGAGTGTTATATTATAAAATATATATATATATATATATATTTTATATAAGTATATATTATTTATTTGTCTGTATTAATAGTATTTATCTGGTTGAGCAATATTATGATAATACTAATGAACAGCAATGCTAAAAGTTATTGACCTGTAACAAAAGTCAGAACTTTTGTTCCCCCCCAGTGCGTAAACGTACCTGTACAAAAGCGAGTAAATCTTGACAACTTAATAGTATATTTACTGAATTTGTGACAGTAGTTAGTTAGCATAGTTTGATAAAACATTAAAAGAGAATACAAAAAAAAATGCGAAACGGAGTCTGTGTGGTTAAGTGTTTTAAATGAATATCTGAATATTTCTTGTGTGTGTTTTTTTCTTAACTTTTATTTGTCACGCATGGGCGAATAGGAGGCCGCGGGCGGACCCGAAATTACTTCGAAGGACGTTTGTCGCTAGGGAATGGCGGGTACTAACCTTTCTGCTTTCTCTTCAGGAAAAAGACGCCCGCCACCATAACCTGACCGCACCGCGTCCACTTCCGCCCTTCCTCCGCCATCTTCCCTGACGTCACGGATCCCGTCATTCCTCACGCCTCCTTCCCAGCAGTCCTCCACTTCCGGCTCCTCCTGTATAAAAATGGCCGCCGACGACTGTACACGCGTAAGCAAATGTTTTGTTTATATTCTGACCTGAGTTGTTGTTTTGTACAAAAGCATTTTTGTTACGACAGTATACTGGGCCGGAAACCCCAACCCTTCATGCTGTGTTGTCTTTACTTTTACAGTGGCGTAGTCGGCAGGATAACTGCACTGAAGAAACGACAAGAATGACTGAAAGGCAGGACCTCAACACCGTGCTGCAGGGCATGAATGCCCAGATCCAGTCCCTGCAGCAGGCACAGGCTACTACTACCCGGGAGCTGGAGGCCGCGGGCTAAACTCGCGGAAGCCGAGAGGGTAAGGGCCGAACCGCCTCGTCCGAAACCTCCGTCCCTTGTACCGATGACGGAGGCGGACAACATCGAATCATACCTAGGGATCTTTGAGAGGACGGCCACCCGAACGAGTGGCAGCGGTCCGAGTGGGCGTCCCTTCTGGCGCCTACCTAAAGGGGCCCGCGCAGCGGGCCTATTATGACCTCCCCTGAGGAGGAGGCCGCTGACTATAAGCTCCTGAAAAGGGAGATCCTGGCGCCACGGCATTACGCCGAGCCAGCAGGCGAAAGTGAATGGCGGGCTGGCAGTTCGACCCGAAGCCGCCCGAGCACAGGCCTTCACTTCTGGGGCAAAATGGGCCGCTGGCTACGGCCCGAGGGCCCCCAAGCCCGGAAGGTCGTTGAACAAGTGGCCTGTGAGGGCCTGGTCAATGCACTGCCCGCCCCCTCGCCCAGCAGGTTCGGGCGCCACCCCTATACGGATATGCCAGGACTCCTGGAAGTCCTAGAGCGCCAGCTCGCGGTCTTCCGAGCCGGGGGGGCAGAACGGCTAGCTCGCGGGAACCGGCCGGGACGGGCGGCCACCCCCGAGCCCTCTCGACGCGCTGCAGAAGCACCTCCCAGAGCCCGAGAAAAGCCGGCCTCTCTGCGCTGTTACAAGTGTGGGGAGACCGGCCACCTGCTACCATCCTGCCCGCTGAACACCCCCATGGAGCCGATGGACTGCACCTGACCTCGGCGGAAAGGTACTGTACTCCGCCGCACCCTTGGCAAGTCCAACACGGGAGTGGTGTTAGTAAATGGGCACTCGGTGGTGGCTCTCTCGACTCGCAGCAACATAACCATTGTCGTCGCCGCTATGTCTTACCGCGACAGTGGCTAAACAAACATGTACGGGTCACTTGTGTACACGGAGAGACCAGGGCTTACCGTTCCGCAGCATGCTATCTTTCCTGGAGGGGGGATTTGTCCAAACTGATGGTCGCGGTGTTGCCCGAACCCCCCTTTCCAGTGATCCTGGGACAAGACTGGTCGCAAAGGAAAAGCGGTAAGCCACGCACCACTCCTGGGGCCTCACTGGGTCTGGCTATGGAGGGACAAGGCACCCTTCCCGCGTCTCCACGCCATGCACTAGGGCAAGCCAAAATGGCGCAGGCACAAGGGGCGGTTTCTCCGGCCACGCGCCCTGAGCCGAGACCTCCCACCGGCGAAGGGATGAGTCAAGGAGCGCAACCCCCCAGTCCTTTGTTAGATCCCCTGGCACGCCTAGACCACCAATTTCGCTCCACGCCTGCCTCATTTAAGAGGGAACAATGGAATGATGATTCCCGCGCTTTGCCAGGAATGCATTGTTCTGCCAGGCAGCTCACAAGCGGACGGTTCCATACCACGTGGCCCCTTCTTTGTCTTGGAAAATGATCTGGTGTATCGGGTGGCAACTCACGAGGGCGAGGTGCGGAAGCTGCTGCTAGTTCCGCTGCATCTTCCGGCGGAGGTATGCGAACTGGCTCACGACACCTCTTAGGCCCACCTCGGGGCCGAGAAAACACTGGAGAGGATCAAGCTCCGGTTTTACTGGCCCGGGATCAACGAGGAGGTCCGGCGCTTCTGTCAGTCCTGTCCGGACTGCCAGATTCGCCAGATTCCTAGGAGGGACCGTGCTCCTCTCGCCCCGATACCCTGATAGATGTTCCTTTGACCGATAGGGGTCGACTTAGTAGGACCTCTGGAGCCTCCAACCGTGGCCACAAGTATATATTGGTCATGGTTGATTATGCGACCCGATACCCGAGGCGGTTCCCCTGCGCCCGCTACCACCAAAAACATTGCACGGAACTTGTCAACCTCTTCTCGCGAGTGGGTATCCCTAAAGAAGTCCTCACGGACCAGGGTACCCCCTTCACCTCAGAAATGTTCAGGGAGGTTGCCAGATTACTGAGAATAAAGCACCTAAAGACGTCTGTCTACCACCCCCAAACAGACGGTCTGGTAGAACGTTTTAACCAGACGCTTAAACAGATGCTTCGCAAGGTAGTCAACGCTGATGGCAGGAATTGGGACCAACTCCCCTCGTGCTTTTTGCCTACCGGGAGGTACCCCAGGCCTCTACGGGCTTCTCCCCTTTCGAACTGTTATATGGGCACAACCCCGGGACTATTGGATATCCTAAAAGAAGGTTGGGAGGCCGAGGCCCTTCCCTCCTCTAACATACTGGAATATGTAGCGCAACCGCGCCGACAGGCTCACCAAAATCAGGCCTCTCCTCAAAGACCACGTGACTCGCGCAGGCAGCGCAGGCCCGATGCTATAACCGCAACTCCGTCCTCCGGAGTTCCACCCGGGATCGAAGTTATGGTACTCGCTCCCACCTCCCACTCCAAGTTACTAGCTCACTGGCTGGGGCCATACGAGGTTCAGGAAAGAAAGGGGCTCGTCGACTATTTAGTCAAGCAACCTAATCGTCGACCGAGCGAGAGGATCTATCATGTTAACTTGTTAAAGCCATGGAAGGAGCGGAGGAAACTCCCAAACACATAGATCCCTCTCCCTGTTCGCTAGCACGGTTGCCCTTAACCTCGGCGACGAGCTAACGCCATACAACGGCAGGAGATACCCAGGCCATCTTCGCCATCCCCGAGGTGGTGAGCGAGTCCCCAGGTCGGACTGCGCTGATTGCCCACGATATAGTCACAGAGCCCGAGTAGTCGTCCGGAGAGGCCATACAGACTCCCGAGGCAAAACGCCGAGGTGAAACTGGAGGTACAGCGGATGCTGGACTCGGACATCATCGAGGAGA
The DNA here is from genome assembly GCF_016835505.1 of Polypterus senegalus. Classification (NCBI taxonomy): domain Eukaryota; kingdom Metazoa; phylum Chordata; class Cladistia; order Polypteriformes; family Polypteridae; genus Polypterus; species Polypterus senegalus. Next base: position 54,375,367 of record NC_053158.1, read on the forward strand.
GCCACAGTCCCTGGTCCAGCCCAATTGTCCTCGTTCCTAAGCCGGACGGGTCTTGGAGATTCTGTAACGACTTTAGACGTCTGAACCAGGTCTCCAAGTTCGATGCCTACCCTATGCCCCGCATTGACGACCTCCTCGAGCGGCTGGGTGCGCTCGATATCTGACTACTCTTGATATGACAAAAGGGTATTGGCAAATTCCCTTAACGGCTTCTGCAAAAGAAAAAACTGCCTTTAGCACCCCTAGCGGACACTGGCAATACAAGGTCCTCCCATTTGGGCTGCACGGGCCCCTGCGACCTTTCAACGCCTGGTGGATAGAGTGCTGAAGCCCCACCAGTCCTATAGTGCCGCCTACCTGGATGACGCCGCCATCTATTCCGCACCTGGGAGGAACATCTGTTGCAGCTCTCGGCTGTCCTCGCGACACTGGCTAAAGCCGGCCTCCGTATTAACCCCCGTAAGTGTTTCTTTGGCTTAAAGGAGGCCAAGTATTTAGGCTACCTTGTGGGACGAGGACAGGTGAGGCCCCAGTGTTCCAAAGTCAAAGACATCCTGGAATGGCCCCGTCCAATACCAAGAGACAGGTGCAAGCTTTCTTGGGGCTAGCGGGTACTACCGCCGTTCGCCCCGTTTCTCCGAAAGGGCAGCACCCTTGACTAGTTTGACAAAGAAGGGCGCTCCCCTGCATGTGGTATGGGACGCCAGAGCAGAACACGCATTTAGTGACCTAAAACAGGCCCTTACGCCGGCACCGTATTGCGGACCCCAGATTTTGGGCTACCCTTTATCCTCCAGACCGACGCTCGACACAGGCCTCGGCGCCGTGTTGAGCCAAAGCGTGATGGTGTCGAACACCCCGTGATGTACCTAAGCCGGAAATTGTTGGACCGAGAGACCAGGTACGCGGCGGTGGAGAGGGAAGCCCTGGCCATTAAGTGGGCTGTGACTTATCTCCGGTATTATCTGTTGGGTCGCGAATTCACTCTGGTGACTGATCACGCTGCGCTTCAGTGGATGTCCCTTCACAAGGAGTCGAATCCGCGGGTCACCAGGTGGTTCCTGGACTTGCAGCCCTATAAGTTCACGGTCACTTATCGCCACGGCGGCCTTCAGGCCAACGCCGATGCCCTCTCCCGCATCCACGACCTCTCGGTTAGGTCCGCCCGACCGGTTGGTCTTGGGCTGAGGGGGGGGGTCGTGTCACGCATGGGCGAATAGGAGGCCACGGGCGGACCCGAAATTACTTCGAAGGACGTTTGTCGCTAGGGAATGGCGGGTACTAACCTTTCTGCTTTCTCTTTCAGGAAAAAAGACGCTCCGCCACCATAACCTGACTGCACCGCGTCCACTTCCGCCCTTCCTCCGCCATCTTCCCTGACGTCACGGATCCCGTCATTCCTCACGCCCTTCCCAGCAGTCCTTCACTTCCGCTCCTCCTGTATAAATGGCCGCGCGCTACAGTCGTCGGCGCATAAGCAAATGTTTTGTTTATATTCTGACCTGAGTTGTTGTTTTGTACAAAAGCATTTTTGTTACGACAGTATACGGGGCCGGAAACCCCAACCCTTCATGCTGTGTTGTCTTTACTTTTACAATTTCATTAACCTTTTGCTGTTAACCAATGACAATAATTCAAACCCACAACCTGTTGCTTCTTTGAAAGTCACATATCTTTACCACCAAATTATCCATCCTCCGCTGATGATGAATCTGCTTGGTGCGTTTATTAATTAATTTCTGGTGAGGACTAAATAGAACTATTTTGACTTCTACCTAAATGACTGAAATTAGTATATTGTACATCCCACAAGATTCAATGAATTAAACATGATCGAGTTATGTTCAAAAGTGGAACATAAACAATATATGTAATATAAAGTAAATACATTTTTGTAAATAAAACAACCTGCCATTTCCCTTTTTCTAAGTGTATATCAAACTTTGTACCACCTTTACTCAGGTACAAATCTTACCCAAGGATGAGTTATACACTATAATCATACCATATTGCAACTGTAACAATGAGCTACACCCTAAATACAGTCAATGCTACACAGCAAAGAAACCGTTCAGATGAATTAATCCAATCAAAACCTAAAACTCCATATTAGGCTTATAAAATTTTAATTATTTTACATGTTGCTGGCATGGGGAAAGCAGCGGTCTCTTAGATCTTGCAAGTGGCTAAATTAAATTTCATCTTCATTTGATAATTTTTTTTTTTGTACCATCTTGCCTGTTTAAGCTCCATTTTTAAAATTAGCTAAAATTGGTGGTTTAGCATCTCGGATATCTTTGCTTTTCAGGTCACTTTCTTCATGAACAGTATACCGCTTTATTGACAAAAGTATTCCTTGGGCATAATTCATTGTTGTGCAGGCTGTACAAGACAACAGCAGAATTTATTTAGAAAAGGATTTGGGAAACAATTCACAACTAAATCAGCAGGTGGTGGGAAGTAAAAAAAAACTTGCAGTCAAATAAAGAGAGAAGAAATTTGAAAAAGAAATAGACAAACATGTAACCAGAGACAGTTTGTTAATTTTAAATCATAGATGTTATGAAATCAAAAACTATAAACATAATGAAAAAACTGATATAAAAAAATAGATTCCTTGGGTTGAGAAACCCCCAAAATGAATTAATTTATATGGAAAAAGAAAAAAAAATTAAAAAGATTCTCAACAGTTATCTGTACTAATAAAAGGCAAAACCCTCACTGACTGACTCACTCACTCATCACTAATTCTCCAACTTCCCGTGTAGGTAGAAGGCTGAAATCTGGCAGACTTATTCCTTACTGCTTACTTACAAAAGTTAAGCAGGTTTCATTTTGAAATTCTACACGTAATGGTCGATAACGGTCGACAACGTCCGCCATGTTGAACTTTCTTATTTATGGCCCCATCTTCACGAAATTTGGTAGGTGGCTTCCCTGCGCTAACCAAAACCGATGTACGTACTTATTTCGTGGTATGACGCCACTGTCGCCCGCCATATTGAATTTTCCAAACATCACTAATTCTCCAACTTCCCGTGTAGGTAGAAGGCTAAAATTTGGCAGACTCATTCCTTACAGCTTACTTACAAAAGTAATTCTATGCATAACGGTCATAACGGTCAACAACGTCCGCCATGTTGAACTTTCTTATTCATGGCCCCATCTTCACAAAATTTGGTAGGCGGCTTCCCTGCGCTAACCGAAACCAAGCGCAGGGAAGCCACCTACCAAATTTTGTGAAGATGGGGTCAGCCTTCTACCTACACGGGAAGTTGGAAAATTAGTGACGTTGGAAAGTTCAATATGGCAGCCAACAGTGGTGTCATACCACTTACTTTTGTAAGTAAGCTGTAAGGAATAAGCCTGCCAAATTTCAGCCTTCTACCTACACAGGAAGTTGTAGAATTAGTGATGAGTGAGTGAGTGAGTGAGTGAGTGAGTGAGTGAGTGAGTGAGGACTTTGCTTTTTATTAGTATAGATAGATATAGAGATATATATATAGATATAGATATATATATATATAGATATATTGATATAGATAACAGTGACAAAACAATTACATTGATAATCATGTTCTGTTATTTTTAAAATGTTTCTTTTTCATAACTTCTTTAACACACTACTTCTCCGCTGCGAAGCGTGGGTATTTTGCTAGTTAAATACAATATATGGAAAAAATCTTGTTTTCAAGAAATTTTGTTTTGGTCTTGTGGGCACGTTTTCTATATTATCGTTTCTTGTGACTGAAGACAGAGAGATATTAATTAAAGTTAGTAAAAAATCTTTTATTAATACACACCAGGCAAGGGTAAGATGACAGAGAAGCACAGTCCTAGGACACCTGCCCTTCATCTGCCTCGAGGGGTCGGTATCCCAAATCTTTTATAGGGCCTTTGTCTTATGACTTTGGTTGCACAAGAATTTCAAACCGTTACATCTTACAACATTTTGCTTGGATCAGCATTTACCACATCCTTTAAGTTCATCAGTTGGTCACTTGTGGTTTTTTGTTCGTTAGGAGAACAAGAAGTTGCACTTGCACTATAAAGACAGGTTCTGCGTGGCTCTATCATGTATACCAGATTGATCAAACTGATCAAACTATTTATTATTTTTCCACAGTCTTCAATGGAAAAAGATGTTTTAAAGTTGTGTCAATTGACACACATTGTTGTTGTGTTACTTTGACTTTATTAAAATTTTTATGGACACTGTAACTTCAAGTGGACTGATTTTTGTTAAATTTTCTGCACAATTTGCACTTCTTAGCCTTAACACATCTATTAGGTTTGGATAAATTGCAACTGTTCAACTTTGAACTGTTAAAACTTGCAACGTATGGTATACAATTTTGGATAAAGAAAAATGTTTGTGAATTTTGAGTTTAATCCAAAGCTTAACCATTGAGCTTTTAAAGTTCAAAACTGATGGTGCAGTAGTTATACTGGGTAAACATTAATTACAAAGAAACACTGATTATGTTTTACCAATTTAAATTATTACATTTTGTTAAATTACTATGATGGATTTGCTTTAAAAGCAAAGTAAAAGTGAAAAATAAATGTCAGAATTATGGCATCTTGCATTTTTTTTTTTGGTAAATACACACTGTATATGGGCGGCACAGTGGCGCAGTGGTAGCGCTGCTGCCTCGCTGTAAGGAGACCTGGGTTTGCTTCCCTGTATGGAGTTTGCATGTTCTCCCCGTGTCTGAGTGGGTTTCCTCCCACAGTCCAAAGACATGCAGGTAAGGTGCATCGGCTGTCCTAAATTGTCCCTGGTGTGTGCTTGGTACGTGTGTGTGTGTGCCCTGCGGTGGGCTGGTGCCATGCCTGGGATTTGTTCCATTTGTTGGGATTGGCTCCAGCAGACCCCCGTGGCCCTGTGTTAGGATATAGCAGGGTGAAAAATGACTGACTGACACTGTATACTGCATACATTAAATTTGGATTTCAATTTGATACTTTTTTGCATTGTTCTTGGGTTATGGCTAGTTGATCCAAAGCAGATGTTTCTGTTATTTACACTGATGTACTGCTATACATTAGAATATTTGGGGAAGCAATTGTACTGGAAGTAGCCCCCCGGCTGGGGTCTAAAGCCACTTCAGCTTCACAACCTCACTGGAAGTTCAGGTGAGGCAAATGCTCAGGAGAAAGCGTGAGATCATTGCTGAGAAGAACAGTCAAAGGGTGTTGGTGTAGTATTTTTCTCAATGGATAAGTGCATAAACAACGCTACTTGGATAGACAATCCTGCTGTGGCGTTGTTGCAATTCCAAGATATTTTTCCAGCTCATGGCAAAGGCACCAGAGACACTGGAAGTTTCAAATTCAAATGATGAAAAGATCTGTCATCGCATATTCAAAGGCCCAGGACAGACACTGTAGAATACCCAGGAGGGGGTGGGCAATCAGTTGGCTGAGGTCTCCAGGATTGTGACTGTGTCTGACTTTTTCCATTGACAAAAATATAATGCACACTTTCAGAGACTACTATAAATCCCTATATACTACTGAGTTTAAGGAAGACAATACACAATCTAATGCATTTCTGCATTACAGATACCACAAATAGACGCTTCTAGTGTGGAGGAACTTGATAAACCTCTGGCGTTATCAGAATTACTAGATGCTATAAAGTCACTCCAAGGCAGGAAAGCAGCAGGCCCTGATGGCTACCCTGCAGAATTTTACAAGAAATTCTCCGCTCAGCTAGCTCCCCTCCTATTAGCAACATTTACAGAAGCCAGAGATAACCAATCTCTTCCACAAACCTTTCGCCAAGCACTAATCACTGTCTTTCCAAAACAAAATAAGGACTTATTACAATGTGCATCATACAGACCAATTTCACTTCTGAATAACGACGTTAAAATACTCTCTAAAATCATAGCCAGAAGGATGGAGAAAGTGCTCCCCTCGGTAATATCAGAAGACCAAACTGGATTGATTAGGGGCCGGCACTTATCTTCAAATCTTCGACGCCTGTTTAATGTAATATACTCACCAACTAAATCAAACACCCCAGAACTATTATTATTATTGGATGCAGAAAAGCATTCGACATGATTGAATGGAAATACCTTTTTACTACATTGGAGAAGTTTGGGTTTGGCCCAAACATTTGTGCATGGATTAAATTACTGTATACTAACCCAGAAGCTTCAGTTTGCATCAACAACATTTGCTCAGACTACTTTAAACTAGAATGTGGCACTAGACAAGGATGCCCCTTGTCACTGCTGCTGTTTGCGATTGCCATTGAACCACTGGCAATACATTGTCGAAATACTGATCAGATAAAGGGGATTAGCAGAGAAAGACAACAAATCTCATTATATGCAGATGACATGGTACTGTATATATCAGACCCAGAAAATTCTGTGCCTGCAGTCTTAGCAGCACTCACAGAATTTCAAAAGATCTCTGGTCTCAGAATTAATCTGAATAAAAGTGTACTCTTTCCAGTGAATTCTCAAGCATATAATATTAGATTAGATACCCTACCTTTTATCATTGCAGAACAGTTTAAATACCTCGGGGTAAACATCACAAGTAAACATAAAGCTCTATATCAACAAAATTTTGTCTGCATGGAAAAAATTAAACAAGACTTGCATAGATGGTCAACCCTTCATCTCACACTAGCTGGAAGAATTAACACTGTTAAGATGAATATTCTTCCTAAACTCCTTTTTTTATTTCAAAACATTCCAATATACATTAATAAATCATTCTTTAAGCAATTAGATTCAACAATAACCTCATTTATTTGGAATTCAAAACATCCACGCATCAAAAGAGCAACCTTACAAAGACAAAAGGCAGAAGGCGGCATGGCTCTACCTAACTTCCAGTTTTATTACTGGGCAGCAAATATACAGGCGATAAGAACCTGGACACAAATAGAAGAACATACACAGGCTTGGACCGCAATAGAAGTAAAATCCTGCAGTACTTCTTTGTATTCCTTGCTCTGTGCTCCAATAAACACACGCTATCGGCAATATACAAATAACCCAATTGTGCTCCACTCACTTAGAATCTGGAACCAATGTAGAAAGCATTTTAAGACGGAGAAGCTTCTATCTGTGGCACCTCTGCAAAGAACCACCTCTTTCAACCTTCACAAACATATGCAGTTTTTAATATCTGGAAAAAATTTGGAATTAACTTGCTTAGAGATCTTTATATAGACAACGTCTTTGCATCCTATGAACAATTACATTCCAAATTTAACATTCCAGCTACACATTTCTTTCACTATCTTCAAATCAGGAACTTTGTTAAACAGAACCTTCCAGATTTTCCTCATCTTGCACCCTCATCCATGCTGGAAAAATATTGCTCAATCTCAAGGACTTAGACTCCATCTCTACAATATATAAAATCATTTTACAATCCCTCCCTTTCAAAGATCCAAGAGGACACTGGGAAAAAGATCTCTCAATTAATATATCAGAAAAGGAGTGGAAAGTAGCAATGCAGAGAATTCACTCGAGCTCCATATGCAAAGCATACAATTATACAACTTAAAATTATATATCGAGCACATCTGTCTCGACTAAAACTCTCCAAAATGTTTCCAGGGCATGATCCAACCTGCGAACGCTGCAACCAAGTCCCAGCCTCACTAGGTCACATGTTCTGGGCCTGCACCAAATTAACATTATTCTGGACAAAAATTTTAATTACCTTCAGACAGCCTTGGACTCACAATCTCTCCTAAACCCATTAACAGCTGTGTTTGGGGTTCTTCCAGAAGGGTTTAAAGTGGAGAAAGACAAACAAATTGTGATTGCATTCACTACACTTTTGGCACGCAGTCTTATTCTGAGAAACTGGAAGAACCCAAACTCTCCTCTTTTAAGTCAGTGGGAAACCGATGTGTTATATTATTTGAAATTGGAAAAATCAAATACTCAGTTAGAGGATCCGTACAGACTTTTTTCAAAACATGGCAGGATCTAATCAGTAATATTTTAAAATAAGTTCATAAAGCACAGAGAATTTATTAATTTAGGTATGTTTACAAGCCTTAAATTTAACGCGTTTGGCTTGCTCTCTCTCAGGGTGGGGATCGATCTGTTCTTAACTTAATTTTTCTTTTTGTAAAAACTTGATTGCTTTGTATGGATTGTAATAAAATTAATAATAATAAAAAAAAAAAAATTGACTGTAGATTCCTCAGAGGTAATGCTGCTGATTGGAGCTTTTGCTTTCCTCTTAATGGACAAATACTGTTAAGACCCATTTACTGTATCTTTGTGACTGCTTTGTTTTATTGTGTGTTTAAACTAATCTGTATGTTTATGTAATTAGTCATTTGAAAAATGTATAAGTGTATTGTACCTGCAAACTTATTACATTGATCTGAATCGGCACTCAGTAAAGTGCACTATACAAAAATAAATGAATTGAATTGAAGAAAAAATTATGATAGTTATAATGCTTCAGTTAGCAAACCTATGTAATGCAGTTCAAGGCTATCTAATATAACTTAAGCCTTGTCGTTATCCAGGCATCTTTGGATACAAGACAGGAGCTAACCCTGGAGAGGATTCATCCTATTGAGTGAAGAGTTATGTTGCAAATGTATTTTATTATCATTTTATAGAAAAATTTGAGAACATATGGTTTTACAATAGAATGTAAAGACAATGACAATGATGACCACTTGGTCAATGATAAGCATAAAATAATAAGAAGAAATTTGAATACGTTGAAAGAAAGACCCCTTAAAAATGTTCTCACAGATGAAATTCTTGACATGTAAACAATAGTAAATGGTCAGTATTCTACTTGGATATATCCTGTCACCCTGAAAACAACTATTGCTGAAGCACATTGAAAAAGGCCAACCTGGACCTTTCCATTTTTAAACACTTAAATCACGTCATATCAATTTCTTTGCCAAATCACTTGAAATATGTATTTTTAATTAAACCAATGAATACTGTATTGCAATTTTTCTAAATATATGAATGTATTCTAAAATTGTATCTAGTCGCATTTCGTATCTCATTGTTGCAAAAGTCGTTGTTACCTCATCTCATGTTGAGAGTGAACATCTGTGTTTATGTAGCAATGGAGTATAACAATAGAGTGTCACAGTTGCAAACAATTCATTGTAAAAATTGCAACTGAGACATCAAAAGGGCTTTTCAAAACTTGCCTGACAAGAAATGTGAAGCAACAAATCCTGAGAGACATTATCACTACACTTATTCAGGAATATAGCAGCAGGACTTTCTTAGACTCAAGGTAAATATTTTGTCTCTAAGGTTATATATACCTCTACTGCTTTGGATAGATTTTGCTACTGGGTTTCTAGAAATATGTTTATCTTAATCAGAAGAAATATTAAACATGTGAAAAACATTTAATTTTACTTCAGGCACACAAAGAAAAGGGAGATAACGACTGTAGGCAAATTGCATTCTATAACACTGAAATTAGAAAATTGGAAAATGGATGGATGGATATGCTAAAATACAACAGTATGTCTTTCCAGCATGTAATTCCAGGCTTCTCTGCTTTCTAAGATTCCATGTTCTCAGTATGTATGTTTCTCTTATTATTTTTTTAACAGATCAAAGCTGTATTGCCAGGATTAATGGAAACGACTAGGTGTCCCCAATGTCTGATTTTGTACACCTTCTAGTGAGCTAAAGTGCTGCCGGGATTGAGCTTCTGACTTAACTAGTTATCTAGGATATCTGGCTCTCTTACAACTCTGAGCAGCATGATGTTGACTTGAGGAAAATGAATGAATAAACTATTAGTTTAGTCAAAGCTGTAATGGAATTGCCTGCAGATTCATTAGAAGAAAAATATTTTGAGCTAGAAAATGTTTAGTTATTTTAAATATAGCTTCAATTGCATTATATGCTGTAGGTCTTAGTGGTACATTCTAACATTAGAATTCTGATTATATATGGTGTTCAAGCAATAATTTAAATGTGACCAATTTCTGTGCACTTTAGCCATTTAGTTATTAAGCTCACCTAATTTTGTTTTTGCTTGAATGCTACCTAAATTACTTTAAGTGCTGCTTAAGAATAACAAAACATTTTCAGATTATTGATCGAGGCACAGGTGCTGAGGTACCAACTGCACATCTGTAAAACTGAGAAAAGTTTGTGACTGGCGTGTTTGGTCTCCTTTCTATGCTAAGGTATTTGTAATTTAGCTATATATTTAGTTTACTTGATTATTTATGCCAATTTGCCTAATGAGACAGTTGCTATCTGTCTCACTTCAATTTAATTTGTTAGTTGAGTTCAGTTAGGTTAGCAGTTTGTATGCTTTATTTGCTCATTGTCTGCCACCCTGCATTTCTGGTTTGTGCATTTCAATTGCTGACATTCTAGAGAGGCTAACTTGAATATGGAGCCGCTTAAAGTGAGCAGATTAGAAGCATTAGTTGGTCAAGTGTGGCAAGGTAAGTGTTGATTGTTTTAGTAATTCAGATACGATTTAACTAGTTTAACTAGTTTTTTTTTTCCTGAAATATGTCCTAAGATAAAATATATTTGTGTTACTAAAACTAATTGGAATGATTTTACTGTGACTGCAGATTAAAATTCTGATAAAGGACGGTACCTTACCTGAATCTACCTTAAAACCTAAATCTGTAAATCTTTCTTTTCTCCGCTACAACCTGCCCTCACCACCAACACACTTAGGTTATTCTTTTCAGTAATCTCATATTTCTTCTAATTTTAGTTTGCTTTGACTTGTAGAAACTTAGATAATTGATTACTCCCTGTTTTCTGTCACTCTTTGATGTGTCCCATACAACTGGCTATAGATATCAGAATGCTAACACAGGGGTCCTCAATCACGGTCCTGGAGAGCTGCAGTGGCTGCAGGTTTTTGCTCCAACCCAGTTGCTTAATAAAAAGCACTTATTGCTAAAGTAACACTTCTGCTTCACATTAGTGATTTTGAGCCCTTATTGCTTAATTTTGTCTTAAACAGCTACTTTAATTGCTCCTTATTATCAATAACATGCAAATGACAAGAGAGAGCAGCATTTCTCCATTTAGCTTATTTACATTTACACCTGTGTGTATTTATCTGCACTATTGGGTTTAATTAAATACTTGGATGAAAAATGAAGAGAAAAAAGTGAAGGACTGAGAATTACTCGTCCATTCTAGCCTTCAAATCATTTGCATGATAGAAAGGGAAAGAAAATCTAGGATATGAGAATGACCTGACATAGCAGAGTTAATTTAATTTCATAGCTTGTTAGTGGTTTATTGGCAAGAATTGCTTTCTAATTAAGCAACCAGGTCAGAACAAAAACCTGCAGCCACTGCGGCTCTCCAGGACTGGGATTGAGGACCCCTGTGCTAACATATTTAAGGTTGTTTTTCCATAGCTTTGTTTTTCTGTTGTTGTCTTTTCTAACCTTCTCTCTTGCTATGAGTCTCCATCCTTCCCCCTACATGTTGGAGTTCCCTTAATTTCTTTCTTTAGAGAGCACAAGTGATAATTTCATTCCCAGTGGTGGCTTTAAAGTCCTTAAAGGCTGAACCTGGAGTATGCAGTTCTTACTCAAGCTGTTGGCTACACTCTGGATCTTCTTATTTGAAGAAGAGTTGCCTCGAAAGCTTGCATATTGTAATCTTTGTAGTTAGCCAATAAAAGGCATCATTTTGCTTAACTTCTCTCGGCATGTCCTAATTGTAATAATTACAAGTTCAACTTCAAGTTGCATTTGTCACAGCCAAACACATTGAAATAGTGACATTACAAAAAGTTAACATTATAAAAATGCATGTACATAGTATGTAAGAACAGAATTTAACAATTTATCATGTACAAAAATGCCTAATACTAAGTAAAAAGATTTAATGATTAACAAATGTGTCTATTTAAGGCAGACAAATGGGGCTCCCCGACAACAGGTACTGCTTAGGGATAAAAAGTATTTTTAATATTAAAAGTCGCATTTTGCAGTTTTCAGCACATATGTCCTTAAACTTTAAATTACTTTTTTCTGTCTTCTGAAGTTGTGTTATTATACCAAAGAGTGGTGCCACATTGCATTTTTTATGCAAAGCATTACTTGTTGTGGATCACTTAATAATAATAATAATAACACATTTTATTTATTTAGCAGGGCGGCATGGTGGCGCAGTGGTAGCGCTGCTGCCTCGCAGTTAGGAGACCCGGGTTCGCTTCCCGGGTCCTCCCTGCGTGCAGTTTGCATGTTCTCTCCGTGTCTGCGTGGGTTTCCTCCCACAGTCCATAGACATGCAGGTTAGGTGGATTGGCGATTCTAAATTGGCCCTAGTGTGTGCTTGGTGTGTTTGTGTGTGTCCTGCAGTGGGTTGGCACCCTGCCCAGGATTGGTTCCTGCCTTGTGCCCTGTGTTGGCTGGGATTGGCTCCAGCAGACTCCCGTGACCCTATTCGGATTCAGCGGGTTAGAAAATGGATGGATGGATGGATTTATATAGCACCTTTCCCATGCTCAAGGTGCTTCACAGAGTCCTAGAAAAAAACAGTAGGGTATATGTAACATTGGATACAAATGTTTTCCTGAATAGAACAATGAAACAGAGAACAATGCATTAAATAGAGTAAAATACTAAATTCAATACGAAAAGAAAAACCTAACAAATAACCTAATTTGTGATATAACAGACACACAAATTATCCTGAGCACCTGAACAGAGAGGTAAACTGAAAGAAAGGGCAGAAAGTTAAGTTAAAAGCCTTCCTAAATAGATGAGTATTAAGATGTTTTTTAAAAGAATGAATGGAGTCAGCTAATCTAATTAATTTTGGGATGTCATTCCAAAGTCTGGGTGCCATGGAGCTGAAGGCCTTGTCACCAATAGAGTGCAGGTTAGTGTGAAGGACAACAAGATTACCAGAATCAGAGGACCTTAGTAGGCGAACAGGAGCATAGTGAATTAGAAGGTCACTGATGTAGTCCGGTGCAAGGCCATTTAAAGCTTTGTAGGTTATTGTACGCTATTTTAGTGTAGGCAATGAGCTACAGTATTTGGTTATTCTAAAAAAAAAACAGGAAACAGAAGAACAGAGAGGAGCATTCCTTTATCAGCAGAATGACAGTGATCCAGGATGTTATTTTCTCAGACAGGAAAAAAATAAATGTTGAAAGAATTTTGCTGACACTTTTTTCAGCTGTAGTGGGTATACTGGAGGCAGTATACAGAGGGGAATGTTAACAGATAACTCTAACTATTCTTCAGTCTAATCTATGTACAACAATTAGAACAGTAGAACAATTTTGATAAGAACAGACCATTCAGAACAACAATCTTGCCAGTCCTATTTGTCTAATTTTTCAAAAATTACACTGTGTTGAGTTTTGAATGTCCCTAAATTCTTCTTTTCTATCATACCTCTTTGGTAACCTATTCCATGTGCTTATGGTTCCCTGTGTAAAGAAAAACGTTCTAATACCTGTGTGAAATGTAACATTTACAAGTTTCCACCTGTGTTCCTGTATTCTTGTTGAAGAACTTTAAGTAATAACTGCAATACAATGTTCTAATTCCTTTCATCATTTTAGAAACTTCAGTCATGCCACCTCTTAATCTCTGTTTGGTTAAACTGAAATATTCGACACCTTCAAATTTTCATAACAGCTAAAATCTTACATTTTTGAAATCTGCTGATTTGCTCTCCTTTGGATTTTCTCTACTGCTATATAATTTTCATAATATGGAGACCAAAACTGCAGATAGTTTGCAGATGAGGCCTCACTGACTCACTAGTGCATTGTATAGCTTAAGTTTAATTCACCTTGATGTGTACTTCCTATTTGACCTCTTAATGTTTTCTCGAATTTAGATAGTGACGACTCCAATTTGACTACTAAGTCCTTCTCATAAGTTGTATTTTCAAGTTTTAGCCATCCAATTGTGTATTCAAATTTAATATTTTTAATAACTATAACACTTTAGTTTTACTTATATTAAATTTTATCTGACACAATACTACCCAAGCATGAAGTCTGTCCGGATTCCTCTGCAATAATTCAACTGACTCTACATTATCTGCCCTTCTATCTAGTTTGCTATCATCGTCAAACGTAACCAGCTTGGTTTTTATATTCTTATTCACATTGTTATGTATATTTACAAAACAGCAGCCCAAGAACTGATCCATAAGAGACACCACTTTTAACATCACCCAAATTTGAAAAACATTTTCTCTACTATCTTTGTCCCAAGTGTTTAACCCAATTTTGCACCCATCTACACACTTAGCCTTCAATTTGCAATTTTTTAGTTTAATTACTAATCTTTTAAGTTGTATCTTATCAAACGCTCTCTGATAATCCAGGTAAATAGTATTACTCTGTACATGTTCCTCTCTTATCGTATGCTTTTGATGCTTCCTCATAAAATTCCAGCTTATTAGTCAAGCATTATCTCCTCTGTTTATTTACCTATGATGCATGTCAAAATTACTTGCCTACACTGCAGGGCAGGCAACATTTGGAGTAACCAGGAGAAGAATGTGAAATCAGAAACAGGTCAAACCTGGGAGATCATAAAAAAGTATGAATTGAGGCTAAAACATAAAGCAAGAAATGAAGTCAAGGTCATAAGTAAATGTTGGATACATGCACAACAAAACACATAGATTTTTACCAAGCAATTGAATTGTGTGTTGTGATGGCTCTGAAAAACCTTTTATATCTGTTGCATAGCAGTACTCAGGCCAAAACCTCTGTTGACATGCCCATAACAACCATTGCCTGTGCTAACAATGGGTGCCTAACAACACAGTGATATGTGCAATGTCTTGTAAAAGCATAATTTCTATCATACAGTTACAATAAGATGGTATTTGTTTGGTTCCAGTTATTAGAAATTCCTTTAATGTACAATGTTTTTTGAAAAATAAGAATTATTTGTTTAAATTTGTACTCAGTTCCTTTCTTATGCATTCTAAGATAAATGTTATCTGGTCTCTGCAATATGTTAGATTTCAGGCTATTTAATCTAAAAAATCTAATCACAGCACATCTGTAATCTCTGTTACTGTTGGGAGGTCATCAACTTTACAGTTATAAAATATACCTACTGGTGTGTCTTGGACATGTTTTAGCTATGAACTTTGAGTCATTGGTGTTTTGGGTCTTCAATCATCAGACACCTTACCCCGGACGACCCATCCATGGGTGATCAATCCCTGACTTGTGTCCAGGTGGCATACTACTTACTCCATGTATTCCTCCTCTGGATTGACAGCCTCCAGAATGTTCTTGTTGTCTCTACTGTGGATGTGTGTATGTATCGGGCAGCTGATAGACAGGGGTGAAGATGTCCAGCTAGTACTATGCAGTGTTCGTTAGAGATTTAGACCAATACAGCAAACAGCGCACATAAATCCACACCTTTCCCAAAAGCAAGAATTTTCTGAACTTCATATTTAGGAATTTAATCAACCCAAATATGTGTTTAAAGAAATAGGCCATCATAGACTTAAGTTGTAAAATGTGAAACAGGGGATGTACTTCTAATTATAGCCTGTACTTTGCATAGTCTACCTAGCAGAATAAGTTGGATTTGCTTCCAAAATGGCACTCTGAATTTTAGAATCTAACTAAATAAAAAATCAGTTCTTCTGACTGACCTGGCTGAACAGTTTGAAAAATATTTGTGAAGGGCACTGTTTTTTAAAGTAATGTCCTAAATTATCAGAGATACTCAGAAAGCCATCTACAGCTTGATTGTCTTCTGGTACCCTATGAGATTTTGTGATACTGGTAATTTAGGCAATTAGTTTATTAAGAGGTGAAAAACAGCAGCAAAAGTTCAAGGGACCAGGAGAAGTGACATTGTCAAATACAAAACTAAGCATGAAACAGAACAAATAAAAGAAGAAACGCCAAAGTATAATATGCAAACCGACAATCAAAGTCAAAGGAACGTTCCTAAATGATTTGTAAACAGAAGTGCAAAGAAACAAATTTGTTGTAACAGTTTTATTTTGTTTAGAATTTCTAAAATCTCATATAGAGATGGGATTTGAGCTGACCATTTAACCTGTTGCACTACTGATGTCATAAATCATTGCTAAACATAACTAAACAAGCATAAAAATTTAAATGATGCTAAATCATTTCAAAATGGGGACCAAATTGTAACAGCATATGTTCAAGGGGTCAGGATTGACCTAAAAGGAATTTGACTCGGGGAAGTTGGGAGTGTGGTACCATAAAAACTGGTCAAGATTGTGTTTGCCCCTTTTCCATGTTCATTTAATTAGAAGTGATAGCCAAAGGACAGATTAATAATTCTAAATCTAAGAACAGAAACCATTCCTGAAATGAGTAGCAAATTGAGGGCATCTATAACACTCCATTGAATCTGGCAACCAATGCACTGGACCTGGAGCAGAAAGTACTCTCTTTGAAGATACAGAATAAACCTCTTTGGAAAAATGACAAAATGTGGCTTAGCTCATCATATGCAAGCTAAAATGAGAACCTCCTGATGCATTATAGAACCTCTGAAATGCCTCAAAATTAATTCATTTTTCTCACTATAGCAGGATGTTTGGCTATTAGAGATTTATGAGCATGTCTACATGAACAGTCTCAGATGCAAACATTAACCAAAGGAGTGGAGGTTCAGTGGCTGGTACATTCTGTTCTGCCCAGAATATTGAACTTTACAACCTTAGAAAAACCGGAGCAATAATCTGGGAACATGGAGTTGTGCATGTACTGACTAGAGAAGAGAAACTATTATGCTATAAATGGAAGGCTTTGAATTTATAGCAGAAGACATCAGGTGGCAGTTAGCACTCCTTGTACAGTATATTGTCCTATTCTGAGACAATGTCTTTTAGAATTTAAACAACAACAACAACATTTATTTATATACAGTGGTGTGAAAAACTATTTGTACCCTTCCTGATTTCTTATTCTTTTGCATGTTTGTCACACAAAATGTTTCTGATCATCAAACACATTTAACCATTAGTCAAATATAACACAAGTAAACACAAATGCAGATTTTAAATGATGGTTTTTATTATTTAGGGAGAAAAAAATCCAAACCTACATGGCCCTGTGTGAAAAAGTAATTGCCCCCTTGTTCAAAAATAACCTAACTGTGGTGTATCACACCTGAGTTCAATTTCCGTAGCCACCCCCAGGCCTGATTACTGCCACACCTGTTTCAATCAAGAAATCACTTAAATAGGAGCTCCCTGACACAGAGAAGTAGACCAAAAGCACCTCAAAAGCCAGACATCATGCCACGATCCAAAGAAATTCAGGAACAAATGAGAACAGAAGTAATTGAGATCTATCAGTCTGGTAAAGGTTATAAAGCCATTTCTAAAGCTTTGGGACTCCAACGAACCACAGTGAGAGCCATTATCCACAAATGGCAAAAACATGGAACAGTGGTGAACCATCCCAGGAGTGGCCGGCCAACCAAAATTACCCCAAGAGCGCAGAGAGCGACTCATCCGAGAGGTCACAAAGACCCCAGGACAACGTCTAAAGAACTGCAGGCCTCACTTGCCTCAATTAAAGTCAGTGTTCACGACTCCACCATAAGAAAGAGACTAGGCAAAAACGGCCTGCATGGCAGATTTCCAAGACGCAAAACCACTGTTAAGCAAAAGAACATTAGGGCTCGTCTCAATTTTGCTAAGAAACATCTCAATGATTGCCAAGACTTTTGGGAAAATACCTTGTGGACTGATGAGACAAAAGTTGAACTTTTTGGAAGGCAAATGTCCCGTTACATCTGGCGTAAAAGGAACACAGGATTTCAGAAAAGAACATCATACCAACAGTAAAATATGGTGGTGGTAGTGTGATGGTCTGGGGTTGTTTTGCTGCTTCAGGACCTGAAAGGCTTGCTGTGATAGATGGAACCATGAATTCTACTGTCTACCAAAAAAAAGGAAGGAGAATGTCCGGCCATCTGTTCGTCAATTCAAGCTGAAGCGATCTTGGGTGCTGCAACAGGACAATGACCCAAAACACACCAGCAAATCCACCTCTGAATGGCTGAAGAAAAACAAAATGAAGACTTTGGAGTGGCCTAGTCAAAGTCCTGACCTGAATCCAATTGAAATGCAATGGCATGACCTTAAAAAGGCGGTTCATGCTAGAAAACCCTCAAATAAAGCTGAATTATAACAATTCTGCAAATATGAGTGGGCCAAAATTCCTCCAGAGCTGTAAAGACTCATTGCAAGTTATCGCAAACGCTTGATTGCAGTTATTGCTGCTAAGGGTGGCCCAAACAGTTATTAGGTTCAGGGGCAATTACTTTTCACACAGGGCCATGTAGGTTTGGATTTTTTCTCCCTAAATAATAAAACCATCATTTAAAAACTGCATTTTGTGTTTAATTGTGTTATATTTGACTAATGGTTAAATGTGTTTGATGATCAGAAACATTTTGTGTGACAAACATGCAAAAGAATAAGAAATCAGGAAGGGGGCAAATAGTTTTTCACACCACTGTAGCACATTTTCATACAAAAAAATGTAGCTCAAAGTGCTTTACAAAATGAAGAATAGAAAAATAGAAGACACAATAAAAAATAAACATAAGTCAACATTAATTAACATAGAATAAGTAAGGTCCGATGGCCAGAGTGGACAGAAAAAACAAAAAAAAAACTCCAAAGGCTGGACAAAAAAAATAAAATCTGTAGGGATTCCAGACCAAGAGACCGCCCAGTCCCCTCTGGGCAATCTACCTAACATAAATCAAACAGTCCTCTTAGTATTTAGGGTTTTCATGGAAGGACTTGATGATGATGGTCACGTAGACTTCTGGCTTTCAGTCCATCAATGTTGGTGCATCATGATGCTTTGAGTACGTGGTGGTTGCTCAGGCCGCCACCACAAAGAAACCGGAAAAAGAAACAGAAGAGAGAGTAGGGGTCAGTACGGATTTTGGAGCCATTGTGAATAGTTATTATGAAGAATTGAACATACAGAGCATCAGTATTAAGTTAAAGTGAAGTTATAAAAAGGCCATGTTAAAGTAATGTGTTTTCAGCAGTTTTTTAAAGTGCTCTACTGTATTTGCCTGGCGAATTCCTATTGGTAGGCTATTCCAGATTGTAGGTGCATAACAGCAGAAGGCCGCCTCACCACTTCTTTTAAGTTTAGCTTTTGGAATTATAAGGAGACACTCATTTGAAGATCTAACGTTACGATTTGGAATATAACGTGTCAGGCATTCCGATATATAAGATGGAGCGAGATTATTTAAGACTTTATAAACCATAAGCAGTATTTTAAAGTCAATCCTGAATGACACGGGCAACCAGTGTAGTGACATCAAAACTGGAGAAATGTGTTTGGATTTTCTTTTCCTAGTTAGGATTCTAGCAGCTGCATTCTGCACTCGTTGCATGTGATTTATGTCTTTTTTGGGTAGTCCTGAGAGGAGTGCATTACAGTAATCTAGTCTACTGAAAACAAAAGCGTGAATTAATTTCTATGCATCTTTCAAAGATATAAGAGGTCTAACTTTTGCTATGTTGATGTCTATAGTATGTCTGATAACCTCATTGAATCCATTATTGCCAATTACTAAAATTTCAGTTTTCTCTTTTAGTTTGAGAAAATTACTATTCATCCATTCTGAGATACAAGTCAGACATTGTGTTAGTGAATTGAGAGAGTCGGAGTCATCAGGTGCTATTGATAAGTACAGCTGTGTGTCATCAGCATAGCTGTGGTAGCCCACGTTGTAACCTGAGATAATCTGACCTAACGGAAGCATGTAAATTGAGAAGAGCAGCGGACCCAGGATAGAGCCTTGTGGAACACCATATAGAATATCATGTGTCTTTGAGTTGTGATTACCACAACTAACAAAGAATTTTCTACCTGCCAGGTAGGATTCAAAACAATTTAGGACCCTGCCAGAGAGGCCCACCCATTGACTAAGGCGATTTCTAAGAATATTGTGATCAATGGTGTCAAATGTGGCACTCAGATCTAAGAGGATGAGAACAGATAAATGGCCTCTGTCTGCATTTACCCATAAGTCATTTACTACTTTAACGAGTGCAGTTTCTGTGCTGTGATTTGTTCTGAAGCCTGACTGAAATTTATAAAGAATAGCATGTTTATTGAGGTGGTCATTTAATTGCAAAATAACTGCCTTCTCTAGAATTTTACTTAAGAAGGGCAGGTTAGAGATGGGTCTAAAATTTTCAAAGCCAGAGGGGTCAAGATTATTTTTCTTGAGCAGGTGTTTACCTGCAGCAGTCTTAAGACAGTCTGGGAAGACCCCCGTATTTAATGACAAATTTACTATGTCAAGAATATTGTCAATTAGCACGTCTGATATTTCTTTGAAAAACCTGGTTGGTATTGGGTCAAGGATGCAGGTGGAGGGTTTCAGTTGAGAGATTATACTATGTAATTCAGGTAAATCTATCCTGGTGAAAGCATTTAATTTGTTTATAATGGAGTACTGGGGCTTTGGAGGTTCTGCAGTGTTGGGGAGATATACTATGTTATCTCTAATATCATTAATTTTTTGATTGAAAAATACAGCAATGTTCTCACAGGTTTCACTGGCAGTATTCTGGGGGCATTCCTTAGTGTTACCTGGGTTTAGTAGACGATCAATTGTAGAGAATAAGACTCTGGGATTACTAGCATTGTTATTTATAATATTAGAGAAATAGCAGCACCTCTCAAGACGGACTGTGTTATTGTATTCTGTTATTTTAACCTTCAATATCTCATAGTAAATAATCAGTTTAGTTTTCCTCAATTTACGCTCAGCTCTACGACATGTTCTTTTTAAATCAGACACTCTTTGGGTCTTCCATGGAATTACTATACTAGAAGGTTTTTTAACTGTCTTTTCAGGTGCGACTATGTCAACATCAGTTCTTACTTTAGAATTAAAGTATTCCACTTTACTATTTACATTATCCTCGCTATTATAGTTGGCACTATAACCGGACTGATTGCTTAGAATGTTTGTAAGTTTTAAAGCTGCTGATGAGTCAAAGAAGCGTTTTTTAACAAAATGCTTCTCATGAGTGTTTTCTATCTTTATTTCTGTATTAAATAGTAGAAGGAAATGGTCTGATAGACCAATATCAGTGATCTGCTTTAAATCAACTTTAAACATGACCTTGAAAAGGTTAACAGATTTTGCAGATATGCAAAATCAAAGGTCAAATAGAAGAGACTACTTTGACAATCTGCAGCATAAACAAAATCCCACCACAATGATGTACCCAGTATCCATTAATTTTAAGCATTTCCAGAAGTTTTTGCTGTATGCATGACTTCACGGTAACTTACCACATTTCAGTTTTCCCTAGGGTGTAGAGATGGGGAGATGTGTGTTTATGTGGCACTGAAGCTGCAGTGCACACAAGACTGCTGGCAACTGTTGCTAAGCAACACAACCAGCCAAGACAACTAGCATCACGTCATGCAGTAAAATAATACAAGATTTTATAAAGAGTATGTTTGGAGTACACAAACAAAATTTTAAAAGCCAACACCTATGAAAAGATAATCACTTCTGTGTGAATAGTCACCAGAACTAAACATTTCAGATTGGCTACCTTATTATTACACAGGATTAGTATTGCCTACCTGCAACTCACCTTTAGAAAATGTTTCTGAAAGCCGCATCAACAAGCTGTCATTTTTGTCTTTTGTCAGTATGGCTTTCACTGCTGTTTACTTATGTATGCCTGCTTTTTTTTTTTTTGCTCAGATTTATCCTCAGATTTGCTTCTCTGCCCACATTCAGCTGTCCTCATGTGTATGTTCTGACTTTTCTCAGATCCTGCAGCTGTTTCTACACAATGAACGTTGTGACTACAATTTAATACTGCCATTTATAGCTATCATTAGTCACACTATGTACTTAACTGTTTGGATGACAGAATTTTGTTGTCTCTGTTCATGATTATCACGTAGCAATACTGGCAAAAATGAAGACGACCTATCAAAATGCAGACACACTTTTTAAGTTCTACACTAATATGTATACAGTATGAATAACCAAGTTTTCCTTGAATGATCATTATTTGCATGTACTTATCTAAATGTATCACCAAGTCAACCACATCACGTTCTGATATCATCTACTATATTATAACTATTAATAAGTGCCGTTGAATAGCATGAACAGAGAAGATATTAAACATAGAGTTTCCCAGTTCCTCGGTTATACTTTTCCTAGGCTGAGATTGGCACTTTGAAGCATAGTAAATCATGATTCAGAAAAAAAATGCTTCAGTCAGTGTTTTTGAGGAAATGTTTTACAATGCTGACATGCTATAAAACATTTTTTCATTTACTACGATCATTAATTAACTGCAAGTCTACAAGACGTATTAAATCTTTCAGAAATGTTTCCTTTCACTCTGCAACAAAGGAAACAAAACAAGGCATACTTAATTCTTTTTGCATTCTAGAGAAGTGTTCTTTGTGTACATTGCTGTCATGAAAATGCAAACAAATCACTTTTTTAGTCTCGCTATGTAGACCAAAATCCTTCAGTTTTCTAGGTTTTCATTTCCGACAGAGTGCTTATTTTTAGAAACACATCAGTGACGAATGAATGCTTATTAAAACAATTTAACTGATCAGTTCCACCCACTTTGCTCTCAGCCAGCATCTCATTAAACTATTGTGCTTATTTTTCTCTGAAGCTCTATAATATGTGAATTTCCCCTTGGGATTAATAAAGTATCTATCTATCTATCTATCTATCTATCTATCTATCTATCTATCTATCTATCTATCTATCTATCTATCTATCTATCTATCTATCTATCTACTTAAACATGAGAAGTATCATATGCCTCTCAGTTGCAAAATACTTATATAGATATAGAGGCTTGGTTTATCAGCCTGCAGAAGAATTAATATATATAGCTATGTTTTTCAAAATGTAAAAAAATAAGTGTTTTTGTATGTAATATTATCCATTTATGAACAGCATTTCCCAAATACCAAACCAAAGCAGACTATTTTATTAAAAAATCTATACAATGTAAAACTCCTTTACAAATAAATCCTACTAATAC
Organism: Polypterus senegalus; assembly: GCF_016835505.1. Classification (NCBI taxonomy): domain Eukaryota; kingdom Metazoa; phylum Chordata; class Cladistia; order Polypteriformes; family Polypteridae; genus Polypterus; species Polypterus senegalus. Next base: position 54,398,433 of record NC_053158.1, read on the forward strand.
AATCTAAAAATACTGTCATTAACATACAGGCTTATTATTTAAACTCTCTAATGTTACCTTAATTCATCACATATGAATATTTATAAGTAAATGCTATATTCCCATGCACTTTATAATATATTTATAAATCTGCATATTTGCTCTAGTTACTTGGCCTATTGGCTACCATGCACAATAATGTCTACCATTCTTCAAATCACATTTATCATATATGATATTGTCATTGATCTTGGTAATGTCCATGTAGTGTTTACTGGATTTATAAGCCCTAGAACTTGGGTTGATTTGTCTCATAAAACTGCAGATATGGGGAAACTATCAAACCATGCCAAGTTTCCAAAAGCCTCAATATCACCTTGCTGACATTTCTTCCTAAATTGCTAATAAGAAGAAGGAATATATCATTACTTGAAAGAACTCAGTAAATAATAATGGAGCATACATTTTACATTATTTTTGGATGCTCAGAAAGTAGTGTGACGAGATGTCATTAGAACATTAGAAGAATCTAGACAAGAACAGGACATTCAGCCCAACAAAGCTCACTAGTCCAATTCACTTAATTCTTTCAAAATAACTTCAAGTCTAGTTTTGAAAGTCTTACTGTTTACCACACTACTTGGTAGCTTATTCCAAGTGTCTAAGGTTCTCTGCATAAAGAAAAACTTCCAAATAATTGTGCAAAATTTACTCTTAACAATTTTCCAGTTGTATCTCTGTGTTCTTAATGAATTTATTTTAAAACTAGCTGTCCCCTATGGCTCCACCTGCATAGTAGTGAAACAGGACAAACTTTAAAAATCAATAAAAAAATGTAGTAATTTATATTGAGAAGAATTTATATTGATTGCTTTGGTATCCTATTGACATACAATATTTTTAGTTTTGCTATCAGGGGCGAGAATGTAGCTGTGATTTCTTTGCCAAAAATGTAAAAATTTAGTAAGGTATTTCTGACCAAGTGGAAAGTAGGTATGCTCCAACGTCAAACATTGCCACTGTATCTGATTGTGTTCAGCTCTTACGATAGAACGTCCCCCGCGTGGAGAGAGCAGCACGTGGCCGTGCTATCTCTGCCAATGAGCAGCTACCCTCTAAAACACACGTAGCTAAGATTTCTCTCTCAAAAATGTCACTTTTTAACAATCTCTACATGATAATGTATGCTGAACATCAGGTATCGCTAGCTAAGTGGAGAGAAGGTACGCTCCAACACATGGCGAGAGGTAGAGCAACTGGAATGGAGACTGGCACATGAGTGAGAAGGGCCTCACCCTGCTCCCTACTCCTGACATCCCGCCTCCCCCTCCCCTCGGCCCGCTGCCTGTCTGTCAGATTCATGCAAATAAATTGGTGCTGCAACCGAACTAAGATACTTAGTGCGATGAGAGAAGTCGCAAAATCAACCAGAATGTTCAAGCAAATTGTAAAAATAACCCGATGTAAATCCATTAAGTAGTTCTCTTGTGAAAAGCGGCCAGGCATACAGACAGACAGACGTTGGATTTTATATATATATATATATATAGAGAGAGAGATAACAGTCTTATTAAAAATCTTTTTTTGCATAAATTGAAAAGGCTCAGCTCTTTTAAACTTTCCTCATAATTCATCCCCAGAAGGCTTGGAATCGGCCTAGTTGCTCTTCTTTGGAATTCTTCCAGCAGTGCTATGTCTTTTTGGTAGTCTGGAAACCAAAACTGCACACAGTACTCCAGAAGAGGACTCACGAGTGCGTAATACAGCTTGTGCATCACCTCCTTGGACTGCACTACACATCATGCTATATAACATCAACAATAACAACAACATTTATTTATATAGCACATTTTCATACAAACAGTAGCTCAAAGTGCTTTACATAATAAAGAATAGAAAAATAAAAGACACAATAAGAAAACAAAATAAATCAACATTAATTAACATCGAATAAGAGTAAGGTTCAATGGCCAGGGGACAGAAAAACAAAAACTCCAGACGGCTGGAGAAAAATGAAATCTGTAGTGATTCCAGACCATGAGACCGCCCAGTCCCCTCTGGGCATTCTACCTAACATAAATGAAACAGTCCTCTTTGGATTTAGGGTTCTCATGGAAGGGCTTGATGATGATGATGGTCACGTAGACTTCTGCCTTTTAATCCATCCATCATTGTTGGAGCATCATGAAGCTTTGAGTAGGTGGAGGTGGCGCAGGCCACCACCACAAAGAAACCGGAAAAAGAAACAGAAAAGAGAGTAGGGGTCAGTACGATTTTAGAGCCACCATGAATAGTTATTATGATGAATTGAACATACAGAGTATCAGGATTAAGTTAAATTAAGTTAAATGAAGTTATAAAAGGCCATGTTAAAGTAATGTGTTTTCAGCAGTGTTTTAAAGTGCTCTACTGTATCAGCCTGGCGAATTCCTATTGGCAGGCTATTCCAGATTTTAGGTGCATAGCAGCAGAAGGCCGCCTCACCACTTCTTTTAAGTTTTGTTCTTGGAATTCTAAGGAGACACTCATTTGAGGATCTGAGGTTACGATTTGGAATATAAGGTGTCAGACATTCCGATATATAAGATGGGGCGAGATTATTTAAGGCTTTATAAACCATAAGCAGAATTTTAAAGTCAATCCTGAATGACACAGGTAACCAGTGTAGTGACATCAAAACTGGAGAAATGTGTTCGATTTTCTTTTCCTAGTTAGGATTCTAGCAGCTGCATTCTGCACTAGTTGCAAACGATTTATGTCTTTTTTGGGTAGTCCTGAGAGGAGTGCGTTACAGTAATCTAGTCGACTGAAAACAAACGCGTGAACTAATTTCTCAGCATCTTTCAGTGATATAAGAGGTCTAACTTTACTTATGTTTCTTAAGTGAAAAATGCTGTCCTAATGATCTGATTAATATGTGATTTAAAATTCAGATTACAGTCAACAATCACCCCTAAGCTTTTTACCTCCGTCTTGACTTTTAATCCTAATGTATCCAGTTTATTTCTAATAGCCTCATTGTATCCATTATTGCTGATCACTAAATTTCAGTTTTCTCTTTATTTAACTTGAGAAAATTACTATTCATCCATTCTGAGATACAAGTCAGACATTGTGTTAGTGAATCAATAGAATCGGGTCATCAGGTGCTATTGATAAGTACAGCTGTGTGTCATCAGCATAGCTGTGGTAGCTCACGTTGTGCCCTGAGATAATCTGACCTAACGGAAGCATGTAGATTGAGAATAACAGCGGACCCAGGATAGAGCCTTGTGGAACACCATATTGGATATCATGTGTCTTGAGTTGTAATTCCCACAACTAACAAAAATTTTCTCCCTGTCAGGTAGGATTCAAACCAATTTAAGACACTGCCAGAGAGGCCCACCCATTGACTAAGGCGATTTCTAAGAATGTTGTGATCAATGGTGTCAAATGCAGCACTCAGATCTAAGAGGATGAGAACAGATAAATGGCCTCTGTCTGCATTCACGCAAATCATTTACTACTTTAACAAGTGCAGTTTCTGTGCTGTGATTTGTTCTAAAACCTGACTGAAATTTATCAAGAATAGCATGTTTATTTAGGTGGTCATTTAACTGCATAATGACTGCCTTCTCCAGAACTTTACTTAAGAAGGCAGGTTAGAGATGGGTCTAAAATTTTCAAGAGCGAGGGTCAAGATTATGTTTCTTAAGTAGGGGTTTAACTACAGCAGTCTTAAGACAGTCTGGGAAGACCCCCGTATCTAGTGACGAATTTACTATGTCCAGAACATTATCAATTAGCACGCCTGATACTTCTTTGAAAAACCTTGTTGGTATCGGGTCAAGGACGCGGTGGAGGTTTTAATTGAGAGATTTTTTTGTAAATCAGGTAAATCTATCCTAGTGAAAGAGTTTAATTTGTTTATAACAGGATGCTGGGGTTTAGGAGGATCCTTAGTGTTGGAGGGATATACTATGTTATTTCTAATATCATTAATTTTTGATTGAAAATACAGCGATAGCCTCACAGGTTTCACTGGAAGCACTTAGGAGGCATTCCTTTGAGTTATCTGGGTTTAGTAGGCGATCAATTGTAGAAAATAAGACTCTGGGATTACTAGCATTGTTATTTATAATCTTGAGAAATAGCAGCGTCTCTCAAGACGGACAGTGTTATTGTATTCTGTTATTTTGACTTTTAATATTTCATGGTGGATAGTAAGTTTAGTCTTCCTCCATTGACGCTCAGCTCTGCGGCATGTTCTCTTTAAATCAGACACTCTTTGGGTCTTCCATGGTATAACAATGCTAGAAGATTTTTCACTGTCTTTTCAGGTGCAACTATGTCAACAGCAGCTCTCACTTTAGTATTAAATCTTTCCACCTTACTATTTACATTATCCTCGCTATTATAGCTGGCACTATAAACGGACTGATTGCTTAAATGTTTGTAAGTTTTAAAGCTGCTGCCGAGTCAAAGAAGCGTTTTTTAACAATATGCTTCTCATGAGTGTTTTTTTTATCATTATTTCTTTATTAAAAGTAGAAGAAAATGGTCTGATAGACCAATATCAATGATCTGTTTTATATCAACTTTCAGTCCTTTAGTAATCACTAAGTCTAACGTATGACCTGCTTTATGTGTAGGCTGATTTATGAGTTGTCTCAAATCAAAAGAATCCAGGAGGTTCATAAATTCTTTTACTTTTAGATCACACTGATTATCTATATGAAAATTAAAGTCGCCAACTATTAGGAGTGTGTCATAGTTAGTAATTAAAATTGACATTAAGTCAGAGAATTCCTCAAAAAGACGTTATATTTAGGAGGTCTATACACGGATAGTACTAGAACTTGAGAATCTCCATGAATAACAACGGCGAGATACTCAAAGGACTTGAACTTACCAAAACTGACATCTTTACATTTTAATCGCTCGAGTAAATGTTAGCCATTCCCTCCCTTTTCCCTGGCGGTCTGCACGAGTAAAACTGTAATCCGGAGGCGCAGATTCGATTAAAACAGCCGCCGTCTGAGCTAAGCCATGTTTCACTTAGTGCAATAAAATCTATTTTTATCACTAATAAGATCGTTGATAAAAAACGTTTTGTTAGTTAAAGCTCTAACATTTAATAGTGCCATATTTAATGTTTGGAGGTGCAGAGATGAATACTATGTGCGTATTGATATTTGGAATAGGAACTAAATTATTTTATTAGCGCTGCTCTGTGTGTATTTTTTATTTAATCTGTGATCTGTTTTTATAGTTTTAATACATTGTTCCTCTAAAATAGTAATTTTAGCTAGTTTAACATAACATTCTGCTACTCTTCTTAATGGCTTCTGAACACTGTTGCAGTTGAGAGTGTTGAGTCAACTACAACTCCTAAATTCTTCTCATAAGGGGTACTTTCCATTTCAGAACTCCATTTGTGTATTAAACCCTAACATTTTTACTTCCTATGTGAAATACTTACATTTGCTTAGATTGAATTTCATCTGCCCAGGCCTGCATGCTGTCCAACTCCCACTGTAATGATCCAAGTCCCTCTGTAATGATGCTATCATTCTCGTAAAATATGCCATAGATGCCAAACCTGGGAACCTTTTAAAATGCAAGTGCTTTTATTTAGGTTGCAGTTTATTGTGGTAATAAACACAACAGGTTATATACAGTATATTGAAACATAAATGCTCATATTGAACAATTTTTCAGTAATAGAAATTTTATTTCAGAAAACTGACAAAAAACAAACAGATAACATAATACAACTTTAAAAACTGCAATATATTGATCAGATGGGTTTGCAGTCTTTGTGGAAGGCATTGTTTAAATCTTCTTTCCAAAAATGCTAAACCTATTTTGAATTTTTTTGTGACAGCAGCTGGCATATACTGTTACTGATTTTCCTTTGGATTCAAGACACTTTACTTGGACTACTCAAGGATATACCATTTTTTCTGTTGAAATCAGTCAGTTAGTCAGTCATTTTCCAACCTGCTATATCCTAACACAGGGTCACGGGGGGTCTGCTGGAGCCAATCCCAGCCAGCACAGGGCGCAAGGCAGGAACAAATCCTGGGCAGGGAGCGAGCCTACTGCAGGACACACACACACACGGGACAATTTAGAATCACCAATGCACCTAACCTGCATGTCTCTGGACTGTGGGAGGAAACCGGAGCACCCGGAAGAAACCCACATAAACACGGGGAGAACACACAGAGAGGACCCGGGAAGTGAACCCAGGTCTCCTTACTGCGAGGCAGCAGCACTACCACTGCTCCAACATGCTGCCCTGCTGAAATCAGAATGTGATATAATGTTTTATATCCATTTACATTTAAGCTGCTATGCTTCAATTCCAGATATGACCTTCTTTTTCATTTGTGTCAGCATCTTTCCATCCACATATTGGAATAGTGAGTCATATATTGTAAAGTGTTGATCTTTTTCTAACCCCTAACATACAAGACTTGTAGACATACACATAGATTATGGACTCCTACCTTTTTGTTTTTAGCAATTGCAGTTTTTTGTCAGCTTTTTAGATATTCTATTGACCAAGCCAAAGTGGGATAAACATTTTGGCAGAAAATCTCCAAATCCAGGCAGATGAAGCATGTTGTGTCATAGTCCTGAAGACTCCAGGCTGTAATTGTTGCCATGAGTGCTTCAACTACGTTCTGAGTAAAAGGTCTAGATACTTGTAATATTTCAGTTTTTTATTTTTAAAAAATGTGCAAAAATATCTAAACTCCTGTCTTCACTTTGTCATTCGGAGGAACTGAGTGTTGCTTGATGCAGGGAAAAAATAATTTAGATGATTTTAGCAACATATCAAAATGTTCAAAAAGTGATGAGGTCTGAATACATTCTGAATCCACTGTATCCATGTTGATTTTCATTCTTTTTCCTCATCCTTTTTCTCATTCACAGCAAGCTGTCAAACTGCTGAAATGTACTTACATTCAGATCAAACAATTGCAGTTCTGCCTTGTCCAACCACAGCATGTTCTTAGTTACAGTATGTCTTTTGAATCAGCTGGCATAAAAAGTACATACATTTATGGTGCAATTTACATGTTTGTAGGATGGGAAGAACAAAACAGTGTATGCTGTTATCCTAACAAATCTTGACATTAAACCTCAATATGGAAAAATAAATGGCTGCTTTAGAAAGTGATACACATTGGTCTTCGTTTCCCCACTAAGGCTGTGAAGCTGGTGGAGACCTCATACTAACTTGCTCCACAAGCGTAGACAAATACCAGGTACAAAAAAAACTGAAAGCAGAAAAGAAAATGCAATGTGGTAGAGTGGTTACACCTTTTGACATCCAACCCTGAGGGTGTGGGTTCAAATCTTGCTAATGAAACTACTGATTGATGTGGCATGCACAACTTTAAATCTAATAATTTTTGCTGCAGACAGCTTTTGGTTTACTTTTTACCATCAGGTGTAGTTTTTCAGGTGTAGAGGGCCAGAAATAGGATGAGAATCTCAAAAAGCTTGACATCTTGAATCATCAGACAAGAAGATGAGTGGAATAGCGTATTAAATGTGGGGTTTTCTTGTACTGGTGAATCAAGGGGAGTCAAACTAAATAACAACTGATTTCATAGCATATATAAGTAATTTGTTTGAACAAAATAAGTCAAAAGAGTTATATAGATCAGGAATTGATCATTCATGAAAACATTTGATTGGTGGCCTTTCTTTCTCTGCACTTTATGTGCCGATAAACAGCCTGAGGTTCAACTTATGGTTAAATATGGACATCAAAAATGAGAAAGAGCAGAACAGATATGTAAAATACATTGCAGTCTTGTAGAATAATTTTTTTTTATTTTTGTATAGTTTTGAATAAATACATGTAATTTACAGTAAAAAGGGTAATGTTTTCCTTAAATGTAGGTTTTTAAAGAAATTAGCAATTACTTGAAATATACAGTATGTACTACAAAGTGTACTACAAAGGACACATTAAAAGAATATTGATGGAACAGATGATTTTATCTGAAGATGTTTTGTCAGGAATGGTTTATGAATAATAAGAAATTGGTGCGTATTGCTTATAACATGATTAAGAAGCTCACAATTCGAGTACTCTCCTTTAATTGTATTATAGAGAATCATTATCATTCAGATTTACTGTATGGCTGGGGAAGAGTTGGAGGAGAGAGTACAGGAGCTATGAACAAATTCAAAATCTGGAAACATTTTCTAGTATTCTTCTAGCATATTTGTAAAATTTAAATGTCTCTACTCCAATTAAATAAAATTAAGTTTTCTTTTAGAATTTGTTTTTAATTACACACAAAACCAGAGTTGTGTGCGTGAAACCCAGACTGGAAAATGTGATTATTCTAAGCAAGTCAAAGGGTTGTCAGAAATTGAATTACTGCTGAACATGCGTCAAGGAACATCACAATATGGAAAGAGGACATGCTGTACAATTTTTCCATTAATTAATCTCCATTCAGGATCCGTTTATTTACTAGTTATTCTACATTTAGATTGCTTGTGTGGCTTTATTAGAGTAGTGCAATGGGTTTGATTCACAGAGTTTGTAGAGGTATTGTCATAAAATGTCTGGTTTTCATTACTGAAATCAATTGCCCACAAGTTTTATGGGCAGTTGACGGCAATAAGTAATGCATAAAGTATAATGAAAGCTCATTTTACAGAGAGCTGTAAAGCAGACATTAGGTGAACTGCAGCCGAGATGCCGGAATTCAATATGCATTCAGTACAATAGGTTAGTTACAGTTCACATTTTGGCTTTTAATTATTACTCTGAACTGTATTTAACCCATAATTCTACGTTCGATGAGCAGGACAAAACACAAACAGCAATCATTTTAGTCCGTTCATTTATCATTATTTATATAACAGTATTTGTGTGATGCTATCATACTATCTTCTTGGCTGCTTTTAAGTGTGTATATTTTATTAGCTTTCATTTTTGATAATAAAACTATTATTTTATACAGCAGGCCTGTTTATACAGCTCATATACATATATATATATATATATATTGTTTTTGCAGTACAACCTAATTACTTTCACACCAACTGTAATAGCTTATGAAGCAAACTGCATACATGTGCAGTATACAAGTAAATAGTGGGTCGTAAATCTTCAGCCATGAAAGCTAAATAGTGTTTTTGTTGGAATGAATTGCTTTAATTAAGATTTTCAAAATTCAAGCTCACAAACTTCATTTGATTGATATTTTTTGTGTAAAAAATGCAAAACTCTTCCAAATGGGTTGTTTTTCATGCATATGCATGCCTGAATCATCTGAATATAATCCTTTAGAGAATACAGTGCAATACAGAGAGATTTAGAGAATTAAAACAATTATTGAATTTCCTACACTAATTATAAAAAGTTAAAAAAATAAAAATGATGTGTAGAATACTATTTTAATTTCAATAAAATATTTTCAAATACATTTTGACACTTTTTTTACCTATAATGTCAACAACAAAACTTTCTTAAAATTATTATACTGTAAAGGTGGATAAACAGATTGAAGATTTAAATAATAAACATATATTTTTCTTATTCAACTGGTAATATGTCTCCATATTATCATTTCAACTATGTTTTATTTTTTTGCATTCATTAGTTGTATCCAGAAAGGGTGCTTCTAAGATATATGGGAAGGTATTCTAGATATTCTAAATTATACATAATAATATTTTTTTTTTACCTATGAAAGACAAGAGCTATGATGCATACTGTACATGTACTGTATACATATCCATATGTTATTCCCATTTTCCATTACAGGGTTATGGGGTGCCAAAGTTAAGGATATTGAGGATATAGCAGATGCCAGTCCTGAATTGAATGACATTTGATTGCAGTGTATAATCAAGGAGACAATCACTTTCACATATACAGTACAAGGATCTACTTTGAATCACAAATATGCATAATATGCACATTGTGAACGGAACCCGGGCACAGAGAGGCAGACATGTTGTTTTTCCACCACCACACGTTTATTTACAATTTATACAAGTTATTAAAGTGCACGCAAACCCCACAAAGTCCTGGCCACACTATGCCTTCTTCTTCGGGCCGCCTCAGCACTTTCTTCTTCTGCTTCGTCCTGCTTCCACCCGACTCCAGCCTCGAATGAAGGGAGGCGGCCCCTTTTATCCACACCCGGATGTGCTCCCCAGCAATCACCCCGACACACCCCAGTGTGGCGGAAGTGCCGGCTGTACTCCCGGAAGCACTCCGGGTGTCCCTAAATAAATAATTAAAATTAATTTAAATTCACAAAGCTTTTATGTGTGGTTTTATTCTTTGTAAAAGTTCCTAATATTTTAATACTAGCAAAATACCCGCGCTTCGCAGCGGAGAAGTAGTGTGTTAAAGAAGCAATGAAAAAGAAAAGGAAACATTTTGAAAATAACGTAACATGATTGTCAATGTAATTGTTTTGTCACTGTTGTGAGTGATGAGTGTTGTTGTCATATATATATATATATATATATATATATATATATATATATATATATATATATATATTTACACACACACACATAAACATATATATATATACATATATACACATAGATATACATACACACATACATACATACACACATACATACATACATACATACACACACATATATACACACAAATACATATATATATATACATATACATACATATCTACATATATACACACACAGCTATTTCGTATCAGTGCAATACGCTGCTTGTTAAAACGGATAACTCCCGCTCTTACGTGCAAGTCTGCGTGGATATTATGAACTATCGTATTTGTTCAAGTTCTATTTAAATTTTAAATAGAAGGAATTTTTATTTAGTCGACAGAAATATCTTTGGTAGGAATGGTAAAACAGACAGGAATATTATTCCTGAATAAATCAACTCAAACCTTAAACAACTTATAATATTTTGCTCTCCATAAAAATATATCCTGTCTAAATTATACAAGTTAGAAATAAAGTAAACGTTAAAAGAACAAACATTCAAATTTCTTTACTCTTATGTAATTTTATATAAAAATAAACTTAGATTTTAAATATCCCAAAAGATTTTGCTCTCCATAAAAATATATCCTGTCAAAATTATACAAATTCAAATATGAACATGCTGCATAACAAAACCTGGAAATATAAATAAAATGTGTTCCTTTCAGCAATAACAAATCAAATCATTCAGTTGTCTTTGCTCATATGTCATTTTAGAGCTGGACGCCTGGCATCTTTTTTTGGCAACAGGTTCGTTTCTGTTTGGTGTGAGGTTCTGTGTTGTGGAGATTCTCAGGATGGATTGCAGGTGCTCATCAGTGAGGCGACTCCTGTGTGCTGTTTTGTTAGTCTTTATCACTGAGAAGAGCTTCTCACACAGATATGTGCTACCAAACATGCACAAGGTTCGAGCCGCATGTAGACGGACTTTTTTTGTTCTTCAAAGTCACCAAAGCGCCGTGCAAACTCAGTGCGCTCAGTTTATCAGCAAAGTGCGATTTGGGAACACCGTAGTGACGACTTGGTTTAACATTACTTGGCAACAGGGAAAGGGGGCAAGTTGCACTGGTGCATTTGTGTCTCCCATAAAAGCAGCTTCACTTGAAATCACTTTGTGATTGTGCACGGGTAAAAACGTCCGCTGAAGTGTCAGATTCTTATTTAATTCTTCTGCTTTCTGTATCTTCTGCATTGCATTCAGGTCTTTCAGGTTACCCTGATGTTTTGTGTCATAGTGCCGTCTTAGATTAAATTCTGTAATTACAGCCACATTAGCTCCACAAATGAGACACACGGGTTCAGTAAACATATACTCAGCCTCCCATCGGTTTTAAAGGCTCTATTTTCAGAATCAACTTTTCTCTTCAGCATCGTGTGAGCTAGCTTCGCAATAACTTGCAGCATCATAAGCTAGACTTGATTAACGCGTAAGTGTTCGCAAGGCAGCTGAAGCGCTGCATTATGGGATCTGTAGTTTATTGTGTTACCAGCGCTTCATATACCCGGCCATTAATAACAATAATACAGTATATAAAATGATCTCGGGCCGGATATAATTACACGGGCGGATGTGGCCCGCGCCCTTGAGTTTGACACATATGGACTAAATAGAACTTGAAAAGATATATTTTTCAAATGTGATCGCAATTCAGATAGAGTTGACGCACTACAGCCTGCATGCCTCAATAAGTCATCCTCCCTCGCTCTTACTTTTTACCGCTCATCTAATGAATACACTGAGTATGGCTTTACCAAAACAATCATTGATGGCAAATAAAGTATCCATTATTCGAGTATGTAGATCGGGATATATATATATATACATATATATATACCCGCGCAGCGGAGAAGTAGTGTGTTAAAAAGCTAGAAAAGAAAAGGGAACATTTTAAAAATAACGTAACATGACTGTCAATATACAGTATTTGTTTTGTGAGTGTTACTGAGTGTTGCTGTCATCAAGGATTTGATTATCATTATTTCTTTCAATCAGGTTCGTATTTGTAGGATGTGTTGTGTTCAAGTTACATTCCGTGTTTGTCAATCGCTGTAAAGATGACAGGTTTCATTCATCGATTCGTTTCTTACTGCATCAATAAACAGCTCGCCTTCTTCTTTATCTGAGACCTGACACACTGCATGCACGGGTTTTTTACACTGTCTTCCTTTAGCGGACATTGACTTTTTCCACCGTGTGCTTTGTTTCCGCAGTAGCTGGATTTATGAATATGCTTGTATGTATCAGACGCTTCATATTTTTGCTGCCTTTTCAATTGTGTAATTCGGTTTTGTTCAGCGCTTTTGGAACTGTTGCTTTTATCTGTGCTGCGTCAGTTCACGTGAGCCGCTCGGTGTACATGCATCGAAGGTTCCCAGCTGTGCTGGTGCCATCTCGTGCTATGTCCATGGCTGTATTTAATGTTACCTTAGTCCTGGCACTTAAAACTTTCTCTCACAGTTTCGCTGAGTTTGTGCCAAACACCACCCTGACCATCTCATCTTCCTCTGCATAAGAACAGTCATTCACCAGTGAATATTTAGTGGGAGTTTGCTATTGGATTGCCGCTGACAGACGGCCTTATATGGGCAGGCACTAAATTACAAACGCCAGCGCAGCCTGTCTATGAACTTAATTTAAAGTGTAGGTTTACATCTTGCTTTGTTTCCGAAGTAGCAGAACTCATGAATATGGTTGTATATGTCACTCGCTCGCTTCTTATTGTTTCGCTGCCTTCTCAATTATATAATGCATGTTTTCTTCAGCGCTTTTTGGAGGTCTTCCTGGTTTTCTACGTACTGCGTGATTACGTGGGAGGCGTGATGATGTCACACGAAACTCCGCCCCACGGCGTTCAAGCTCATCTCCATTACAGTAAATGGAGAAAACAGCTTCCAGTTATGACCATTACGCGTAGAATTTCGAAATGAAACCTGCCCAACTTTTGTAAGGAAGCTGTAAGGAATGAACCTGCCAAATTTCAGCCTTCCACCCACACGGGAAGTTGGAGAATTAGTGATGAGTCAGTGAGTGAGTGAGTCAGTGAGTCAGGGCTTTGCCTTTTATTAGTATAGATTATACTATTAGGGGAACTACTGTCACTTTGTTCCACTCAACCCAGAATGATGTGTAGGAGGTCAGAGAATATAAAAATGATCTGTTTATCACAGCTATATAAACAAACATTAGTAGGAACTAAGAGAAAATAATAATACAAAAGTATTAAAAAAACAATAAGAAACTGAACATTGCATTTTCTGCAGGTCTCCCTAGAAATATGCCGACCTCTTTTAATCAGTTGGGTTAGTCTGTCCACTTCAGACTACTGCACAAAACACCTAATGTCTCATCACCTTTCTCTCTCTCTTCAAATAATCCTGGTATTTCTTTCTTCTGTCAATGAGCTTTCATACCCTACTGTAATTCTAATCTCTAGACTTAAAGGTACACGGGTCTGAACTTGCTGTAAATCTTCAGCTGATAGCACTTACGTTACATCTCAGTTTTACATCTTGTATTAGGGTATGTGAAAACATTCAAAAGTCACCAAACCATTGTGCCATCTGGTGCCATCTGCACTTTTTTGGCTTTAAATAACAGGATATGGCAGATGCCAAGGCAACTTTCCTTCTACTTGCCTTCCTCTTTAATCTTCCAGTTTGGAACAGTGTAATGCACTCTTTCATGCAGGTGGTTTTACATATTTGCTACCAGTTCTCTGTGACCTCAGTTTTTCTGGACAAGAAGGCTTAGATAACACAGACATCTTCTGCATCACTTTCCCTGCCTTCTCCTGAGGGAGAGCTATCTGCTGTCTCCTCTGTTAGCTGCACAGGTGCTACAATACACATCTGGACTACAGCACTTTCTGGACTATAAATTCCTGCTTTAAGAATAAAAATGCTGCAGAAGATCAACACAACATTATAGAGATCAACTCTTTTTTTGATAAAGTGGTAATCAAGAAAGCTAAAAGAGTTAAACACAATTTCAGTATGGCCAAGCCTTTGACAGCATCTCACCTAGTTGGATCATTGTAGCCCTTATTATCTATGAAGCAAGTCTGACATGCAGTTTTTAGAGGCTGCAATTAGACAGCAGAAAACTGAAATACAGCTTTTTAAACTGCCAGTTAAGACAAGGAACTTGTATAGTGAAGGCTTTCATCAACAACATGCAGATGGTGCTAGGATTGGACAAATGTTCCAAAACAAGCATCAAGCAGGGTACACATGTCCCAGCACCAAATATCTGGCAATTCCAAGATCCACAATCTTGGTAGAAATAAGTCTACAAGTATCTTGATGTAGATCACAGATATGGTATTCAAAATAACAAAATAAAAGAAAAACATTTGATGGAATCGCCACATGAGATTCATCCTCAGCAATGCAATTCCAGCAGTATAGCTTTTGAATAATAGACTAGTGAGAGCAAGAAATTCCGGAAGTTTACAGGACAACCAGAAATCTACTAACAACTTACAGTCCCTTGTATTCAAAAGCTGCTGTAGACCTTTCTGCCTTCCTAGACGTAGTGGTGGGCATGGTTTCATTGAGCTGGAAACTGCATACAGGAGTTTGCCAGTTGGCCTGAACACATTAAGTAAGGAACCAACAAATACACCCACTCATAACGGGACACAAGAAAAAGAGAAAAAGACATGTTCTCTAGACATCATTGCTGAGCAGATCAAGCACTGATATGTCAATCCCAGACCAGCTTCCAGATCATATCAACTACCTTGAAGTCTACCAAAAGAAACATGAAGGCTTTGGTCATCAACAATAAAATCAAAAAGCCATTGGTCAGTGTTACAGACAAACTCAGAAAGACTATTCTGGTAGGACCTTTAGATGGCTGCAAAACTCTGTGCTGAAAAGGCAGACAAATAATCTCAAGATCAGGCACGGAATACATGATCTCCTGAAATGAATATGCATATATATGCAATATGCAAATGAATATACATAAAGTCCTGTAAGAACACCTGAAAAATTAGGAACATTCTCAGTCAATGGTAACCAGAAGATGCAGAGACATATATTAATAATAATAATAATATAAAAAATTGTATTATTTACTTGCTTTTGTCTTAGGTGAGAATTTTGACAGGATTTCTGCATTTTATTTTCTTGACAGATGTGCTGATTTTTATCTGCTGACTGACATTAAATCTGATGATTTTCTCACACTGGTTTTAGGATGGTATAAGTATTATTTCAATAATTTCTTAGCAAGGTCTTTGCTTGCTTTCTGTCTGAATCAAGTCTGGTGTGTGAAAGTAGTCAGAGAAGGGAATGGATGAGTAGAGACTAATTTATAACTTCAGGCAAGAGAGATGAAGAGACGAAAAATCACAAAGAACTCTTCCGGCTAGTCTAAAAGGTTTATTAGATTTTGCATGCTTCTGTTTTACTATTAAATGATTAACTGGATTTGACAGAATAGTGGAGCTGCAAAAAGACCTTGTGCTTATGTAGTAAATTTTGTTTTTTCTACCATACAAGAGTGTTATACATAAACATGCAGGACTGTGGTAAAGTAAGTAAAGGTGTTTGTAGCAGTGTGCCTATTTTAGACAAAAACAGTGTGTCTAGGCTCCAGACAGGTATAGGTGTGGGCAGTAGTGTGGATAAGCAGCCCTGGGGTGTTGATAAGGAGATTGGCTGGACATGCATTCATCTGCAGACATGTGCAGTTCAACCAGTTTCCTCATTAGCGCCCTTGGGTTTGCAATTAAGGCACATGCACCCGCTTGCGTATAAAGGTACCTGAGGTGAGAGAGAGAGAACATGAAAGAAAGACTACCAGAAAAAGAATGAAAAGAGATTCCCATAGATAAAAGGTAGGAAAGAACGAAAGAAAGATAAGTGAAGAGAGGTAGGATCTGACAGAGCCAATGTGGCAGAGTGGGGGTAAGTGGTTATGCAGTGGAAAGCAGATGGTACTAACAGGGCAGGGTCACTCCTGCTGAACGCCCATGTAGCAGAAGAGTTGTATCTTTGGCTCTCACAGACACCAAGGGACGGTAGCAAGAAAATGGAGCAGGGCACGCAGGGTTCCTTGCTGATGGACAAGGGATGGTGACAGGAACACAAGCCACATTTTAATTATGACTGTGCTTGCCAGCGGACATCTCCTCTTTCTGAGGAGACTTTAAAAGACTTTAAAAGAGTATGCAGAGGACACTTTCAGTTTGAGATGGAAGCAACACAACTCATGATATTTTTAACAGACAGACCTGATAGTGATTTTAATCCCATCTTATCTTCGGATTAGTTATTGTTTATTTATGCGACTTATAACCTTCACCATGGAAGGATTTATTATGGATTATTTATTTACTTATGAAGATTCTGCATTGCACTTTTTTATTTTGGATCACTTTGTTAAAAAAGAGCACTAAACATTTGATTCAACAACTTGATGCACAAACCCTTGCTTGTTTATGTGCCCTCATTGCCTAGTCCATCTTTGGTTTTATGACTATTGATTTCCTGGGTTCAGGGGAGTATGCTAACTGTTGGCAGCCCAGGTATCAGAATGACTTCTGTTAAAAGCCTGGAAAAAGAAATTCATTAGAATAAAAACTTTAGCATTTTTAAAGTGAAATTTTCAAAGATTACACTCTTTTGTTATTAACTGCCTCCAAGGCAGGCTGTCATCTTGGAGCATTTAGCTGTAAATCTGATATTTTTGGCAAAGTCTCTAAAAAATGAATTTTGCACATGTTTTTAATCTAATTAAAATTTTAAAGTGAGATTGTTTTTCATCACCATCTTTGTGACATTTCCACGCTGCTGTATAGTATCACATCATGATTTGGATAGCACGTGCCACAACTTTGTGTGTTTTTGCCTAGCCTGTCATATTGTTTAGGGTCGCTACACCTGTTGCTGGTTACGTAACATGGGTGTCATTTGACATATGTGATGGATCCCCAAATACAGTTTCTAAGAAGTTATTGCACTACTTAAGTTATAAATTCAATAATGAACCTTGCGTGTGTTAGTTATTTCAAAACTGATTTAGGAATTAAAGGCATTTCTGAATATGAATTTGGTTTGTAATTTGGCAGTATTCTGCCAGAGCAAAAATGAGCAGTTTTGGAATTTAAACAGACCAGAAGATGAATTGTAAATCTAAATACAGTATCAGAAATGAGTCATTAAACAAAAAGTCAAAATCTGTTGACAATGCTAAAATTGCAACCAAAGGAAAAGAGGAATTGTTCAAGTTGTCAAGACCAGAATTCACCAAATGATATGCACATAGAATATTCACACTTTATCTTTAAGTGTATTTTTGTGTTTAAGTTTGGTTTTTATACATGCAGAAACTATTTCTTATGCTTATTTTGTATTTGACTTGAAATATAAACATTGATTTTCATGAATACATTGCTTTATCTTGGTTATGTGACAAATTAGTTTTGACCACATCTTTAACATCATTTCACATACGAGGTATGCTAGTCACACTTTAGTTATCCCCTGGTGGATAAAAAAACTCTCAATCTCTCTAGTGATAGTTCGTTTTGAAATCAAAAACACTCTAGAGTCAGGTTTAGCTTTGAAATTTGACTCTTTTTAACTAAGTTTTCTTTTGTCCCCAATTTTGGGTAGCTTGTTTCTATTTTTGGCTGCTGGTATTTGACCCGGTGCCTCCCCTTTTCACAGTATCTTTGCAGCATTAATCATTGCCTTGTCTTTTCATTCTCAGAATAATCCTCTGTCACTCTGCATGTTCATAACAGCAGAACACTCTTTAAATTATCCACATTCTTGGATGAATCTAAACATGTGGCGTCAGCTTATAAAGTGTCGCACCAGTGATCAAACAATGTGTGACATCTGGGACCATGCCCTCCAGCAACAGTGGATTGCATTTTGACAATAGGGATTCCAAATTGCCAAACAAAATACCAAACATAATTTAATATAAGAAATTGTGGAGCCATAATAAGAGCAAAATAATAATATAAAAATGGATAGTACAGAACAAAATGATGTGCATAATAATTTGTAAGGATATGTCAACCATAACAGGCACAGATGCTTTGGATTTCTTAAGTCATGTGGTTCTTTCTCATGATCTAGTTCTGGTGAAAGTAATTTTTACACTGCCTTCTGCAGCAGAACAGAATATAAGGAGAAACAGCACAGTCTGCCGCATCTATAGTTCTACCTTCCCGTGTCTATCTTCCTGGCATGCCCGGTTCCAGGGGGTTATTTAACCAACATAAACCCCACACATATCATGCCAAGTCCCCCCAGCCCCATACACCGTTGGGCATATTGTTACTTCCTGGATTTTTAGGACATCATCATAATCCCACCTATTAATTCAGATGTCCGCTTTACCGTTTTGGCCTAGACCTAGGACTGCATACTGATGTGGTGAATTTCTCCGTTGTCCACTTCAAATTACCACACAAAACAGTCCCCTGTTCACATTCTCTCTCTCTTTTTCAGACATGACTATTTCCTCCTCCTCTTCCTAGCAAAGTGTTTGCTTTTCCCAATTTGTCATGGATTGGCCAATATTTTTTGTCTCGTTTTTTTCTTTGTATTGATTTATTTTGTTGTTTTAGTGAATTCTTTAGTGTTTTATGAAATTAAAATGTTTTTTCTTTCTTTTGTGTTACTATTCTTTAATTAGTATTTTCTTACATAGGGTTTATTGTGTATTAGTTAGAATTTTCAATTTAGCATGTTCAATGTTTAGTGTCCCATTTGTTAAAAACTGAACCCAAGGGGGCAGGGCCCCTGGTACTACAGCTGAGACTGCCCTAAGCTTTATGTAAGAACTGAGAAAACTTAAAACCTTCTTTTGCTCATGTTTGTCAGCCATTCTATGGATTCAAATTTTTGTAAGTTCTCTGTTATTTAGATTATAGACTGATTTAGGTAGCTTTTGACTTAAACCTCCATTTTCACTGGATTTTGTTTTTGAAATGTTGCTTTTTAAAATGGAATGATGTTGTTTTTGTGTTATTTAGTCCATGCGTTTTAAAATTCCACTCTCTCTCTTTGTTGATATATTTAAGTTCTGGTTCCTTTTGGCCAAAAGCCCAGCTTCTGAAATTTGGGAGCCAAACTTACTTATGCTGGTAAAACTTTTCTTTTTATTTTCAGATGTATTTAGTACAGGAGCACAACAGACCTTTCAACACCACATTTGAAAAGCTCCTGGTTGTGAGGCTACTTTAAACCCCTTCTTGGGGTCATTATTGAGATTAAGTGTGGGTGGTTTTAGTCTAAGGACCACTAGGCTAAAGTGGCTGCACACCTGTTTATCCCATCTCCATTAAAGGGCCAGGTGGGCAGCTTCCATGCCACCTGTCTTGAATGAACTGTCCCATCCCTTTTCATTTGAGAATAACTGCCACAAAGCAGGCTGGAAGGAAATAAACATCCACATACCAGCCTTAATATTTTAAAGAGCACCATGACCCCACTTTTCATATCTTTTGATCATTTGCTTTCCTCTATTGGACAGGAAGATTTTTCACCATCTTCCTTTTAACTCTCCCAAGCCACCTTCTGTCCTTCAGGGTGTCAGCCATCTCCGATGATGGGGAATTATTACACAAATGCTGCACAATTTCTTCCAAGTAACGTTTCTCTCTGTTTCTCTCTTTCTGAGCAGTCTTGTCCCACACTTTTCTTTCCTTACTACTCCAGAATTGAGTTTTTCATGTAATTGAAAAAATCAGCGCTTGAATATTTAGAAGCTATGCTGCAGAGTCAGGTGGGAACCAGAGAAACTATAATTTTACTTAACATATTTTACCTTTTTACAGCCTCTAAAATTACATAAAACAAGTTGCATATATATGTAGGGAATGAGATCCCGGAGTCCTTGGTCTTTACAATTCTGTGAGCAAATAAACACCTTCAGCATGGGCATTTTCTTACTCAGAGCCCGGAAACTGATTCTGTGAAACAGAAAGAATAGAGTTGAACAGCTGTCTTTATTATGGTGTCTGTTAGACTTATTTTAGAAGCTGTAAGCCATTTTCTAAATACTATGAGACTTTGGCTTTATTTGTCAGCTGTCTGCTGGCTCCTGTCAGACTGTTTCACAATTGTTTAGTGATGTTTGGGTTATGTCTGGGGATACACATGATAATGATTTGGTTCTTGCTGATCCCCAAGTAGCTATCCGGTATGACATTTATTGATAAATGAAGCGGTATTAAAAGGCAGGTGTAATTTGTAAAAAGTGCTGTCAAATCTTAAAATATTCTGATATTTTGGATAAACACCAAAAAAAATATCTAATGAGCTTTTCTGTATTGTGCCTTTCTAAGCCAATAAAGATTTAAGGGGATTTAAAAAAAGAAACACAAAGCTAAAAAAAACAGCAGAATTATAGTACAGCACATCTCCCCAAGTACTCAGACCATGAGCACAAATTGCTAAACTGTTCAGCATTTACATACACAAATATGCAAACTATATTAAACACAAAGTAATATAAACCATAATGATGTAAAGTTCATTATCATTACAATTGGAACGTGTCCAGTTTACAACAGAGGAGAGAAAAACAAAACATTGCCTTTATACTACAAATACGTGCCTGGCACTAAACAGTAGATTCATTCCTTTCATCTTCTTTTTCACATTATTCTTTCCAAATGCCATTTCTGCACTCTCACTTTTAATACTAAGAAAAACAACTGGGATGCTAGCTAATCAGATGCTTTCCATGAGTGACTACACATGACTATAAAATTAAATTCTGATAAATGTCTTTCACACAGAACTTAGAAAACATTTTAATACTGTAAATTAAGTCCATTGAAAGGTCACGAACTGTAATTGACCAAGAAACAACAGGGTTGGAGTTGACAGGCATTCCTCTGTAACTGTTGTATGTACTGTAGAGAATGAAGCAGCAATAACCAACAAAGTGTGGCAGTCTGATTGGGTGATATAATTCAAAGCTTCTGAGTTGTTCAGATTAGCAGATAACCCCAAACTGCTTTGCTGATTATAGTTGGGGAAGGTTTTATTGTGTTATCAGATCACCTATGACAAGCAACTAAAGCCAATAACACATTAAGTTGCTAATCATGTGGTATTTCATATTTGCAGACTGCAATTGCTGATCGCATCACTAGAACACGTTGATTTATATGAATGAAAATCACTGGCCATGGCACATGTAATGATTGCGTGTCGACTTTGCAGCAAAGTTGTGCTCACCTCTTTTTGTGATAACCAGTAGGGTGCTACCTGACAGAGCCGGTACAGTATGATGGGTTAACAGGTATGACAACTTCAGCCACAATCTCTGCACATTTTTTCTTTTTAACATTCTTTCATAGTATAGAAAATCAAGCCATCAGACACACAATTCTGCTTTTGAGGTCCAGAGCACCTGTGTTTCATATTTCTTGTTGCTTCATGATATACATTATATTTCCAGATGAGCATTCATTTGTTGTCAGCTCTCATGCACGCAGGCCAGGCTCTATTATTTTGTCAGAGTAAGTCATGGACTAGCTGGACTGAGTCAGAGCATGTCACATTACACAACTAGCTTTGCCAGAGCATGCCGCTAACTACTGTATAAATGAAGTGTATCACAGAAAATCACAAGTAAAATCACATGTGCCGTGGCCTCAACATGATATGTATCAGGTTACCTCTTAGGTTGTTTTCTTAATGGGTAATAGAAATAAATATCAAAATCAGCTCTACAGCTGTCACACTATCTGTATTGTATAAGTTTTCAACCATACAGACATCTATCAGCAGGCAGTTTCACTGACCGGCACTTTTATTTTTCACCCCTTTACTTCAACCTAGTTTACCACCAATAGAGGGCTTCACAAAAGCAGCCTTACGTGACCACAGCTAGACAAGAAAATATCAATCCAACAAACAGCAATGTTAATAACATCAGAGACAAGCTTTAAGCTTTGGCTTAAAAATTATATTAATAATTTATTATTAATTATAGATCCAGATATAAGCAATACAAATATTTATTCAACCTGGGAGGGTTCATGCACTCTTCATTCAGTCCCAAATGACAGTTGCCAGATGTCTTTTTTACTTTAGGTGCAAATTAAATGTAATGAAAGATTTCTCGTCAGAAAGAGAGAGAGCTCTTCTTCCAACTGTCTAGTAGCTAAGGGGCAGATAGCAGGCTCCATTTAAGTGTGACTCCCCTCAAAGTATCTGTAAGAGCCATTTTCCTAGTTCTATAAAATGTATGAACATTTACTAGATGATAATGCATAAAATATGGGAGGTTCCTAAAACCCCCGTGAATAGAATTGAGTTGGTATTTTCCTGTCATTTCTTAACAGTTTTTGAGTAAACAATGTTCTTTAGTAAGTGTTTTGCCTTACCTTGTGTAAGGTATAGAGGCATACGGTTTTTTAACCGTGTCCTTGAAAGAATTCGTTTTATGCTCGCGTTCGTGCTTACGCATAGAACTGAGCTTGGCGCATATCTAAGTGCCAACGGCCTAAGGGTCTTTTGAGTGTAAAGTAACTCGTAAATTAAAAGATCTAAGTTTTGAACCGTATGTTTAAAGCATACAGAAGAAGAAGTAAATAACCTTTAAGTACAGAAGTAACCAAAGCTTCATAAGAAAAACTAAGTTTATAGAAGATACATTTTCCCTTTTTTTTGCCTTTATCCTTTGTGTGTAACTATTTTTCTTTTTATTCTTGTATGGATTATTTGCCTTTAACTTTCACTAAATATTTTTAAAACGAACTTTTGGAGATTTCTTTGACACGCGTCTTACCCGTGCCTGACTTCACCTTACGCAAAGCGGCAACACTAAAGTTAAAAAACCTACCTGAAGTTTTGAAACCTGCTTAAGATCTGAACCTGCCTAGGACTGAAAGTTTAAAACTGCCTTGGATTATAAAAGAAAGCAAGCCTGCATTTTCAACGCCATGGCATCTGAGTCAGGGAGCCAGAGAACATTTCGAACCCCCATTGAAAGTAACAGTAGTGTGAGTGGAAGTCACAACGATCAGGATGTTTCAATGGAAGATCATCTTGATGATGACATAAAGCCGTCCAATTCATTATCATCTCAACTTCAATCTGAAATAGACTGCAAATACAAACAATTATCTAGTGTGATGAAGGCTGTGAAGGAATTTCAAAAAAAATGAATATAACTGTGAAACTATACAGTCGATCATCAAGAACTCGTTCTTTAACCAGAGAATTGAATATAAAAGGTTAATTGACAAACAATGAAGATATACGGAAAATGCTACAAAAGGACTTTGATGCTAAAATGGAAACTTTTCGCACATTTTCGGAAAATACGATGGAATGGGCATTTGAAGTATGTCAAAATATAAGCCTCAACCAGCAGCCTGACTTTTCGGCTGGCCAATTCAAGGATTACAGAACGACGAATGACTTTCCTGACGTCTCGCCAGAAGATAGTGTCTCACAGGTTTCCATTCAAAGTAAAAGTCATATAAGTTCGGCGGCGAATTCAGCCAAAGCCTCCCAAATCTCCGCAAAATCTAAACGTAGTACAAGTTCAGCCGGGACTTCAATGAGCGCCATCAGACACGCTGTGCTGTTGGCTAAAGCGGAAAACCAAAGAAAGCAACAGGCTCTAGATTTGGAAGAAATGCAGCTAAAAATAAAGAGAAAAGCTGAGGAAATGCAGAGAAAAGCTGAAGAAGCTTAGCTAAAAGCTAAAAGAGAAGCTGAAGAAGTTCAGCTAAAAGCTAAAAGAGATCAATTGGCCTTGGAGGCAGCTATTGCAGAATCAGAAGCGAAATTAAAAGCACTTAAAGGGCGCAAACGAATTCCTAATAGGCTAAGTCAGAAACCAGATGTGAAATTTGAAAAGTCGCAAGATGCGAACAGTTACAACTTTACAAATACGAATGAAAGTAAAAATAAACCTCAACAACAAAATGAAGCACCTCTTCAACAATCGCTTTATGATAACCGTTACGATCAACAGAAACAACAACAGCATAAAACTCAAACACCTTATGTGCCACACAAAAAGATCCCAATATTTGACGGCGATCCCTTGAAATATGTGGACT
The DNA here is from genome assembly GCF_016835505.1 of Polypterus senegalus. Classification (NCBI taxonomy): domain Eukaryota; kingdom Metazoa; phylum Chordata; class Cladistia; order Polypteriformes; family Polypteridae; genus Polypterus; species Polypterus senegalus. The sequence continues at coordinate 54,422,987 of NC_053158.1, forward strand.
TTATAAGAGCATTTGACCAAGCTATCGATGAGGCAAGGAACCAGCAAGATAAATTGGACCTATTGGCACAGTTTACTAAAGGTTCACCTCACGAGATTGTTAAAAACTGTAAACACTTGTCACCGTTAGAAGGTTATCAAAAGGCCAGAAAGAATCTTGAAAGTCTCTATGAAAACCAGCTACAGAAAGCCGATGTCTATATGAGAAAAGACAAAGGGCGATCGCAAATAAAGCCAAACGATGGAGAAGAACAGAACGATAATGCGAACTTTCTTGGCGAATGTATAAATATTATGCCCAACTTACAAAGCAGACAACAATTTGAAAGTAAGGATAACCTTCCTACTAAAGTCTCCAAACCTCCTCAAGACCTTCCAGCACCGTGGCAATGCAAAGTACAGAGTATTGAAAGTACGGAGAGCAGGCGAACACCTCTCGCCGATCCAGTGAACTTTCTTAACGAACAGCCAACATCAGCTTTAGATCCCGCGTACAGCTCAGCTCCACAAAGCCATACCTTCAAGAAGGAAAAGGACAAAACTGACCAAGAGAAGAATCTTTTGAAAGACGTCCCAAGAGAAAGCAGCTTTGTTACAAACTTTTCTACAGCGGACGAAAAAATGGATACAGACACCTCAGTCAAAACGGCGAAGACAGCTGGACGTATAAGCGGTAAGCACTGTCTTTTTTGCAATGAAAATCACGATCTTAATGAATGCAGTGCAATTCAAAATCTAACTTATGAAAGTAAAATTGACTTTTTGAAATCTAAAGACTTATGCTTTAAGTGCCTTAAACAAGGACATTTTAGTAAAGTCTGTGAAGAAAAGATTAAATGCCAAATATGCTCTCAGTTACATCCAGTAATTCTGCATATGAATAAGGAAAAAGGGACCGGCGATACAGCCGCACCTCCTAAAGAGGAAAACGTTATGTCGGAAGAGAAAAACATTTCTTTTGCCCATATTTCTGTTGAACCAATAGAGACTTGTTCTGATACCGGGGCCGGTAAAGAGTGTGTCTTAGCTGTGACTCCAGTTCAAGTTAAGTCTGAAACGAATGAAAAATGTGTAGAAACATATGATCTAAAAGTCTCTGACAGCTCAGCTACATTTGGCACTGAAAGTCTGCAAAAGCAGTTAAATCTTTCAGGAAGAAAGTCTCACATCTACATCAGCACTGTAGAAAGAGACACAGTAAATAGTCAGAAATTAGTAAAGTGTACAATCTTAACGGAGTTACAAGTCTGTGAGATAGAAGAAAATACATTTTTTGATACACCAAAAGTGTACACACTGAACTCTGTAACAGTGAGAAGGGAGAACATCCCTAAAGAAAAAGAAAGACTGCAAACATGTTCAGTCAATTGTGTAACAATAAAGCAAGTAGCGCAAATGTTACTCAAGCAATACAATTTAGACTTTCCAGAACGCGACTGTGAAGAAAAAGAAGAAATGTCACAGGAAGACATTAAATTCATGCACATAGCCTCAGATACTGCAAGTCTAGTGAACGGACATTATTGCATTAATCTGCCCTTTAAAGATGAAACACTTAAGGTACCAAACAATCGTTGTATTGCAAAACAACGTGCTATAGGACTTAAAAGGAAACTTACAAGGTTCCCTACGTTTCATGAAGATTATAAAGCGTTCATGAAAGACATTTTAGACAAAGGTTATGCCATAAAGGTACCCACTGAACAGCGGACCCTCGAAAATGAAAAAATATGGTACATCCCTCATCATGGAGAATACCATCCAAAGGAAAACAAAATAAGAGTAGTGTTTGATTGTACAGCCACCTATCAAGGTTTTTCTCTAAATGAACAGTTGTTGAAAGGACCTGATTTAACTAATACACTCATTGGAGTTCTTACAAGATTCAGAGAGGAACCAATCGCTCTCATGGCACCATTAAAATCTGTCACTATACCAAGGTTGGAACTTACAGCAGCAGTGATAGCAGTCAAAATGGACAAAATGCTAAAGCGTGAACTGCAGATTCCCCTGCAAGAGTCGATCTTTTGGACTGACAGCACCACAGTACTAAGGTACATCGCAAATGAAAGTACACGCTACAAAATCTTCGTTGCCAACAGAATCGCAGTGATAAGAGAGCACACGCAACCCTCGCAATGGAGGTACGTCGCATCTGCGCAAAATCCTGCGGATCAGGCATCAAGAGGTTCGACAATAGAAAGCTTCATTAAAAGTAAGACTTGGATACAAAGCCCGAATTTCCTACTACAGCCAGAGGACGAATGGCCTGAGAGACCGGATGAGGTGGACTTGTCTACTAGCGACGATCCGGAAATCAAAAGTGTATTGAGGCTCAGCAAATCAGCAATGCCAGAAGAGGCAAACCACCCTGCAACCATTCAGAAGAATTCACATATTGCCACTCTCATTATGCTACAAGTTCATAAAGAAATTGGACATTGTGGGTGTAATTACAAGATGCTACAACCTGACACTCCTGGGTAAAGACAATGCCAATTGCAAAAGGGGCAGTCAGAAGAGTTTGTGTGCAGATCCAGACCAGCACACTGGACAGCCCGTGAGCAAACTGTGCCTGATCCAGGAGTCTTCAAACAATGATTAAAATGACTCATTCTCTTTTTGCATGCCTAATTTTAAAGCTTTTTAAATTTAGTGCTTGTGTTTATACATTAGAGTTTAAGCTATAAAGTTTCCTAAACTTAATATTTGTGTTTTTATAGTAGAAACTAAGTTAAGCTTCTTAAGGTTTGTTTTAAGTTTGGTAAAGTAATGAAGGCTCTTATTAAGTAAAGTTAAGTAATTGATTTCTGCCCTAGCATAAACAATTAGGGGCCGGATGTGTAAGAGCCATTTTCCTAGTTCTATAAAATGTATGAACATTTACTAGATGATAATGCATAAAATATGGGAGGTTCCTAAAACCCCCGTGAATAGAATTGAGTTGGTATTTTCCTGTCATTTCTTAACAGTTTTTGAGTAAACAATGTTCTTTAGTAAGTGTTTTGCCTTACCTTGTGTAAGGTATAGAGGCATACGGTTTTTTAACCGTGTCCTTGAAAGAATTCTTTTTATGCTCGCGTTCGTGCTTACGCATAGAACTGAGCTTGGCGCATATCTAAGTGCCAACGGCCTAAGGGTCTTTTGAGTGTAAAGTAACTCGTGAATTAAAAGATCTAAGTTTTGAACCGTATGTTTAAAGCATACAGAAGAAGAAGTAAATAACCTTTAAGTACAGAAGTAACCAAAGCTTCATAAGAAAAACTAAGTTTATAGAAGATACATTTTTCCCTTTTTTTGCCTTTATCCTTTGTGTGTAACTATTTTTCTTTTTATTCTTGTATGGATTATTTGCCTTTAACTTTCACTAAATATTTTTAAAACGAACTTTTGGACTGAGAGATTTCTTTGACACGCGTCTTACCCGTGCCTGACTTCACCTTACGCAAAACGGCAACAGTATCCTTTTTTTGTAACTGAGGTGAGCTCTTTACAAACATGTCATAAAAGTAACTAAAAGCTCCATTTTTGCAACAAGTGGGAACTGAACTGAAAGCTCTTTTGGAAAAAGTCTACTAAAAGACAGCCACTCCACCCTACCTACTCGCCATCCAAAGTGCACACTGGAATTTCCTTCTGCTAGCAAAGTGGCTAACATTTTTACAGTTTCTCAAAACACAGGTATGTTACTAAATCAGTATTGCACAAGCCCATGGCAATCATAAGCTAATCAAAGCTGCAGACTGGCTATACAAAACATTTTCAGGGCCAGCTTCAATTTCTAACTATGTAAAATTTGCTGGACCCTACTTTACCTTTCCATTTTTCTAGAATAGACTGCACCTCTGGAAATCTTTCAGCTGAAAAGGTTAAAACAGGGAATCTCACAATAAAAGCTGTCTTGTGAAAGCTGAACATAACCCAGCACTGTCAGCTGCTCTGCAACTCTTTGGTCATTCTGAGTATGCTAAAAACTATATACAAAACTAGAAATAATCCAGCCTTTTGCACTCTGAAGTCCAGTTTCCAATGTTTCTTCTAATCCCTTGCTGTGGATTTATGTACATCAACTTACTTCCAACAGGTCCTTGGGCTATACTTTGGCTTGTGCTTTGTTGTCTTAAATTGGCTTTGCTATTTGCTTGCTTTGCTTTAACATGCCTACAACATTATATTCTAATGTAGTGATAACTTCTAAGAAATTAAAAAGAATATGGCTCCCGTACATCATACCTTGCAAAGTTATCCTTTCACTGGAAATATCTTAAAGTAAGTCTAAATCCCAGAAGTCAAAATAGTAATTTATATAATCAGCAAGTACTATTAAACATGTTTATGCTCATAATCTGCCTTAGTCACATTGCTAATGTGTGTGATGGTGTGCATATTTACAATAGAAACCTGTTATAAGCCCTTAACCTCTGCATAGATGTTAGAATATTAAATGTGCACCTCAGTTATTTAAAGTACGCATGAATAATCAAACTGGAGAACATTTGTGAGAACATTAGTGGCTTCAAAGATTTTGGAAAACTATCTTTTGGAATCACTATATCTGATTCAACATCTAAAGGACAAGTGTGTTTCAAAATGAAAAGCATGCTACCCTAGCCAGCCAATTAACACTTATGTCTGTACATGGGTTTGAGCTTGTAAATGTGAAAGACATAATGGAGTAACCAGTTTCCAGACATTATTTAATCTTGGCCTTGGTGTAGAGATGACACTATTTACAATGAACGGTTATATTCACAATCTTTTCCTTTGTTTGTTTGTTGGCATGTTTTTTTCTATTACTGATGTGTTACTGCAGCTGCTTCACAGCCAATGCAGATGGAGTAAAAATTCCTGGGGCCTCATGTATAAACGGTGCGTACGCACAGAAATGTTGCGTAAGAACTTTTCCACGTTCAAATCGCGATGTATAAAACCTACACTTGGCGTAAATCCACGCACTTTTCCACGGTACCTCATGCCTTGTCGTACGCAAGTTCTCCGCTCGGTTTTGCAGACTGGCGGCACCCAGCGTCAAAGCAGTGCTACTGTTCCTGTGTGGTTACACCTTATTTTCCTGACGCGGCTTTATAAATACACGAAACTAACCGCATATTGTTTATTAGTGTAATGCATCTGATTGTAATTAACTTGTAACAATATAATGCTAGAGGGAACAGCCATAGTATTCCAAATATCATAACTGCTTTAACGTTGTTACTCTCACTTCTTCTTCTTCTTCTTTCAGATCCTCTTGTTAGGAGTTGCCACAGCGGATCATCTTTTTCAATATTTCTCTCACTGCACCACTCAGAGTATTTATATCACTGTATCTGAGTGTGAATCACAGCTGCAGCTGATCGGAAAGGGAATTATCGGTATACAGCTTCAAGGACACGCTGTCTCAGCCACTGCAAAATGTTTTAAAGCCTTTCCTGTACGGACCTCGCGGTTCAGAAACAGAAACGATATCATTTATAAGGTGAAATTCAGCAAAATATGTTTATTAAATTATACAGATAAAACTTTAACTTCATTTAAATAATCTATATTCTTCACTGGGAGTGTCGTTAAGGATAGAATAATTAAACATGTAGTACGAAGATATTTCAATGTTCTTTAAACGTTTTGAAGAATCGGCGCTAAGCTTACAGATGGCTTAACTTCTATTACAGAGCTGATTGTATGGCGATCGGTTACTCGGGGAAAGAAAAGCACTGACTGCAGTGGCGGCTACGCCAATATATATTGAATATAAAACAGAAAGAGAAATAACAACACAGCTAAAAACACAGCGACAAATTTCGGCAAAAGTTAAATGCTTGTGTCATGAGCACGAGGCGGCTATGCAGCCATCCACTGTGCATAAGCTACCTTACTGACGGGCAGGCGAAGGAGCCACCGATTCTTCTTCTGCCCAGTGCCACCACAAGCCTAGAGCCGCCCCTGATTGTACTGCTGCAATAAATTATTTCATCGAAGTGAAACACATGTTTAATAACGTGCTTTAACTCCTATCATCATGAAAATGATATCACGTATACATCTCAGTATTTTAGTTAATTCAGAGAACTGTAATATTACGAATGTAATGGACTCTGTGTCCAGTTGGAGGAAGAGAGCCGGTTTAAAAAGCAAGTAGTGATTCACACACATAGAGCACATAGAAGATCAAATACAAAACAAAGCATTTAACGTGCTACTTTAATTACGATGTGATTTAAGAAACTGGTTAATTAAACGATTTTAAGATGAAGTTTATGATGTTTTACTTTAATGACAAAATAAACTACGTGATTAAAGTGGAAATGTCGAGATTGAAGTTGACATTTCGTGCTTTTTCCTCACTGTGTGCCTTTTTTCTCTGTACCCTAATAAGCTTTCATATGACACTCAGACAGTGGGCTTACAACTCGGCTTTTCACGGAGACTTTGATATGTGACTTCATTTTTATTTCCGGCACTGTGCGATTTGTGAATGTGAGCTTTCAAGTTTCTCCAACACGCTATGTCACTCGATCAACTTCCTTTTGTTGATTATACCACGGTTTATTTGAACAAATAGTATGTTTTTCCTTTGCCTCCATTTGGTATTCGCTGAAATTGTTATATTTTCCCCATACTTTTCCCATTGTCTTTTCACAGAAGGCTGCGCTTAAGGGCGATTTATATTGATTTGCATATTCAAATAGGTGTAATTCTGGGAGGATTTGGGGCGTTACATAATGCGTGTGCACGAGCGTTAGTTTTCACGCTGGTCGGGATTTATGTAGCGGAAGAACGTGGAAGTTGGAGTACGCACAGATTCCTGCATCTGGATTTTTCTGTGCGTAAGCACATTTCAGCTTTTGTGCTTACGCCATGTTATAGTGCGAGTTCTACGCACGGCGTTATACATGAGGCCCCTGGTCACTGTCTATATTAAACTTGCACATTCTCCCCTGCCTAGTGTGGGTAACTCTAGTTTTCTCTAAAAAGCTGTTGAAAAGACACTCAACAACCGCTCTTTATGGATGATTGTTGTATTTGTGAATGAATGTTCAGTGCAATGAACTGGTGTCCCCATCTAGGGCTGGATCCTCCCAAGCTATCAGTGCTGTCAGGCTTTGGACTCTCACAAGTTTAGCATGGAAAATAGATGGAGATGTACAAGTAAGCAACACAACCGAGGAAACAATTGTGTAAAAAAAACATGTAAGTTATACTGAAAACACATGCTTCTTCACAGGAGGTCTCTTTGAGACAGAGTAATTTAGCTGTTACTCTCCTGTCATGCATCAGACCATAACTGATACCTGGAGATCTTAGTGACTTTGACAAGGCTGATTGCTGATGCCTATTTAGCAGGAAAAATAGAAATGAAGGTTGCTGACTTACTGATGATTTATGTGGAGCAGTAGCTTTGATGAAAAAGACAACAGCAGCTAGGATCAACTGTAAGATTTAAACTTTGACTGAAGATGCTAGGAAAACTGAGCAGCAGTTCTGGGTCTTTTGATTGCAATCTAAGGAGAAAGATGGAAATTTCACTTAGCTGTATACAACAGTTGGGATAAAAGTCTTCTTACATTTAAAAATGCGCTTTTGTGGGTACAGTGGCACAAAAAACATGAGTGATGGAAAAAAGTCAACATGTGTCAGGATTATTTAGAAACTTTAGATCCTTCAACAATACATGAATAATGTAGTAACTAAAATATTCTTTATTATATACTGCTGATTGATTTTTTTTTTCAGTGTAATTACTGTGAACTTCAGCTGCTGATTGCTTTACAAAAGCCTGAATCAGTTTAACAGATGATATAAGGTATGTGATGTAAGGTATTTGTTTTCTTACGAGCCTGTGGTGTAGAACTACTAGCCACTTCTGGTGTTGTGTAAAATATTTGAAATGCCATTATATATGCCTAAACATTATATGTGGTAGGGCCAATCAGCAATGAATCATTGGTGAGGGGCTCATGAACAGACCCATATGTAACAATCATATTTATGTCAACATATTAACAAAAATATTGATATTTTACCATCAGATCCAATGTGAAGTTACCACTACAGATGTGGTCATTTCAAGAACTCAAGAGAGAGTGCAATTTTTAGCAACCTTTGATACTGTAGCCTCATATTTACCTTTGACGTGCACTTAATATAGCATCTGAGCTATCTGTCATTGCCAATGCATTCAAAGGCTTCAATAGTTTTCTTCTCCTTTTTAGTATTTTCAGTTATATCTTTAGAATAACGGTCTGATATTCTGGTATCCTGAATACATTGTTCATTGTGCGGAACAGGGCTATTGAGTATAAAACATGGCACTCTTGACAGTGCCAATGCCAGTTATCTGTATGCATAACCTGTATATGGTGTATCCTATGCTATCTTGTTACTACAGTATTAGAAGATGGACTTGTTAAGACTGTTTTAAAAATTGTTTGAAGATCTGCCTGCCTACTAGTTTCTACAAATGACATGTAAATACATTTCAGTTCTATAGCTTTCCTTTCACATTCTGTCAATTTAATTAACTGCTCAAGAGTAAAGCTTTGTGAACGTGAGTCACTATTATTAATTAAAGCCTTTTTAGCTAACTGTACAAATGTTTCAAAACTTGTGCAGGTCACCCGTTGAATGTCCTACTCATAGAAGAGAATGTTAAAAATCCATTACACACGCTGAAAATTAATGGCTGTTAAGATTTACTGCTTAAGATTAATGTATTTCTCTATAGTAATGTTTTTGCAACTCAATCCATTGTTTTATCCCATTGCGTTACTGAAAGATCAATAGCTTGTACAAAATGACTTTTATCTATATTTTTGTATTTGTATTTAATAATCCAGTTCTGTGTAGTTCACTCATTACAAATCATTCATAAACTGAGGCCTTACTGCTGTCAGAATGTAATTTTGTTAGCCTTATATAAAATACAAAATGGAATTTATGGATACAGTTTGCAAACTGGCCAAAGCTAAGTTTTTGTCAGTTATGATAGTTAATATGTTTTAAGGTATTAATCTTTGCTTAAACTTATACTGTGTATATCAGGGGTGCCCCTGTTTTCAGCTTGCGAGCTACTTTTAAAATGACAAGGTCAAAATGATCTAACTACATTAAAAATTATATATATTGTGGAGACTGGCCCAGACACAGGCAGGTGGACACGTTCATTTCACCCACAACACGTTTATTTACAACAAAGTCACACAAGTGCACCACAAAACCCCCCAAAGTCCCCAAAAGTCCTGGCCACACAATGCCTTCTTCAGACTGCCTCCTTCTCTCTTTTCCAGCTCAGTCCACTCCACTCCTGACTCTCGCACTGAATGAAGGGAGGTGGACCCTTTTATTATCACCTGGATGTGCTCCAGGTTGGTTCCGGCAATCACCCGCCGACACGCCCCTGTGTGGTGGAAGTGCCGGCTGCATCCCTGGAAGCACTCTGGGTGTCCCTGCTCTTCTTCCCCCCAGCACTTAATGGTGTGGCGGAAGTGCTGAGGTCCAGGGCGGCGACCACGGGCCCCTACAGGGTGGAGCTTCAAAGCTCTGTGCCCGTGGCCCCTAAAGCAACGAGGATGGTGGCCCCCACGTGATCCAGGGCGCACGTAGACCCTCCTCCGGTCCCTCAAGGCGTCCCGGCAGGGTTGTTGCCCCTGGCATCCCTGACAATATAAATATATATATATATATATATATATATATATATATATATATATATATATATATATATATACACTCACCTAAAGGATTATTAAGAACATCATACTAATACGGTGTTTGACCCCCTTTCGCCTTCAGAACTACTGCCTTAATTCTACGTGGCATTGATTCAACAAGGTGCTGAAAGCATTCTTTAGAAATGTTGGCCCATATTGATAGGCTAGCATCTTGCAGTTGATGGAGATTTGTGGGATGCACATCCAGGGCACAAAGCTCCCGTCTACCACATCCCAAAGATGCTCTATTGGGTTGAGATCTGGTGACTGCGGGGGCCATTTTAGTACAGTGAACTCATTGTCATGTTCAAGAAACCAATTTGAAAGGATTTGAGCTTTGTGACATGGTGCATTATCCTGCTGGAAGTAGCCATCAGAGGATGGGTACATGGTGGCCATGAAGGGATGGACATGGTCAGAAACAATGCTCAGGCAGCCTGTGGCATTTAAGTGATGCTCAATTGGCACTAAGGGGCCTAAAGTGTGCCAAGAAAACATCCCCCACACCATTACACCACCACCACCAGCCTGCACAGTGGTAACAAGGCATGATGAATCCATGTTCTCATTCTATTTACGCCAAATTCTGACTCTACCATTTGAATGTCTCAACAGAAATCGAGACTCATCAGACCAAGCAACATTTTTTCAGTCTTCAACTGTCCAATTTTGGTGAGCTCGTGCAAATTGTAGCCTCTTTTTCCTATTTGTAGTGGAGATGAGTGGTACCCGATGGGGTCTTCTGCTGTTGTAGCCCATTCGCCTCAAGGTTGTGCGTGTTGTGGCTTCACAAATGCTTTGCTGCATACCTCGGTTGTAACGAGTGGTTATTTCAGTCAAAGTTGCTCTTCTATCAGCTTGAATCAGTCGGGCCATTCTCCTCTGACCTCTAGCATCAACAAGGCATTTTCGCCCATAGGACTGCCGCATACTGGATGTTTTTCCCTTTTCACACCATTCTTTGTAAACCCTAGAAATGGTTGTGCGTGAAAATCCCAGTAACTGAGCAGATTGTGAAATACTCAGACCGGCCCGTCTGGCACCAACCATGCCACGCTCAAAATTGCTTAAATCACCTTTCTTTCTCATTCTGACATTCAGTTTGGAGTTCAGGAGATTGTCTTGACCAGGACCACACCCCTAAATGCATTGACGCAACTGCCATGTGATTGGTTGACTAGATAATTGCATTAATGAGAAATTGAACAGGTGTTCCTAATAATCCTTTAGGTGAGTGTGTATATATATATATATATATATATATATATATATATATATATATATATATATATATACTGAGTATCAGAGGTGGGTAGTAAATTTACTCCATTACATTTACTTGAGTAATTTAAAAAAAAAATGAAACTTCTAAGAGTAGTTTTACTGCACCATACTTTTTACTTTTACTTGAGTACATTTGTGAAAAAGAAATGCTACTCTTACTCTGCTACATTGGGCAACACTCGAATCGTTACTTTTTTTCCATTAGTCAAGTCTGACAGACAAATTTTAATCTGCTCTGTAGCGTATGCTGTCAAGTTGCGCACACGCCTTCCATTGCGTCTACAGCAATGACGCGAGGTTTTGGATGTTCACCAAATCAAGGTGGTGCAGCTTTGAGGACAGATGTTGCATTTTTCGTTTGAAAGCATTAACTGAGCTAATCATATTGACCATGGTTTTCTATTTTACTTGCAGCTGTTCACATTCAACATGTTGGTCAGATAGGAAAAAACATGCCAAGTCTAGCAGCCATTGATCGTTATTACGTTGCTTGTATTCTGCATGTTTAATGACAAGAAGAAACTCCTTTTTTTCCGGCCAGGGGTCTTGAAATCTCAGCAGGAATTTCTTCCAAGCCATCTGCCTCATCGAAGGCATCTTTTATCATCTCTCCATCTTGGAAGGACTTCTTATGCTTAATGATTGAGTGACTCACCCGGAACGATGCTTTGCTTTTGAATTCAGCCAAGTGAAAATGACGGCCGTCTGATTAACTGCGATTTTAGTTCCCTCTCCTTTCTCTTCCTCAGTTCGCTTTTCGTAAGGAAGTCAGTTTCGTAGTTTTTATGAACAGTTCGAAAGTGCCTTTCCACATTTTCCTTCTTTGGAATAGCAATGATAGATTGAAAGATCAGAGAAATGCACTTCGATTGTGACATTGTGAGAGAAAAAAAATCCTCTTCCATTTCCACATCCAGCCCATAAACAACAATTTATTTTTTTAAATCCCTTCTTTAGTCAATATAAATTGGAAGACTAACTAGATCACTTAGATAGCTAGAGTTTTGCAGTAGCTTGTGCGTTTGATTGTGCGTGCAGGATGACCAGTGTGTTAGAAGAAAAGAGATCTCAGACTGGCCGTCCTGTATGTCAATCAAGTGGCAAATGCTACAGGGAGGATATATGATAGACTAACATTTAAAAAAAAATTTTTTTTGAATGCAACGTGATCTACCTGCACTCCCTTTCTGATCTACTGGTCGATCGTGATTGACGCATTGGTCACCCCTGGTGTGTATATACTGTATATATAAATAAAGCAGATAACCAACCTGTATACTGAAAAATCATCAAAATAAAAGAAGCATGCCTTTACAGATCGGAGTTCAAAACTGAACTGAACTAAAAGGAAGAGTGTGTTCTATAAATACTATATAAATAAATATTTTCAAATAGTTCAAATTTAACTTATAGAATAAAAAGTAATTATTTAAGTTCATAGAATATGACAATCACTATACCTGTTAAATTGTAATAAATGTGGTGTTGAAACTCTGACACATTTGCCGTTTGATATAACTTGTGAAATGCAGGTGCTATGGATCATTACACATGATTGTACAACGTGCATGTACTTACTGTAGGCTTTAGAATTTCACAATGCAGTGTAGAATTTAATGATTATTTTCAGTAAAGCAGCTCAAAAGTTTCTATCATGTAGAACCTTCTATTTGCATTTTCAGAAACTGTGTCTGTGTTATTTTAACGAAAGAAATAAACAAATATCAGTCATGCAATAACTAAATAAGCATATGCTTAACATGTATATGAATAACCTATGGTAGTGGAATCTCTATATAAACAGACTATTATGATAACAAATAGTACTTTGCATGATAGCATGAAGACTGTGAATTCTATGAGTAAAATTATTTGCCAGTGTTGATTATTTTATATTCGATTTAATGCAATCTCTGTGGTAAATGAATGCCTAATAATACCAAATTCTATTCAAGATTAGATTGTTAGTCTTCAGGTGTAAGCCATATAGTGGTGTGATTTGATAGCAAGGGGTAAAAAAGCAAAAAGAAGCGGAGAAACTGGTGTTGTACCTTTATTTTTATGTACCATGGTGCCAATAGTTGAATATAACATATTTAGCAGGCCACCTCAATAAATACTATCAAAAGTCTTTCCTCCTTCCAGAGGTAAAACAATAGGCACCAATAAAAATATTAAACATGCATTTTCTCTTAATAAACTATTTTTAGTAATGAGGAATAATAGAAGAAAAATACCTTTCCTATGGGTATGTTATTTATTTATTAAATTATTTGATTTCTCAGAGGTTTTTGAAACCTATGTATCGTTTGTGGTGATACTTTTGCTGAGAATTACCTATGAAAATCATTCACCTGGAACAAAGACATTACAACAATTTAATTTTTTGTTGCAACAATTTTATGTTTTATGAGGAAATAATTTATTTCTGTCCAATAACTTTTGAATTCTGGTATCTATACTTTTGCATTATTATTCTTAAGTATCTTATTTATTCATTTAGTTTAACAGTGTAGTTCTTGATGCATCTGTGATGTTAATCTACTCTAACATATATAAAATCCTAAGCCTAAAAGTGCAACAATTTTGTGCAATGATTTTATGTGACTTTTTTATGTCACGTTTTATTTCACACTTAAAATCTGGCTTATTTTAAAACCTACATATATATGTTTGGTATCATTCTTTTCAGAATTTATCAAAAATTAATGTGATGTTGTTAGATGTTCAGATTATTACTCCATTTTTAAATTATAAACTAAACAATCAAGAACTCACATCCCGCAAAATGAGACTTTGTGCCAACAGATTTAACCAGGCCCCAGGCCAGAAATAAAAGACAAAGAGTAGATGACAAAGACAGCTGCTGTATAGGCTTTTAAATGCGGCACGGCAGCAGCAGCAAGCCAGCAGCTGATCGAGCAAAGAGGAGGTAAAAAAAAAAACTGTATTTGTTTCCCATTGTATCACAGTTTAAGAAGAGGTTTCAGAGGAGCGTTCAGCCCCTCTCTTCATAACGCAAGTGGCAGAGATGCGAAGTGGCTGGCACGAAGTGCAAGCAAGGGGGGTTGGCAAGCGAAGTGAGCAGAGGGTAAGCCCCCTAGTAATAATATAGGAAAACATCTAATAAAATTATAGTATACTCTTATTATTCATGATATAATTTAATGCTAGTATTTTTTATACTGTATACAAATGATCAGATGCACTCTGGAGTGAAAGCCACTTGTTATGAAAATTAAAGGTGAACAATCATACATTGAGTTGTGAGATGTGGCCTGGTAATTTTGTTATTTTCTTACTGTGTTGCTTCCTTTTATATTTGGAATTAATATTATTTTGCTTCTCAGAAACACTGTGAAAAATGTTCTTAGAAATACAAAGTTAAGCTAAATTGTTTTTATTAAAGCTGTGAGAGAATATATTTAACATACTAATTATTGGCACATATGAGGGGACTGAAACACAAAAGGCCATAGTTGAAAGGTTGCTCTGCAGTTTCTAGTTGAACAATAAAGAGAGGCGGATCTGAAATTACAAGATCTTCATATGTGTATGATTGTATAAGTAAGAGCTTCTTATTATCAATGAGTAAAGAGTCAATTCATGACTAACTGTAATAGAAGAGACAGAACAGAAGAAATTTCAAATATATACAGAAGACTAAAATAAGTTGCCGAAGACAATGAGATATTAAAAAGGCATTTAAAAGCATGTATTATATGTGCTTATGAGTCGGCATGTTAGGAAATAAGCAATACAAAAATGTATATAGATATACGTACTGTTATTCCATTTAGGGGCATAACTTTTAAGTTATCCAGAATATGTTCTGTTCCAATGGTAGCTCCCCGTGGCATCAGTAATCATTATATATTACAGTCAGTATTCAGCTTCTTTGCAAAGAAGACTATAGAACATCAACCCAGAACACCCATTTTTTACTTGGAAGTTGCCCATTATGTGCAAAACAGTCTTCTGTATTAAAACATTTATTAACTTTGAAATTATTAAGGTAAATTAATAATTTGTTTATTTTACCTTGTGATTTAGTAGTTTGATATTCTATAAATTTCAATAAATAGATTATTTCCATATATTTTAGACATCATGAAAGTATTGTGTAAAGCAAAAATACGTATAATAGAAAAGGACACACTTCTGCTTAAAAAGAAAACAATGCAGCGTATCTCTAGAACTTTGACGGATCATCATTTTGGCAGTTCTTAATTTGGTTTATTTAACTTTTTTCAATTTTTAAATGTATATTTCTGTTGGTTATATATTTTTATTATTATTCTGTCAATGCCAGTTTATAATTTGCCTTTTGTATGGTCACTGCCATTTTGTAATTGCTGTTGCATGGCTGTAGAAATGTTGTTAATGGTTCCTGTGCCCGTTGTTGATTACGTGAGGTATTAAACACGCGATGCTCTAATGTAAGAGGAAAAAAGTTTCCGCACTTTTATATTTTTGTTGGAAACAGTGAAGGCAGGAGGAGTAGTAATTGTCCATTAAAAAGTTGGTACGATGCTGGGAAAATTTCATGGCAAACAAAGGTGGCTATGTAGAAATGTAATGTAACTTGTTTTTGAAATTCTTAATAAATAGAGTTAAAAAGTATGGAAACTTTTTAAACGTCCCTCGTACTTGCACATGTCCGTATAAGATGGCAACACCCAGCCAATCTTTTATTGTGGATAGTTATGGGAAACAAATAAGTTAGTATGAGAACCTTTTTGGATTTAACTTTTAGCTGCGACTTTGTTTTGTGTATTTGTTTAATTTTTTGCACCAAGAGTTTTTCTCTCTCCCCAGCCTGCTTTAAGACAGCAATGTCTCTTTTTTCCCACCATTTTCTGGTCAATAACTTACTGAAATCTATTCTTTAATTACTTGTCTCATTTTGGTGATTAACAACAAAAATCTCATCTCAGCCTTTCTAGATAATAGATTTTTGGTAATAATTTTTAGTTTACTGTTACACTCGAAGTTCTGTCTTCACGGCACGGTGGCACAGTGGTAGAGATGCTGCCTCGCAGTAAGGAGACCCAGGTTCGCTTCCCGGGTCTTCCCTGCCTGGAGCTTGCATGTTCTTCCCGTGTCAGCGTGGGTTTCCTCTGGGTGCTCCGGTTTCCTACCACAATCCAAAGACATGCAGGTTAGGTTAAATTGTCCCTAGTGTGTGCTTGGTGTGTGTGTGTGTTTCCTGTGGTGGGCTGATACCCTGCCCGGGGTTTGTTCCTGCCTTGCGCCCTGTGTTGGCTGGGATTGACTCCAGTAGCCCCCCGTGACCCTGTAGTTAGGATATAGCGTGTTGGATAATGACTGACTGACATTTCTGGAAAATTACTTCAAATTTTACTCATAGATTTCAAATGTCCTATAATATTCTCATAATGGTTCACAAACAAAAAGCACTTCAAATTTTTGTATTCTTGTGTCTAGTTTAAAAATAGAATCTTTAACTCACAAGCCTGCAAAATTTGCATAAAAGGTTTAAATAATAATTGTGTGTTAATTTGGTAAACATGGTGATGTGAAAATGGCTGCCCAGTGTCATGAGCCTGGGTGTGGTTCCTTGCCCAACTGCCATTTGTGTGAAATTTGCATATTCTTTTCATGCTTGTATGAATTTTCTTCGAGTACACAAAATGCACATTAAGATAAATGATATCTCTGAAGTGGCCCTGTTTATGAGAGAGCATGTGAGTGCGTATGTGTGTGCATTAATATATCTAATTCCTACCTTGCCTCCAATTTGATTGATATAAGCTACAATTTTTATCATAGAATAAAATATTTGTAAAAAAAAAAAAAAAAAAGAAAACAGGATCAGAAAATGATTAATGGAATAATACAATTAGTCATTCAATCATGCATTTGCTACTCTTTCTGGGTATCATTCAAGGACCAATGCCTACTTCAGCAGCAAATGCCTCCATGCATCAGCCAGTGTTGGATCTGATGCATATATCTTTAAATAAAATAAACAATTTATTAAAACTTGTGACAAGGTTAACTAGATTTTTTCTGCATTGATTGTTTTTTTCATTGTAATACAATAAATTCTATTTAATGTATAGCGATTGTTTAGTTATTTTTTTATCAGGAATATTGTAACCTCCCATATAACAGATCTGTATCAAGTGTATTGCCTATTGCTGTAGATTTCTTCAGAACAGATGCCGTCACAATGACTTATTCAAGGTCACATAATGAGCGAGTGGCTATCAAGCTTTAAACCATTAACCTTTCTCATTTGAAGCCCTCCCTTTCAGCACAGGTTCACACATCATCCATTTATTTATTTATTGCTAACAACAAATTATGATCCTGCTGTTTTGTAACAAGAACAGGCAATTATTTCTAAAATGAACAGTTTTAAGTAAAAAAGATAAACAGAGTGTGTCAGTCTTCTCCAATAATAGACTGTAGGTGGAAGAGTGCAATATAAAGAATGCAAACAATAAACAGCTTTTATTAATCCCAATTAAAAGTAGGGTTAACAGAATGATGAAACACTTAATAAATTATATCCTGCCTGCCTTATGTGGGCTTGCTTATGTTTATCAGCTTTCCCTAACTGTTGACAGAGGCTGTTGCCCACTTACTCGGCTCTTTAATCACTTCCAACACTATAACCTCTTATCTGCATGGCCATAGATGTTCCTTCGGCAAGTTAACAATATTTCATCCCCAACAGAGGTTTGTTGTCATTCTCCTCACCAAACTCACAGCTCAAATGGCTCTGACCAAGAGCTAACATTTTACAAGACACAAACCTTATTAAGTATTGACGCCAACAGAGCACACCGACCACTCTGTTCCTGAACCCGGGAACACTAATTCATGCTTCAAGGGCCAAGCATCCAGGGTAACCTCTGATCTGCCTAAAAGGTTTTATATACTGTTCTCAGAATGATTTGCTGCCATCTGGTAGGAGGACTACAATATGTGTCTCTCAGGAGGTGTAAACTTTTTTCCAGGCTTCCAGTAATGCACTCAAATGTGCACTGATGTCTAACATGCAGCTGTAAAGGGCTCATGCATCACCTAACAAAGAGTATTAGAATACTGCTATCATACCCACCCTGATATGTGTCATTTGTTTTAGGACTGAGCTGCGAAGAATGAAATTTAATCCCCATCTCCACTGAGAATTGGTCGGACCAGGTACAGGTGATCTTTCCTTACAGATCTGAGTTAAGCCAAACTAAAATGTCCACTTTGAGGAACCTTTATAGGACACAACCCATTATCCACATTAAAGAAATAATACATATTAAAACAGAAAACATCATGAAATATGTAAATACAAATATATATATAAATATATGTTTACATATACATTTTTTTTAAATCTTTCCAGTTCTTAATATGCCTAATAACGGTAATATAAGTACTGTATTAAATTATCATACAGTAAACTCGGCTGCAATGGAATATTGGAAAACTTAATTTGCCCAGATTTCTATCCATGCAACTGTCTAGTTGATTTTTTATTAAAAAATAAATAAATAAAAAATATTTTTTTCTGTTTGGAGTATAAGACAAACATAAATGAATATTGACAAATGGAAACCAATGCGGTAATATAAAAATGACATTGTGGTATGCATAACTTTTTAAATGTTATGTTCTGAATGACCTAGCCTATAAAAACAGGAATTCATATGTTTTCATGAGCATTATTTAAGTGAGTTTAATGTACTGTAATTAACCAAAAAAAGCTAATCATTAAGACAGTACAATGGTTAGTGAGGAACTCACTGGTCTGGCAAACCTGCTACTAGATGGTGCCCCTTATCTTGAGTGAATAATTAACTCAATAAAGAGCAAAGTGTAGGGCATTTACTACTACTGAACATACAGTGGAGAAATAGTTCCATCTCTGCAATGAGGAGTGCTGTCAGAGCATATACACTTGATAACAGACATAGAATACTAGAGCTGGCACCATTCATGACATACATAGCTCCAAAGGCTTGGAAGTTTTTAAGCAAAATGTAAGTGTAATATTCACACTGGACAGCTACCCCCTAAAGGTTCATCATTCCTCCAACAAGAAAGACAGCAACATGGTTAAAGAGAGAAATTACACCACATGGAACATCGCTGACTAAATATCATGAATGCAAGTTATACTGTATATGCATTTGATGATACAAAATGATTTGCTCCGAAGGACAAACTGGAGACATGATCAACAGATGCAATCAAATGACATGAGTACAATAAAACATACAGCAGACAGGTTTTATTAGTTGCAATACAGAGCAGTAAATTAACATGAGGTTAAGGTATACAGATTAGCAATAAAGAAGACAAAAAATCATTAGGCAGAAGCAAAATTCAACAAAAGAACAAAGGTCAGCTCCCACCACAAAAAAACTGCCACAATGCACAACTCGGAGAAAAACAAGGATGACTCACTAAATGCAAAATTACACACAGCACAGGTTTTTCTTCTCTTCAGCATACAAGAATTTCCACCCCCTAAGTTATATGACTGACAGGTTAAATAAGTTGTTCAAAAACAGTAAGTGAAAGGTGGGGCAAGGACTGCGATGAGAATCCCACAGCACTTGATAGGAGAGGCTAATGTCAAAGTCCAGAGCAAATGATAACAGCTTAAGTGGCAGAAGAAAAGGCAAATCGATACAAAATACTGTACTAAGAAAAGATCTCTCTACTTGTGCACCCATATCTAGAAACATGTGCTGCCATACTACATGGAATCTGAGATGAAGGATGTGTAAAATCCTTCTTAGTTTGGTAAATGTTGATAAGTGGAAACTATGTAAAAAGTTTGAAAATTTGCAGGACCACTAGATTTATGGTTAGCCACATCAGAGCAGATTTTGCTGGCCGGAAGAACTATAGTAGTTTTGAAATTGTTTGATTTTTAATAAGTGTACAATAAATCAAAGTTTAACACAGATAAAGTATTCAATTTGTGCAGTTTTAGGAATAATGTGAATGCAATTAATTTATCATAAGTTACAATAGCTTAATATTGTGTCTGATTATTGCCATAGCACATAATAACTCAGTTTTCAAATTCACTGGCACAGTGCTGATAAGCAGCAGTTGGCTTTTAAGAATTTTTGAAAATTAAGCATTAGATATCTCTCTATTATAAAAGGAAATCCTGGGACGAGACTTTCTCGGAGATAGTTTCAACTCCTGCGAGAGATCATTTCAGGTCTCGCGAGACGAAAGTACTAAAATTCAAAAGTCTGAAAAAACTGATAGTAAAGATTGCATTAGCGCTAACAAACGCTAAAAATGAAATGAAATAACGGAACAGCGAAAAGAGATAGAATATATGGACATTGTTGACATGACAGGAATATGTAGTTATTGTTTGGCTTTAAACTTTAAGACGGAGACTTGTAGATTGTCTAATTCATGTTGCCATCAGGGAAAAGTAGTGTGTCTTCCCAATGAACAGGCGTATTCGCGAGAATTCAAAGACATGTTGTTTGGAGAAAGTGAAATCCACATATGCAAGTGGCAGAGGTGCTGGCCGGTGGATTGGCGAGTGAGGCAAGCAGGGGGCCAAGCCCCCTAGTTTTAAAAACTGCCATTATCAGTCTGATAAGTTGCTGTGGAAGCATATCAACATGATATCAGATGACACTTCATGGAGAAATGTGGTGAAAATTTAGGTACAATTAATTACAACACCAATTTATTTCTTGCATAGCCTAACGTTACACAAGGAATGCCTCAGTGGGCTTTCAAATGCCCAGTTTTTTGATAGTCACCCATCCTTGACAATCTAAAAAGACAAAAAGAAACTCCTGAAAAAACCTTGTAGGGAAAAAAAATGGAATACATCTTAGGAAAGACAGAGAGAGACATTGTTATAGAAATACAGTTTTGAAAAGTATTTGTTAAAAGAAATCCATTGTAGACACAGATACTGTAATAGGCTTTGACTTTGCAGCCAGTAGTCCGATGACCTGTTTGATATCCCATCAATGTTAAACTATACAGCATATAAGGTGACAGACCTACAAGTGCTGAAGCATGAAAAATCAGGTTTAGTCAGAATGCATTTAGTAAAACTGTAGTAAAAGACCAAAAACTCACATGACATAAAATGAAGGGAAACTCTGATTGATGTATCTTGATAAGCATGAATATTATTAATGTACATGTACTCAAAAGGACTCTAGAACCTGTGTCACATGTTCCCAAAAACATTTTGACATAAAAAGCGCCCAGCGCCAAAGAGCAAAAACCGCAAGTGATATTTAAGAGATTAGAGTATGTGATGAATCAACCATAAGATGAAACCAAGTTGTTTCATTTAATCCTGCTAGATTCTGGAAGTTACGCCATAGGATCTTACATTCAGAAAATAAACAGTAAGTAAGAACAAGAAGCACTTACAGCTATAAAGATATGCAAGGCCAAATAAAGGTATCACAAAGATAGTCACTGTAGGGTTCATGTTGCTCCCCCCAGTGTTCAATATCATTTTTGCTGTTGCCTTTGTCTATTTATGTGGTGGAAACACACATACAGCAAACAGAAATGTTCATTTCATTCGGAGTTTGATTTCCTTCAGTGGGTGTCAATGTTTTTGTCTGGTAACACAAAACAAGGTATAATTTGAAATGCCAATTAACTCTTTTTGTATCCATCTATTTGTGGATTACTTCACTACAAAGAAAAAGGATACCATTCTTTGAAATACACAGACAGGACTGCTGCAGAAGATGGCCATTCAGTGTTATGTTAGGAGCAGTTGATCCCGGCCAAGCTTTAGAACAAGATCAGATACTGCGAGTGGGGGTTGTGTAGTGACAGCTGCAGCAGGCATAAAGGTCAAGTTGAAGGATTTGAAGCTAGGGCAAGGAAGAATAAAAAATTACTTTTAGATTTGTTCAATATATGTCTAATCATTATCTACAGATATGACCACATGCAATACCATTTATTGTGAATATTATCTAATATTTAAAACTGTTGAGCAAAATAAAATCATCTTGTATTTTTTAGAATGCCAAACAACAGCTCACACATTGCTTTATAATAATGTTCTGCGGTATCTTTCATCGCTAATCGTATAATGGGATATTAGTGCAAGAAAAAGAAATTATACAAGTTAAAAATATTCTATTTAACTGAACAATATGGATATCGATGGAATTATGACTTCCTTTTGATACAACGTCAATACATCAGGTCAGGTTGGGGAGCATGCACTGGTACAGTGTGTTGCCGCACCCACCACATGACAAAACAGCTTGGGATCCTAGTTGGGAAAGGCAGGCACACAGCCCAGTCTCACCCTCCATAAAAGACCATCTATCTGTTGCATCCAGGTGTTACTTGGGCATCCCCTTGGTCTGGTCCAGCCACTTGGGTCTTCAACATTGAGGATCTGTGAGCTGGATCACTCTCGAAGAATCGCACCACAAGGCCGTAGTGCTGTAACTGACAATCCCTCACAATGTAGGTAATGTGCCTCATTTGGGACTCCATGTGCAAGCACTCTTTCAACACAAAATCAAACCAATGGTACCCAAGTATTCTGCGAAGAGACACAGTACCGAAATTTCTTTTTTGAAATTGTATAATGGTAAGGAACCAACCCAGACCAGGGTTCGAATTCCTCATAGGACACTCTCACTAATACCTGCCAAATGAATCAACTTTGAGTCACTTATTAAATTAGTATGCATGTCTTTGGAGTGTTAGAAGAAAACCAGAATTTTGAGGGGAAAAAGTCCTTTAATAAGTTAGGCTGTCTCAGTGTTGACCATTGATGAAGTAGAAACACCTTGTTATTGTACTTGAGTATATTTTTTGTATCTTTCTACTTTATTTGAGTGTAAAATTTTCTGTTTACTTTCATTTTTACATCGCTGCATTTTCAAACACAGATTGGTACCGTTAAACCAATATATTTTACTAAATACATTTGGTACTACAATATTAAAGCAGAAAACAAATGAGCTATGCAAATATACAGAATGATTTGCTCAGTCAATCATCTAAAAAAACAGGCTTCTCCTGTTTTAGGAAAAACTTCAATTTAGGACAATTTTCAAATGTGCAATATTGGTGCTAACACCCAATCATCTGCGATGTCATTTCAAGTGAGTCTTGTAGGAGTTTGCAGAACTGCATGGGGCTGAACATTAGTGACCCACAATCACAATACCACTTACAGTATTTCCTCTGCTGATGCTGTTGTGTTCAGCCACTGCCCCACATCAGTCTGCCAAACAGGATGGGTCCGATCAGCAGGCAGCAGCGAAGTGTACTTGTGCATTCATGTGGTGTGGTTCACTCACCTATTGTCACGAGTGTTGCTCATGTGTCTTTTCACACTATCCTAGGCATTATGGCACCAAAACACACAGTGAACTAGCTGGAAAAGCTCCAAAAAAAACTGATAGGCCAACTATGAAACTGATAAAATCTAGGTAAAGCAATTTGTTTCTTATTAAACTAATTCTGTAAATTTGCATGTAACTTGGTGTTCTTTGAGCAAAAGCAGGGGTCATTTATCGGGCTAGGGAATGCTATACATATCTTCCATTTAAATTAATTGTAATTAGGTGTTGACTTTATGAAAAATCACTTCATGAAAGAGCTAAGATCATAAAAACATAAGAAACTTGACAAAAAAGAGGAGGCCATTCAGTCCATCAGCCTTGTTTATTTAGCTAATGATTAAGCTCTCCAAATATCTTATCCAGATATTTCATAAATGTTCTCAAGGTTTCTGCTTCAGCTACATGGCTTGATAGTTTGTTTCAGATTCCCTCAACTCTTTGCGTAAAGAAGCATTTTGTGGCCTTAGTCCTAAATGCACTTCCCGTTAATTTCCACTGGTGTCCCTAGAGTATGTAATTCTCAGTTAAGTTGAAAAAATTCTGCAGGATCTATCAGGGCCTTTGAGGATTTTGAAGACCTGGATTTGGTCCCCACGCAGTCTCCTCTGCTTGAGACTAAGCAGGTTTAATTCTTTGAAACTGTCAGTACATCATGTCTTTAAGTTCTGGGATGCTCTTGGTTACTCTCCTCAGGATAAATTTCTTGTAGTATAGTAACCAGAAATGCACACCGCACTCCAGATGCAGTTTCACTACTGCGTTATATAGTCTGAGCATAATGTGCATTGATTCATATTCAAGTTTTAATGATTGAATAACATTTTATTTGCTTTGTAAATCACACCTGCACATTGCTTAGATGATGAAAACGTTGTGTCAACATAAACTCCTAAATCTTTTCCTGAGGTTATTTCCTGTATGACAGTACCTCTCATTTTGTATTTATGATAATGTTCCTTTAGCCCACATGTAGCACTTTGAGCTTTTCTACATTAAATAGCACTTTCCAAATATTTGCCCAATTCTTAAGCTTGTCCGAGTCTTTCAGAATTGTTTTGCTGCCTCCTCAGTGTCTGCATTTGCTCCAATTTAGTATCATCTGCAAATTTTACAGGTTTACTAGGAATACTGGAATCTGTGTCATTAATGTAAATCAGAAGAAGTAACGATCTAAGGACAGACCCCTGAAGGAATACACTGATGACCTCACTTCATGTTGAGCATTCTCCCCTTGTCTGTACTCTATGTCTCCTACTGCTTAACCAATCCAGAATGGATTAGCTGCTTTTTAAAGCAGAGGATGCCTGTCCACCTCTTCTATTAGTGGCTAACCTACTGCTTCAAGTTGAAGTTACTTGTCTCATATCTTTAGTGACTATAATGTGGCTCACGTGCAAAAAGGTGTTAGCCAGAACTATTTTAAGTCTATAAGAACATATGACTACACATAAAATAGAGACAGATCTTATACTGTATTGCATTTTTGATATTTATATACCCTCAACACATATCTTACAACTTCTACTTGAAAAGTTTTACCATGGGCAAGTTTTCTTTTGAATGTATTCACTTTTCATAAAAGTATTTTTACTTTTGCTCAGGTATGGCTGTTGAGTACTTTATATCAGTGGTTCTCAAAGTATGGTCCATAGACCACTGTTAGTGTGAGAGCAGGCATCAGTTTGTGCCCGGGCTGACCTAGTTATCTTCCTTAGAAGAACTCTCTTGCTACCAAAGCCACATGAAACAAAGCTTAGGCTCCCTGCAGACAGTAACATCCTTTACTTCTGCACTTCTCCTTCCCTTTCTGATTCTGTATGGCGGTAGTGATTCCTCCCCTCTTTCTCTCTTTCAACATTTCTTCAAACTCAGTCGCTGTGTCTCATCCATCAAACCTAACTCCTTTACATGTACGACTATTTTTTAAAAATCTATCTTGCTGTCCATCTTAAGAGCATATCCCTGGAAATGAAAGTTTCTTAATTCCACTTTCAGTGCCTTACTGGATAAAATCTATTACTTTGAAACACAAACCTAGCAAGGTTTGAACATAAGTCTTGTAATGCAGATTCTCCTTCCAGGTGGGCAGGGTCAAGCATGTGGTTGCTTTTGTAACATTTGTATGTAATGACCATGTCTGTCAAATAGTGACAGTATATGCCAGCCAGACATGAGACAAGACACCGGATGAGAGGTGGAGACCAACAAGTAAAAGGCAGCCAGCAAGGTAACTCATACAATAGCAGTACACAAGAATTAGCTTACAACACAGAAAGAGACTGGGGAGCAGTGCAAGTTTGATAGAGTTCTGATTGTGTGGGATTTTTGTTGTATGTCTTAGGGTACCTTCCAAAGTGGAACAGCAGGAATAAAACAGACAGTTACATTAAAGAGGGATTTTCTAATAAATAGCCCTGTTCAGGACTACTAACTCACAATTGAAGTCTATGTGCCAACTGTTCTTCTTTTCATGTAGGGTCATTGCAGTATTTTTCATGTCGTAATGTAGAACAAATAATGAGATCTTTTTGCCACAAACTTTACGGTAGTAAGTCACTGTTGGTCATTGGTGGTCCTCCAGATCATTGACTTTGACAAAGTGGTCCTCAGCCCAAAACATTTTCAGAACCACTGCTCTGTATAACATTGAGCAACATTATGAAACAGTGTTTAATGGTGCTGCTTCATAGAACCGGTGTCCTAAGTTTGAATTTTATGTTTGGACATGGCTTTTGTAACATTAATATGCATTCTTCATGTCTGCATGGGTTTTCCTCCCTCATATTCCTAAAGCGTAGGCTAATGGGTAACTCTAAATGGACCCCTTGTGGTTGTGTGTATGTGTTTCTGTGGACCCAGTGATGGGCTGGTGCTCTGTCCTGAGGTGATTGCTATGCCTTGCACCTAATGCTGCCAACACAGACGCTGCTCTCTGCCACGACTTTGAGCTGAATTAAGTTGGTTTGGGAATATTATCTATTTAGTTAATGAACTGTTGAATAATTGACACTTAAAGGAAATAAAAACAGTTCAGTGTCTTAAAAGAGTATAAAAAGAAAGAAATAAAAATGTTGTTTTATAATAATAATAATGTGACACACACAGAAAGCTAGGGCAGAGTGGGGGCTCTGAGGCTAAGGATCTATAAGATTTGAATCTCCATTACTGCCAAAAAAGATCCTACTCTACTGGGCCCTTAAGCCCTTAACCTACAATTGCTCCAGGGACGCTATACAATGGCTGACCCTATGCTCTGACCCCCAGGGGTATGCAAAAACTAACAAACTCCTAATACAAGAAATTGTAAAAGGTGAAATTATATATATATATATATATATATATATATATATATATATATATATATATATATATATACAGTGGTGTGAAAAACTATTTGCCCCTTCCTGATTTCTTATTCTTTTGCATGTTTGTCACACAAAATGTTTTTGATCATCAAACACATTTAACCATTAGTCAAATATAACACAAGTAAACACAAAATGCAGTTTTTAAATGATGGTTTTTATTATTTAGGGAGAAAAAAACAAACCTACATGGCCCTGTGTGAAAGTAATTGCCCCCTTGTTAAAAAATAACCTAACTGTGGTGTATCACACCTGAGTTCAATTTCCGTAGCCACCCCAGGCCTGATTACTGCCACACCTGTTTCAATCAAGAAATCACTTAAATAGGAGCTGCCTGACACAGAGAAGTAGACCAAAAGCACCTCAAAAGCTAGACATCATGCCAAGATCCAAAGAAATTCAGGAACAAATGAGAACAGACGTAATTGAGATCTATCAGTCTGGTAAAGGTTATAAAGCCATTTCTAAAGCTTTGGGACTCCAGCAAACCACAGTGAGAGCCATTATCCACAAATGGCAAAAACATGGAACAGTGGTGAACCTTCCCAGGAGTGGCCTGCCGACCAAAATTACCCCAAGAGCGCAGAGATGACTCATCCGAGAGGTCACAAAAGACCCCAGGACAACGTCTAAAGAACTGCAGGCCTCACTTGCCTCAATTAAGGTCAGTGTTCACGACTCCACCATAAGAAAGAGACTGGGCAAAAACGGCCTGCATAGCAGATTTCCAAGACGCAAACCATTGTTAAGCAAAAAGAACATTAGGGCTCGTCTCAATGATTGCCAAGACTTTTGGGAAAATACCTTGTGGACTGATGAGACAAAAGTTGAACTTTTTGGAAGGCAAATGTCCCGTTACATCTGGCGAAAAGGAACACAGCATTTCAGAAAAGAACATCATACCAACAGTAAAATATGGTGGTGGTAGTGTGATGGTCTGGGGTTGTTTTGCTGCTTCAGGACATGGAAGGCTTGCTGTGATAGATGGAACCATGAATTCTACTGTCTACCAAAAAATCCTGAAGGAGAATGTCCGGCCATCTGTTCGTCTACTCAAGCTGAAGTGATCTTGGGTGCTGCAACAGGACAATGACCCAAAACACACCAGCAAATCCACCTCTGAATGGCTGAAGAAAAACAAAATGAAGATTTTGGAGTGGCCTAGTTAAAGTCCTGACCTGAATCCAATTGAGATGCTATGGCATGACCTTAAAAAGGTGGTTCATGCTAGAAAACCCTCAAATAAAGCTGAATTACAACAATTCTGCAAAGATGAGTGGGCCAAAAGTCCTCCAGAACGCTGTAAAAGACTCATTGCAAGTTATCGCAAACGCTTGATTGCAGTTATTGCTGCTAAGGGTGGCCCAACCAGTTATTAGGTTCAGGGGGCAATTACTTTTCACACAGGGCCATGTAGGTTTGGATTTTTTTCTCCCTAAATAATAAAAACCATCATTTAAAAACTGCATTTTGTGTTTACTTGTGTTATATTTGACTAATGGTTAAATGTGTTTGATGATCAGAAACATTTTGTGTGACAAACATGCAAAAGAATAAGAAATCAGGAAGGGGGCAAATAGTTTTTCACACCACTGTGTATATATATATATATATATATATATATATATATATATATATATATATATATATACAGTTAATTGAGAAAGAAATAGAATTAAGAAGATGGTGAGTAAACTGATTGATAGACATACCTATAGATAGATGCCACTAAGAGCAATTTCCCATTTATTGTTCAAGTAATGCATTTATTCTTATGTAGTATATTGCATTAAACTGATTTTTTTTGTCTGTAATTTACCAATGTATTTTAGCAAATACCATACTCTTCTTCGCAGCACTTTCTGTAAAATGACTGATATGTAAGATATTAAGTGTATCTAGTTGTTCTTGAGAGGAGAAGCTTCAAGAATTTTAGATGGGTTCAAATGCATTAAAAGTGTTTTAGTGAAATCGAGGGTTAAAAAAATGCATACCGATGAAGCATTGTAAGATCATCTCTTACTTTTCATGTAAATGAAGCACAACCCCAGGGGATGCTGCGGTCACATATGTACTGCAGCTCTGCTTAAGTGACACAGCATGATTGATTAATGGATTATACCTTTCCTAAAGATCTTATTAGGTGAAAAGTTAAGATTACCTAATAATGCTCTCCATGGGTCACAAGTATGCTACTGTTTTTGTAGTCCATCCAAACACTCCACCCACTGATATTTAAAAAGTGTGAAACATTCAAAGGTAAATTAGACTTTATTTCAAATTCTATGAAGTGTATAAATACGTTATCAAGTTTAGTGAACTTTTATCAACACTTTAAAAAGATACGAGATCGCTCCCTTATACTGTAGCTATTTATTGGTTATTTAGTTTTGTCTTCAAGTACCGATTTCATGCAATACTATCATGGGATACCTGTTGTCAGTATAAACTTGAATACCAAAAGAATGGGAAACAAAATCCATAGTCCCGTTGCTTAGTTGATTTTAACTGTATGGGTTACCTAAAGAATTTCCAAAACGTATACTGTATTTCAGGACAGCACTCATGCGATCCAGTACGGAACTGGTAAAATTAATGTATTTATTTAGGAATATATTTGTTACGCGTTCCAGCAAAAAGATTAAAAATAATGTGATTTATTCTCACAATATGCGCTTTGTATTCATTGTTTTTTTTTAAGAATATTTAAAAAATTCTTATTCAGAAGACAATTCTATCTTTTAAGTCATGCACGTACAGGAAACGATGACTGTTGCTCTTATTTGTTGCTCTTACCCTCTTATCACTAAAGCAAAATCTTTAATGTCACTTTCCCTTCGCATATGACAGAAGATTAACATCCAAGGTGAGCGCTCCGTTTCTCGTCTCTTATTTAGCGACATACAGCCAATGGTAAATGAAGAGGGATTCAGAGCCGCTGATCCTTGTGCTGCTCCGCTTGATCTGCCGCTGTCCTTGGTGATGTACGGCCCAATCCAATTAGGTTTCACCTCTCTCTCGGTGATGCGGTTTGTTCACCCCCCTTACCAACGTCTTCTCCTTTCTTTTCTTAACGCTGTGTGGCTCTGCAGTTCACTACATGGTGAGCTTCTGCCCCTCAGCCCTGCTGTTATTACTCATCCGACATCCGCAGGCACCCCATCTCACCGTATCAACAACAGATGGAGCTTACACAGGGTTTGATCCGCTTTTCTTACAACAGGAGCGACAACCCAGAGCACTAATTTCTTTGCTTGTTAATGTACATTTTCTGGACGTTTATTATTTTTTAAGGAAATGCGGAGCTTATGTGCAACGGACGAGGGTGTTCACTAAACGCTTTGAATCTCGAGCATCAACAGGGGGTGGGAATCCCGGAGCATTACTCTCGTCTCCTAACAGACGATTTCTTATGCAAAAGGTGGTTTCTTTCAGCAAGGTAAGAGGTACGATTTTGCTTAGCTGCAAGAGCCACTTGCTTGTTGCTGAATGACTGTGCGAGTCCTCTGTCTCTAGTTTATCAACATGTGAAGTAAATTCCGCATCGTGTATAAAGTGTAGAAGCAACACAGTTGAACTGAGAAGCAGGGGTGAGGTGGAAGTCTACAGGGTGCTTTGAGAAAACTGCTTGTGAGAATTGAGCGATCGGAATAAAACCCACAATGACGCGCGCATAGAAGTGAGTAGCGCACCTGTTTCAGAATAAAAGTAGTTTCATATTCGCCGCTAGGAATGCGGGATAACACGCGCGGGAAGTGATTAAAATAATTCAGCAATTTTAGTTAAAATTCAGATTCTTAAGACCTGTTTTACGCGCATTATGTTTAATTTACTTTTACTCTTTTTGACGATTTAGTAATGCTAGATGCACGCATACATTTTAGATTCCAGCAGCTGGCGTTAATCGATTTCCTAAATCAGTTCGTAATTTCAATTATTTTATAGGTCGGTTACCTACCCAGTACTTAATTTAACGCTCCACTTTCAACCGGTAACCGCAAACCTCGTTTTGCAAATTAACGGAGGAAAAAAGCTGCTTCTGATTGTGTTTTTTTTTTTCAATTGCATGCGCATTTTCAGGGTTTATATAAATAAAGTGCATGGAATGCAGTTGTTGCCTATATGTGCCCAGAAGATGATACCGCTGTATATGTTTGTATGGGACGATAATAATAAGGGGATGCTCGGAAATCAAGTTAAAGTAATCGCTTTATAAACATTTTAAGGTTGACTTTGAAAGGCGCTATATGAAACTGAATACCGATAAAGAGAAAACACTTACATCTAATATAGGATTTAAAAACTATTAGTTGTATCCTGAAAAACACTTATAATTAGGTTCTGTACGCAGATTATGTACACAGAAGGCTGCTAATATCCATACTCGACGTTCTGCAAAAATGACAAAAAATGTTTTAATGTTGCTTTATGTGTAGCGCTTTTGCGCACTTCTGTTTCGCTCCTTACTTTATACAATGATTGACAATGATATAAGTTAAAACAATTCCTTTGAAGAAGTCGGTCAAGGTGAGACACACCGAAATATGAGCAAATATCAGTTTCATTAAGTGTATCTCTTACTTTTACTTTTGGAATGGATGAACTCATTCCATTAAGAACATTGTTTTTTAGCGGAAGGTTTAGTGTATGGAGCAATATTGTTAGTATGTGTTATTTAGAAATATACCTGCTTGACGTGATATATTCCCTATAAAAACATTTTTTTCTGGCTGATTGTTAGCAGAGATTTAAAGAATGCTGTGTAGGTGTAGTAAACAATAAGCTAATGACTATACGGTGGATTTACTGCTCTAAACAGACAGCTAAATATGCAAAGGCATTTCAAGCTTCCTTTCTTGGAATGATATCACAACAGATGTTATTTTCTTTTTAAATAATGTGAGGCCTTTAAAACCTAGGGAGAAATCTTTGTTGGAAGATGCTGATGACTAGCAATCCTTTTAGGAAAAATAAAAAAGATAGATATTCACGGTTGTATTGCTTACAAGTGGTAGGAAATGAAGTTGACAGTGCTTTAGGATACATATAGACAGGCCTGAAGTTTGTGAACTGTAAACATAATGTGAATTTTATTTATTTTGCATACTGTATGACTTTCCTTTGTTATTTTTGATGTTAAGAACTGCTTTGATTTGATAGGATGTGATTTGCAGCTTCTTCACTAACCTGTCTCCTGTTTTTCAGTTTCAGCCATGCAGGAACTTGTCTGAAGGGGACCCCCCATAAATTGTTATTTTTTATTTCTAATTTATTTTTCAAATTATTCTTTTCACCTGGATAATATTCTACATTTGTTTCGTTCATCATGGCTGAAAAGATTACCTCTGGCCTGACAAAAAACACATCCAGATCAACGGCCTCTCTTCCACCAGAGCCGATGGAAATTATTAGGACAAAGTCATGCTCTCGGAGAGTTAAAATCAATGTTGGGGGACTCAATCATGAAGTTCTTTGGAGAACTTTGGATAGGCTTCCTCGAACCAGATTAGGAAAGCTGAGAGACTGCAATACACATGAAACCTTAATGGAAATTTGTGACGATTATAACTTGGGTGAAAATGAATATTTTTTTGATCGACACCCAGGGGCATTTACATCCATCCTTAATTTTTACCGGACAGGAAAGTTACATATGATGGAGGAAATGTGTGCACTGTCATTTGGTCAAGAACTTGATTACTGGGGCATTGATGAGATCTACCTTGAATCGTGTTGCCAAGCTAGGTATCATCAAAAAAAAGAGCAGATGAATGAAGAGATGAGGCGGGAGGCAGAGACTTTGAGGGAGCGGGAAGGAGAGGAGTTCGACAATACATGCTGTGCTGATAAGCGAAAGAAATTGTGGGATCTTCTGGAGAAGCCCAATTCTTCAGTGGCTGCTAAGGTAGGCCAAACATTAAATGGTAAACGGGGAATATGGAACAGTAGGGTTGCTTAGAAAATTGGTGTTTTATCATATTTATTTATATTCAGATATTTTGTCAATACTCTGTTGAAGATTATGACTTGTGGCTGAAAGTTTACAGAAGTATCAATTTTTTTAAGGGAATTGTACTACTGTAGTTTGAATGGTACACTGGTATGCCATTCTGAAAAGAGGCACATTAGGAATCTCCAAGTTTTTGAATTGTGTAAAATCAGGATTATATCCTGCTAATTTATGTCTAAACTACATTTTCCTCTGATCAGCAATATAGAGTTTGAAGTATGAACTGATAAAGTGCGTTGCCCAGTTAGGACCCGAGTGCAGCTGTGCAACGGGTTACATCTCAGCACCAACTAGTTTGGATGGAATTGAACAGTGTGAGGTTTTTTTTTTTTACACTGGCTGGAGTGCCAATCCTGCCACCAACTCCCAAAACTTTCCCTTGCAAGTTGAAGGACCTCCTTGCAGGGCTGGATACAGGTCAACGTCATACCTAGGGCGGAGCAATTGCAGGTTAAGATCTTGCTCAAGGGCCCAACAGAATGGGATCACCTCTGGCATTTATGGGATTCGCAGATCCCTAGCCTCAGAGTCACCATTCCACCTAACAACCATATACATTGGTGAAATTTGTGTATGATACACTAATATATTTCTCATTATTTCCAACCTATTGTGTGGTCAGATACTTACAGAGATAGACAGAAAATGAAAACCTTCACTACAGAAAGTTTCATCCTATCCTTACTCAACTGATATTTCACATGAGAGTTTAAAAATAAGACCTAATCACAATTTTACAGCTATAAAATGTTGTAGCCAATTTTCATGGCAACTTAATTTAGAAAAAAATTAAAAGTACATCTATTAATATCATCCTGTCATGTAACATTTTTAGCATGTTCCTTTCTCTCTTTATGTTGCATGTTGCGTGTCTAGTTTGAATGTAGTGCAGATGCCATTAAAACTGGTATGATAGAACACCGCAGTTGAACTTTGAAAGCGTTAATGCTACATTACTTAAAGAATACCAATAAAGTTGAGCTGAGTATTTGGTCAGGAATGGTGTCCCACAAATTCAAAGCAACATTAAAGATAATTGCTAGCTGTCTTTGGAAATGAAAGCTTAAGTCAACCAAACAATATATCATCAGAATTGCAACCCTGCAATGGATCTGGGAGCACATTATGCTTCAGGAAGTGAGGGAGTTCATCTGCTAATTTTCTGTGGTGAAGAGTTCAATATTGATATACATCCATTATATGCCTAATGCATACATCTTGTTACACACATACATACACATATACATCCATCTTCAAGACAGATTTTATTAATCGTTAAGACATCAGATTAATCGTAAATATAAGTGATATAGTACTTTATATATCTCTTGTTACAAACATCCTCTCACCCTATTCAAACATTTTAGGAGTAATGTACATTGTATTTATTTTTTGCATGGCTATGTTGTGCCAAAACAAACACACATGGCATAGCAAAAACTACGTATTCATATGTTTTGTCTGGGCTTTCTTGTTCAGAATTTTGGATACCTTTACTAATATGATGGCAGCTGGTCTGCGTTCCCTTCTGCTAAGCACACTTGAATAATCCCTCTTCTAAATCCTTCCCTTGTGCACCATCCTGTTCCCTTGCCACACGTCATCGTGCTGACACTTTTATTCTTTTTTTCAACTTCAAGCTTGCCCTGGCATTCTTAGAGTGAGGTTTACTATTCCCCTTCATGTATTCATTTGTTGAGTGTCAGAGGTTAAACCAAAACACTATAAGTCATCACATATCTTCTTTCTTCTTCAAGGTTCCCCCTTTTGTCAATGCACCAGTGTTACACAAGGTCATATTTTAAAATGACTGGCATCCCAATAGAATAGCTCACTCTAAAGCAGATTAAACACTGTTTTCAGATGCCGCGTCTTCATTTTTTTCTGTATTCTTGTGAAAGCTGTACCTAAACTGTCTCTTCTAACTTTACCCCACCATGTAAAACAACATGTACTATAATTAAGGATACTGTACCACCTGGCTTATTCAGGGAATTTTGGTTTTGTACTTTGCCTGCCTTAAATTCCTCCACTCTGCACACAATCCTGCTCCCTAGCACAATAAGACTTTGAACCCTTCTTGTAAGAGAAGTCATTAGCATGTATAATTTCATTTTTTTGAGTGAAGTGACAGTAGTGCTTTTCCTTTTTTAAGAGACTTCTTTATTATTCAGTGATTTTGGTAAAGCGAGTTTAGTTTTAGTTCACAAATTACCGTTCATTCTGTGACATATGACAATAAAGCAACTAAACTCTAGGGTAGGAATGCTGTTGTTGCAATACATGTAATAGAAAAGTAATTTAGCTTTTTTGAGATGCGTGGATAATAGAAGTTCAGTACTATAATGAAGGGTCTTCATCTCTTTACTAATGGTAGGGTGGTTAGTGACAGTGGGATAGCTTTATGCAGTTGATACTTTTCTGACATTGGTGAAAAGGAGTTTAAACAATGAAGAAGTATGTATATGATCTTTGTTTTGATGGAAACATCTTGAATGGTAGTGATTGCATACCTAAAAAAGTAAGGCTACTAGACTTGTCTTTCGCAAGGACCTAATGCATTAGAAGTAGGTTGGAAGAAAGACTGCAAAAGTTGCGGCTCATTGTGCAGATTATTGAGTATCTGACTGAGAGTGGTCTATTCTCTTGAATGTTTCATGTATGCAGAAAAGTAAACCTTGACTGAATGATGAAGGGTAGATTATACTGCACTGTCCTTTTCACAATGTACTGTACTCCATGACACTTTTCAACACCACCCTATATGGCATGTAATTATTTTACCTTAGAGGAATCTCCCATCTGGCATGAGCTTGATAAGGACAGAGGTACCATCATGATGAGATACCCAACCCTTTAAGAGTTATGTAGGGTTTATGGATGTAGAAACTGTAGTCCAGGTACCACTGAGGCCCCGGAATTGAACGTAGGGTGCGGTTAAAAGCTACCCTTAGGTCACTGGATCTATAAGCCTAAAGTGAGGACAAGAGCTGGAGCAATGGCTTACTGACAGGTGTTAGAAAGTCCAGGGTTAAGTAGGCAAAAAGAGACATGAAGATGAAAGTGCCAGTACTTGAGTGAAACTTGAGTGGTGGACTAATCTGTGAAACAGGATGGAAGCTTACGTTAGTAGTGCTCATGTTTGACCATTTTCAATGATGCTCTGTAGTCTATTTATGTTTATCCGTGTTCAGAAAGAAATGCATCATTTTTGAGAATTCTGACTATGCCATTATTGTCAGTGTGGCGACCTGCCAGGAGGGCACTCTTCTGGTTATATCTAAAGCATTTGTTTGTTATTAATCAATATACTATTAGCTAGAATATTTAAAACAGAATGAGCACTGTAAAAATATTTCTTAAATTTTATTTTGGTGTTTGTGGAAGTTTGTACTCATATAATGAGATTTTTCCCTTAAATACTGCATATTGGTGAAGTTGCTTAAATTGTAAAATTGCATATTTTTAACAACAAAATCTTTTCTTTGAGTTTTAAAATTGTGTAAGATGAGCAGTATCATATTTCAAATGGATTTTTTACATATTCTAGTTCTAGTGGCAGTCATACAGTAGAACTTTGCCACCTCATGTAGTATGAACACAGATTTATCATATGTTAAAACTGCATTTAGATCCTTGTAATAGAAAACATCATGAATAGTTAATTGCATTGCATTTTAGCTGTTGAGATGTTAAGATGAACAGGATGTTTAACAAATTTAAATTGTTAATTTCAAGGTTTAATTTGATACTATATCTTATATTAATCACAAAGATAGCATCCATTGTTTACCATTAGCTTGTATAGTAGCAATTTGAACCCATCCAGCCATTTATACCCTTCCATTCCTATCATAGTTACAAACAATAAAATGTAATTTTCCTTAAGTTAGGATGTTTTTGAACTGGTACAGATATATTTATTGGTCACAATGGTGAAGTGTACTTTACCTGCTTAACATGTTAGCAGGTGACCAGAAAAAACTAGACATTTGTTTTGTGCTCGCTGTGTATAGTATAGTTACTAAAAACATTACAATTGATTTAGTTCAACCTCCCTCATTGCAATAAAGATAAATAAACCCTTTTAAGCAAAGCATTTTAATGTATTAAAATTGACAGAAGGCAGTCGAGCAAGAAAATCATATTAGAAATAAAAGGTTGGCATGGACCTTATATATTGGCCTTGGCAAAATGTTCCCTTCCTAGTATAAAACAATGTAACCATAAAAATATATAGAAGCCATTTTGTGCCAGAAAGATTGCTTAATGCTTTCAGGTTTGGGGAAATTACCATAATTTGAAGGGTTGTTAATTTAGTTATATTAGTTTCATGATTGGTTAAGAGGCATGTTTATTGCAGTTTATCATGATAGATAAAGAAAGATTTCTAATTTATTTTCTTACTGGTGTTATGGTATTGTAATAGAAAACACTCAGTTTGTCTTCAGCAGAATTCTCCTTAAAAAGCTCAGGATATATTATAAGATTTATTCATCCATTTTCTGACACTGCTTACTCAATTGAAGTTTACTTTCTAATATTGGTATAGTGTAAAACTTCATGATTATTATAGTACTGTTTGTTGTAAAAGATGTCATCTGCGTACAGGTTGCTAGTTCAATATTAAGTTTTTTTTCCAATTTTGCCTGGCCAGCTCTTGACAATACTTTACTATATTTTATTCTTTTTCTTGCTGTCTGTTTTAAGTTATATGGCACATAAGAGGGCCGTCAGGGGCATGTGACCAACTGTTTATTGTGGCTTTAGGGAAAATATTTTTTGAGTTATTGAGAGGACACTCATTATATGATTCTGTATACAGTATGTCTGCAATAAAATGTAATTATTAGAAATGACTCTAGATGCACACTTTTAAGACTGGGATGTGGTGGCCAGTGTTTTAAAGCAGAAATCATCAGATTGAAAAATCACTTTTTATTACTTCAAAATCAGTCTCAAATTCCTTGTATATCTGAAGCTTTCATCCATGCATTATCCAACCCGCTATATTCTAACTACAAGGTCACGGGGGTCTGCTGGAGCCAATCCCAGCCAACACTGGGTGCAAGGCAGGAAACAAACCCCAGGCGGTGT
This sequence comes from Polypterus senegalus, assembly GCF_016835505.1. Classification (NCBI taxonomy): domain Eukaryota; kingdom Metazoa; phylum Chordata; class Cladistia; order Polypteriformes; family Polypteridae; genus Polypterus; species Polypterus senegalus. Next base: position 54,460,811 of record NC_053158.1, read on the forward strand.
GCCAGCCCACCACATATCTGAAGCTTTGATAAGCAAAATTAAATTGCATACCTAAAACTCCAGTTCATGCAGCACCTCACTGCTTGAGTCTTGAGTTCAAGTCCTGCCCATACACTGTATGTGTCCCTGTGCAGCGACAGTGCGTTGAGTTGTGTTTTTCCTGTAATGGACTTCCTAGTACCAGATGTGTGTTGAATATGATTTTCAAGGCTTCCCATATTGAAATAAGTGGTCTGGAAAATGAATGAAGTAACAAATGAATATTGTGTATAATATGTGCATGAAAACAAACTATATTTTCCCTTATAGGCTAAATATCATCTTAATACTTTTTAGTTTATTACACAATGTATACTAAGCACTATACTTTTACAGGTTCATCTAATAATATTTTTATATTAATGGTGATAAACATGATTTACAGTGATAAAGAATTAATAAATGGCAAGAAAGACTCCATTTAAATGGAATTGTCTGTTGTGTTACATTTTTTTAGCCTTTAGGTTAATATAGCAATTAATGTGCTGGCAAACCTGTTACTGCAACCTGTGCAGATGTACAGTATAATCACAGTTTATAAAGAGAACAAGGAGATATTACAAAATGCTAAAAAAACATTCACATAGATTAAAAAAGGTAAATTTTATAAGAAGACTAAAACACAAAATTATTACACTTGTGTGCATGTTCATAAACTGCATTCTTGACTACTAAAAATCAATCTATAACTTCAAATAAAAAAAACATACAATCTACATTCAAAGTCCTGGGTGTGCAAAGGTATAATCATGAAGCAAGTACCAGGTTCCCTGTTGTGACATTTTTTTAACTGACAATCAATATGTCAATAAACTTTGAGCACCCTTTATAATAAGGCATGGGAATAAATAGCAAGAAGGAAACGGTAACTGTGATCTTTGATAAGTAACCTGAGCCATAGGGGAGATTATAACCAAGTGTGAAGGTGGTCACCAGAAATGTATTGTCTTTTTCCACTTAGCAAGACATAAAACATATATATGCAATCTACTAAAGAGCAGTGGCATTATTATTATTATTACTTTATTATTATTATTATTATTATTATTGCTGTGCTCTTTATGATAATATACATCAAATCACTTTATAGAATACTTCATAAAATTTGAAAATAGTTTTTTGTGTTGCCAGAGAGTGGTGATCTGTTGCACATTACTTGTAAAAATTTCAGTGTGCTTAGTTCATGTGACAGTAACTACTGCTACTACTGGTTTTACGTAGATGAATTATAAAAGCAAAAATGTAAGTGATTACGAAGCAACCGAGAACCGTCCTCTTAAGGTTATGATCACTAACACACTCAAATGCATTCAAACCTTCAGTAGTACAAATATGAATGTGAAAATAATTGTAAATATATTGCAAATGACGTTAAGATGAATCTTCAAAGAAAATAATATATCTCTATATTAAAAGTATATTTTAAAGTTTAATACATTTTGTAGTGGCAATAAAAGTTTTTCACCTAAAAAATCAAAATCTGAATACAACTGTTGTCTAATTTAGCTTGACATGACAACCTGACCTTATGACTTTCCTTTTTTGCATTTTCATTTATACACTTGTCTCAACTGCATAGACTTTAGTTTTACTTAATTTACTTTAATTCTGACAGGATAATACTTACAGTATGTGCAATGTGACAGTCTTGCACGTTCAAACTTTTAAGGTTTAAGTAAGAATGGTAAGATGTTGCCCTTTGGCAGGGTTGCCAGACATCCCTTATATACTGTATGGGGCATGTCCCATATTTGATAATTTTGTCCCCTGTCCCATACTGACCTTTCAGGGATGTCCCGTATTTAGTTCATTTTCAAATTTCATAATAAAAATATATTTTTGCTACCTTCTTACGGTACTTAGTTGTAACTTTAAAAGTAATTATACTTTCTTCTCTCAGATTCTCTTGATAACCCAAATGTAATGAGGAAACTAGTGTTTGCTGCCTGTTTGCAGGTTGTTCAGTTTCTATGATTGGCTGAGGACACGTTACCGTTTTGCTCTCTAGCCGAGCTGTTGTGCAGCTCAGTATCAACATTGCAACATACAGTGTCAACAAAGTGTGTTGTTACTACTTGTCACGGTCAAATTTTCAAATTGCCTGTATTAAATAATAATAATATTTCTCTGTTGTCTGTATTAAATAAATATTTTCAAATGATTTCACTTTTACAGAATTTTTTTAGCTTGTATTAAATAATTTTCAAATGATTTTACTTTTGTTTTCCTCATAACTCATTAAAATCCTTGCTTTATGTTTTTAACTTATGTCTCTACTTTTATATAATGTATTGGTCTGGGTGTGTAGGGGGCATGAATAAATGTTTATATACAGTAATATAGGGAGAGATTTTAAGAGTGTCCCGTATTTCTAATTTTCTAATCTGGCAACCCTACCCTTTAGATCTATAGATGTACTGTGTTTTAAATGCTTTGTTTCACCAGCTGTCCTGCCTGATCCGCATAGAACTGCTGGCAGCATTAATTAACTGTGTATATTGGCATCATATTATTTGCAATATGTAGGTGATAACACCCATAAGGTTTTCACACTGTTCATGAAAGTTTTTTTTCTCAAATTTTCACATTTGCAAGAAAATCTGAGATTGACGCTTTACTTAACTTCAAAATGACCCCTTTGCCAAATGTTCACCATGTAAACTGTTGTATTGTCCTTTTGCATAGCTGCAATGATGAGACAAGCTTGTATTTGGCAAATAGCATGTTTTGAAGCGGAAATACCTGCCACTTTCCTTGATCATTCCTTACTTGTAACAGGTTTGTTTCAGATCTGGCTAATGTGGTTGGGACAAATTTATCCATCCATCCATCCATCCATCCATCCTCTTCCGCTTATCCGAGGTTGGGTTGCGGGGGCCGCATCTTGAGCAGAGATGCCCAGACCTCCCTCTCCCCGGCCACTTCTTCTAGCTCTTCCGGGAGAATCCCGAGGCGTTCCCATGCCAGCCGGGAGACACAGTCCCTCCAGCGTGTCCTGGGTCTTCCCTGGGGCCTCATCCCGGTTGGACGTGCCCGGAAAACCTCACCAGGGAGGCGTCCATGGAGGCATCCTGATCAGATGCCCGAACCACCTTATCTGACTCCTCTCGATGCGGAGGAGCAGCGGCTCTACACTGAGCCCCTCCCGGATGACTGAGCTTCTCACCCTATCTTTAAGGGAAAGCCCAGACACCCTGCGGAGGAAACTCATTTCAGCCGCTTGTATTCGCGATCTCGTTCTTTCGGTCACTACCCATAGCTCATGACCATAGATGAGGGTAGGAACATAGATTGACTGGTAAATTTAGAGCTTTGCCTTACAGCTCAGCTCCTTTTTCACCACGACAGACCGATGCAGAACCCACATCACTGCAGACACTGCACTGATCTGCCTGTCAATCTCACGCTCCATTCTTCCCTCACTTGTGAACAAGACCCCGAGATACTTGAATTCTTCCTTTTGGGGCAAGATCTCGCCTCCAACCCTGAGAGGGCACTCCACCCTTTTCTGGCTGAGGACCATGGTCTCGGATTTGGAGGTGCCGATTCCCATCCCAGCCGCTTCACACTCAGCTGTGAATCGATTCAGAGAGAGTTGAAGGTCACGGCCCGATTAAGCAAACAGGACAAAATCATCTGCAAATTCCCATCTGGCAAGATGTTGTAAAAGACAAGGGTAGCAATAAGGTGACAAACTCTCACAAATCCTCTACTGGGACATAGACACATACTTACAGGAAAATTGAAAATCCGCATGGAATTTAGGAAAATGGGGACTTGAGACCTTCTTAAGTATGGTTCCCCATAATGTTTTACAGGCACCAGTGCAAAGAAAAGCGACTGGTTGCCTGGTTGGAAACATTTTGCATTTCCCTTAAGGACATGTGAGCCACCTGATGCCAGGTGCTCCTGACTCTCGCCTTAGGGAGTGAGGGAAGAAAAAAAAAACCTGACAGGAAGCCCTTTAGACCACAAGGCTGGCAGGTGTGAGCAGACAGCTAACATATGAGATCTATTGGATTCTATTGCTCTAGAGAAAGACAGCAGCATAGATGGAAGCTGTGATAGAGACCTGACAATTTAACAGTTGCTGAGCACTAAGGCATGTAGACGCACTAGGGAATGCTAGGGGATGTTCTTGCGTTGGAGCCCTATAGCCATAGAAAGATCATCTCTGACAGAATACCAGATGAGATTCTGGGAATTTTTATGAGTGACCCCAAATATGTTACAGAACATATCTAATTTTCAATTTGAGACTAGTTCAGCACAAAAGATAACTAAAGTGAGTACAGGATCAGGATAGAGACAGAAAGGGAGAGACAGAGAGATGTAGAGTGGGTGATTAGTATGATTGCCTCTGAACTCTGTTTCCTCTGTATTTACCCCTCATTTCTTTAATGTCTTATAATAAACACTAGAAAACAAGTGGACCTCCAGTCATCCTAAGGTTGACATTCCAGCCCCAGTACTGCTCAGGTTCCTGCAATTTGCACTACATGTGCTTGTCATTCTCCTTCTTCTTGTCATGTAATCGGCTACTGCAATTTGCTTTATGCTCAGTAGCCATATCAGCTTCCTGATCATTTTGCCTATTCAGTTTACCAGCAGAAAGACATGGAGGTTGTAATCATCTTCTGCAATTTGCCTCATACTCAGCAGATCCAGCCCAACTACTTCACAAGTACCAGTAGGCTGTCATTCTTCTTTTTCTTCTTGTCACATAATTGGCTTCTGCAAGTTGCTTCACTGTCAGCAGATGTTGCTGTAGATCCTTCCCTGTGAACCATGATGTGCGTGGCTGTGATGCTGCTTGCCATAAGAAGCCATATTACTTGCCGTGGTAGCTCTAACTTCCAGTTGCGTGAGTCGCGTTATGCGTATCTTGTCATAAGCTCTCAATTAAGACCAAGATCAAGGTGCAAGGCCCAGTGGTTCATTAGGTTTTACAGGACAGATGGACTAGCCTTAACATTTTACATATATACAGTAGATACTGTATACAGTCAATACCATTCATGTATATTTTGTCACACATTATTTTTGGCATGAAAAAGTGCAATTAAACTGAGAGTTTCCAGGCTTATTCAGGTAGATATTCTTGGCTCAATGTCCAGCTCCATGTTTCTATTTATTAAAATGCGAACATAATATATCAAACCATGGTCTTAACTATTGGGATCTTCTCAGGATAGTGGCGGTAATGCAATACCAACCAAAGGCGTAGCTTACATACTTAGAATGCAACATGTATTTACAGTTATCTACTATTAAGAGCATCTATAGTGTTTCTTATTATGACTCGCTGCTCAGTAGCCTTATGACATGTGAATGGAAGGTCTGTCTGACCTGTGCTGGATGGCAAAGGTCTCCAATACTAATTTTTCCAACTACTGTAAAAGCAGCACTAGTTATCTAATTTTCAAGCTTCATTCATCACTTTAAGTCAAAGCAGCAAACTAAGTTTAAATGTGACATCCACTTAGAAGTTATAAGTACTGTAGCTAAATGATGGTATGCTGTACAAGCTGTAGGAGGAGCTTAAGGAAAAATGACATTTTTTACTATAAAAATAGATGTGACATTGGGAGATGAACCCATTCATTTGAGGTTTTGGAAATAAATACTGTATTTTTTGACAATGTATTTATATTAATGGATAGAGAGCAGGGCTGATTTACTTTAATTCTTGTATTAGCTACAAAATGGATTAAAATAATTTAGTGGTACATGGGACTGCCACATAATAAACCATAACTCTCTTCTGTCTCTGCTGCCCTCAGCCTCCGACTCTAGGAATACTATATCACTTCATCATTAAGTATAAATTAATGGATGTAGAAAACTGAATGCAGTATGATCAGAATCTACTCAGTATTTGAATAACATACCCACCAATTAGATGTATCATACTGTCAAAAAAACTTTATTATAAATTATCTCCTAGGTAATGAAGGGTAAAATATTATAATCAATAAAATACCATCTGGTAAAGCAACCCTTCTTCTTTATGTTACTTTCTTAATTTGTTCCTTCTGCTTTTTTACTTCATATTTGCTACATAATTCATTGTACTGGTTAAAACAGTAGCTTTTTAAGCAACATCTTTGGAAAAAAAGTTGTAAAACTTTCTTATAATTTGCCAAAAAGACTACAATTAAACTTAACATTACATGTCATGTCATTTTCTAACCTGTTAATCGAGACAAGGGTTGAAGCGAGCGTTTGGGTAGAGCCTATCACAGCCAGCATAGGGTGCAAGGCAGGAACAAAATCTGAATAGTCATTGGGCCAGCATGGACATAATTTGCTCTGTATATCTTTAACAATGCAAAGAAGTGCATGTAGAAGATGCACAATGTAGTGGGAGACTGTGTGAGGTAATCTTTAGCATCTCCAATATGGGCGCTGATAGAGCGGATGTTCAGAGTCTTGGTATGAAATCCTGCCCCAACACTGTCTGTGGAATGTAATTTTCTTTGTTTCAGTACAAGTTTTCTGTTTCCTATACATGCTCTAGTTTCCTCTCATACTGTTTTAATAATTTAGATTTTTTATTTAACAGGCATTTTATCTAAAATGTGAACCATTCTATGTGCTATAAATTAGAAGATTAGAAAATACAAAGTTTACAAGCAAAAGAAAAATAAAACCTGCAAGAACATGAAAAATGTACTGTAGTTAATCCTAATTCTCAATGAAAAACTACATCTCAGTCAAAAGATGAAGATGGTTTATTAGGTCAGCATAGCTGCAGTTATTCATGTGAGGAGAAAAGAGGTAGAAAACCTAAGAAGTGTGTCCTTGACAGCCACCTGAACATCTACAATTTGGATGGTCCTGTGTAGGTCATGGCACAGTGGTAGCGCTGCTGCCTCACAGTTAGGAGACCCGCGTTCGCTTCCAGGGTCTGCCCTGCGTGGAGCTTTTATGTTCTCCCCGTGTCTGTGTGGGTTTCCTCCGGGGTGCTCCAGTTTCCTCCCACAGTCCAAAGACATGCAGGTTAGGTGCATTGGCGATCCTAAATTGTCCCTAGTGTGTGCTTGGTGTATGGGTGTGTGTGTGTGTGCCCTGCGGTGGGCTGGCGCCCTGCCCGGGGTTTGTTTCCTGCCTTGCACCCTGTGTTGGCTGGGATTGGCTCCAGCAGACCCCCGTGACCCTGTAGTTAGGTTATAGCGGGTTGGATAATGGATGGATGTGTAGGTCATTCCAAAACTTGAGAGAGAGATCTGTCATTGTTCATTTTTAACGAATCTAGTGAGAGAAGGCAAGCCAGCTGATAGGCCAAAGGGAATCAAAGACTTCCTGTAGGGATGTATTCAGATACCAGTGACCAAAGGAGTTGAAGAGAAATTGCATGTAGAAACTTGAAGATCAAGAAATGTTTTGTCAATGGACAGAGTAAAACAGAGATAGAGGTGGTGTGGGTGAAGCCTAGGTCAGGTTGACTGCTGATTATGAATCATTATGGCAATATCCGTGCCAAATCCTGTTGCTCTTTTATATATACAGTATATGTAGTGTGCTGAGGTGGGGTGCTCTGATAGCCATGCAATAAAATCAAGCTACAAATGGCACAGTTTCAAGTTATTTTGTATACTTCCAAGGAATCTGCAGTGCTTTCTGGCTCTATACCAAATCTTTTACAAAGACTATTGATTGTTTAACTGAGCATGTCCTTGTGTCTGTCTAATGCAAAGTGTACACCCTGCACAGGGTGGATTTCCTTCTTGATAACACTCTTCTTTGTCAAGTACTATTTAAGGAGGCTGCCAACTGAGGACCAATAGCGGGTCTGTTTCTTAAACTGCAGACTCTGATGTAATTATCCTATTGGTAATTTATGCATCTGGGCCATCCACTCCTTTTTTATCCTGGTTAGATCGGTTTGCCCTCTTTTCTCAGGACAATGATGGACACTTTGGTATGGGATCATCAGTTTCTTGGCAGTCTATTACATGAACTAACCTTAATTTTGCAAAATAACAATAGGTTGATATGTTTCTTGAGGAAACTGTTTTGTTTTGGTCATTTTTGAACCCACAATTGCACTTTAGGAAAGACAGCTTTGTTTGCTTTAAGGAGCAGCATAGCAGTTTCAATTGTGCTACCTCAATTCCAAGTGCCTTTCTAGAAACCATTTAGTTTTTAAACATAATTAATTAACAGTGAGCATTGAGAGTTTACCATTAGGACACTGGAGTAATAGCTCTTGAAAATGGGGCTTCCCAGTCATATATGAAAAATATGTAGATTATAAATCACTTCAAGCAATTGAAGCCTTTTAAAACATTAGTAAGTGTCTTGACTATATTTTAGAATCAATTTAATTGGACCTTCATGACAAAAAAGTATAAATTCTATCAAAAACTTGACAGCTTTTTGGTGATTCCAAACTTTTGAATGCTTGTGTATGTGTGTGTTTATCTATCTATCTATCTATCTATCTATCTATCTATCTATCTATCTATCTATCTATCTATCTATCTATCTATCTATCTATCTATCTATCTATCTATCTATCTATCTATCTATCTATCTATCTATCTATCGCAAATTTGACTGACTGACTCCGTTACTCACTCATACACAAAAACACTATTTCTTGTTTAGTTAAAAACCTAAAATTTGACAGGATGGTGCCTCTAAGTCAATAGGTATATGGCAAGAAAGGACATTATTTTGATATATCTACTGTATATTTAGTGGTAAATCACCACCACAACAGAAAAACTAAATACCCCAAAATGTCAAAAAACGCCTTGACGGATTTGATTGAAATTTATAGATGTTATAGATAAAATAGAGTAGCCAGCACTGTTTTTTATTATTTTGATATTTGTCTGTAACAAAGCTGTAACAAATGAGTATTCTTAGTCAACCCATCCTTTTTGCTTCAGCAAGGATTGGGGTGTGTAGTTCATGCAAGTGAATGCTGCAAGCAGAACCTCACCACTGTACAAGCTAACGCTGTAATCACACAGTGAAATGGGTCTGGAGGATAGTGAGAAAGAGCAGCTGCCCTGTGCAGGAAAAAGAGACATGATGGTGAGTTTCATAAAAAATGAGATGTAAAGTGGATGTAGAAAAGGTAGGCGAAAAAAGAAGAAGACGTGCTTAGCAAGTGGCCTCCTTGGGTAGACTCCGTATTACCTATTCTTCTTACTCCTCACAATGTGGTATAAAATACACTTAAATTCAAGCTGGAGTGTATTGTTGATTGCTCTTCTATGCATAAACTTCAAAGAATGGAGGCTTGGGGAGTTGGCTCGTCAAAATACATGCAATATTGCAGGGAAATCAGGTGTCCCCTTCAAGGTCAGACGGTGATGTGCCACTGTTCTCCAGTTTCAAAGGCAGAAACAGTGAACTGCTGGTACAGCGCACCAACCCACTTGAAGCCCTATTTACAACACAAGCCAGAAGCAATGACATGCCTTGGTGAGTTTAAATGCTTGCACAGCTAACTAAAGGTATCTGCCATGGACAAAACATACAGAGGGTGGACATTGTACATTAGCGTTTCTCAACCTTTAAGTATTTGCGACCCGAGTTTTCATAACAGTTTTAATCGCCCCCCCCCCTAACATTTTTTTGAAATGTAGATGCATATTTTATTATACCTACTTAACTTTTATCAACATTTACCTAACTCTATATTTATTGTTCTAGTATCAGAATGTAGTTTAAGTTAATTTGTTTTGGTTTCAACAGATGTTTTTTTCATATTTTTGATTCTTCTTTTCTTTTTTTCACATCTTTGCGCCCCCCTTTTTGTTACTTCGCGCCTCCCTAGGGGGGCCCGCCCCACAGGTTGAAAACCACTGTTGTACATAGTTCACAGTATTATTTATTTTTTACCTTTTCTTACCTGTAAAGTGCTTAAAACGTTGAGTTCATTCCATGGGACAATTAAATGTGTAGTCTGTGGACATCAATGCTGAATGTAATAAGTTCAGGTAAACCACAATTCAGTGTGTATGGCTTTTGATCTAAACCCTCCCAAACTTTGTAATGGTTCAAGATTACAGATCAAAGCGATACATTCAAATTTGACCACTTTAACAGGATCTGCTATTGGGTGAAATTACATTTATACCAAAAAGTTGCATTTTGCAATGACCATCAACAAAAGCAAAGTCACTAGGAAAAGCAAGAATTGATCTATGGTAGGTATTTTTTACTCATGTGCAGATGAAGTGGGCAGTACGGTGGCACAGTGGTAGTACTGTTACCAAGGGTTATGTCCTGGGTCCTACCTTTGTGGAGTCTGCATGTTCTCACCGTGTTTACGTGGGTTTCCTCTGGGTGTCCTCCCACAGCCTAAAGACATGCAGGTTAGATGGACTGGTGACGTTAAATTAGTCATGGGGTGTGTGTGTGAGTGTGTGTGAGTATTCACCCTGCAATGGGCTGGCACCCTGTCCAGGGATTGCTCCTTCCTTACTCCTTGTGCTTGCAGGTTGAGGCTCCAGTGTCCTTTAGACCATGCTCAGGATTAAACGGGCTTAGAAAATGTGATGGTGTGATGGGTGAGTAAGGAGCTTCAGTGAACTAATAATATTAGCCCCTGGGTGGAAAAAAAGCCCAAATATTGTACAAAGAAAAGTACTCATTTACTTACTGTACATAGTACTTCTGATAAATCTGATTAACTATACTATAACTATTGTTTTAGGAAATGCCCCATATATGTGATGGTTTCAGGACCCATCAGGGGATATGCTGACTTGGTACCTTGTGATACTATCAAACTTTTTTTAACGGTTGCCCCCATAAGCAGTATATTAAATATAATTTAAGGTTGCAGTCTTGTTGAATGAAGGATTTTAAAGTGTATTTTGTAACTGTGCAGTGCAAACCTACCACGGGTAGGAACAGATATTGGTGCTTTTCCAAGGGTATATGTGTGACCTTAAATATCTGAAAAGTCCAGTCCTTTAGCTACATACCTGGGGACAGACAGAGTTCATGTTGGCAGCAGCTAAAGCTTCTGTAACTAATCTAAAAACCAAGTGAAGTGACTGGGTTTCCTATGCCTTTATTTTTGTACAATTTTTGTTACTTAAGCAACTCTTAAAGATCATTTGATTTTCCAAATAGGCTAACAGGATATCACCACACACATCAGATTTGGCTGAGGCTTAGCAAATTGAAGAAAAGATATGCATTGTTTGCTAATCCTGTCCTAGGGCTTTCCCTGCCAAGTTTTCTTTATTTCTGTGTTCTGAAATTCTTCACTGTGCTTTATTTGAAGAGAGGGGTGGTTGTGATGGGAGACTAATTAGAAGGGGATGGTAAATTGTCTTTGTGAATGCTTTTATTTTTATTATATGTAATCAAAACTTGATTACGTATGTCCTTTGGGGTTGCTTACCTGTATCTAAGGTAGAACACTTAAAAATGACCAGTCATTCAAATATAAATAATGTGCAGGCTTTTTTTATTTTCTAAATGGTATCATTTGCCTTGTCTGCCATATGCTTGTAATATAACAAAAAGTAACTCTGGCCAGGGTGGGCTTTTGTCCTCCCCTTAGTAGGCTACTGCACATCCTTCTAAGGGTTATTATTTACCATTTTCATTATTGATGTTTTTTTTTATTGACTAGTGTTTTGAAAGATGTTGACCTCTCCAGTTTTAAGGCAGAGAAGCAGAACAATGTCAGATTCTAGAAGGGAACAGTTTAAAGAATTGTCTCTGCATGCCATCCAGAGATGGCATTAGAATCAGTAGCCTTTTCTAATTTCATTGTTTAGTTGTTTTAATGGGCCTAATAAATGGGCATCATTTATTGTTTTTTGATTTTTTTCCTTAGAATGGAGAAGGATTTTAACATTTCCACCGTGCCATTTACTGCTTGTGATTCATTGATTTTGAATTGATTTTGGTTATGTGCCTCCTCTTAACTAACTGGTCTGATGAAAGGTTCTGGCATAAAGAATGGCTCTTAACAGCGATCATAGTGCTATTTATTTAAGATCATTTTGTAGATATGTTGAATGGTTATGATTTTTATCTAAACTAATGATTCATGAAGAAATTAATGTTTTTGGGTGTTATGCATTTGAAATTTTATCTCATTTTATATCTGGTGTGTGCTTTCATCATTTAACATATTTTTGAGTCATTAAATGGGAGAATAAGAATAACAGCTAATAACAGAACAGGGATCAGCTAATTTTTTATATAAACATCTACACGTGGAAGTGTGTGTGTCTGTCTGGCTCGGAAGTGAGAGGTGGAGTCGGAGTAAGGGCTCTGCTCTGAGGAAACTGAAAACTTGCTAAGCTGCTAATAACACAAGCGAGGCGAGCACATCAGCAAAACGAAACCACACAAGAAAGACAAAGTCGCTTAGCCGCTAACATCAGCAATATGGTATCCCTTTTACTTTTCCACCTGCTGCTAATGCACAAGTGATACAAGCACGTCGGCACAACGAAACCTAGGAGAGAGATGCCCAAAGTAGTTCCTTTCAATCACCTGACATCTCTACATCTCAATCTTTTTTCTGACTATTTCAATAGTTTCTAGGACCCTGGGCTTTTTACAGCGCAGGCTAGTATGATATATTTCAGTGGTCGCCAGCTCCAGTCCTGGAGGACCACTGTGGCTGCAGATTTTCATTTTAACCCTTTTCTGAATGATTGATCTGTTTTTGCTGCTAATTAACTTTTTTTGAACTAATTTTAATTGATTTGTTCTTGAAGACTCAGACCCCTTAATTGTTTCTTTTTCCTTAATTAGCAGCCAAACAATAATAAGATACAAAATGAGCTAAAACAAGTGGTGTCCGAAGTACAATATCTATAAATAAAGAAAGATTAAGGTCTCAGAAATGCCAATCTGTTCAGGTCGCCAAAACATTTGAACAGGGCTCTTAAAAAAAGAGAAATTCAACAATTTCAGAAATGTCTGCTAATGCACCAGCAACAGAGCCACATAATTAAAGAAAGGGTTTAATTAATGACAAGAATTGGCACCTCATTAAGCAGCTAGTTGGAGTGAAATTGGCTGGAGTTTGTGGTCCTCACTCCTGTTGTCTTCTGTTGCTCTCTCACTTCACATTTCATTTCTGTTTGTGTGCCATTTAAGGAAAGAAATGAAGCAGTTCAGAGGAACGATGAAGAAATTCAGGGGACCAAATCTTAAATAAGCAATTCAATTAAAATTAATTCACAAGAAGTTAATTAGCAGCACAAACAGGGCACTCATTAAAAAAGGGTTAGAATGAAAACCTACAGCCACAGTGGTCCTTCAAGACCGAACTTGGCAAACCCTGATATATTAGGCATGAAATAAAGCACCAATATTTAACCAATATATTCAATTCCTTAAGACAACTAATTAGATATACCATATAGCTAAAAATGATTTGTATATTACATAACCAGATATGTTTTTGAACATGGCAACATGTTTTCTAAGGAGAATGACTTAGACAGATAGATAGATAGATAGATACTTTATTAATCCTCAAGGGGAAATTCACATACTTCAGCAGCAGCATACTTCATAAAAGCAATATTAAATTAAAGAGTGATAAAAATGTAGGTATAATAGAGAGTAACTTTGTATAGCGTTAACGTTTACCCCCCGGGTGGAATTGAAGAGTCGCATAGTGTGAGGGAGGAACGATCTTCTCAGTTTGTCAGAGGAGCAGGACAGTGACAGCAGTCTGTTGCTGAAGCTACTCCTCTGCCTGGAGATGATACTGTTCAGTGGATGCAGTGGATTCTCCATGATTGACTAAAGCCTGCTCAGCACCCGTCGCTCTGCCACAGATGTCAAACTGTCCAGCTCCGTGACTACAATAGAGCCTGCCTTCCTCACAAGTTTGTCCAGGCGTGAGGCATCCTTCTTCTTTATGCTGCCTCCCCAGCACACCACCACGTAAAAGAGGGCGCTCACCACAACCGTCTGATAGAACATCTGCAGCATCTTAATGCAGATGTTGAAGGATGCCAGCCTTCTAAGAAAGTATAGCCGGCTCTGACCTTTCTTACCCAGAGCATCAGTATTGGCAGTCCAGTCCAATTTATCATCCAGCTGTACTCCCAGGTATTTATAGGTCTGCACCCTCTGCACACAGTCACCTCTGATAATCACGGGGTCCATGAGGGGCCTGGGCCTCCTAAAATCCACCACCAGCTCCTTGGTTTTGCTGGTGTTCAGGTGTAGGTGGTTTGAGTTGCACCATTTAACAAAGTCCTTGATTAGTTTCCTATACTCCTCCTCCTGCCCACTCCTGATGCAGCCCACAATAGCAGTGTCATCAGCAAACTTTTGCACGTGGCAGGACTCTGAGTTGTATTGGAAGTCCGATATATATAGGCTGAACAGGACCGGAGAAAGTACAGTACCCTGCGGCTCTCCTGTGCTGCTGACCACAATGTCAGACCTGCAGTTCCAGAGATGCACATACTGAGGTCTGTCTGTAAGATAGTCCATGATCCATGCTACCAGGTATGAATCTACTCCCATCTCTATCAGCTTGTCCCTGAGGAGCAGAGGTTGGATGGCTTTGAAGGCGCTAGAGTAGTCCAGAAACATAATTCTTACTGCACCACTGCACTCTGTCCAAGTGGGAGAGGAATCTTAAATCTGAATCTCACATTTTGGAGTGCCAAGAAAGTGAAGTGAAGCTTCAGTTTTTAACATAACTCAGGATCTAAACATCAACATTTTACACTCCTTGGAACAGCCACCCTTGAGGCTTATTTACACCCTTATACTCTAAATGTCATTTTTAAATCTATAAATCAGATACATTTTCCATTTCCCTATTGAAATCCAATTCACAGTCAAGTTAAGCCTAGCTACAAACAGGAATGAGAAGTACTTGGCTGAAAAGAGAACGGAAGAGGGAGAATTTGGAATACATGAAATCTAAGTAAGAAAATATTGAAGCACAGCTGTGAAACTGAGCATTCGGCCATCTATAGTGTTAACTCATTAACTAGCCACAAGTAATCAGTATCTGAAACTGCATAAGAGTCAGGCGTTATCTATCAATAAAGCATGCATTGATGAACAAAATGTATAACCTGCAATACATATCAGTGATAACAGCAATAATTACAGCAGAAGAGAAAGTTTTGAATACTCCTTTATTCTCCCTCATCATGCAGCATAGGTTATTCATCATCTCTGAATGCGTCCATGTCTGGGAACTACCTTGCACTTAATTCGACTAGGATGTGGTCAGACTCTCTTACAAAACTGTACTGAAATAAGAAAGCTCAGAAAATGGATGGATGGGTAATTATGTTTTGTAAATTTGTATTTGAATAGACAAATATTTCTTTATCAGTTTGACATACATTTGATTGAATCTTGGTACCTTCACCCATTCATTTTAAATATATCATTCATTTTTGCATAATGTGTAATTCAAAAATTTTGTATTTTATTGTATTTTGTATTTTATACTGTATATACAATAAGAGGCACTGCCGAGTGCTACCAAAAACTGAATCATATCAAAAAACATTTACTTTATCATAAATAATAATAAATAGGGAAAAACAGAACTGACAAATAATCAAGATTAGAAAAAAACAGCAAACAAAAAGAAACAAAAACCCTGCTGTCCCTTTGGGTCTCATTCTTCTGGTATAAACTTCCTGTTTACTCAGTGGGGTGGCTGGTCCAATTGCCTTTACCAAATAGCTCTCCGCTCTCCACCAAAACACTTTTTGTTCTTCTTCTTACTGCACAACTTATCTTCTATCACCTCAGCCTATGATTATGGTATGGATTTATAACCCTCTCTGGGTTTTTTTTTCCCCAGGGAATCCTGTGAACCAGTTGCCACTTCTAGTTTCAGGACGACTCTGAGGAATTCCTGTAGCCTTCTACCAGAGATTCCTGTATTGGTCCCATATCTCTTTGCATACCTGAGCCTCAATACACAGTTAATGGACCACATGCACCAGATAACACAAGAAGTGCCCGCACCACATAAACTGTAGTAGGAGCCTTGCAACAACCCCTCCTCCTATGACCTGTTTATCGAGTGGCCACAACTACAGTATGTCCGGGGGACACAAACTTCAAAGGTGCATAGCCATCTAATGGTTATTTAAGCATACAGTGGGTTTACCTGTCCACATTCCTGGTCTGTGACTTGCGGGCTAGCTGTCACCATCCCACTCTCAGTGAATTAATCAGGTCTGATTATATTATCTGATTATATTTCATGTTTGGATGCAACCATGTGAAACTTTCCTAGGAGAATGGGGAATAAAAATAGCAGATTCTCACAAAGAACAGCTCTCTAATGGTAAGGTTATTATGAGGTTCTGGGAAAGTTGCCTCAGATTGCCAGGTGACAGTGAAGGATGGTAACATAGGACTGGATCAGCTTTCTGTCTTGTTATAATGAATAGACAAGGTCAGCAATGCTAATGTGGCTAGCACCTAAAATAGTTATTAGGATTAGGGATGCAAAACTTGTGGCCTTTAGTGGAACTTTGAGGAAAAGGCTATAGCGCATACTAGAGACATTCCCGACTGTGGAAATGCTTCCTGAGTTTTCCTCAGAAATAGTCATATGCTGAGGTATAACACAATCTCAATCACATTACTCAGGTGTTCTTGGCAAGAGGAGGTATGTTGGAGTAAAGGCTCAACACAGCAGAGAGGTAGCATGGAAAGAGAAAGAAAGAAAGAGAACGAAAGAGAAATAGAAAGAAAGAGAAAGAAAGAAAGAGAAAGAAAGAAAGAAGGATAAACATGGAAGAGGTTGGAAGGAGCTATTTAGTGCTAGTGGTAACAGTTTTGGATAGTGGCCAACTGAAGCAACCATGCTACTTTTGACACATACAGTGACATTTTTATAGAAATACATACAGTATGAAGAATCAGTAGGTAATTTGACTCTTCAATGAGCCAGTCCATTATTAGTGAGCCAATGCATTACTGGTTAAAACAAACTGTGACGCTCAAACTAAGATTTGTAGAATCATAACAACATACTGTAACATGCTACAATCTGCTTAATCAAATTTAGGAACAACATCAAATGGGGCTCCAGTCCATCTCAGGACCTACACATAATTAGTAAATCAACTTGACAGGCATGTCTATAGGGAAGTAGGAGAATAACTAGAGTATCTGGTGGGAAACCCATTTGAAGAAGGAGTAAGCATGTAAACTCTAGAAAGAAAATAAGTTTTAGTGGGTCTCATCTATCTATCTATCTATCTATCTATCTATCTATCTATCTATCTATCTATCTATCTATCTATCTATCTATCTATCTATCTATCTATCTATCTATCTATCTATCTATCTTATATAGACTGTACATAAATGGAGTCTCAAAACACCTGATTCATCCTGAACAGGTTTTGGGGAAGCTGGAGCCTATCCCAGCAAGCACAGAGTGCAAAGCAGGAATAAACCCTGGACAGGGTACAGTCCAACACAGATTAAATACTGTACATGCATACTCACACACACACACTCTAGGGCCAATTTAGCCTTTCCAGTCCACCTAACCTGTATTGGAAGACTGCAGCATCTGGAGGAACCCTAGCAGACATAGTAAGAATATGCAAACTCCATGCAGGTGGGATCCAGGACATTCAAAGATACCAGACTAAAAAAAATGCCAATTACACAGCCTATCATTAAAAAAATTGGTGGTGCGTCTAGTCATGCTGCTTTATTTCGACCTGTTCAAGAATACTTAATTA
The DNA here is from genome assembly GCF_016835505.1 of Polypterus senegalus. NCBI lineage: Eukaryota > Metazoa > Chordata > Cladistia > Polypteriformes > Polypteridae > Polypterus > Polypterus senegalus. The sequence continues at coordinate 54,478,555 of NC_053158.1, forward strand.
AGCAAACTTCATTGTTTTAAATAAACTTTGGGCATATGACAAGGTCCTTTGTACTCATTCTGTATCAGAACCTGGAATACTTTTATGTGAATCACAAATTTGTGTACAAACTATAAATATGTGCATTTGATAATTAAACAACAATAAAAAAATCGGTCTAAGAAAACCCATATAACATCCCAAAGGGACCAATTGTTTGAACAGTATTAGATCCCTTAGTAACAGTATTAGATAGTGTGGCCAGTTTTTTCATACAATTACTTTGTTTGCTTTGTCTTCTTGTATTGTTCTAAACACCTTAAGGTTTGAGACTTGCTAATGCCAAGCCAAAGTACGCTAAAAGACATCATTCAGCTTACAGTTGTCGGTTTAACCCTGCAGCCGTTTAGCTTAAACAAGCACAGGTGCAGAGCTCCCAAATGGCCAGCATAGGGAACCTCCATGGCAACCATAGGAGACAATAAAAGAGAACCAACAAGGGGCATAAACAGGGAGTCAAACAATTAGAATATTGGTGGATGCAGAAATATCAATGAGGTACCTATAGTTATGGTAAATAATTTCATATTTTGTTTTACTCAGTTAAAAAAAAAACTTTACCATTTATGGAAAATAAATAAATATCTTGTGCCATTTTAGTGAATAAAAGAAAGTTACAACTGAAATAATAAGGTTAAAAAAATACATAATATGAAATAGGAATGCTGACGGTGGGTTACGTCAAAGCAATTCACTTAGCCAAATCTTATGTTTTCAAAGAGATAATCAAAACACCAGACTAATAAACAAAAGCACAGATGGTCGCACAGAAGCATGTCCAAGCGGAGGGAAAAGATAAATTGAAGTGTGTGTGCACGCCTGTGTGTTTGTGGGATAACAAAACAAACTGATGCTTTCATGTATACCCCTGGCAGTTTTTCTGGGGGTCAGTTGGCCTTCTAAGGAATAAAGGCCTTTAAAAATGGTATGCTTAGAGGCACCTGTTTGTGGAAATGAAAACACAGGGATGAACAGTGAGGTTGGCAACATGTCTGTTCACTTTTAATTCACGCAGCATCAGAAGCTGCATCTATTTAAATCTAGACAGGCACTCAAACAGTGCACAGTTTAAGAAAGTCTGTCCTTTGAGACCCCCCATGCAGAATTATTTAAATTACCAGCAAAAGAGGAAAGTTGCAGCAGCGGGAGTAAGCAGACCAAAGCTATACTGCTTATGCTATGTGCCGGCAAAGTCATTAGACAAGAGTTGGAGGTTCCAACTTGGCTGAAACTGACAAGAAGTTAGAAATATGTTGACTCTCATTAGCTGAGAATTTCTTTCTTTCCTTTTTTTTTTTGCACAGTCTGTTTCATAATCCAAATTTACAATCCATGTAATGCAGTTTATCTGTGAATTATTCAGTTCTTGACTTTAACATTGAAAGAAACTTTTTTTTTTGTTTATTTAATTCTTTTTAGGGCTGCATGGTGGCTCAGTGCTTGGCACTGCTGCCTCTTGGATTCATCCTCTTTGTTTTGAATCCCACATAGTTTCCATGTTCTTCATGTGTCTGGATGTTTTTCTCCATACACTCTGTTATTTTTCCATATGACAAAGACGGGAGTGTCAGGTTCATTGGCAGTTCTCAATTAGCCTAGGCTTAGCATATGTGTGTGCATGTGTAACTGAGCTCTGTTTTGGTTCCTGCCTTGCATCCAGCATTGCCAGGATTGACTTTGCCTTTTGACTTTGAACTGGTTTAATCAGACTACATAGTGGAAGGCTATATGCATTGGAAAATTGTGTTTTTCTTATAGATGTTGTGATGGATGAACCGGTGTCCCAGCCAGGATGACAACTGTTCCCTTACCAGGTCGAGAGGCCAGTATAATGGGTGGTCAGGAATGGAGGTGTGACATTCCCCCACCTGTCTAGGTGGCGGGCATGGAGGGGCACTGCAATAGCTGGTCCACCGGGTCTGGCATCCCAGCTACAATGGATGAGAATCCCTTACCCAGCTAGGAGGCCAGCATAGTGGATGAATGACTGGGTTCAAAAGCATCCTGACTGGGATTATTGGAAGTCCCGTTATACATCTGGAGGCCAGGATTATGGAACAGTGCATGACTGCCTCCTATGCACAGATCGTCACCCATATGCTGGGTGGCAGCATTCACTGTGACAAGCCTCTGTATGGACACCTGCAGGCCAGCATTGTAGCTGAGGTTCTATATGGCTGCCCTGTTAGTTCCCATAGGGTCAGCCAGGGGGAGCTAGTGGGAGATGAATGCCTTTTCCCTGGGGAGTTTTGTCGGATTCCTTGAGGAAATGATTTGGTCACTGGAAGTACTAAAGTACTTGGGAGTTGGAATCAGGAGAGGAGAGGTTCAACACTCGCCTGGGAAGAGTGGAGGAGAAAGTCAAGGAAAGCAAAGCTAGGCTTGTGCATAGAAGTGTGCAAACTGAGACCAGTAAAATGGTACTATTGTGTTAATAAAAAATAATAAAACACTTATTTGAACCTGGGACTGTCTGTGTGTAGTTGTTTCTGGGTTTTCGGCTCAGTGATGTTTCCTACAGGCCACAGTGTTAAGTGCTATGAAACAATACTCACCATTATGTTGTACATTCAGTATGAGCATCTTTTTCGATCATTCTTCTTCTTTTGGATTGATTTTGTTGCTTGATACTAAGTTACATTTACTAAAATATAGTGAAGATAGTCAAAGACAGTGCAGTTTACCCCTACCTTACATCTCATTCTTCCTCCATGGCAGGATTGCAGAAAGGTAAAGTCTGTTTTGGCAAAGGACAAACCAAACCCAGAATGAGCAGCAATCTGTTGTATTACATAAAGACACACCAATACTATAATGGTTTAAAATCTCTGATTGTGTTAAAATATATTACGAGACTTTGACAAGTAACAGAGACAATGAGAACGCAACATTGACTGTCCTGGAAATTGAATCCAGATTTCTGGTGCTGTGAGACAGCAGTGCTATCTATCCGCAGCACCTCTGTGCCATCTTGTTAATCATTCTCCCCTCCATTCATTTACTGAGACCAAGTCTGGGTGGCATGCCAGTCCAAATCATTACCCTGGACCCGAGAGGCTGCAGTTTCAAACCACTGTGCTCCCATTCTTTCTCTTATATCCTATCATTTTGTCTTTACTTAATAAAAAGCTGATCTTGAAAAAAAAATAATCTGTAAAGCACTATTTCAATGATGAACATGATTATGCAATTTAGTAGCCAATTGCACTTGTCTACTTTGAACAAAGTTGACAGTCACTTTAATACGAAAAAGATAGATTTGAATTTTGGCAATTGCAGACTACTTATACAGCATGCAGCAAATATTACTCAGACTTGCCTTTGTGCCAAGTGGAACAGGTTGCTAATACAATATGATCATTTGTTCTAAAGGCACAAGAACCAGACTCCACAATTCTTTTTTAAAGCTCAAAGAGATATGAATTAGTCCCAAACTCTGTTACAGAGCTAAGAGGAGAGACAAAGCAAAGGAAATCAAATCAGTAGATTATCATTGACATCAGTGCACAATGTGATGCAGAGAAATCCTTCTCCAAATCATTTTACATAACCTGCTAAAAGAGTTACATTTAGGGTGAACATGTGCAGAGCAGAGCAGATTTGTGTTTCACAACTATGAGATTGTCTTTTTCCTCATTCGACAGTTTTTGAGAGACAGGTAAGTATTTATGCATGGATAGGAGAGCCCTCATCTTTATTTATAATTTTTCAGTTTTATGTATTTGCTGAATGCCAGCAGTGTTATCGAGTTATTACTCTAATTTGCAAATTAATAAAAATATTACATAAATGATGAAGTTTACACAGCATATTAGTATTAACAATCCATGACAGTAAACAACAAGGACCAAAAAGGACTGTACCTATTCGTGTTTGAAGGCACTCACATGCCACACCAATGTGGTTCCAAGTGCCAGGAGTTTCGATAAATGACGATTAGTAATATGAAGGAACTCAAAGTCCTCCATTAAACTAAAATATATGTAACAATTTGGTGTTTATGAGTTTTTACAACTAAGCTGGTAGTCAAATCGAGAATTCTGGTGGTGCTGCAGCAGCAGTGTATATACAGAACCCCACTTGTAGGGAATGGTCAGAGTGCTGATGGGACAGAGTTTGGAGGCCAAGTAACCACAGATTGTACCTTCTACAGCAGGGTCACTATCTTTCAGATTGTTAGAAGGTTTGCATCTAGTGATATTCTAGACTAGGTATTATTTCATTCTTTAAACTTAAGAGAAATAAACGCATTTACTACTTTAAATGTCAAAAGGACAGGTTTCACAATGGGCTGCAAACCTTCCTAGAAACAGTAGTTGTCCTTCCTAGATCTTACATCAGTATTCCAAATCATTTATCATACATATCTATGCTTTCTTGAGTATTTCTATTATTTTCTTTTCATTTAATTATGTAAAAACTCTTGCCCAAATTTAAAAAAATCTGTCAACTCTTCCAACTCTGTTTTTTTTTATCAGAAAATTGTTATTAGAACAATTGCTTTACTCATTCCTCAGTTTTTCAAAAATCTAAATTGTGTTTTACTGATGAAATGATCTTTTGTGGGGTGTTTAGTCTCATAGAGCCAGTGGTTTAAGTTTAAGGCCTATGCCAGCCACTTCACATTTATGTAGTTTGCATGATATCCTTGTGCTCACTTATTCTGGTTTCGTCTAACATCACAAAGATCTGCACATTAAATTGTCTAATTTGTCTCTGTCCATCATATTATTATAAGTAACAGTGTTTCAGTATTGGATGTTTTAACTGAAGCTAGCTAGTTAAAATAATTTAATGTGTTGGTGGAGGAACACTAAAATATTTTTTTTCTCATGATGTTAGATGTTTTTATTGATCATTCTTAACAAACTCATTAAGCATTAAGGATTGAAGATAACAGAGATATTTTATAAAAAGTTAGAAAATGTACGGCTGGTGTAACATTTAGGCGTGTTCGAAGGCTGTTCAAGCACTGTGGCCATCAATAGTCTGAGTTTAGTAGGGAAGTTCAGGAACCTTCTCTGTCAATTTCAGGATTGTGGTGGCCAAAGATTATCTCACTCAAATTGGGATGAAGACTGAAAACAGGCCTAGGCAGGATTCTAGTACATCACCAAGACCAGGGGTGTCGAACTCCAGCAATGGAGGGCCGCAGTGACAACAGGTTTTGATTCTAACCTTTTTCGTAATAAATGACCAGTTTTCACTGATAATTAACTTCTTTTCTTTAGCCCTGTTTTTAAGGCTTCAGTCCCCTGAATTGATTCTTTTCTTCATTAAATGACAACCAAACAGGTAAGACCTGAAACGAGCTAACAGATGACCAGTTAAACTGGGGATTCAAACTCCAACCAGTTTCACTCAAACCAGTTTCTTAATGAGATGCCGATTCTTGCTGTTAATTAAACCCGTCATTTAATTCCATAGCTTGTTGCTGCTTTCATTCTGCCACAGCAGACATTTCCAGAACTATTGATTTTCTGTTTTACTGAGATTTTCACCTTTCTTTATTTTCCGCTATTGTGTGATGGGAACAGGTTAGTTGGTCATGTGGTGGCTTGTTTTGGGTCTCATTATTGTTTGGCTGCTAATTAAGGAAAAAGAAACAAGAAACTAAGGGGTCTGAGTCATGTCAATTAAAACAAAGGCAAAATAAGTTAATTAGCAGCAAAAATTATCACTAACAAAGGAGATGGTTAGAATGAAAATCTGCACCCACTGCAGCCCTCCAGGACCGGAGTTTGACACCCCTGACCAAGACCACTTTAATTCACACACACACGTAAACACTTACACGCACACCATATTCACACGCAGGGACAATTTGCAAAAAGCAAATTAATTCCTTTTTTGCTTGAGGATGCCTGGCCATTGTCATTTTCATGAAATGGTACTTGCAAAGCTATTTAATTATATAAAATGCTAGGAAATAACAGAAGTGAAAGGCAAATGTTATTATAGCATCTGTCCATTATGCATACCAGGTCACTCTGGTGGTAAAATATAGGTTGACCAGATTTTCAAAGTCCCAAGCTGGTACACTTATGTAGCATTCATGCCTATGCATAAAACCCATCTTCATTTTTTTATTGCCTGCTTTACCTCCTCATCAACAGTGAGGATTTGGTGCAAAAAAAAGGAACACTTTCACAAATAAACACATATGAATCCAAGCAGTACTTTCTGTTTTCATCTACTTCTTGGTCATTTTTGTGATGCTGTTCAAATTTAACATAACCTCTTATTTAATCTTTTCCCCTTGGAGTATTGACTCTGCTATTATACGTACAAGTACATTACACTGAAGTAGGAGCTGGGGTATGGGGGTGTCCCTCTTGGTTTTTGTGAGAATGCAGCAATATATTTTGAGGATATTTGTTTTGGTGGAGCAATGTTTTATTAGATTGGCAACCTGTTAAAACATTTTGATATTCCTCAGTTATTCATCAGAACGCATAGTGTGAAATCGGGACTGTTCCTGTCACCTGGATGCCTGGCCACACTAGTAAATTATAGTGACAATGAAATAGTGAATCATTATAATCTGCAGGTAATGGAGCTGGGAATTTGGTTTAATGACTAAATGTTTTTTGCTCTGTGCACAATGACTTACATCCCACAGGGTACTTAATTTATATCTAGATAACTTTTTGTTTTTGTTGCTTGAATTGTATACTTTGTAAATTGCAAAGTTTTCTGCATGTGCCCAGCAGGACCTATCTCTCTGAGTGCATGAAAACAGCCACTGACAGCGACTTCCTTTCCTGTACATGCAGTCTGCCAGCTTTTCATTAACTTGTGTTAGGGAATCTGTTTGCCATCAGTATTGTCTGAAGGAGGTGAGAAAATCAAAGATACACAAAATATACAAGTTGTTGGAACCACTGTCAAGGTAAAATTGAAAAAATAAACTAATTCATAGTTGAAGTCACAAAGAACATTTCTGAAGACAGGCAAGCTTTAAAATTTGCTAATGCTTTACAAAGAAAGGTTTTGAACTTTTAAAACTTATAGGTCAATCTGTTCAATATATCTCTCGAAAAACCAAACTCTTTCAACAAATTATCTTGAAGAATAAGACCAATAAGAATTGCTCCAAGGGAAGGATGAGTTGTTTCATACGGACAAACAGACATGGCTATTGCAGAAGGTGCTTTAAAGTTTATATACGAATGCACCTAAAAATAAAGACAGATAAGTAAATAAAAACAATCAGCCTCATCTCTTTGAGTAATAATGTTAGTGTTTAGAGCCTAAGTACATTTTATATTTCTGGAGTGTGGAGTGTTTACTGACTACTTCCTAGTTTGTGGCAGCCATATAAGCAATCTCCTCAAATTTTGCTATGACTTTTTGTGATATGGGTTTGCTACAAGGCTGACAACCAGTGTCCTTAACTATGAAGAATTAGCTTTAGATTTAACTTCCATTTAAATTATCACATAGACTCCATGGTCAGAGAACAAAAAAACCTCACCTTGCAATAGAGATGAAATCAGAGAAATTGAAAACACATAGCCACACGGCAATGGCCCAAAATGAACAACTGTAAAACAGAATGAGAATGCCAACAAAATGTTGGTCTGAGAGTGTGCTCATCAACGAGGTCAAAAAATGAATAATAGAAGTGAACATAATTTCTTTCATGGCTGTCTATTGAGCTGTGTTGTGTTTTGTTGGTCCCATTTTTCATCACACAAAGTACAAGTCTCCAAATGTTTAGATTAGTTGTTAGGCAATGTATTGGTACTCTTTTTTTTTGTCACCCAGCTTCAGTTTGATGGAAATGTTATTCATCTGGATTTAATTAAATAATTTTGCCAATGAAATACTTGTCGTTGTATATACTTGTATTTGTATATATTTCATAGTGTTTCTGAAATAAGAATATGATCTTGCTTTACCCCTGGATGACTTCTCACACTGACTTCATGTTTACTCTTCTCGCTTGTCTCTGAATTTAAAACAAGTTCTGCATCCAAAATAAATCACAATTTGTCTTATATTCAGCTCCATACCTTCCAAAGATCGTGCTTTAGATTTCTGAATTCATATTAATATTCACCCCTGAGCTTCATTCTTCACCACATATCAGACAAATTTGGGTACACAACCAGAGCTTCAGCAATAGCTGATCTGGATAAGAAGGTTTGGAATATGGATAGATGGATGGTATGTGAAAGGTTGCTTGTGGCAAACACCTAAAAATGTATTAGTTCTAAATATCAGTCCTTACATCTTATGCCATTAGTTACTGAGAGAGGCTGCAGCTGTCTGTAGCCTAAATAGAAAAAGGCAGATATAAAAAATTGAAATGAAAATGATCAGAACGATTAATAATTTATAATAAGAGTATGTTGTCTGTAGGTTTAATATGGTGTCATTCTGTTAAGTCCAAGTCAGCTTTTAAAACGTTAAAATAATAATTCTTTGTATTCTTGTCTCTTGCTAAAACTGCTGTTATATTTACCATAGTATTTTCTTTAGTTTTACGTCACCCAGCTTTGTATTTAAAAAGCGTGTGCAGCTTGGTAATTGTGTGGGTGAACCTACTCATACAGTAGTACTGCTTTGCAGTTATTCTTGTTCCTGCTTTACGTCACTTCATTGAAAAGACATAATTATTATGGCTGAAGTGTTAGAGTAAGTCTGACAGTAAATCGTAGTCATTCAAGAAGAAAGTATCTTTCACAGTTTTGTGAAAATTTCTTTAAATTCATTTGATTTGCTAGGTAGCCTGAATAAATGGACTCTTTAGGGCATTTAAATGTGTTGCTTAATGATGAAAATGCTTAGCAAGTTCAATGTCTTGGTCTCTCAAAGCACAGTTGTATACATGCTGGATTTTATGACCGAGGACACTATTTATGTCATACGATGACATGTTATAAAACTATATAGTAAATAGAATGATATGAAAATTGGTAATGTAATTTCATATCTTTTGTTTAAGTTTTCACTGTAATTTGAAGTATAATCTCTGACTCATATGTATATGTAGCAAATCTACAGCCAGGTCTGGATAAACTCTAGCTCTGTACATCCTTGATTTGGATTTAGTGAGTTTATAAATTAAATGTTACTGTATATGTTTGAAGATTGAATATAAACATCATGACCTGAAAGTGTCTGTTTGTACAGTGGAAAGAAAAGGGTAGAAACTGTCATGAATACAGGGGGCAAAATGCAAACTACTGTATATACCAATGAAACCTTTACTGGAAATCATAATTGGATCCAAGCACAATGCTAAATTCAGAATAATTTTGCTTAATCTCTTACAAATGGATGTCTGTATAATTCCCTAGTTTGATATTTGATATATTCTGAGCAACAAATAGGAGGTTAAAATAGGAGAGATTGATCCAAAACAATGCTGCAAGGTTATTGCCAGAGCTTTGCTGCTTGCTGGCTACAACAATTTTCTCTAAGGATCCCAAACTGCAATCTTTTCAACCAATTTTTTTCACAATAACATTTTAAAGTTAATAGATATCAATCCTGTAAAATACATCTTGGTGTTTTAATGTTTAATTTATATTAGCCCTTGTCAAGAATGTATTATACTGAAGTAAAACATACCATCCTCAAAAATACTCGGTGCAGGGTTGCATGGGCAACACAGCCTTCCTTTCTAGCATCAGGCTTTATGTGGGAACACAGGCTGAACAGTTTATTGCAGGACCCAATAACACCCATACTCAAGCTTTTATGTGGCCATTACAGAATTCCCAACCAAACTGCACTTGCATATCTTTGGGGACGTGGGAATAAAATCAGAAGACGTGAAGGAATTGTCATATAGCCATGGGAAGAAGGCACAAGCTTCACTCAAACAGCATGGGATCTGAACCCAGTATTCCATATCTATCAGGTAATGGCACTAACCACTACACCAATATTTTGCCTTGTTTACTGTAGTTTGTGCCAAATAATTCTTCCAAAGCCAAGTAATTCTTTATTAAGGACAGAGTTCTGTGGTCTGCTTAACTATGTGTGCACCTATATAGTGTATCAAACAGAACAAGTGCAATACTATGGAGCACTCAGATTTATAATTTGCAGTGTAAACTCTGTGAAGACACATTTTATTGTTATAAATATACAAATGGAGAGGCTGAAAACAAGTGAAGCATGCAAATATTTCCTTTATTATTATTATTGAAATATATGAAAATGTGAATAAACACTTCTAGTAGAATCATATTTTTGGTTTATGTTTTGGGTCATCTTGGTGGCATACCCTAGTGGTTAGCTGTGTTGCATTTCCTTCCATACCTTTATGGGGTCTCCAATATCCAAAAATACTAAATATTGGGTTAATAGGTGGCTCTGAATTAGCTTGGTGTAAGCATATATGAGTGATTTCTGCTAGGTTGGTTGTGTCCTTCTGTAGCCCAAAGAAAATGATTAAGCTGGTTGAGAAGATGACTGTATATTTTCTTTGTTATGTATAGGTTTATTTTTAAATGATAAATTTACAGGCGACTACAAGTTTGTTTTCTTTGACAAATGTCTGATCTGTGCATGTCTTCTGCTTGTCTGTGATCAACCCTCTGTGCTCCCTGTAGTCAGCCACTGCTTATTCATTAGTCTTTTAGTGCTCATTGTCTTCCTCACGCTGTTTTTTTTACGCATGACTAGCCGCAACCCAATCAAACAATTTATAGCTAGAAGCAGCTGGCTGATATTGTCTCTTTCTCTTTTCTCTTCCGGCACCTACTTGCTTGTCTCCCTCTCTCTCTCTTTTTCTCTCTCTCACTCTCTCTCTCTCTCTCTCTTTTTCCCTTTTCACAGTTTGTTGTATGGATTACTCTTATACTAAAGAAATAACAGCTCACATTTACTTTCCCATTGTACACTTCAACCATACTACTTGCAATCGCCGTTTTTGTAATGGAATGTTCCATGTTCATATCCAGTACTAAAATGGCTGTTTATTTTGTGATGTGCTTCAAGAAAATCTTTAATTACATTTCAGGAGGATTTAAGTTATTGTTATAAGCCATTAAATTCCCCCATTGTTGTGTGCCATATTGTGCATTTCTAACAGATCAGCCTAGAGTCAGGATGAATTCTGGCACGGCCTATGACTAATCTGACCTGTTTGCAAGTGGACATAGTGGAGTTAGGAAGGTTCCAGGATTCAGGTAAACAGTGGGTTCCAACTAATGGCAGATGTCCTATGGAAGAGACAGAACAGGTTCTGGCTGTCTAGGTCTGTGTATGTTGACTATTCACTTTCAAGGCAGGCCCATCTAAACTGAGTGTGCATCACCGCCCTACTCTGAAGAGTGAGGCAGTTGCACCATGACCCATGGAGCAGGGTGGCCCGCGATGACTGCATGGATGTTGTTTGACAAGGCTTGCGTGTCTGCCTACTTGACATTGGAATAAAAAGGTTAATGGTGTCATCATTCCTATAGCTGCATAAAGCTTAATTATGACCATTTATGCATCTTATATGCTTGACATATGTTATTTATGGTTGCCATTTTTGAACTGGATTTAATTTAGCTTCACAAAAGACATGTAGATTAGGAGCGCTGGAGTTGTGTGTGTTCATGCTGTGATGGACTGATGCCATGTCCAGTTCTTGTTTCTGCCTTGTGCTCCCGTTTAAGCTGTCCCACGACCCAGTCCTAGATAAGAGAAGAAGTTAAGAAAATGGATGGATGGATAGATGGATGGATGAGGGGGATTTAATTACTTTTTTTCACTAAGACCCATCAAATTCTAGTTATACCACTATCCATGCCCTTTTCCAATACAGTTACTTGTTAACCTAATAATCTTTTTCCTTCTCATTGATCTGCTATATATTATCACACATATATGTACTGTATGTATGTTTAAGTAAATATATATTCTATTTCTAAAGGTGTTAGAGAAGAGCTTTATAATTGTGGCATAGAGGCTAAGGCTTTGGTCTTAAAAATCTGAAGTTGTAGATTCAAATCCTGCCACTAACACTGAGTGACAACGAGCAAGTCCCTTCACCTATACACCAGTTAGATATACAAAATAAATATAATCAGTTGTATCGCAAAATGTTGTTAGCTGCCTTAGATAAAGGCAAAAGTCAAATAATAAGTAATAATATGTGTGTGTTTGAGGCAAGAAAAAATCAATAAGGCAACTCATGACAAGTAAAAGTTTTGCCAGATGAGCTATCTGACAAGTATACTTTGAACTACAGATATTGATTTTAGTATTTAGTGTATATTAGATATTTTCTTTATTACGCATCACAGATGGGTAAAGCACAGTTAAACATTAACTTTATTTAACAATACTAAAGTTTGATGCAATAATGTCTTCCGATTATAAAGTTCTTATATTAATGACTTGTTATTTAATCTCCTGTCTTTATGATCAGTTATTGCCTTGACAAAGTTTTCTGAGCTGATTATTGCTGCTGCATTCAAGTTCACAGCTTTTTTAATATGTGTTAGTATTCAGAAATTGCTTTCTGATTCTTTTGCATTGTTCACATTATCATTAGATTATTTAAATGTGAAGACCACTTTAGAGACCTCATGCACTGCTAAAATGTGCTTATTTGTGTCAGAGCCAAGCACCTGTTAGATGGACAATCATATCTAACTTTGAATTGAAAGGTCACGGTTTTTATTGCTTTCCTTGGTTGACATTAAGCTCACAGGAAATATACAGCATTGTGAAAGACTTTTGCAGGGACTTCCTAGAACTGTCTAAGAGGAGATGGGGTGTTGAAGATTATAGTGCAGAATGGAATTTGTGACATTTTTCAGAAGCTATTAACAATAAAGAATATTTTTGATTAACTGGATTTTATTTTTTACAGATATTGCGTATTTCAACAATGCTAAGAAAGCTGTGTTTGGTTTCTTAGCTGTCTTGGTACAGATATTAATTTTGGTACCAAAATTATTTGAATTGATATGAATTGTGAATTACAGAAATATATTTTCTGATGTGCATCCTGTCTAGGATTTTTCAGCTTACACACCTATGGTATAGTTGATTTGAGATGAAGCAAATTATATGAACATTTTGAAATCAAACTTTACCAGCTCTGTGAAAGGACATTATCATTCTTCTTTACTATTCTGATTGCCTTTATTTGACTCCATGCCTAAAGTAAGGAAACTGAGGCGGAAAACTTGCATGTTAATTTACCTAAGCCTCGGCTTCCTTTAATCTGAGGTAAATATAGCACTCTATTTTAAGTCCTGTTTCCATTGCTGTACGTCAAAGATAGAGTGATACACACAGGGATAGTATCACTTATTTGATCTTGTTAGTATAATCTTGTTGAGTTTGATCAGGTCTAGTTGTCAGTGGAAGTTGGAGATTTCTTAATTAATGACAAAAATAGATTATCACTAAGCAGAATAGAGAATATTGAGCAAGAAATTGTGTGTAATATATCATTTTTGTTTGTTGTAGTAGGCTATCTGTTTTGTTGCACTTTAATACTCGACTTCAGTTGCATCTGGCTGGGTTTACTTGGTTTGTTCTGCTAAATAATTAAATGCAGTGAAGTTCACAAGTGTACTTTAGAAATTATTTTTATATTTCGTATTTCTGTATACACTTTCTGCGGTGGGTTGGCACCCTGCCCGGGATTGGTTCCTGCCTTGTGCCCTGTGTTGGCTGGGATTGGCTCCAGCAGACCCCCGTGACCCTGTATTTGGATTCAGCGGGTTAGAAAATGGATGGATGGATGGATGTATACACTTTTCTGAATACACAAAAGTATTGTTTTTTGTCCTATTTGTGACAATTTTTGAGTTACTGACATAAAATTCCACATTTTTTGCCACTTATTTCTGATTTTATTAGGAATGTGGGCAAAAATAAATGCTAAATAAAGGCATGTTCACCCTTGTGTCAATGTTGTTTTTAAGAAGACGTTTTTATGAACAGTGTCAACTGGTAGATAGATAGATAGATAGATTTGTTTAGCTTCCTTTAACATGCTTGATTTTCTTCTGTGAAAGTAAATTTATGGATATATACTGCCAAAACCAGCTTAAAATAAGTATAAACTGTTACATAAGTACAAGACCCATGATTATACACACAATATACCCAGTATAGATGTCCTACTGCATGTATAACTGCAAGTCTTTATACAGAATGATAGATGTGAACAAAAAGAATCCATGAAGAGCAACAAAGATCACTATGGTGGAATCAGCCAATGGCTAAAGGTGCACCAGGATGAGGCATCATGTTCAAGAAAACATTAATGTAGCTGAGTGTAAGATTTCTTAATGTAATGTATAAATAAGGTAGCCTCAAACCATTCATCATTTCACATTAAACACTTGCAGATTATATCTTTAAGATTATATCTTAAAGATTAGTTAAAAATTAAAAAATGTAGATGTATGCAGATTCTTCTTCAGCTTATTTAGAATGAAATATTTAATTAATCATTATAAGCACTTCTTATGTAGTTATTATTTTATAATACAAGTGTTGCAATTTAAATCATATCTAACGATAACTATCACCTATAACTATAACAAGCTATAACTATTACCAATGGTTATACATCTTTTTAATTTTATAATAAAAAAAACACAAAATGAAAATAATAGTGCTACTTCTACTACTTCTACTACTATTCCTACTATTGCTTCAACTAAAAATAATAATCCATACAGTAGACTGGTAACGTGTCCATAGCTATATACTGACTTGCAGCCAGGACACCCTGCCTCTTGTTGCGACCCTGAACAGGACTAAGTAACTTTGATAGATCAGATGAGACGTGAAACTGAGGTCCTAGCTATCTGTGGTTATAAAGGATCTCTGGTCAGCCTTCAAAAAGAGTAGGGTATTTCCTGATGTTCTGGCTAAACTGCCCACCACAGCCTGACCATTCTGGCCCACTAATCATACCTTCTCTGTAATTGGCTAATCATATGCTCTCGTACCTTTTCACCACCTAATAGCTAATGGGTGGTGAGGGTACTGGCACAAAATGCCTGCTGTTTCATCATCCAGGTGACTTAAGATGTCCGCTATTATAAATGTCATAAATTATTATTATTTATGGAATAATAATAATAATGATGATGATGATGCTCATCAGAGAGGCTTCAGTAATAACACTTCCCAAACATTTAACAGGAAACGTTTCATCTGTTTTTTCATCTGGCTTAGTTCTGTGCTGCAAGTTGGAAACCGACTCCAGTACATCACAGGTCATACTAACACACACATACTAAAACCCATACCAGGCTAGTTTACAGGTGCCAAACTCAAGAGACAAAAATCATGTAAATGCATGGAAAAAATCCACACTTTTTTCTTGTAACTGTGATGCAACAATGCTAAGCATTGTATCACTCTTCCATCCTAAAATAAATAAATCTATCCATTTAAACTGCAAATCCAGGACAGGGTCATGGGGCAGCTGGAGCCTATCCCACTCATCATCAAGAACAGTGCTGGAAGAACACCTGGACAGGGCACCTGCCCATTGAAGGGTTGAACACACATAACCACACTCACTAAGGCTAAATCAGCAATGCCAATTCACCTAACCTGCATAGCTTTAGATTGTGGTAAAAAACAGTGCAGTCATAATGTGGAATCGGGGAGAACATGCAAACGTCTCGCGACAAGCACATGGCATGTGAACTCCAGCGCTACCAATAAAAAAAAAAATGAATTACATGAAAAGTTTGGTCTTGCAGCAGGAAACCTCCTCCAAAATTGGGAACTCATTGTGCACAGTGGACAGTCAGTATTCGTTTGTGCAAGGTCAGCCACTACTTTTGGGCTTTATGAAAGATAATCTTTGAAAGGATTAAATATTGCGGCAATCCACTGGTGTAAATGTGATGAGCTACAGCAGCTCTAGAGAAATAATAGACTGCTAAGGTTCTTCGGGTTTCCAGTAAATGATGGATTTACTAGCTTACTGTAAATTTGTTGCTGCCTAATGGAGTATGAAAAGAAAAGTTGTTTAGAGTTCTACAAGTTCAAATAGCACTGTACATTTCTGAGCATGCTGAGCTAAAAAACAATTAAATATGCATAGACTATCCAGGTGCCATTATCTTACTTTGTAATGCTAATGCAGATCTATTGCTGGCTGCCAGAAGAGATCTGTGAGGTTAAAAGTCACAAAGAACACTACAACGCACTACAGTAGTCCTTCCACTCACAATAAGTTCAGTGTGCTTGCTTAACTCATTTTACTTTATCAGTAAGATATAAAATACAGATTTGGTACATTTTAGTTGATATGAAAAATATATGAAACAGTTCGGTAATACACAATCAGTAGTAAACTAACCTAACCTGCATGATGTATGTTTTTTTTTTGTAAGGGACTCAGGTCTAACAATCTGAGATTCATCTGTCCAAGTCACTCACCAGATGCTGTTAGTTGAGGCTCAGGCACTAAGTGGATGCTGAAGGACAGCTAAGGCATAAACTTAAGATCGATCCAATGTAACAAAGAGAAATGTGACACTTACAGTGACAGAGGAAACATCTAGTAAAGAGATAAGCAGGAATGTCTGCCCAAATTTAAACCAAAGCAGACGTGTTCAACAGACTAAAACAGTGAAATGACTAAAATTATAAAACAGAATTATGATGGCATCAAAAGCAAGCAGTGCATTAAGTCTGAGGAAGAAGTATAACTTAAATAATAAGAATAGTTAAGTATATTTATGTAGCATTTTTCTCACTACTCAGTGCGCTTTACTTTGAGAGTGGGAAGCCATTTCAACCACCGCTGTGTAGCACCCATCCAGATGAAGTGATGGCAGTGATTTTGCACCAGTACGCTCACTACAAATTAGCAGTTATGGGGTTAAGGGATGAGAGAGCGAAAGTAACTTTAACCAACAGTAAACTTAACTATTTTATGACTATTTCCATATGGTTGTTGCCAAGTTGTTTACAGTCATTATACTATTCTTCCATCTTCCGATCCTTTCCCCTGGTAATAAATGAAAAATTTTAAGAGCAACTTCCTGGGTGTTCATTACAAAATGCACAAGGGTAGATGAAGTGTAAAACACAATGTCCAATGATAACACAAACCACTTGTGGAAACAAAACAATGTTGCAGAATTGTTCAAAATGGAACAAAGCGCATGTATTTCCCCCATTTTGTTGCAGTCTGGTTGCATCACAAGATGGCTTATTCATTACTTTCCTCCCAACATGTCTGTCATAAGCAGTTTCTTGTACCACA
Source organism: Polypterus senegalus (assembly GCF_016835505.1). Taxonomy (NCBI): domain Eukaryota; kingdom Metazoa; phylum Chordata; class Cladistia; order Polypteriformes; family Polypteridae; genus Polypterus; species Polypterus senegalus. The sequence continues at coordinate 54,495,806 of NC_053158.1, forward strand.
CAACCTTAAGCAGCTTTTAAAATGTAATGCTATGTTACTATTGCTTATAGTAAGTTCTAAATAACACAAAAAAGTTCTCAGTGTAGTTTCTTAGACTGCAAATTCAATCCATGGAAGATTATAATGCTGTCTAGAGCATGGAAATGAGACAGTTGTGGAAAATGTTAGCTGTTGTGTTGTAATTTATTAGTATTCAGTTGAGAAAGAACAGGGATGTACTGAAGTGCATCCTCATTTACACTTGGTGTCGCATGCAAGTGGCACAGAAAAGGGAGACATTTTATTTTTCAGGTAAGTAAGATTTAACTTCCACTCAGCAGTTGTGGGTCTACAACAACAACAACGCCAACATTTACTTATAAGGCAAGTTTTCATACAGATGATATAGCTCAAAGTGCTTTACAAGATGAAGATAGAAAAAAGAAAAATATAAAATTAAGAGTAGGCAATGCTAAGTAACAAAGAATAAAGTAAGGTTCAATGGCCAGGAGGACAGAAAAAACAAACAAAAAAAGCACCAGTGGGCTGAAGAACAAAAACAAAATCTGCAGGGGTTCTGAGGCCACGAGACCACCCAGTCCCGCTGGTCAATATCTTTGTCTTTTTGATAGTTAAAAAATTTTTAAGTTTAAGTTACATGCTATAAACTATTTAAGCAACCGGTCACCGAGGACTGTTATATATCAGTGTCCATTATTTATTTGATTTTTTTTTGTATGTTTCTTAAAAGAACAACAAGAGAAATAAACAGAGTAAAGGAAGATGTTGCTAGTAAGACACATTTTTAGGGCCATGAGAATGAAGGAAGTATGTCCCTATAGTACATGTCTAGTACATAAATGTCTATTTCTCAGAGTTCCTACGTGACGCAGTAAAACCAAAACTATATTTGTGCATACCCCGTAGGTAAACTTTTCAGGAAGCAAGACTTTTCAAAAAAATTGTTGTGCAGTTAGCAACACTGTTGGCTAGGCTACACTGTGCACCTCAGGTGTTGAATAACTCATTGGTTTCTCTATATCGCTGAATTAGAAATGACAGCAATAAAAATATCTCTAACTAAAACATTTTAGCGTCCAAGATGTATACTGCTGCTACTCTAGATAGGACAACACCTTGGCTTTTTACTAAATAAAAAAGACCAGGCAGAATGACTGCAAACTGCAGACTGGTCTGATTGGCCCAATGCAGATGCTAACCCACATGATTAATAATAATATGAATGTGCCTATATGTAAGGAGAAGGGCAACATCCAGGATTGTGGAAAGTATAAGAATATAAAGCCGACAATAAAAATATGAGAATAATCGATAAAAGGCTGAGAAGAAAGAGAGAGACAGCAATAGGGGAAGAACAGTTTTGTTATTTGACAGGAAAAGGTGCAACAGATGCAATTTTCACCTTGAAACAGATTATGGAAAAATACAGAAAGAAACTGAAAGAACTGCATGTGGTATTTATAGATTTAGAAAAGGCATATAATAGGGTCCCCTGACAAAAAATGTGAAGATGAATGAGAGAGAAGAAAGTAGGAATAACAGATAGATTTCCAGTTAAGGTTTGGTTACATCAATGATAATCATTAGGCTGAAGTCCTTTTACTGTAGTTATGGATGTTTTTGCTAGGAGAATAATAGATCAGCCCCCTGGTGCATGCTTTTTGAAGATAACATTATGCAATGCGGAACCGCTAAGAATATCGTGGATAGGAAACTGGAGGATAGAGGCCTTAAGATTAGTAGTAAAAAGACAGAATTTCTAAGGTTTAAGGGACAAGAACGAGATGGAGAAGTTCACCTCCATGGGGAAAGGAGTGGAAAAGTTCAAACGTCTAGGATCAACCATAAAGGGGATGGAGAGCATGATTTAGAAATAAACTACAGAATGCGATCAGCTTGGAAAAACTGGAAAATGGTATCGAGAGTGTATGTGACTGAACAATCAATGTAAAAGTGGACAGTAAGGTGTATAAAACAGTAGTCAGACCAGCATTGTTGGATCAGAAATCTGGGCAGTCAAAAAGGAATGGGAAAAGAGACTGGATGCTATAGAAATGAGGAAGTTGAGATGGATGTGTGGAGCAAGCAAGTGCAATAAAATCAGGAAGGAGGAAATCAGAGGTGCAGTTAAAGTTAGGGTAATCGCGGAAAGAAGACTAAAGTGGTATGGACATGTATTTAGAAGAGAAGTAAACAATGTATGGAGAAGAACCATGGATATGAAGATGTTGGGACAGAGAAGAAGAGAATGACCAAAGAAACAGTGGATGGATTGTAAAGGGGGTTCTAAGGGAGAATGAGGTATCAGGAGAGGAAGAGTACAAGACTAGAATGGAAGAGACTGGTCAAACATGCTAAGTATTCACAATGGAACTGTTACAAAAAGTGGTTTTCTTTATTTATTTAGTTAGGCTCCTTGGATCAACTGAAAATATACAGCTTTGAATATCTTTAATAATTTTGTGGCAAATCAGAAATATTATTATGATGAGTGTTTAAGATTAAATTATTCATCACAAAATAATACTGGGAGAATAAAGTGGACTGCACGGTGAACTACATTTATTGGTTTCACTCTCAGTCTTTATTTCAACTTCAACTGGAGCGCAGACAAATCAAGAAAAATAATCTGTCTTTGGCACTTTAATAACCAGTTTGACAAATACAAATTGCTTAAATATTAAGTAAAAAGCATAACATTAATTTTATTCAACAGCATTCAACAAATTAATAAAATAAAAAAAAAAAAAAAAATTTTATTCAACAGCAACATGGCCTTGGGTTAGGAAAATAGCCAGCAAATTTCAGCCTCTTGTTCTGGTGTAGTGGTTTTACCCTGGGTGTCCAACGTCTACATATTTATGAGAAACTTCTGATGTTCAGTAAAGAACCAGCTTAAAAAAACTGTGCATTTTTTAACTACCTTATAAAAGTGGATACATTTTTAGATGTTTTTTTATGTCACGAAGTTGAAGAATGAAAAAGTCTGCTTCCCATGTTATGTTATTTAGGGAAGTTTCTAGAAGCTTCTGTGTCAAGTGAGCATGAGAGCCGTGAGACTGCACTGGCTGAATCTGGTGTTGACTGAGGAACATGTGCTGCAAAGTTTAGCCACTCCCAGAGTATAAGGCAAAGTGATGGATGTTCTTTCATAACTACGTAATTAGTTTTGTTTCATGGACTTGCAGATACTTTGAGGCAGACAACTCTTTCAGTTTGTGAATCAGCAGGGGTTAGGCTTAAGCTGTACACTGTATTTGTGATACCTCTACCATCAGTAGAGTGGCTCAGGGATTAGCACTCAGAGTTCCAGAGTCCTAGCCATTGTTTGTGTGGAGTTTGCACATTATCTCCATATTGTGTAGATTTTCTCCAGGTACTCCTTTCACTCTTCAATTTAGATATGACAGTTAGATTAATTGATCTGAATTTTTTTTTGCATCACTTCAATAGACTGATATTCTGTCTAAGGCTGTGTCCTACCTTGCAACTACCTACTGTGTGGTTAGCCAGCTGCAAAGGGATAAATGGATGAATAAATTCTATACCTACATGTCTGGTGAAATCGAGAGAAAAAAAATTGTTTATTTGGTATAATACCACAATGAGCAACTTATCTATATTTAAAGTTTTCCAGACAATATTTCATTATATAGTGTTTGAAAAAAATATATGAGGAAAATATTAAACAGTGTTCCTGTTGACTCTTTCACATTAAATATTTTCAGCATATGCTGGGCATTTCATTTCATTGTAATTTTGCGGCTAAGCTAATTATTTCAGCAATGTCACAGAGGTTCCTCCATTCCTTCTTATGGCATCATAGTGCCCAGGCAGTTTTATTCTTGCTGCTCAAACTGTTTCATTGAAAGAGTAGTGAAATTCTTTTTAAGTATAACATTGGTCTGTCCTAAAGCCAGCTATTTAGTTAAAAAGAAATATATCTATAAATAAATGTCCACAACAAACTGCCTGCAGTTTGAAAGGATGGGAATTTGCCAAGCCCTTTCCAATAGAATTCTGTGCGTCAGCTGGAACGTCACCTGCTGTGACTACTCAAAGCCATTTGTGAAAGGCTTAACTGCAAAAAATAGCAGACAGGTCATCATTAGACTTCAGCGACAATGTGTCGCTTAATCAGGCTCTATTGGTCGTCTTTTCCGTCATTCACTATATGCTCAATGTTACATCTAACCACATGCCTGTTGGCTGTTTAGCTTTAAATGGCACAGTAATAATTTAAGAAAAGTCAGATTGATTTGTAATGTGAAACTTTCACAGTTTTATTTAGAATAGATACTTAACTATTTGAACTTTGATTTAAAATAGAAAAACAGTAGCAATGAAGTTTCAGAGCCCATTACACAGAGGCAGTTAAAGTAATGGTAATAGAATTTGATCACTTCTTTTCTATTATACTTTGAAATGCAGTTTGTTTAAGGTGTGAAGTCTTTTCTCTCTTTGCATTAGACTTGTATCAGATTGTACGGTTTTGTTTTGTGAATCTTTCTTTATGCATACAATGCAAACTAACAGTGCAAAGTGTATAAGGTGCTATATGTAAAAAGACTGATTTAAGGTTAGGTATATTTTTATTACACTAGTCACCCTTATTTAATACACATTCTATAATGAGTTAATTCAATAGTAAGATGATTTGTGTTTTTTTTCAATCTGTAGGAGATTTATTTGTTTTTTTCTTTGTCAGCTAACATTTCTATTGAGGATATGAGGCATTAAGTCAAATTTGGCTTTGCATTATTCTGTAAATAAATTAATTACCAGTAATAACAAAATAGAGGATACCAATTTGTATCACATCTAAGTTTAAGAACTGAAATTAAATAGCTGCCATATTGTTACAGTAGAATTACCCATTTATTACTCTCAATTCAACCCTGCACAGATAGTAAGTCTTTTTTATCTCTCACTTTCACATTAAATTAACCTTGAAGCAAAGCAAGGAAGGTTGATTTGAAAATTATTGTTGTAACAAAAGAAATGGAACAGAGTAAAATGATTGACAGGATTTTATTTAAAGCTGAATGGAGGAGCTTGTTTATTTCTACTGTTCTCAAAAAAAGACTATAGATGAAGGTGTGTTTTCAGATGTAATAAATAATTAGAAGTCATCTCAAGTTACTTTCTTGCATAAAACCTATATAAAACCCCTATTTCTGAAATGGTTTATGTGACCGTTACTTTAATTCTTGTATGCACCAGAGGATAAGCGTGCTATTTGTGAAAGATTTTATTGGCTTAAGTGTATTACCAAGCAAGCTACAATGCTGGGAATTTTATTCAGTGACATTGAAAACTTAACATAAAACAGCCTGCCATTTTTGACACATGGATCAGCTGCTAAATCCAATGGTTTAAACGTCTTGGGAACAGAATGTCAAAAAGATAAATATGTATTTTAATACTAGCATGTGACTTGAGCAATTTTGTAGTTTTACATAAACTAATTCAGGACTATATTCCTGGTAGATCATAGAGATTATTATCTTTACACTGAAAATGTAAGGTAAAAATAAAAAGAAACCCTTCTTTTCAAGTTGTAATTTTGCCAGACAAATCCTTCAGATTGTAATCCAGACCACAGTAGCTTCAAACAGTTGATCTCTTCTGTAATGTTCGGTCAATATTGTTCAATTTCAAATAATTTGCTTTCATGATCAGTCTCTATCACAGCTGCTGTTGTGGCATTTGAAAAGTTTGAGTCCACTAAGGGCTGCTGGGTGAGATTTTGAACCTTTAGCAATATATGAGAGAGAAAGAGTGAGTGAGACAAACAAAGTACAACTTTATATATACTGATTTAAGAAGAAAGGTGATCTAAAGCCCAAAACAGGAAGAAAAATATTAACTGAAACAAAAGTCAAAACATAGCATACAGCATCACAAGGATCTTTAACTGTACAGCTTTCTGTTCATGCCTATGTTGTGGCATTGCTCAAACAATTCTAAGGCACCACATAAGTCAGTTTCTATTACTCACTCTCACTCTCTCTATCTCACACTCATTCTTTCTGATTTTCCCACTAAATGTGTTTCCTTTCTCCCAACTCACCTGCCAACTCTAGCCTCAATTGGGTTTCTTTAATCTCAAGGGAGGTGCTACTTTCCCCTGGTCAGAGTCAGACTGTGAAAATCTACAGCCACCAGATAAGAGTGCTGTCTAGCAGTTTCTGAAGTAGATGCACCTCACTGTACTACAATACTTATAGCAATAGTTCTCAAAGTGTTTAGGATGGAAGTTCCCTTCACCAATGTCTTTAGTTAACATTCATTTTCTAGCTTAAATTCTATTTTACACTGACCACATTTATGCTGCTGCATATATCTATATGAAAAACACAAATACAAAGTTGTTTGACTTCTTAGATATTATCCAGTAACCCGTTAAAACCCCTCAGCCTTGAAGACAGCATCACCAGTGCCAAAATAACAGCGCTGATTATGCTGAAGTGGTGTGCGTCACCAGCAGCATGGAATTAAGGGATTGCCTTTGTCAGAGGTAGGCTCTCCAGGCAAACATCAAGGTAGGTTTTAAAGAGAGTCCTGTGTAGTGACAGAGGTTGTCTGAAAAGGAGGGAGACACATATGTTTAAGAAATTTTGAGCAAGAAGTTGAGCAGAGCAGGAAGGAGTGAAACTGAAGTAAATGGTGTTAACATCATCAAAAAATCTGGACAGAGCATTCTCTGGTGGTTATTTTGCAGAAGTTCCATGTAGTCTTAACAGCCGAGATGTAATTTTGAAAGAGTTCAGGAAATAGTCTTATTGTTAAAAATAAATACATAAGTAGATATGTAACAGACTGTTTTGTCTTAGTAGAGTAATATATTACTCTGCTTTCCCCTCTTGTATTATTAATTTGTAGCCTTTGCAGAATGCCTCATATCTCACAGACTTACCGCTGTTTATAAGGTACTGTACTATATAACTTCTCCTCACCTTCCCTTCCACATTTATAACATCAGGCAATTAGGTGTAGTAAAAGACAAGCAGGAGTTAAGTTACAATTTAAATAACACATTATTGATAATATTCATAAATAATAACAATATGCAAAGTACATTTGGATTTGGCAACCATACAACCTGATAAATGGTGATGTGTAGTTTCAGGTGGCACACAGACTTGTTGCTTACTTAAAATGTCTCTAGTTAAGGCATCATTTTGTAGTCAGCTTTCTTCAGCACAGGCCACATGCCTGTCTCAATATGGCTGGCGAGCTGTGCTCTTCATTGTGTTGTCCTTTTCAGTTCATGGAGTGTGATGGTCTTTCATCAGTTTGGTAAGACAGAGAGACTGAGGTAAAGCAAGCAAATGTATAGGTTTTCTGTCCAAACCCTAGAGCCAATAGGACGTCATGGTACTTAAAAGTTTCTCATACAAGCCAGTTCCAAACAACCATACTTCAGACCAATGGGGCAGAGAACACCTTCACACCTACCCCTGTGAAGCTTGCCAGTTAGGCAGTCTGGCTTTCCTGTTGGTTTTGACTGGGAGACTTCAGCAGAGAAACATTAACCAAGCTTTTCTGAGCCACTTCCCCCAACCCTGTTTTAAAATTCAAAGCGATCCATTCCTAAAAGGCGGTTGGGGGCTATTGGGACATGAATGCTTCTCACTAATGAAACACTAATATTACATTGCTTTGCCTAAGTTACAAATAAAGACATACAAAATATGTGTCAAGTTGTATGCAAAATTTCACATCACAACACAGACTAAATATCAGTGAAATTTAAAGGGATGGCACTCTGCAGGGCATTTTAAATTTGCCAAGGCAACCTGTTGTTTCAAGGATGTCCAACTGGTTTCTTGTTAGTTACCCGTCATGTCTTTTATATGCTGGTGACTTTGGAGGACATACTTACATGGTATTGTATACTGTTAGATGAATTACTGTGTTTGGGCCATCCCTTTATATTAAGTTAATTAAACACACAAAATTGCTTCTTTGTAAATGAATGCAAGTCTGTGCATCCTGTGATGGACTAATGTCCAATCCAGGTTTGTATTTTCTTTCCCCTAATGCTGCCAGGATAAGCTATGGATGACAAAGAAGAGTGAGTGATTGTCAAGATTAGAAGGGGTCATACATCATGCTTTTCTATGCTGGTGCACGACAGGAGACATTCTGCCAAAGTAGCAGCACTTCTCTGTCATCCAAGAAGTCAGATTCCTAACAGTTTTTCTTAGAAGCATTCTACCTAGCTATATTTTTCACAGCAGTGTTGTGGGAGTCATATCAGCACCATCATAGATGTTGATTATTGCTAAGCTGATCATTTTATATCCCCAAGTTCACATCAAGAATGTCCATAAGCAAACTGGTCTGGGTTGGAAGTGTGTCATATCACAGGTCACATCACCTTCCATTTTTGTGGAGCATCTGATCCCATTGGTGGCCAAAAAGTCAAATTTCCCTGTGATTGCTCACTCTCAACCATATTGCACAATACACCAGAGACTGCCAAGCAGCACTCATGGAATTTTTCATTAAATAGCAGATATCAACAATATAAATCAAAATATAAATAAAGAAACAATGAAAGAGCAGGACACAAGAGAACATCTTGTGAAATAATGAGTAAAGGTTTTATAGACAGGTAAGCTGTAAATAGAGGATATCATAGGAGAACTTGTCATGGTGACTAGGGAATAAAGCAAGCTGATCGATTCCAGAAAATTGAGAAAATCCAGAAGGCTTCACCAAATTAACAACTGTGACACTTGGAAAGAAAGCAAATGTGTTAAATGAGCATACTGTAACATAGAATGATCTGGTGGACATCACATACATCAACGTTAATACTCCAGATGCTGCACAAAAGGCTGCAGAAGAAAACAAACTATTTCAGAAGTACACAGTTTGGATTTAGGAAGAGATTGAGAAATGAAAGGAGCAATAGCTTAAATGAAGATATTCTGTAACAAAATACTAGAGTCTGAAGAGAAGCTGTTTATATACTCTTTGCATTTTAAATACATTTTTGAGATCGAAAAGCAAATCCAATAGAAGTATTAACATAAAACTCTGGAAAGATTGCAATAAGGATAAATGAAGATTAATAAGAAAAAGGGAAACCAGAATTGGATGAATATTTAGAAAATATTTATATCTACAATTATTGTTTCTAATATAGGAGTGGAGTGCACTGCTTCTAAATCACTGGTTGCCACCTCTCTAACTGTGCATTCACTTTACAGTCTGAAATTTAATGCCATTGGGCTCACGCTCTACAAGCTATGGGATGTATGAAAGTAACATCTTGATCTTAATAGTCTTCTGTAATAGTTTGCTGAATATGCACAAGTGTGTTTGTGTTAAATGGATTGTTAGCCAAAGATAGATAGATAGATAGATACTTTACTAATCCCCAAGGGGAAATTCACATACTCCAGCAGCAGCAAACTGATAAAAACATATTAATAAAAGAGCAATAAAAGCACAGTGCAAGTTAAAAAATGCAAGATGGAGAGTGTGAGGCAGGTATAACAGTCTATAATCTTGTATAATGCTAACATTTAAACCCCCCTCCCCCCCGGGTGGAACTGAAGAGTCGCATAGTGTGGGAGAGGAACGATCTCCTCAGTTTGTCAGTGGAGCAGGACAGTGACAGCAGTGTGTCGTTGAAGCTGCTCCTCTGTCTGGAGATGATGATACTGTTCAGTGGATGCAGTGGATTCTCCATGATTGACAGGAGCTTGCTCAACGCCCGTCACTCTGCCACAGATATCAAACTGTCCAGCTTCGTGGCTACAATAAAGCCTGTCTTCCTCACCAGTTTGTCCAGGCGTGAGACGTTCCTCTTCTTTATGCTGCCTCCCCAGCACACCACCGCGTAGAAGAGGGCACTCGCCACAACCGTCTGATAGAACATCTGCAGCATCTTATTGCAGATGTTGAAGGACACCAGCCTTCTAAGGAAGTTGGCTCTGTCCTCTCTTGCACAGAGCATCAGTATTGGCAGTGCAGTCCAGTTTATCATCCAGCTGCACGCCCAGGTATTTATAGGTCTGTACCCTCTGCACACAGTCACCTCTGATAATCACAGGGTCCAGGAGAGGCCTGGGCCTCCTAAAATCCACCACCAGCTCTTTGGTTTTGCTGGTGCTCAGGTGTAGGTGATTTGAGTTGCACCATTTAACAAAGTCCTTGATTAGGTTCCTATACTCCTCCTCCTGCCCACTCCTGATGCAGCCCACGATAGCAGTGTTAGCGAATTTTTGCACGTGGCAGGACTCCTAGTTGTATTGGAAGTCTAACTCGGAGTCCTGCCACGTGCAAAAAAAATGAGAACCATTTCCCTTATGTTGTATGTTTGTTCTGATGTTTTACTTGCATGAGTTTCACCAAACCAAAGTCTACATGATAGATGCTATTATGGCAATAAAGTAAAGTAATAATTAGGATAACTTAAGTAGTTAACAATATCAATTAAGTTATGATACAAGATGAGCAGCGTACAGATCCGCATGTTGGACTTTGTCTGAAGAACACAGTAACTGCAGGAGAGATGTAAAATAATTAAAAACATATTAAATAGTATAGCAAATTAGTTTATAGCAAATGTAATATTTGCAAAAAATGATAGTAGGTGTTGATGTGGCTGAATATGTGAATTAGTTTTGTTGCTTAGGTTTCTCATCAACTTATGGAAGGTGTGCAAATAGGATTAATGCTTTATCAAATTGCCAAGGATGCATTCAGTTAGTGAAGACAGTTATTAACTACGTGCATGAACAAATGGTCAAGAAGAAAGCATTAATCTGGTATTGCTGGTAGTATTATGTGCTATTAGAAGACATAAACACTTGTGAATGAAGACATGAATGTAAAATGTGTCTATGGAGAAAAATGGAGGGAATCAAGTGGTAAGATTATGTACAGATACCATTCTTGGCAGAAAGAACAATGTCTTGGATATATTCTAAGAAGCAAAAATGTGGTATATATAAACCATCCATCCATTTTCCAATCCGCTGAATCCTAACTACAGGGTCACGGGGGTCTGCTAGTGCCAATCCCAGCCAACACAGGGCACAAGGCAGGAACCAATCCTGGGCAGGGTGCCAACCCACCGCAGGACACACACAAACACACCCACACACCAGGGCCAATTTAGAATCGCCAATCCACCTAACCTGCATGTCTTTGGACTGTGGGAGGAAACCCACGCAGACACGGGGAGAACATGCAAACTCCACGCAGGGAGGACCCGGGAATTGAACCCAGGTCTCCTAACTGCGAGGCAGCAGTGCTACCACTGCGCCACCGTGCCACCCCATATATAAACCAATACAGCCTAAAAGGATAAAGAATAAACAGAAAAACATTTCTGATGTGGGTATTAATTGAAGTTCCATGTGAAGGTGGACAAGGAGATGTGGTTTGTATTTGAGAAGAACTTATACACTTTATTGTTGATAGTTATAATCAGTTACCTTTTGTCAAACTCAAAGCTCTCATAATAATATAAAAGATGATCCCGTTTTTACATATAGTTTTGTTTTTAATAGCTTTTCAAACTATTTCAACAGATGCAGTGACATTTTTATAGAGATACATCAGTAGGTAATTTGACTCTTCAGTGAGCCAGTCCATTATTAGTGAGCCAATGCATTACTGGGAAATGCTGGCAGCACTCTAGTTAGTTAAAACAAACTGTGACGCTCAAACTAAGATTTGTAGAATCATAACAACATACTGTAACATGCTACAATCTGCTTAATCAAATTTAGGAACGACACCAAAGGGGGCACCAGTCCATCTCAGGACCTACACATAATTGGTAAATCGACTTGACAGGCATGTCTATAGGGAAGTGGGAGAACAACTAGAGTATCTGGTGGGAAACCCATTTGAAGAAGGAGTAAGCATGTAAACTCTAGAAAGAAAATAAGTTTTAGTGGGTCTCAAAACCAAGAAACAACACTACACACTCTTCTACCATTCTTAAATCATATGAACTATTTATTCTAAACAAAAAGAAAACAATATAACACATGCACGATAAGCCTCTGTGAAGCACATTTCTTGTTTTGTCTCACATTCTGTCTGGTTTTGGTGGTGTATATCCATAAATTTACTTTTAAGCAAGAAAATCAAGCATGTTAAAAGAAGGTAAACAAATCTATCTATCTATCTATCTATCTATCTATCTATCTATCTATCTATCTATCTATCTATCTATCTATCTATCTATCTATCTATCTATCTATCTATCTATACAAACCATTGTACAACCTTACACTGCTAAATTATTTGTAACATTGACATTACTGTAAAAATCTTCGTAACCACAGTGACATATGATTTCTAGATGACCCCAGTAGACAACTGGATCAAAGATGCCTGTTATACAGTACATGCTTGCTACCTCTCCTGCCAATAGTAAGTAGTATATTCTGCATTCATTTGCTCATGTAGTATGTGAATGTTTGCCCTCTATCATCATTCAGTGTTAAAATTTCAAGGAGATCTTAGAAACCTGGGTCACAGCCTTTTAACATCTCAATATTTGTGCAGCTTATTTAAACAAAAATCAGCCATCGAGCTTAAGATAACATGTTGCTTATGCAGCCACCACCTCTATATATCCCTAAAGTTTGGTAGCATCTGCTGTATTCAGAAGCAGGCTGAATGGTAAGGAGGAAGGTTTAGAGTGTGAAGCCATCAGTTATTTTTACATTGCAATGTAAACAGGATAATGCAGCAAGGAAAGCCTAAAACTATTTATATTACCCATGCATCTTTTCGATGTATATTCATGCACCTTATGAAAAATACATATTTGAATGTGAATTTCTGCGGTAGAGGTTTGTTTGTCCAGAAAACAAATGGACAACCCACATTAATACTATGATTCAGATACTGTTTGTGGTCACAATGGAAGGAAAATCGTTACGTTTCTACTGTTGAGTAGTTAATTAAAATTAAACTTGGCAAAAGGTCCATGCCTTATGGAGGCCATTGCCGGCTTTACTTAGCCAGGGAAGTGAGGGGTGAATTGTTTCAGCTGTGCACTTGCTGGGCCCTGAGCCCAGATGGAGTTCATTCACATTCATTCTGAATAAATATTCCAAATCAATTTTCAGCCCCCTTTACTGAAATGCATTTTATGTTGGCTGTTTAACAGATTTCTACCTGCCTCCTCTGGTCGACCATAACATGAGTGTAGGTTCAGGTGAATAGTGGAGGCTATTTTGGTTATCATGTGTATATTTTATGTGTCAGAGCACTGACAACTGTGTTTGGGTGTGTGACATATTTGATTATTTTCAGTGTTTTACTGACTTTTTAGTTAAATTGCTGGTGGCAGCTTGCAGACCTCTCAAGAAAAGCCCTGTATTGATTTTTCTTGCCTTTTTCCCAGAGAATACATTACACTTGTGATGCCTGAGTAGTTAAATAACATTAACGGAAATAAAACTTACAAAACCTATTTGAGTTACTCCAGCATACATCAGTATGGTCCAATGGCTTTGTTTCACTTTGCTGTGCTGATCCTTCTGGCTGTAAAGCTAAATTAGGTACCATGGATGTAACATATCTCTTACAGTCACAGACACAGAGTTGCTGGGAAACATCTCTGCAAAAGACATGAGAGACAATTTAGTATTATCTGTCTGTGATATGAAACAGCTTCATGCTACTTGCTCGTAAATCTCAAAAGGGTATAACTCATAAGAAAGATCTTTGCTCTTCCTTATATCTATGCCCTTTATGTATCAGTCTAGGCAACACTCATGCAGGCATTCATTTCTAATCTAAGTCTATTTTTCAGTTTGTTAATGTAATTTACAAATTCAATGAATCACCTTTATATGTTATACAGTACTTACGGGTAATGAGGAGAAAATAACATTTACATCTAGTTCAACAGTTCATTGGCCTTTTGCTGCGCTACTCTTTTCCAGGAAATCTTTTGAATTACACTAAGCCAAAAAAAAACAAAAAAAAAAAACAAGACATATTTCAATATCATTAAAATACCAGTAACGGCGTACTGCACAATAACGTGCAGTGAATACACATGACTTGAGCATTCCTAGTGTTAATCCTCTGTCTTTCTCTGTCACTGTTTAGCATTTGTTTGCTCAGAGGTTGATGCGCTTGCTGCTTCCTGAGCATCTCTTCTTTTCTCCACCCTAGTGGCCCACTTCTTCTCTTCTTTCGTCGGCACCTTTTCGCGTTAAAACTGATTAAATCAGTGTTTGTGTTGCAATTACTTAGTACGTTTTCTTTAATTTTTCACTTAAGCTGGCACTTAAGTCTTCAATCTGCCTCAAGAATGATTTAAGATATGAAGAGATAGGGGAGGTGACAGCTAAGGTGGTAGGGATGAGAACAGCGCCCGTAGGCATGCGCCGCACAGCTGCTGCCGAGTGTTGATTCTGCAATTAAATTAAATAAAAATAAAAAGAGGAATAACCTTGGAGGTCAGTTATCACCATGAAAGCGGATAGTATATGTGTAACAAATTTCAGGTCAATAGGTCAAACGGTTTGCGAGCTACAGGTGATTTAATATCCTGGACAGACAAACGAACAGCCATGGTAGCATAATATATAAGAAGATTTGATTAAGTTAGTAGTCCACCTTAACATGGCTTAGTATAACCGAGTGTTAGTTTATGGATGCTTTTTGATGGACTGACGTTCTACCCAGAGTTGGTTCCTGCCTTATGGTCAGTGCTGCTAGAACAGGCCGTGACTCCCATTACCCTAAATACTATAAAATTTTTGCAGTACCTAAACTAAAGTGTTACCCAGATCTTTACTTCAACCCAGTTTACCACCAACAGAGGGCTTCACCAAGGCATCAACCTTGTGCCATTAAGGGACCATAATTACCATGACCTTGAACAATCTAACCTCCTGGCTCACTTTTCAGAAGTCAAACAGAGACACCAATAACAGCAAGTACAATGTGATACATAGAATCATATACCCTGGGTGAAATAAGTCTTCTTTTAGTCTCATTAGCACAGCAAAACACTAGTGGACACTCCAGGAGCTCAGTTCTTAGTTACAAAGCATATGTTTGAAATCAAAATGAAGACTTACAGAGATAGAGCACTCTGAAAGGGTCAGTTTTTATAAAAAAGGCAGTCGTTCATCCTTTTTACGTAAATAACCTGGCTCACATTCTTATCCGTGATACCAAGGCGCAGTGGCATTTTACAGCTAACCAAAGCACATTTAAAATAATGTACAGAAAATATTATTGGATGTCATTATTTTTATGAACTTGGAGTTCCAAAGCATAAAATGCCTATGGTTGGGGGTGTTTGGGATTTTCAAACCTCTGATAGACATACTGTAAGGGCAAACACAGGATCTTTATAAAATAGAAGGTTTGCTCTGATGCACAAACAAAAGCTCTATGAAACACAAAAGACAAAAGGAATAGCCTGAAAAGGCAAAGGTAAATCATTGAAAACAAAGTGCCAGTAAAGAAATGAAAAGTCAAAAACAGAGCATGAAGTCAAAAATCCCATCCATCCATCCATCCATCCTCTTCCACTTATCCGAGATCGGGTTGCGGGGGCAGCAGCTTGAGCAGAGATACCCAGATTTCCCTCTCCCCGGAAACTTCTTCTAGCTCTTCCGGGGTGAATCCTGAGACGTTTCCAGGCCAGCCAAGGGACATAGTCCCTCCAGCGTGTCCTGGTTCTTGCCCGGGGCATCCTCCCACTTGGGCGTGCCCGGAACACCTCTCCAGGGAGGCATCCAGGAGGCATCCTGATCAGATGCCCGAGCCACCTCATCTGACTCCTCTAGATGTGGAGGAGCAGTGGCTCTACTCTGAGCCCCTCCAGGATGACTGAGCTTCTCACTCTATCTTTAAGGGAAAGCCCAGACACCCTGCGGAGGAAACTCATTTTGGCTGATTGTATTTGTGATCTAATTCTTTTGGTCACTACCCATAGCTCATGACCATAGGTGAGGGTAGGAATGTAGATCAACTGGTAAATTGAGAGCTTTGACTTAAGGCCCAGCTCCCTTTTCACCACGACAGACCAATGCAGAGTCCGCATCACTGCGAACGCTGCACCGATCTGCCTGTCGATCTTACGCTCCATTCTTCCCTCACTTGTGAACAAGACCCTGAGATACTTGAACTGCTCCAATTGGGGCAGGATCTCGCTCCCAACCCTGAGAGGGTACTGCACCCTTTTCCGGCTGAGGACCATGGTCTCGAATTTCAAAAGCACATTAAATACTCACTAATTCCTTAGCACATTTAAATTAACAACCAGAGCCTGTGGGAATCCCTTACTTTTATATGGCTGAAGGCAGCCCCTGGCAGTGATGGGAGGTGATCCCACCTCTTTGGAATCCACCCACAAAACACAAGGCACACCACACAAGAATAGAAAACAGATCAGATAATTAACAAAAGTAGCATTAATATACATAAATGATAGAAAAAGTACATAAAACAAGGAATTGAACCCCAACCAGGGGGCGACAACTGCCAGAAATTTAAAAATTATCCCTGCTTTGTGTTCCAGATTTCCCAGCATGCACTGCATTCCTGATCAGACAACACCAAAGGCTAAAGCCCTTTTACTTGATATTTGTCTGATGAAACCTCTGAAGTATGTCCTGTACACCAGTCATTTGTGCAGTGTCCATTTACATTAACCAAGCTAATTCATGTGCATTTTTTTAATGATTCCTTGTGTTCTATTACTTGAATTTTATTTTTTTTAATTTTGTACATATACAGTACAGGCCAAAAGTTTGGACAGACTTCCTCATTCAATGTGTTTTCTTTATTTTCATGACCATTTACATTGGTAGATTCTCACTGAAGGCATCAAAACTATGAATGAACACATGTGGAGTTATGTACTTAACAAAAAAAGGTGAAATAACTGAAAACAAGTTTTATATTCTAGTTTCTTCAAAACAGCCACCCTTTGCTCTGATTGCTGCTTTGCAAACTCTTGGCATTCTCTCGATGAGCTTCAACAGGTAGTCACCTGAAATGGTTTTCACTTCACAGACGTGCCTTATCAGGGTTATTTAGTGGAATTTCTTGCTTTATCAATGGGGTTGGGACCAGCAGTTGTGTTGTGCAGAAGTCAGGTTAGTTGGACGATCATTTATTTTTCAACAGGACAATGACCCCAAACACACCTCCAGGCTGTGTAAGGGCTATTTGACCAAGAAGGAGAGTGATGGAGTGCTGCAGCAGATGACCTGTCCTCCACAGTCACCGGACCTGAACCCAATCGAGATGGTTTGGCGTGAGCTGGACCACAGAGTGAAGGCAAAGGGGCCAACAAGTGCTAAACACCTCTGGGAACTCCTTCAAGACTGTCGGAAAACCATTTCAGGTGACTACCTGTTGAAGCTCCATGAGAGAATGCCAAGAGTGTGCAAAGCAGTAATCAGAGCAAAGGGTGGCTATTTTGAAGAAACTAGAATATAAAACATGTTTTCAGTTATTTCACCTTTTTTGTTAAGTACATAACTCCACATGTGGTCATTCATAGTTTGGATGCCTTCAGTGAGAATCTACCAATGTAAATGGTCATGAAAATAAAGAAAACACATTGAATGAGGAGGTGTGTCCAAACTTTTGGCCTGTACTGTAAGTATTTTTGGTAGTTGAATATTTTCATCTTTGACGTCACAAATAAATGCTTGATGTATTGCTGGTCAGATACACTTCTTTAGCTCAATCTTATGTAGGGAGCTGTATCTATAACACATAGCAACATGTGTATGCTTCGGAAGTCCTAAATTTGACCAAGAAAGGACAAAAACCCCTTCAAATCAATGAAATCAATAATTATTTTTTGATGGTAGGAGGTAATATTTCTCAGTTGACAATTTCACTGCTTTGTTCTTTTCATAATGAACTTTCATTTTGCATGTTGGGTTTTGCCAATCAGTTCTTTGTTAGCGTTTCTGTGTACTTAACCCATTCCACTCTCAATATCTTAAGCAGCTCTCTGGCAATACTCTGTTCCTGGTTGTATTTTTTTCAACAAGACACCTGAAGCTACAGTGAACCTGAATGGCAGTAAAAGGGTTTTAAAGATTAATGGAAAAAGAGATGGAACTGTATATAGCTGCAATAAAACAAGTCTGTGTGTGTGTATCTGTTTGCTATGCTGTCATTCCAACGGATAGTGCATCACAATCATTAACAGTGATTTTACGAATCCCATTAGAAATGGCATATGACACAGATGCATGTACTGAGTTTGTTAGTCCAACAGGTGGCTCATCACAAACCTTTGTAGTATTGCAATGTATTACTACAAATTTGTGTGACAACTGCAATGAATTTTATTACTACATGTTTTATAAAATGCAGTCCAACTGCAAACGTTAATCCTGAGGTCTACGTTGATTACTTAGATTTAGTCTTAGATGAGTAGCACAGATAGTATGTTAATATAATGATAAAAAAAGTTTTGGAAATTCTACACAATAACTAAATATAAATTAATATTTGTTATGCACAAAAAACAGGGAAAGTTCTAAAATATGGAGATGGGTGACACTTGTGTAACAGATACTTTAAATCCTAAGGCAGCTAGAAATTGAAGAGAGGCTGCATTGTATCGGAGATATTTGGGGTAGTATAGGAAGCAGCACCTGGATGTTGTCCATGACTTTGGCAGTGTACTGTACTATGGACCACTCAGTTCAGCCAGCACTATTAATAAACTGCATAATAGAAATAACAAAAAATGCAAATTTAGATTTGGGATGCTAACGGGAAATTTAATTTGCCAGAAATAAACCGGAATAAAACATAAATAGTGAATCATCTTCATTTTATTGCACTTGTTTTACTGAGTGCTTTAATGTTAATTATTTTTCCAGCACACTGTCAATGACAGCCTCAGATCCATTCTCGGTGATTTAGAAATTATTGTCAATGTATTTATTGACAATTGTGACTCAAGGAAATATGCTTCTCTTTGTTATTATTTTTTTTTAAGTAAAGGTATGCTAACCCATAAATCTGCAGCTGTAATACTCTTTATGTTTGAAATTATATACTTGAGTAACCAATTCATATAACCAGTTTGGACTGCAGACAAAGAGACAGCAGTACAATTTTATATTAGGTTTTGCTAAGTTCAATGTACATTTTACTCCTTTTGAATATTTCTAATTCTAAGCGACATTTTGGGGTTTTTGTCTTATGATTCACTGGCCATATGTTCCCAGGAGCTTGGATGAAAATGTTGAACGTAGAATATGTTTCATCATTCATATTTGGCACCATCATTTATAACACTACTTCATTTCTCAAAACCTATCTACACATTATAAATATAATAATTTAAAAAAAAGGAAATGGGGCTGCAAAAGAATTAGATGAGCATATACAGATGCATCACTTTAAAAACCTCATGCCCAACCATGTGAAATTAAATATTTTAAATGAGATGAATCATCATGACTATATTTTCCACCTAACTAGTTCTTCCAGTGGTACATTTTCTGTGATAAATACTGCATATATTCATTTAATTTGTTTATATTTTTCTTCAGCATTTTGTAAAGTAAATAGATACTACAGAGAGAGAGCATGTCAACCATATAGCAGCGATGTATGTAGGATAATCCTTGGTTGCCTCATCAGAATGTTTACAAGACATAGCCCACTGGGAAAAGAGCCAGGGGATGCCCAATATATCCTGGAAGTATTTTATATATATTAACTCCCTGAGAGCATCTGGGAATTCCCCAGGAAGGACTGTAGAGTGTATGGTTCAGACAGCCCCCCACAAACCTAAACCTCAACAGATGATCAAATGGATGATGTTGACATAGCAGGCAATAAACATTAAAACAAGAAAACCTACAGCGTCTTTGGGCCATCTGTATGGGTCTGAACTCTGCCTCCTACTCATTTGCCTACCTTTTTGTTCCATTACGTGATCCCATTTTATTTGTCTCTATATTTCTTTTCATATTTAGCTGCTGATACTCTCCTGAGTTGAGCCTTCATGAGTCTTTGTCGCTTGTAGCCCAGCCCCACAATGTTGTTATTGGTACGGTCGATAGTCTTACTTTTGCAACAGATGCACCAAGCTAAAGTAAACTACGAAGTTAGAGTGGACATTTCGAGTTTAAAGCCAAAATTTCCACTTTAATCACAAAATAGACATTTTCATTATGTCCTTATTTTTTTTTTCTCTGTGGCAAATATGCCACCGTACATTCTGATAGTATTGTAAAGGTGCAAAAAAATAAAAAATAAATAAAGACGGCACAGAAGACGTGAGACATTTAAAATTTACTTTGGGGAATATGCAACACTTGAATATAAAAGCAACATGAATATATTTGTGTATCAGCATTTTGCTTCACCACATCAAACCATTCATCAAACATCGAAGCAGCCACATCGATCCTGGATGATCCTCAAAGCTCCCGGAGTAGCAAGAAATTCAGGCTGGAGTTCAGGGTTTGAATGTGGAGAGTTATGATGATATTCCAGAAGATGACATGACTGTATTTGGATAAAAGTATATTGTTGTACATGAATAAATATAAGATATCCGCTGAAAATAAGCCCTAGTGCATCTTTTGGGGCAAAAAATGAATATAAGACCCAGTCTTATTTTCGGGGAAACACGGTAGTCAAGCAACTTTTGTCAAACACTAGAAGAAAAGCACAATGCAATAGATACAAGGTATACAAGTGATTCAACACATAGTTTCTTGTCTTGGGAAACCATACCAAAGTTTTTAGTTGAAGATTCCACCAGTTGTAAGTCACATGCCCACAACAATGGGTCACAGGATAGGCAAAATTCAACAATGCCAATAATACAAATGTCTGAAAATGTGTGCATCATTAATGACACTCCAAGGCAGACCAAGTGCCACACTGCAGGATGTTGAGAAAAGGAGATGGGATAGGCTGAATAACTGACACACAGGGAATTTTCCATAATTATTGAAAAGCTATGTGAAAAAGCAACATGCTCATCATCAGCAGTGCCTCTGATAAGAGCTTTCTGGTTTGATTTATATGCAAAGACCAAAGGATATGTGTGATAATGTACTGTAAGTGGTCAGAGAACAATTTAGGACTAAGTGTTTTGGAGGCTTTCCTGGCTCTGGCTTGTTTGTTCACTCTATTTACTCAAGATTTTGCCCTTGATAAGGTGATGAGGGAACTTTCCATTTTCTCTCATTCCCACTGTTTTTTTGCAACTTCAGCTCTCCTGCCTTCTGTCTTAATATCCTGTTAAGTTCCTGATCTGTTGTTATCCTTTTTATTATGCATTGAAATGGACTATACTAAGGCTTAATTAGATGTCTTCAGGGAGTTTTGACCTCTCCTGCATGATGGGGAGAGTGACAAATTTCTGTTTTGTGGCTTTCAGTGTTTTCCACATACACCTTAATGAAAAAGAAAGTGACATTTGTGACATGTTACCATGGCTTTCTACAATGTGTGATTAAGGCTAATAAGCTAAATTTATTTCAGCTTGAAACAAAGCATATGCAAACATTTCAGTTTGGTGTTTATTCCCAAACTTCATGCATAGTTAGTGAAAAGTGTGGTAGAGCAAGGAGTCTGCAGCTACTAATGAATAAATCATGTGCGCATGTTTTAAAAATATAAAGCTCACAGCCTCCACAAAGTGTTTTATTTTTAGCATCATCTTTAATTGGAAATATCCCTTCAACCCACCTATCTTCTGTTCAACACAGATGTCAGGGCTTTCCTTTTTGGCACCTTGCTAAATCCTGTTACACATTGTACTCTGTAGGCCGCGCAGACCATATGGTGAAACTTCCGAGAGGCATACTTTTAATAAACTGAGCCAGCTCTTTAAAATCCAGAAGGCAGAAGCAGTTCAAATTAAAAGCTGTACACATTTTGATTTAAACTTTCATACTTTCTCAGACTTACTTAAACCAGTTCAGGGCCTTGGATGTTGGAACCTGTCTCCATAGCACTCTCCACAAGGTGGGAAATAACCCTGGACTTGTCTCGTCTATCACAGTGCACACACACTCATGCAGAGTGGCCTTTGAGGTTGTTATGCTATGTTATGCACATCTGCAGGGAACATGGGAACAAACCTCGGAGTATGTCTTGATAGCAGAATCAAGGTAAATTAGTGAATAAATCTCCCGACAAGGAAATAGTGTAATGTTTAAAGTTGCTAATGATGTCGGGAGTCCACAGTTGGCAAAATAAATTATTAAATCATGAGCCTATCCTTTAGCTTTGTATTCTTATACATGCAGCTAAAGTTTCTCTGTTTGATGCTGGAGTGTAACCCTATAAAGCTGGCCATTCAGAATAACAGCATTTGTATTAATGGGTAGCATAGAAATGCTGAGTAACTGAGCAACTTAATTCTCACACTTAATGAAGCCTGCTAGTTCTAGGAATGAATATCTTGATTAGAATCTCTGCATTGTAACTAGAGTTCCTCCTTATTTATTCCTTCAGACATACTCGACAAGGCTTTTCCTAAGGAAGTTGTTACATATTAACTTACTTTCATCCATCTTGTCATCCATTCATCCATCCTTACATGTTTGACCTCTCTGTCCAGGTTTGGATTATGGTTAGCTGTTGGCTAATATTAAAAAAATACTATATAATTTATATTCAGTAGGTGTTATAACTGGGAATATGCCGTTAAAGGAATCCACCACTAAAAATTGATATTTCTTTATGTGTTACTGACCCATGTACTCTGTAATGGTGGCCGAAGAAAAAAATGATGTCATGTTTTCATACAGATTGGAATGAAAAAAGTTTATGACCTAAAAAAAAAATAATGGTGGCCAGTGCTGCACAATGGAAAACGATGTGAAAAATGCCCATGAAAAAAACAAACAAAAATGTCTTGTTACTTGGGTTGAATAATCCATATGTCTGTTATGCAGAGGCTTGCTCAAAACATATAAAACTAATGCTTTTTTGATAAAATATTATTAAATAGCTAATTCCAGATTTATCAATGTGTACAAAAGAGTCAACGACTCACAAAACTGCCTTTTTGAAATGAAGAATGGAGTCTTAAGCTACAAATTATAAGTAGAGATGGTCTTCAAATCAAAAAGTCACTTTGGTTTCCTCTTTGTATACATGCCTCAAAGTAACTATTTTACAATATTTTAGCAAAAAAGCATTTGTTTTGCACATTTTTAGCAAGCGGCTGGCTAATAAACATGTGGATTATGCAACAGAAGTAACACAAGGTTTTTTGGCCACCATTGAGTACTGTTATGTCATACAATTTTTCATATCTATTCTGCATGAAAACAATTTTGGCAACCACTACAAAGTGGTAGGTAACGTAAAGAACAAGTACTTCTGAGAGTGTCAGAGGTTTATTCAGTTCTTCTGCAGTAAGAGTATCAAGCTGTGGTATTTGTCATGTGTTAAAAAAACTCATTAGATTGTGTCTTATCATCTTTAAAGTGGGTAAAATATAAGGACTTATAGTACTTTCTAAATGTGTGGGTTATATTTTTATGGTCAATGATTTTATCTCCATCTATGTTAGTAATTTCTGTTATTGTGTTGCTAACTTCCTGCTTGTGGATTTGTTGAGCTAAGATCTTATTAGCCTTCTCTCTGTGTTCATAGTATTGATGTCACGATTTAAAGATGAGCTGTTCCATTTCTTTTGTTCTCAAGAGGTTAAATTTCGATTGCAAAACTTGTCTTTTCCTATAACATGCCACATTTGCAGACCTGGAATATTGTTGATCTATTCTGGTAATTTCATTGATTAGCTCTGATGCCTTCTTGGTTTCCAATTTATTTTTTTGGGTAAGACATGAAATAATCTATCCTCTTAAAAAAGCGTCCAGTGCTTTCCATAGTATTCCTGCAGAGACCTCTGAAGATATTTGTCTCTAAAAAATAATCAGTTTGCTCGGAGATTAATTATGCACAGTTCTCATCAGCTAATAACATGGGTTAAGACGCCAGCTATGAGATGAGTGTGTAGGGCATAGTGATTTAAGCTCCATGATCAGAGGGGCGTGATTGAAGAAAACAATATTGTTGTACTTGCAAGATTTGATGGTGGTCAATAAATTATTATACATGAAGAAACAATCAATTCTTGAGTAACTGTGATGGACTGGTAAGAAGAAGAAATATATTCTTTAGTTTGGATTTAAAAATCTGCATGGGTCTGTCAAGTTATGATCCATTACAAACTGTGTGATTATTTGTGCAGTGTTAAGATGTTATTGACGCTGCAGTTGAAGATCTATTCATGTCTGGACTTAAAACACAAAGTCTTTGGCCATAATAATTTTATGATTGTTCATATTAGAAATGTATTTACATCTATCTTCTGTCATCCATATTAGGTATGTAGATATTTATCTAAATTATTTTAGATTGAAATAAATTACCCTTCATCATGATGTATTGCCCTTCAGGATCAGATACTACATCTAATACTACAAATTAGACTGCTTTATGTATTAAGATTCCCACACCTCTAGTTTTCTTTGTATAGATGGAATGAAAGATTTGGCTAATCTGATCTTTTTGCAACCAAAACTGGTCCTTATTAAGTGAATCTCCTATAAAAATGCTGTTGTAGCATTTAGACCTGTAGGTGAGAAAAAGCTTTTTTTTCTCTTTAGTTTGTGATTGAGACCTTTGACATTCCAACTCACAACGTTCACTGTTTGGCCAGAGAAACACTGCTTCTGAACTTTTGAGGACATCTTGTAACCTTAAGTGAAGGTAGTATGTTGCTTCATACAATAGTTTTAACCATGATATCATATTGCGGCTACATATTGTTGCTGTATTATGGCTAAGTACACGTTTTTGTAGTCTGGCACCTTTATCCAGTTCTATAGCTTCATGGCTCATCCTTATTACCAATTTTAGTTGGCAAAGAGGAGTTACCCATTTTAAATGAAGAAAAACAAATCAAACAGAGGGCACCCCTTCAAGAATGCAAGTACTCACCAGTGTAACATTCCATAATGATATTAATTATCCACCATCAACTTTCTTAACTTTCCACTGTTCTACCAAACACTAATATATTTTATGTATTCTGATTTTGTCAGTTGTCTTAAGACCATCTGCTGAACAATTTTAAATTTGATCTGCATGATTTTATTTTTTCTAACTTAAAGTTAGATCAGATCTTTACAGGCCATATTAGCCTATAGAGAAAAATCAAGGAGGAAAAATCACACCCAGGTTGAAGCATTTTACATTTGTTTTGTTGGAAACCCAACCTAGTTGATTGGATAATGCTCATGAGCTGCATGAATGTTTTGTTTAGCAGTTAGGGCTGGAATAAGTGAGTCCTGCACAG
Source organism: Polypterus senegalus (assembly GCF_016835505.1). NCBI lineage: Eukaryota > Metazoa > Chordata > Cladistia > Polypteriformes > Polypteridae > Polypterus > Polypterus senegalus. The sequence continues at coordinate 54,521,145 of NC_053158.1, forward strand.
TGTAAATCTGACAATAGTTAGTATTTATCACCAGAATGAAGTTGCCAGCACACAAGTTCAAAAGTCATGTCATGGTAAGCCGAGAAAAACAGAAAAATCTGAAACCCATTGGAAAAGTATTGGTGATATCTCCCAGGTTGGAATGGGTTACAATGGTTCAGTGAACCACAGTTAAAACTCATATTGTGTGAAAATGGTAAATGGAAATAATAACATATGAACATAAGACAAATGAGCAGGGAATTTACAGAGAACAAAGCTTTGAAAGCAGTAGGCCAATGAGTTCTTTATGTTTTCTATTCAAAAGTCACCAAGATGCTGCTTTTAATTATACTGCTGGTCTGCCACATTGCATTGGTGTCTCTTCAATGACAATAAGGGGAGACAGACTAAGGTCGGCCCTTTCAAATCCCACCAATCTACTTCATTCCAATAAACCCATTTTCTAATCCACATCCAGCTAACTGAGTTATAACACCACTTAAGCTAGTTTTTGGCTTTGGTTTCCCCATCCCTAGTGTGTTTTATCTTCAAATATACTGCCCTTCATGTCATCTGCCAATGTTCTGCAATTCTGATGCCTAATTACCCCCAAAATTGTGTCTGTACAATTTATTCAATGCTGTACATACAGCATATCCTCTTAGAAATTAAACATTTGCTTTTAAAAGCAACAAAAAGCTAAAACTTTCTTCAGGCTAGCTTTCCCTTTTTTGATCATATCATCAAAGTCAGTCTTCCGCACCCTTCTAGTCTTTGGTAAAAAGACACAGTCGAAGTCATCATTATTGTGTGCTTCAGATGTCAGAGACTGTGAGGAGACTGGAAGGATGACTGAGTGAGGTGCCCTTTCAGATGTCTGACTTTCTTCTCATAATAACTTAGGCTTTTAGCCTTTATCTAAATGACCTATTAGATAATTGGAACCTTTACATACTGAATCAAACTTGTGTTTCAGTAAGCCTTTGTAGTAGTCACTTGGTTTGTTTATATGCTAATCCATTTGAACTAAAATAATTGCTTATTTTTTAAAATGTTATTTTAATTGTCACCCATTTGATAGCAAAGGAACTGTGATTTATTTTTTTCTAAGACAAGATGCAGGGAATCCCAAAATCCTGCTGTGCCCAAGAGGAATGTGAAACTAAACAGAGCCATATGCCAGGTGCCCAGTAATACATACCGGGGAATGTAGTGAATCCAATTCTGAGTATACAACTGAAGTGGAAGGACCTATGTGTTTTCCTAAAGTAGTTAGGTAGTAGAAGGGTTTGCCCATATATGCCCCAGAAATGGGTAATTTATTCATATTACCTATCACATACTGCATATATTTTGCATTTACTTAGAAGTATCCCTTTTCATTGGGCATGAAAGAAGCTTAAAGCAGACAGAACAAAGATATTTTTCACTCGATTTTTCAGATAAACAAATAAAAAAAGGAATTTTAGCATTTTTTCCATTTATCCTCATTAGGCCAACAGTATACCTATATCTATTGGCTATGCCTTACAGTCTTTAAAGCATTAAGGTGCTATTTCAATCTGTCATTGACAGCATAGCTCTGACTGATACACTTAACCCAAGTAATACAGGTGTAAAGAAAATCATGTCAGCAGTTTTATAATTGCTTTGAATTAACAAGGTACTTTGCAATGATGTACATTGTAAAAAGGTACTATAAAAATGGTTTTTGTTTACATTGTGTAAATAAAGGGCGGCACGGTGGCACAGTGGTAGCGCTGCTGCCTCGCAGTTAGGAGACCTGGGTTCGCTTCCCGGGTCCTCCCTGCGTGGAGTTTGCATGTTCTCCCGTGTCTGCGTGGGTTTCCTCCGGGCACTCCGGTTTCCTCCCACAATCCAAAGACATGCAGGTTAGGTGGGTTGGCGATTCTAAATTGGCCCTAGTGTGTGCTTGGTGTGTGGGTGTGTTTGTGTGTGTCCTGCGGTGGGTTGGCACCCTGCCCAGGATTGGTTCCTGCCTTGTGCCCTGTGTTGGCTGGGATTGGCTCCAGCAGACCCCCGTGACCCTGTATTTGGATTCAGCGGGTTGGAAAATGGATGGATGGATTGTGTAAATAACTTATGTTTACATAACTTTTTCAAATACATATAATAACCACTCCATACAAAAGTAGGCTAGACAACAGTACACTGTTTCCAGCCACAAGAAGCACACTAAGTAGCTCCAATCTCTTAGACGCCAGGGGTTGCTACAGACTGACCATACCTTATAGGTGTTCTATATTCATGCCTGTGCACCCATATAGGCAGCATTGCCATTATATTTAAGGAAGGGCTGAGCAGGCTCTTTTTTCCTTGTTGACTGTGTTTCTTCAACGTGGGTAGTGACAGTCCTTCATATGCTGTATAACTCTGTGATGGCCAGTGCAACTTTGTACACCGTAATTTGTTGGACTGGTAACATGACTTCAAGAGAGACCCACTAGCTGATTATGAAGTTAAGGTCGATTATGGGACATACTTTTGACCCACTGGAGTTAATAATGGAGGAAAGAATGAAGACAGAACTGACAGTTGTTCAATGTTTTATATCGTCTCTCTTACACACTAACTCACTTTTATTCATCAGACGTGAGACAACAAACATTACTGGGGTGCCTTCATTTCTTTGGCAATATGCCTATGTAATACCTCATTATGAATGGGACTGCACTTTTGTCTTTAACCAGTTTAGAAGTTTTCTTCTTTCTTGTAATTCTTCTTTTTGTTTGAAAGATATTATTGTTGTTTGTTATAATATTTCTGAAGCTTCTGTAAAGAGATAATTTGCCCCTTGTGAAAAATAAAGTTCATTCTATCTATCTATCTATCTATCTATCTATCTATCTATCTATCTATCTATCTATCTATCTATCTGTCTGTCTGTCTGTCTGTCTGTCTGTCTGTCTGTCTGTCTGTCTGTCTATCGTAGACTCTCATATAATTATCCAGATATCTATACGTAACAGAGGCTCTTGTCATTATGGCTGTAACCTAGTAAATGCAGAAAAAATGTTTTTGCCTGTTTCAACTTATTTTTTGTCAAACCATATAGTATCAAATTATCATCAGAAATCAAGTCTGGATCTGGTTGTACTGGTATCATATGTTTCTCCTGGACAGAGAAAAAGGAATGATGCCCAAAACGCAGAGTCTAGCTATTGATCAAGGTTTATCTTGGCTATTCCATATAATCTTTTCTTCTATACTGTAGTCCATTTCTTCAGTGTCTCATCATCTGAATTTTTGTCATAAAGTGAAAATGCATATGCTTTTCTACATATATAGTTGATCTACATTACTTTCCAATAAGCGTGCCATTATTTTTTCTATCTAGGAAAAAGTGCTCCTGACACAAATAAAAAAAAACATGGACTTTAAGTTAAAGTTATAGTTGACTTTACCAACTAGAATCTAATTTAAATATAATGTACCTATAAAATTGTACTTCGTTCAATAATTTCCAAACATAAGCAAAGAAAAATCAGCCAAATAACCAATATCCAATCCTCAGTGGTAGAGCACTGGTAATGAATAATTAATTCAATTTGTATGGAAGGAGTGCACTAAGTGAAGAAGACAATAATTTTGTATTAAGAAAAGTACCAGTGGCCAGATAATAATAAAGGCAGTATTCATCTATACAAAATGATACACTCTTTAAGGGGCACATGGCTTATTTCTTACATTTCTTCTTGCGTAACATATTTATGCTTTATACCTGTAGTTGTGTATGCTACAATGGGTACACCTTAAATTCAACAATAAAGTAAATTTTGTTTTTAGTCAGAATATCCAAGGGAAGACTTCAGGAATATATACAACATTAGATAATTCATGATAATATGAAAATAAACCATGACAATATCCACTGCTTGTCTATGCACTAGGTCTAAAAAATAATGTAGCCAATGTTTCAGAATCAATTATCTAGCAATAGATGTGAAATGCTACCTCATAGCTACAGAAGATGATGTTGAAGTCCTGTCCCAGCCACACTGTGGAGTTTGCACATTGTCTCGATGTCTTTGTAGTTTTTCTTGTAATTTTGTAACCTTACACACATTCTAGAGGTTTGTGTGTGTTAGATTACATTGTAGTTTGTGTCTAAAAACTCTGCTGGTGAGGGCCTGTACTGTATGTGATTGTGGTGTGTGATGTACTGGTGGCCAATCCAGGGTTAGTTTCTGTTGGTTTAGAGAAATTTTGAATTGATGTGTATAAACAGTATGGCTGTTTATTGAAATATAGATGCTTCTGTAAGTCTTACAAAAAGTGTCTTTTCTCTTGTATCAACCTCACTATCTTCCGGAGGCTTTGGCTCATTCAGAACACGATGAGCTCTACCAGGTCATTTGGTTTCATCACTCTATTACTTTTATTTCAGAGTATGGAACCAAAGTTATGTGAAACATCTTACTGAGGCATTTCTGTATTTAACTTTCCCAGAAGATCTGCTTGCCCCAGACCTGCTGTTGAATTTTATTTGAAGCTAGTGTACATCAGGAGATGAAAGGATTATTCATTTTTTGATGTAAAAAATCATCAATAATTAATTTCATGATTTTCTAACTCTCAAAAAAGATTTTAGCTGTAGACTACAGTTTAATAACCTATAGTTGATTCAGTGATTGAGTTAAATAAAAAATAAACTTTTCATTAGACAAGAAAACATGATCTTACTGGTTTAATGTTCTAATGGCAAGATGTTCCTGCATTTTATGTTTGGTTCCTCTCTCTTGCGTATAAAATCTTTTGAGTAGTTTTTCAGCATGCATTGCGGTAGTGAGGAGTTATTCCTAAACACTTACATGAGCTTTAGCTAATTTTATCAAAAGCAGCAATTTACTCAGACATTTTAATTTTATTGTCAATATGCATGAAGAAGTTACACGACCTCTTCTCTGTGTGGCTATTGAACATTTTGCAGAAGTTTGTTTTAGAGTTTAATGACATGCTATTAATTTCAGCTGTTGCTTTCTTGTAATACTCTTCTAAATGTCAATATTGTCATTTTTGAAGATTCTTCACCAAGTCAAACACTTGCAAAACGTATGATTTGAGGGATCCAAGCAGCCAGTCTGACAAGTTTTTCACTTAAATACCAATATCGTAGTCTATAATGAAGTAGTCTTACATCATATTACAAACAGTTTTATGAGTGATTCTGATATTATTTGTAGTATCAACTTTCATCTTATTTCAGCAAAAGCATGGCTGACCCATCTGTGTATTATTATTAAATAAAAATGTAATAAGTTTTTGTGGTAAAACCTGGTGGACATATGAGTTTAACTTGTATTTAGTTGGGGATGTGGGAATAGAAAACATTGGATCCATGAAGAGGGAGCAGTAACCACTATACTACAGTATATGTTATACAGTATATGTACACTAAATGTTATACAGTATCTGCCAAATAATACAAAGAATACACAGCATGTGTTTCTCCCTTATTGGGGCTCATCAGGTGTACGCATCTTTGCATCCCATTATGGGGATCAAACCTCAGACATCAGCACCTCAGGCAAAGCCTCTGACTGTGCAGCACAGTAGCTGGTTCGCTTATTCAACAGGGTGAAGATTGGAGTATTACATTCCTAGGTCTGAGTCACAATATGATTATTCGTGAGGTTATCTACCACGTAACTCTTGTGGTTACTCACTCACGTCCTCTCTGTCCAGAGAAACAGATCGTAGGTATGTCATACAGTATCTGCCAATATTTAATCCACCTGAAACTAAGAACGTTCACACCCACCAGTACTTGGATTAGACTTCAACCAGGGAATGCTTGGGTTGCTTGCTGGAAGAGGTTCTGGTGAGGCCAGCAGGGGGCACTTACCCTGTTGTCTGAATGTGGATCCTCATGCTCCAGTACAGTAACGGGGACACTGTGCTGTAAAAATGGTGCTGTCCTTCGTATAAAATGTAAAATCAAGGTCCTGACTCTGTGGTCATAAAAGATCCCTGGGCATTCTTCATAAAGAGTAGGCTTTATCCTAATTTCCTGGCGAAATTGCCCATTACAGCCTTGTTATTCTGACCCCCTAATCATCCCCTGTCTCTGATTGGCTAATTGTCTTTCACCCTTTCACCCCTAATAGCTAATATGTGCTAATCTGCCGTTACATCAGCCGGGTGGATGCAGCACATTGTTAGTGGAAGTTGTGGCTCCCCACTCACTAGGTAAAGCACTTTGAGTAGTAAGAAAAGCACTATGTAAATGTAAAGAATTATTTTTATTATTATTATTATTATACTGTAGTTTAATTAACCTATAAACTAGCATACTTATATTAACCTTGTACAAGCAGCTAAGAAAAGGGCAAATAATAAAACAGGTTAAAATAATCTGCGGTGGGCTGGCACCCTGCCCGGGGTTTGTTTCCTGTCTTGCACCCTGTGATGGCTGGGATTGGCTCCAGCAGACCCCTGTGACCCTGTAGTTAGGATATAGCGGATTGGATAATGGATGGATGGTTAAAATAATTTGATGTTACTGAGAAAATATCCAAATATGATGCAAAAATGTTAAAAGTCAAGAAAAGCATATACAATATTTATCTATATTGTTTTTAACAGTGAAACTACTAACCAGATACATTTTTATAATCTTTAAAAATCACCAGTTTTCCCAGAGTTCATAGTGCTTCCACATTTCATGTAACATTGTTCTCATATATCTAAAGCTCACATAGTATATATATTTTATGGCTTCTCTGTCATTTGAACTGTCTGGCAGCAACACAAGTTCCTGAATTTATTTCTTTTTTAATTGGAGCTGAATGCTTTTGTCTCTTTGCTAACAGTCGTGAACATCTGGCAGCTAACTTAGAAAAGCTAGGGCTGTATTGACAAAAATGCAAAGGCCAGTGTCAGAGATCTGTATTGTGTACCACCACAGTCTTTAAATCTTTAAATGTCAATTAACGCTCCTGGATTCTGGTTGTATTATATGCAACCTTTTGGGATTTTCTAGTTTTGCTACCTCTATTTGTATAAATTTTATTTTTGTTAAAAGTAATTTGAATTTTATTTGAACTACCATTGATAAACTACAGACTCATCAGTGCTGGCTCAAATATTGTAAGTAAACATATAGGTGTATCCAGTATTTCTTAAATATGAACAAATAGTAACAAAATGCATTGTATTAAACATAAAAAAAGATATTTGCTTGCTGCACTGACAACACAGGTTTGATTAATTTCATGCAAATCGACAACACAACAAACTATATATGAATAGAGCATTAATTTTTCATCTTTGGTAAACAGACATAGCAGAGAAGGGAAACACATGCCAAGCGATCACCAAATAAATGTGTGCATGTAAATGGAACAGTGAGATCACCTTAAATAATACGAGGGACACCAAACAACAGCAACCCCCAAAGCAGCCTACCCCAGTGTTACACATGCATTAAACATTAAAGTCATTTACAAGTGCTGTGCCAAAAATCAGTGATGGTTTTAAAAACTGCAAAGAAATATTACAGAGAACAATTCAATGTAATTATATACCATTAAAATACCAATCAGAAAATGACTGTGCTAAACTAAACTCAGTTTCTTAGGTTTCCATTTTTATTAACTTTTGAAATTGTTTTTTAATGCTGATTGCTCAGAACAAAGAAGCAAAAACTGAAATGTTTAGTGTACGTTGGGCTACCTAGCAGGACACTAACAGTTTAAGAAAGCCTGGAATTATCTTTTTAAAATCAGGAACTCGTTGGTATTTTACAAATTTGTGTTCATCTTCACTGTTAACTGCTGTACACATCTAGATAAATAAAGGTTCTTTCAAGAACCTTCATGAAGATGGATCTTTTGGGAACCAAAAATAGCTTCTCTATGGCATTGCTCCGAAGAACCACTCTGGCACTTTCATTTTTTAAAATGCACATCCCAAAGATGATTTTAAGAAGTCTACATTTCCCTGGTGGGAGTAAGTGTAGGCATATGCACTTGTGCACCTTCAGATGGACAGGTGAAGTGTTCCCAATGTTGTTGAGATAGGCTGTTCCTTCCCACAACACTATGATTGTGGCTTGGATTATGCATGCTCAATAAAAGAATGGTTGAATTTAACTATTTTTGTAATAATGAAGATCAAGACAAGTGGCTTTATTGTCATACCATCCACACATGGTATTGCAGCATACAGTGGTATGAAATTACTTTCCACAGTACATAAACATAGGACAAGTGCAAGACAATTAAAGAACTATACTATGCTATACTATGCTAATAAATAAATAAATAAATAAATTCTATGTAATAAACAGAGTTTAATTAATTGAAATAGATAATAATAATACATAAATAATAACTTATGATAAAAACCACAGTAATAACAAATATTTTTCATACTAGCAAAATACCCGCGCTTTGCCACAGAGAAGTAGTGTGTTAAAGAAGTTATGAAAAAGAAAAGGAAACATTTAATTAATAAAGTAACATGAAAGTCAATGTAATTGTCGTAGGCTTATTTTAGTATTGAGAGTGAATTTGATGATTGTAAAGAGTTTAATTTATGATTGTAAATGTTGTGTATGAGAAATGCACAATTTTAGGCAGGGAGCCAACCACATGGTAGGTGTGTGGACAGCAGCCGTACAGAAAAAGGAAGGGGGACCGGGGGCGGCTGTTGTGTGCCTCTGCCGTGAAATAAATTGTCTGTTAATGGAAGTAAGGAGTGAAACCACCAAAAGGAGAGGTCAGTTCCAAAAGTTCCTTATGGCATAATGGTAAGAAACGCCAAAAAGAATGTTATTTTTGAAAGTTCGTTACAGGGCATGGCGCGAAATGAAACATAGTTGACGTTTGTAAGTACAGTGTAAAGGATGAGCATGGGAAATTTGGGCTTCCTACATATATTGGAAGTCTCAGAAATAGTGAGGAGGGGTTTCCCCTATCTATATATACAGTTTAGGGGGTACACCCATTTCCCCCTATTGGGTGTTGCAATAGGACATGAAACATACCTAACTTTTATAAGTACACTACAAGGAATGACTATGCGAAATTTCAGCTTCCCACCCATATGGAAAATGGGAGAATTAGTGATGAGTCAGTGAGGGCTTTGCCTTTTATATCTATACTAATAAAAGGCAAAACCCTCACTGACTCACTGACTGACTCACTGACTCATCACTAATTCTCCAACTTCCCGTGTAGGTGGAAGGCTGAAATTTTGCAGGCTCATTCCTTACAGCTTACTTACAAATGCGTCCTCCATCAGCACGCCTCCCACATAATTGACTGCCTGCCCATAAAAGGCCATCCGTCAGTGGCAATCCAATAGACACGCTGCCACTAAATATTCGCGGGTGAGGACTGTGCTTATGCAAACGAAGATGAGATGTCAGGGATAGACTAGTGTTTGGCACAAACTCAGCAAAAGTGCGAGAGAATCTTTTAAGTGCTGGGTCTTAGCTAACATTAAATAAAGCCGTGGACATCGCAAGATCGCACGAGATAGCACAAGCACAACTGAGAACCTTCGATGCATGTACTCCGAGCAGCTCACGTGAACTGACTGACAGTACGCAGAGAACAAGCAAGAGCTCCAAAGAGCGCTGAACAAAAAACACATTACACAATTGAGAAGGCAGCAAAAGAATATGAAGCGAGTGACGCATACAAGCATATTCATAAGTGCAGCTACTGCGGAAACAAAGCACGGTGTAAACCTTAAGTTTAAATTAAGTTCATAGACACACTACCGCTGGCGTTTGTCATGCCTACGACGAATACGATATTCGCGAGATACAAGTTTAATGAGAAGACGCAGGGTTTAAATGAGACTTTTGATCACTTTGTAACGGAGTTAAAATTGCTGTAACAGAGTTAAAATTGCTGGTGAAGGACTGTGCTTATGCAAACGAATAGGAAAGCAAGGTGTAAAGCTTAACTTTAAATTAAGTTCATAGACACGCTGCCGCTGGTTTTTGTCATGCCTTAGACGAATACGATATTCGCAAGATACAAGTTTAATGAGAGGATGCAGGGTATAAACAAGACTTTTGATCAGTTTGTAACAGAGTTAAAATTGCCGGTGAAGGACTGTGCTTATGCAAAAGAAGATGAGATGGTCAGGGATAGAATAGTGTTTGGCACAAACTCAGCAAAAGTGCGAGAGAAACTTTTTTACGTTCATAGACATGCCGCCGCTAAATATTCGCAGGCAAATCCACAACTTAATACCGGGAATGCCTCTTGAACATCTTAGATTCACAAGTACCGATTTGGGTAGTGATCACTTTGATGAATGAAACCTGTTATCTTTACAACGGTTGACAACGAAGATGAGATGGTCAGGGATAGACTAGACAACTCATAACAGTCACAAAACAATTACATTGACAGTCATGTTACGTTATTTTTAAAATGTTTCCTTTTCTTTTTCATAACTTCTTTGACACACTACTTCTCCGCTGCGAAGCGTGGGTTTTTTGCTAGTGTATAGATAAATAAAATATTGGGAGCAGACCTGAGTGTAGGGGATGGCAGCCGAGAGTTCAGAATCTGAACAGCTAAGGGGTAAAAACTGCTACAGGACCTGTCAGAACTGGTTTAGATGGATGCTACTCTACTGTCTGTCAGAAGGAAATGTGACTAAGAAACTGTGCGAGTGGTTGGGAGCGGCCCTTCCCAATACTATAAGGTGTGCAGATGCAATGCTTCATAAAGATATCTTTAATGGAGTTTTGAGAGGTCTCAATCATCTTTTCTCCTGTATGTACTATCTGTTGACGAACCTTGCATTCAGAGGCACTGTAGTTCCCAAACCAGACTGTAATGCAGCTTGTCAGAAAACTCTTGATGGTGTCCCTGTAGAATGTGGTGAGAATGGGGGGAGGCAGACTTGCCTTACTCAGTTGCCAAAGGAAGTGGAGACACTTCAGCACCTTCTTGCCTATAGAGGTGGTATTCACTGACTAAGCAAGGTCAATTGCCAGGTGGACACCAGGGAATTTGTTGCTCTTGATCAATCCCTTCACAGAGCCCTCAATGTGCAGTGGGGTATGAACGGCACAGGCTTTTCTGAAGTTAACAATCATTGTATCTCCATTCTGAAAGCTAACATATCCATATTGCTAATGAGACCCACCATCATTGTGTCGTGAGCAAACATAATGACGGAGATAAGATCGGTACGCAGCCGTACAGCTGTGGGTCAGCACAGTGAACAGAAGTGGGTTTAGTTTGTAGTCCTAGAGGCACCAGTGCTCAGCATGATGGTGCTGGAAATGAAGTTTCTGATGAGGACTGTATGGGCTGTCTCTGTCAGGAAGTTCAGGATCCAAATGAATAGGAAAGTGTTGTAGTCTAGCAGACTCGGCTTCCTTTTGATCTTCTGAAGTATGATGGTGTTGAATGCTGAACTGATCTATGAACAGCATTCTAGTATAAGAGTCTTGTTTTGTCAGAATGGGACATGTCCAGACATGCAGTGGAATCCTTAGGGATACGTGGTGTATATGTTAGGAATTAAAAAAAGTTAATTTCACATCAGTTCATACAGCGCAATTATGTAGCAAAGCAATTTTACAAAAAGATCTTGAATTTCATTTCTCAAATATTTTTGACATTTTTTCTATGAAAACAATTGCCTATGAGCAGTTGATGTTATACACTAAAATTCCATGTAAATAAACTGTTAGGAAATCGTGTGCATATTTTTAAATTCTTAAATACTTCTGAAGCAGTATAAAATAATCCCCTCCTTCATGATCATTAAAACAAAAGAATTCAGAATTCATGATCATTAGAATAACAGTAATTGAAATTTTTGAAAAACATTTTATTGAGGGCGGCACGGTGGCGCAGTGGTAGCGCTGCTGCCTCGCAGTTAGGAGACCCGGGTTCGCTTCCCAGGTCCTCCCTGCGTGGAGTTTGCATGTTCTCCCCGTGTCTGCGTGGGTTTCCTCCGGGCACTCCGGTTTCCTCCCACAATCCAAAGACATGCAGGTTAGGTGGATTGGTGGTTCTAAATTGGCCCTAAAGTGTGTGCTTGGTGTGTGGGTGTGTTTGTGTGTGTCCTGCGGTGGGTTGGCACCCTGCCCAGGATTGGTTCCTGCCTTGTGCCCTGTGTTGGCTGGGATTGGCTCCAGCAGACCCCCGTGACCCTGTATTCGGATTCAGCGGGTTAGAAAATGGATGGATGGATGGACATTTTATTGAAGAAGAAACTCAGGCATTCATTTTTACAGAAGAATATAAGAGAACAATAAAAGCATGTAGTCATTAGCAATGTCAGTTGAGGTGCGAGAGGTACATATAAGAAAATCCTGGGTAGAGGTTACCATTGAGTTATTCACTCTTAAGAACAAACTTTGTAAAATTTAAAGCAACAGAGACAAGGTAGTGTTATTTTTGGATTGAGGCAAATTATTTTTTGTAAAACAGACAGCTCTTTTTTGCAAACCAAAAGAATAATCAAAATTCATTGTTAGAAGTCCTATCCAAATTAACACCAAACCACACTTTTTAACACTTTGTTCTTCCTTAATGTTATTTTGATCAGATCCTAGGTTGTTGTTCTAAATCTTTGCTAAAGATGTTCTTGGAGTCAATGCCTAAGCAGCGATGGACACTGTGAGAAGGACCTTAAAGTCACGGTGCTTATGGGCAACTTCAAGACACAGCACGAGAGAAAGGAATGGGAAATTAAACTGATGTTAAAATTTAACACATTGCAATGTGGTTTAAATAGAGACAAGAGTTTTATGACCAGTGTGATGGACGGCCGGCAGCTTATCCCAGCCGATACATCCATTCCAGCAGGGCATCATGGAAGATGGAGTTCGGCTTCACAGCCCTCTTGGGTGCCATGGGTGCCGCTGTGTGACGCTGCAAGAGACAAGGGGATTGTTGCTTCCCGTAAAGCCCGGGAGTACTCCCAAGTCATGGGGATGGAAGAACAGAAGTACTTCCGGGCTGAAGAAAAATAAGAGTCTTTATCTGACCCGGAAGTTCTATTACATCACATGGACAGAAGGACAGAAGCACTTCTGGGTCAAGGACTATATAAAGGACTATGAGAGACCCAGCAAGCTGAGCTGGAGTTGGGAGGGAATGTGATGGAGCTGCTGGTAGTGGAGGATTGGTTTATTGTAGTGTATTGAACTGTATTATTGATTATTTGTGTATTGTGGTGGATGTGGTGCTTTAGAGGCACTATGTTGAAAAAAATTAAAATACTTCTTGGTGCTTTTAAACCAATGTCTGCATGTCCGTTGGGTTTTATGGGGCAACAGCAACCCCTAGTGTCCACGTATTGACACCAGATATGAGGAATATTTACATCTCTCTGACTGACCCAGAGAATATGACTACAGATCCACATTGTATACGTCAAGACTTTTTTGGACAGTTATCTTATCCAAAGATCTTGAATCTTAGGCTGGAAAGGTCTGTTATTTTACATCGGAGATGACCCGCTTAAAAGTTTTCTAAATCTGTTTCTGTCTTAGTGTCTATAGAAACATAGGAAACTCCAGTTTCAGAATTATAGCCTGCCTGAAGAAGGGGCTTGAGTTGCCTCGAAAGCTTGCATATTGTAATCTGTTCAGTTAGACAATGAAAGGTGTCAAATTGTTTGACTTTTCATTATCGGGCAATCATCAGTCTTCTGAAAAGGATTAGAATAACCTTTGAGCATTCCAGAGTTTGCATAAAAATGTTTGTGTGCACACATTACAAGAAACTGGGTTTCATGCTAATGATAAATGAGGTGTCTTTACTCTAACCATGACCAAAATATTCTCATTTGATTTATGAGTTTCATTAAAAATGTTTTACAATGATTAAAACAAAAGCTTTGTGTAGATTACAAAAATATCAAAAGTGCCTTTTGGGGAATATTAAAGAAACAGTGTGGTACCTGCAGCGTAAAATTTTAAATTAAGCAATCCTTGTATGTACAGATTATGCTGTTCCTTTCCTAAATATTTCTGCTTTTACTTAGGAAATGCAATTGTGAACAGTACCATTCTATCCATACAGTAATTGTTTTCCTGCACTTAATAGCACTCCCTTTAAAATGCAAGGTTAACCCAGCAATACGTTTCAGCTACATTGCATTCAAGTAATAAGTTTGGACGTGGCACAGATGCAGGCACAATTGCAGTACATAAGTTCATCTTTATGGAAAAACACATGCTAATACGCAGTATACATCTGTTAAAAGGTTTGTCTTCGCCATCTCGCATGCAGTAAAAGACCCTGTATATATTATAAGTGCTGGCTGAGGCAGCCAAAACAACTAGTCATAGTTTAAAAGATCTGCAAAGGCATAGGCCAAACTGGTCATATCACTGCACAGTTAAAATTCTCATTTGACATTCATTTAAATTTAATTTATACATGATGGTAGTAGCTTTAGATATGATCACCACTCCAAAGCATTTCATAGAAAACAATATCCTGAAATCATAGGTGTTAGAGGGGGCATTTTGATTATAAAAATCATATGGTACTCTGGAGTAAATTGATGGTCAGAGTGCCTGCCTCAATATCTCCAACTTACCAAGTATAATGCAAAAATAGCAGGTTGCTAGTCCTAGCAGTGCAAAACAAAATTCAGTTACATACAGCACAGATTACAAGTATCAGAAACAAATTTACTAGTACTGTATATGCACATCAGAAACACACTGGTAAAAATCAGAGATTTCCTAAAAGTCTATGTCAGCATCCAAAGAAAAAACACCACTAAGCTACCCCAGTGAACCCCCCAAAGCATGTCTAGGTCAGTGCGCTCTTTGTTTTTCCTTTTTTATAATTGTTAATATAATGCATTATATATATTTATGAAAAAGAATGAAGTACTAGGGTGTTGTACCATGTTAGCCATTATGAATGTAGTGAGATGTCAAGCAAAATGACACCTTTTATTGGCTAACTAAAAAGATTACAATAGACAAGCTTTCGAGGCAGCTCAGGCCCTTCTTCAGGCAAGATGAAGAAGGGGCCTGAGTTGCCTTGAAAGCTTGCATATTGTAATTTTTTTAGTTAGCCAATAAAAGGTGTCATTTTGCTTGACTTCTCACGAAAAAGAATGAAGAAATAGAATAGAAGGACCAGATAAAAGTGAGCAATGAGGACATTTTAAAATGTAAAGGTAAGTCACCTTATTGTATATTAATGGAACTAGATGAGACATTAAGGAATAGCCCAAGATATAATGTTAGATAAATTGGCTTAGGAAAACAAATACATTTTTGTTACAGCTCCAGCCACAAGATGGATTCAGGAAAGAATCTTCACAAAACTATCTGAATCTACTGTACACAGAATTATATCACTAGGATCTGACTACTGGGTAAAAAAAGGGATTGAGGCACATTCTGAACTGAGCGACTGTAAAGTTTCCTGAGAGAATTACAAAGTCTCCAATGCTTTCATTTGCTCAGGGACCACTGCATATGTCAACTGTAGTGAAGGGCTACACAGCCTAGGGCTATATTTTATTTCTGTAGACATTCAGTAATTACAAAAAGCCAATATAGAAGGTAACTGCAGGGACATCAGACACACACTGGATAATTTTCATACTGATAACGCAAAGATGAATATAATCTGGTGAGATTTCAATGGAGGGCAAACACAGATCTTATCTACAATAAAATGTGTGTACTGTATGTCAATGCTCATGCCAATCTAAACTGAAATGCATTGTCTAGATATTGTATGAGGTAATATCTAATTAGGGATTCTTTTGTACATCAGATGTCATCAAAGGAGTTGCTATATCAATAGGATCAAATGAAAATTCTAATACTATAATGGGTTGGCAATCTGTCCAGGACTATTTCTTGCCTTGATCTTGATTCAGCAGAGATAGGCTCTGGGCCCAGATGACCCCAAGCCTGAATTTAGAAAATGGATGGATGAATGGAAAATATAGTATCCAGTGGAATTTCTGTCTATACAGTCATATTCTAACAACAAATTCAAGTTCATACCATCCAAGTTAGTTCCAACCTTGAAGGCAAACTCGGTAGACTGTATGGTATCAGGGTTAGGCAGCAAGATAGCCATTGTCAACAATAAGTAGCACTGGAACTTATAGGAATTAAACATGCATTTCTGATGCATCTTGTGTAGCTCCTGACCATTTACCGACATCCATCCTGTCTCCGATGATTTGCACATTAAGGGAAGAAATTCCATCCATCCATTTTGTAAACCTGCTTATCCCAACAACAATGCCATAGACAGGGCATCAATCTGTTGCAGTGGTGGAAATCCTTTAATACAAATAAAGAATGGAGGTTCACAAACGCTGGCAACTGAGCGACTTACTAAGGAAATACTCATTCTTAGTATAAATGATATAGTAAAAACAATGAGACAGAGCACAGTGGTTTACAATTTAGCAGAAGGTTGGAATGTAATTGCCCTTTTATAAACAAAACTTTTATACTATTTTTTATTTACTTGCTTTTGTAAATATATTTTAAATACTTCTTTGCCTTTCATCTGTTGAGAAACATTTTGATGTCTTAAGCAGACAGTAAATAATAAAACAGAAGTTTTCTGTCTGCTAGCATGATGAGAACCATATATATTGACCTGAAAGCTTTTCACCACCTCCTGAGGTGTTAAGAGCTTATACCAATTTTCACGCCAATTCGCAAGTGTCACTCATTTTAGAAGCCAATTAGAGTTTTGCAAACTCTTCTCTTCAGTGAAAGACGTTCAACAAACTGACCCATTAGATTGTACATACGACATAGTTTCACATATGTATTTGTGAATGAGTTTTACAGGGTGACCGTATTTTTGTCATATATATGAGATAGGAAACCCTAATATTTTTTTTTTCATTGTAACGCTGCTTGTGAAGAAATTGACAAAGCATACTACTTCCACATTATACATAAAACTCTGTACTAAATAATAATCCACACACCTAAATTGTCTCATAGCTCCCTACGCCACCTTATGGATGGAAAGGAAATTTTAACGCAAACCAAGAAAAGACTTCACAGCATGCTGAAAGACATGACCTCCTCGCTTATGCTGTCATGTAACTAGCACTGTGCGATATGGTTATTCAGTTCTGAGCTTATGACAGACAAAAAAGTGAATCACACTTTCACTTTCCTATTTTTGGATCAAAAGGAAGTTGATGTTATATAACTTCTCTGTAGTTGTCATATTTGTATTTATGAAATTCAGTCCTAGAGTTGCACTCATTTTTCTTGTACAGGGAAACATTTTGGATAACATCTGATTTATATTATTGAGTACTTCAGATTTAAGAGAAAAATCAAGAAGTATAAATTATTTTTGACATAAAACTGATGTCAGACATTTAAAGTACATAGTGAGCTGGAATCTATCCTAGCAGCAGTGCGTGCAAGCTAAACATCATGCTAGTCCATCCCAGGACACAGTCTGGCACCTGTGCTCATATTTAGAAGATTTACATTTACAAGGAAAGACAGACAAATCCTAACAGACGAACCTATGCCCCCATCTTCTGGATCATAGTATACTGTAATACAAATATCATACAAACTTTTTTTTTTTGCCACAAATTTTTGTTTAAGGCAACATTTTTATATTAGTTATGCTATTCATGTGTTGGTTATAACATTGACACACTAATGGTCTTATCATAAATTAGAACGTACACCCACAGATTTACAAGTCAAGTGTTTTTGGTCCACAGAAAAAGTGCAAAATCAGCCCATGACATGTGTTATTGTCCCTTTTATTTATGTTTACCTAGCAACAAAAATGTTAAAAATAAAACTTGAGCATTACTTCCAAATTTTGATTTTGTAAAATATTTTAAACTCTGATAGTGTTTTTGTAAAGAGCTAGCACAAGCTCTTTAGACTGTTGACCTGCCCGCCAGGCCTGCTTGACAGAATATGTCAACCAATGCCAATGGGAACCACCAGGAAACAGTTTGGTGCTGCTTTGAGTCCAGTCCACACTAATTTGCCAGCTGATTTACCAGAGAGCCTTCTGCTTTCTGGAAAGGGCACATAACTAATTGAGGATGGGATTAATGAAGGAGTAAAAAGCCATGTAAAACTTGCTTCAGAAAAAAAAAAATCTATAAGGGCCACAACATTAAATTGCATAAGAAAACAACTGAGATCACTAAGGTGAAGTAGAAGTTTCTCCTAAGAAAGTAACTTGAAATTAATACTAACTTACTTTAGGAAATAAGGTTTCTTTCAGATCTGTGTTTCACCTTCATAGTATACCTTTTTCTGTGATCCTACCCAAAGCACATTCCACACCACCTTCAGCATTGTCTGGGGTGAATTGTTATGGCATAATCTGCATGCTGGTAGAGCCCATAGATCAGTGGTGGCCACAGTTTTTCGGCTTGCGAGCTACTTTTAAAATGACCAGTTTGAAATGATCTACCTACATTAAAAATTATATATATATATATATATATATATATATATATATATATATATATATAGAGAGAGAGAGAGAGAGAGAGAGAGAGAGAGAGAGAGAGAGAGAGAGAGAGAGAGAGAGAGAGAGAGAGAGAGAATACTTTATACATAATGGCACAATAACAATAATAATCTTCATGTGAGAAAAGGCTGACTCACATAAAAAAGTAGAGCCGAATAATGCAGTCAAGGAGCTTTTGAATTCAACCGAGTTGAAAATGACGGCTGTCCGATTAACTGCGATTTTAGTTCTCTATCCTTTCTCTTTCTCAGATTGCTTTTCAGAAGGAAGTCATTTTCGTAGTTTTTATGAACAGTTCGAAAGTGCCTTTCCACATTTTCCTTCCTTAGAATAGCAAAGATAGATTGACAGATCAGACAAACGCACTTCGATTGTAACATTGTGAGAAAAAAATCCTCTTCTAATTCCACATCCAGCCCATACCTTCCCCAAACTATTTTTTTTTAAATCCTTTCTTTAGTTGATATAAATTGGAAGGCTAACAAGATCACAGCTGGAATTTTGCAGTAGCTCGCGCATTTGATCGTGCGTGCGGGATGACCAGTGTGTTAGAAGAAAGGAGATCTCAGTAGGAACAAGACAGAATACATGTGTGTAAATGAGAGGGAGGTCAGTGGAATGGTGAGGATGCAGGGAGTAGAGTTGGCGAAGGCAAATGAGTTTAAATACTTGGCATCAACAATACAGAGTAATGGGGATTGTGGAAGAGAGATAAAAAAGAGAGTGCAGGGAGGGTGGAATGGGTGGAGAAGAGTGTCAGGAGTAATTAGTGACAGACGGGTATCAGCAAGAGTGAAAGGGAAGGTCTAAAGGGCGATTGTGAGACCAGCTATGTTATATGGGTTGGAGACGGTGGCACTGACCAGAAAGCAGAAGACAGAGCTGGAGGTGGCAGAGTTAAAGATGCTAAAATTTGCATTGGGTTTGACGAGTATGGACAGGATCAGAAATGAGTACATTACAGGGTCAGCTCAAGTTGGACTGTTGGGAGACAAAGTCAGAGAGGCAAGATTGCGTTGGTTTGGACATGTGCAGAGGAGAGATGCTGGGTATATTGGGAGAAGGATGCTAAGGATAGAGCTGCCAGGTAAGAGGAAAAGAGGAAGTCCTAAGAGAAGGTTTATGGATGTGGTGAGAGAGGACATGCAGGTGATGGGTGTAACAGAACAAGATGCAGAGGACAGAAAGATATGGAAGAAGATGATCCGCTGTGGCAACCCCTAACAGGAGCAGCCGAAAGAAGAAGAAGTACATAACTATTTATTTTTACACAAGGTTTATCTGTTCATGTGATTCCGAATATTCTTTCCTTGTTATTGTGGTAAAGTCTAAAATGTTGTAAATGTGCAAATGTAGACAGCCATAAAACATCTCGTAATTAGCTGGAGAACTCAGAACAAAATACTTTGTGTTGCTTTTTATGTTTCTTTTTTTAGCATCACTGATTTGGACTATGGGCTTTCTAGCCAATAGTGGATTTGCAGCACTGTTCTTTTGTTTTTCTCGTTGTGATAGATCTGAATTGACAGTTTCTCAAACATTAATACTCCAATTCCACTAAAATTAATAAAAGTGACGTGTAGTGTAGCGGAGATCCTTAGAAGGCTCTTGTAGTTTTCAGGAATGAATGAGAGAAGGTTCCATTTCTGTAAAGCCTCTGGCATGCTGTATATAGTATGTGTATATTTTTTGGATTTTCTAAGTAATGAATATTTGACTTCAAATAAAAATGGAAAGTTTTTTAATTACCTGACTGTTCAGCAGTAGCTTAAAGTGACTAGGGCTATATATTGTGACAGATAGGTGCGCTGTCGTCCCCTTGAACCCTCAGATCAGACGCCAGACACCAGATAAAAGTCCAAAGATGAATATTTGTTATAATAATAAATTGCACAAAGCACCACTACTTCACAATACTCCAATATACAATCAATAAATCACTACAATTAATCAATCCTCCACTCTCCCAATGCGTTGTCCCCTGCCACCCGACTCAGCTCGTCTGTCTGGGATTTCCCATAGTCCTTTATAGTCCATGACCCGGAAGTGCTTCTGAACCCTCAGTCCATGTGACTTCTTAGCACTTCCGGGTCAGATCAAAACTCTTCTTTTTTCATCCTGGAAGTACATCATTTCCTCTGTCCCTGTGACCAGGACGTACTTCCGGGTTATAGGGCACATAAAAGTCTCTGAGCCTCCCTGCAGTGTCCCCTTGAGGCCCCCATGGTATTTTAGCAGAGCTGTGAAGGAAAACTCCAATGTCCATGATACCCTGCTGAAATCTGGGGCACCTCCATGCTGCTGGAAGGGCTGCATCTAGTGGCGTGGGGGTATTGGCCGGGATGAATGGCCGGCCATATCACACAATATGCATAAAAATGAATTGTTGTTAAAAATCCTAGTGATCAAAAGGCAATAGCTGAAATTGTGTTTTGCTTTTTTGAGTGTGGAAGTTTTTAAAAGTTGCCAATGTCATTTATCTCATAATGCTTCCCATTTCAGAGTTAAACTGACTCATACGTTATAACTCTAAATTCAATTGTTTCATTGTTAGAGTGGGGAATGTTTAGTGAAATTCTGACAGCCATCTGGTAATTAATCTGTTTATGATTTAATATTTATAAATTAAAAAAATGTCTACACAAAATATTAGATTCTGTTCTATTAGTTTAAACACA
Source organism: Polypterus senegalus (assembly GCF_016835505.1). NCBI lineage: Eukaryota > Metazoa > Chordata > Cladistia > Polypteriformes > Polypteridae > Polypterus > Polypterus senegalus. Next base: position 54,542,290 of record NC_053158.1, read on the forward strand.
ATATACATAGTTGTAAGTGCAGATTGTGGCTATTTCTGGATCCCTGCCTTTTAAGATTGGAAGTATGAGATGACCACATAATGTTTTCATATTCTGGACACTTTCCACTGGATTTTGTGGTTGCCTTCCATTGCTCAGGCTTATGTGTGCTTACAAAGATGACATTCAAAGTCCTCTGGCCTGAGCCAGAAATATTTGTATGAAAATTGTATCAATCAGTTCTACAAAAGAATGCCCAAGATGGGGTAGGCGTGTAGTTGGTTGAGGTCTTCAGGACATGACTGGGTCTGACTTTGTCTTTGATTTTACTCTTACAATTGACAGTGGAACCCCCAGAAGGGATAATGTTGATTGGAGTTTTTGTTTTACTCTCCCCCACTTACTATAGTCCATAGTCCAATGATTAATTAATGGACAGATATTATTGGTTTCCATGTATGTTAATCTGGCTCTACTTTGTTTTCTGTGTGTTTTAAGAAATCTTTGTTTTTATGTGTACTAATTACCTGAGAACATGTTACAGCACTCTGTGTCTGCACTCATTAAAGAACACTAGACAAATATAAACTAAATTGAAATTAACTCAATCATACCACACATTGACTAGCATTAGCTATCATAAACTGCTTTCCAACAAATTTGATTTTTACAGGTAAAAAAAAAGTTAAATGATTAGAATGTTGTTTTCAGCATTAGACAAACAAGAAACCTTTTTTTCTACAGTACCTTTCATTATCCACACCAACAAAATGATTAGAAGATTTGAGAAATATGTTTAAAATGCACTGAATATATGATAAAAGAACATCAAAAGGCAAACAGTAGCTGTGCAGTAGCAAATTCAAAGCAAAATGTTATTTTATTCAGTACAAAGCTTCACAATGCCCTTTAATTTTGCATTCAATAGTAGCGGATAGCCTGCAAACAATAATTGGACCTAAAGGGAGCTGAGGGCATCTTTCAGTAACTGGATATGATGGATATAAACATTTGGTCTTGCCTTAAGAAGAGGGATAGCCTTCGAAGCCATGGAGGTTATTTGATCCCCAACAAGTCAATGAGGTTGCTGCGGAGGCAGGAGTTGCAGATGGAATGGAAGATGCTAAAAAAAAAAGAAATCTGATTGGATTAAATTCAGATCACATAATCAGGGGCTATCCTTGCTCTAGAAGTGCCCTTTAAATTTCTTAAAGAGGCTACTATATAAGTTAGATTCATCAGAAATATCTACAAATAACACATAAATATTCTAACTTTAGAACTCACTGGAAAAATTGGTTTAGAATTTATTTATCAATTTCATGTACCTTCTGAAACATACTGCATGGAAATATAGCATTAATTTAGATAGATAGATAGATAGATAGATGTTTTAATTTTTAAACATTACAATAGAACACTACTAATAGTATAACAGATACTTTTAACATTACATAAGCTTAGGTGAACAGAGGCCAGGGAATGCCTGTAATTGCAGTGACACAGGGAAGAAGTCAGGCTATAAGATGGTCAGGTCAGCAGGACACTGACAAAAGGTTACTGGTGATAACGTGTGGATTTTCACAGCAATTGACTCCCGGGACACCAATGTACGTTCAAGGCACTGGTAAACAATGGAAAACTTGCCTGAAGTTTGAAGTTGGCAGCCTGAAGGTGGGATCAGGGAGACTTAGTATAATGTATGTCTTCTTGTTCATCATTGCCATGGTCATGGCTTTAAAATAATGCAGCAGGCACAACAAAAAAGACTCTTCTAATATCACTCTATGCAATGTGACAATAATACTTCATTGGGCACTGTCCATGGCAATGCTTGGTCCAATACTGACACCATTATTCTGTTCATGTTCATCTTTATGGTGGCTCCACTAGAAGGGGTGTGGCGTATCTGGGTAGAGTGTGGAGAGTTCCAGGCAACCTCTTTGGAGGCAAAAAAGGAAGATATTGTTAGCAACAACACCCCCTCTTGTCCTGGGGTGGCACTGTTTACGTTTTGTGATGGACAGCCATGGCCACTACCTGGCTAGGACGCCAGTAGGGCAGAAGCACCAGGGGAAAGGGCATTGATGAGGCAATACCTCCCCTAGGACACTAGAGGGCAGGCCCTCCTGGGTGGCTGTGGCTCCACGGATTCCTGAAGGGTAAGTCGGGAACTGGAGTTTGGTGAAGCCCTGTTGGGTTCTGTGGGGGCCGCCAGGGGGAGCTGCAGAGCCCTGTAGAGGACCTCCAGCACACCTGGGAGTGATTCGCCACCTGGAAAACTCCCAGGACCTGAATAAGAGGAGTTGTCTCACTCCATTGGGGGGCCAGAGTCGGGAATAAGGAGACAAAGCCTGAGGAAGAGTGGAGGCAGATGGACTGGCAGCAAGAAAAGGAATGGACTGTATATCGGTGTACTGTTGGTGGTTTGTGCACTTTTAAATTATAAATAAGCACGGGTGTTGCGTGAACCTGTGTCATGCCTGTCTGTGTCCAGGGGTTAGGGTGGCAGTATGCCTCCTAGTGGCTTACACTTGTCAGAATCAGGATCTGGTCCCCAGGTGCACATGTGATATATATATATATATATATATCATAAAGGCCAACCCTGATACAGACAGGCGTAGGACATGGGTTCAAAGTACACAAGCATTTTATTTTCTTTTTCTTCACTTGTGGACGACACCTTCCTCGTTCCCAAAAGCACAACACACTGTTATGCACAAACACACCTTAAACAAATCCTTTTTCCTTTTCCTTCTGTTTCTCTTTCTCTTTCTTTCTCCTCCACTCTCCCCCAGACAAGCTTTGTGTTCCTTCTCCTGACTTTGGCTCCCCCTGTCCTCCCAGCATATAGGCGACACGGCCAGGGCCCTCCACAATAAATACAGGGTGGCCCACGAAAAAGTAGCCTTCATGGCGAAAAAGGCGCCCTTCCATAAAGAAAGAACTTGAAATGCAAAAATCTTTACTCACTCTTTACAGAAAGTGCTGAAAATGATTCTTTGTGGAATGGAATACGTCGCTCAGCTCGTACTTGCACGTTTGCACTACGTCTACACAGCTTTTGTGATGAGGGTAACCAATCGGCGCGCCACTCTGGCAGGAAGGCGGGCTACTTTTTCGTGGGCCACCCTGTATATTCCAATATATATATTGGACAGGTAGAAGAAACATAGGGTAAGTCCAAAAAAGTTTGAGGTGCCAGCTTGGTCACCCCTTTTACTTCCTATTGGCTGGTTTAAATAAAACAGGTACTGTATACAAGGGCACAAAATACAAACAGAACATCCACGGCCTTCTTGGATTCTTAAAGTATTAGCTCATTGATTGATCTGGATTGTGAAGATCTGTACTCTATATAGTCAGGGTCCAAATGAGATGCAGGCATTTAGGGGCGTCTGGTTTTTATAGGCCTCCATCTGGCCCCCTCAGTTGCCCCCACGGAGTGTGTACGCAATATACTGTGTGTATATATATATATATATATATATATATATATATATATATATATATATATATATATATATATATATATATATATATACTGTGTATATATATATATTGTAACAACCCGCAGCAAGCGCTGGCGGAGTGACGCTCATGGGTAATTTATGTAAATAGTTTGTGGGGAATTTATGGGTAATTTATAAAAAGCTTATTGTATGTCGAAATTTACGTATTGTCAATTGTGTTGTAAATAATGGTGTGTCTGTATTTAATTGGTTGGGTGGGTTTGGGTCATCGCCATCCGGGGGTTATTTATTTGCAAAAGTACCAATTTATTGAAATGTGTCTTCGTGCGTGACCTTGGCAATGGCGAGCAATAATGTTGAGCTTTTGTTTCTGACTATCTTCTGTAATAAAAGATACAACAGGACAGAGCTGTTTTATTGCTAAGATTTAATCTAAGCAAACTACCGAGACACTCGGAGTCGTGCGGTGTATGGGGCACGAGTGTTCTCTTTCTTAAAGAGCTGGGTGCAGTTGCGTGCATAACGCTGGCAATCCGCTAGCCGACAGCTTCGGAGAGGTGCACGGCAGAGTTCGGCTCGAAATCTTTAAAGACTCCTCCACGGGTCGCTACATTGGTGTCAGAAGTGGGAGACCAGGCTGTTTAGAAGACGCCGTCATGGAACAGAGTCTTGAAGAAATAGAGCGTGCCATCTCGGAAAATAGCGTTATGTTGGAGCGCCTGATCAGCAGAACTGCACGGAGAAAAAGGACAAACTGGCCTGAGGGTGCCAGTATTCCCGGACAGTGTTGCGATCTTCTAGGCACGGCCGAATGAACCTGTAGCTGCCGCAACGACACCCCAAATCACCAGTCGGCCGGTCCTCCCCACACGGTCACCCGCTAAGCTGCCACGATACAGCGGGTTGACGCCCCTGGAGCCATACCTTGCACAAGTGGATCTGGCTGCTCTTCACAATGGTTGGAGCTGCGAGGAAGCTGCAACACACTTGGCCCTTGCCTTGGAGGGTCCCGCACTTCAGGTACTCATCGACCTGCCGCCTGAGGAGTGTCGTGATCTTCAGGCCCTCACCGATGCTCTCACCCGTCTCTTTGGACAGAGAACCTCAGCGGAACACAGCAGGGAGGAGCTGATAACCGACGTCGGCGTGAAGGTGAGAGTGTGGGAGCATTTGCAGCTGACATCAGGGTCTATGCACGGAAAGGTTACCCTACTTTCTCGACAGCAGCAAGGGAAGAACTCAGTCTTCATGCTTTCCTGCGGGGCCTTACACCAGAGCGTCTCCGTCAGCATGTCTGTCTGTTGTCGCCCAGACATTTGAGTGAGGCACTACGGGAGGCTGAACGGGCTGAAGAGGTACTACAGTTTGGGTCTCCGGCATGTCAATCATCACGCCCAAGCCGCTACGAGCAGTTGAGCGAGTGGTAGAAAGGGACCAGCCTGAGGGTGTGGAGGTCAGTCGCCCAGCCATCATCAATCCCCGACAGAGACAAAGATCGGACCGCTGTTTCCGATCACGGAGAACCAGGGCATTTTGCCAGGGACTGCCCTGCTCCAAGTCCCCTGCCTCGCATAACATCACCTTGGGAAACGACCTCGGAGTGAGGCCGTGAGGGGACCCTCGCTCCATTTTTCAGCATCCCTCCGCAATGACTGCCCTAAAGTGGGCGCTGTGGGTTTTCAGGTGGACTGTACCTAGACTGCATTATAGACGGACGGCCATGCAGTGCCTTAGTGGACACGGGGTCCACTATTTGTCTATTACAGAGAGGAGTGTTGCCCGAAACAGCTGGTCCTCTTCCAAAAGACTGGACTCCTTCTAACATCGAACTGCGCACGGTTACGGGTGAACGGACAAAAATGCCCGGAAAGAAACTATTGACTGTAGTAGTAGGGACGAGCCAGACCAGCCACGAATTCTGGCTCATGGACATTAAAGACAAATGCATAATTGGGTTAGACTTGTTGGCCCACTGGGGAGCATGTGTTGATGTGTCCAGGGCCATCCTCTGCGTAGGTAATGAGACTGTGTCGCCCAATCGGGCTGGAATCGTCCTGGAAGGGCTGTTAGCTTGGATTTGCCTGGACACCACGGCTCACCGGCTCCCGACCGTTGTTCGGAAGATGCAGGGACTGAAGAGGAACCCCAGGAGAATATTGCAGCTCAGACCAGTGCTCCCCAACGGTTTTCCTCACACGACCACCCATCCGCTGAGACGGTTGCCGCTGTGGAGGAATTGGGCCATCGAAGTGGTGAACATCTGAGCACGCCACAGCAGGAGCAACTCCAGAAAGTACTGAACGACTTTGTGGACATTTTGCGGCTCGAGAAGAGGACTGCACCATAACCTCGTTAGTCAAACACCACATTGACACTGGCCACGCCGCCCCCATTCGGTTGCGCCCCCACCGATTGCCTCTTGCAAAGCGCCAAGCTGCCGAAGAATTGATTCGCGAGATGGTAACCAACGACATCATTGAGCCTTCGGACAGTCCTGGGCGCACCCATGGTCATGGTGCGGAAGAAAACGGGGTTGGCGCCCTTGTGTGGACTTTCGTAAATTAAATGCAGTCACTCGAAAAGACTCTTACCCATTGCCTCGCATCGATGATGCATTGGACTATGTGGCTGGATCCCGTTGGTTCAGCACTTTGGACTTGCGCAGTGGATATTGGCAGGTAGAACTGGCAGCAGAGGACCGACCCAAAACTGCATTCACCATCGGACAAGGGCTGTGGCAGTTTAAGGTAATGCCGTTTGGACTTTGTAATGCCCCGGCCACTTTGAAAGACTAATGGAGCGGGTCCTAAAAGACATTCCCCGAACCCGTTGTGTGGTCTATTTAGATGATCTGCTGATTCATGCCAGAGACTTTGACCAGGCGGTGCACAATTTAAGGGAGGTCCTGACCGCCATTCGTAGCGCCGGGTTGCGGTTGAACCCTGAGAAATGCAATCTTCTCGCCCGACAGACCTAGTTTCTAGGGCACGTAATCAGCGAGTGGGGTGGCTACAGACCCAGCGAAGGTGACTGCCGTGAGCAACTGGCCCCCACCAGCCAATATCACTGAGCTGCGGAGCTTTTTGGGTTTAGCCTCCTACTACCGAAGGTTCGTAAAAAACTTTGCAACCATTGCCAGCCCTTTGCACCGACTAACGAGTAAGGGCCAACAGTTTGGGTGGACGGAGGACTGCACAGCCGCCTTCCAACAGTTAAAGGCTGCCCTCGCAGCGCGCTGTCCTGGCGTACCCTGACCCCAACCAACCTTTTGTGGTGGACACTGACGCTAGCAATGTGGGGATTGGGGCCGTGCTCTCACAGAAGGGGGAGGCTGGAGAAAGAGTGATAGCTTATTACAGCTGCAGCCTCAGTCGACCGGAGAGGAATTACTGTGTCACTCGGCGGGAACTGTTGGCAGTGATCCTAGCGGTACGGCACTTTCGGCCCTACCTATTGGGCACTAGGTTCACGCTGCGGACTGACCATGCTAGCCTCACCTGGATGTTGAATTTCCGGCAACCAGAGGGCCAGGTGGCAAGGTGGATGGAGATTCTACAGGAATATGACTTTGAGATACAGCACCGACCGGGACGGCAGCATGCCAACGCTGATGCCCTCTCCAGGCGTCCATGCCTCAGCAATGAATGTCGATATTGCCGCCGACAGGAAGAAAGGGGGCTGGGGCCATCGTCAGCATCCGCAAGGATAGATGACACTATTGGAGTAGGGGAGCCGTACACTATTGACCAATTGAGGCAGTTACAGGCGAACAGCCAAGCACTAGAAAAGGTAAAGGGCTGGTTGGAGACACAAGAACGTCCCGACTGGCAAACCGTGTCGTCACAGGGGCCTGAACTCAAAATACTCCACTCTCAGTGGGGCAACTTGGAGTTGCACGATGGCGTAATCTACAGGCGGTGGCACACCGGGGAGGAATTGACCGACTACAACTACTGGTTCCCCAGGCTTTGCGCGCGAGGTCCTCCGATGGGTCCACGGAGCGGCTGGATCCGGACACTACGGGAACGCTAAGACAGTGCGTCGACTACGGCAGCGGTTTTATTGGCCCGGGTGTCGGCAAGACGCAGAGCTACACGTCCACTGCTGTGACGTCTGCACTGCACAAAAAGGACCTGGTCAACGTTCTCACGCGCCATTGCAACAATACCTGGTCGGGGCACCCATGGAGAGAATTGGTGGACATACTGGGTCCTTTTCCTGTAACGGAAGCCGGAAATCGCTACGTTTTGGTAGCAATGGACTACTTTACCAAATGGCCAGAGGCGTATGCAGTTCCGGATCAGAGTGCCTCCACAGCTGCTCAAAAACTCGTGGATGAAATGTTCACTCGATTTGGAGTTCCGGACGAGCTCCACAGCGATCAGGGCGGAACTTTGAGAGCCGTTTGTTCAGGAGGTGTGTCAGCGACTGGGGTGAAAAGACCGGACCACCCCTTCACCCACAAAGTGATGGATTGGTCGAGCGATTCAATCGCACCCTGGCCACTCAACTGGCAATCCTGACCAGTCAACACCAGCGGGACTGGGACCAACATTTGCCTTTGGTCCTATGGGCATATCGGACAGCAGTGCAGGAGTCGAGCCAATGCACGCCAGCGGGGCTGATGTTTGGAAGGGAACTTCGCGCCGGTGGAATTAGTGTTTGGCTCACCCCCTGAGCCTGAGATTATTGGTGGGCCCGAAATGGATTATTTTAGACGGCTAAAAGAGCTGCTGGACACCGTTCATCGACTGGCCAGGGAGGCCCTGGAGGGAGCTGGAGCGCCAAAAACGGGCTTACGACTCACGGGCTCATGGCCCGACGCTGAAGCCAGGGGACAAAGTGTGGGTATTTTGCCCGCAACGGAAACGGGGATTGTCCCCAAAACTAGCCCACCATTGGCAAGGACCGGGAGAAATATTGGACAAAATATCGGAGGTAGTTTTCCGAGTCCGAATGCCTGGACGAGGCAGACGGGTGGTGCTGCACAAGGACCGTTTAGCACCATACCACCCACTGGCCCCAGAACAACAACCACTCGAAAATACAAGCGGTTCTCCAACCTCCACCCCCGGCACCGAGTCAGACATTGACAGGACTGAGCCCGACACAAGTGATGGCACATCCGGCAGGACAAAGCGTATCCATCGACGGCCAGGACATTTACGTGATTTTATCTGTGATGAGTAGGGTTGTGGGGACACTAACCCTCTTAGGAGGGGGCTGTGTAACAACCCGGCAGCAAGCGCTGGCGGAGTGACGCCTCATGGGTAATTTATGTAAATAGTTTGTGGGGAATTTATGGGTAATTTATAAAAAGCTTATTGTATGTCGAAATTTACGTATTGTCAATTGTGTTGTAAATAATGGTGTGTCTGTATTTAATTGGTTGGGTGGGTTTGGGTCATCGCCGTCCGGGGGTTATTTATTTGCAAAAAGTACCAATTTATTGAAATGTGTCTTCGTGCGTGACCTTGGCAATGGCCGAGCAATAATGTTGAGCTTTTGTTTCTGACTATCTTCTGTAATAAAAGATACAACAGGACAGAGCTGTTTTATTGCTAAGATTTATCTAAGCAAACTACCGAGACACTCGAGTCGTGCGGTGTATGGGGCACGAGTGTTCTCTTTCTTAAAGAGCTGGGTGCAGTTGCGTGCATAACGCTGGCAATCCGCTAGCCGACAGCTTCGGAGAGGTGCACGGCAGAGTTCGGCTCGAAATCTTTAAAGACTCCTCCACGGGTCGCTACAATATATATACTGTGTATATATATATATATATGCACTGCTCAATATCTATACTGATATGGACTGGGTAATGTGTTAAGAATGAAAGGATACCACATCGTTTGAAAATGATCAACATACAGAGGGCTGAATTCAAAGAAACCCCGAAAATCAAACTGGAAAAATTATGTGATAGGCAGGCGAGTCCATTTTGCCGAAATTTCATTGCAGCAACTCAAAACTGTACTCAGTAGTTTGTATGGCCCCCATATACTTGTATGTATGCCTGACAATGTTGGGGCCTGCTCCTAATGAGATGACAGCTGGTGCCCTAGGGGATCTGCTCCCAGATCTGGACCAGGGCATCACTGAGCTCCTGGACAGTCTGAGGTGCAACCTGCCGGCGTCGGGTGGACTGAAACATAATGTCCCATAGGTGTTCTATTGGATTTAGGTCAGGCAAGTATGGGGGCCAGCCAATGGTATCAATTCCTTCATCCTCCAGGAACTGCCTGCATACTCTCACCACATGAGGCCAGGCATTGTTGTGCACCAGGAGGAACCCAGTCTAACAATGGGTTTCAAGGATTTCATCCCTATACCTAATGGCAGTCAAGGTGCCGTTGTCTAGCTTGTAGAGCTCTGTGCGTTGCTCCATGGATATGCCTCCCCAGACCATCACTGACCCACCACCAAACCGGTTATACTGAACGATGTTATAGGCAGCATAACATTCTCCATGGCATCTGCAGACTGTTTCATATATGTCACATGTGCTCAGGGTGAACCTGCTCTCATCTGTGAAAAGCCTAGGGTGCCAGTGGTGGACCTGCCAATTCTGGTATTCTGAGCCAATCGAGCTCCACGGTGCCAGGCAGTGAGCATGGGGTCCACTAGAGGACGTCGGGACCTCAGGCCACCCTCATGAAGTCTGTTTCTGATTGTTTGGTCAGAGACATTCACAGCAGTGGCCTGCTGGAGGTCATTTCGTAGAGCTCATCCTGTTCCTCCTTGCCCATAGGAGCAGATACCGGTCCTGCTGATGGGTTAAGGACCTTCTACGGCCCTGTCTAGCTCTCCTACAGTAAGTGCCTGTCTCCTGGAATCTCCTTCATGCCCTTGAGACTGTGGTGGGAGACACAGCAAACCTTCTGGCAATGGCATATATTGATGTGCCATCCTGGAGAAGTTGTACTACCTCTGCAACCTCTGTAGGGTCCAGGTATGGCCTCATGCTACCAGTATTGACACTGACCATAGCCAAATACAAAACTAGTGAAAAAACAGTCAGAAAAGATGAGGAGGGCAAAATGTCAGTGGCCTTCACCTGTTAAACCATTCCTGTTTTGGGGGTTGTCTCATTGTTGCCCCTCTAGTGCACCTGATGTAATAGGTGAAAATAGGTGCACCTGATGTAATATGTAATATTCGATCATTTTCCTCAATAAATAAATGACCACGTATAATATTTTTGTCTCATTTGTTTAACTGGTTTCTCTTTATCTACTTTTAGGACTTGAGTGAAAATCTGCTGATGTTTTAGGTCATATTTATGCAGAAATATTGAAAATTCTAAAGGGTTCACAAACTTTCAATCACAACTGTATGTATATGTGTATATATATATATATACACATATATATATATATCTGTGTGTGTGTGTGTGTATATATATATATATATATATATATATATATATATATATATATATACAGTATATATATTTACAATAATTCTTTATCCTTTATATATATTTGGCCTCCTTAATTTGGGTTCAGGTTGGGCACTGTCATAGACTTAACATAACAGAAGTGTCAGCTATATTTTTTAAGGATGTATTTTCCATGTGTTTTTTTTTAATAGACCTTTTATTTGTTAATTTGTTTTGTACTTGTAAGCATGAGTCCTATGTCCTTTCTTAATAAGGACATCCATTCCTATGTTTTTGTCCGCTTCAGTTGGTCAGACTTTTTTCTGGAATCAGTATACATAGATCATTTTGTGTACGCATAGAAAAACTTTATTCTGAATATGTTGTTAAAAAAATATGGAAATAGTTTCTGCTGATAGACAGTGTTTGAAGGTATTCATATATTTAATGCTTTTCTTAAAAATCTTTCAGTGCTAGAGTAGCTCATTATTAAAGAAACAAAAAAAAAAATGACGTTGAAAAAAATCAGTATTTCTGACAGTGAAATATACAGGTTTACTTTCACTGTGCTTGCGGAAGACATTAAATTAAATTACAATTTGATATTACTGTCAATGTCAATAAAACAAAGACTGGCTCCTAGGCTATCATCTAATTTGGTAAACACAAGGTGTTTTCTTTGCTTAAGTAAAAAAAAAATAACTAAAGTCAATGAAATTTTCCTGTACAGTTACATTTACATTTTAACATACACCTTGGCATTAAAACAACACAAATGTTAGCACTAAATCATTGAAGCTAATGTTAAAAACCAGAGTATCGATCAGTCACTCTGGTGACTGAACTGTATTTCTAAAGGATGGCATACGACTTTGTGGTTGCTCAAGCATGATGAAACTGTTGAGATTTTTATGAATGATTTTTCAAGTCCTTCATTCTATGCTGGGTTATTCTTAGCTTTGTAGCCCTAGGCAACTGTTGCTATGCATGCACATCCATAGATACTGTACTCAGATGGCTGAAACCCGGCCTTATTAAAGAAGTTCCTTTTTTCATGTAATGATATAAATGGTTATCAAATATTAACTTTCTGGGCGTTTTTACTGGCAGTGTGATATTATATCACTCTCCACAGTGTTTCCCTTGCCTAGAGTGTTTTTTGAGTCTCAGATTGCAATTAAAAACTAAACATTGTTGTTGTTTCAGGAATAAACAGAGGGAGAAAAGGATATATATATCCATCCATCCATTATCCAACCCGCTATATCCTAACTACAGGGTCACGGGGGTTTGTTGAATTGGATTATGCAGATTCGAAGATTTTAGAACTGTATTTTTCAATCAGATTCATGTTTTCCTGAAAGGAAAGGTGTTTATATAAATGCTATGTACTTTTAGCAAACTCAGAGGTTAGAAAACAATTGTAAATTATACACATTTCATTTTATATTATTAAACTATGTTATTTAATAATAACATAGTCATTGGCTTTTCCATTCCACATTACTTTAAAGTGTCACCTTATAATGAAATGATTACAAATCAACTGTTTTTCAATCGAATTATGATACTTTTTTGAAGGTGATTTCAGAGAGGGGTTAACTAAGGGACCATTCTGTTATACTTTATGCTCCCTTGTAAAAGTAACAGCTTAAAAACTGGTTTATACTTGATGCATCTGTATTGGATGTGAGGGTTGAGCTGCAATAATGACGTCAGACACTGAGGTACACACTCCTGTGCGGTTGATGCGTGTTGGGTTTTCGCCATGCACTACATATGGAATGCAGACGTAGTACTGTGCATCCAAAGTGGCAAATTTCACTGAGATGCTTGTTGCATGAGGGCCAGAAGGATGAATAAATGGCTGAATATGAGGAAACGGGTCATCAGAGCACAAGACAGACATATAAAAATGTCTGAAGTGCATCTACAGTATTCATCATGTAGGACTAGGAGACTCGCTGGTCAAATGTACCACCACAAACATTAATATGTTTCATTTGCTTACTGCACTTGCCCTTCATGTGGTAAATATATACAAACACCAAGCAGGGTTTTGGGAAATGCACAAAAATGCAGCCATTACCTTAAGTAAGCGCATTTTAAAGTTGTTCATTAATCACTATGATTCATCATTTTTGAAAGACACATCCTAATGACACCAGAAGGTTCAAAAATTACTTCAGTGTCGGCCTTAGGGGTGTGTGGGGTCTAGGGCTGACCAACTCCATGCAGGGCCAGTTACATCAAACACTGTTACCATATTTGTGGACTGTCTAAACTTGCGTGCAAATTTAATAAAAATAATGTTAACATACACCAGATTTTCTCATTACAGTATTCAGGTAGATTTTTGCAGGATAACACGCGGACTTTATCATAATATAACTGGAGAATATAACTTGAAAAATACTCTCAAACGGGACACGCAGACCTCAAAAGTGGGGCCTACCTTAGGTACAGGGCCTGGGACGATAGCCCCACTTTCCACCCCCTTGGTTAAATTTTACTGGAATGCAGCAAGCATTTATATACAGTATATTACATGGAGAAAATGTACATTATATTTTAATTTAGTTTTTGTTTATTTTCAACCTCATCATAATGATTTTTTATTGTGCTTTTCCTGTTATTCTGATTATTCAAACCTTTATCTACTAGTGACAATGATAGTGGGTCTATCTATTTTATTCATTGTTAATTGTCACTATTTGGACAAAATTGAGTCCACAGTAAAGTGAAGTAATAGAAAAATGGCAAAAAAGAGTTTCTAAATTACTCATGAATGTAAATTTTACACTACCACTCTTTTCTAAATGCAAAATAAGAGGGGAACATAGGCAGCTAATTAAACAGTGAGATCAATAGCAGGAAAAATGACTCATTAACTGAGAAACTGAGGAACAAAAACCTTCATCCACACTAGGCCCCCAGTACTCAAACACAACTGCCTTAGCAAAGTCCTAAAGAGTATCTGAAGTGCTTATAAACATGGACAACTTTAAATAAACATGGAAATATATTTTGAAAGTCTTTATTCATTGGTAAATGAATCTATTATTTAAATGAAGAAAATAACAAGAAATTATTATCCATAAATTGTACAGTATGGGGACATTCTTTAAAATTTTCCACAGGAAAACAAGAATGCGTGGGCGGCATGATTACTTAAAGAAAGCAAGAACCACATCTGAGATGATACGCATGAACTGCAAGTTTGTACCGCGGGAATGACACAAGAGATGAATAGTTGCAAGCAGAAAACCTTCACTCTCAAAAACCTTCTATTAAGACCATCTGGACAATCCTATAGATTTTTGGATTTTTGTCTTCTCAAGTAATGAAACTAATATTGACCCCTTTGATTCCAACAAAATACAAAGTGTTTGGGGAAATCTTGCCAATGGACATGAGTAACTGTCACCGTGGGGATTATATATTTATGGTCACAACTGCACAATCTAAAAGAAGATGTTAGACCTTCTGTCTGCCAGTTTAAGGTGTGATGAAAATTGACCCTCAATGTGACATTGATCTACATTAAGAGAATGAAATTTTTATGTTTAAAAAAATGTCAACCCAATATAAATATTTTAGTAATGCTTAAAGCAGACTGATCATGCTGGACATCCAAAACATTTGGAGCACTTTTGAGTTTTGTAAGTAAGAAAAGGAGAGCATTCCTCAAAGCAAATGTGAGAAATTCACTGGTAACTAAAAGAAATGCTTACTTGCTGTCATGAGTGCCAAGGAATGAGCCACCACTTTGCACACTGGAATTATTACATTTCTGTTAAATAAACATATATCCATCCATCTCTGAATCCTATTTGTTTCTGTTTACTGTCCTGCTGGAATTAGTGCAAAGCAACAACCAGACTTGAGGGGAATCCCAGTTCATTAGCAGTCACAATCATACACTCAGCCGTGGACAATTACACAAGGGTAATTTACAGTCAACAGCCAACCCAGTGTAAACTCCAGGTTTCTGAGATGCTGGGGAAGTGTGACACACCCTTGAACAAATCTGAAGTTGATGAAAATGTGAAACTTCAATAAAGCCTATGGCATAGGCCTTGGTGAAGAACCTTTAGCTGTGCACTGATCATTCACACTCCTTCCCAAGATTCCTCTTGGGGTTATACACTTGCCCATGAAGTCCAGAGAGTTACTAAGTCACGTCACTTACATACAACCTGTGGTTTTCACAGTAATCACAAACTGAATAATGTTTCTGGGCCCCCCTTCTCTGTGAGAACATTGGAGAGTTTACATATAATTCTACAGGCCTTCTTCTTTTCACATCAAGCAAATAACAAAGCTACACCTTCTACTTGATAGGATACAGTGAAATTATCCATGATCCACCACATACTGCCATCAGCTCTGGGTTGTCTTGGCTCCCTCATATACAGATGCTAGAGTTTCAGTGAATACACCTCTAGAGTCAAGGTTCCATATGACTAAAGTACCACAACAGAAGTACAGAGGTCATAAGTGCATGATATTACGCAGCAGTCAATTTTCTTTTCAAAGATTAGTCGAGCATCACATAAGCTTTTCTTTACCTTCACAAAAAAGTGTTTCCAGTGAATCTTAAGCCATGAACAGTACTCACCATTTATTTAGGCTTATGGCTACTGGCAAAATGACCACTTCTTAAGGATTGTTTGAGAGCTAGAACAAGTAGTAGTTTGATGGAGCAAGATCAGGGCTGCATGTTGTATTTTCTATGATATCATTGTGTAGCTGCTGAAGTGTTTCAAAGTTCTGGGCAGCAACATGACAAAGACATATTCTTGTAAGTGCACAAAACCTTATGACAGTTGTCCTAATGCTCAAGGATTAGTCCTTCAGAATCACAGTAATCAATGAGCATAACTGCACAAAGTTCTTCTTTAGTTCATATGGTGAACAGAGTGCCAAAGCTGACCATACATGATCTAAAAGGACAAGGTAAATATGATACTACAATAAAGAGAAGAGATACATGCAAGGAGGGACCCAAACATTCTCAGAATCAGTTCATTAGTTGAGAGTAGGGTGTAGTTGTCGCCAGTGCTGCTAGTTATCTTGTGCCTTCAGCCTTGTTAATCAGTTCTCTGAGTGGCATAATGCTGAGTTTTTCAAGGGTATGTGATTTTTTTCCGAAGTCGAAAAAAGTACATTGGGTCAAATCAAACATGATAAACAAATGATGACTGCGTTTTTGCAAATTTATGGTTTTGTTAATAAAGAGTTTTTCCGGGTGAATAGGCTACTAATCAGCAACATTACAATGAACTCCTGAGGCATCTGCGGCAAAGAATCAGTAATGAAATAGCTGGAACAGTGGCTCACACAAAACTGCATTTTGCACCATAACATGCGCCTGCACATACACTGTATTGTGAGTGAAAGTGTTTTTAACCAAAAACAATGTGATTATTGCTTTGCACCCCCTAAATTTGCCAGATCTCACCTCCAGTAACATCTTTTACTGAAATAAAATTGAAACTGAAGGAAAAATGATTTACTACTGTATTAGAAAATAAGGAAAAAAATGTCAAAAGTTCTAAACAAAACATGAATACAGCAAGTGTTTCCAGAAATGGAATAAGCACTTGAAACAAGTCTGTTGCATCTCAAGGGAAGTATTTTGATAGTGACTAAAATGGAATTGCTGTTGTTTTATAATAAAGTTTTATTCAATTCCATGAATTTTTTGGTGTCCCCTCATTAATATAGTGATAGCTGTAACATAAACCTGTAAGAAGGTATTTGCATCAATAAAATTACTTTATTTGAGTCCAGGACTGTCTTGGTGCTGTTGTGTCTGGTGTTTGAGGCTCTGCAACACCCACTACTACTACATATAAATTCAATACAATTTTCGATACACAATAAGGTATGTAATATAACTCAATAAAGCATTTACTTAAATAATTTGCAATTCTGTATACATTAAAATATTAACATTGATAAAAACAAATAGAAATTTTAGTCAGTAAATGCACATACTTATAGTAGTGCAATCTTTTGTAACAGGTAAGAGTAAAGTTCTATAACTAATAAACTATATATAACTAAGTAAAGAAGTTTAAATCCGGTCAACAGTTCTTTTACATTGATGAAAACAAACACTTGTAACTGAGGTAGTGCAATGAAATGTTACAAATTGAATTAAATATCAGTTGTGTAAGTACTGCAATATTTTGGAAACAGTATACATAAAAAATGTGTTTTGTATACATTGTCTGGTGTTACCTTAAATGCATGATGCTGTAGTCACTGTCTGTGTTTGTATTCATTGCATGTAGTTGTTACTGAACTACTGTAGTGTCACTATGAAATTATATTTTACCCTCATCTCAGTGATTCTATATCTCCAACCTACTGAATGGCAGGAACATAAATACAGTACTGTATTTTCACTAATGAGTGTTTTAATGTCAACACATTCTTCCTGTTAGGTAGCCTCATTGATCCAGTTTGCTGGGTTTGAATCCTGTACTATTCTGTAGTTTTTATTCATTTTCTCTATGCCTGTGGGTGTTTTTTCTCTTTGTACTTTGTTTTTTTTTTCTTCATTGTCAAAGTTATGCAGGTTAGGTTAAATTCCAATTTCAGATTGGCCCTCTGCGAGTGTGGGTATGTCCATGGTTGGGCTATAAAATAGACTTGTGCCCTCCATCCATTTTCCAACCCACTGAATCCTGAACACAGGGGTCTGCTGGAGCCAATTCCAGCCAACACAGGAGGAACCAATCCCGGGCAGGGTGCCAACACCCTGCAGGACACACACAAACACACCCGGGCCAATTTAGAATTGCCAATCCACCTAACCTGCATGTCTTAGGACTGTGGAAGGAAACCCACACAGACACGGGGAGAATATGCAAACTCCACGCAGAGAGGACCCGGGAAGCGAACCCAGGTCTCCTAACTGCAAGGCAGCAGCGCTACCACTGCGCCACCATGCCGCCCGACTTGTGCCCTGTTGTTTTCAATTTTATTCCACATACTGCCAGAACAGACCCCAGCTCTCCATGACCCTGAATTAAATATAGTAGGTTTGTGTTATATTTTTCAAACTTCAAGAGCTTTCCCTGGGCATTTCCAATTGAGGTTTCACCTTGGCAATGAAACGTGTGGATTTGCACCTGTTGATGCTCTAAGGTTACATCCAGTTTGGGCCACAAGAATATTTGTCAAGCTAACTGTAACATAACCCCTTTCCACAAAAGCCGTTTGTCTGATAATGTTGTCAGTAGGTGTTAGGATGTGATTCCATTTGCATTAAGTCATCTGTAGTAAGAAACAATTCTCTGTTGGCAAAGGCTGTTTGACCAACGTAGGACCAAAACGTCTTAAGCTTAATTGAAGAATGTAAGTGCACCACTTAAAAATAATTTCCTGTTTCATGAAAAACTGAAAGTCCATTAACTGTTGTGAGGTAATCTATATTCTCAGTCATAGTAGATCAGGAACTTGTAAAGCACATAATAAGCAGTTTGGCTGAGATTACAGCTCCCAGGGCAAATCGCAGTGGCCCACTGGTGTTTAAGCACTAGTGGATTTTTCTTCAATTCTTCATTAGTTTTAGAACCATTAAAAACATAATTATTAATTTAGTGTTAAAAGTTTGTGGTGTTTGTGCTTAGTATGTACATTTCAATTGACAGTTTTCTAACTGGCATCTTCCGAAGAACTTTATGTAATACTGAAGTAAGATTTATAAAGTAATTTTTAGAAAACCAATGATGAAGTTCAGCATAACTGCATAGTTATTTCGGAAGATGACTATTAAGCCTGGAATCAAACACATGCCTAATAAGGTAAAATGTTTAATACGTTTATGTTTATGCCTTTTAAACTGTGGAAGAGTCAGTTACCCAAGGCAATTTCTGCCTGCCTAACAAACTTTTTCAAACACTGTCTGACTAGGGTGGTCAAAACAAAGAACCTAATTTATGGCAACCATTAGCACAAAAGACGGGCATCTCGTTCTCACAAAACAGGGAGAAACAAGACCAGAATTGAGTCAAAGCTTTTAATAGTAGTTAATAACAAACCTAAATTCAATTTGTTATATTATTTTCTCCCTAATTGATTTTCGTCACCTCAAGAACTGGTTCCTACACCGTGCACTGTGACTCTATTGAAGTTAAAGGGGTTAGGAAAATTTGGTGGGCGCAGCTTCATTTCCAGACTGCTGTGGCTCTAAGCCAGTGGGTCCACACAGAGAAGATATTCTTTCATTACTGACCCAAAACAGATATATTGCTTAGACTAAAAGTGGAAATGGGTGCCCTTTGGCATCTCATTACGATAGGTTTAGAAGAATGCAGTGACAGACATACTTGCAGTAATACATAATGTGTATTACTGTATGTGTTTAGTAGAATAATAAAAATGAGTTTGCAATTCTTTAGATTTTCCGAATAGAAATAACCTTCACGGTGGCGCAGTGGTAGCGCTGCTGCCTCGCAGTTAGGAGACCCTGGTTCGCTTCCCGGGTCCTCCCTGCGTGGAGTTTGCATGTTCTCCCTGTGTCTGCGTGGGTTTCCTCCGGGCGCTCCGGTTTCCTCCCACAATCCAAAGACGTGCAGGTTAGGTGGATTGGCGATTCTAAATTGGCATTGGTGTGTGGGTGTGTTTGTGTGTGTCCTGCAGTGGGTTGGCACCCTGCCCAGGATTGGTTCCTGCCTAGTGCCCTGTGCGGGCTGGGATTGGCTCCAGCAGACCCCCGTGACCCTGTGTTCGGATTCAGCGGGTTAGAAAATGGATAGATGGATGGATGGAAATAACCTTTATCATTTTTCCCCTTCAATAAGGATGTTGTTATATTATGTACATTTCATGTATATATTTTGACTAATCTTGTGATTTATTTTACATCTATTTACATTTTTGCAATCTGATTTTTATTTCAAGTTGTTTTAACAAAGTTTATTTTTGTTAACGTCTTGTTGCTTTTGTTGACTCAACATTCTGTGTAGTGTCACATGACCAAGCCTGTCATGTTGCCGTTTTCATCTGAAGTGACGCTATATGGCAGCTGTCATAATGCTTGCTATCTATCATTGAATATACACTCTTCTTCACATCTTTTAACAACAGTCGCTGTCTAATTAGGAAGGCACTAGTGTTATGTTTTTTAACTCTTTTTTTGATCTTCAATTTTTGATTCTGGTGTTGACAGTTGGTTTATTTTGCACAGTCTATTTTCCAAATTGGATATGACCTCTGTCTGTCCTCAACTACAGTTTTTAGTTGACATTTTTCATCTCTTATGCCTTTCAATTTTACATGCTATACTTCCGAGAGACAACGTGTCTTGTAACAGGTGTCAGTGTGTACAGAAATACAGTATAGCATGTGTTTTGTTTATAAGAAAAAAAAAGCTGTACACAAAACATAAACTGAAGAGAGGGTTATTTTTTTAAATCAATTTAGTAACCTTGCTTTAAGCAATCCTTAACAAACTGGTTCTTGTTGACAAAACCTAAATATAATCTTTTGGCTATAAATCAGACTTTTAAGTCTGGGTAAGTACAGGAAAAAGTTGGTATAGTACATGGGATACCTCCCACATGTCAAAGATGTTTGCCATATGTTAGGTAAAATGATGATTCAAAGATGGATTTTCACTGTAGAGGCATATGCATGTGTGTGTGTGTCCTTTAATGCAATGGTGTCCAATCCATCATTAGTTCCTGCCTTGTACCCAATGTTACCATAATAAGCTCTGGTTCCACGTAACATTGTAATGCATTAAGCAAGATCAGAAAATTAATGATTGATTTTTTAGAGCTTATACTTTTTATATAAATATATTAAAATTTTCCCATGTTAGAAACATGTCCTGTGTTGTATACTTTTTAACATTACTGTATCTTCAAAGACGGGATTTAAAAGAGGCCTCATACAACAAAAAAATGTCTCGCTTCTTCTGTTCAATTTATACACATCATTTTTTGTAACTTTATTACTCTATCATTCTGTATGAACTTTGTTGTCCTCTGCCATTTTAAACTGAGGAGTGTGTGTGTGTGTTAATATTGATGTACCTACATAGTTGTTTTTTTTTATTATTTTTTAGAGTATGTTGTTGAGATTCTTCATCCTTGCATTTTTATGTGAAATGTTATAAGCTGTAGGCAATATAACAAGCTAGCACAATTTTTTTCTGGTATTTTATCAGAATTGTTTCAATTGTCAATAATATGACCAGACGTACTGTAGGTGGTCATATTTTACAATTAAAAATCAGTATTTAGTATTGGAAGGCACACAACTGCACAAACAATTCATTTCCAGATGGAGCATTTGATTTGGCAGGAAAACTGTACAAAACTACCCAATAAAAAGATTTGAAAATTATATGCAGTAGTAGAATTTCATCCTTTGGCATCATTTGTTTTCAAATATTAATCACTGTATTTGCTCTTATCTAGATAATGTAAAAAGAGAACAAAAGTGTGTTTACCATCGTGGCATACTTTCAATTGTGTTTAGTCAAGCTGTAGAACTTAAAATGCATTCAAGCATAAAAAAGGTTTATTACACAGAGTCACTCAGCCTGATCCAACATGTAGGTATTCAATTTATGTTCTATTTGCGATTAAACTAAATTAATAAATAATCTGCAGCCATCAAAATGAAATAGTAATGGATCACTCCCTTGACATAAAACCTGTTTTTAAAATTTAATGCGAATCACATATCATTAGCATGTAAACTGGTGAGGTGATATGCAGCTCCAATATATATTTGTAGAAGTACTGCAATTCACTGTTTTAAGAATGGATGAACATGTCATTAATATTTGTACAGTAATCCAGTGGTATTAGGAGCTGAATCTCTGATTTATGGGTTTAACCTCTCATGGCCATATAGATAGTATTATCGTATGCGGGATGCATGCTTGCTGCTTAGGTGCAGGATGAAACTCTTGAATCCAAACACTTTGCCCTACTGTTTTTTTTTTTGCCTATGAGCTGCAAGAAGTCATAAAAATTAAACTATAATGGGCAGGGCTAGAACTGCAAAAGGCAGAACTACAGTTAAAATGAGAAGGTATGTTTTTTTCTTATCATGTTAAGAACAAGATAAACTCCCTTCCGGTAGATTACAGTAATGGATAAACCACTTACTTTATGACAAATTATAAATTACTATAAATTACTATAAATTACTTGTCCTTATTGCATCTGACATTCATAGTGAAGGTCTTTATGTAAAATTAGGTTGGCGTTAAGGTAGGGGATATCAGCCCGAAGGACCCCCCATTTAAATGTTTAAATATTCTAGGTTCTGAGGATGTCTATAGCAAATTCTTAAATTTATAAAAAAAAAAAATGATCTACATCATGGAGATTTCCTAATACTATTCATAATCCTCCAAATGAATAATTAATCCTAATTTTTTTTTTTTGTGCCCAAAATTTGACTACCTTCCTTTTTATTTAAACCGCATGGATTTACTGTATTCGGTTCTTGGATCCATTCCTTCTCTTTTTTAAGTCTTGTTCCAGGTACTATTCTGTTTGATACCAAACACAATTACCGTATACTCTGTGTTTGCAAAATGAGAACATAAAACAGTCAATTTGCTTTTGATTTTCGATAAGGCGGAGGTGTTGTATAAACCTGAATTTTATTGAATTTTTAGTTTCCCTGATGTAAATAAGCCCACAGTTTCGACATTGAATACCATAAACACAGTTGGTGGAATTTAACTGTAGATATTGTAGAATAGATCTCTCCTTTTGAGAGAACCTATTATATAATTTTTTTTTATTTTTAAATGGAATATCCTTTCTTCAACATAATAGGATATTTTAAAAGTAAAAAGGCAAATTCTGTTTTCATTTTCATGTTATTTACTCACCTCTTGTCAGCAAACTCCTTATGGCCCAACCTTAGTTGCCTATGTGGGCTGCTGTCTCAAAACAAATTGTTCTTCTCTAATTCATATCCATTTTATCTCTTGCACCAAAATTCATTAGTGACTGGCATCTTTCTTAACGTGGTCAAAAATGAGAGCGACACACTACAGGACTTGACACAACTTCTAGTCAGCGAGCAAGTCAAATGTGATGACTACACGCAGTAAATATTGTTGCCTCTGGGGGTTTCCAATTATATGAATAACAGTTTGTGACCCTGTGTTAGTATATAGCAGATTGGATAATGACTGACTGGCTGATAGTTCCAAATCTTTTGTTGAGCTGTGAATGTACTACTTTGTTGCGTTATTTTAGCCTTATTTTAGCAGCCAATCAAGTTGGAGCACACAAGAACTGGAACATTATAGTAAACAAACATCATTCACACAATACAACATGCATTTGTGTAGTGTCCAGATTTTGCTGCACAAAGTCTAAAACACTTGCTTTCTTCTTTCCTTTCAGTTGCCTGTGGGCATTTTATACATTGTATCTGTGGTGGAGCACTCATTTGTTACAAACTCTGGCAGATGTAATAGCCCACCCTTACATCTTATGACTCGCTACAAGAAAATCAAACTGATTTGACTGTTGTTGTATGTCACAGAGAGTTGTAGAACCTGTTATGAAAGTTATGATTGAGTCGCTGGGAGTGTCATATTTCACAAGTGGGTGTGAACAATGACTGGTTACAACTAGTTGCAAGATTTGTGAAAAGAATGTAAATGAGCTGAGCAGTGAAAACAAGGCTCATCTTTCCTTTGGACAATCTCCAAATGGACCAAGAAAATTATTATGTGTTTTCAGGCCAACTCTTAAAAGTAAGGTCTTTTTCCAGTGGACATTCTCTTGTAAACCTGCCTTGGGAATTTTGGATAGACATTCAAAATCCACTAAAACATTTTTTTCTAGATTTGGAGAAGATTTAACTTTGTCATGAGGTCTCCCAGTTTATCACATTCACCTCACTATAAGCATTTCAATAACAATTAAAGTTTTATTTTTGTGTTTTGTGTTTTTGTGTTTCGTGTTTATAGTTGTAAGGCTCTTAGCATTATCATTAATTCTTGATGCAATTCTCTTAATGGAAACCTTCTATGTGGAGTTTACATAGACTTAGCATATTCTCCTAATAGTCTAAAATACTTTATATTGAGTGATTGTGCATATGCATTGTATTGCAAAGGACTAATGTCTATTTTACAGTTGACTTCTGCTCTGTGCCTTTTAATATTAGAACTGGGTTTAGATCCTCAAGAAGCTGAACGTGGAAAAAAGGCATATTGAAAATTAAGGATTGTTTTTAAAGAGAATATATTTTTTCAGGAATGATAAAAATCAATAAATGTTTGTAGTTTTACAAAAACAAAAACAACACATCTAATATTGTTTTTGAGATGTGAGAATGTCAAACTTTAAATTTCAACATGAGAAATAGTCATACCAGTTCATCAGATATGGCATAAATTTACCTTTATATCTATATTTAATCATCTGGCAGTTTAATTTGATTGTGCATTGCACTTTGATGGGCCAACATCCAATTCCCAGATGAATCCTGCCTTGTACATGTTAATATCAGACTGGTGTCTAGCCTTGTGTGACCCTGCACTAGAAAAACAAGCTGCCCTTCGTTTTCATGGCAAAATTCTTCATTTAAGAGCAGCTTTAGAACATCTGGCATCATTACAATTGTTTAACAGAGGGGTCATGCACGCAACACAAGACATTTTTTGATGTACAGTATTTCCAGTTTTTCCTCCGTCTTTCACCACATATTAACTACTTATTTTTTAAGTTATATATAGTTTAAGACTCAAATTAACAAATTATGTGGCATCATATTTAGTGTTTTTAAAAAAAGTGTTAATCAGTAAAATGGCATGTCACCACCATGCTGGCATTATGAGTTTAATGTATTACACCTATCTAATGTTTTTCTAATGTTAATGCATTATAGTCAAACGCACCTACTCTATATAATGTCAGTTCACTGCTAACCGTGAGTTTTCCTGTTCAAGCCTTTTATTATTACAGTGTCTTGTTGTCTTTGGCATTCCTTCTAGGACAGCCGAATGTAATCATCTATTGCATATTCACTTCATCTAATTAAGAACATTTCTGCAACTCACACTAAATATGAAAAATCCTAACTTCATATTTAATTTTCTGCTAGAGGATTCGCTAACATTGTAAAGTGTCTACTTAGCTTTTATCTAATTTCAGTTTTGAGCTATGTCATATAAAATTCCACTTTTACAATGCAACTGAATCATTCAAAGTGTTCACATCTCAAAATAAAGCTCATAAATTCAAAGCTTTAATATCCTAATTCATAACACTGCTGTAGGTGAGAAAGAGAATGACTTAGCCAATTGGAATAAAACTTCTCACTCACTTTCTCATTATGTCACTTTTTAGGTTTCTATATGAAATGTTATAATATTAGCATGCAATGATAATGTCATAAATGATTTTAAAAATGTTACACAAAGTTATAATCTGAGCACAATCTCTAATTGTATACAAAAGTGGAAAAAGGGTATTTTTCTGACATAATTAACAACTCTAAGTCCACTAAACTAATAGTCATCTTGGTTAATTTGCTGTTTTATATTTCCATTTTCTGTTTTCTTTTAATAAATACTGCTTTTGTATTTTTAAATATTGAAAAATATGTGCATGCATATTTATATATATATTTATGTATCCATCCTGTATATAGTTTGAAAGTTTAATCTGCCATCTGGCATTAGAAGAAACCCCAAATGTAGGCTTGCAATGTTTGTTTTAGGTGTTTTATATGACTGGGGAGAGAAACATTTATTAGATATTCTGGTTAAGTAATATTTTGAAGTTTTGGATGGCAGCTCTTTTAAATAATATTTTTTATAGCGTGACAAGAATAAATGAAACTGTATTTGCTTGACTGTCATGATGCACAATCCCGGAAATAGAAGATAATTTCAGAAATATTCCCCCTGACATTATATATCAACTTGAAAACAAAAAGATATTTGAATAACTGATCCTTTTGTTTTGGTGGTGAAAATTGTCCTTTCTAGAAAATATAAATTATAACATTTAAAGAGCCACTTAGGGCAGTAGTCAGCACTCCAGATAGGTAGGTATGTACAAGGTTAGTAATAAGGGACAAGAAAGCCTGATATTGGGAATACAGGGTATGTTGGCACAAACACATTGTAGACCCAGAATGTATGTTTTCCAACACTTAGTGCTATTGCTGTACCTGATGAGTCCTTCTTTCTTTTTATAAACATGTTGACATTGTCTTCCTTATACAGTGTGTCACCCTAAGGAATACTAGAAAGAATATATGGTGGTCCTTCTGAGCCTGTTTTATTGAGTTTCAGAGATCAAATGTTCAGTGCTCAAAAAGCACTTTTGCATTATGGCAACCATAATATTTATTGATCCGTCAGTCCTTCCCTGATCCCATATGTTCTCTCTGAATACACTATAAAAGAATTTGCCAGAGAACTTCATTCCTGACAGGGAAGAGGAAAGACACAAGATTCTGTATAAAAGGGAAAACCCCAGGGAGAAACCGGGTGACTACACTTTCCTATTAAGCCCATAAGGAAGAGTTAGAAGTTCTGCTCAATTGTATGTGCATTCTGTTAACTTCCTCCATCTCACTAACCTTACATGCAGTTGTTTAAACTCTCATAGATTGTTTATTGAAATAAAAGAAAATAATGGTTCTGACCTAAAGTGTATTTGTTTAATTGGTAGCTTATTATAAACAGTTCACATCAACTGTTATTTATGGCCACTATATTGTCATATTCCTTTTAATTTTCACTTAGCAGTAAAGACCTTTATATATAATATACTACCGTGGCTGTTCATTTGTCTGTCCAAGATTTAAAATCCCCTGTAGACCTGAAATTTGGTACACATATACTATGTGACGTCTACTATCCAGTTTTGGGGTGATGACTGACCTCCAAGATCCATCCATCCATTTTCTATCCCGCTGAATCTGAATAGGGTCACGGGAGCCAATCCCAGCCAACACAGGGCACAAGGCAGGAACCAATCCTGGGCAGGGTGCCAACCCACCGTAGGACACACACAAACACACCCACACACCAAGCACACACTAGGGCCAATGTAGAATCGCCAATCCACCTAACCTGCATGTCTTTGGATTGTGGGAGGAAACCGGAGCGCCCGGAGAAAACCCACGCAGACACGGGGAGAACATGCAAACTCCACACAGGGAGGACCCGGGAAGTGAACCCGGGTCTCCTAACTGCGAGGCAGCAGCGCTACCACTGCGCCACCGTGCCGCCCGACCTCCAAGATTATTCCTCTTTTAATTTGTATTTTATTTTATTGTGGAATCAACTCTCGGCAGCAGCCGTTCTCATTCCCTACCACCTTAGCCGTCACTTCCCCTCCCTCTTCATATCTTAAATCATTCTTGAGGCAGATTGAAGACTTAAGTGCCAGCGAAAAATTAAAGAAAACGTACTAAGTAATTGCAACTCAAACACTGCCTTAATCAGTTTTAACACGAAAATATACTGATTGAAGAAGAGAAGAGGTGGGTCGCTAGGGTGGAGAAAAGAAGAGCTGCTCAGGAAGCAGCAAGCACATCAACCTCTGAGCAAATGAATGCTAAATGTACAGAGAGAGAGTATGAAAACTAGGAATACTCAAGTCAAGTGTATTTACTGCACGTTATTATGCTGTGTGCTGTTACTGGCTTTAAATAAAACATGAAATATTAACATCAATTACCTTATAACAGGATAATAATTGTACTAATTTTGTATTAAACAAGTATTGCTCTTAGTTACAGGACCCACATTTATACAGAAATTTTGAATTTACTCAGGTTTGAAAATAGAAGTGGAAGGATGATATTTTCTACTGAGGAATATTATTCTTTAAAGACATTTCTCAATGGGGTATATTGCTCTGCCAAGTTTACCAAGGCTTAAGAGTTACGTGAATACTGGGCACTTTACTATTTACAAAGCTGTGGCGACAGGGTGACTGCCTTTTTAAATGTCTAAGGAACTTCTTATCGGCCACCTTAAAGCACTTGATGCTTAATTTAAAATGCACATCTTTACTAAAACTAGAAAGAGTAATTATGCAAATGTACTATATGTTCAGTAATTGAAGTGATCCTTAGTAAACCAATCAGCTCTGTGTCTTGTTATACAAGCTGCAGTCTCGCGGTTAAGTGCAACTGATTGACACAACCCACCAAATCAGTGAATCAGTGATAGGCAGGCACTGGACAAAGCTTTAAACTGTCATACTGTCTTTGCATTGTTTGCTGACATGTGGGAACTCTTATCAGCTATTAATCATAAAACCTAAGCATTCATTTTTATGAGTGCTACATAACAAATACAATCAAATACTAATAAAATTAGGGCGTACATTTTTTCTGTTATCTTTTAAGTTTATTCCTTATTGTTCTAAAAAGAAAATCATCCAATTTGAGTAATTCAGTAATTTAAGGGGAGGAATGCCAAGGCCATTAAAGTTGTAAGTGACAGGGAAACAGTCTGTTTTGAGCCACATTTAAAAACAAAGACCAGTACTAGTGACTTGTGAGCCATCTCAGAATACTGAATCAAGCAGAAAGTGTCTTCTAGAGGGCAGTATGCTCTGAGCTTACTGTCCTCTTTATTTTTATTTTTTATTTGAGGGAAAACTGATTTTTTACAAGAGTTAACTAAGTGAATAAATATATTCACCACACTGAATAGAAAGAAAGAAATCTAAAAGAAGGAAAATTGTCTGCCTTGACAGTTACAGTTACAGTGAGGCAAAATAAAAATGCATTGCTGTTGGTATAAAGGAGCCCCGGTAGAGATTCTTGACATACTTCTGTTGAACAATTTTTTGTGGCTGAAAGTATTAAGTGTTAGTGTGTGAGAGAGTTGGTGTACAGCATTGTTCATAATGGTGCTCAGTTTTGTTTTCATTCTTTCCTTTGCTGCTAGCTCCAAAGGGTCCAGAGTGTGTCCTGTAATTGATCCTGGCCTTTCCAGTAGCTTGTTGATTCCATGGACCTCACTTGTGAAGTGAAGATGCACACAAAGCAGCAAACCACAGCGTAGAACATCACATTGACCATCACAGAGTTGTAGAATATTTAAAGGAGATCATTAACTACATTAAAGGAACACATTCTCCTAAGAAAAAAGGGTCTGCTCTTCGTAAAGAGACCAGTCCAATCTGTCATTGATGTGGACCCCAAGTACTTGTAGCAATTCACCACCTCTACATCCACTCCTGGAATAGTGACTGAACGTAAAGTTTTCTTGGTGCAGCAAAAATCAATAACCAGTTTGTTTTTTTTTGATGTTGCTGAAATTAAGTTGCAGACCATTCTTTCTGCACCAAGAAGTCTTCTTGAGGTTTGCAACTCATGTGACCAAGGAAAAGTTGGTCTGGAGCAGGAACCTCACTTTATATACAGTAATAATATTGAAATGACAAAGAATGCAACTAACATATTGCTTACTGTTCAATATTATATATATATATATATATATATATATATATATATATATATATATATATATATATATATATATATATATAGTATCTTACAAAAGTGAGTACACCCCTCACATTTTTGTAAATATTTTATTATATCTTTTCATGGGACAACACTGAAGAAATGACACTTTGATCCAATGTAAAGTAGTCAGTGTACAGCTTGTATAGTAGTGTAAATTTTATGTCCCCTCAAAATAACTGTACACACAGCCATTAATGTCTAAACCGCTGGCAACAAAAGTGAGTAAGCCCCTAAGTGAAAAATGTCAAAATTGTGCCCAAAGTGTCAATAGTTTGTGTAGCCACCATTATTTTCCAGCACTGTCTTAACTCTCTTGGGAATGGAGTTCACTAGAGCTTCACAGGTTGCCACTGGAATCCTCTTCCACTCCTCCATGATGACATCACAGAGCTGGTGGATGTTAGAGACTTTGCGCTCCTCCACCTTCTGTTTGAGGATGCCCCACAGATACTCAGTAGGGTTTAGGTCTGGAGACATGCTTCGCCAGTCCAGCACCTTTACCCTCAGGTTTCTTTAGCAAGGCAGTGGTCATCTTGGAGGTGTGTTTGGGGTTTTTATCATGTTGGAATACTGCCCTGCAGCCCAGTTTCCGAAGGGAGGGGATCATGCTCTGCTTCGGTATGCCACAGTACATGTTGGCATTCATGGTTCCCTCAATGAACTGTAGCTCCCCAGTGCCAGCAACACTCATGCAGCCCCAAACCTAGACACTCCCACCACCATGCTTGACTGTAGGCAAGACACACTTGTCTTTGTATTCCTCAACTGGTTGCCACCACACACGCTTGACACCATCTGAACCAAATAAGTTTATCTTGGTCTCATCAGACCACAGGACATGGTTCCAGTAATTCATATCCTTAGTCTGCTTGTCTTCAGCAAACTGTTTGCAGGCTTTCTTGTGCATCATCTTTAGAAGAGTCTTCCTTCTGGGATGACAGCCATGCAGACAAGTTTGATGCAGTGTGCGTCGTATAGTCTGAGCACTGGCAGGTTGACCCCCCACCCCTTCAACTTCTGCAGCAATGCTGGCAGCACTCATACGTCTATTTTCAAAAGACAACCTCTGGGTATGATGCTGAGCACATGCACTCAACTTCTTTGGTCGACCATGGCAAGACCTGTTCTGAGTGGAACCAGTTCTGTGAAACTGCTGTATGGTCTTGGCCACTGTGCTCAGTTTCAGGGTGCTGGCAATCTTTTTATAGCCTAGGCCATCTTTATGTAGAGCAACAATTCTTTTTTTCAGATCATGAGAGAGTGTTTTGCGAGGGGGTGCCATGTTGAACTTCCAGTGACCAGTATGAGAGAGTGTGAGAGCAATAACACCAAATTTAACACACCTGCTCCACATTCACGCCTGAGACTTTGTAATACTAACAAGTCACATGACACCGGGGAGGGAAAATGGTTAATTGATCACAATTTAGACATTTTTCACTTAGGGGTGTACTCACTTTTGTTGCTAGTGGTTTAGACATTAATGGCTGTGTATTGAGTTATTTTGAGGGGACATAAAATTTACACTACTATACAAGCTGTACACTGACTACTTTACATTGTATCAAAGTGTCATATCTTCAGTGTTGTACCATGAAAAGATATAATAAAATATTTACAAAAATACACACACACACACGCACGCACGCAGGCAAGCAGACAGTTACGCACACACACACACACACGCACGCAGGCAGGCCTGTGCGAGAGACACATTCACACACACACACACAAGCAGGCCCACATGGGGGACAGACATGCGCACACACACACGCAGGCACGGGACAGAGTCAGACACACACACACACAGGTGCACGCTTGCATTGTTGCAATGTTACTTTTCTTGGTTGTTTATTAAATTACAGATTTTTCAAATGTTCATTTTTTTCCCTTGTGCTTAAAACTCATTAAAAAAGGTGTTTTTAGCGAGCGGGTCATAAGGCTATAGCGCAAACTCTTGCAGTGTTAGTTTTCTCTGTTGTTCAAGGTTTTCTTAGTGTTATTCAATGTTTTTTACATTTAGTTTACTATTACGCTGTACATTCAATGGTATCATTAACTATATTTGTGCTTAAAATCTTAAAAAAATATATATTTACATACAATTCATACGGTCTGGAACGGATTAATTGTATTTACATACAATCCTATGGGGGAAATTACTTCGGTTCCACCGAGGTTCCACTGTATTACTGTCTGACAAAATTACAGTACAGGCATTTTACGGAAATACAAACCAGTATTACTGAGAGAGAAAATTAAAGGCACACAATACAGTGACGCATATTACAGCCACATACAAGGTCTCTTGTCATTTAATATAGACTGTTCCTACTAATGTTTATGCACTACTGTTCTAGCGCCCATTATTGTAATGGGCTTAATGTCTAGTATATATATATATATATATATATATTGTCAGGGATGCCAGGGGCCATGACCCGGCCGGGGCGCCAGGAGGGACCGGAAGAGGGTCAGAGCCCTGCCTGGACCACGGGGTTTGCCTTCCGGGTTGCTTTGGGGCCACGGGTCAAGGGCATGGAAGCCCTTCCCTGTAGGGGCCCGTGGTCACCGCCAGGAGGCGCCCAATGCCTTGGGGACTTGTTTCCCCAGCACTCCCGCCACACCAGGAAGTGCTGGGGGGAAGATTTATGACGGCGCCCGGAGAGCAGCCGGGAGGACAGCCGGCACTTCCGCCACACTTGGGCGTGGCCAGAAGATTGCCGGGAACACCTGGGGCTCATCCGGGTCCTCCATAAAAGGGGCCGTCTCCATTCATTCGGGGCTAGAGTCGGGTGGAAGAAGGACGAGGCAAGAGGAGTTGTGGAGGCGGCCCGAAGAAAGGCATTGTGGCCAGGAGTTTGAGGACTATTTGGGGTTTGTGCACGTGACTGAGGTCTGAGTGACCATTGGCTGGGGTCTTAGTGACCTATTATTGTAAATATTCTGTAAATAAGCGTGTGGTGGTTTTTTTAACAACATGTCCGCCTGTCTGTGCCGGGTGCGTTCCCATCTGGCGTAGTCGGCGAGGATGCTCCGCCTGTTTCAAGGCGGAGACCTGATCAAAAATATTGTTGTGGGCGGCCCGGTGCAGCAGGGACCCCACCCGCGTACGCGGGTGCTGCGTGCACACAGCCCGCTGGGTAAAGGAACCCCACGGACCGCCAGGGGTCCGCAGGAAGGCCATGTTTCCCTGATGCGGGCAGGTGGCGTGCCTACAACGAGTGCAGCGGTCTCCTACAAGCAGGCCGTTGCTGAAGGCGCCCGGGACCGCATGGCGTCAAGAAAGGCCACGCCGAGGAAGTGTCCTCGGTTTGACGAGTCCGGGAAGGTGAGTTCCCTGCCTAGCGGCAGCCGGCCCATGGGGTCCGGGCGTGTTTTCTCTTTTGCAGGCAGGGACCTCCCGGATCCACGCCGGTGGCAGGCGCATGCTGGTCTGCGGGGCTCCGGCAGCGTGGCGGCAGCCGCGAGGGCTGTGGAGGAGGAGGCGCTGCAGCCCGAAAGGCGCTGGCAACAACAGGGCTGCCGGCAGGCACGTCGCCACCGCAGAAGGGGAGGCAAGATGGCCGCGGACCAGAAGTCCCTCCCCTGACAGGCCTTGCGATTGGACGGTGTGTCTTGCGGGCCCGCCGATGACTGCAGAGAGGCGGGACCAAGGAATGTCCATCACGGGCAGGGGAGACCCGATTGGGCGGAGGAGAAGGCCCACAGGAAGTGGCGGCTGGAGGCTGACAGAAAGGTAGGCTCAGCGTCGCTTCACTTCCGTCTTTGCGGCTGCTTTGGCGGAGCTGGGGTGTCCCTTCAGCCCGCCGGGCAGCGTGTGTTACAGGTGCTATGTGCCCTCCGGGCTGAGGTGCTGGAACTGGAGAGGAAGCGCCGCGCGCTGAGAACGTTCAATCAACAACGGACGGCGCGGACGCTGGAATCTCCAGCCGGAGGGTACAGCGGAGACGGTGAGTACAGCCGATTCCGTGAAAGCATACGGGAGGGTCTGCTGAAAAAGGCTGTGATGACAACGATCAGTTCGAGTAAGCAGCCCTCCGACAGGAGGCGGCGCCGCTGGCTGTATCGCTGGCGAGGGGAGTCCGTGAGGACGCTGAATGAACCGCGGGCTGCTAAGTGCCCGGGTCCTAGCGCCCTCCGCCCGAGTCGGCTGCGGTCTTGCGCCGCACTATAGGGACGCAGGCGGGACAGAGCGCCTTTTATTCCATAAGGAGTCTCAAACCGTCATGGCGTCCCAGAGTGAACGGAGGAATAAAGGGCTGGGTGCCGATTCCTCCGATATGAAGGGGACGCAGACGGGACAGGGGCTGCGTTGGTTATCTGAGTCGCACACCGTCAAGGCGTCCGAGAGTGAAGGGAGGATTAGCGGCTGGGTGCGCTTCCTCCAATATGGTGAGGCGCGTTGCTGGGTGCACGCGTATGGCTGGCTGCCCTCTGGGGAGCAGAGGGAATCCCTGAGGCAGGCAGAGAGAGAGCAGGCGGTGCCGGCGACTCCATCATCGAGAGGGACACGGAAGCGGCGGAGAGGGTGCCGATCAGGCAAGTGCGGGGTGATTGGAGGAACGCTGCCGTGCATGGCACGAGCTGGGTGCTGGCAGCGGTTCTGCCCCTGTGTTCTCTTTTGTAGGGGCGGACCCGGGCGGCTGAAGGAACCCTTGGCGGAACAGCCCTCTGATGTCGGGCCGTCAGCGGAATGTTCTCTCTGCGGTGCGCAGCTGCGCTCACAGCTGGAGGAGCCTACGGGGAACAGTGGCTCGGACCAAAGGCTGGAGGTCTCGGAGGGTGCCGATCGAGGAGGCCCCGGGGTGTCGGTAAAAGGGGGGAACACAACCTGTGCGAGGCACAGGGATGCACCAAGGGCTGGTGCTCGGATTGTGTCTCCGCCCCTGTCCCTGCTAGGAGTCGCGGGCGGACCCGGCTATCCTCGAGTGGGACCCGTTTGAGGCTCTGCTGCCCTCAGCGGGGCGGGTCGCTCTTACCCACGCAGTGGTCTTCGCTGGCTGTGGGGCACTGTCAGGGATGCCAGGGGCCATGACCCGCCGGGGCGCCAGGAGGGACCGGAAGAGGGTCAGAGCCCTGCCTGGACCACGTGGGGTTTGCCTTCCGGGTTGCTTTGGGGGCCACGGGTCAAGGGCATGGAAGCCCTTCCCTGTAGGGGCCCGTGGTCACCGCCAGGAGGCGCCCCAATGCCTTGGGGACTTGTTTCCCCAGCACTCCCGCCACACCAGGAAGTGCTGGGGAAGATTTATGACGGCGCCGGAGAGCAGCGGGAGGACAGCCGGCACTTCCGCCACACTTGCGTGGCCAGAAGATTGCCGGGAACACCTGGGGCTCATCCGGGTCCTCCATAAAGGGGCCGTCTCCATTCATTCGGGGCTAGAGTCGGGTGGAAGAAGGCGAGGCAAGAGGAGTTGTGGGCGCGCCCGAAGAAAGGCATTGTGGCCAGGAGTTTGAGGACTATTTGGGGTTTGTGCACGTGACTGAGGTCTGAGTGACCATTGGCTGGGGTCTTAGTGACCTATTATTGTAAATATTCTGTAAATAAACGTGTGGTGGTTTTACAACAACATGTCCGCCTGTCTGTGCCCGGGTGCCGTTCACAATATATATATATATATATATATATATATATATATATATATATATATATATATATATATATATATATATAGTAGCAGTAGAGGGCACTATCTCTCCCTTGAACCCTCAGGTACCATGCCAAAACACCAGGTAAAAAGTCCAATAATTATTATTTATTATAATAATAAATTGCACAAAGCACCACCACTCCACTATTCTCAATAAAGAATACAAATTCAATAAATCACACTCCTCCACTCCCAGACACGTTGCCCTCCTACCAGCCAGCTCAGCTCGTCGTGTGAGAGTTCCCATGGTCCTTTAATATCTCCTGACTAGGAAGTGAATCCATCATACAGTCCATGAGATTCCCTATCACTTCTGGGTCAGCTACAAAGTCTTTTTCTTCACCCCAGAAGCACGTCATTCCTACTGATCACGTGTCCAGGACATATTTCTGGGTTATAGGGCACATAGCACTCCCCAAGTCTCCCTATAGCGGCTCCTGGTGGCCCCCATGGTATCCAGAAGGGCTGATTAAAAAAGATACAAGGTCCATGAGGCTCTGCTGGAATTCGGGGAACCTCTATGCCGCTGGGAGGGCTCCATCGGATGGCTTGGAGGTGTGGTACAGAATATATGGCTGGCCATCCTTCACTATATATATATCTATATATATATATCTATATATATATATATCTATATATATATATATATATATATATATATATATATATATATATATATATATATAAATATATCATTTGATTAAATAATGTGGGGTTTTTTTGGCAGTACAAAGATGCTTTCCAGGACAAAATAATGGACAGAATTGCATAATGTGTCCAGATATTACAATTATATATACATTACTACAATAAATTCAATTTGAAAAACAACACCAAAGATAAAAGAAATATATCTTTTAAATCATCCTGTTTTTCCAGAAGAGGTAGTACAAGGATCCTTTCCAGGATAAAATTATGGATAGAATTGCATAATGTGTCCAGATATTACAGTTTTATATAAATTACTACTGTATATTCAAAACGAAAAGCTAGACCAAAGATAAAAGAAATACATCTTTTAAATCATCCTCTTTCTCCAGAAGAGCACTTAATGAGCTCAGTTTGGGTAATGTTAAGAAATGAAAGCTGGCCAACAAAGCATCCCTCAGGGCCATGCCGTTCCTGGTTCTCTCTTTATGGATGCTGATATACTGTACAATTCTGAGTGCAGACTACTCAAGAAATGTAACATCCATTTAGGGTTACAGAGGCCAGAGACTATGCCAGTAGCATAAAGAGAAGGCAGGAATCAATCCTGGGGTGCTAGTGCATTGTGGGGCCTACTCAAGTACAGGCGCACATTTAAAATGGACAAAAATGATTTAATGAGCTATGGTTAAAATATCTGAGTGATCCAACCTGAAAAACTACCATGTATTGCATTAAAACTAATCTCAAATACAGTACACGTGATTTTGAGTGTAACTGCAATCTGATGCTATATCCAGAGTCCAGTTCATGTTGATCTGGACTCAAATGTGGACAATGGTCTTGGGTCGGCTCTTTGAACCAGGAGAAATGTTGCATATGGGTTGCCTTTGACTCCAGATGAGCAGAGTGAGGCAGAGCCAGGTGGCATGAATGGGACAAAGCTCCTGACCAGGGTGGCTGGCAGATGTGGCCGCTGAGGAAGCCAGCAGTGATTCTTACGGCCACAGACCACCAGACTAGTGTAAAGTGACTAATTCCATTCTTCCCTCTTTCAAATCCCCAAGTCGTTACAATAATAAATTAAATATAGCTTGGCAAAGGAGGGTGTTGTTATAAATCCACCCCTTATGCCTTCTGCAAGCAGAGAAGCGAGCAAAAAATCATATCCTTACGTTAAGAAAATAGTACCAAGAATCTGTGTTAAAATGTATTATTTCAGTTTACTTATGTTGTCACAAGCAGGAATCGGAAACATGGAAGGCACATTTTCTGAAGTTTTTTTTCACTTTGGGACAAAAGTACCCATTAACTTTATTATAAAATGCAAGAGCAGGCTATTTTTTATTTATTTTCTAAAACATGCTTCACTTTAGAAGGCTATTTCACATGACAAATAAATACAGGGTTAGTCAAAATTATGTTAACATTTGAATGGCAGAAGCAATTTATTCACAAAACATACTTCATAGGGCGCCACGGTGGCGCATTGGTAGCACTGCTGCCTTGCAGTAAGGAGACCTGGGTTTGCTTCCCAGGTCCTCCCTGTGTGGAGTTTGCATGTTCTCCCCATGTCTGCGTGGGTTTCCTCCTACAGTCCAAAGACATGTTGGTTAGGTGCATTGGCGATCCTAAATTGTTCCTAGCGTGTGGGTGTGTGTGCCTTGCGGTGGACTGGCACCCTGCCCAGGGTTTGTTTCCTGCCTTGTTGACTGTGATTGGCTCCAGCAGACCCCTGTGTTTAGGATATAGTGGGTTGGATGATGACTGACTGACATACTTCATATGTGCAAGATGATTTTCAGAAATGTCTCAACCTGTTCGCCATCATTTTCAACACATTTACCAAATGTGGCACATAAA
Source organism: Polypterus senegalus (assembly GCF_016835505.1). Lineage (NCBI taxonomy): Eukaryota > Metazoa > Chordata > Cladistia > Polypteriformes > Polypteridae > Polypterus > Polypterus senegalus. Next base: position 54,579,798 of record NC_053158.1, read on the forward strand.
TTGTTCACAAAAATTTTATATAAGTATATACACAGCAGTACCATTAGTGTTAACATAATTTTGACTCACTCTGTGTATACTATTATTTTGAATAAATAACATCGATTTGAAAAATAACAGACTTAAAATTGACTAAATAGGCTTCGAATTGTGCAAAATTAAAGATTAATTTTAACTAAAGTTAAGAAGAGAGAACACATAACTCCTATTTTATTATCCCTTCATTGCCAGTTTGTTTTGGGATTTCAAGATTTTATTGATTACTTTTAAAGCAGTGCATTGTCTGGCCCCTCATTATATGTCCCAATTATTAGCTCCTACCTGTACATCAGTTGAGGTCACCTGGTTGTTCTGAGACAGACTAAAGAATAAAGGGGATGTTAAATTTCTAGTCCGAGCACTCCTATTTGTCTTGTAATTATTTTTTACTCTAACTTATTTTGCCTTTTATCTTGTGTTCTTTTTATAGTGTGCTCTTATTTTGTAACATATTTGTGTATTATTTGCCTATTGTGCTACTCTTTTTTCATGATTTTACTTATTGTTTCATGTGAAGCACTTTGTTATGTTGTTTTCTGATAAGTGCTCTATAATTAAATAGTATCCATCCATTATCCAACCTGCTAAATCCTAACTACAGGGTCATGGGGGGGTCTGCTGGAGCCAATCCCAGCCAACACAGGGCACAAGGCAGGAAACAAACCCTGGGCAGGGCGCCAGCCCACTGCAGGGTGCGCACACACACACACACAGGACAATTTAGAATTGCACCTAACCTGCATGTCTTTGAACTGTGGGAGGAAACCAGAGCACCCGGAGGAAACCCACACAGACATGGGGAGAATATGCAAACTCCACGCAGGGAGGACCCGGGAAGCGAACCCAGGTCTCCTAACTGTGAGGCAGCAGCGCTACCCACTGCACCACCGTGCCTCCCAATTAAATAGCATTTTTATGAAAATACCAACATAACAGATCAAGTATGCAGACACACATATTGCTGCGTTTAACTGTCATCAGCTTTTAGGTGGAGGTTGGCCTACATTATGAATTCTCTGTTGAACATCTTCAACAATTCAACTCTAGCTTGGAGTCACAGTACACTAGACTGGGTTAGGGAAAGCAAAGATGGTTGGTTAGTCATCATCTCCCTTGTGGTTTTGACTTGCTCATGTTTGCTTGCTGTATTACAGTCAGCAAGGGTCTTTGCAGTGTCTGGTCATATGCCAGTTTTTCACAGTGTTAGCAGATGACAGAGGAATTCATCTCAGCTGGCTGGAATTGGCACACTGACTCGTCCTCTCCCTTGTTTGTTTCACACTCATCTGACCGACAGGGATGACTGCGTTTTAGAGCTGCATCACCTTGCATTGCCTTGATATGTAGGCTCAGTGATTGCTTCATGGAGTGTCCTTGGTGTACAAAGGAGAATGTATTGTTGTAGCTGGTTTGTTACGATGGTCTAAATGAAAGCTTTACAACAAACCTTGGATTCTGACAAAGTGTTCAATAAGGGTCAAATAATTCAAGAGTTATATTTTGGTTAACAGTACTTCAAGCCTCTACCTTTTGCCTTGTGTTGGGTGATTAGCTGGTTAGACTGGTGGTTCATTGCTACTCTTGTTTACACCTTGCCGAATCTTCCAATTAAAGCATAGCGTTGTGGTGAATGTGGATGTTAAGCAGAGCCCACAAACCCAAACTTCTTTCTTTTCTAGTATTAAATGCTACCTTCCCCTTTCTATTATATTTGGCAACCAGCCGTAGTCAAGTACTATATCACTGCCCTGATATCAAGAATTAAAAACAAGGTGCAACCCTTTGGATGATTGCATTAAACCATGTTAGAACCTATACAGAACGTATGCAATGAAAAATTCAAAAAGCATATTTTACTATAAACTATTCATGGACATGCCATTTCACTAGGTGTTTCAATCTCAGAACTATGCAATATTAACAATTTCTTATTATACCCCTGTAAGCTAATTTCCTTGGGAGACTAAAAATGTTTTGTTCTAGAACCATTACCCAATTTAAGTGAAGTATTATTTATATGATAAATATTTGCAGGTTTCCTTTATAAAAATTGTTCTATGCTAGAGATGAAAATGGTGAGAAAACAGCGAATTAGCAAACTATCTGGTGATTAAACAAGGCAGCCTTACCAAATTAACAATATACATTTAAAATATTAAGTTTCTGGACATTGCTCACTGCCAGACCCAAATTGGTGAGAATGAGAGACTGTGTCTCCAACACTGTTATGCTCAAAACAGGAGCCCCACAAAGATGTGTTCTAAGACCCCTGCTCCATTGCCTTTACACCTGAGATTGCATAGCCACACACAACTCCAACTCTGTTGTGAAGTTTTCTGACCACACGATGGTGGTAGATCTGATCTCCAACAAAGATGAGATGGCCTATTTGGAGGACCTAGAGAACGTGACATTGTGATGACCTTTGTCAGCAAAACTAAAGAGCTGGTTGCTGATTTCAGCAGGAACAAAAGCAGTCCTTCAGAACAGTCAATATGAATGTGGCTTTAGTGGAAAAGGTGAGCAGCTTCAGGTATCATCACAATCATATCCCTGAGGACCTGACACGGACTCAGCGAATCCAAGCTCGGGTCAAAAAGGCAAGGCAGCATCTGAACTATCTGAAGTTACTGGAAATTTGGGATCTCCCAAACGATTTTTAAAAGCTTCTACTCAGTCATTATAAAATGTATCCTGACACTGAACATCATATCCTGGTTTGGTAAATGCTCAACACAGAAGGTGGTGTGAACAGTGCAGTGCACCATAAGATCTACTCATTTCTTCCCGCAAGTCATTTATATCAAGTGGTGTAGGGCTAGAACAATCAGAACCATCGAGGACTCCTCCTACCCCAGTAATGGACTATTCCACATGCTGAAATCAGGCAAAAGGTTCCACTGCATTGGGGTCAAAACAGACAGGCTCACAAGGAGATTCTATCATCAATCCATAAAGCTTCAGAAACAGGATATGTCCCACAACATCTTTTGAGCATTATTTACACAAAGAATTTGTTATTCTTTTTTGATGGAGTTAATACCTTTACCTAGCGCAATGGTTGTGTCAATATTATGCCACAATATAAAAAAATAACATACCATTCTGCCATTTGCCATTGTATGTTACGTGTTTAGTCCAGTTGTTTATATTTAGCCTTATTATACTTATATATAATATATTAATATTTAAATTGTTCTGTTTAGTCATGTACTTGCTTTTATATTTCTCTGTATTTCTTATCTTTTGCTCTCTTTTGCATAACCACAGTAGTGAAACAGGTTGACTTTTTACTGAAATTGATCATATATTACTGTGGCACCTCTCAAAGTGAGGCAGCAAGTGAGCAGTCAGTGTTGCGAGCAGGAAAATGGGCAAAATTAAGGATCTAAGCGACTCTGACATAGACCAAATTGTGATGCCTAGATAACTAGGCCACAGTATCTCCACAACAGCAGGTCTTGTGGGGTGTTCCAAGTATGCAGCACTATGTAGTTACCTACCAAAGTGGTCTAAGGAAGGACAACTAGTGAACTAGAGACAGGGTCATGGACACCCAAGGTTCATTGATGCATCTGGGGTGCAAAGGCTAGCCTGTCTGTTTTAATCCCACAGAAGCGCTACTGTGGCATACATTGCTGAAAAACTTAATGTTGGCCATGAGGGAAACGTGTCAGAACACACAGTGCATCACAGCTTTCTTTGTATAGGGCTGTATAGCTTCAGACCAGTCAAAAGCCCCTACTGACCCTTGTTCATTGTCAAAAATGCCTACAGTTGCACATGAGTGTCAGAATTGGACCATGGAGCAACATATAAAGGGAGGTAGGTCTGATAAATCATGTTTTCCTTTAGATAATAAGGATGGGCAGGTGTATGTGTGTGTTTTACCTGGGGAAGAGATGGCAACAGGATACACTGGGTAAGAAGGCAGTATGATGCTCTGAGAAATGTTCTGCTGAGAAAGTTGGGTCTTGGTATTCATGTGAATGTTACTTTGACATATATTACGTACCTAAAGATTGTTGCGAATTATGTACACCCCTTTATGGTAATTGTATTTACTGATGTCAGTGGTCTCTTTCAGCTGCCACACCACAAAAAATGTTCAGGAATGGTTTGAGGAACATGACAAAAAGTTCAATGTGTTGAATTGGTCTCCAAATTCCCCAAGTCTCATAATGATCAAGCATCTGTAGAATGTGCTAGAAAAACCAATCTGATCCATGGAGGCCCTACTTACAAGACTTAAAGGATCTGCTGCTAACATATTGGTGCCAGATAACACAGGACACCTTCAGGGTCTTATGGAGTCCATGCCTCAATAGGTCAGAGTTGTTTTGGCAGCACAAGGGGGAGCTACACAGTATTAGACAAGTAAATTTAATTTTATGACTGATCAGTATTTATATATTGTGATAAAGGCGCTATATAGCGCCCGACCTGGCACAGACTACGCAGAGGCACGTGTTCACACTCGAGCCTTTTTATTTTTTTCTCTTCCCGGTGTCCCACCGGCCCAACACAGTCCCAAGCACAAAACCAACACTTTTCTGCTCCACCACTCCTCCCAGGCAACCTTGTCCTCTTCCTCCCGATTCTGGCCCTGATTGCTGGGAGGCAGGCCCCTTTATACCCCACACGGAAGTGTTCCAGTGCCTGACCAGCTGGTCTTAATTGCACCTCCGGGTGGGGCTGATAAACCGTCCAGTGTGGTGGCTGGTTCTCTGCAGCACCCCCTAGCGGCCACCCCATCTCCCAACCGGGCTGCTGTGGTGGACTCCATGTCCCATGGAGCCACGGGGGAGATTGAGGAGGGATCCACGGCCAGGGAGACTGCCCCCAAGCGCCCCGGGGAAGGTACTGCAATGTCCATGATGGCTCCCCCGGGACGTATGCAGCAGAGGCGTCCCGGCCGGGCATGGGACCCGGCTGTCCGTCACAATATATATATTGTAGCGACCCGTGGTCGAGTCTTGAAGATTTTCAAGCCGATTTCGCCGTGCACCTCTTCCAAGCTGTCGGCTAGCGGATTGCCAGCATTAGGCACGCAGCTGTACCCAGCTCTTTAAGTACGGCCGTGTCCCATACACCGCACGACTACGGCGCCTCGGCAGCACGCAGCTGTACCCAGCTTCTCAAGTAACGAGCACTCGTGTCCCATACACCGCACGACTCCGAGTGTCTCAGCATTAATTGCTTAGATGAAATCTTAGCAATGAATAACAGCTCTGTCCTGTTGTATCTCTTTATTCACAGATAGCCAGAAAGCAAAGCTCAAATTCATCCGCTTAACCACTGTCAAGGTCAACAACGAAACGACATTTCTTAACGGCGGTATCTATTTACATTTTACAACCCCGGACGGCGATATCCCAACCCACCCCACCGGCTCGCACAAACACATATAACATTTACAACAGGAAAGACAATTACGAACTTAGTTAATCTTTACACACAATAACTTTCACATAAATTTCCCATAAATTCCCCACAACTATTTTACATAATTTACCCACAAGGCGTCACTCCGCCAGCTGGACTGCCGGGTTGCTACACAGCCCCCCCCCAAGAGGGTTAGTGTCCCCACAACCCTAATTTTCACAAACAAAGTCTGATAAATGTCCTGGCCGGCGGCGGACACGCTTTGGGCCTGCCTGACTCTTCATCACCCGTGCCAGGCTCAGTCCTGAGACTGTCAAGTTCTGTCTCGGCACCGAGGGTGGATGTTGGAGAGTTGCTTTGGTTCTCAAGTCTTTCTGGTGCTGGGGCCAATGGGTGGTATGGTGCCAAACGGTCTTTATGCAGCACCACCCGTCTGCCCCGTCCAGGCATTCGGACTCGGAAAACCACGTCCGAAATTGCATCCAAAATTTCTCCAGGTCCCTGCCAATGCTGCGTCAGTTTTGGGGACAACCCCCGTTTCCTCTGGGGGCAAAACACCCACACTTTGTCCCCTTGCTTCAGGGTTGGACCATGCGCCCGAGTGTCATATGCCGCTTCTGGCGGGCTCCAGCTCCCTCTAGGGCCTCTCTGGCCAGTTGGTGTACAGTGTCCAGTCGCTCTTTCAATCGCCGGAGATAGTCCGTTTCGTGACCGCCAGCAAGCTCAGGCTCAGGGGTGAGCCAAACACCAAGTCCACCGGCGCGCATCTCCCTTCCGAACATCAGCCCCGCCGGTGTGCACTGACTCGATTCCTGAACAGCCGTCCTATCGCCCACAAGACCAGAGGCAAATGTTGATCTCAGTCTCTCTGGTGTTGACTAGTGAGGATCGCAAGTTGGCGCCAAGGTGCGGTTAAACCGTTCTACCAGTCCATCGCTCTGCGGGTGAAGGGGGGTGGTCCGGGTCTTCTTCACCCCCATCCGCTGACACACCTCTTTAAACAACCGGCTCTCAAAGTTCCGCCCCTGGTCGCTGTGCAGTTCATTGGCACCCCGAATCGAGTGAACATTTCGTCCAGCAGTTTTTGAGCGGCTGTGGAGGCACTTTGATCTGGAATGGCGTATGCCTCCGCCATTTGGTAAAATAGTCCATCGCCACTAAAACAAAACGATTTCCGGCCTCTGTGGTAGGGAAAGGACCCAGCACATCTACCCCAATCCTCTCCATGGGAGCCCCGACGAGATACTGTTGTAGTGGCGCGTGAGAGCGTTGACCAGGTCCTTTCTGCGCGTGCAAACGTCACAGCAGTGGACGTGCATCTCCGCATCTTGTCGACATCCGGGCCAATAGAATCGCTGCCGCAGCCGACGACTGTCTTTGCATTTCCAAAGTGCCCAGATCCAGCTGCTCCATGAACCCAACGGAGGACCGTTGCGTAAAGCCATGGGAACCAGAAGTTGCAAATGGTCAGTACCCCTCTTGGTGCCTGCCATCTTCGGTAGATCACACCATGTGCAACTCCAGGCTGCCCCACTGCGAATGTAACAACTTGAGTTCCGGCCCTTGGGAAGATACGGTTTGCCAATCGGGCATTCCTGGGTCTCCAGCCAGCCCCTTACCTCCTTCAGCACTTGGTCGTCTGCTTGTAGTTGCCTTAACTGGTCGATGGTGAATGGTTCCTCTGCTCCATCCGTTTCTTCTAGTCCGCTGCTGATGATGATGGTCCCATACCCCTTTCCTCTTGCCGGCTGCAATATCGGCAGTCATCGAGGACGCATGGCCGCCTGGAGAGGGCATCAGCATTTGCATGCTGCCGTCCTGGTCGATGTTGCACCTCGAAATCATACTCCTGAAGTATTTCTATCCACCTTGCCACCTGGCCCTCAGGTTGCCGGAAGTTTAACAGCCATGTAAGGCTAGCATGGTCAGTTCGAATCGTGAACTTAGTGCCCAAAAGGTAAGGCTTGAAGTGTCGCACTGCCAAGATCACTGCCAATAGTTCCCGCCGGGTAACACAGTAGTTTTTCTCGGCCGACTGAGGCTGCAACTATAGTAGGCCACCACTCTTTCTCCGGTCTCCCCTTTGGGAGAGTACTGCGCCCCCCCACATTACTGGCGTCCGTGTCCAAAATAAAGGGTTGGTTGGGGTCAGGGTATGCCAGGACAGGTGCACTGGTAAGAGCAGCTTTGAGTTGTTGGAAGGCATCGGCGCAGTCCTCCGTCCACTCGAACTGTTGGCCCTTACTCGTTAGCTGGTGCAAGGGGTTAGCAATAGTTGCAAAGTTTTTCACAATCTTGGTAGTATGAGGCTAAGCCCAGAAAGCTCCGCAGCTCGGTGACGTTGGCTGGTGGGGCCAGTTGCTCACGGCAGTCACCTTTGTTGGGTCGGTAGCCACTCCACTCGCTAACCACATGTCCCAGAAACTGAGTCTGTTGGGAGAGGAGGTTACATTTTGCGGGTTCAACCGCAACCCGGCGCTTCTGAATGGCCGTCAAGACTTCCGTAAGTTGTGGATAGCCTGATCAAAGTCTCTGGCATGGATTAACAAATCGTCCAGATAGACCACACACCGGGTTCGGGGAATGTCTTTCAGCACCCTCTCCATCAGTCTTTCAAAAGTGGCGGTCGTTACACAGCCCAAACGGCATCACTTTGAATTGCCACAACCCTTGCCCTATGGTGAATGCGGTTTTGTGTCGGTCCTCTGGTGCTAGTTCCACTTGCCAATACCCACTGCGCAAGTCCAAGGTGCTGAACCAGCAGGATCCAGTCACATAATCCAGTGCATCATCGATGCGTGGCAGTGGGTACGAGTCTTTTCGAGTGACTTCGCTTAACCTTCGAAAGTCCACACAGGGCCAACCCCGTTTTCTTCCGTACCATGACCATTGGTGCAGCCCAGGGGCTGTCCGAAGGCTCAATGACGCGTTGGCTGCCATCTCACAAATCATTTCCTCGGCAGCTTGACGCTTCGCAAGAGGCAATCGGTGGGGGCGCAAACGAATGGGAGTGGCATTGCCAGTGTCTATGTGATGTTTCACTAAATTCGCCTAGTACAGTCCTCCTCTCGAGCCGCAAAAACGTCCACATAGTCTCTCAAAAGTTGCTGAAGTTGCTCCTGCTGTGTCGCGTTCAGATGTTCCCCACTTCGACGGCCCAATTCCTCTACAGCGGCGGTCTCAGCTGATGGGTGGTCGCGTGAGGAAGACCGTTGGGAAGCACTGGTCTGAGCTGCAACATTCTCCTGAGGATCCCCTTGAGCCTCTGCATCTCCTGAGCAACGATCGGGAGCCGGTGAGCCGCGGGATTCAGGCACATCCAAGCCAGCAGCCCTTCCAGGACGGTTCCGCCCGCTTGGAGCGGCACAGTCTCATTACTTAAGCAAAGGACGGCCCTAGAGACATCAACACATGCTCCCCAGCGGCCAACAAGTCCAACCCGATAATGCACGGATCTTTTATATCTGCAAGCCAGAATTCGTGGTTGGTCTGGCTCGTCCCTACCATCACAGATAACAGTTTCTTTCCGGGCATTACTGTCCGTTCACCGTAACCGTCGTAGTTCGCTATGTGTGGGGTCCAGCCCTCGGAAGAAGACTAGCTGTTTCGGCAACACTCCTTTTCTCAGCAAACAAATAGTGGACCCCGTGTCCACTAAGGCACTGCATGGCCATCCATCAATAGTGCAGTCCAGGTATAGTCCAGTGGAAAATCCACAGCGCCCAACTTTGAAGCAGTCTTTGTTGAGGGTGCTGAAAACGGAGCGAGGGCCCCTCACGGCCTCACCCGATATCGCTTCCCTGCGGTGATGCTGTACGAGGTAACGGACTTGGGGCGGGCAATCCCTGGCAAAGTGTCCTGGCTCTCCACATCGAAAACAGCAGTCCACTCGTTGTCTCTGTCGGGGGGTGGATGTTGATTGGGCGCGGCTGACCTCCACTACCTCAGACAGGTCCCCTTCCACCCTTCGTTCAACGGCTCTGGTTAATCGACTCGGTCGTGGTGTTCGTTTTGCCGGTGACTCCGCCTGTAGTATGTCTTCGACCCGCTCAGCCTCTCTCATTGCCTCGCTCAAATCTCGGGGTGATGATAGACAGACATGCTGGCGAAGACGCTCTGGTGTGAGGCCCGCAGGAAAGCATGAAGTCCGAGTTCTTCCCTCACTGTTGTGAGAAGGTAGGATAACCTTTTCGTGTCAATACCCTGACGCCAGCGGCAAAGGCTCCTATACTCTCACCCTCATGCCGACGCCGGCTAGTCAGCTTGTCTCTGTTGCATTCTGCTGAAGTTCTTTGTCCAAAGCGACTGGTGAGAGCAGCTGTGAGAGCCTGAAGATCACGACACTCTTCTGATGTCAGATCAATGAGTACCTGTAGTGCGGGACCCTCCAAGGCAAGGGCCAAGTGTGTCGCAGCTTCTTCGCGGTTCCACTCATTGTGTATCGCGGCCAGGTCCACTTGTGCAAGGTAGGGCTCTAAGGGCGTCAATCCGTTGTATCGCGGCAGCTTAGCAGGTGACCGAGAGAAGGGACCGCCGACTGGTAACCTGGGGTATCGCGGTGGCTGCCGACGACCCACTCTGGCCGTGCTTGGACGATCGCAACACTGTCCGGGGAACACTGGCACCATCAGGTCGGTCTGCCTCTTTTCTCCGCACAGCTCCGCTGATCAGGCGTTTTAACGTAACGCTGTTCTCTAAGATGGCACGCTCTACTTCTTCAAGACTCTGTTCCATGACGGCGTCTTCTAAACAGCCTGGTCTCCCACTTCTGACACCAATGTAGCGACCGTGGTCGAGTCTTGAAGATTTTCAAGCCGATTTCGCCGTGCACCTCTTCCAAGCTGTCGGCTAGCAGATTGCCAGCATTAGGCACGCAGCTGTACCCAGCTCTTTAAGTACGAGCGCTCGTGTCCCATACACCGCACGACTACGAGCGTCTCGGCAGCACGCAGCTGTACCCAGCTTCTCAAGTAACGAGCACTCGTGTCCCATACACCGCACGACTCCGAGTGTCTCAGCATTAATTGCTTAGATGAAATCTTAGCAATGAATAACAGCTCTGTCCTGTTGTATCTCTTTATTCACAGATAGCCAGAAAGCAAAGCTCAAATTCATCCGCTTAACCACTGTCAAGGTCAACAACAAAACGACATTTCTTAACGGCGGTATCTATTTACATTTTACAACCCGGACGGCGATATCCCAACCCACCCCACCGGGCTGCGCACAAACACATACAACATTTACAACAGGAAAGTCAATGACGAACTTAGTTAATCTTTATACACAATAACTTTCACATAAATTTCCCATAAATTCCCCACAACTATTTTACATAATTTACCCACAAGGCGTCACTCCGCCAGCGCGGACTGCCGGGTTGCTACAATATATATATATACTGTATATATATACTGTATGTATATATGTATGTATATATATATATATATGTATGTATATATATGTATGTATGTATGTATGTATGTATGTATATGTATATATATATATATATATATACAGTATATATATTATAATATTGATGTGTGAAAATAAATCCATACATCTTAAAAATTAGGAAAGTTATAGGCAAGAAAAAGATCATTTGACTCATACTGAATAAAACAAGTTGTGGTTCTTTGGAGCACTTTTTGTGTTTAGTGTTCCCACATTACCTATATGATTATCATCATGTGTGAAAGCATTTCTCCTTTTAGTTACTTTCCTAATCTGTTACAATGATTTTATAATGTATGCACATTTTTTATTTTTCATTCAGCTCATTCCCATTCTATTCTTGTTATATCTATTCTTTACCAATGTGATAATTACCACATCTATCCTTCCATTTTTAGTCGCTCCCTCCTAGTGTTTGACATCATGGAGAGCTTTAGATTGTTCTTTTTACAGTGAATGGAAGGCAACATTAAATCACATGTCTGATATACTGTGTTTATTTTTGAAAACAGGAAACATCAAATCTTGAGATTTATTTCTGGTCCATGGAAAAGAAACACCTTGCTTTGATTTCAGCTTTAATCTTTGTTATATGCTGTATAATTGTATGTATATGGCTGCAATAGTAGTAAAATAAGAATTGAATTTATTTTATTTAGTGTCTAAATCTGTCCTCATTTCCATTTTCCACGTGCTATTCCTATGGAGGTTGCTGCATGGTGGCTGGTCAAACGTTCCTACTCCAAACACATTACCTGGGTTCCCTACAGAAATTTCAAGGTTTTCCCTGGCCTGGTGAGAGATGCTGTATAATTTGTGCAGCTTGTCCTGGATCTGCTTCTCGGTCAATTCTGATTAGGCTGTGCCTGGTATACATCCAATGGGAGGTGCCTTGTGGCTTTTTCAATAAGTACTGCAAGTTCTCAAACACTTATTGGCTCCACTAGTGGATCCTCTTAAATTCTCAGGTCAAGAAAATGAGCCTTGCAACCCTGTGGGGAAATTTGTTTTTGGCCACATGTGCTCGTAATCTCATTCTTTAATTCCTACCCATTGCTCATGACCATAGATGAAATTGGGGATATGGGTTATCCAGGTGGTTGAAAGCTTTGTCCAAGGGATTCATCATCATATTGCAGTACAAGGTCCAAGTACTTCCACCACTGCACAGCTCTTAACCTAATAACCCACTCTGCCCTTGTTATCAAGAAACCTTTAAGGTATTTAAACTTCTCAATTAAAAGAAAGTCACTTTTTTATGGGGGAACTTCAAGCTCACATTTGGATCTGCTGAGAGTTATCATTACAGCTTCATATGTGAGTGCTGAATTGTTGTATTGTATAGAGTTCTCAATGAGTTGAGTCCAAAAAAAGGAAACACCATCCATTAGTGTTGGAGATGCAACTCTCAGGTCCTTGAACTGAATCCAGGCTTTGCATGCAAATTGATACCCTGTCTAAATAAATAGAACAATCAAGAGAGTGGAGTGATGTACGTTTGACAAAGTCCACCCTGAAAAAAATCTATTTGAATCCAGTAGCTGCAGATATGACTCTTGTTCTTCACATGCATAAACAATGTAGCAACGATATTAGTGTTTTCTCAGAGTTCTCAAGTTTCCTTTCAGATGCCAGATATATTTATGTAAGAATGATTGCCGGCCCTAAATTGGCCTGGAGTGAGTGTGTCAGTGTATGTAAGTATATTCTGCAATGAATTTTCATGCTGTCCAGACCACCGTCTGGCTTTGTGCCCAATAAAACTGACACAGTCTCTGTCTCCCTTTGTCCCTGTATTGAATTAAGCAGGTGCTGCAAAATGAGTGAATAATTGATCCTTGGTTAACTTCACAGTAATCCATTTAAGTATTACATTTATATTGTAATCAGAGTTTTGACAATTAATTTAAGCATTACATTTTCTTCATGATGGTTGCTTGGAAAACCAGCATAATTTATTTTCTGCACAAGTAACTTTAGACTTAACCACATCAAGCATACTTGCACCTAAAGAATTAGTCAACACACTTGGGTATGGTAAAAAGCATGTGGTTGAAGAAAATACTATATATAATCTCTTAACCTGATAAAGTTTAATCACAGCAAATCTTTTTCAGGACTTTTTTTTGTCAGCAAAATACTATATAAATAGTGAATCATTTGGATTGAGGGGATCTCTTTCTGTTGTAAGAAAAACGCTATATATAGCGCCTGACCTGACACAGATTAGGCACAGGAGGCACATGTAAAATTAAATAAATTTTATTTTCTTCAGCTGTGAGACATGTCTTCCCCGTGTCCCACTAGCTCAACACAGTCCCAAGCACATAATAAACACAAATTTCTCCTCTTCTTCTCACTCCACCACTCCTCACCAAGCTTCGCCCTCCTTCCACTCGACTGGCCATTGAGTGGTGGTCGCTGGCTCCCTTTATAGTTGTCTCGGAAGTGCTCCAGGTGCTTGATCTCAGATGTCCGGCTGCACTTCCAGGTGTGACGAATTGGTTGCCCACACGGGCTAATGAGTCCCAAATAGAGTGCCCCCTGGCGGTACCTGCGGGACCCAACAGGGCTGCACCCAACTCCAATTCCCAGGATGCCCTGCGGGAACCTGAGACACTGTTCCACCCCAGGGAGGTGGCCAACTATATCGTTCAGGGCGAGGTATTGCAATGTCCATGGCTGTTCCCCCTGAATATAGTGTGCAGGGGCGTCCCGGCTAGGTAAGAACGCCAAGTCCCTGTCACACTGTCTATCAGTAGCCATTATGTTGAGGATTTGCTAATTTTATAGCTTGTAATTGATTGTCTTTCATTTTTGGCCAAGTGAGCAGTTTGTGTCTGTTAGACTTTTAGTGCAGCCTCTTGATGGGAGATGTAAAATATTATGTACTGAGAAGCCTTTTAACACATGTTTTAATGTGATCCACTGAAAATGGTGTGATTGCCAAGCAAGTCATTTGTGACAGCTGAATTTGAAAGAATAAGGAGTGGCAAGTATTGTCCAATAGGTGACAGCATTATGTAAGTGCGTAGCGAGAAAGCACTGGCTCCTGCACACACCTTCTGGGAGGCAGGATAGGGAATGGTAATTAAGGAGACTAAGCCCTTTACGGACTACCAAATACTCAGGCAATATGGACATAAGAAGCCATTTGAGAAAGTTCTAAATTGTTGTTGCAGTAGACTATGTAGATTTGCCATGTGTGATTTGGTGTGAACTCTGGAGAAGTGTTTATGGAGAAAATTCACTAGTGATGGGCATGAGAGGAAAAGTGAGATAGGATGCACATGTGGTACTTTAAATGTGAGCAAGTGAGTGAATCATCCCAGTTTGTTGACAGGAAATTAAAAAGCATGTAGGCAATCCCAGCAGGAATATTCTTTTCCTTTGTTTAAAAGATTTATGTTGTACTTTCTTGCCTCTCTTATTTAAATTTTGTGATCAACTGATAGTACATTCACCGGTTTTGATTCAATTTGCTTTGAAGACAAAGTATATTAAATCAAATCAAATCAAAATGACAGTATACTGTAACTGCAGACATGACAAAAGGCACCATCTCTTGCTACATAATAATTGGCTGCAACAGGCAACCATAGTTCCATATCTGAGATTAGATTAGTTCTCCCCTAAACAATCTTCTATGTATTTTGTTTGTGTCCCCCTTCTGCATCTGTTGCTATGCGACATTTATTATGCAGCAGTCACATGATGGAGGGATAGAGGGCATAAATTGCAGTGTGCAGACAGGTCTTTGCTTGAGCAGTATGTGCTGTTACCTTTACAACAACCGATGTACAGCTCCCTGGTTGCTCATCATTTTTGGAATCCTGTTTCTAGTGTTTAGTGTTTTTTGACTGTTGCACTGCTAATCTGTTCTTGTTTGGATTTCTCGTCTGATTTTGGATACAGGTTTTGAATTTGCCTCTTTTTAGTTTTGGTCTATAAAATATTTCATTATTTTTAAATTAATTAAAGTATATAACATATTTAACACTTTTTTTGTAAGTTACTTTTAAAAGCAACATTCTCCACACTGCTCGGGAGACACAGGTTTCCATTCACATTTTCCGATTCATGGGAGCCGATGAGGATTTTTAACTCAGTTTAATGACATCAGAGAGTTTTGTCAAGGGAGAACTCCATTAGTGGAATCTCACATGTAAACGTGGGTTTTTAAAAAACTAGGTTTCTGCTTTAACAGGAGTACTCACTTTACCCCAGTTTTGTGTGTGCACTTAAATGCACTCACATTGACACAACACTAATTGTAAGCTCAGTATTAACCTTGGACAAGTAAGTAATAAGGTTGTAAACTGCAATGTACTGTCATCAGTACAGTTCTTGGTTTGTAAAAGGTATAAATTGGATCTAAAGAGTTTTTAAATTCTTCTTCTTGCTTTTCATTTGATTGAAGCTCGTTGCCTTGTATTTTGAGATGCTATGTAAGAATCTACAACTTTCCATAAATCGAAAATGTGGGGGTCATGTCGTGCACACCCCTACACATGTAAGTGTGTTTAGTCTGTGTATGACAGAAAAGTGATGAATATATGAGTCTGCTATTGTGCAGTGGCGACTCTGGACCTGCACATAGCAATGATGGTAGCAGTTTTGATCCTAGGTGGGTAGCAACCCATGGAGAGCATATCCAATAGTAATTACAGAATGTATATTTTTATACCTGCTTAGACCTAGGCTTGTAGATTCCTGAAGAAGGATCGAGGCTACCATGGGAACAACATTAGCACATAACAGGGGTATCAATTTTATAATATTTTTGTACAAATTCTGGTCATTATTCAAAATGTAAAATGTCATGTGGGAAGCGGCAATTACACGGTCAAGGAATTGGACATCCTGTGCATTAGATAATGTGTTTTAGTTAGAGGACATTGGAAGTTTTCACAAAATAAATATTTCCATGTCATCTTTAAAATGTATTAGATCTTTTAAATTCTTCTTTAATGCAGGACTTGGAATCTTGTGTAGGCTGCAAGTTTTAAGGACAACCAATATCTCAAAGAAACCTTATTCAGCAAAATAAACATTTTGATGTGCCATTCTTATTTATATATTTTTTTCTTCTTCAGAATAAGTCTTCCCTGTAAGACCAGTGGAAAATCCAATAATTCAGATGTCATTGTTCTAAAAATATTACTGTTTTATTGATTAAGGCAATCTTGGGTTTCTCTGCTGAGTGTGTTCTTTTGCTAAGAGCAACAGGAAAATGGTGTTTTCCTGAAATAATTTAACCTTCATCTTTTCTTCATACTTGATTATAAAATTCACAGAGAGTGAAATGTCTAAATTAGGTTTGATCAAGGCTATCATTTTACTGATACTTTAGATCCTAAAGGCATTTCAATATAATGGACGCATTTACCAGATAGTGTACTGTACCTCTCCCACTGATTCAGTAAGCACAGCTCTAAATAGTTATAGCCATGGCCACCTGGACAAGATATTCATTAATTGATGAAGGCTGTGACATAAATAGGAGGCAAGGTGAATGAGAACAACATGAGCACCATCATGATGAGGAATCAGCACAGTGGTGCAGTTGTTAGTGCAGCTACCTCACAGTTACAGGGCCATTGGCTTTAATCCTTTGCTCACTGGTGTGCTATCAGTTAGTATCAGGTTGTGAGTGAGAGGACATGATCTGTGATGGGCTGGCACCATGATCAAAATTGCTTCCACCTTTATGACTAGTGCTACTGACTCTGCCATCCCCACCATGATCCAATAATTAGACTAATCATGCTCATTTATGGAATAATTTAGATTCACTAATCCATCTAATCTACATGTTTTTCGTTAGTGAGACATGAGTCATGTGAGATATTTTTCTCTTTAGCTCTATAAAAAGGAAATAAGTACAACTTTATAATTATAATCATTGTGATCTAGGATCACAGTATATTGCTTTCAAAACATTTTGCACTTGCCTTAGAAGCAGGGCTTGTCTTAGAGGTTTATTATAGGGAAAGGAGGTGAGATGGAGCATTGCTCATTGAAACAGACGCTAAATCATTTTGGAATGTTGAGTTTCACGTTCATTATTTGGTTTAATTTAACACATTCTCACTTATGAATACCATATAATAATTACAAATATTGTATGAAAGAAGTAAACCATAAAGATATTGTTGCACATAAAGTAAGAAACATCAAAGAATGTATATAAAAATATAGATACATACAATGGATTAAGTTAAGGGTTATGTCAGTTTGCATGTGAAAAGAAAAAAAGGAAAAGGTCATTCCAATTCTGAAAAGAAAAGACTTTATTACGCAGCACGTGGCGCAGTGGTAGTGCTGCTGCCTCGCAGTTAGGAGACCTGGGTTCACTTCCTGGGTCCTCCCTGCGTGGAGTTTGCATGTTCTCCCCGTGTCTGCGTGGGTTTCCTCCAGGCGCTCCGGTTTCCTCCCACAGTCCAAAGACATGCAGGTTAGGTGGATTGGCGATTCTAAATTGGCTCTAGCGTGTGTTTGTGTGTGTCCTGTGGTGGGTTGGCACCCTGCCCATGATTGGTCCCTGCCTTGTGCCCTGTGTTGGCTGGCATTGGCTCCAGCAGACCCCCGTGACCCTGTGTTCGGATTCAGCGGGTTGGATAATGGATGGATGGATGGATTAGAACTGACAGATTTCTTTACAGGTTCTTGATAGTTCCATTGTGTGGAAATAGGTTACATTAGACTTACTTTAGGTCCCATTCTTGATCTGCTTATCTTACAAAATAATGACAATTGCCTTCTCTCTTGTAAGATTCTTACTATCCACAATTTTCTTAACCCTCTTACCCAGGGCAGGGTTATGGGGCATCAGGAACCCAACCCAGCAAGCAACAGGTGCAAGACAAGAGTTACACTTGGACAGTATGCAAGTCCATCGTAGGGCGAACACACACACACTAGGGACAGAACACCAATTCACCTAACCGGTGTGCCTAGATAGATAGATAGATAGATACATAGATACTTTATTAATCCCAAGGGGAAATTCACATACTCCAGTAGCAGCATACTGATAAAAAAAACAATACTAAAGTGATAAAAATGCAGGTAAAACAGACAATAACTTTGTATAATGTTAACGTTTACTTCCTTGGGTGGAACTGAAGAGTCTCATAGAGTGGGGGAGGAACGATCTCCTCAGTCTGCCAGTGGAGCAGGACAGTGACAGCAGTCTGTCATTGAAGCTGCTCCTCTGTCTGGAGATGATACTGTTCAGTGGATGCAGTGGATTCTCCATGATTGACAGGAGCCTGCTCAGTGCCCATCACTCTGCTACAGATGTCAAACTGTCCGGCTCCATTCCTACAATAGAGCCTGCCTTCCTCACCTGTTTGTCCAGGTGTGAGGTGTCCTTCTTCTTTATGCTGCCTCCCCAGCACACCACCACGTAGAAGAGGGAGCTCGCCATAACCATCTGATAGAACATCTGCAGCATCTTATTGCAGATGTTGAAGGACGCCAGTCTTCTAAGGAAGTGTAGTCGGCTCTTTCCTCTCTTGCACAGAGCATCAGTATTGGCAGTCCAGTCCAATTTATCATCCAGCTGCATTCTCAGGTATTTATAGGTCTGTATCCTCTGCACACAGTCGCCTCTGATAATTACGGGGTCCATAAGGAGCCTGGGTCTCCTAAAATCCACCACCAGCTCCTTGGTTTTGCTGGTGTTTAGGTGTAAGTGGTTTGAGTTGCACCATTTAATAAAGTCCTTGATTAGGTTCCTATACTCCTCCTCCTGCTCACTCTTGATACAGCCCACGATAGCAATGTCACCAGCGAACATTTGCACGTGGCAGGACTCCAAGTTGTATTGGAAGTCCGATGTATATACACTGAGCAAGACCAGAGAAAGTACAGTCCCCTGCGGCACTCCTATGTTGCTATCTCCATGTCCACCCGAGGAGGGCCTATGTGTTGTATGTGATTATTCAATCAATTATTTTACATTCAGTTATTGATTATTATGGTCTAAGACTTTTGGGAAATATGACATCTTCATGGAAGGGTGTGAGTATTGAACAAAGTACTGTAGTGTTGTTAGTTGCACAAGGTTAGTAAATAAGCAGCATTAGAAACGTACTTCTGAGTGTGTCTTTGCTTCATCCTTAAGAACAATATACTATGGACTATAGGAGGACCCAGGAGCACACAGAGAAGACCCATGCGAACATTGGGAGAATATCCAAACTTCATGCAGGGAACACCTAGGATGCAAGGCAGTAGCATTACCACTGCTCCATAATCCTGTCCATGTTCTTACCCAACTGTGTAATTGTCACACGAGTCCTTAAGTACATCAAGGGAGTATGATGGGTAAAAAATATAGACTTATGTGTCCTTAGGCCCAAGTTTGACTTTTGCCAATTCCTTGTACCATATGATAATATGACAAAAGGTAGTTTTGATGGCTTAATGTTTAGTCTTATACCAGTAAGAACGAGAACCCTGGACATTTAAAAAGCAGAGTATTTACCAAACAGAAATAACTGCCATATGCTTTAAATGAAATAATTGTACATCCACCTTTTATTAAACTACTTTAGTCCTGTTTACTCACAGAGGATGATGTTTTTCCCAGCAACATCAGGTTTAAAATAAGAACAACTCTAGTTGTGTTTCTTAAACTTTGGGCTGCAACCGAAATTGGGTCACAGACACATCTGTGAATGGGTCGCCTCATGACTGTGTAGTAAAGTTTGCACATAGATAATATTTTTGCATCCTTTAACTTCTCATCAACATAATTCTTCCACTGCTTTCAAGTTAGAAGCTTTGTTAAACGGAACCTGCCCAGTTTTCCTCACTTCCCACTTTCTATTTCTATTCCAGAATAAATATTGATCAGTCTCTCAGACTCAGATAGCAACTCTACAATTTATAAAACATTTTAAAGTCCCTTCCTTTCAAAGATTTTAGGGTACACTGGGGAAAGGATCTTTCACTTAACATATCAGAAAAGGAAGCCATGCACAGAATACACTCTAGCTCCATATGCACAATGCAGGTAATCATTCAACTCAAAATCTTCTATTGAGCGCATTTATCTCATTTAAAATTGTACAATATGTTTCCAGAGCTGGATTCAGCCTGTGAATATTGCAATCAAGCTCCAGCCTCACTGGGCCACTTGTTTTAGGCATGCAGCAAATTAACAACATTTTAGAACAAAATCTTTAAATACAGTACCTTTCAGACAGCTTTGGTATCACAATCACTCCAAACCAAATAACAGCTGTGTTTAGTATACTTGTTGGGCTTAAATTGGAGAAGGACAAACAAATCTTAATTTTCCTTTACCTCACTATTAGGATGTAGACTTATTTTTATGAACTGGAAAAATCCCAACTCGCCTCTTTTAAGTCAGTGGGTAACAGATGTTCGATACTATTTGAAAAGTGAAATCCTCACTTAGAGGATCTGTTCAAAATGTTTTAAAAATATGGCAGGATCTAATTAATAACATTTTAGAATAAGCTTCTATTTCGGGGAAATACTTTGGGATACTCTTCCTTTCTTGCTGCTTTTAAAGATTAGCTCTGGCCATTGGCTCTCCTCTCCTCTCTTTCTCTTCAGTGGGGGTTGAATTTTGGTTTGTTTGTTTAGTTTGACTTGATTGTATAGAATGTAATTTGCTTCTAATTAAAATCGATACATAAAAAAAAAAAAGTTAGACAAGTTCGTTCATTCAAGTCCGAATTCAGTGTCAAGTGATACCAACCCCTAGTTTATGCTGCATATATAGCGGTAGTGTGCAAAACACCTTTTTTGATTTGTCATAGAGAGCCTACATTTCTATGATATGAAATTATAATAAATATTCCCCACTGCACAACCTTTGTCCTCTCACAGTTTGTGAAACAATGAACTGAGATAACTGACAAGAAAAGACAAGTATAAGAAGGGGGGGAGAGGAGGGAATGGCAGTCAAGCTTGTGAGATGAAGGGACCACAAAGCTTGAAATTTCAATATGAAAATAACAAGAATGTGGAATTTTTTAGGTTGCTCTGAAGGTCAAGTAAATAGGTCAGGGTGTATGTAGTGCCATGGCAGTAATATATGCTAAAATTTCTGTTGGTGACTATGGACAGTTGGCAGGTGTTTCATCATTCATTCACTGTTACAGAATACATTGAATCCAATTTTGTAACTGAGGGGCAAAAAAGATATTTAAAATACTTAAGTGAGCAAGAATTCCTTCTCATAATACTGTTTTAAAGTGATAACCTTCAATCTGCTGGTAGTGTGAAAGACACTTTTAGACCATTAAGAACTAAAAGAATATAAGAAAATATCAAAGAAATGAGGCATGCTGTTCATATTTAGCATGATGTCAGTCAGTACCATGAAACATTTCAGACTTAACTGTTCAAAGAGCAAGATTTATCCTATCACCCATATAAACAAATGATGCATAAATTTCTTTAGGAATAACTTAAAAAAAAATGATATTTAAGACCATGCAAATAAAATTGCACCAATTATTTTTTGACTACTTCTATTCCTTATCTGGCACCATAAGTTAGCTGACAAAGTTAAGTGACCATTCATACAATCTTTTAAAGCTTTACTAAACCTTACACTTAGCAATTAGGCACTTGCATAGATATACATCAAGAATCTATTCCTTATTTTACATGACAATTTTTCCTTTATTAACATTTCTCCTTTAGTCATATTCATATGAGAAATATGCTTGAAAAGGAAACCAAAACACATGATTTTTTTTTAATTATATGAACAGTGCCATTTGACTATGTATGGCTCAGCTGTCATCTTATATATAAACATCTATGCATGGAAGTGTGTGTATCTGTCTGCCCAGCCCAGAAGTGCAAGGCGGCCCGGAAGTGCAAGGCTACAGCATGAAGCTCAAAGAGCCAGTAAGGTGGCCCCAAGTTAACGAGTTGGAAGAAGAAAGAAGTACGAGGCTACAGCATGAAGCTGAAAGTAGTCGACTCTGTCACCAAAGAAACCGCAGAGGAAAGACAAGCAAGAGAGAAACTCGTTTAGCTGCTGATAGACAAGAGGGGCAAGCACATCCGCAAAACGAAAAATTGCCAACTCTGCATTTCAATTTTGTTTCTGACGATTTCAATAGTTTCTTAAAGAAAAATGCCCGGGCTTACACAGCTAGTTATGATAATAATCCACATCTTGGATCTCATTAGGGTATTCATTTTCCTTTTTGGATGCTCAGATTAAAATGTTTAAGAATCCCTGCCCAGTTCCATCGGAGGGTAAATGCATGAACACATCTAAATTCAATAACACAACAGTTTATAATTGTCACATTTTTGGAATGTGGAAGGAAAACCAGTACCTGGGAAAGAAAAAAAACCCACACAGATATGAGGAGAACTTCACACAAAATAATAACCAAGGTGAGATTTGAACCCAGTACTCTGGAACTATGAGACAGTAGCACTAAACACTGTTTTACCTAGTAAGCATTTAGCAGTTTTAGTATATAGTCTAGCTGATCTTTAAAAATTTTAAATAACTAAAAAACACAGTTGCTACATTTTTTTTTTCATACTATCTTTTTGGTGTTATTTTTGAAGTATGCATCATTTTAGCCTTTTTAAAATATTTAGCTTCAGCTTGCTATAAATTCTCAGAGAACATATTTATAATAAAGAAGCAGCATTAAATGCTTTCGAAGCAAAATAAATCACCCCGGGGCACTCGGGTGGAAGTATCTAAATATAAAGCTAGGTTTCCGCTTTGATTTGTCTTAATGAGCTGTGCCAGTGAATTTTTGTGTAAAGCTGTAAGGGTAGTTGAGCATAATAAACCAGTTAAATTAAATGATAATTTTGAGCACAGACCTGGAAAAGCGAGGGCTAGCTTTAGACTGTCACTGCAGCCCAGCTAACGCTAATGTCTTGAGATTCATATATTTCCGCCTTTCTGACATTTAAGCATTCGTCTTTATTTCACAGATACTTGCACACTTTTCTATTTTGCCTACCCTCTTTTAATCTTATTTCTTAATTCACTCTCGGTTTCTTTGCACCATGACACTCAGTAGATAAGCAGCAGACCAGGCAAACAGAGAGGTAGTGATGCTGAAATGTGTTTGGGAAATCCCTTTCTTAGGAAGCAATCAGTCAGCCCAGTTTGCATTCCAGAAAGTGTGTGACGCTACCCTCTGTTCTGTTCTGTTTGACAGCTTGGTTAAATGCATATAGTAGTCTTTTGTTAAAAAAATGGATTGCAGTGCTGCTTCATAAAATCCTTGGTTCAACAAAAACCTAATAAATTTAAAAAGCAGAAGGTGCTTCATACTTCATCAACCCAGCTTTAACTGTAGTCATGAATGTGCATTTTTTTTAGTCAGAGACATTACTATTAATTTCTGTCTTCAGCAACTCCAATATCACCCATATTTCTGTCTGTAATGTAAAAAGCTGCCTTTACATCTGTCTCTTCTTCATTTACACAGTGTGCACGTAACCCTTCACTTGCAAAAAGCTAAACCCATTTATCATAAAATGCAATTAAATATCAATATTCAGCACTTGGACGATCAATAAAGTGCTGCTACAAAACCTGTGATCTGTTGCTCACATGTAAGTGCTTATCAGACCAGTTCAGGGTGACCCAAGTGCTCATATCATGTTTATTGTTAAAGCTCTCATCCTCTATTGATGTGTTTAATCTACCCCTGCTGCCTGATGGCAATAGGAGCCTCTATGGCCAACTCTGATAAAAATGCCCTGCCGGAGAAGCAAAAACAAAGGAATCCTCTTTATTCCAGGATGTATGCCTTTATATAAATCACTCATAGGATGGGATTACCATAGGGATAGCACAAGTAGCCAAAGCAGATCTGACCCCCTCAGGAGTCTGGCTAATACTCATTAATGTGTTCTCAATAACCCTGGTATGGATAAGCCAATTACACAGTACAGCCACTGAGTTTTTCTTTTTGTCCACTCAGATCTTATCCTTCTGCACCCTTGTTTTACATCGGAAGTAAAAAATACAAGATTGTATGCACAGTGGGAGGTCTGAAGTCTTATGAGAAGGACTTTGGTGTTGTGGTGGACTCATCACTGTCTACATTCAGAAAGTATACAGAAGGCTAATAGGATGTTAGCTTACACTGTATACCATGATGCATAAAGTACTAGTTAGGACTGGTTGTGCTTAAGTTATATAACCCACTAGTGAGGTCTCATCTGCAGTACTGTGAGCAATTTTGGTCTCCATATTACAAAAAAGATATACAGTAGCAGCAGTAGATAAAGACCAAAGGAGAGCAACTAGGTTAATTTTAGGTCTGCAAGGTAAAAGCTATGAGGAAAAATTGAACAGGTTTAAGAAAATAGATCAAGAAGTAAATTTTATAAAATAAACACAAGAACACGGTAAACGTTTTGGGGGGATGCCCCATATACTGTCGTGCCAGAAAAGGAAATTACCTCTTTACAGAAAGAGTTCGACTTGGAACTGACACAAGAGAAAATAATGGCAGTATATATATAGTAGAGATTGCAGGAAGTGATGCTATGAAGAGGTAGGATCTTGAGGGTTAGAACCAGAAGTGGTGTCATGAGAGGTGGGTCTTGAGGATGGGAACCGGAAATGATGTTACTGGGTAGATTCCTCAGTTGTTCTGTTGGGAGAGAGGAAAAAGAGTTAGAGGGCAGTGCCAACTGCTGGTTCGGCCGGTAGCTGCATCTATTTGAGCCTGTAAATTGTCTCCCAAACACATGTATGTGACAAGGTGTTTAAACTTATGAAAGGAATTAGTACAGCAGGTCACAGTTGTTAGTTCAAAATGGATTCCTCAATGATAAAACAAATGTTAAAAAGTGTTTCCACACAAAGAGGACCGCAGACACATGGTGAGGTAGAGAGTAGTATTTTAGGGTCCTTCAAAACATGACTTGATGTAATGATACAGAAATTAAGTGGATAATATTGCCATGCTTGTGAAGCTGAATGGCCTGTTCTCGTCATAACTGTTCTAATGTTCAAGGAAACTGCAAACATAAAATGCGCTTGTAGGTGCCTTGTTGCTGTATGGGAGAACTTTTCGATCTCCTAATGGAGTGTGGCTTTTTGTATTTTAGCTACATTTCCAGTTTGTGTAGTTGAGCCCTTTGATCGATATATGTAATTTACTGGTCTATTACTTGCAGTACATTCTGTCTTTAGGTTTGCAAATTCATTCCTGGTAGTATACATATAAAATAGTTTCCAACTTAAAAACCAATCCATTTTCTTGCTCACTTATCCAGCTGAGTTTCATGGACGATCCGTGGAAAGGCGTGTCTACACACACACAAGGTCAATTTAGAACTAACCCGTCAAGCAAAATGTGGGATGTGAGAGGAAAATCACAGTGTCCAAAGAAAAATTCAGAATGAATGTGTGAACATCACACTTCTAAGATTGGATCTGAGAACTCTAGAGAGTAGCAACAACAACTGCACCACCTAGCTGCAATTCAAACCTGATAGAGTTTCGGGTAATTGATTGGATGCAAGTTATCAACAATTGATTTTAAAGTATATATTTACTAATTGTCACTCATTTAGTCATTGCTTTTCTTAAACCACTTGGTCGAGAGCAGGGATAGGAAACCATAGCCTGTGCTCCCAACATCAAACACAAAGTAAGAATGAACTATGAATGGGAAGGGTGGTCTGTAGCAGGAAATTATAAGCTAATTTTGAGATGTCAATTAGGTTGACATTGTTTAAATGTGGAAGGAAATTTGAGAAGCCTTAGAACTGTCAGACAAGCACATGAAGAAACTACATATAGGCAGTCATAGCTGGCATGTCACCCTGACTATTTTCAAAAATACTGACTCCTATTCTACTACCATTGGAATGCAAGTAATTGAATCCATTGAGCTCAATAACACCAGGTGTAAAAAAAAAAAAAAAGATAAATATATCAACCAATGGCTTTATCTGACCATTATGCATCTTTAAATAGGAGTAATCCCAAAACATGTAGCAATAATGAATAAAACATGAATAATCTGGCAATGTTATCAAAATATAGAGGACTTAAATTCTTAATGTGAAAATGGTTCACATTCAATAAACACAAGCTAGCCTGATAAACACGGGGAGTGTGACTGCTTCCTTTTCTGTCTGTGAATCAGCCTCATTTGGGGAATCACTGCATCTTCTGCACACTGACAGCATGATGCATGAATAGCTACACAATAACCCAATAGAGGGCTAGCACCGAACTCTGCAGGCCATCTTTTTTTTTCAGTGCAAAGCACTGTTTATCTGTGCCATATGTGGTCAAGAAAGAAAAGCATCCCATTTGAATTTGAATGGTTGAGTGAACATGCATAATGAATTACTGCAGTATAAAGATAATTTTCTGCTTGCCTAGGAATGTAATCCACATCCTGTTCTTGCAACTTACTAGTGTGCTCTTAAAGGTTCCTCCTTTTTAAGCTGAACAGCCTTATAGTCTTGATTAATAACTGTACACCATAAAGCACGTTGATAGGTGCACATTTTGCTTGAACTTTGATGAAGATAAATTCCTTTAGGCTTTGCAGATGATTTTTGTTCATCAGCTGAGTGCACCTTAACAATGCTTATCTCTAATGATTACACAATGAGCAGTCGCTATCGACAAATGTTTAAAAATGCACACCCGCTGTTTTGTTGTCTTAGCAAAAACTATTAATTTCCATTCAGTTTATTTTTATGCACCGCACTTTCAATTAAAAAGCTTACAATGTTGTTTGCATTTGCCTACATCCATCCATCTGTTATATTCTTGAGCCCCTCCATTGCAGGGATGTGAAGAGCCTCTCTTTGATGGGAAGGCTAAGTAAATCCAGGGAACATACCTGGGTTGGGTAAAACTTCAGCTTATACAAAAATATTGTAGGAAGAGAACTGGAATTCCGGATGAGACGGGGAAGAAGCCATTACCTGCACGGGAGGCCAGAATGACGACACAGATGGATGGGCCGATGGAACAAATGAGTAACTTTGTACCTGGCTGGTGTAAATTAATGGAGGGTCCAACAGAAGCCAAAAACTGGGAGTCGTTCCATCCCCCCATATGCCAAGTGGCAGTGGTCCTCATGTGGAAACCCCATCAAGACAACTGATGAGATGGAGTCCGGAAGTGCAGCCCTTTCAAGGTCCCTGGGGATCGAGAGAGGGAGCTGTCGGTGGAGGACCTCCCTACTTTCCTCATGGGCTGGAAGTGCTCCCCAGAAGACATGGCATGGCACCGGAAGCATTCCTGGGTCTGGCATAAAAAAGAAGCCCTCTGCCTTACATAGTTAAGTCAGAGTTGGGTGGCAGCAGGCAACACTCAACAGGAGGAGAGAAGGGGGGAGAATTGCTTATTTATTGTATAATTGTGGCACACTGCTGGAAGGAGGTCTGTGAAGGTGTATTGTGGAATAAATATCCGTCATTTTATTCTATTAATGTGTGGTATATTGCTGGTGGTTTGGGGCTCTTTGGTGCTTTCTTGTGGTTACAATATTTAAATGAAAACACAAAAATAAATCAACACAGACATGAAAACATCAAGCAATATTATCAAGCATGACTCATTCTGTGTCTGCATGATGTTTTCTCCAGGTATTCCAGTTTCTTCCTATATCCCAAAGACTGCTGTGCATATTTAATATTCAAAACTAAAATTATCAAGTATAAGTAAGTATGAATGTGTATCCTGAGATGGACTGGCATCCTGTCCAAGGTCAGGTCTTACATTACCCCAATGCTGCTAGCATATTCTTCAGCTACCGGTGATTGTAAATTAAAACTGAACAAATATAGAAAATGTATGGAGGGATGAAGTTTGTGTCTGTCGTTATTTAAGTGTATTCTGCAATGAAATGACAGGGTATAGTTTCTGCCTTTCATCCAGCACTGCTAGAATAAGCCCAGTCTAAACTTCTTCTTCTTTTTTCGGACGCTCCCGTTAGGGGTTGCCCCAGCGGATCATCCAAAATCGCTATCCGCATATTAATTTGGCAAAATTTTACACCGGATGCCCTTCCTGACATAACCCTCCCCATTTATCCGGGCTTGGGACCGGCACAAAGAAACACACTGGTTATTGCATCCCCTGTGGCTGGGTTATAAGTCCAGTCTAAACAAAAAACCTAAATCTGAAATGAGTAAATCCAGTATAGGATGGTACATGGATGGATAGATGGAAGGATGGATTGAGTGTGGCGGGAGGTTAACTTTTTGGGATTAGTTCCTGCCATGTACCTGATACCTTGAAATTTTCAAGGTCACCATGGCCATGAAAGTCAAATCAAAAAGTTCAGTTGATGGATCGATCAACGGATTTTTGGATGGATGGAGTAAATGTAGGATTGTATGAGAGTGGATACTGTCCAGGGTTGCTTCCTGCCTTGTGCCATCTGCTTAGAGGATTGGCTTTGATTTCCTCTGACACTTCAAAGGAGAAAGCAGGTTAGAAAATAGATGGATTAATGTAATAACAATTAGCTTAGCTTTAATTACCTGAAATGAAATATATCTCAGTCACAATTTAGAACCCCAAAATAAATAAAACACTAAGCAGACTCATTGATCATATTATTCTACATTGAAGAAATTATTAATGGATTTGAGTACTGCATGTCACTATCAGGGTGGCATTGTGGCACAGAAGTTAGTACCACTGCCTCACAGCTCCTAGCATCTGTGCCTATTTCTTAAAAGAAAAACTGTGCAAAGTGATTTGAAGCAGGTAGGAATATTATGATTGTCTATGACCTGTCCTCTTGATATAGTTCAACATTTTTTGACAGAGATTAAATTTATTGGGCACTGTGCTGCATTTTTCAATTTAATTAATGGTTTCTTTAGGCTGTTTGTCTTGAAGAATTTGGTTTAAGAGTTGTCATTTGTATTCAGAACATCTCATAATACTCTTTACTCTAGTAAATGGTCATGCTGTTCATGCCAATCTCTGAGGATGAAAACTAGCACAATTTTTTAAACATTTAATTGCTTTAACCTTAAAATTTCAACTGATATATTTCTTGCCTCCAGTGACAAAGTGGTTAGTGCTGCTGTCATACAGCTCCTGCATACTTTGCTCTGGTCACTGCCTATATAGAGTTTTTCTTTAGGTGCTCCATTTTCCTTTTCACATTCCAACGATAATGCAAATGCTCTAAGTTAGCTGTCACTGTGAATTCACCCTGTGGCTGTATGTGTTATTATACCCTGTTATAGACTGACACGCACTTGACATCTGTATCCTGCCTTGATCCCATTTCTGTAGGGATAGTCTATGACATGCATAACCCTTAGATCGAATTAACCTGATTTGACAGAGGATGGACGTCAATATCAATAAATAATAAGGCTCTCTAATTTTTAAATATCAAATAGACAAAGTGATAAAAAATATGAAATGTAATTAATTAAAGCAATTCATTTGGCTTCTTAAAATTCCTTATATTCAAAATGTGTTGTCTATTTGGTCAAAATAACTACAAATATGTAATGAAAAGACCACACAAGTAAAATCATCAGACAGACAAAAATGAACATTTTGTTAAAACCCAAATTTTACCTCGAGGAAGGCTCTCACCTTGAAAGTGAATGACAGCGGCCATTGTCAGTTCTAAAATAGATCTATAGTCACTCTTTTATTTTTACAGCTTGTGCTATGAACACTGTAACTGACCTGACCTCTAGAGAGATCTCCATTCCACCTGCACTAAAGTGCTTTGAATAGGCAAAGGTTACATTCTTCTCTTCTGCTTTCTTCATTTCTGAAGTTCAGCAGCCGGCTGGTAAACCCTGCAGCCGTTAAGCTAAATGAAGAGAAATCCAAATCTTGCAATTAATCTTCTTACTGCCCTGCAGCCAGATGTTCCAAGGACAGCATTTTAATACAGGTCACAGATAGCTTGAGTGCTGACAGCTGCGTGAACACTGCGACCAATGAATCAAAGACACGGGTAAGGCAGAATATACTGTGTACTGTATGGGGAGATGAATGTTGCAATATTATTGTTATTTTTATTATAATTGTTTACTACAGGCTTAAACCAATGTAGCGCCAAATTGAACTAGATAATATCTTGACAGAACTGAGTGCACCGCAGGAATCAACTCTGACAAAGAGCCAATCCATTATCTGAGGTCCAACACACACATACCCACACTCACTCTGGGCCAGTTTAAGGATGCCAGTTAAACTAACCTCCACACTTTTGAAATGGGAGTGCCTGAAGAAAAACTCATATGGATACACATTACAAGAACTGAGGTAGGATTCAAACCTAAGTTGCTAGAGCTGAAAGGCAGCAGTGCTTACCCCAAGATTAGCTCTACTATATGGGCATAGAAGACTCGTGTCTAGAGGTGCAAAGCCTGGGAAGGTGGCATTTTTCTAAACATCACAGATCCTGATGTATAAACACTCTGTCTCAATATAACACCAATTTGATGTTGAGGATTGGGGACCAGACAGTACCCCATTTAATAATGGAAAATTATTACCATTTATAGGAACTGCATATTGTGGACCACCAGAGCATGTACAGGTGACATAACACAGACAGGCAGGACGCAAATTGCCACACAGCACACATTTATTTATTTATTGATGGGGAAGTGCTTTCTTCGCTCCCCACAACAGCACAATGTCCACAAGACAAAAGCACAGTCCTTTTCTTTCTTTCTTTCTTTCTTTCTTTCTTTCTTTCTTTCTTTCTTTCTTTCTTTTCTCCTCTTCTAGCAAGCTTCATCCACTTCCTCCCATCTCTGGCTGTTTGAATGGAATGAGGTGGCTCCTTTTATTAAGCTCCTGGGAATGCTTCAGGTGGCGCATCAGCATTAAGTGGAATAAAATACAATTTATTTTTGTATAGTCCAAAATCACACAAGAAGTATCGCAATGGGCTTTAACAGGCCCTGCCTCTTGACAGCCCCTCAGCATTGACTCTCTTAAAAGTCAAGGAAAAACTCCCAAAAAACCCTTGTAGGGAAAAAATGGAAGAAACCTTGGGAAAGGCAGTTCAAAAAGAGACCCCTTTCCAGGTAGGTTGGGCATGCAGTGGGTGTCAAAAGTAGGGGGTCAATACAACACAATACATAGAACAGAACAAATCCTTAATACAGCATAATAATAAAAATTTTAGAAGTACGGAGCAGAATTTAACAGTAGATGATATCACATAATAAGATTTGGATATTTTTAGAGTCCTGGAGACCTCATCCATCAAGCTGTCTCCCCCATTTGACCATTCCATGGCTGAAACAGTGCTAGGCCAGCCAATCCGATGAAAGGACCCCTCTTCCCATAATTCCTGCGATCTTCTGTCAGGGATGGCAAACAGCAAACAGCTTGGCAGGTGGGCGTGGCACCAATTGCCACATTTGAGTACCGAGAACAGAAACAGAATAGGTGAGGGTTAGTAACAAATTAGAATTATCATGTTACTTATATTTTAGTGCTAATGACTAACAACAGAGATGCAGTCTGTACAGTTAATCAACAGCTCTAGTCAGGATATGTTAAACTGAAGTAGTGATTGTTCAGCCGGGATTTAAAAGCTGAGACCTAAGGGGCTTTTCTTATAGTACTAGGCAGACAATTCCACAGTTTAGGGGTCTCTGTAACTAAAAGCTCGACCTCCCACTGTTATTTTATTAATCCCTGGAATCCTAAGCAGACCAGCATCTTGAGATCTTAATGTGCGCTGTGGCTTGTAAGTCATGATAAGTACAGACAAGTAAGCCAGACCTTGGCCATTTAATGCTTTATATGTTAAAAGGAGGATTTTTAAATCTGCCCTAAACTTAACCGTGAGCCAGTGTAAGAATTTAAGAACTGGAGTTATGTGTTCATATTTTCTTGTTCTTGTAATAATTCTTGCAGCCGCATTTTGGATTAACTGGAGGCGGTATAAAGAACAGTTTGAACATCCAGTGAACACCGCATTGCAGTAGTCAATCCTACTAGAAATAAATGCATAAATTAATTTCTCAGAATCCTGTTTATTTAGAAAGCACCTTAATTTCCCAACATTTTTAAGATGGAAGAAACATGATTTGGACAACTTTGCAATATGCGCTTTAAATGACATGCTAGAGTCAAAGATAACTCCTAGATTGCGGGCTGATTCAGTACTGAGTTAAATGTTGACAAAATATTGTTGTTATCAGTGTCATTCCGTCCAACAATTAACATCTCTGTTTTATCTGTATTTAAAGACAAGTAGTTCTCATCCATCCACTCCTTTAATTCACTAACACAACTAATTAAAGACAACATCGGAGGAACTTCATTTGATCTAAATGGTATAACTAAAAGGTATAACTGGGTGTCATCTGTATGATAGATCTCAGTGGAAGAAGGTAAAGTGAAAACAGTAAAGGTCCCAGTACTGAGCCCTGCGGAACACCATATCTCACTTCTGTGCATAATGATAGAGTGCTGTCAGCACATTTCTGTATATATTGGAATCGATTTGATAAATAAACTAAACCAAGCGAGCACAGTGCCTGTAAGCCCAACATCATTTTCTAGCCTGTGCAGTCAAATAGAATGCTCAATGGCGTCAAATACTGCACTTAAGTCTAACAACATAATTACAGTGGAGTTCCTTAATCAGACAATATCAGAATGTCGTTTACAACCCACGTTAGTTTCATTTCTGGACTATGACCAGTGCGGAAACAAGATTGGAAATTCTCAAATAAATTGTAATGCGTAAAGTGTGACTGAAGCTGATTGGTGACTACTTTTTCTAGTATTTTAGAGAGAAAGGGTAAATTTGAAATAGGCCTATAATTATTTAGTATGTGTGGGTCTAGGTCTGACTTTTTAAGTAATGGTTTAATGACTGGCACTTTTAGTGCATCAGGTACTGTGCCATGCAATAATGAACTATTGATAATGTTTAGAATAGGCACTGCAAGAACATCCATTTCACTTTTTGCTGGTTTTGTTGGCACTGGATCTAAGGAACAAGAAGTGGGTTTCATTTTAGAAATTAAAGTTAAGACTTCTTGCTCAGTTACAGGATTAAAATTACTAAAGTTCTGAAGGCAATGTGAGGCAGGGTCTGCTATGCTAGTATGCAGTTTGTACTGTGATGCTGAGATCTGGGATGTTATATTTTTCATTTTTTCGTTGAAGAAGTTCATAAAGTCTGTACTGTTAATATCTGTTGGTCTTTTGCACTGTAGATCTGAATTCCCATTTGTTAATTTAGCAACTGTTCTAAACAGTACCCAAAGAATTTTATTATTGCTATCTATTATTGTAGAATAGTATTCTGAGCGAGCTTTAAAGAGAGCTTTTTTATATTTTTTAACACTATCAGTCCATGCAATTTGGAATCACTCCCAGGTGTGGTGGAAGTCTACTGTAAGGCTCTGCAGCTCCCCTTGGTGGCCTCCACAGATCCCAACAGGGCTGCACCAAACTCCCAGTCCCAGCGTAGCTTGCAGGAATCCACGGTGGTGCCTCGGCTGTCCAGGGGTGCTGCCCTCTAGCGTCCCAGGGGAGGTAGTGCCTCACAGATGGTAATGGTCGAAGATGCCTATCACAATATATGAGATTTTCTTCCAGATTTTCCTATGGATAGCATGGTTTTGTATTTGCTTTCCAAAAATTTACAGTTTAGGTTAATTGGTAACTGTTAATGGGCCTTGTGATCAGGGCTGAACTGGGAAGCTTATTCAGACTGGGAATCCCAAGTCTAACCCAGGTCACACAATATACATCAGTTTTCTTGTACAACCAAAGATTCAAAAAAACAACAAACTCCATTTAGTGAGTTAGTAGGAGACAGTATATTCAGCTTTTGCACATACATTTCACTTAAATATTAGTCTCAAGACAACCTGATAAAGTGTGGAACAATACTTCTTAAATGTAAACACTTCATAAATAAACCATGTAGTTCTGTAATATTTATATAAAAACAAATGTGCAAAAAGCACTGAACCACAAAAAGGAGTTATCAGTGGAATCAACGGTGCATACTGTAGATTATGTTTGCAATTTCATCTGTGAGTCTGGAATCTACAGAGCCCAGCCGCTGTCCATGTCTGGATGGTAATGCTGAATTCTCTTATACACAGTTTGAAATGTTGGTTAAAAAAGACCATTTTGAATTTCTTCAATAAACAAAAGACTCAAAAATGTCTCAGTGCCACAGAATTCTGTTAAGCATTTTTTGAAGAATGCACTTAGTAAACAAAACACTATGAAACATTTTGTTTGGCCCATTCAGTCACTCTCTCATCATAGCCCTAAGGTTTAACTGTCAAGAGTGCAAGAGACGCACTTTAAAAATATTAAAATAAAGTAAAAACAAGACACGTTCATTAACAAACTTATAATGAAATAAAGAACAACAGGTACATTTAAAAACACAAATCATTCCACTCACATACGTGTTTCATTAATAAAAAAATAAAATAAAACATTTTGTGTAGCCTATTCAGTCACTCTGAGAGAAAAAGGAAAAAAAAATTAAAAATGTGACCATGTGTTACACTTCATTAAAATTTGAAACAAAATAAATATATAGTAACAAATACCAAAACCCATACAACATCCAAATACAATTCAGTATATTATAAAATTTTAAACAATCTTCATATATAACTTTAATCACAAAGCACCAGACATACGCACCTCTCATCATCCTGCTTAACTGTCACACAAAGTAAAAACTTGACTTGAACAAAAACAAGAAACCATCCAACCAGAAAAGAAATCCTGCAAGGATTTGTGCCCATTACAGAGCAATAACGCCTGCTCGTTTTCCAGTATAATAACATTATATAATTTCGCCATTAGTTTATTTCACTGGTTGCTCTGAATGCCAGGCCAGACCAGGCAGCAGGCCACTGGGAAAGCTCCTGCTGATTGTAAACGTCAGTCCGGCTCTGCCTGTGAGTGAGACTGCACCCTGTGATGGGCAATCCTTCCAGGATAGGCACAGATTGATTTTACCTATAAACTAAATTATTGACTTAAAAATGGATGTATAATAACAATCATCTTCATTATCATAATAACTGCGTTTGGCTGGTGCCCTGCCTGGGGTTTGACCCTGTAGTTAGGATATAGCAAATTGGATAATGGATGGATGAATGGATTATCGTATAATGTGTACCCCAGTTTTCTAAACTGCATATCTTCTTATGCACATCAGTACATACTGAGTAAAGGCTCCCCCATCCAGTTTCTATGTTTTTTGGCATGGAACTATACATGAACTGTGAATTCTTATGATTAATGTCCCAACTGATGCAATGCTTTTTCCCCCAAAGAGAGGTTTTACTAATGTTAAAACACACACTGTTTCATAGAAAAACGAGAAGATAATAAATGGCAAGGTTTGCGTTGTTACATCCATATATAGTGAGTGATGATATTATCTGATTATTTTCAAATGACATGCTTAGCTTTGCTTTCACCGTAGTGCATACATTGTTTGTTTT
Organism: Polypterus senegalus; assembly: GCF_016835505.1. Lineage (NCBI taxonomy): Eukaryota > Metazoa > Chordata > Cladistia > Polypteriformes > Polypteridae > Polypterus > Polypterus senegalus. The sequence continues at coordinate 54,615,150 of NC_053158.1, forward strand.
AGTCAATGAACCCACTAGTAACTTTAATTAGTTCACACTTCAGTGGCTCCTCCAGATCTGTACTCCTTCAAGGACACTCAGGAAGATGTAATTTGCCCTTGAGAATGAGAAAGCAAATCGCCGAGGGGAGCCTCTGTTGTATTGTTGTTTTCGTTGTTATTTATTTCTTAATTTTTCCGGTTGCCCATAATTCAAGAGGGTATTGAAGTGTACAGTCTGTACAATTTCAAGGAGGACTGCAGTTTTCCATTTTTTTATGAATGAGCAGAAAGTTTCTATTCAGCCATCCTTGTTTTTCCAGTGTACCTTCAGTTGTGTAATTTATTCATTTTAATGTTTTAAAGCACACTGCTATTGTTCAGTACTCTACATAATAAAATTACTTGATATTTTCTTTTGGTGATATAATATGGATTGTCTGGCAAGTTTGCTTTTTAAACTGTAATATGCTTCGATTAGATAGTGAAACTCCGACAGATATAAAGTTATTGCTATAAAACATTGGCTACCAGTGCAAATATGTTTCTCTTTTTTATGCAAGTTACCTAAAGTCTTCAATTCAACACTGTACCAGAAGAAATTAAATCAAAGGGCATAGGGCCGGTGCATTAAATAATGTCATCTGAGGCAAGGCACACTTTTGCCACTCACTCCACCAAACCATGCTTACTAATCTTGAGAAGATACTGTTAATCCAAATACAATATGTGTTCAGATACTGGCTTCACAATATAATACATCCATGACACAAAGCATCCTCAATACAATGAACGAAATGGTAAATAAATTACTAAATAACATATTTTTGGAAAACTGAAAAAGATAAGATTTAAAACAACACAACACAATAAAGAGGCATTGTAAACAATAAAAATGTATAAATTCTTCACCATTTCTATTTGAGTACCCACCCTCAAAAATGTTTCTACTCAGTTTTGCATTGCAAAATTGAATGCGAAATGAAACTCGACTGTTTTGTACATTCTGAACACTTTTCTAAACACCTTGGCAAACTCTAACTCCATCCAGTAAACTCCAGTAAAGTAAAAGGCATTTGCCATTTTTAATTAAAGATGTGTTTTGCAAAATTATGATGTATTTAACAGACTTAACATTACATTTGACCAGCACCTTATTAACATTCCAGAAATTATCAAAATTGTAGCAATATATACACAATACATTATGTGAATATCAGGAAAATAAATGACTGACATATAGCAAAAGTGTGCCTACACCAATTTGATTTTTGGAAGTTTGAGGTGTGGCGAAGCTGTGCTATAGGCGTTGTGCGCAATTTCTCACCGTCTTTAAAGGCAGTAAATAAATAAGGAACTGGACGTGAGTGCAATTTTTAAGGTTCATAAATCATTCTAATGTTTTGTAGTAGTATTTTCTAATGTTAAAAAATATTTTTGCATGAAAGTGCCACCCTTACCAAAGTGCCACCTAAGGTGACCACCTTATTGTCTCATCCCCATGCAATGCCCCTAAAACTGTGAAACTCAAACCATCAAATTTCGAGCTTGCTTAATCTGATTAAAGACATTTGGAGGTTAGAGCCTTTCCTGCCAGTTCTGAGAGTTCAAGGCAAGATTCCACCCTATATGGGGTTTCGGTCCTGCATGATGTGCAGGTGTTGGATTGCGCATGACCCTAATTGATGCCGGGAGCTGTTGGTTGCCACGGCTGTGCCACCTGCCCCCTTTTAAAAAGGGAAGTGTAAATGTGAGGGGGAGAACAAAAAAGGAGTAGGAACTGAAAGAGAAACAGAACAAATGAGAACGTAGGTTAAAGGACAGAGAGGAAGGCAGGAGCAGTAGCTAGCCGGTGCTTAGAGTGGAAGCAGGCGTATGGGAATGGTGCCCCAGCTCTCAGGATGGGACACGAAGATCACTCCTGCTGAATAGCCAAGAGCAGGAGTGATTGTTACTCTAAAGGAGATCCTCCCACCGAGTGGAGCCTGTGACTGGCAGCAGTGGGCACGGGAGAAGGGTCCGGTGGCTCCCCGTGCAATGCTGTGGATTGGGCAGTGGGGACATAGGCGAAGATTAATAGGTGTCTATTGGTAGCCATCTCTCCAAGCTGCAAGGTCCTAGAAGGATAAGTCAGAGAGGTGCTACATTTTTAAAGGTGAGCACAGAGGAACCAACATTTTAAAGAAGACTCCTGTCTGAATCTTAACCTTGTTTTAATGGATGTATTTAACCTCCACCTGCACTTTGATGTTTTTTATGGATTATTTATTAATTAAACTTTTTTGAGCACTGTACTTTTTGGAACACTTGGATTTTGATTTGTTTTAATAAAAGCACTTGCTCTTTTCACCATCCCCTTGCTTGGTGTGTTTTGTCCTCATCAGCTCAGCTCATCTGGTTATGTTGTCGATGGTGTCGGGTTCAAGAGCTGAACCACACCATCACACTCCATCACAGGAGCATTCAGGCAAAGTATGTTTTATTTGGGTGAAAGTAAAATATTAATAAAGTCTTCAAAAATTATTTCATGATCAATGAATACAATTGATGGCCAATGGCCACAGAGTGAGCTGAAGTGTGCTTGCATTAGTCCTGAAAAAGACAAAGGTTTGACCAAACTTTCTACAGGCAAGAATGAGATTTATATGATATTATATTATATGAAATAGGCTGAGCCCAATCACTATTTGTTTATTGAGTTTTTTGTTGCTCTGCTTGTGAATAATGACTCACTTAAAAAATACAACTCTTTCAATTTTTCTTGACTATTCGGGTCTGGATAAGATGTCATCACTATTTTACAGGGGCAACTGTTTACAAAAATTAAAAACTTGTTGAACACAAAATGTTTACTGCACTTTTATTATTAGTTGTATTATTGAAATGTCTAATGCTTACATAATCAACTATGTTGATACACCACTTTGAAATATTGGAGTCATTCAAATGTGATTAAATACGCTTTTAAGCCCTCTTTCGAGCTGCTCAGTGCCCTCACTGTGCCATTTCCCATGAATGCTCGGTCAACTGTGTTTTTCTGTCTTCCTTAAAGACAAAACTGTCACTGTGTGTTCGACTCAATTACAGTTAAATGTGAGAGAGCTGACAATGTTAAGCACACCAAGTTTATAGTTCTTTCCTTAGAGTTACGTACATTTATTCAGACAATTTTATTTTTTGTGTCATTATTTTTTTGCATAGGCTCAACAATTACACAGCAGTTGAACATCTGTTAATCCTTAGGCTGTCCTCTGTGTGGATTTTCCATGTTTTGTTTTTTTTTTTAACATATCCATGTGGCTTCTCTGCAAATACTTCACGTTTATTCCCATACCCAAGAAGCATGCATGTTAGGTGATGCCATTTTGTATCTGGAGGTTGTGGGTTTTCCTTATCTTCATAGCTTTTTTTCTTGTACTCTAGTCCTTTCCCACAATCAAAAGGTAAGCAGCTATTTGGTGACAGTAAAGTGAGGTAGTTTTTGTGTACATGAGAGTGCCTTCACATCCTGTTGTCATGAATCAAAAAAAACGTTAAAAGAAAGTCAAATTCCAAAAATGGATCGACTTATTCACCTACATTTAAATACAAAATGACACATTTTCGCCTTTTAGATAATTGACAAATTGACATCCTTTGTAGGTGTTTGACAGTTCAGTGGTAAGGGTGATTGTCTTTCTGGAGTTTGTGCGATCTCTCTGTGTCTGTGTGGGTTTTTCTCTAGGTATTCAGGTTTTCCTCCTACATCCCAAGGACGTGATTGAAATTTGTGAGAATGACTGTGTGAGTGTGGCTGGCAATCTGGTTCCTGTAGCCCTGAACAGAATTAAATAGGCTTGGTAATGAATGGGTGATCATTCTTTGTATTAATCTGTACTTGTTGTACATTATTATTATTACTGATATCTTTCCTGGCACTTTCAATGATGCTTTGTTCATTTTACTGCACAGAGTGAATTTATTTTTTTCCCTCACATTTCTGTAAATTATTATCTCTTGAATTACAGCCTTGTTTTTTTATTATATGCCGCAACTGCATAATAAAATATTTTATATAAGCATTAAATCTGACCTACAGTATTAAAGACAGCAGGTAAAATTACGTTTGCATTATCAAAAACATTTTAAGCAGTGTTCATTTATGAAGCAAATATGTATCTCCTAAGTGGGACCACATCCACTGTCCCCTGCCAAAGTGCCAAATGCTTGAGTGCATACCTCTCCATAGGGTATACCAGCAGTGTGAACCCACTTCAGTCCATTCATACCCAGACAGGACAGAGCAGCAGGTTCCATGAGACACCCCATACTCGCACACTTCTTTTGGTCTATTATGTCACAATGCCATAAAGCAGTCAGCCACCATGCACAAGTTCATCGTATAAAATAACCCTGTTGTGTGTTATTAGCATGAACATTTTTTTGTATTTTCTTTATTGCAGCTCTACATTTTTAGTTTTGCCCTCTCGTTCAGAATAAGAAATGTAATCTTGACACTAATTACTGCCTCCCAGGAAGCCACACAGCATGGTAAATGAGAGGCTGCCATCTACTTATCATGGGAACATGACATACTTTGAACTATGGGTGAAACCAGACAATGCCCCTTGAGCTACTTGGGCATTGAGAGAGGGGGCGTCTTAGGGAGCTGTGTTTACTGCAGGTGATGGCAAATGGGAGCATTGTGAGCCACAATAAAGCAGACAATCATAAGCTCATTTTAAGCACAATAACATAAAGGCAACATTTTTATGTATTTTTTAGTTAAACTGAATTATTTCATCTGTCTTTGGAGCAAATCTAAACTTTCAGTCAAAATATGAATTGGTTAACGAAGCATATTGCCAGTTGTTAAAAATACTTTTAAATGTCTTTATACGTCAAAACAAAGCACACCCTTCTCTTATTCACTTTATAGTTGTTTTTTGCAACTGGTATTAAGGTAATATTGGAAGCTTTATAATGAATAATAAAAAGCCAACAAAGGGTTTAGGTTTTAATGCATGTTTATGTATGTAGTAGTTAGCACTGCTGCCTTACAGCTCCAGGAGCCTGGGCTCTGTCACTTTTTATGTGGTCTTGTGTGTTTGCACAGTTTTTTCACTGGGCATTCTGGTTTTTCTCCCACATTACAAAGACATACATACTGAGCTAACTGGTGAATCTCCCTTAGCCAGGCATGAGTGAGTATTGATATGCCCAGCAGTGGATTGGTTGCTTCATGCCTTGTACCCATAGAAGCCAGCATAGCTGTCAGCTCCTCCTGACTCAGCCACCGAACGGTTTTATGGCGTACCGCCCAGGAGTTTTCCAGAAGGATGTTAACAAATAATAATACTGTATATACAGAACCATCAAATATATAACAACATATTTAATTTTATTTTCCCATATTCTTCACTGATATGAATTAGGATGTGCGTGAGTGTTCTCTGTATATCTTTGGGATGTGATGCAAACACCAGAGTGCCCAGAGAAAACACCACACAGACACATGAAGAATAACAGACGTCACAGAGACAGTGAGCAATCCGAATTTCAACCTAATCTCCTGGAACTGTGAGGCAGCAGAGCTTTTCCACTGTGCTCCCATGGAACTGTTAGTTGCTTTTATATTATTTTATTTGTTTCTATATTTATTTCCCATCATTTCTCATTTCTTCAAAAAAAAAAATGTTTTATTAATGCTCACAGGCGAGTTAATCTCTTTCTGTAGAAGTGCCAGAATATACACACATTCTCATATCAGAGTAATTTTATCATTGCTGTTTACTCCACCCCAGAACACCTCAGTCCACATTTAGAAGTTACAAGAGCTACCACCTTGGTGTGTGGTATATATATGAAAAATTAAGACAAAGAGTTTATTTCTCAGAATTCCAAAGCACTCAATTCACTTCCTATTACAATCACTTTCTGTATTTAAATGGAATATTCTCCCTCTATCCATCTGGATTTTTGTAAAAATATTTTCCTATCTCCAACATCCCCATGATAGTCATGTATGGTGGTATAGCTTGGTGATGTTATGATCTCAATAGTTTTTTGCATTCTGTTTCTTTTTGCTGACTGGCTTGTGTTTGTAGGAAGTTTGTATGTTGTCCCCATATAAATTTAATCTGCTATGGTCATTTGAACTTCTATTTATTTTTACAAAATATATGAATTCAGGGCAAAAATTACCAGCAAGTTTATTTATTTTTTAAGATCGGTAAATAATGAGAAAAGTCTTATTTTGTAGAATATAAAGAATTTAACAACCCAGTTCAATATATGTTGATATATTTTTTGCATTCACGCCTTAGGAATCAGACCACATTAAAAGACATTTGCTGGCTATGAGGATCATCGCATGTAAAAGTACTGAACATTTATATCACATTTAATGTCTTGCTGCAAACTTGACATTTACCAGATCAATGAGCAAGTCTGTGCTTAACCATTCATTATCCAGCCAATGCACTTTGCCAGGCTCTTTTTTTTTGCTCTATAAAAAACTAAGAGGTTCTTAAATTAGGTGAGGTAAAATGCTAAGCGATGCTCCCAATGCAGGCATCACTGTTCCTGTTGCTATATTTATACCAGATTGTAAGGATAAGGATAGCAAACTAATCCTTTCTCTGCCTCTGACCTTCTCCATTAAATCTGCAGTCTTAGTGTTTCCTTTTGTTGACATTGATTCAATCTTGCCCAGTGTCTTAGCAGAGTATAATATATTTTTTTTTAAATTGAAAAAAAAAATGCATTCCTATTCAAGAAACATGTAATGTTTTCCCCTGTTATAGTTAATTCTCTCTACTGTATAACACATCATTTGGCCAGGTAGGTATCCAAATTAAATGTATAGTATCCTCTTAGTCCCACAGCCTGGCTGAGTGAAATGTTCATGATTGAAAAAGGCAATAGGGCATTAATGAAACTGGCATTAGGGAATGAGCTGCTCTCCACAGAAATTAAAAATTTAATCATTGGGTCATTTGTACTGTTTCCATAAAAGAACCAAAATCCTCAAAAATTGAGACAATGCTCATGTTACTATTTTAATAAAGGGATTGGTGATGTAACAGACTTAAGTTTTGTTGGTCGGTAATGCATTGTGGTTTTTGCCTCATTTTGACACCGAGGTTAAAGCCGCAACTAAACAAGTCAGATTATTACTGATTTAGATGAAAGAGCATCTTACTTGATATCTTAATATGTAAGACAACATGGTACAAATTATTAATGCAACAGCTCTGCAATACTTAACACATTTTTAGAAAATTAAATGAAAGTCAACATCCAGCATTAAGTAAGACCAAAAACTGTTTTACTTCAATACTATTCTCATAATGCATATATGTTTAGAATAAAGAGAAATCACTGGACCTATACACTCACCTAAAGGATTATTAGGAACACCATACTAATACGGTGTTTGACCCCCTTTCGCCTTCAGAACTGCCTTAATTCTACGCGGCATTGATTCAACAAGGTGATGAAAGCATTCTTTAGAAATGTTGGCCCATATTGATAGGATAGCATCTTGCAGTTGATGGAGATTTGTGGGATGCACATCCAGGACACAAAGCTCCCGTTCCACCACATCCCAAAGATGCTCTATTGGGTTGAGATCTGGTGACTGTGGGGGCCATTTTAGTACAGTGAACTCATTGTCATGTTCAAGAAACCAATTTGAAATTACTCGAGCTTTGTGACATGGTGCATTATCCTGCTGGAAGTAGCCATCAGAGGATGGGTACGTGGTGGTCATGAAGGGATGAACATGGTCAGAAACAATGCTCAGGTAGCCTGTGGCATTTAAACGATGTCCAATTGGCACTAAGGGGCCTAAAGTGTGCCAAGAAAACATCCCCCACACCATTACACCACCACCACCAGCCTGCACAGTGGTAACAAGGCATGATGGATCCATGTTCTCATTCTGTTTACGCCAAATTCTGACTCTACCAATTGAATGTCTCAACAGAAATCGAGACTCATCAGACCAGGCAACATTTTTCCAGTCTTCAACTGTTCAATTTTGGTGAGCTCGTGCAAATTGTAGCCTCTTTTTCCTATTTGTAGTGGAGATGAGTGGTACCCAGTGGGGTCTTCTGCTGTTGTAGCCCATCCGCCTCAAGGTTGTGCGTGTTGTGGCTTCACAAATGCTTTGCTGCATACCTCGGTTGTAACGAGTGGTTATTTCAGTCAAAGTTGCTCTTCTATCAGCTTGAATCAGTCGGCCCATTCTCTTCTGACCTCTAGCATCAACAAGGCATTTTCGCCCACAGGACTGCCACATACTGGATGTTTTTCCCTTTTCACACCATTCTTTGTAAACCCTAGAAATGGTTGTGCGTAAAAATCCCAGTAACTGAGCAGATTGTGAAATACTCAGACCGGCCCGTCTGGCACCAACAACCATGCCACGCTCAAAATTGCTTAAATCACCTTTCTTTCCGATTCTGACATTCAGTTTGGAGTTCAGGAGATTGTCTTGACCAGGACCACACCCCTAAAAGCATTGAAGCAACTGCCATGTGATTGGTTGATTAGATAATTGCATTAATGAGAAATTGAACAGGTGTTCCTAATAATCCTTTAGGTGAGTGTATATGGCTGACAGCAGAAAGTTTAACAATAAAGCAAGGTCTTTGGTTTGAGGCAGTGGTGCCGGGCTGTAAAGTGACACCAAGTTTAAAACTGCAATCCACCTGTACATCACCAACTGTTAAGATTAGTAAAACATTTTGACTTCACTAAAATTAAATGCAGACAATTTTGCAATCAATGTAGCATTGCAATGTTTTTTTTAAATCGGAGTTAATACTTTCTTGCTGAAGAAAGGAAAGTGGCAGTGGAAGAAACGGCAGATGAATTCAGCATTGCTGCCTCATAGCTTTGTAGCTCTGGTTTCAAATCTCTGCTCGAGCATTCACTTTGTGAATAGTCTCCATATGTCACTTGTGATTTGTTCGTAAATACTCCAGTTTTCACCTACATCCTAAATATGCGAATGTTAGGTTAGCTAGCAATTCCAAGGCTGCATACTATAAATGAATTTTGATGTGTGTAACTGGGTCCTGTAATGGATTTGTGCCCTGTTTTTACTTGTTTCCTCACACTTGTGGGATGCTCTCCTGTAGTGAAAAAAGCTGGTTTGGAAAATGAATGAAAGATTGAAGAATGTCAGCTTCCTGTCTTGGGAAATCTGTTGGGAATTAAAATGAATCCATGCATCTTTAAACAAAGTACACAATGCTATACCAGCAGCCAACCTGCCATCCTTAATAAAGCTGATGGCCTTTCTGATCGTGATAAAAATCTGAAAAATACTCTAAGAAAAGAAGCAATAAACAATCAGTTAAGAAAAGGGAAAACAAAACAGTTTTTTGAAATATTAATACAGTAAATCTGTGGCCATCCAGAAAAGAAAAAAGAAACACAAAGCAAGAGGTAAACTGGGGGAAACAAATATACTTCTGTTAATATAACTCAATAAACAAAATGCAGAAATAATAATCCATAAATCCAACACACCACAAAAATAATAAGATACTCATTCTTTGCTAGAATTGTGAAGGGCAGAATCCTAAACAGCTTGATCCAAATATCATTGAATCGTGACCAAGACTGTGACCTTAAGAAAGGAAAAAAAGCTACTCTAAGCCCTTGAGGGGGCTGGAGACTTGACTGAGGAAACTCAATGCCAGAGCACCACCCTAAGGCAGAGCCCGCACTTTTATTACTGGGAGCCCTTCAGGTGACTGCCAAGTAATTACTGGAGTAATTCACCTGGAGGGGCAATTAACAAATTTAGGCCATAATTGTCTGTAATTAACAAAATGCTCACACCAGCAAATGTACCGAGTGATAACTGAGCCTATTTGCTAAAAAAGCACCAAGTTTAAGACTTAGCGAAAGAGCTGGTACACTTGCTTATGTCTCTTACTTAACAAAATAAAACGTAAGAATCTTCCAGTTCATGGAACCTTTTAAACAGTTACGGTTTATTGTTTGTTTCTGTGAGACAGTTAACAAAATGCTGGAAAGTAAATATGCCTTAAGTGTGCATGCATGGTTTCTTTTGTACTATCTAAGTTGTTAAAAATTTACATACAGTAGCACAGCTACTTTTCTTGTTTCATATCACAAGTCTCAAGGTTATTAGAGAATCCTTTTACGAGACAAGCTATAGATATTGAAAGGTTAAGCCTATAATACAAAAGATTAGTAACTACATAGTAAAGTGAATCAGATAGTGTTGACATTTAAACATACATTTCAAAGTCTGTCATCAGAGCTACTGAACCATAAACATGACTAGCACATTATAATACCGTATTTGAAAGGATATTTAGTCAGTATAAACTAAAAAAATACTTTCTGCAGAAATGACAAATAAGTGAAATCGCACTGGAGCTCCAAAGTCCCAAGTCTGGTTCCTGGCCTAGGTGCTACCTGGAGTTTGCATATTCTACCCATGAGCGTGTGACCTTATCGCCTAATTCCCAGGTTTACTGTTCACATCCCATAGACATTCATGTTAGGTCATTTTAAACTCTAAACTGTCCCTATGAGAGTGAGTTTGGATATATGAATGAGTGTACCCTGCAATAGAAGCAGTCTAGGATTGCTTATATCTTTGGTCTGATACTTTGGGATAGACTGCAGATTTAAGCTAACAACTGGATTAAACTTCCTTGAAAATGGATTGATGCAGCGCCTATTACACATTTTATGAGAAAACTATGCCTTGTTTTCAAATTTTTAATACTTTTCTATAGTGTTTATAGGATGACTAGTTTAGTGAAATGTCACCTAATAAAATATAAATGTGTTTTTGATGTTCACTGGTGTTGTTCATTTATATCTTTACAGTTAAATATAAATAGTAATTTTCATGGAACAACAATACAAAAAATGTAATGAAAATAAATGATGATTTTGTCATATACAATGGACTGACATCATGGCTTACCTTATATTAGTTGGTTTTGACTTTCTTCTGCCCTAACCAAAATGAAATGATGGATATTTTTTTCTTCTCCAAAGAAGTAGTTATTTTGCAAGTAGAGGCAGAAAATATTTATCCGATTTTTTTTTTGTGTGTGTGTGTGTGGTACTGAGTTGTCACCCATTACATAACTACACTCGGGTTGTAATTTGGGATCCTGAGATGGTTTGTCTTGTGGTGGGTGCAGCAACGCACTATATCAGTGCATACTCCCAACCTCTCATCTCCTTATCTAACACAAACTCTAACACACGAACACTGAGTACTTTCAGGCAACAAAATATTCAGCAAAAGTATTTTAAGAAACACTAAGTTTTACACTTTAAGTTTCCACCAAATAGCAATATATCTGCATTATGCCTCACTGTGACTGTGACTGCCAAGTCAGGACTTTTCTTTCTTTTGAATTTTCTTGTTTTATAGTAACTCCAGTGTGTGTTCAGACCAAAATGTATGTGTATAATTATTTATTTACTTACTTATCTATCTGTTTATGTATTTATTTATTTTAAAAACTTACAGTATGTAAAAAACCATCTATCAATCTATCAAAGATGTTTTTGTACCTGTTGATCCAGATGAATGTTACCCATGTTAGAAATGTCAGTTATAATGCCTTGGAGAGAAACTGATTTCTGTAAACTGTACCTTAAATTGAATTAACCATGATGCTCTGATTTTCTTGAAAGTTTATACCTTGCTTATTATGAAGAAAGGATACAACAGTTAATGGCCTTATTGTACTGTACAATAATTATAAATTTGTACATAATCATGTAAACAGGGTTTGCACTGTATTTTAAAATTATCAGACTGAATCATACAGTATATTATTGACTTTTGAATAAATGCTACTATTTTATGTTTTGAATTTTTATTTCTTGATGTTTATCGATGCCATATGCTTTCAAGGCCTTTCAGGTTGTTTCGTGTGGTGGAATGTTGCTAGACTAGTTGGTGATCATTTTTAAATTTCTTTGATTAGTATTAAAAATATGATCAGAATATAGATGATTGTTAATACCCCATTAAGTTGAGGATAAGTACTGAACATTTAGTTTCCTTTTATATGAAGATTCCCTTCCATGAGTTTGATCCCTTTTTTAGGCTATATTCCTTCTTGTTTTGGAAATCCATTCATTTTGGTGTTCTCCCATTACTGGAAGTGGATTTGGCTCAGAGAGGTGGTGATGTCTTTTAGCTTGGCCCATCCTCTTCTGGCCACACACACAGCAAACGTTAACAAAAAAAAGGAATGATGAATGGCACCTTAAAAAGAAACGCTATTAAATTGCAAGTTCCACTAGGTGACCATACACACAAAAGGTCAAGATTCCCCTCTTGACACTTCAGAGGGATATATTGTTATTTACACTGTATACATGTAACTGTTGCATTTCAAAATGGGCCTCAAAGTATGTAATAGGGAATTTTTGCCAATGACCAATACATCAAAAATACTTTAGCTAGTTAAATTAAAAGCATAATTATACAGAGCCTCCTAAAATAATTCTAGATATAAACATCATACTCTATATTTGTTCAAATTCTTTTACGTTGATAATTGCTAGAGACACAATTAGGCAGAAGTATTTAAGAATACAGCTCTATTATATGAAAACTGCATTGTACTTTGCAAATTATTTAATAAATCTTAAAGTTGACTGACGCTGTGAAAAGTAATTTGTAACTGTGACACTGCAGAACAATCCTGCCTCATGGATTTTCAATCAATCAATCAATCAACATTTATTTATATAGCACATATTCATACAAAAAAAATGTAGCTCAAAGTGCTTTACAAAATGAATAGAAAAATAGAAGACACAATAAAAAATAAACATAAGTCAACATTAATTAACATAGAATAAGTAAGGTCCGATGGCCAGGGTGGACAGAAAAAACAAAAAAAAAAAAACTTCAAAGGCTGGAGAAAAAAAATAAATTTTAAATAAATAAATAAATAGATTTTGGACAACACTAGTCTCGCTGAGCCAGACATATTCTCGTTTGAGTATCACATCTGACCCCGAGAGACTAGGACATCTCTGACATTAATATCCCCTGATTTCCTGGTTCCCTTTCTCTGATCGGTGCATTTATCAAATTTAATTTAAACTTTCCTTTGTCTTCACGTTGTTCTTTAATACGTTTCTATTACGCGTGTATACATGCAAGGGGATAAAGCAAACACATTTCATAGGAAACCATTTCATTTTAGTGTTGCGGGCAGCTGGATATTATTCTGGTAGAATTGGAATAATTACAATTATTGTCAAATAAAACAGAAACATATGGAAAGCACTTGAACAACTCAATCCTTTAATTTTCATAACCCTCTTATTCATCTGATGATAGCACACATTATGCAGCAGTCATGAATGAAACCTTAGTGAACTTTTGCATTATGGTCACCACTTTACGTAGTACTGTATTCATATTTCTTCCATATTTTTCAGTTAGGGTCTGGCTAGAATATGTACCTGAAAGTATAAACATTACATTTTCGTTTCTACTGTTGAAGCACTTTTGCCAGCTGCAAGGCATATAGTATTTAACTCTGAGTTTTCCATAACTGAAAAGAACCATAGTTGTTAAGTGTTGTGTCTACAAAGGGATTCCCTTTTATAAAGCTTAGTTTAAACAGAAGCTGACATGGAGCCACTGAAATTTAAAACCTTTATTGTTGTTTTGGAAGAGAATTCTTTCAGGGACACAAGGGGCTATTTATTTGGCTTGTTACTGACGCAGTAATATCATATGGGACTTTTTGTATCTACACAGCAGGCTGGATGAGGTATCACCAAATTCCTGGGACAACGTGCTCAGGGTCAACAAATGCCCCAGACAAATATGACATTACTTGTAAGCATGTCCTGTCATATGAAACCGGATTCAGCTGAATATGTTCAGTGACAGAGAGATATTCACACCCAGCTGAATTATAGCCAGCCTGTACCCCTCTGTTGTATTTATATCTCTTCATTCCATGCATGACAATTTACTTGCTATTAATGCTTTCAAATCTGATTATACTGAATTATTGCAAAAGTCAAGGGAGAAGCATGAATATACTATTGTGGCAAGTGCTAATTGATCTAAATAAGTTCAATTAGAATGCTGTGGAATAACAGAAACTTAACAGGAGATTCAGCATGCAGCAATATTTAACAAGTGAGGTGCCAAATTATGTAATTTTAAAATGCGTGAAATGCATGTAATGCAGCAGTTTATTATGATTTTACTTTATTTTGCTTTCCCTAATGGTGGATTAGTGCGTTTACTGCTTATTCAAAAGCCGACAATCTCAGTGAAACATGAGAGCCTGTTTACTTGCTGTGGAACATTGATTGTTGAATAGGCACAGCTGGACTATCCAAGGGATCAGGAGCATAAAAGAAAAGTACCAACTGATGTCCCAGTGGGAAAATTAATGATTGCATCTAGTTGAAGATGTATTTAGTTTTTTTTTCTTTTATATGTTATTCCTTAAAGAATCACAGTATTTTATGCTGTAGTATTATTCAGACCTAAATATCATGATGTGGTATTAATCCCACTGCATTCTTCTTCTCATTATTATTATTAGAATTAATATCTTTATATCTTATACAAAAGGTGCATTTTTATAATGCACAGGTAATTCATTTACAGCAACAAAATATGAATTTCTAGCCACAGGAATCTATCCTTACTCTCTATTAAAATCTGCAATTGAGAAGTCAAACCTAGTTGTTGGCAAGAAATATTTTCCTCATATGCTTCTGTTTCTGTATTTCATATAATTCTGTTTTCAAAACAATGATGCCACATGCATTGACATTGTGTGTGAGTATGCAAATGCACATAATAGTGCAATGTGTCCTGGAAGTACCGAAAGGCCATAATGTAGTGGAGCACACAGTTTCAAAAACTTTAATTATTGTCTTCTGTATTTTCTGCTTTATTGGGTTCTGCTCTGACTTTTCAGTTTTGGCTGTCTTTGTGTTTAATTTGGCTCTGACCTTCTGTTCTTTTTATTTTTTCAGTCGAGTGACTGTTAATGTAGTCATTAGATGTTAAAACAGTATTTAAATCTGACTGACTTATTAAGTGGGTAAACTAATGTTAAGCTTGAAAGAAAACTAGATATCAAGGTATAAACGCAAGATGGAAATATTAATTCACTTAATGTCTACAAATGTAACATGACCTAATATTCTCATACTTGTTTAATTCACTTCAGAGTTGGAATGGGTGCTAGACACCATCCTGACAGCATTATATGTAAGGCAGGACAGTCCTATGCAGGGTCCAATAACGGACAATCACACTTACACTGGTGTAAGTTTACAGGCTTCAATTAAACCTAAACTTCGCTTCTTTGGGCATGTGGATAAAGAACTATATTTAGAGAGCATGCAAACTGTGTCTGACAACAATTTGTGTGCAAAACTCAAACCCAGGATGCTTGATCCTTGAAATAACAGTACTAACCTGTGTACCACAGTGCCTCCCGGAACTATACATATCCTTCAGCAAATGAATTCATTAACTCGGGCACTTACAAGATATCATTTAAATGCTACAAAATAAAGAACTAAAGGTTTATTTTGCTTCTGTGAAGTTGGTCAGAAAATGTTTAATATCTAAAGAACCAAACACATAACAATCACTGGCTACAGCATTATTCTAGGAATCATCAAGCCTGCAGGGTTTCCTGAACTGAAGTTATTTGCTTCTAAAGTTGCAGCCAAACCTTTGTCTATTGAAAGTCCCAGGCAATGTGTCGTATTGAATAGCACTTATTGTACCTGTTGTATACTTGTTGCAACCTTCAGGAGTTTATAGGAGAATTTATGAAGATAAGAGTAGTTTTAGCAAAAGTGGATTATTCATCCCATTCAGACCATCATAGCTTATAATTTCCATTTAGTGAACATTTGCAAATTATGAGAGTTGAGAGTTAAAGGTGGCAATGGTACTACTCTCTTTCTTTAGAAAATTCTTTCTTAGAAAAATATTTTCTATAATTTGTACAAAATTTTAATTTAACCAGTTTCCATCTGTACATGTATTTTTACAGAAGAGACTATTTTAATTATAAAGTATAAATCAGGATTTGGAGACATTTTAAGTGTAATGTTTCTTCTTATCAAGTGACTAGTTGAATTACTCAACGTGCTAAATGTTCTAAAAATGAATTTAAATCTGGGCACTTTATATCATTATTTTAGTATTTTAAAAGATTTTTACATATAAGCTTTCATTTTTTTATCTTTGCTTACATGTATAACTTGCTATTTAGATCATTTCAGTCAGGCTTATCAAGAGTTTGCAATGAAGATATTAAGGCATTCAAAAAATTGCATACAAACATGGGAATTTGCTTTGTTATTGCAGCGAAGGTATTTATTACAATAAAAATATAAAATATTAGAAGTTACATTTTGTTAAAAATTATTAAACTGCATAACAAGTGGAGCTACCTCAGTATTTATGAATTCATTGTTCCTTTCATCTTTCATACTATCCTCCATTCTGTCACCTTCTCCTAATGATGTGTAAAGAAAAAAAAAGGTATTTTGGGTGTGATATTTTATCCACTGGAATTATATATGGTCTCAGTTTGTGTCCTGCTAGTCTTGCAGAACACGAGGTATAAAACATACTTCTGGAGACAGTCATAAATGAATTTGGCTTGAAAGCTTGTGGAAACAATTAGATTGTTCACAGAATCTGAAAATTCTATTGTAAAAATGTGCAATGAAACAATAACAGGTTTTGGTACAAGCAGGTACCCCATTTAAAAAATAAACAGATTAGGGAGCTTTCAGTCGAGTTGTCTCCGACGAAGGTCTGGTATGAAATGACAACCTATTCCTGTTGGTGGCATGTTTTAATGGTGTAGCGGAAGAAACTGGGCAGTTGTCATCCTTGGCAGAAGTGATGTCATCAGTCATTTGGATGGTTCTACTCAATTCTAAGGTAAATAAAAACTAGGTAAGTTGCGGTGTCATATTCAAATCCTTCCAGGTAATAGAGTAAGCCCATCACTCGTGAAACACATCCTACACTCTAATGCTTGACACTACACATATCCAAGTCCTCCTCTAGGTGGACATCAGAGTAGGGATGGTGACTTAAACAACAGCAAGTAACAGTGCGCTTCATAACTTATTCCAACAGGTAGAAAGCCAGTTGTTAGAATAGATATACCTTCTATGGCTGAAAAATCTTCTAAAATACCTAATATAAGCATATAAATATGTGTCATGTGTGTCGAGAACACATTATGCGTTAAAAATAAACAAAACCTGTTGCAAAGGAAAAACCTTTCTTTTAATCTAGATTCAAAGGATATTGCTGGGGTAGTGATAAAAGTGAATGATGCCTAGCTGCCAGCTCCTTGCGGTTTCTGTAGCTTTCAGGTACCTATATCAAGATGAACAGTAAAATCCTCATTTGAACTAAATGGTGTGACTGGCACCTAATGTTTAAAGGAATTGATGGATGGATGGATGGACTAAACGGTGTGCCATCACACCCAGTTAACAGGAGGTGAAAAGAACTGCCATTACACAAGTTGTTAAAGAAGAGACACAGGAGTTATAATTGTGAGTCCTCCGTATACAAAAAAACGTAAATGTGGCTAACTACACTGACACAACTCCATCAGAGCCACAGATGAGGGTGCACAGCACTCAACATCTCACTGCACGTCCAAAAGAATAATTAAAATAAGTTAAAATTATTGTCTAATTGGAATTTCCAAACATGCCATACCTGAAAATTGTTTAGTGTTTTAATATGTAGACTATCATGCTTCCTTGCACTTGCTACTGTTATGCCATGTAATGATACAATAGTCAAAATGACAGCAAGATGCAGTATGTAAACTAATAATTAAGTTTCAAGTATTGAGCCCTTGAATTAATAATAACAGTTTACCTGTCTATTTTCCCTCAGAGTCAAGTCTTTATTAATTTTCTTTTTCCCGTACATATTTGTGTCTAATACATGAGTTGAAATGGGACTCTGCAACCCCGAACGTTTAAAGTGCACAGACTGGATTAAACTGGGGACTGGGAATTTAGAAATAAACCCCTTTTTGGCACTGGATTTTGTTGCTCTTGACTACAAACTTTTTAGTTTCTCATTCAAGAGTCACACCTTGCTCCTAAAGACTACTGTTCTGCATGCTCCTGCCTTATTAAAAGATTTTTATAAACAGTTTCCAAACAAGAGAGTTAGGTTTATGCAAAGACAACACCGTGTTAAAGAAATACTGTCAATTTAACAGGCTGTTTGTTTTATTCTCCATTCTGAATATAATGACTGGACAGACTCTTACTCTCTGAAATGCCATTATAGTCCTAATCATCTTCTGAATCTATAGTTAATCATTAACCTATGTAATTAATTGAGAAGTTAATTTTAAAATAGGGATTTGCCTCAAATACAAAATTATTTAAAACAAAAAAATCTGCAGCCAGAGTGACAGCCCCAAATAAGTGATGCCTTCTGATAATTTATACTGTAGCATATTTTGAAAAACAAGTTAAACACACCCAAAGACAGGGATATACTGTATACTGCTGCTGGAGTATGTGAATTTCCCCTTGGGGATTTATAAAATATCTATCTATCTATCTATCTATCTATCTATCTATCTATCTATCTATCTATCTATCTATCTATCTATCTAACTATCTATAAAACATTTTAAACCACAGTTACAGGTTTGGAAATTTAAAATTACATTATGTTATGTTTCTGCCCAAAATAACCTCAATTCCGAGCATGCAGATTAAATAAAACTCAAACTTTTCTTGACCCTTCAGAATGAGAATTTTCAATACCATAAACAATCCAACTTTGTACAAGTAGGCTCCAGTGACCCTAGGTGTGTAACGCTTTCATTGAAGACATTTTCTTTTTTGTAATCTATGTAACACAGACAATGGGATCTTACTCTTTTTTTAGCTTCATTTCATTCTTTATAGCCTTTGTAAGCATATATTTTTGCACGGACAGGATATCTCACCAGTCATGGACAGGCAAGCTGCGATAGAAATTTTCCTGCCATCTAAATAATAGGTTGCCTCATCTTTTGTTTGTTTTTGTCACTTTGTTTTTGCTGCTTTATGCAAAAGTATATGCTGTTGCTCGACAGTCTGACACTGCTCTTCTGTTTGATGTAGCTTTATTCCTGCATGGTGGTATTTTTCTGGTTGAAACTTTGGATTCTTTCACATTTTATTTCTTAAAAGTGGGCCATCCCAGTTATGACCAGAAAAGGTTATACATGGGTGGATTAATTCCAAAAAAATCTATGTAAATGTAACAGCATGATATACTGGTTGAAACAGCTGTGCCACAGTAAGCATTATTAGACAGCACAATTGAATTTTGGAGCTTGGAAATGTGAAGCATGTCTGATTGCCATTTAAAGCATGCTGTAATGTGCTACTATCACAATTAGATAGATGATAGCTTATCAGTTACTATAACCTTCTTTTATAAGCCAGAAACTTCAATTCATTATTAACCATAGCTTTCCTTAGTCGCACCTTCATGTGCCATGTGGAGACACATGTATATTTTAAACAGTGACAGGACCCAAGCCCACTACTTTAGTTCTACTAATCACTTTCATTCACAGTATATAAAACCAGTATCAATTGATATAATAAATACAAGTCTTTTGTTTAATCCACTTATTTAGTTCAAGGTCCTGGGACCCCAATGTTTTTATACCTCCATTACAGGGCACAATGCAGGAATCAGTGGAGTTAATCAAAGTTGCTAAATGCTAACTGACTACTTTAGCTTCAGTCTCAGTGGCTCCTGTCACTCAAGTTTCAAGGAAAACAGCAAAGTGAAGGCAAGAAGGAGTATGCAGTGATACTCCAACTAAAATATGTGTCAATAAGCAAAAAGAGGTTTGTTATACAATGATATACTTTTCTGAATTCATTACTTTACCTCCTGAAGCTTGGGGAAGTTGAATTAGTAGCACCCTTTGCCAAGAAAGCTAACTAGGAAGACTAAATATACTTAATACTGCTGGCTGCATTCCTTTAGCACAAATGACTGTTATTTTTTTTCCTTGTTTAATAATTGATCCAAGTTAATTGTTTAGTCTACTTTAATTTGATTATATTTTCATTTCTTTTAATTTTGTAGCCTTTTATGCTGTGCAGACTATTGATCCTTGGATTTTCATCCATCCATTTTCAGTTAACTCACCTAATCCATTTCAGAGATGCTAGGTGTAGGATTTATTTTATTTATATAATATTTGCTTTGCTCTTATTGACAAGACTGTTCTGTCAGGGCTTTGTGGTTGATTCATTATTTTGTGGGGGTTTTTTTGTCTGTATGTGCATAAAAGTTTTATTCCCATTTCTTATTGTCTTTCCTAATTATTTCAGTAACATCGTGGTCAGTATTTTATTTCTAAGGGTTTCTTTTTGTGCTGATGCATTATTCATTTTTAATTCTTGTTTCGATACTAAGTTGTTCTCCTTGTTTTTCAACAAGCGCCACCATTTTATTGTCACAGATGTTGTACATTACCATGCAAAGCGGTGTGCTCCTTTGTCCGCATGATTACACCATAATAGAATGCAGTGTGCACATCGAATCCTTCAAACTTTGAATAACTGATTGCTGTCAAAAGCAAGTAAAACAGAATATGTTTCATTTTGTATGAATTTGGATCAGTCTGCATTAACATAAAGAAAGATATTTAATCAATTTCACATCTCGATGTTGCTAACATCACCTAATACCCTCTTGCCAACTATTAAATGACAGATATTTACAATCTCTCCTACTTGGGAAATCCCGGAATTCCAGGCTGTTTCACCAAACATGTTAGATTCCCACCTTGCACCAAAAGCTGCTGGATAGGCACGGCTCCTGTCATCCTAAATATGATAATACGGTGTACCAAATACCAAATAGGTAGGTTCAAAAAATTACTAGATGGATAATTGATTTGATTGTTGAAATGTTCTGTTATTACATTACTGTATTTTTTGTGTTCATTTTTAAAGATAATATCATAACACTAATTATAGTATTAGCATTATATATAAATTATTGTAAAAATGTAATATTGTAATATTAATAGTAAAGCTTTCTTTTTCTTATCACAATTAACATTAACATTGTTGAGTTAGTGCTTGTATTAATTACACTGGCATGCATGCCGTTTTATACTAAAAGTAACATTTGCACCACGCATTTCTTAACAGTAAAATTTCTCAAACTGTTCAGCTCTAGTTTGTTGATGAAAATGCCTATTGATTTTTGCTTTTGTCCTTTTTGTTTATCAATACTTAAGAGTTTCCCCGAGTTTATCCCTGGTTTATATTATGTTTAGTTAATTAATTGCCCTTTTCTATAACTTAAGCCTTCTTCAAATTCATTTTAAGTTGCTTTGGCAGAACCCAAGGTGGCCATAATACGCACATATGCTGTGTTTTGCATTCATCATAGCCATTGTGACAAGGTTTGGGCCAGCCACCCGTATATTATATCCTGACTGCAAAAGTTTAGATAATTGAACAGAGATATTCACAAGACTGAGTCCAAAACAGGACTGTCAGACTGGAGGTAAGATGGAGGCTTTAAAGGCCCATAGAGGAAGTGATGTCATCAGGGCCAGAACCAGAAGTGACATCATCAAAGGCACCGGAACCTGGTGGGATTTCCTGGGAATGGTCTACAAGGAACTGAGAAAGACAGTCAGTACATCCTGCCATCCCCTGGTCTGATGTGGCATTACAATTACTCAAGCCCTTTAGCTTCCTTCTACTCACACATGTGTGACACCATAATTATTAAAAATAATATCAAATAGGCCAATGTATACAAAAATAGATGATTTATTAAATAAATAAACTACTGCAGGGAGAACACAAATACTGTAAATCGAGCAGACAACAGTAAATGCTGTAGCTACCATGCACATTATTAAAGATAGATTCTTCTATGTCTTCTTAGTAGGATGAGTCATCCTCTTTCCCATTAACATAATACAAAAAGCTACACCATTACATTTCTCGCTCTCTCTTTCTCTCTATAAGGAAGACAATTTATACTTGACATTTACTGGGTCACCTCCCCTCTAGCATCCTGGGAGAACATCACATGCATCTCACTCTCTAGCACCTTCATGTCTCTGTCTTTAGCTTTTCGTGGGCACCATTGCCCTTTGCAATGCCCTTCCTTGAACACTGACATGATGACATATCCCTGGCAGTGCATGATTCCCTTTTATCTGCGGTATTACTGGATCCTGTCATGTGCCAAACTTTACTGTCTCCCATTCACCTGTCAACTGAGCCACCAGTTAAATATGATATAATTAAACTTTGCAAGCCTTTCTATTTGGTGTGTCCCTAAAGTACTTGCCCACCTTATCTCCTGTATCACCCTTTGTATCTTCTTATGTTTTCTTCCCAAAGCAGTCATCCTCTTGTCTCCCATAACTGGACTCCAAGTCCAGTTATGGGCTAGATGGAAGGAGTTTTTAAGAACTAACAAAGTGTTATGTCTTTGGCACTCCCTATATACAGTAAACCAGGGGTCTCCAACACGTCACTCGCGAGCTACCGGTAGCTCGCAACCCGTTCCCAAGTAGCTCGCCAAAGATTTAATGAATTCTACATAAATTTGAAAACCTGATTAGTCAAATTAGGTGTGGGCGATCTTTCCAAAAAATCATATCGCGATCCTTTAACTCAAAATCACGATCCACAATCTGAATGGCAATCTATCTTTTCAATGTGCCATACACTTAAGAGAATATCCGGACTCAAACTCATCAAGACCTAAGTAACACTTTATTTTAAATATCAAACAAAGTTGAATTCAATTGTTCTCTCATTCGCTAGTTAAGTGGAGTTAAGGAATGCGCCCCGAAGCTGACGAGCGAGTGAGGAAGGCCCCTCCCCGACCCGTTGCATTTCAATCGGATTAGCACAAATAAATCAGTACCGCAAGCCAGCTATGATAAATAGCAAAATGAGAGAAGTCACAAAATCAACCGGAATGTTCAAGCAAATTATAGAAAAAAAACAGATCTAAATCCGTTATGTAGTTCTCTTGTGAAAATCAGACAGACATACATGCAGACAGCGAAACATTGAATTTTATATATTATATATTAGTAAACCTTCAAAGTAATGTGCAGTTAAAGTCTCAACACCATTCTCAGGATTTCTGGAGCTTAGCAGAGCCAGATAACTTTACAAATCTTCACCAAGCAGCTCTGAAAATGTCTGCTTTGTTTGGGTCTCCATCCTTCTGAGAGTCTGCCTATTCTGACATGAATGTCATGAAATCAAAGTTCAGAACAAGACTGACAAATGAACATTTAAATGACTCCATAAGAGTGTTCCTAAGTGGCTACACTCCACCATACACCTGCCTCTCTTGTTGACTCCATGCAGTGCCAGTCAAAAACACATCACACACGCAACTGGACATGTGAATACTCTTGTGAAGTGAAACAGTGACATGGAACAAAATGACAAATGAATAAGTCATATCTGTGTATTTGTAATTGCATTGTTTTGTTTTGACAGCTTAATGTTTTAATTCAATAATAGTGTGAGATACACTAGAAAATGCACACAGACTTGCAAAATGCACTTGCAGGTGAACTAAATATTGTTTGTGATGTTTTAATGCAAAATGTGAGTTGTGGACACCAACATTTTGTAAATGTTCAGGCAAAACAAGCGTATTCGGTTTGTTTGGGTTGAAATAAGCTATGAGAATAAACGTTAGAAAACATGAGTAGCCCTCGGCCATTTTCATTTTGTAAAAGTATCTCTCAGGGGAAAAAAAAGGTTGGAGATCCCTGCGGTAAACATTCTTCATCAACACCCAAAAGTAGTCTATTTATCTTTCCAGCGCTCTTGTTACCTGCAACAGTGGTACTTACCTGGCAACCGATTACAATATCTATATTTCACAGGATAAAGATAGGTATAGTAACTTCCTCAGGGTCACACAGTTAGTCTGAACAGCCTTAAAATGCACAGTCCAGTGTTCTTATCAATGGGTTCACACTGCCTGCCTGTGACATACTGTATGAAATAAAAATGTCAAGTTTCCTGTGCATCTGAATAACAGCAAATTGCATGAGATGTGCTGTACTCCTATTCTTCACTAGTCCTTATTATGGATTTGATACACTACTGCGGTATCAAATGACTGCACTACCTTTAAATATGGCTAAGGACATGCATGCTTGCTTGTGCATACCGCAGTTTGTATATAATGATCCATTTGACATTTTTACTATTTAAACTGGACCCAGTAGTTTTAATTTCTTTCAGACATTTAGCTACTAGCCATATATTATACAGTTAAATCCTAAGGTGGGCTAGTAAGAGTTGCGCATCTAAACACATATAAGGAATCAATGAAGGCGTATCATGAAGGTCAGAGGTGCTAAATTGACTGTGCATTGCAATTCCACAATTACTGCCATGATCTTTCAACTGTAGTCAGTAAAACAACACCAAGTCTGATGTGATGTGTATGCATACATTACTATGTTGACAGCACCTAGTATATAACTAAATTTGTTTTGCAAGATGAGCAAAAAAGAAGAATATAAAAGTCATACGGGTAGATTGAGACATAGACAGGCTGTGCTGTGTCTGAGGACGTGTAAGGATAACTGTAATAGGATTTCATTTCTATGTATAGAAAGGATAGAAAGAGGCTATGAGCAGTTACTCATTCTTTCCTAATAGGAAAAATTGACAAATAATCTGATATTGTTTCACAAACCATTTTAGTATGAAAGGCCGCTTAGAAATTATGTCTTAATCACTTACTGGTGCTGTATGTCAGTGATTTATAGCATAATGATTTGGACGCATCTTGAAATGGAAATGCAATACTTCCTGGGTTTGATAGAAGCTCTGCATTAAAGTCATTTTGTGACATCACAATCAATGAATTCCAGAAACACAAACCAAAATACAATTGTCCGTAAGTAGGGTCCCCCACGGCAGTCACTGCAATTTCTAACGCAGGCTATCCTTTGCAAAAGGATATCCTCTAGATAAGTTTGTTGGAGATTTTGTGTGATGAAAGGAAAGCTTCTGGAAACTTTAAACACAGTGAAAATGTTTTTGTAACAGAAAGGTGGCATGAAAAAGAAAAATAACCTTCATTTTCATTTATTTGTTTGATTTCATTTTATTTTGTTATGATGGAATATGTGACAACTGCATCATTGTGAACTCTGCTTATGATGCTAATGTCTTTTGTATCCTTCCACTTGATAGTGATCATTTTGCCTTTTTGCCACGCTGAAGCTTGTTGTGACCAAATTTCAGAAGGAATATCACAACGGTTTGGTCATCTAGCTTTGCATTAAAGGAATTTGTAAAATTATTGAATTGTAACCTCCTTTTTCATATGAATGAGAAACATGGAATTCTCTATTTCCATGTATTAATTTGAAATGGTATTTACAGTGAGTGCTTTGGGTTCTATGTAGTGGTCTTAGTTCGTGTAGACTAACACGCTTTCAGCCATCCATCGTTCTTCTGTGTTCAGTCTTCTAATTTGAAAAAGCAGGTTGGTGCAGTTAAATTATTAGACAGTGAAAGCAAGGAGGCCATTCAAACCATACAGACGTTTTTAGTATTTTCCTTATTAAAATCCAATGTTCAGATTTTGAAATGGCTAAAAGAGAGACAAAACAATAGCAAAAGAAGGCCTAGAGAGTCCTGGATTTGAGGTTATTAATATTATTTAAATTTGAAAGAGAGGATTGAATTGTAAGTGTTTCAGCATGTTTTCATTTTATGTAGCCGTTTTGTTGTATTTGCACTTTCTTTTGGTCTCAGTCTCTGCATGATGCTGAGCAGGTCACTTAACCTGCTTGTGCTCAATGTGCATAAATATGTATTTTTCTTAAACAGTGATTACATATGCAAACAGTTTTGGAATAGTACAAAATAACATTAAGGATGTGTAAGTCTAAAGTTGGTGGCAGAAAACTGTGCATTCCCCAGTGCGGACTTTACAGAATTTTACGTCTTTCAAATTCACCACATTGGTTACAATGGCATACTCTTTAAAATTTACTGTTCATTTTGGTTGTAAATAGTACATCATATAGTACTTAAAATTATGTATTTCTGTCTTTTACTCTGGCTTCATTAAGTATAGTAATTCTAAACTAAACGAAACTCAAATGGGATGGCGACAGCCTGATTCTGGAGAAAAGAAAAAAATGGTAAAAGTTAATTCCATGATGCAAAATAAAACAGAGACCAGGTAAACATGATAAAAGCTAAATAGTCAAAACATGGTCTTATTAATTTATAATATTTCAGCATACGGAACAAAAGTATGAATGACTCTTAAACTAGCACTTATTTTAAATCATTCATAATATTTAATTTTTACTGCTTTGGAACACAACTAAGGAAACAGCCAGGACAGGTGTTTCAGGGACTTGCAGATCTTGACCTGATGTTATTTTAGACCGTCTACTAGATGAATATTATGTGACCTTGCTGGGCTGTTCTTGTCATAATCGCTCTGATGTTCTAGCTCTTCTCCAATAAAGCTTTGGAACACAGAGAAAGCCAGTTGATGACAATCTTATTTCGGGTAAGTTTATAAGATAAGATACATTATAAGATATAAGTTATAATATAAAATTATATTATATAACAATCAGGTATCACTAGCTAAGTGGAGCCAAGGTATGCTCCAAAACATGGTGAGAGATAGAGTGATTTGAACGGAAGCTGGTGCGTGAATGAGGAGGGCCCCATCCGGCTCCCCACTCCTGACATCACGCTTCCCACTCACCTTGGCCTGCAACCTCTGTCTCGGATTAATGTGAATATATCTCTCCTGCAAGTGAACTATGATACTTAGCGGAATGAGAGAAGTTGTAAAATCAAGTGGAATGTTCAAACAAATAATAGAAAAAAACCCAATCTAAATCCTTTAAGTAGTTCTCTCGTGAACAGCGGACAGACATACAGACAGACAGAGAGACATTGGGTTTTATATATAGAGAGAGATAATATATTATATAATATAATATATTGATAATATATGTTCTAATATAAGTTATAATATAATATTTGCAATATTATAAATTATAAGTATAATATAAGCTGATTGCTGAGTTTGGTTTTTGAGGTATATGACTGACAATCAGAATCATATTGATGATTCTTAAATGGAAGGGAGGAAGAACATAATGAAATTTTGAGTATATTTAGTTAGTTCTTTTGAAATATGGACTTTGAAAGACAGGAAGCTGAAATGTGTACACAGTACACAGTACACAGTATCTTGAACATTTGCCATTTATTCCCCAAATATTAAAGCTATTACAACCATATCTCGGGAAGAGAGTTCATTGTAGTAAGTGGTTTGAACTGTCTTGTTTGCATAATAAGTGGGTGTACCGCCACTATACATAAGCTTTGTAAAAGAAATTAGTAATATTTTCAAAAGTATTTAAGTTTTACAATCAGACTTTATGTCATCATTCTGAAAACCTGCTTAATGCAGGTTTGCAGAGTTCTTGGGGCTTGGCCTGGCTTTATTGGACACAAATCAGAAACAAACCTTTCACTGGCTGCTAGTCCATACTAGAATATTAAAGAGATTTGATTACAAACCCAATACATGTGATTTGTATGTCTATTGGGTGGGGGTGAGGCATATTTTATGTTATTTTTGAATTTCATGATATTAACCATTGCTGCCAAGGGATCTACATATTTAACAAAAGAAAGTAAGCAGAAAAGCTGGCAATTCAAGACCGTTGTATTTACTTTTTCCTCATTATTCTCAAAGCAACTTACAGTAGTCTTGACAAATGTTTACTGTTTGAAAATCTATAAAATCCTAATGAATAATTCATCATTTCATTGTTTAATTCTTTAAAACCCAAATATTAAACGAGATGAAAATAATA
The DNA here is from genome assembly GCF_016835505.1 of Polypterus senegalus. NCBI lineage: Eukaryota > Metazoa > Chordata > Cladistia > Polypteriformes > Polypteridae > Polypterus > Polypterus senegalus. The sequence continues at coordinate 54,643,099 of NC_053158.1, forward strand.
AATCTGAAAGTGCTTTTGTTTTAGCTTAGAAGTGAATAAAAAAAGCTCTTTGTATATTCTAACATTTTTAGCTATCTCAAGTGTAATTTCTTTGAATGACCTGTTTTCTTCTTTAACTTTGTAGCTTAGCTACTACATACTACACATAGTAAATCCATTGATTGCCAGTACTTGTATTCCTGCACTTTTATCTAAATCCTCCCTAACTTCTGTTAGGAGATGTGATGTAGTTTGTATGAAGAATTGGATCTCTGCAGTGATATCTGAATAAAATGAGTTAAAGCTTATAGAATTAAATTGTCAGGAAGAGCCTTTGTTGTTGAAGAAAAAACACCTTATGAATATTATAAGTAAAATGTTAAAAGATAAAATAAGCTAAGGAAAGGTTTATTGTGGTTTATAGTTTTTCTGAACCTGTCTGTATCCCTATAACGGTATGTACAGTAGGACTATGATTCAAGACAGGAGCCCACCTTGGAAAAAGCCACTCATACACACCACTCTTCATTATCTGTTATACTAGGTCAATGTAGAATAATCAATCAACCTAACACTAAAGTCTCTGGACTGGAGAACAAAACTGGGAAAAACTCAAAGTGCAGGCTGGACTGATTCCACACAGATATTAATGAGATGAGAATATCAAACCCATAGATTTTTGTAGCACTAAACATGAAATGACATTTGCGTATGCAGAAGTAAAGGAGGGCTGTTCGCTGGTCTGTACATACAGCATCTATATTGTGACCTTTGTTCTGGCTGATTTGCCGTCCTTGGTGGCGAGAGGCAGTGGTTGCTCTAGACAGCGGCTCCTCTGGTCCATGTTTCTAGCACATAACTGATATGCGCTGATGCTCTCTTAGTTGCGAGCTGACTCTCTGTTAAACAGTTAATCAATGGCGAAGAAACACAGCTGCCCTTTGAAAACCCCTGCCTAAACAGTATTTCAATGGGAAACAAACGCACTCTTAACCAGCCTTTTGCAGGATTAGCTGTGACTTTGTTCTTATACCATGTAAACATTTAAAAGACCAAGCCCCAGCCAGCCAATTGCTCATTCTTCAGTCCTTTATTTCTGCCCCAGCCGCTGCTTCCGAGACAGTGAACCTGCTCGACAAGGAAGACCGGCCGCTGCACCAGACAGAAGATGGCACTGGTGCTTCTGTTGTGAGCATGATGATCTAGCTAAGGAGTGTCGCCTCTCTCCTCCTCAGTCTATGGAGATTGGCTTGGCCAATGGTTGTTGCTATCAGGCCCCCCCCTAAACTTTGAGAACTATCACTTTGGTGGGACACGAGATCCCAGCCCTATTGGACTATGGTAGTGACCTCTGCATAACCAGATGTGACTTGCCCTGGAAGGTTCCCTGCACGGTCATGAAGCAAGTGAATATTCGCTGTGTTCATGGTGATGTCAAAGACTATGAGACTGTATATACTATATACAGTATATATATACACACATATATATATAGTGATGTGTGGGTCTTCGACTTCAACAACAGAGAAGGAGGTGAGTCCAGGTTCCTGAGAAAATCAGCTTTATTGTAGTGAAGACAGGAACAGTCTCAGCATTTATTCAAATGGGAGCTGTCACTTGAGCCCACAAAAAGACTGCCAGCAAGCAGTGACGCTGCTGGTCATCCTGCATTAGCTCCCATCTTCAGATTAAAAGAACAGATAGCCTTTCTCATCAGCTAGGTTCAGCAGCTATGCATCAGCAGTCGGAGCAAGGTCATTCTGGAAGAGAGAAGACAGAAAGAAAGCAAGGGCAGGTCAGTGGCCGGTTTTGAATGTTCCCTGTATCAACCATCAGGCAACAGACACGTTACTTGGTGAGCCTTCGAACTTGCATTTGAATAGTGGACAACCTCCTCTGCCTGTTTTAACAGAGTTTCACCACACAGGGTTTTGTTGAGCACCATTTGCAGGGTTACTATATATATGTATGTATATATATATATATATATATATTTATATATACAGTAATCCTTTAGAGCCCTCTAGACATGAAATTACACCCTTTAGTCAAAAGTTTAAACTGTGCTCCATGACAAGACGGAGCTGACAGTTCTTTCTCACAATTAAAAGAATGTATGTTATGAGCAGAGAATATCAGAGAGAGAGAGCGCACGAAAGAAAAGCAAACAATCAAAAACTCAATACGTGCTGTTGGGCTTTTAAGTATGTGCACCGCGATAAAACAGCCGCAAAGAAGGGAGCAATGTGAAGGTAGTCTTTCAGCATTTTTTAGAGTAGCGTCCGTATCTTCTAGGCAAACAGCCTCTGTGCAAACAGCCCCTCTGCTCACACCCCCTCCGTCAGGCGCAGAGAATGTCAGAGAGAGTGAGAGAGACCGAGAAAAGCAAACAATCAAACTCCGCTCAGGAAGCACATTGTATATCATTGAGGAGTTTTATTTAATACATAATACATGTTCTTATTGGGTAGCTTCTAAGCCATCCGCCAATAGCGTCCCTTGTATGAAATCAACTGGGCAAACAAACTGAGGAAGCGTGTACCGTAAATTAAAAGACCCATTGTCCACAGAAATCCGCGAACCAGCGAAAGCTCCATGATATATATTTAGATATGCTTACATTTAAAATCCGCGATGGAGTGAAGCCGCGAAAGTCGAAGCGCGATATAGCGAGGGATCACTGTATATATATATTTATATAAAACACACACATATATTCTATATGCTAGCCATGCTACCCATCTAAGACAGGTTGAAATCTCGGAAATCAGCATAGACGTCATGCATTCATTTTTGCAGTGCACCATGCAGTGCCTAAGTTTATTTTATTTGCAATTTAATATGGAATTCGTGAAAGCAGTGTGAATGTTTGTGATGTGCCATCTATTGGAATGACAAATGCAGTATATTTTATTAATTAATTATTTTTTGATTTAAACACTTTTTGAAGACATTAGAGACTTGATTACTTTATGTTAATTCATTACTGTGCATTATTAATAAATTAAGGACTATGAACTAATTGATTTGTTCCTAAGACACACACTATATGACATCAGTTGTACTTTGGGTGCAGAGGGATTAGTGGGATTTTTGATTTAGACATATGTAATAAACAATTGAGTACAGGAGAGACTTAAAAAGACAAGAGTTATTATAGAATAGGCAAGAGTCAGTAAACTAATATGCAGAAAGAGGAGCAGATGTGCTTTCAGCCACCATACCAGGTGTAGCCAGGAGGATCACCTCCCTATGTTAACCAAACCCTAATGGGTATAGCTGCCACAGTGCTAAGAAACAAAGTCAAAAAAGAACAAAATACAACTGTCCATAAATGGTAAAACAAAGTATGTGTAGGAATGCTTTTATAGTGGATTGAAAATGTTGAGGATTGTAAAACGCACAACCCTGCCATTCTTTGGAACGATGTTAAATCACTAGCAACACAAAAGATAAAATGCACAACATAGCACAATGTTCATTCAACCAATTAACACACTAAGTAGCATTAAGTTAGTCATTTTTATAAAGAACTAGGGGTGTGACGATGCAGGTTAGCTTCACACTCCCATCTGGCTTCTGGGAGCCCTCGAACCCGACACCGTCACATTTGGTGGCAGTGGTGGGAGGGGCTGGCAGAAGGGACTGAAGAGGAGACAGAGCAGCAAGTGGGATTAGTGCCAGACGCTTTAAAGAACCCACGGACCCAAGCCAGAGTAGGACATTTTAAAGGACAGAGCTTTTTAATGGACATTTATTTATTGATTGTTTTTATTGTCATTTTAAAGTTCTTATTCTCTTATGTCCTGTTTTTACAAGGGGGGCTTGGGTTGGTTTTAGTGTGGGATTTGTTTTAGCGCTTTTGTTTATATTTAATTTTAGTGCAGTGGTAGTAGGGAATCCATTCCTGGACGGGTTTATCCATTCCCGGGAATTCTGGAATCCCACATGTCATTCTCGGGAATCCCGGGGTTCCCGGGATGACACAGTGCACGGGCATCTCACATGTGAACGGTTTTAAAATGACCGACACTTATTTTTAATAAAACTACTGCAGTATGTTGACACCAATAAAAGACTAACCTTATCTACAAGCAGTTCATGCTGTTATATAAGTACATGTATCTAGTGCAGAGGTGCCCAATGTGTCAATCGCGATCGACCGGTAGATCGCAAAGGTAGTGCAGGTAGATCGTGTTGCATTCAAAAACAATTTTTTTTAAAAGTTAGTCTATCATATATCCTCCCTATGGCATTTGCCACTTGATTGACATACAGGGCAGCCAGTCTGAGATCTTTCTTCTAAGGTCATCCCGCACGCATGATCAAACGCCTGAGCTACTGCAAAACTCCGGCTGTGATTTAGTTAGCCTTCCAATTTATATCGACTAAAGAAGGGATTTAAAAAAAATGTTTGTGGAGGGTAGGGGCTTTATGTGGAATTAGAAGAGGATTTTTTTCTCTCACAATGTCATAATTGAAGTGCGTTTGTCTGATCTGTGAATCTATCATTGCTATTCCAAAGAAGGAAAATGTGGAAAGGCACTTTCGAACTGTTCATAAAAACTACTAAACTGACTTCCTTCTGAAAAGTGATCTGAGAAAGAGAAAAGAGAGGGAACTAAAATCGCAGTTAATCGGACAGCCGTAATTTTTCACTCGGCTGAATTCAAAAGCTCCTTGACTGCATTATTCGGCTCTACTTATTTATGTGAGTCAGCCTTTTCCCACATGAAGATTATTAAATCCAAATACTGTAGTGACCATAAATGTATTGAATTGTTATTGTGCCATAAAGGTTATTCAGTTATGCAAGGTACGACGACATATATTTTATGTATAAAGTATACTCAGTGTATGTATATGTATATATATATATGTGCTTCTCGCAACATGACGGACATTAGCCGACTTGCTGACCAACCGCAAACGTTACCTGGCAGGAAACCACCATACAATCGGATTGTGATTCAGACTATGAATGCCTTGAATGTAATCACCCCAATCTGCATACTGTCAAATAAACGAAACACAACGTAAGAGGCTTCGCTGATGCCCGAGGTTCGATTCCCAAGAGGGAATCCCGAGTGCAGTGAGTGTGTACGCCTGATGAGCCCAGAATTAGGGCGAAACACGTGTCGCGTACTCTTTGCATTATTTGAGAGTAAAAACTATTTCAACCATATATATATATTTATTTTTCAATGTAGGCTGATCATTTCGACCTGGTCATTTTAAAAGTAGCTCGCAAGCCGAAAACCTGTGGGCACCCCTGATCTAGTTAGTTGCGGTAATAAGAGCGTAGAAAGCATAACTTGTCCAGTGTGCGGTCGTCCAGGCAAGAGAGTACTTCGTGCAGAGTATGCCAGCTGACGAGAAAGCACGCTTTGCCTCCGCTGAAGTAGGCAGCACAGTCATCAGATACACTTGTTCTAAACAACGCCCTTGCTTGCCATTGCTGCCAAACACCGCCATTTCAGCTGTTACTGATGGATCAAGTTTCTTGTCATCATTCTGTGATGGCAAGTTTCTTGGCATAGATAATGCGGATGCAACAGACTGACGTATTGCAATTTCAAGTTGCTGTTCAAAGCTGTTGTCTGACAGACGTCAATGAAGTCTTCAGTTTTCAACTATAACTCTGTTATTTCTTGATCGATTTTTACACTTTTACGCGCTATATATGCGAAGTTGGCTGTTCCCGGTTTCCCAGGAATTACAGCAGTTTCATTCCGAGGAATGTGGGAATGAAAAATGTCCGGGAATCCCGGGCTGTAGTGTGGCCGAGCTGTGGACCTGGGCCGCTAATTGCATTGAGTTGGCAGTGGCATGGAGTCTTCCCGTGCAGCTGGAGCTTATGGGGGGTGGAATGTGGTTTAGCAGGTCCACAGCTCATGTCAAAGGCCACTTTTTTAAATAAATAATTGCCGCACTCACAGCTTAGCGAGGGGGCATGGTGGTGTGTGCCTGAAGCGGTTCCTAGGGAGTTCATGATGTGGGCATTTCTCACCTAAGTGCACAGGTGAGAAGCTGTGTGCATCCGTAATTCTTCCCGGGAGCTGCTGATTGCCACAGCTGTCACGTCCCCATTATAAATAGAAGCGCAAGGCGGCTAACAGGGAATGCAGAGAGGAGAAAAGAAAGATGGAGGTTGCAGGAGAAGAGGGTGGCAGGAAGCAGGAGGAGAAAGTCGGTGCAGACAAGCAAGCAAGGCAGCTAGACTTTGAGCCCTAGCGGGGTGTTTGGCCAACACCTAGGGCAGTGGGTAGTGGTCGCTCTCGCTGAGCATTTTTGGAGGAGCGAGAGTGACCGGAAGAAGGATGACTGGCCGCGTAAGGCCGAGAAGGCAGTGTCCTGGCCATTGGTGAAAAACCAAGTCTCGGTCTGGAGAGTGCTGAACCGAAGCCAGGGATCGGGAAGCCTCCAGACCAGAAGGAAGAAGGAAGTCCAGTTGCAGGTAGAGTGGCTCCCCTGGTGCATAGCCTGGATAGAGAGAAGCTGGGGAGTCACCACTTAAAGAATGCACCGGGCTTGTTTTTAAAGAGACTGCTTCATGCCGTGGTTTTAACCTTGTTGTTTAAAAGGACGTTTTTTTTTTCTATTGTGTTTTTTTTTTAACCTCCACCTTTCACTCATTTATTTATTTAAGGAATTGAGAAGCACTGCACTTTCATTTTGGACACTTTGTTTTGTTTGTTGGTTTTTAATAAAAGCATTTTGCGCCTTTTGCACCATCCCCATACTCCAATCGTTATGCTTCACTGCCAAGCTCATCAGTGACATTACCGACGGTGTCGAGTTAAGAGCTCCCAGAAGCTGAATGGTAGCATGGAGTTTAAATCCAAACAATATATTCAATCTCTTTTTACTGTTCTGTTATTTCACCGAGTAATAATTTCCATTTGTTTGCGCTAATGTGATCTTTACTATCATTTTTTGAGACTGTCGAATTTTAGTACTTTCATTATTTCTAACCTGCTCTGCATGTGTATCGCACCAGTGTTTTTGAATTCTTTACAATGTTCTACTTTGTCATCTACTCTTTGTGTTTTATTTCTGGCCCCAGGCGTGGTTAAATCTCTTGGCACAAAATCTCGTCTCGCAGGACGTGAAAGTATCCATCCGTTGAATCCAAACACAGGGTCACGGGGGTCTGCTGGAGCCAATCCCAGCCAACACAGGGCACAAGGCAGGAACCAATCTCAGGCAGGGCACCAACCCACCGCAGGACACACACACCCACACTAGGGACAATTTTTAGAATCGCCAATCCACCTAACCTGCATGTCTTTGGACTGTGGGAGGAAACCCACGCAGACACGGGGAGAACATGCAAACTCCACGCAGGGAGGACCCGGGAAGCGAACCCAGGCCTCATAACTGCGAGGCAGCAGCACTACCACTGCGCCACCTTGCCGCCCCACATGAAAGTATCTCTCTGAAAAACTCATGTCTCGTCCCAGGCTAAAAAGTCTGGTCTCGTCCCAGGATTTTTTTGTCATAGTAGACAGATATTTATCATTCACAAAACACTTTTAAAATGCACTGTTTACCAAGTATAATATAGATATTTACAGATATCAGTATGTAGTTGTTTTGACACATGAAACACGCATTGCCCTATAATGTTGCATATGCTGCTAGGTTTTCTATCCTGAAGAAATTAGGTGACATTACGGTTAAAGACTTACTTTGGATGGTCAAACAGTGTCGCTGCATAATTTGGTGCTAGTCCAGTTTATTGTTAATCTGTTGTGGGAAAGGCGCTATATAGGCGTCGACCCGACACAGACTGACAACGGAGACATGTAAAAATGAAACAAAAAGATTTATTTTCTTCAGCTGGGGGCCATATCTTTCCGTGTCCCTCAGCCCTAACACAATCCCAAAACACACAAAAGCACAAAGCAAAACACCACCACAAAACACTCTTCTTTCTTCTCCACTCCTCCAAGGCAGCTTCGTCCTCCTCCTCCCAACTCTGGCACCCGGAGTGGTGACTGTCGGCTCCTTTTATAGCCCACCCGGAAGTGCTGCAGGTGCTCATTGACCTACTTACGGCTGCACCTCCTGGTGTGGCTGCGTTTGTAAATGTCACATCGCAAGACTGTAAGTTTGTGGTAGGCATTTCAATTTATATATTAACTATAATCCATCTATCCATTCTCCCAGTTTAACTAGTTTACCCAGGGCAGGGTCGTGGCACAGCTGTAGCCTATCCCAACAAACATAGGGCTCAAGGCAGGAACAACTCCTGGACACGGCACTGCTCCATCACAGGCTGAACACACACACACACAAATAGCACCCATTGAATACATTTCACTTAATAACTTTTCCTGTTAATGCATTTCAAGTAACAAGGTGCAATGGTTTAGGCCAGCACCTTGTGAGACTAGCTCATCATAAGGCAATATGAAAAGGCAATTATAAACTAAACAAATAAATAAATAATTACTAATAATACAAAAATAAAATATAAGTTTTTAAATCATTCAAATATTACACATTTATGAGAGATGGAGCAGCACAGTCCATGTTGGCTACACAAGTATTGTTTATGCTTCCTGCTGATATGGCATGTCACACCTTACTGAACTAAAAAAATATATTTATCAGTAAACACGAAATTCAGCAATGACAAACCTTTAGGAAATAATTGATTCAAGTTTTTTTAACCAGTCTGTTATTTATACATGGTTTCCCTGTTTCGAGCTCTCTAGCAAGATGAGTAAATTGTGATGACTGATAATTATGCCTTTTTGTCAGCATAAAGCAAAATTAGACCTCTTATTTTAGAAACAGGGCACTTTTTAGTCAAATGTCAGAAGTAACGATCAGAATAACAAAGTCTGTCTAATGAAGTGGCTGAACCACTTATAATCAGAAGCATCCAAGGGTAAAACTTTCTTGGAAGTGTGGATGTGTTGTATATTGAGTAGACTGATAAATTTGGTGCTTTGTATTGTTTGTCATTTACTTGGCTTTAGCTTGCCTCCATTAGACCCCATATCTTCCAAATGAATTCCTAAAACCTCGGTTTTAGTATACAGTGACAGGCTTAATTTGTATGCAGCATTTCTACTGCTCTCTATATATTCAGCCTTTTGTAGATGTAAGTGCTAAAACTGGTCCTGAATGACAAGTTGATGCTTTCAGAGAAACATAAAATACCTTCACCAAGGTTAGATGCAGGTGGTTTTAGAAAATCTATGGGTTGCAATTGACATTGAATTCTGCATTCATTATGTGCTCATTGTGTGCAGCTCCCCTGGACATACTGAGCCTTCCTACAAATCAGAGTAAAATTACATTGAATTGTGCCTATTTTTAGGTGTGTGCCAATCGTTGTCTTCAAGGCTGCCGTTGATTCACCCAGTAGCTTATTGTAGTCTTTTATGAAAATCACAGTAGGAGTCTAGGCAAAAAATAAATAATGTATATTCAACTTGGTCAGTTTCTCCCACAATAATTTCAAGGAAAAAAGACGAATTAACATGTTACATTTTTTATCATTTCTTCCATAGTTGTTTCGATGAGCAAAGCAACATCTTTCATTAATAAAAAAGCAGATGGAAAAAGAGGTCAAGTCGGTTATTTGTGAAAGAACTGTTTCCAAAATAGCTCATCATCATACCCTCAGGTCTTTTGTAATGATAAAAAAATTCAATATACAGTACTTTATAGTCTTTAATGTAGATTGTTGCCAAAGTCATCTCTGTGCACGGTAGCTAAAATATCTTACATTTTTAAAAAGACCAGGATCAGTTGTAAGACTATGTATCTCAGTGTGTGTGTATATATAAATGCTGCATATGAGTATATACACCGTACATCTACATTTGTGTCTGTGCATAGTATAATAGCAAAAGTTGTTAAGTAAGTAGAGCCCCTTCGCTAATTATGCCAAAAACAGTAAAGGTCAATGAAATCTAGACAGTAAGCTTGTACGTTACTTGCTGTGATAACCAACAAAGCCACTCTTTATTCCAGTCAAAAAATAAAAAGCACCAGAGCAACCATTGTGTGTAATTTGGATTCTGTTGACGATGATGCTCATTTTTTAGATAACATCGGGACTTAGCAGTTCACAGAAGTACATTATAACATCAAAGAGGTCTACTGCTTCTCCTTCTCTGGATTCGGGGTTCTCCTTGCTGGAGAGCTGATGCCTCCGCTCCACTGTAGCTCCTAAAGACATCCCATTTTTCTTTACAATATACAGTGAAAATGAACAGATTTCAAATGTATTACTATGTGAATTGAATAATAACACCAACCAATGTTTGGCCAATTGTTTGGCAATTTATATTTTTATGAGCTACGTTTTGTAACATATAATGACAGTTATCTTAAATCTTTTACTGAAATCTTTAAATGGTTTCATTTAGCATTAGAGATGGTCAAGGTATTTGCATTTGTATTTTGTCAGAAGTCTCTATTCTGTATAATGTTGTTCATAGACATTGTATTATACATCCAGTTTGCTAGTTCTGCCTTTTTAATATTTTGAGGTAGCAGGTGCAGGTCGTCTCATAGATCTTTTTTCAAGAAAGAGCTAGTTAACATGGTGTCAGTGACAATGGAAATATTTTAGAAGGTTCAGTAGTAAAAGGTGCTTAGAGTTAGACTCTATGCTGCACCCATTTTGACCCTAAATACTGTACCGACCATCATTTACTTCTGAATGACCTGCACGTTGACAGCCTGCCTGGAAGCCATGAATTCATTATCCATGTATTCCCAGAAGTTTTTATTATTTTTTTCATTCATTCTTTTCCCCCTTTAATATTAAAAAGGCGTTGGTGGTCATTTCAATTTTCAGACTTATTTTAGAAATATGAAATGAAACCTAGACATTTTGTATACAATGCGGTATATTTTTAAGATAAAATAAAATACATAATGTAGTTTTCTGAGTCTCTACACTAAGAGAGGAAGAAATTGGTTTGTTCGTTTCCTGACGTCCATCATTCTCTGTCCTCCTTTTTCTGTTCAAGGTCACAGGGCCTATTCAATTCAAATGAGTTTAACCATATAGGGAATTGCCCTTTAGTTAAGAAATTATCTGAAAAAAAAAAATTCAGAAATAATCCATATGAAGTCACAGTACCAAACCCATATATCCCTGCCATATATCTAAAGGCTAACAAGTTAAAATCAGATATTAAACCGTCACTGTAGTCAGTCATTAACAATGTAAATTTCACTTTCCAAGGATGATTTAAAAATAATGCAAACTCTGTTTTAATTTTAATTTCCCACATTAAGGCAAAATGTTCTGTGATTAAATGTGAGTAAAATAAATATAATGGCAGATTATGAGATCAAGAGCATTTAGAGAAAAAAAGAAGCAGAAATGCACTGGAAGTAATCAACGCATGGCAGATAAGAACAGATTCTCATTTACTCATTTCTAGAGTTAGTAAGATCACTGCCATTATCTGCCTGCTGTTTTTAACTTTTTCCAATTGTCTCTTGGTCTGTAAAATTATTTGAAACATTGTTTTGGGAATTTTGTATTCAACATAATCCAGTAATAAGTTTTTCAATGAAATTAAATATGACATACATTTTCCCATGATATCAACTTGTTTTTCTTATTACTAGTGACATTTTGGGACCTCTCTGTTGACCGTGTAGTTGTTAGTCGTACGTTAAAGTTAAAGGTATAAATATTACTGTCATGTACTTCCTGCTTTTCCAAGTTTGTGGATAAAACCCTAAAAAATAACGCATTATTTCTGAGTGTTATTAATAGATCTCTGGTTTCAACTCTGTCTCTATTCTTTGAGTATGAGTTTGATCCTCTGTTTTGGCTCTTATTATGCAACTTATTTTGGTTATCAACTGCCTCACAACCTTCTTGAACTATAAATTTAGTTTTATGTTCAGACCTTTGTTTGCTATACCTTTGTCTTTCTGCTATCGACCCTTGTCTGCTTTATTGGTCTCAACTCATCTCCTGACTCCCTTTCTAATTTAAAATTTTCTTCAATCCTGCTCAGGTGATACAGTAAGCATGTTAAGGATTAGGCCATATTTAGCAGGAATATAAAATAAATGTGTTGATGTTTATAGTGCAGATGCCCCATAAATTTACTTTCTTTTTTCACCATCAACGGTAATTGTAAATTAGGGTTGCATTAACAAAAATTAGCAAATCAGTAACTAACATTAGGTAGAACTGTACATTTTTTTTTGCAAAACACTTAAGTGAATTCTATCCATGTTGATTTTTTCTACTTTTTCTTAATAAGATGGTATCCTAGGTTTGAATTCTATGCCTGGTTCTGTGAAGTTTATTGTTATACCAGTGGAATGGAAAGTGGCAGATGTTTGATTTTTAACCAAGGGACCAGAGAATGAGATGTGAGTCGTAATAAAAACAAAGGTTGCAACTGGAAAAATAAAACAATTCGTCATAAAGCCTAAACTCAAATTCCTAAATCAAAGTTGAAAGTTGTTGTACTTAATTCAAAAGTCAGAATCAGTTGCAAAGTGTACTAAACTTTCAAAGATATGTCTCCATTTCACGCCAGTGATTTCACAAGGTGTGCCATTCCTATACTTTCCTTGGCAACCTGGTATTAAACACTTCAAAATACTGCACTATCTGAAATAAGGCAGCTTACAAATTAGAATATATAACTATATGATATATGAATTTAAAGCTAGTAGTATATAAAAGGAAGAGTATATACTGTAGATGTGAATAAAAATTGATATATTAAATATTATATATAAAGAATAGATATTTGTAAACGGGTGAAAATATACATAGTGTACAGTCAGAAATGACAGATATTTAGAAAGGTCAGCTATTGAGTGTTAAGGGTTGAGTGTTCAGAATTGTGATGGTGTTATGAAAGAAACTATTCCTGAGCCTGATGCCTCCATAATGGATGGAGGGTAAACAGTCCATGGCTGGGGTGTGAGGCATTCTTGATGACGCTGCGAGCCTGTCACAGACACCATGTATGCTGCAGGTCAGAAATAGTTGGCAGCGGGATACCGTTGATGTGCTGGGGAGTTTTCACCATCTATTGCAGGGCCTTCCTGTCAGCTGCAGAGCAGTTGCCATACCACACTGTAATGCAGTTTGTCAATATGCTGCCAACAGTGCAGTAGTAACAGTTCAACAGAATCTGAGGAGACAGTCAGGCTTTCATTACCCTCCACAAACAGTAAAGTCATTGTTGCACTTTTTTAACCACACTAGAAGTATTTATTGTCCAAGAAAGGTCTTCAGAGATGTGGACGCCCAGGAATTTGAAGCTGGAAACACAGTCCACCTCAGCCACATTTAAAAGGATGTCTGCTGCCGTTAGTTTTCCAGTAATCCATAATGAGCTTTTTAGTTTTATTCATGTTGAAGGCAATGTTATTGTCAGCACACCATGTTGCCAGGTGCTGAACCTCCTCTCTGTAGGCTGATTTATGATGGAGCTGGAACCATATAAAGAGACACAGTCCTGGATGAAGAGGGAATAGAGGAGTGGGCTGAGTACACAGCCCTGTGGAATGCTGTGGTAGGTGGTGCAGTGGTAGTGTTGCTGCTTTGCAGTAAGGAGACTGTGGAAGATTGTGGGTTCGGTTCCTCGCTGTGTGGATAGCGTTTTGAGTACTGACAAAAGCTCTATATAAATGTAATGAATTATTATTATTGTCAGGGTAGAGGATGTTTGGTTGTAAGTCTAAAAAAGTCTAAAAATGTCTATACCTAATCATCAGATATTCCAGATCAGCAGAGCGATGGCTTTCCTTTACAACAGTGTCCTCACACCAAGCACATTGTTCACATCCATGCACAGACCTCCAACTTACCGGTATTCTCTATTGATCTGTCAGCTCGGGAGACAGTGCGCTTCTCCAGCTCAATAGCAATGCCCAGGATGCAGTCATTTAACCATGTTTTGGTGAAAATCATGATGTTGCAGTCCATAATATGTGAGTGTGAGGTAACCTGTTGTCATAGTTCATCTAACTTGTTCACTAGAGACCAAATATTGGTGAGAAAAATGCTTGGCAGAGATAGATGGTGGAGGGTTTGCTAAAGCCTTAGCCAAATACCTCCATGCTTTCCTCTCCTTTGTTTATGATCTGAACACTGCCGCTGGGCTCTTCCTCGTGTTACAGCTGACTCACTAGACCACAGTGTCCTGGCTATCTTTGGAGGCAGTTGAACGTTGCCCAGTGCTGCATTTTTGCCAAGGGAGCCAATATTCAACAGTTCTAGTTGACTATACGAGTATTTGCATAGCTGTATTAGAACATAGAATTTGCCTTTCACTTTCAAAACTAGACTTGATGTTTTTTTTTTTTTTTTAGAAGAATTAAGTGGATAGGACTGGTGAACTTTGTTGGACTGAATGGCCTGCACGTGTCTAGAGTGTTCTAATGTTCTAATTATAGCAGTTGAGATGAGATGAGGCATTCACATTTTGCAATAAAAAAACAAATAAATTCTACATTTTCAGACTTTGTAATTGTAAAGCAGTTAAATTTGAATGTGTTGTAAATGGGGCACTAATCGCAGCACAGATTGTATAAAATGTGAGAGTGATGGTCAAAGAACAATAAGTCCTTAATTAAGTGCAGTTAATGAGGTAGTAGTTTAAAATGCAGTAAAGTGGAGGTAAAAGAGAGAAGGTGAAAGGAAATCAAGGGTGAACATAAATACAAAGATACCATTAGGAATTTAAAATAAGTCAAACCAAATCAAATTCAAATTTGGGGTGTGTGTAGTCAATCCAGGCAACATATATGGAACAAGGCAGTAAACAAGCTGGACACTCTTCTGTCTCAGGGTATATTGAAAAACAAACACATACTGAATCAATCAAGGCCAATTTAAAGTAACAGATTATTACACATCATTTTAATGTGGGGGAAAGCTACTGTTTCCAGATTAGAAGGTACACAGATTTAAGCAGAATGTTGAAACTCCACACACAGTGCCTAAACCAGCATTTAAACCCAATTCCACCTGTATGTTGACCCACAGCATAACAGCTGAATCCTCTAGTTTAATGCAAAATATAAAAACATTAGAAAACTGTATATTACACAACTTGCTTTAGCAGCCCTGGTCATGAAAAGTAGCACGAAATAAAATAGAATGCACAAAGCATGTTCTGGATTGATTGTTTTTTTTAAATAACAGAGATTCTTAACAAAGAAACAGCACCTAGTATAGATATCTGGTATTTAGTAGTTGCAGACTAAAGAAAAGAGCTAGTCCATCTTTCTTGTAGAGCCTGCAAGGGCTTGCTTCAAATGTTGACTTTGCATGGAGTGAGTGAGTATCTGCCCACATAACTGTTTCCTGCTGAGTACAAGAACACCACAATGCAGAAAAAAGTTCCAAACAAGAAAAATGTGAAGAACACACAAACAAGTTCATTTTCTTATTTACTGGTATGTGTACACTAAAAAATGAAATTCTTACTTGCATCTCTCCTCAAAATACTGACACTAATACAGCAATACAATATTAACAATAGCATATGTACATGTTCTTATTGCCAACGAGTAAGATTATGAAAGGGATCAGGAGTTCAGAATGTAGTCGGGAGATTGTGCTGGTGTTGTTATCAAAGAATGCAAGCTGATCAGTCATGAAGTTCCAAATGCAAGACAAATTCAAAGGTCTAAAGAAACAAAACAAAATACCAATAAATCTTTTAACAAGAATGAGATTCACACGTCAGTGCTGTTTTTTCTAAAACCTGCACATGAAAGTCACGCACATGTTGCTTTTGCTTTGACACACATCTAGCATTCCCATGTGATACTGGGATAGATTACTGTAGCAATGGCAATATGATCACTTGATCAAATCAAATGGTGGTGCCCATTATAAAAAATATAGTGTTTAGATGAGATGGTAAACAATGTTATTTTTAGATCCCATGAAGTTCAAGACCCCTCATAGGAAGCATACATATTGAAAATCCATCCATGAAAAATAAAATAAATAAATACATCTAATCATATCAGGATAGATAGATAGATAGATAGATAGACACAGCTGTTACCTGACTAAATGAAAGGACCGGGGGAGAGAACATCGATGAGGCAATACCTGACTTTGGACGCTAGAGGGCAGCCCTCCTGGATGGCTGTGGCACCATGGATTCCCACAGGGCATGCTGGGAGGTGGAGTTTGGTACAGCCCTGCTGGCTTCTATGGGGAGCACCAGGAAGAGCTGCAGAGTGATTCCAGGTACTCTTGATAAGCCATCTAAGCACTCTCAGGATCCAGTTGCCACCACTTAATGGCCTGAGTCAGGAGGAAATGGATGAAACGTGTGAGGAGGAGTGGAGGAGGAAAATCTAACAAAGAGAAGAGACTATGGTGTCGAAATATACTGGGTTTCTTTCTGTAAATAAACAGTTTGCTGTGTGGCAACTTTTGTCTCAGTATGTCTGTGTCGGGTTAGGGTGGCTGTACATGCCCCAGTGGTTCACAATAGATAGATAAAAACAGTCCCGGGATTCACTAGTAGAAGTGTACATGGTCCAGTATCATTTGTAAGAAAGGAGTAATAAGAAAAGTCACTAAACATTACAACGTGGTTTAAATAGAGACATTTAAGAAGTCTCACTTAATGGTTTTCCAATGTTTTATCTATCCTAGTGTCTATATTAACACAGGGAACTCCAGTTTCTGTATTACATCTTGCCTGAAGAAGGTGCCTGAGTTGCCAATAAAAGGTGTCATTTTGCTTGGCTTCTCACTACATTCATAATGGCTAACACGGTGCAACACACAAATACTACGAAAGGTGTGGAAAGAACAACATAGCACTGCCTATTGACAGGGAGTGATTAGGGCATCTAAACATATATAACAGAGAGACTTCTTAATGTAGACTTAATTATTTGGATAATATTTTAGAGACTGTCCAAAAATGACACACAACAATTCCAGTTGTTTTCAAAAATAAGATCAGACTATTTTAAAGAGAAGCTTAAATAATTTGGACCCCAAAGCCTACACACCGTACATAACAGGTGGCATGTTAATGATGCTGAATGCAGGCTGTTGCAGCAAAGACATGTAATCTCTCTGCCAGGGTCTTACAAATTAATGGTTCTTATGCCTAAAACAAGATTTTTTAGAAAAAAGAAAAAAGAAAAACATAAAAAGGCTTAGTAATACTGTACTTGCTTACACTATCACAGAAACAAAAGTATCAGTTTGTTATTTCACCCAAATGAAAAGGTACATGGTTTGATAATAGTAGACCTGTACACATTTACCACTAACTTGTATCACTGTGTTTATGGTTTTGTGTCTGAAATAAGGTGTAAGTTATAATCTATAATAATTTGAAGTTAAGTTCAGTAAGCACACATTTGTATACCTGTTCTTGGATATTGTATTGTACAGTATTGTAAGTATAGTTAATTGATTATGATACTACTTAAGATGAGATACATCTTTAAATTAAATTTAAGCAGAGTAATAAAACAGAATACATTTCAGTAAAAAAAAAAATGTCAGAATTATACAGAAAACTGCAGACCTTGATACACTAATTAACAGAAGTTCAGACCTCATCTCTTCAGATGATATCCTTGTATCCATTACAGGTAGTTTTATTTTTAAACTATAATGAGCGTTTTTTTTTCTTGTAAATTTGGTACAGCTTGTGCTTTAAATAAAAAGAAATGAATGGTCATGATGCTTTCAAATGCAAATAATATAGTCAATCAATATCAGTCAGCTTAGGTTTACTCCTAAGAAATAGTACAAAAAGAAATTTGCATAGGTTACATCAAGGGCACACTGTACAGTATGTTTTTACGTAGATAACTTTGTGCTGGCTTGGCTTCTTCTGTGATGAACTATTTACCTCCCTACAGAAAAAAAACTCTAAAGATTTCATTAATTTTTTGTTGTGTAAGGATGAAGTTGTACAGAATATATAGCCACAATGTAAATTTCATTTGCTGGTATTGAAGGTTGTACTATACCTTTTAAAAATGTACACTACTTAATAAATACTTCCAAATACATGCAGTTATTTTTAGGCTGGTGTAAATTTAGCTTCAATGGTAAATAGCAGAAGGTCTTTTTAACCTGCAGCGTCACATGATTGACTTAATGCAAAAATGATAATATTAAATTACTGGGAGACACTCTAGATATTCCTTAAGATATACCTTCCTCCATTTCTGTTTGCTTCACATATAAAGAATACACAGTGTAAAATTAAAGCAGAAAAATCTGGAAGTGGGCTGGGGGTTTCCTGAATGGTGATGTAATACCAAGGTACAAGAAGGGGCCTGAGTTGTCTCAAAAGTTACATATTGTAATCTTTTTAGTTAGCTCACTACATTTATAAAGTGCGATAAACACTATTGGTATTGCCAAAGACACAAAAGTGGTATCTTGAGTTCTCTTCTTTTCATGATCATAACAGACAATTCTTGAGACTGTTGGAGAGAGGGTCCTCCTTTTAAAGACAGATGCAGTTGGAAGTGCCACAGGGCAGGCAGATTGGCAGAGGCAGACAAATATATAAATTCTTTTATCATTTCAACAAACCTCTCATATGCCCCCTATTTTCTTAGTCATATCCTTGTCAACGACCGTAGTTAAATGAACACTTAAACTGTAAAGCAATGAAAACCTTTATATGCTTCCCAATTTAGTGGTAGCTTGTTAATC
This sequence comes from Polypterus senegalus, assembly GCF_016835505.1. Lineage (NCBI taxonomy): Eukaryota > Metazoa > Chordata > Cladistia > Polypteriformes > Polypteridae > Polypterus > Polypterus senegalus. The sequence continues at coordinate 54,661,760 of NC_053158.1, forward strand.
TATTACCAAAAAGTGCTGTGCTACATACGTTTTTTCCTCTCATTTTTGAAGTGATATTCTAGCACTGATTTATAAGATCTGTATAACTCCTTGAATAGTGTACACTTTCATTGAAGTGTAATTACAATTTTGATATAAAATGTGATTAGGTTTCCCTTATTGCATGCCTAGTTAATGTTTCATCATATGACAAGTATAACTGCATAGAATAAGCAGGGTGCAGTATGCCTGCCTGGGTAAGTCATTTGTGTTCAAGGTGGCCATTATCTTTCCCAGTTTCATTCTGCCTGTGCAACAGCTAAGGGCTAGAACTCAAACCTGCCCTCTAGTGGAACCAATGAAATAGCAGCACCTATCATAGGATCGTGATGAATTTAAAGGTAAAAAGCAAAAAATGATTGTTGAAGCTTACTTATTCTTAAAGCTCTTAAAATGTTTATGCACAATATAATGTAAAAAATGTCTTCATTGATGTATTTCAGTTATCCCAGATTAATGATTTGTGTGTTTTTTGTCAATTAACTTACCTTTATGCTTCTACAATGATAGGGCAAGTCAGGTTGGTCACTTAAACTTTTCAGAACAGCCGTAGAATATTAGATTGAAAAAATGGTTAGATAAAACCTTATGGTAGCAACATTTTACCAATCATCAATCTAAAGAAGCAATATTTGTGTAGCTGATAACTGGTAGTGTTAGGGACTTAGCACAAGTATAGCTAATGGCTTTTTCTTTCCCATACACTGCTGGCAGTGTTAATACTTAGAGCTGCCATAATGGAGGATGAATTCTGTTAGCTGTAAATGGGAGAATGCCAGAGACGTTATGGATGGAGTATGAGGACGTGGTAACCCACAAGAAGCACATTCTTACTTCCATACAAGTCACTCTCCACATTCATTGCTAAAAAAAAGTGTACTATCAACACACGCCATCATGAGACAGGCATCAAATTACAACTGCCTGTCTGATGGTGGTGGGCAGTATCTGTCACTATAAAGCCATTTTACATTAGTTTGGCACATACTGGAGTTTGAATTTTTTTTAAATTTGGCAGCAGTTTATATCATACCACATTTCAGCAAAATGGCAATTAAATTCAGATTTGCCATGATGTTAGGTTCATCAGCCAGCTTAAACTGGTCCATTTTGAGTGAGTGTAGGTAAGTAAAAGCTTTGTGCTATGGTAGATACAGTGTTATGTGTAAGAATGGGTTCTACTTTTTGAGTGATATTTCTAGAATATTTTCCAGTTCACCATACGTTTTTCTGGGTAAGTGGGTTCACGCAGAGGATAAATAGTGGGAAATAAATGCAGCAAATAACACTCTACATTGACCCTCATACTGTAGGTCATATCTACATTTTCTTTTATTCCACGCACCTCCCACTCGCACTGCATAACTACAAATTATCTTCATTCTATCTGAAAACTCATTCTTCTTCAGTGAAGATCACTTCTATTTTCAGTACAAACATGCCCCAATTGAGGAAGTGGTACCAAGAAATGTTAGTTATTGCTGAAACAACATTTTGACTTAATTACTAGAAAACTCATTTATGATCATCATCTGTTTGTGTCAAACTGTAATGCATATGAGAAACAGTTTTGTGATAGACATTTCCACAATTATTTGATAGTATGCTTCCAAGTATAAAATATTCTGCTAATTCCAGCTTCCTAGAACACTGCTTAATTAATTTATTTGTGGAATTCTTCATGCGCTACCCAAGCTGAAAGCCTTTCTGCTAAAATCGATGGAAGCCACATGTTTATCTCGGGTTTAAGAATGGTGGCCTACTTTGAAACTTTTTTGCTTTATTTTTAATGTGCCTGGTTCAATAAAAATAGGCTAAATAAAAGAGCGTCAATTTTGTAATATCGATTTTGGACAATTGTGGATGTGAAGGGGGTGTTAATGGCAGATTTCACAAAATGTTACCACACATATTACAGTATGTAGACATTTTACATTTGATTTTATTTGGTCTGAAATGTATTGAATGTACTACTTATGAAATATACAGTGAAGACCCTACAGCCATGTACTAAATATAAAATATAGAGGTCTATCTACACTATTTCCAGTCTGATGTCCTAGTCTGATATATCCATGAGGACATCTTTGATTCACCATCAAAAATGTACTCTGTCGGAGATTCTTTCTGTCACATCCTAATTAACTTCACAGCTTAGTTACTTTACCTAAGATGCCATACTTCCAAATTCACTGCCCTATTCTAAGTAGACCTTTGAGAAACTCTCACCATAGGATCCGACAGATACATTCCACATGACAGGGAAGGATCATGGCTTCATAGAAGAATGGACAACTTTCCAAGCAGGTGTTGCCCATTTGTTAGGCACCCTTCAAATTGCTCCCCTGCCACTCATTGCTTTTTAAAAGGACAGTCACCCAATAACCTCTAATTTTTTTGAATATCCATTTTAGGGCATTAACAGGTTTTTAGTAGGTGGTCTTCTGTCATGACCATTAGCAAGAGTTAGTACAGTCTTCATTGCAGTATCTCTGCACATTTCTAAGACTGTAGTGCCCTCTGACACTGATTGAATGCAGCTACTTATTGTTCTTTATAAGAAAGAAAGAAAGAAAGAAAGAAAGATGCACATTTAATACATAGTATTATTAAAAGACTCTAGGGAGTGCCAGAGTATTTCTGAAAAACCAAAAAACATTAAAAAAAAAACAAAGGATGACCTCTATTTTTTTCACTGGAAAATTTCATTTTCAAATGACCTGATTTACATTTATTTTAAAATGTTATCAACATTTTTGGAAATGCCTTAGAAATACGTAAAAAGTAATTATACACTAAATAATTGCAAACATTTTCAAGGAAAAAACATTGGATCAGAGTATGTTTAAATGACAGCATGAGGTTTAAAGTCTGGAAAGTAGCCTCTATGGGAAAATCATTCAAATGTATCTCTGATTAGCATAACTATGGACCACTCTTCCTTTTAGATGTCATTGCAAGGATACATTAACAAGATACTATGAATGTAATTGAAAATGCAATTATTGTAAGTCTAAAGCTTGTTCAGCCTTTTTGAAATTCTTTTTTTTTTTTGGGTCTCTCTCTTTAATTAAAGCCCACTGGTGCACTAGCAATATTTACATAACTGCAAATCTTTAATGAATTGCATTGTAGCAACATTTAAAAACACTGCATCAGTCTTTTGGTTTTCAAGGTCATGGTAAGGCTAATAGTCTTTTATGGTCAGCGCTTGAGGTTACAAGCTGCCTTTATCTCATAAATATCAATTGATATCTCATCTGGAGTGTGCTTGTCCTTGCAGAACATGATTGGTTCAAGGGTATAAATATAGACTGAATTCTTTTTAACAGTTCAATTACAAAGAAGGATAGGTCAATCATCCTTAAATCATCTATCTATCCATCCATTATCCAACCTGCTATATTCTAACTACAGGGTCACAGGGGTCTGCTGGAGCCAATCCCAGCCAACACAGGGCGCAAGGCAGGAAACAAACCCTGGGCAGGACGCCAGTCCACAGCAGTCCTTCAATCATATACACAGTTTTATCATCGTAATCAGATGAATATCAACACTTTATTTTTCTAAAACTAAGAATACTAAGCTTAGAGTGTTATAAAACATTTGTGCAACGAGATGGGATTGAATTATTAATTATTTTTAATTTCTTCTAGAGGAAAAAATAAGTGACAATAACAAACTGGACTAATACTTTTACCTCTTTTGGGTTGCGATACTGCACTACACAAAACTGACCCAGCGGCCTCCTTTACCTCTTCAATTACAGCTGCAGCCTTACCTAAGTCAGCCTAATTAAAAGCACATCTTGACTCATCCTACAGTTGTGCAAAATAACTATGCAAATGTACATAAAGGACACTTAAAGAATGTTTGCAGATCACACCACATTTTACCATAGGATAATCTGAAACAGGAGGACAACTAGACAGAGCAATATTACGGAAATTTTTCTTCATTCTTTGAAAAAAGCTTTCTAGTTTCAGGGTTGAGCAATCAGATACTTACACGACATTGTACTCCATCTAAAGGTTTATTTATTTGTTTGATCATTTGCTTAAGTGATTTTTAATCCTTTAATCACCATATACAATTTCTTGTATTAGGAATTTGTCAGTTTTTGCATAACCCAACTTTCTCTCCAGAGAGTTTTTTGGGGTTAGCACACAGGGTCAGCTATTTGTACAGTATCCTTGTACCATTTGAAGTTTAAGGGCCTTGCTCAGGGGCCCAACAGAGTAGCATTCCTTCTGTCACTGCCAGGATTCAAACTGGCACCCTTCAAATTACCAGCCCAGATCCTTTGACCACAGAGCCAACGCTCCGGTAATATCATTTAAAAAGAAAACAAAGTGCTTTAAATCATTGTATACTACTGATCAATGGATATTGAATATTTTGTCTTAATTTTTTTCCAACTTCCCTTGGCCCTTTGGGTACAAATTTACAGTTGATTCAGAGGTTTCCAACCCCTGGGAAGTCAATGATGACATTAGTTTTTGCATTAGTGTTTAGTTTATTTGTTGTGAAATATTTTGAAATGTGTCTGTGGATTTTTTTGAACATCTGTTGATAAGGACGTTTCCTTTGAGGTTGTGAACTGTTAATTACAATGCGACAGAGTAAAAGTTTACCATATCCATATCCAAGTTCACTGATTCTGAGAAATAAAATTAAATGCACGCTTTTCTTTTTTTTAAGAATCTGCTGGCTAAGACCTTTGTTTTGATATGTTTGACTCATGTTTTGGTTTTGGTTGCTGTAATTCTTGTACTTCCGGTATTCAACACATTTCTGTCTTTTGACCTTGCCCTATCTCCTGTTTTCCTTATAAAACCCTCTATGCTTTCCTGCATAGTATAATAAGGGATAAACACATTTGTTAATATATATGAGTGTAAGTCAAAAATGACATGTGCTTTTGTGATAATTTTGTTTGTGTTGGCTGTAGAAGCATGGTGTGTTTGTAGTCACAGTAGTAAAGTTCAGACGTTGATTAATCCGTTTCTCTTGTTGTTTCCAAAGAGTAAACATGGCCACTCCACCCTCAATTTGCATCAAAGAAGTGCAGAGAGGAGTGATCTGCTTTTTATGGGCTGAAGGGTTATCAGGGGACGAAATAACATAGAAAGCTTCTTGCACAATATGGAGACAGTATTTTACCATGGCAGAGTGTTTACAAATGGATTGAATAGTTCAATAATGTCCGGGCAAAGGTTGAACATGAAGAAGGAGCAGGACATCTGTCCATGTCTACTACCAATGACAACATTGACCAAGTCCCTACCATGACCCTGACAAACCCGCAAGGATTTGGGCCTCTTGTATACCTTCAGCCCATAAAAGGCGGATCAGAGTGGCCATGTAAATTGTGCAGAAAGTGAAGGAGTCTGAGTAATTTCTAAATCCACTGTACATAGACAAGTTGGATAGATCTAAGACTCTGCACAATTCAGGACACTGTTAAATCCCAACAGAGTTGGAAAATTTCAGGCCCAGTAGAATTTTATATATAAAAATTGAAATTAGGTTCATTAAATCAAGTGGAGAATTCAGTCTTCACAGCCTGTGGGGAATTGTGGGAGCTGCAGAGCCCTACTCTAGCTAAGAATGTTCATGTAAACAATTTAATTTTGATCATTTGCTTTAGAACATGAAACCAGTCAGTACTGTCATATTTAAATTAGAGAGAATAAAATCTTTAGTGTCACAAACAATGCAAGAGCATTGCGAAATTCTTGTACCACAGTTGCAGTATAAATAAATACATTAAATAAATCAGATTGGCAGAAGAGAAATATATATAGAACATATGTATGTAAAATAAATAAACAAATACAATAAATAACAATTTTGAAAAGTTACATACAGTGCAGTTACACATAAACCAGCAGGTGGGTACATTACAGGGCACAGGCAGGTAGGATCGAGTTACTGGAAGTTTGGTGACCTTATGAGGAAGAAGCTGTCCCAGAAGTGGATAGAGGCACATGTTGAGGCTCTGGTAGCACTTCCCCGAAGGCAGTAGTGAAAACAGGGGATGAGCTGAGTGGCTGTCATCAGAGATGATGGATTCAGCTGTCCTGAGATCTGTCACCAATTTGTTATGACCAACAAGAACTATTTCCAAAAACAGACTTTGTGCAGGTAATTTTGGATTTTACATTATTAATCAATACTCATCACTTCACCCATCACAATATTTGCTGAATACAATAAAGAAGTTCCATAAAATTTCAAATTTCATTCGGAGAATATTATTTCTAGAATTAGAGGATATTTCTTGTGACTACCCATTGACAATGTTTATATATTAAAACCAAAAAGGAAAAATATATTATTTAAAAAATTTCTTTGAATTTTTTTGTCCATCAAGCTACTCTCAATAACCCATAATGAAAAATGAAAACATGTTTTCAGAAAAGTTTGGGAATTTGTGGTTACTAGGCCATCCTTAGTCATTTTTTCTGAAGTGGTTGATTTCCATTTAAACATTAGAGGACTCTCATTTTAATTTTAACCTTCTCTTTTAACAAGGTTCAGATGAGTTCCTTATGTATAGCACATTATTAAGTAGGAGGACTTGTGCCACTGCAAATGGGTATGTTACAATAATAATCAATTGTTAACAAAACATGCCGTGAGAAATTTTAGCAGCAACTGGGAGACAAAGAGAACAGCCCATGGTAAAACATTACTAAAGGCTATATTGTGTGACTAATGGTGGCCAGCACCATTACCCAGCTGGGATGCCTTCGAAATAGAAGGAGAGGAGAGGTCTTCCAAAAGGTGCTATATACCCCGAACAGTTACTTGGCAGCTGCCCTGGGTTGCATTGGCACATTGGATTCCCTCAGGGCTATATGGGAATTACTAATTTGCCCTTTTGGGTTCTGTGTATGGGGGGACCTGTGGGAGCTACAGAGCCCTACTTTGGGCTTCCGCCACACATGAGAGCAATTCCAGACTTCCCCCCCTAATGAGACACCTGGAGTACTTCCGCATGTGGCTTAAAAAGGAGACAGCTGCCTCACAGAGGAGAGCCAAAGTTGGTGGTCAACACTTGTCAAGTATGCTTGCGGAGAAGGAAGGAGGCTGAAAGTTTACTGTGCTTATGACTGTTGCTTTCAGTCCTTGGAGACTGCTGTGGGCTGGGTTGCCTTTCCGTGAATAAAAGCCTTTGTGTTGGAGTGAACTGGTGTCTTTGACTGTTTGTGTTGGGTTGGAGTGGCAGGTGCGACCCTGGTCTTTACAATTGTTATCCAGAACAATTCAGCTAATCACAAGACCCCTACATGGCAAACACAATGGGCAAGCATACTATGCTCCCAAGCCTCCATTTAAACAGAAAGAAGAGAGAGAGAGAGGTTAGGAGCACACGCTGATACAGCACATTGCTGCATCCACCACATAACAAACCAACTCAGGATCCCAGATTAGGACCCGAGCCCAGTCAAGCAACAGGTGATATCACAGCACCATGCTAGTTCAAATGGACCAAGAGTGAGTTTTTTTATGGCGGCTGGAGTGCCAATTCTTCCACCAACCCCCAGGTTTTTTCCTGCTTCCCTGCAGGTGGGAGAGCCTACTTGCAGGGCTGGATGCAGATTAACGTCATACTCAGGATGGAGCAATTGCAGGTTAAGGGCCTAACAAAGTAGAGTCACTTCTGATTGCCAGTGCAGATCCCTAGCTTCAGAGCCACCATTCCGCCCCAACATAGAAAGAGGTAGCCTTGTTAATGTTACACATCAATTAATGCAACCACATCCATCATCTTATGCAGGCAACACCACACAATTAACCAACTTCAGTCCAAAGGAAGAAATCAAGTAAGAAGTAGCAACAAAATAGAAAAAGAAAATCAACTGGATAAACACCCAGGATGTCACACACCAACACAAACATGCAGTCATTTGCTGTCCAAAAAGTAAATAAAAAAAAGATTGACTTTTCTCTGCCTGAAGTCTTTAATTTCACATTTTGTTTTAGCCACGGTTACTCCTTATTCATGATAAGTGATCCTACAAAAACACCAATTTATATAAATATGAATATTTTGCGAAAAAAGGTTAGTGAATTAAGGGAAGATATCCATTTTAATTGTGTTAGTTCTCCTTACACCTAATGACCAGTTGATATTGAATAATACTTAGTAGATTATGTTTTAATATATTTCAAACTAGTTTAATATGAATAAACCTTTTTTTGGATAACTTCAAAATTATATTTTAACAAAAACTGAGCCTCTTAGTAACCACTGTGGCACGACCCTTTTATTATATTCAAGACAGGCACTATGAATGAGTCCCGCATTTAGATTTTCCACAAAAACACTCTGGTATGTAACTTAGCTATGCAGTTTCCTTGGCACAAAAGCATCTGGCCCCTCACCTCCACAATATCCATCTTTTGTGTCCCAGCTGACAACATGTCCTTACAAAGAGGTTACTTGAATGAGCTTTCGTCCTTTTCTAAAACAGGTTCTGCCTACAGAATCCAGCTTTCTTTCTGTTCCCCAGATATCTTTGTTAACTGCCCGTTCACCTTTACCAGCTGTTTCATACAGATATAAATGTGGCCACCTTAGTTCTTCATTTATTCTTGATTTAGTACACCATTTACAGTTGTGTAATGGATGAGCAGGCAGCTGCCACAAAACAGTTTGTGCTAGACCTTTTGACAGGGACAGTCCTTTAATTGAGTATACTATCGGCTTAATTATAATGCGTTTCGGTCTGAAAGTAGTTTATTTGGGGTGACATTGAGGGCAGCAGCTCTTTTTGACAAGGACCCGTCATAGGATAGATTATACAGTATATATATATGCACTACATATATATACTGTGTATATATATATATACGTATATACACTGTATATTATACACCTAGACATAAATTGTACATACTTCATAGAAATGCTGTAATATTTTAATCAGTGAAGGCTTAAGGCACCTCATTACACTGTTCAGATATTTTGTCCAAATACTAGCCATTTTGGAGCCAGTTTGCTCCAGAGATTCTAATGACTACATTGCTCTAGTTTGTGTGAATGTAGCTATGTTAGTGCACCTTCTAAATTGGACTACCATCCAATGCAAATTAAATTACTGCCTTAAGTCATTTCTCCCCAGATAGGCTTAGATTAGGATAATACAGATTTATGAAATGGAACAATTTTTTAATAATCTCTCTTTTTATTATAGCTATTCTTGACACACATTAAATGAACTACTTTATCAAATTTAAGTGTTATCTGAAACACAAAGAAGTAATGAGTAAAACAATTTTAACAGTAAACAATTTCATCATTTAATTTGTGTTTAAGGTACTATACTGCATTACTAATAATTGTGGAATGACAAACGACAAGTCCGGTAAAATTGCAGGTCATATTTGTTGCATAGGCTTCTGTTTTAAGTGCAGTTTATATTTTAGTGTATATAAGACCTTCAATGTCAGATATATTTGAACCATGTTAAATCATTAATCAAGAAGATTACAGTGCTATATGACACATAGTAACAGTGAGGAATTTGAAACAGAATGGCAGATGCTATATCCATGTGACTAAGAATCTTGTTTTACAGAAAGTATCTTTCATTGGAAGAAAAAGCCTTGTTTCATTTTCAGATGAAAGGATCAGTGTATATTTATATTTATTATGTAATAATATATTTGTGGACAAACTCAACTGCTTATTTTATTTTTTATTATTTTGTTGATTTTATTGAAAATACACAACATTCCATACACATAAATCCATTTTTACAAAAATAAGATGGAAAACAAATCAACCCCCACCCCTCAACTGCTTATTTTAGTGAAGAATACTAAAGATGAAGAAATTACTGCTTTAGCTATTATTAACTCAAAAATAGAATAAAATGTTTCAATAATTTTACATTTTAAATAGTTTCTTGGATAACAATATACAACTCCAATTCCAAAAGAGTTGGGATACCTTTGTAAAATGTAAATAAAAACAGAATGCAATGATTTGCAAATCTCATAAAGCCATATTTTTTTCACAATAGAACATAGAAAAGACCAAATGTTGAAGGAGAGACATTTTACTATTTCATGAAAAATGTTAGCTAATTTTGAATTTGATGGCAACAATATATTAGAAACAGAACTTCTATTACACACAGCTCTTAAGAGGATAATTAACACGGCCAATACACAATATAAATGCAGTACTTACTCTGTGGTCTCTCTTCTCTCTCTTTCTCTCTGCCCACTTCCCTCCTGCAAGTGTTGCCTTCTTTCCTCCCAACTCTGACTCGCCCAGATATGGCAAGCGGTTCCTTTTATCTCGGACCCAGGAGTACTTTCAGTGCCAGGGCATAGCCTGTTGGGAGCACTTACAGGTCCATCGGAAGTCCCAGAAAGGACAGGTTGTTAGCCCCTTTCGCTTCACCTGGTGGACCCCACAGAATCCAACAGGACTGCACTATGGCACTACAACTCCCAGAATGCCCTTTGTGCATTCCGTGCGGGGATCCTGAGTCAAGGAAGCTGACACCTAAAGTATGGGGGGAAGAAATTGTCTTGAATGAATTGTCCTTCCCAGTCCTTCCTTTATACTGGTATCCTGACCAAGAAAGGATTCCTGTTCAGTCCTGGCTGGGATGTCAGTCTCTGTATACCATCTCTTACTATATATTTATTTATATATACAGTATAGACAGCTGCTAAAAACAAAAGAAGGTAAAAGACACTATGTTTGGTTGTATAGCTTTCATCATGTGTGTAACAGAAATAGAAAAAGCACATAGTGTAGGTAGGAGGGGAAGAAGGGAACAAAACCAGAGCAAATGAAAGGAGAAAAGGTGAGAGTTGGTGAGAAAAGGCTTCCCCTAAAGAAGATTAAGAGAGAGTTTTAAAAAGTTAGTCATTAAGACCTGAAGAAATATATTATGCCAGTGTAGAAATGAGCTTTGTTTTTCTTTTAAAATAGTCTTTAAAGCCCCACGAAAGAACGCAAATTAACAGATCAGTGTGACTGTGATCAAGGGATGTGAAATGTTCTACAGTAGGTCTTGTAAGGTCTTTAATTTTAACGGTTCGAATGTGCTTTCTAAAATGGTCTGCAAGCCTTTCCCCTATCTAGATGACTGGACACTTTCTGCAAGAGATGCAGTAAATAAGATTTTTAGACCGTTAAATATTAAATTTATCAGAGGGACCAAATGCAATGATATTATTGGTGACATACTTGCAACTGACACAGTAGCTCCTGTTATAGGTGCCTGGCAGGGAATGTGTCTCTCCACTGTGAAGTGAGCTGCAGATAAGAGGTTTGTGTAGATTAGTTGTTGTTGTTGTTCCTTTCTTCTTCTCCTATATATGGTTCCTGCTTTTTCCATTTCATTTGTACACCTAATGAAGCCTATACAGTCAAAATGTGTCTTCTACCTTTTTTCCTTTTCAGTGTGAAAATAACCTTTCACCTTTTTTCCTTTACAGATGCACGCTGATACAGTTCTACACTAACTCCAAATAAATATAAATTTTCTTTATGCTTTATTTTAACAATTGTTGTAAAGTAAACTTGTAGATTAGAGGTTCACTTTTTAAAAAATGAATTGCATTGAGTTGATAGCATTCAATAGAGTGATGTTGTGGGTAGTATTTCTGTTTCAAGGATCAAGAGTCCTGGGTTTAATTTTATGCCTAGCTATCATTTGTGTAGGGTATGGATGTTCTTTCTGTGTCTCCATGACTTTTATTTCAGACACTCAACCTTACCTGTCACAACCTCAAGGACATGTGAGCTAGTTAAGTTAGGTTGGACATTCCAAAGTGACCCTGTGTGGATGTGGACATCGGTGGGCACTGCAATGGACTGGCACCCTGTCCAGTTCTATTTCTTGAATAGCACCACAGGGTGGCAGGGATAGTCTCCAGATCCCCATGATCCAGAATTTGATAGAGAAATTTTAATCCTATTGTCTGATAAATTAATAGTCATATATGGAGACTTTAATTTACAGTACAGATTAATTATCAAATGTGTCATTATTTGGCATTTTCAGGAAGCACAGTGGCACATACATTAGCAATGTCCAGAGTCTTATCAGTTACATTTTACACATTAAGTTTTCATTCAACTTGTCAAAGATGTTCAGTTTGGGTTGATTAATACATCTGTATTAATTTAGTATAAGAGAGCTTGGGTTGGTGGATCTATTGTGAAAATAAAGTAATGAATCAATTATTTGTTCCTGAGGATCATTTCTTATAATCTTTCTTCACAGTAAGTGATCTGCAGTCTACTATATGTTCCTGATGTACTTTTTATTTCTCTTTTTTTGCAGATCTTGGCTATAATATCCATTTTGTTTATCGTTCTTTCAACCATTGCACTGTCCCTTAATACGCTTCCAGAACTTCAAGAAACAGATGAGTTTGGACAAGCCAGCGACAACCCACAGCTGGCACATGTTGAGGCAGTTTGTATTGCATGGTTTACCATGGAGTATCTTCTTCGCTTCTTGTCATCACCCAACAAATGGAAGTTCTTCAAAGGCCCCTTAAATGTCATAGATTTATTGGCTATTTTGCCATATTATGTCACCATTTTCCTAACTGAGTCTAACAAGAGTGTGCTTCAGTTCCAGAATGTGAGGCGTGTCGTCCAGATATTTCGTATCATGAGGATATTGAGAATTCTGAAATTAGCAAGACATTCTACAGGATTGCAGTCTCTAGGATTTACACTTCGTAGAAGTTACAATGAACTGGGCTTGTTAATCTTGTTTTTAGCAATGGGAATTATGATATTTTCCAGCCTGGTTTTCTTTGCAGAAAAGGATGAAGATGGTACCAAGTTCACCAGCATTCCTGCATCTTTTTGGTGGGCCACAATCACCATGACTACTGTAGGTTATGGTGATATATATCCCAAAACACTTTTGGGAAAAATAGTTGGTGGACTTTGTTGTATTGCAGGGGTGCTAGTGATAGCCTTGCCTATTCCAATTATTGTAAACAATTTCTCTGAGTTTTACAAGGAACAAAAGAGGCAAGAAAAAGCCATTAAGAGACGAGAAGCACTGGAAAGAGCAAAGAGAAATGGGAGCATTGTTTCAATGAACCTCAAAGATGCGTTTGCACGCAGCATGGAACTTATGGACATTGTGGTGGAAAAAAATGAAGACATTAAAAATAATAAAGCCCAAGACAACCATCTTTCACCAAGTAAATGGAACACAGCCAAGAGCACATTATCTGACAATAGTTCTAACAAGTCTTTTGACACTAAATACCAAGAAGAAGTTAATGTTGAGTTAAAAGATTGTCTGACAAACCCTGTAGCAAGCCCACAGCATCTGAATGCTCAAAAGCTGGAGGAAATCTATAACCAAATGACAAAAACACAATCCAGTCCTAACCTAAACACTACAGACAAAGATAAAACTAATAAATCACTGCCACTACAATTAGAACTTGAAATGGAACCAGTTCCAGGCCCAGCAGATCCATTGTTAATGGAACACACAGCCACAGGTATAACTGACATGCGGAGCATTTCCAGCATAGATAGTTTTACCAGCTGTGCCACTGATTTTACTGAAACTGAAAGGTCACCTCTTTCTCTAATGACCGGTGGTTTCTTGCAGGCAAGGTTTGCTGGTGTTCCTTCACCTCTGGAAGGAATTCCTTCTATGACCCATGTTGAACTATCAAATCATGCAAAGAGCAGACAAGGTTATGTCAATAGGAATGACACTTATGAACTGACTGAGCTGAACAGTGCCACTGGCATTGAAGACAACAGTGCGTTTTTACGCCAAGTTGAAAATATCCGAAGCTCATTTAAAAGCAATCCAATGAAAAACAGGAGTCTAAAAGTAAATTTTGTTGAAGGCGCAAGTAGTGGTCCACCAACGCCTCCAAGCACCACTAGACCATTACCGGTGACCACAGCAGACTTACAGGCATCACCTCCTCAGCATATCAGTACTATCCTACTGGAAGATAATTCACCTCAGGGAGAGAGGCTATGCATTAGCTCTGATATAACAACTGTTAGAGATTCACCACAGGGTGCAAAGAAAGGCTTTTTTGCTTTCCCCTCAAAAGCAATGAAGAGTTGCATTGAGACAAATAGTGCAGAAAAAGATAAAAGTGCAGAGGACAGGGAGGTTAGTTTGCACAGCAACGATCAGGAAGTTGAACTGAATTGTTCCAAAGAAAACCATAAGACGAAACATCTCGTGGAAGACGTGGAAGCCGTAGGGCCTTCTTCATCTAAAACAACTGGAAATAACTGCACCCAAGGTGGTTCTCCCACGACGGGTGAGGATAAAAATGACAATAACCAAAGTGAACTCAAAGTAGAAAATCACATGTTTACGCCTGAAATCCATCTAAGGTCAGAAGAAGGAGGTTTCCCTCCAACATGTGAAACTAGCATGTGACTATTGACATAAATATGAACCTGGGACTACAAAACATGAGAATAATAGCACACACGTGTGCTGACAAGAGTGATATTTTTGCATGGCATGAGTCATTTCATTAATCATTATCTCAAGATATAAGAGACTGCTTTTATTTTTATTTTATTTTGGCAGACAACTGACTTGAGACATAATGAAACATATTAAAAGGCTCTGTTTAGAGCACACATGTAGCAATCTGACATTTGTAATCAAAATGTAAATGTAACCTTTTATTATCATATTTTGGTAGATAATGAAATGCACAAAAGATGGACAAATCTTTAATGCATGTCTTTAAAATTGTACAGTTACTTAACGGTGCTTAGAGTTTGCAGAATGCATTTATTTGTAAATAGATCTGGGGAAAAGCAATGACAATGCAACTCGAGGTAACAAAAACACATCTTTTTTTGGAGTGCCGGCATTTTTGTCTCTGTTCGTTGAATGGCTTTAACAGATCCCTGTTAAAAAAGTACAACCAATGAAAAAAGTTACATATCAATAAGGTGATGAAGTAATGAGGCTAAAGTGCAGCTGAGAATTTCTTTTTGATTTAGAAGTACTTTTTACATCAGTGTATAAAAATTAGCATTGTTATAGGTGTAATGACCATAAATAGATTTTGTTAACCGAAATAACTGTGTTACATACCTTTATATTTCATTCAGCACTTCTAGTTGCCAAAAACATGAATCAGGAGAGGAATACCAGAAATATGATGATGTCATAATTGTCTACACAAGTGCATTACCGCCATGTGATTATTTTACAAGTCAAAGACCTTGGGTATGATAGACAATTCACATCAAAATGTAGTGATATTGTTTGACCAGATGAAGATTGTACGTATACTTGCATTATAATTGGTTTTCAAAAGCCTATAGAGTCAATAGAACACGATTTCATTCATACAATATAACTGCTTATATCAATTGAGCAAAGAGAGACTGACTCACTGGCTCAGGGTCAGGCATTTCATATGCAAGTGAGTAAAGGTGCAAGATGAGAGTAGCATAAGGGTTTCTTTGGGACTAATGATGCCCTGATTTATGCTTTAGTATTGTACATTCCTGGAACAGCTGGATATGGCTGTGTCCAGTTTTTAGCATGGTTAAGTAATATGAAATTGTTAATCATGGTATTTATGGTGTTCTGTACTGTACACCATATTGTAAAGTAGAGCAACATCACAAAAATCTAATATCCACTGATTTATGTAACGTACATTCCGGTTCCTTAAAAAACAACTGAGCATCTTCCAAAGGACTTTGTTGGTGTCCAATATTGGAATACTCTATTACTATATAGGTACGGATGATCCTGTCACCAAAAATGTGTTCCATTTTTGAAAATAGACAATCCCTAGTTAATTCTCGTATATTTTTAAGAAAAGATCCTTGAATGGATGTAGCAGGTTCAGATGTCCATAAGGTAGATTAGAAAATGTAATAAAAAGTATGGTAAGTTAACAATTAAGACTCTATTTATCTATTTTTAAAATTGTAGTTTTAACACTACAGCCAAACCTTATTAACTCTGTTGGGGGTGTTCTCCTCCTAAATGGTACAGTGGCTTCTAATCTTAATTTTAAGCCACCAAAAAGCTGAGTGAAGGAATGTGTGTGAGCACAAAACAAATTTTTGTGAAATCTCACTGCAAAACTGAGGATAGTTTTTGCTTCTTCTGTTGAGGCCTAATTACGCAGTGAGTTCATTAAAGTTAATAAGTGTCTTGCTAGAAAATCTTACAAACAGCAGTAGCACGTTGTAACATAAGCAAGTACAAGCAAAAAAGACTGCATTTTTTTCAACAGGAAACTACAAAGATCAACACTTTAGACACAGTCCTAAAGTCTTATATTTATTTTAATACAATATCTGAAAGCATTATATCAAGACCATCTCTCTTAGACATTTTAATCATTATTAAATTAAATCAAGTGTCATCGGGACAAAAGTGCCTTGTTTTAACTATTCACCCTCAAACAGAAAAAAAGTGGTTATAAATTGTTCAGATCTGTTTTTGACAATGTTCCTCTACTCTTTATGACTTGTAGTAGAATGGATGTGAGGCAATTGTCAGTTTTATCAGCAGAGACTACTGTCTCTACAAGCAAGACTACAAGCAAAAGTATCGGATTTAGTGGCTTATAGGTAACAAACATGCACGACAAAATTATAACAAACAAATGATTTGTATTAATTACCAGCTTACTTGCGTTATCTGAACTTTCTCTGAGGAAATCCATTTTCTCTCTAAAATGCATGTCACCGTTTTGCTTGAAATAACTGAGTACTACATAAAATGTGGCTATCATTACACCTCATTTGCACTCACTACTGCTGGTCTCGAAATTACTACATGAATCGAATTGCAAATCGTAACTGAAATGTCTGGTCATTGATTCCTAGACTTGTTATATTTTGTTTTCTTTCAAAAAACGTGGCAAGGCGGTGTATTTGCACACAAGTGTCTGAATTGATAAGTGTAGAGAAAATAGTTCTCCTTTATTTTTATTTCTGATTTGAACTCTTTTAACACTTAAAAGCACCTAGTCTATGTGAAGATGTGGTTCATTTAGATTAATATCCAGCCATTGCCCTATGCACTTATGTAAAAACACAATTCTGTATAGAGATAATGTATGTAATGTTCCACAAAACTCAGTGAAATGTCATTTCCTATTTTCATTTGCCATTTTTTTATTTTGTCTTTTTTGGTGCTGCTTTAATGGTGAAAGATGACTCATTATTTTTGGAAAACTGAATTCTGGCACCTTTGTGTTATTTTCTGTTTCCTATTGAAATATTTCAATGTTTGCCTTTTAGTTATAATAGATGATGATTATGTATTAAAAATGCTCTCAGGCTTATATAAATGTTCACAAATTTCAATGTTTCATAGAAAAAAAAATTCCTCCCTTATCTTGTATAAAAACTGTCAAGAGATTTCTAATCTATGCAGTGAAATGATTGTAGTCTACTAGTTTTTGAATGCTGCACAGAAAGATTTGATTTCTTGTTCTTTATAGTTTTCTATTTGAAAATGCAACTGATAAATAAAAAGCAATGAATAATAGTTAATATTGTGGAATGGAAAAGCAATGCCATTAAGTTACAAATGCAGCCCTCCATTATTAGTTTTTGAAAAGCAGATTTAAATTGGAATGCCGTGTGTATGGTATGGATGCATATACTATACATTTATATACAACATACAGCCTAATTCAAACATAGCATAACAAACCATTTTTTCTCTGGGGGAATAGAAGTCTACCTACCTACAGTACATGCCATTGCGTGTGCTGCAAAGATGTCTAATGTAATCATGTATTCCGTCTAACACTGTTTTACAAAAAGCAATTAAGTGTATCAAAAGAAATAAGGCACACTCCATCGTTCATTGTAATATGGTCAGCACTTATGAGCACAATGTTCAAACATGAAAAGAGTTCAGTCAGCTTCTTCCTAAATGACGGAGATGACGAATTGTGCATTGTGAGCAGGTGTCAAATATTAAATTTTGTATAAACTTTTGCCTGCTATTTCATTAAATCTCTTCCTATACTAAGACTTTCATTATTAGCAGTAGCAACTCTGCTAGGATGGGACAAGTGGTGCTTTTGCAACATGTACTTTGAAGCCCTAAAGACACTGAAAGTCTCTTTTAAGGATTTACAGAGTTGTATACAAAAGCTAATATTTACAGTATGTGCTCTGTTCTCCATGATCCCAGTGGGTCAATATGGTTTTCTTTTTGCCTGCTGTTTTTAAGCGTTTCTTCTCTGTGATCTGTGCACAGATGCTGACTGCATTCTTTATCAATGAAGTCTTACTGGTAAGTGATACACTAAGCTGCTGCTCAGTAAACAATACACAGTGAGCATTTGTGTTGCCACAGTTGTCTCATCATGCTAATTTCAGTCTATAAGTGCATACAGTACAGTTAGTTATATATATGCACACATACAAGGATTATCGTCATCTGATTTAATCTGTGAACACTTCATTGAGACATGGAAGGTAGCTTCTCTAACAATAAGTCTAACTTGCACATCTGAACGTTTAAAGTCATAATAAAACTGACCACAATATTACTTTCAAAATGTTGTTATGAAAATGATTGCATTATGAATTATTGCATTTTTTTTTCCAGAACGTTAAAATGTGTCCATGTGATCCTGCCAAATAGTACTTAAAATGTATTGTGCCTTTCCATAAAATGTGATTTATGAAAAGGCTAAAAAAAGCGTGGCTTTCTCTGAATAACAAATTATAATTTTTTAAGGAGAAATCAGCTGTCCAGGGAGGTTGTTCAAAAGAGAAAAAAGAAGTGAATGTATTCTCAGGGTATGTATATATTATGGGGGTCAAATCTGTCAAAAGAAATGTGTGATTTTGTTTTTAATTTATAGTCTATTACAAGACGCACTCTTAAATGTCATCAGTATAATTGCATATTTTTCAATGTCAGGATGATCAAAGTTTCCGAAATTAAGCAAAAGCTGTAGCAGCAAACAGAGCGCTCTATGCTCTTTAGAGAAGATTGTTAAGGCTAATATTCACTAACTCATAATTATTTTCATCTGACAGTATTGTATGACAAATAGAAAAGAAAGAAAAATCTGAACTTTGATATGCCAGATCTTTTTTTTTTGTTTGTTTATTTGTTTTTATTTTTCATTTAAATAACATATAATGTCAATGGTTTTATCTTCCCACTACCCCTGGTAGAATGACATATCTTCTAAGATTAAGATATGTCTTCTTAAAATATTAAAATATTTTCTATTTATCTAATAGAAGTGTTTGTTTAAGGTCTCGAGTTCATTCCATTTTCACTATAAAAGTTAAGGCTTAATTGTTAGCATTCTGTCCACCTTCTAATGGAATTAACCGATGCTTAAATGGCAACCATAAACCTTCTGCTAGTATGAAATGTCATTGATATTAAAAAAAGCATTCAGCCTCAGAAACAAGCTTCATTAGGTCAGTTACGCAGCTCACTTTATTAATTCTGTTTTCCTCTTCAAAGATTAGTAAAAAAGGGAAAGAGCTGTATTTTATAAATCTAGTTACAAGTTTCATATCAGTATAAGCACTTCAAAATTATGACATCTTTGTCCAGTCTTTACTCACAATATAATAATGGCTATTGATAAAAACGTATTTATAATTTAATTACAATATAAGATTCAAGCAAGTGTACAGTACAGTATGTAAGAGTGTATACTCTTCTGTGGGTCTTGGTCTCTAGTGGGTATATTTAAATTGCTGTGCAATCATAAGACAGAAGGGACAATACAACAAATGTTGTACACTGGGATATCTGGATTGGGTTTCTTCCACAGGAACGTTTCATAGGAAAACTTTTATCACTTATTATGCTTTTGTTCATCTAGTATCATTTTTTTATGTTGTCATTAGAACTGATCCATTACAAGCAATGCTGAAATTAATAAATGGTGTTCATTCTCATTTTTCAATGATCTTTTGCATAATACTGAACAGTACATATTCTGTCATGTAATTTGCTTTCCTGCAGACTATTTCTGTAACATTCAGCATCTTTGTATGCACGTATTAATGTGTTATATCATGTGACACAAAATAATTGTCTATTTTGTTCGACTGTCTGTAAAGATTAACAGCATTGTTCCCCATATTCTCTGTTAGAATATGCAGGATTACAAATAAATGTATATATGAATCATGTATTTCATGTTCCTCCATATGTACTCATTCTTCATTTTCCATTAAATGTAAGATTCACTGTGTACAACTGAGGATGGTTTTTTTGAATTTCAGTAAGAGTAGTTCAGCCTTGTTGGGTTTATTGTTGAAAATGTTACATCAGCTTGCATTATTCCTTTGCTACAGCCCCCTTAAATGGCAAAAGATATCCTGAGAAGTTTAAATGTTGTTGAGAACTTCATATGTTTCTTAATGTGTGCAAGATAGCCAGTAATTAAGTAGACAAAAATGGTAATTTGTAAGCATTTTACCTTTTGTGATAAATTCAATATGTAAATACTATCTTTAAAGTTCTAACATAGTATTTCAATTTAATAATATAAGATTTCAGTATGAGGTACCATTGCTAATTGCTTATTGGTGCCCTTCATCATTCTACAGTATGGCATACACGATAGGGACTGCATTAATATGAGTGATTCTACAGTACACTATGTTTAGTAAGCTCTGTTACAAGTATCCATTCTTATTTGATCTGTTTCATCTTGTTTACATATTACCCATTAATTTGTGTTTTGGTCTTTCATGCTTACACTGTATCTGTAGCTTATCAGGGATACATGTAATTTACATTATTGAATGAAACCTTCTGATTAGAATAAAGTAAAACTATGACAGGTAACATCTTCAGGTAATACTCAGCAATACTCCCTTATCTACTAAAACGTATAGTTTGTTTATATGTATGAATGAAAACGTGATATATGTGTATTATTCCAAATGCAGAAATTAGTATAGGGATATGCCTTATTTATCTTAAACAAACAGCTAATAGTTATTCTAATCACTAACAAAGTGCAGTGTTGCAATCATAATATTGTCCCAGATGGGGATACATGTTACTTTTTCCAGCTCTTTCCAGAGAATTCCCTAAACCTCACACAATAATTTAAATATACAGTACATATACAGCCACATCCCGAAGGTTGGTCCTGTTGGTACATTCTTGGTACACCTTCAGTGGGAAGCATCTAGTGCATTTTATGTTTATGCCCACACCATCATAACTGACTCTACTCGATCAGGATCATCATTCTACTCTGAGCCCTTCACCCTATCACAGAAAGTAAGCCCAGCAACTCTGTGCTGGAGTTTCATTTTGATCACTTGCACTTATGAATTAATTATTTTGGATACTACCCATAGTTTGTCATCATAAGTGTGGATGAAGATGTACACTGACCAGTAATTTAGAAGCTTTGAGTGAAGATGTATTTCGCTCTTCACTGCCTTCGGGTATAGTGACAGCAAAACTGAAACTGTTTCCATTTGGGGCATTTCTTCCCACTTTCTTTGTATTTAGAGCAGCACCTCAATCTACCAGTCCTGAGGCACTGTCCTCCCATTCAGATCTCATCCACTTTATGGTCTTGCCGTGTTGGAGCTGCTACAACCCCATCTACAAAGATGGGTCCAACCCTAAACATTGATTCTGGCACCACCTCGTGTGAGGAGGGTGTAACCACCAAATACAGTTTAACAGTGTGGGCGATATTCCACTGACTTTCGAATGGTTTGACACAACCTCTTGAAGCTGTCCAGAAGTGATTTTAAAAGGCCCCTACAAACTTCAACTCTGCTGAATCCTTTCAATCAAATCCTGCTAATTATGCACAGAAGACTTCTTTTTTTAATGGGTCCACCGACATTACCTACGACGACTGTCAAGACAAACACCAACAAATTTTGGAAACTGCTTCTTGCAGGTAACTCCACTACTGAGGGTTTGAACAGACACTCTTCATCACTGAAATCTGCCCAGATGCAAGGGAAGCTTTTTCATAGGTGAGAATTGAACTTGTACTGAACCAAGGCATCTTGTGGTCATTCCTAGCACACTCTGACTACAGGCTTAGGTCTTCTAGTTCTGTCTGGCAGGCACTATACATCCATCTGAGTTAAGTTACTGTGAATTAGCACAGAACCTTTCTTTACCTTGGAGAGTCACTATACTCTTGTGTGTTAAAATGTAATATGTAAATAAATGTTATGTCGAGTGTCAGTCATTGACCTTTAGTCAGAGGTAATCTACACTTATTGATCAACCTTGTGATTGAATATAGTGTTTGTTAGGGACAATTCACTGAACTACAATAGCTATTCACCACTCAGATACATTCCAATCATACACCTCCAGGTCTCTGTGCCATTCCCCATGTGAGTGTTGTCAGTAGATTATATAATTTTCTGTACCAAACCCAATGTTTCTAAAAAGAACAAAATACTATGAATAGATGTTAGGCATATATGTGCAGACAAAGGTCAAACTTTTCCCTTCTACAACTTGCACTTGCATTAAGACCAGCCTTGACTCTGGGAATGGATCCAGTTATCACTGTTTTGAACAAGGCTCCCTTAAGTTTATTTGGAAATATAATGAGAGTGGTATTTTTGGGTTATTCATTTCTGTATCTGGCCTCTCTCCTCAATTTTCTGTAAGTAGCACTATCAGAAGAACACGCACATCCAGACAATATTGATGTTAACGTCACTGAGATACTAAAGTTCTTCCTTCACATCAAGATCATAAACCCAAGAGGGGGTAAATCTTTTCAGCTTATTTCAAAATTTATTTGAATAAAGAATGATAGCTGAAATGAAAGAATAAAAAAAAATGGAGCAGTAGAGAAAGTGCATGTTTTTAACCATGCCGTTTTTTCTTTACCATTTTATTTGATGGCTATTTAAAACTGAATTACTAAGTAGAGCTTCTTCAATTCAATCCCATGAAAAATCCTTGTGGACGTGTCATTCATCTGCCAGTTCCTTATGAACTGAAGTTGCCAATAAATCCTCCTTAGTGTTTCTTTGCATTAAATAATAAATGCTGCCAAAATTGTTCAAAGTAATCAAAGTTGGCTAAATAAAATATGTCCGGAAAATATCACATTTTTTTAAGTGTTTCCATAACAAAAGTTATTGGGAAAACTCTCCCTGTGATTAATGTTGTTCTTTCCTGCTGTATATATGCAATTAGTAGCCAAAATATATCACCTCCTAAACTGTACTATATCTTAAATGTATTTTAATAATTATTTAAATAAAACTATATTCATAATAAATTAATGTGATCGATTATTGTACATTGCTCATCAACAGAGGGGTAGTTCCTGCCTGGTACTATTTGTAACCTTGTTATAGAAACTGGTTTCAGAAAATGGATTTTTTATTGCAAAAATAATACATGTGAACTTACAATTAATCATACACTGGAAAATAAGTTTGCTGCTGTGAGCATTAATAATAACCTGGCTGATGTGGTTTATGGGATATAACATAAATGCTCTTAAAAGTAACCCTGTAAAAGATACTAGATAGGGGAATGTATAAAGTATTGAAAATAGTCTATAGCTTCTTGACTTTCTATTCTGAAAGCCTCAGTAACAACAACAACAACAACATTTATTTATATAGCACATTTTCATACAAACAGTAGCTCAAAGTGCTTTACATAATAACGAATAGAAAAATAAAAGACATAAGAAAACAAAATAAATCAACATTAATTAACATCGAATAAGAGTAAGGTTCAATGGCCAGGGGGGACAGAAAAAACAAAAAAAACTCCAGATTTAGTTGCAGGTTTTCTCTACTAAATAGACACTAAATAAACACTGGTTTACAGTAATAGTGGAAGACTTCAGATGACCTGGCCAAGCCATTAAGCAAACATGAACACTAAACAATAACAATTCTTGGTATGCAGTCTGATATTCAGTATTGTTGTACAAAGATCTTTGTGAGGCCTGTTGCAATTATTTCATTCAGAGTACAAACCTGTTCTTCAGGTGTAAAAATAACCAAAGCATCAAAATGGTAACAGATAGGTCTGTATTAATAGTATAAGTAAATATATATATATGAATGTATTCCTTGCCTTGTCTTGCAAACAACAATGACCCTTAACAAGATTAAATAGGTTTAAAAATGAAAGGATGCTATTGATGTGGTATCATAATCACATCACATCTGACAACTTCAGACAAAGAGAAAAGAGCTGTATATTTTGTGATGGTCAAGAAATTGACCCTTCCTATTCTTTAATAAGAAATATAACGTAGGTATAGGATAATAAATAGTAGAAGAAAGGATGTTGTGTCATGTCTGCTAGGTTTGTATCTTCTTATTTTGAATATGGTGACTGACATAATTCAAATTTAAAAAAAATACTCAGTATATTATCTACATTTTGTTTTTATTGATTCTTGATACTCAAGATGATATGGGATAAATTACCCACAAACAGCTATTTTAGGAGAAGCAAATTATTATTTTAACTAAATCAAATGTCAAATGAAGTTGAATAAACCCAATATACTATGAATAATCAGTTATTTCAATAAACACCAATTTTGCTGTGCTTGCAATTTTGATAAAGAAGGAAGTCATTTTTATTTTGACTTGAAGCAGATACTTATGGCATAAATGATACAGTAGAGTGGTTATAGAGAGAAGGTTATATGTCACTAACATTGATAAATGTTATGAATTCAATACCTTTTGCTTATTTTCTGTTTTGCATGTTTTCTCATTCAATGCCCATTGATCTTGAAACCTCCAAGATATGCTGATCTGAATATATTTTCCACTATTTAAATAGATTTGTCTAGGCTAAACAGATGGATCTTGGTAGCCCATTTACTAAAATTGAGCAAGGAGTAGTTTACTACTATGAAAATGAATTACTGATATATTTGCATTATACGGTGTATGTTTCCTCAGAATGTTATAATAATGTTTAAATTTTATCAAGGTATACACTTAAAACACATATACTGTACAAGAGGGCATTGAAAGTATGAGCAAAACCCTATTAGTGCATTTGAAGTTTTACTGGATTCCCTAATTTGTCTTAGAACAGGTAGTTTACCTCAAGCAAGTTCTGTTTCCAGGTTTTGTCAAGGTATTATTTCAAAACATTGCTGTACAATTTAGTTTATACAAAAAAGCAACATACATGTCTGGCTGCAAAACAAAGACTCATACTGAACTCTAGCCATCTGGAATGGAAGGGGTAATTTAATAGGATAAGAGGAATCTGCTGTATACATACATATTTATCACATCCTGTTAAGATCATGGCACCCTATCCTGCTCATAAGCCACCCTTATTGAAACCAACAGTCATAACTCTACTGCTTAGGAGAGAACAGTTTCAAATATGAAATAGAAACAGTGCCAGTGATTACACTAAAGACCCAAAAATGCAAAAGAACTCCTAACACAAAATAACTTGGGACCATTAAGGAAATGCTTAATACCTGTATAAAAAAAGCACCAACATGATTCACTTGTAGTTTCTTCTTCTCAAGGTGATCATGCTAATTACCCATTGTACTTCCATTGCAACCTGTGGAGCTCTTTCTCTTTTGGTGGTGGGGGTCAAGGCTAATGTTATGTCAAAAACCTGAATTATGAAAAGAAGTACTAGTGTGCTAATTTCAAACAAAGCTCTGCACAAAGACAAATGTGAAGTGTGTTTTAAATAGATAAAGATAACTTCACATTCTGGCAACCCAGTTCCATATTCACATGTGCCATATTAATTCCATCTTCTTGAGAACATAAGGCATTTGACAAAACAAGAGGAGACCATTCAGTTTATCAGACTTGTCTATTCAACTAATAGCTAAGCTGTCCCAAAATGACGCATTCATGCACTTCTTAAAGATTGACAAGGTTTCTGCTTCAGCTACATGTATGAGTAGTAAATTCACTTTCCTATAATTTCCACTCGTGTCCTCGAGTATGTGATTCACCTGTAAATTGAAAAAATTCGGCAGGATCTACTTTATCAATGCTTTTGAGGATTCTGAAGACCTATAGTAATTCGCTACGTAGTCTCCTCAACTCAAGACTAAAATTCTCTGAGCTGGTAGAGTACAACATATCCATAAATCCTGGGATGCACCAATTTCCTCTTTTCTGTGGAGCTTCAAGTGCTACTGTTATGTCTTTTTTCTAACATGGTGACAAGAACTACAAACAATACTCCAGATGTGGCCTCACTAGTGCATTATATAGTCTAAACATAACATCCCTCGATTTGTATTCAACAGTTTTTACGATATAACCTAACATTTTATTTATCTTTTTAATTGCTTCTTCACATTGCTTACGATGAAAACATTGTGTCAACATAAACCCTTACATCCTTATCAGATGTTGTTTCTTGTAGGACAATGTCTCCCATCTTGTATTTATAGTTGACATTCCTGTTGCCCATGTGTAGCACTTTACACATTCCTGCATTAAACCACATTTTCCAAGTGTTTTCCTAGTTCTTAAGCTTGTCCAGGACTTTTTGAATTAAAACTCTTACTCTTCTTTCAGTAAAACATTGTTAACTTCATATAAGAGAGGCTGCAATGTCTATTATAACACTTATGAGAATTTTCAGGTAGTTTTAAGACCTTAGTGCTCCCCTAGTGCAAACACGTGAATGCAAAAGGAGGATTTTGGCCTAGTCAGTCTGTTAAGTTGGGTAAGCAGATTCCTGCAAAGTACATAGCAATAATCAATTATTTTATAATGGTCACATAAGACTTGTAAACATGTTTAAAATTTTTGAACAAATAACACTTTAACATATCTGTCATGAACAAAATGCAAAGTATTTGTTGGTGGATCATGGAAAGGCACCTCATGTGCAAGTTGACTAGAAAAACACTGAATAAGTATTGTGACGGCACTAAACACAAGGATAAACATTACAATTTTTATGAAATTTGATAAACTGTTCTCATAAAATGTTGTCCTCTAATGATCTATTTATTTCTTTTTAGCAGCATGCCTCCCTCTGCTCTACACTATTTTGGGGTATTTTTATTATTTTGAGTGAATTTTGTATTCAGTAATCTTTTTAAATACATTTTAAATATGTCAAAAATAAACGGCAGAATATTTCTTTCAGAATTTTGTAGCAGTTTACTCAGTCAATGATATAGAGTGCACATGTAAAATATAACACAGTATGTGGCAAATCAATACAATACATTAAAAAAAATGATGGTTATGCCCAAAATGTCTTTTTCATTTACATTTCATTTACAGATTAGGAGTACATTGCTAGGTAAAAAAAATGAGCAGTGAGTACTCAAAATATAAGGAAAATGGATGTATTTGTAAATCAGGCTAACATCAGAACTGTGAATACTTTCATCTTTCGAGAAGCCCACAACAAGAATTAAAAATCAATCAAAAGTCAAAAGGACATGCCTGAAAGTCGATAACCAGAAAAACCTAAAGACTACTAAACTGAAGCACAAAAGAGTTTAGAGATATCCACAATATTGAATAAAAAAATAGGGCATCGACAGCAACCTTTTATCCTCTCTGGTGGCATTACACAGCACATGATTCTGGGTTGTTTCCAAGGAGACATATCAACAAATGATGGCAGCCATAAGAAAATAAATACAGCAATGAAATGGTATAGCACTATTTTTAATAGTGCTGAAGAAATGTCAAAAATAACTAACATAAAAATCTGAATCTCAATGATAAAAAACCTACAGGGAGAAAGAGAGCGAGAAGACATTAAGAAAAGGCAAAGGGAGGAAAAAGAAAAATGGAATATTGTAACACCATTATATCAAAATATCAGAAATGTAAATAATTTCAGGAATATCTGGAAAAATTTTCATGAAATATCAAAAAGAATGTATATTATTCAATACCTTTCTGAACAGGCAAAAACCACACAAAACAATTTTTACTACTTACATATAGTTCAGGTTATCTTCTGTATGCTTTATTCAAACTGCATATTCTGTACATCAACTGAAGCAGAAACATTCACAACAGGAAAAGTAGAAAAGGTTTCACAACAAACTACAACAGTGATAATGAGTAATGACACGTACTATAACAAAATGAAAAAACAAAACCAAACAATAAAAGGCCAAATATCTTCTGCCCTACAGTAACCTAACTACTTGCTACGAGACAAACTATTCACTAGGTGGTGTACTGCATAATGATAGATAGATAGATGGATAGATAGATAGATAGATAACAACAACAACATTTATTCATATAGCACATTTTCATACAAACAGTAGCTCAAAGTACTTTACATAATAAAGAATAGAAAAATAAAAGACACAAGAAAATAAAATAAGTCAACATTAATTAACATAGAATAAGAGTAAGGTCCAATGGCCAGGGTGGACAGAAAAAACAAAAAAAAACTCCAGACAGCTGGAGAAAAAAATAAAATCTGTAGGGATTCCAGACCATTAGACTAGATAGATAGATAGATAAAGTTCTATCTATCTATCTATCTATCTATCTATCTATCTATCTATCTATCTATCTATCTATCTATCTATCTATCTATCTATCTATCTATCTATTTTTCAGTGGGGCCAACTCTTGGCTTTTACAGAAGCTTTTTAAATAAATAAATATACACACAAGCTATGGTCTGAAAACATACCAGAATCACTAAAAAACAAGAAAATTAAACAGAAAGAAAAGTTCTGACTTCAGCAGTCTCAGTCACAGTGTGGTGTTATGCAGATGTACTGAATTGCTGTTGGTGTAAAGAAGCCCCAGTAGCATTTCTTGACACACTTCTGTTGAATGATTCATTGGCTGAAAGTCCTCAATGTTAGTGTGTCAGAAAGAGGAACTGCAGCATTGTTCATAATGATGCTCAGTTTTGTTTTAACTCTCTCTTTTGCTACTACCTCCAGGGGGTCCAGACTGCATCCCATAACTGAGCCTGCCCTTTTAATTCACTTGTTTCAGAGGGCCTCTCTTTGAAGTGATGTTACCAGTCCAGCACACCACAGGGTAGAAAATTGCACTGTCCATCACACAGTTGTAGAAGATGTGAAGGATGTCACTTCCCACATTAAAGGAACACAGTCTCCTAAAGAAAAAGAACCTGCTCTGCCCTTTCTTATGTAGTTCTTCTGTATTCCATGACCAGTCCAACTTGACATTAATGTGGACCCCCAAGAACTTGTAGGAGTGGATCACCTCTATATCCACTCCTTGAATAAAGACCGGATATGGAGGTTCTTCAGTGTGGCGAAAGTCAGTACCCAGTTCCTTGGTTTTGCTGATATTACGATGCAGACAATTCTCCACCTGATTCCTATACTCTGTCTCATCCTTCTTATCAATACAACCCATACGTTCAGAAGTTGAGTTGAGAATTTCTGTCAGTGACATGACTTGCTGTTACAAAAGTAAAGAGAAAAGGAAACAGGACTGCTCCTTGTGGTTCTCCAGTGTTGCTCACATCCGTATCAGAAAACAGATTCCTTTAGTATCACAAACTGTGGCCTGCACAACAGGTACTCCATTATCCAGGACACCATAGCCTCATCCGCCTGCATATCTCTGAGTTTACGCTGTAACATGGATGGCTAAATGGTACTGAAGGCAAGTGATGAAAACAACCCTCATCCACAGGCATGGTAACATGGATCACTCGTAACAGAGTACTTTCTGCCAGGAAATGTTCTGGTAAGGCACCTATCCTGAGCAATGTCAAATTACCTGCAGTCCCAGCCTGCTTGCCTTTCACAACAGCCCCTGATTTAGGAAGATGAAAAGGATACACACTTATATGGAATGTACACGCAGCCATAAAATTATTAAATGAATTTTAATTAGGGTTAGGGATAGGGTTGCTTGTAATTAATGATCTCAGTGATGTACACTGACATTGGCAGCATTCTTTTTAAGAGTTTCGCAGAATGTTATCTCTCTGTGATCATACTGCATTCTCTCAAATGACGCTGTATGTCTTATAATTGACAAATAAAATAAACAGCAGGTTGCTAAACTGTTGTAGGCATACAGTATATACCAACAATCAAAAACTATTACCTTTCTGCAACTGTCATCTTTGCTAAGTGATAACAAATTACGCCTTATTTTGCTTGTACTTTGTATTTGAAACTTTCATTGCTCAGAAATATTTTCAAGCAGCAACTCATTTTTAATATAACTTTTCAGAATTACAAACCTCTTCAGGTATGACTCCATTCTGTGAAAAAGACATCTGTCTGTTCTCTGTTTGGAAATAATATTAACACTGCCCATTAACATGTTGTTGAATTAAGGAATTCCTTAGGAAAAACTGCAAAATGTTTAAGAATAGGGTAGCCTGGTCTGTACTAGGGTCCACATTAGTTTTAACAGATATAATACGTTTAGCTGCCATTCTAATTATTGTATTATTTGTGGGGAGTGTGGAGTTTCACATGGGTCATACATGAAGGTAAATTTGAGAAGGGAGGCACAGGAGCTTTTGCTCGAAGATCGGCATCACAACACCACAAGATCACCCCATTACTCACTCTGTTGTTATAGGACTGTCCCCATACTAGATAGAAATGTCTCCCTCTGGATGCCAGTAGAGTTTGTACATAGCTGTACAGTGATCTAAAAAGAGGTTAAAAGAAAATCACAATGAGTCATTATCTTCATCTAAAAACAATTATCTTTGCTGTTTTGTGAGAAAACTAAGCCAACTCTCGCTGCACAGCAGGGAAGATTATAGACACTCTGCTATCTGTCATGCTACAACGCACCCAGCTGTGTGATTAGAGCAGGCTTACAAGAAGCCGTGTCTACGTTTACTTCTTTGTGTGCCCTGTGCCAAAGAGCTGTACTGATAAAGATGACCTTTGACAACATTTGTATTTAGATTATAATGTGTTAAAGCAAACTTGACAAAAGCAGTGTATAATTAGAAATGGCAAAGAAATTCAGGATCTCGCAGGAAGATTCTCTCAAAGCAATAGACATTGTTTATTCTGCTTGGTTATGCATTAATAAGGACCAGCCTTAAGCTTGGAGGAAAAATAAGGCACTGCATTAAACATCCAGCTTATGTGTTAATGGCTAGAGTGGCAATCAGCACTGTCTTCATTGTTCCTTTTTGGACACAAAGCGACAATAATGTCCTAGAAATTGGGCCTTTCTTGTACAATGGACTATATTTAACCCCACATAAGAGCCACCTGCCTGAATTCAAATTTCAATATCCAACACAAAGGTTTTACACTGTAGGTTTGCCAAAACTTCCTTTTTTAAATAACAACTACCCCTGAACTACTGTGCTGCTATCACCCTTTACATACTGTACTGCTGCACAGTTTTCATATTCTAATCCAAACTGTTTTCCTTCGGAGTGGGATAAATAATTCCTTCATCAAGTTTAACAACACTTTTTAAATGTCGTTTTTGTTCTTGAGTGTGTAGATGTTAAAATGAATAAGGCCATTAATTATCAATGATATTTGAAACTCCAAAAGTGACTGAAGAAAGCTACTGAAATCATTAAACATTTTTAGCATTTGTATAATACAGTTTTTTGCCATTATTGACACACTTAATGCAGAATTTGGCTCAGGGTGTCAATACTCTACACACAAGCCATAAATGAACATCTTACTTCTATGTCAAAATGAAACTCTGCAATCAAAACCTAACAATTGTTTTTTTCAAAATGGCGTTTTTGCAACAGACTGATACACACATGAATCATTTGAATTACTCTTTCACAGCAGCAACAGCACACAGATTCATCTTTATACAAAACACTGCTGACTTTAGTACTTTGTGTACCTGTTTAATTTTCATATACAGGCTTCTGTGACAGATTGTTCCAGTCCAGCACATCTACTCACACAAAAAACACACACACAAAGAAAAATAGAATTACAGTACAGTGATCAATACAATATGTTAGAGTAAACTCACAGAAGCAAAAAATAATTACAGTAAAATTACAATGCAATGGTAAACAAAAAATAGCATTGTAATCACAAGCAATGTCATCCCTGGCTATGCAATGGGGAAAATATTACCTTGTGTACCATATCCAACCCTGGGCCAATCCCACCTCAGTGTCTCTGCATGCCTCTTCAATTGCTTGCAGAAGAGCCAGGTGTGCATGTGGCTGACATTCATACACTTTCCAACGCCATAAAATAGTAGAAGCTATTAATGAAAAATAACAGTACTGGTATTTTAATAAACACTCAAAATGGCTGAATATGGGAAATGTTATGGCTTGCATACTAAATCCAAAATGTGCATGTACTGAACATAAGATGGAGCAAAGTTTTGAGGATTGGAAAAATATATTTCTGAAATAGGCATCCATCCTGTAATCAGAGAATAGAACCAATGCTAAGATGTTAGTTTTTTTTTTAATAGTTGCAGTTTTTTACGATTGCTTACACACAAAAATTAAAATGAACACAAAGTTAGTGATACCAGACACTCAAGGAACATTAATATTTACATTTACATTTATTTGCTAGACAGGCACTTTTATCCAAAGTGACTTACAAAAGAGGTAAACATAGTCGAGGATCATTTGGCGAGGGCCTTTTTGTTCAGCAAGTGTAACAGGACAGGAAACTAAAGTTGATTGCCATAAATGAAGAGATGTAATAAATAATAATTTACAATCATAGATTACATTCAGTAAAGCAATTAAACTTAAACAACAAATTAACCAATAACATAAAACATCACACAGCCAACTTTTTTTGTTTTTCTCTCAATTCGACAGATATTTACAGAACAGATGGGTCTTCAATTGCTACTTAATACATTGAATATAAACCACTGCCCAGATCTGCACAACTACAAGCACATTCTCAGCCTCACACTTTTTGCAAAACACTACACACAATATTTTGCAAAACACTAATCACACTTCTCTACATTAGACACATAAATCTAACATGATGTCACTTCTTTACCATTTCGAGGTACAACTCTCCAAAATACCACACTAATGAACAAACTGATAAGACATCAGGAAGTAGGTGCTTCATTGTAAATTCACCAATCAGGTGCAAGCACTATTAAAATGCAACAGGTGAGTTTACTTGTCTTCAACCAAAATGCAAACCAACATTGCACTGGGAAGAAGAGGGAGAGTGAGAATGAGAGGGGGGGTCCACAGATGAAGAGGGGCAGGTGGAGGTCGACCTGAAGGAGGATGTGGACAGAGAAGACAAGGACCAAATTTATCAAATAAGACTACAGCAACACATATTGACCATGTGGTAAACCATGGTTTGAGTCTGAAAGAGGCTGGACCAAGAGTTAGGCCTAATCTCAGCAGATATACTGTTGCATCAGTAATTCGGATGATAAGGTGAGAGCAGAGGGGAAAAACAACTTTTCTCTACAGTTTCTCTACAAAGCCAACTACATGTACTACATCAATACTTTGAGGCAACTGACATCTATTTTGATTGATCTCCACAGGATTGAGGATCGAGTACATCAAGGTGGAAGGAACCCCATGTTCTCAACAGAGCAAGAGAGAACAATAATACATGTGGCTTTGGCAATAACGCTATACGCCTCAGAGAAATTCAAGCACACATCCTCAATGACAACACTGTTTTCAACAATATTCATCAGGTCTCGTTATCACACCTGGAGAGAATCCTTAAAAACATCAGTTACAGATGAAACAGTTATACAGAGTGCCTTTTGAAAGAAATTCTGAGAGGGTAAAAGACCTGCGGCCTGAATATGTAGAGGTAAGTACTGAACACTTCAGTACTATGCTCTACGCACACAGAATCTTTTACAGAAACACATATGTTTATAGTATGGATTTACTAAGCTATACAATTTTATATTTTTTTAAAAAATAATGCAAATGGATGTAGATGCAATGCCACATTAATTTGTATTCATAGATAAAGCAGGGTTCTTACAAAAGTAAGAAACAGTGGGAGAAACATTGTTGGCCATAGAGCTATTGTGAACATCATGGGCCAGCGTGGTGGTAACATCATGATGTGTGCTGCCATCACACATAATGGAGTCGCCCACCACCATGCCAACCTGGTTCTTTAAAATACACTTCACATACTTGCATTTTTTGATAGAATATACAATATTGTTACAGCAGCAGGCCAATTAGAAGCAGAGCAAATGTGATTCTTTGTCATCTGGGACAATGTATCTTTCCATTGATGCCCTGTGGTCCAGAACTGGTTTTATCAGCAGACAGAATTTTTACTGCAAAACCTCCCACCATACTCTTCCTTCCTGAATCCAACTGAGGAGTTTTTTTCAGCATGGCATTGGAAGGTTTATGTTCTCCAGCCCTATACCACTCATTCAAGCCATGGAGAAAGCTTGCGACCAAATTGATGTGCAAGGATGGATGTGCCATGCAAGAAGATTTTTCTCTCGTCTTGCAAGAAATAAAATACCCTGTGATGTAGATGAGGTCCTGTGGACAGATAGACACAAGGTGAAGAGATGATTTTTTTTTTCTTTTTTTTATCTGCACACTTTTTGTTGTCTTTACATTGTACTAGCCACCCCTAGTGGCTCTGTCTTTGTATTAACGAAACGAAAAATCTATAAACAAAAATGTATCGCTAGCTAAGCGGAGGCAAGGTACACTTCAAAGCACAGAGGTAGACCGACTCCCCACTCCTGATGTCATGCTTCCCCCTCCCCTCGGCCCGCAGCCTCTGTTTCGGATTAGCGTAAATATATCGCTCCTGCAAGCGAACTATGGTTCTTAGAGTGATGAAGGAAGTTGCATAATCAACCGGAATGTTCAAGCAAATTGTTGGAAAAAACCCAGTCTATATCCATTAAGTAGTTCTCTCGTTCGCTAACTAAGTGGATGTTAGGTACACTCCGAGGCTGGAGTATGAGTGAGGAGGGCCCCACTCCCTTCTTCTTGGCCTGCTGTGTCTCTCTCGGATTGGCGTAAATAAATTGCTACCGCAAGTGAACTATGATACTTAGCACGATGACAGAGGTTGCAAAATCAACCGAAATGTTCAAGCAAACTGGAGATAAAAACCTGATCTAAATCTGAAAGTAGTTCTCTCGTGAAAAGCAGACAGACATGCATTAGATTTTATATACAGAGAGATGTACTGTGTTTGTTTTGTGTGGAATACAGTATATTCTGTTTTCATTTTCAGTGCTCAGGCGTTCTTCTACTCTTGTGTGTTTGTGGGAATTGTGTGTAGAATTTTAAAAAATTAGCCCTATTTTCAAAATTGTGTGTAAAAATTGTAAAAAACTGTAAAACACTACATTGAAAAAATTCCCCCTTCCCTAAAATTATCAATAGAATTTCAAAACCACCCACCCACTTGTGCAAAATTTAAATGTTCCTATTTAAATTTAAAGTAACCACTGAAAATAAACAAAAGAATGCAATGCATTCATAACATAACCATAACAAAAAATAGATATGGGCAGGTAATTTGAACAAGAAAATAATGAATGCATAAAACAACTTGTTTTGATCATTATCTCGCTCCAAGAGTAGAAGGTGCAAAACCAATTCTATTTCCTTAATTGTTATGTCAATTATTAACCAGGACATATTATTCATTAGGGGTGAACTTTTAAATCTTTTTACGGTTCTGGGGTCTCATGTATAACGCCGTGCGTAGAACACACTAAAACATGGCGTAAGCATAAAAGCCGAAATGTGCTTACGCACAGAAAAATCCAGATGCAGGAATCTGTGCATACTCCAACTTCCATGTTCTTCCGCTACATGAATCCCGATCAACGTGAAAATTAACGCTCATGCACGTGCTTTATGTAACGCCCCAACTCCTCCCAGAATTACGCCTCTTTGAATATGCAAATCAATATAAATCGCCCTTAAGTGCAGCCTTCTGTGAAAAGACAATGGGAAAACCACAGGGGAAAATATAAGAATACCAAGTGGGGGTGGGGATCGATCTGTTCTTAGCATAATTTTTTTTTTTTGTAAAAACTTGATTGCTATATATTGATTGTAATAAAATTAATAAATAAAAAAAAAAAAATTAAAAAAAATAAAAAAAAAAAAAAGAATACCAAGTGGAGGCAAAGGAAAAACATACTATTTGTTCAAATAAACCGTGGTATAATCAACAAAAGGAAGTTGATCGAGTGACATAGCATGTTGGAGAAACTTGAAAGCTCACATCCACAAAATCGCACAGTGCCGGAAATAAAAAAGAAGTCACATATCAAAGTCGCCGTGAAAAGGCGTGTTGTAGCCCACTGTCTGAGTGTCATATGAAAGCTTATTAGGGTACAGAGAAAAAAAAGCACACAGTGGGGAAAAAGCACGAAATGTCAACTTCAATCTCGACATTTCCACTTTAATCACATAGTTTATTTTGTCATTAAAGTAGAACATCATAAACTTCATCTTAAAATCGTTTAATTAACCAGTTTTTCAAATCACATCGTAATTAAAGTAGCATGTTAAATGGTTTATGTTAAATGTATTATGTTTTGTATTTCATCTTCTATGTGCTCTATGTGTGTGAATCACTACTTGCTTCTTAAACCGGCTCTCTTCCTCCAACTGGACACAGAATCCATTACATTCGTGATATTACAGCTCTCTGAATAACTAAAATACTGAGATGTATACGTGATATCATTTTCATGATGATAGGAGTTAAAGCACGTTATTAAACATGAGTTTCACGGCGCAGTGATTGTGTGCTACCTTCGATGAAATAATTTATTGCAGCAGTACTCAGGGGCAGCTCTAGGCTTGTGGTGGCACTGGGCAGAGGAAGAATCAGTGGCTCCTTTGCCCGCCAATGTCAGTAAGGTAGCTTATGCACGGTGAATGGCCACGTCCGTTGCGGACACTGCATAGCCGCCTCGTGCTCATGACACAAGCATTTAACTTTTGCCGAAATTTGTCGCTGCATTTTTAGTTGTGTTGTTATTTTCTCTTCGTGTTTTATATTTAAAATATATTGGCGTAGCCGCCACTGCAGTCCTTGCTTGTCTTCCCCCAAATACCCAATCACCACACAATCAGCTCTGTAATAGAAGTTAAGCCATCTGTAAGCTTAGAGCGCCAATTCTTCAAAACGTTTAAGGAACATCGAAATATCTTCGTAGTACACGTTTAATTATTCTATCCTTCACGACACTCCCAGTGAAGAATATAGATTATTTAAATGAAGTTAAAGTTTTATCTGTATAATATAATAAACATATTTTGCT
This sequence comes from Polypterus senegalus, assembly GCF_016835505.1. NCBI lineage: Eukaryota > Metazoa > Chordata > Cladistia > Polypteriformes > Polypteridae > Polypterus > Polypterus senegalus. The sequence continues at coordinate 54,699,009 of NC_053158.1, forward strand.
GCATTACACCTTAAAAATGATATTGTCATCATATGTAAATACGAGCTTTATAAAGTGGCTCAGGCTGTGCGATATTATAACTGTAGTGCAAGTTTACAGAGGGGTGATTGTACTTATAAGAATAAACAGTTATACAAGGAGCAATTGATTAAGTGCATTTAAAGTTCTTGTGATGAAACTGTTTCTGAACCGCGAGGTCCGTACAGGAAAGGCTTTGAAATGTTTGCCATGGCAGAGACAGCGTGTCCTTGAAGGTGTATGCCGATAATTCTTTTTCCAATAAGCTGCTGCTGTGATTCACTCTCAGATACAGTGATATAAATACTCCGAGTGGTGCAGTGAGAGTAATATGGAAAAAGATGATCCGCTGTGGCAACTCCTAATGGGAGGAGCTAAAAGAAGAAGAAGAAGAAGAAGAAGGTGCAGTGAGAGTAACAACGCTTAAGCAGTTATGGTATTTGGAATACTATGGCTATTCCCTGGACCATTATATTGTTACAAGTTAATTACAATCAGATGCTTTACACTAATAAACAATATGCGGTTAGTTTCAGTGTATTTATAAAGCCGCGTCAGGAAAATAAGGTGTAACCACACAGGAACAGTAGCATTGCTTTGACGCTGGGTGCCGTCAGTCTGCAAAATCGAGCGGAGAACTTGCGTACAACAAGGTATGAGGTACCGTGGAAAAGTGTGTGGCTTTACACCAAGTGTAGGTTTTATACATCGCGATTTGAACGTGGAAAAGTTCTTAGGCAACATTTATACATGAGGCCTCTGGTCTTTCAGCCAGTTACATGGATCAGCATTTTTCATTACAAATTGTAGGTAGATGAATGGACAGATATGCAGAAACTTCCTTGCTCGCTTTTGCATGCTATATATGGTTTGCTTTCTAATTTTCGAATCTTCTAGACATAGTTGTTGATGTATCTACGGTGAATAAAAAGTACTGTCATAAAGATTAGATTAAATTTACATGGCAGACATTATAGATGAAGCCTTTTAATGAACAGTTCAGAATTATTACAGTATGTGGCTTCTCTGACAAAGATTTTACCTCACTATTTTCTTTTTGCATTCTTTATGTTTCTATCTAATTCTTTTAATTTCAGTCTTGAAATTGAACAAGCACAAGCTATTTTCACTGACATGAGGCTAAACTGCCTAAATGATCCAAAACCTTACAAAAATCATTACCATGCCCTCTTTTCCTGCCCATTCCTTACATAGTTGTACAGATATCAACCTGTCCCTTTTTACTTTCTTGTATATAAAGAATAGGGAAAGTATTGGGATCCTCCAAAAATACCATTTTTGGAATTATGATTGTGTGTGTGTGTATGTACAACCAAATTTTGCATAAAAGTATTAGTTAAAAAACATAGATTTCTATCAACTATGGGGCTATTTCTGTTAACCAGAAGTAGTATTTTACATGAACACAAACTCAATTTGTTTTTTTTTATTCATGCAGCTGAGGAGTCTGATTTATTCAACTTTACTTTTATAATAATTGTTCAATATATTATTAATTTGATTTGAATTGTTGTTGATGGTTCTTTAATGTACATAATATAAAAATATAATCATTGTCTTGCGGTTTACTCCTCAAATATCCATCACTATATCTGAGTATACGAGACAGTCTAGGGGGGACCACTCCCGATTTTTTATATCGCATTTCTTCATTTAATTGCATTAACCAAGCTACTGTGTCATTTACAATTATTCTCCATGCTTTAGAATTTTATGGTGCTTGAATTGCTTGCTAATGATTTCAGTGCTTTTTCTTCATTGGGTTAAACTACAATTTTTATATTACTACATTCATAACATCTACAAAGTAGACTCCAAGCATAAAAAGCTTAAGCTATATACCTGTAATACTGCATTCAGAGGTCTTATAAAGCTTTTACATGACACAGGGAAAACTTAACTGCACCATTGGAGTTAACCACAAAGTGCTGTAGTTTTAAAAGTGAATGTTTCCTTTACTTTTGGCTTATCATGAAATATCATGACTGCCTGAATTTAAACTAAGGTTCACAAATTGAAAAATGAGCTTGCCATGTACATTTTTCATCAGCCGCTCGTGTTATTGATTCAGAGCATGTTGCTATATAGACAGCACAAGGAATTCACTTTCCTCTTTTTCTATTGATTTATCATTGTCCGTATTCTTGTATTTGCTTCATTTAAAAGCAATTACTTTATGATATACTTAAGTGAATGATAAATTAATCAAATGTAAATGTATTATTTTAAAAAAATATAGGAAAGAAGGATGTTTAAGAGGCTGATAGCTCCCTCAAGTGTAAAACCTGTACTAAGACTGTTGGATCAGTTTTGTCTTACCTTTACAACCACTGGTGGGGAAAATCTTAAGATGCCCATTAGCCAGACTACTAAGAGGGTATTCTAATGTTTTGAGAGTTGAAGGAGATGCAGTAACAATACACAATAGCAAAGAGTACAAAAAGTATACGCCTTCACAATCTTTGCCCTTAAATGAAAAGTCAGGAAGTAGAGTTGCAATGTGCCTAATGGTGACTGGGAGGCATGGTGTCATGTAGATCTTGGAAGCTCTATGTAGTTGACGGGTGCTTCATTCCAAATCTCACTGATAACAAAAGTAAGGCCAGGGTGCACAGATTGGAAGAGTGGAGAGATCATAAGAGATTCAGCTTTTTCTTCTTCTTCCTCATCACCTTTTTCCACTTCTCTGTGGGGTCGATGTGCTTGATCATCCTTCTCCAAACAGCTCGGTTCTGCACCTCCTTGCCAGTCAAGACCCTTTCCTTCAGATATTCTTCAGATCTTCTTCTACTTTATCCATCTACCTCCCTTGCTTTCTTTTCCCTTGTACTTCCATTCCCATCACTCTTTTGCACATATATTAATTGTTTTTCCTCGTCATACGTCCATACCACTTTGATCTACTTTTTTGCCTCTCCTGCTTTTGTTGTTCTTCTGATTTTCTCACTTGTTTTTCTGTCCTTTTTTGTAACTTTATACGTTTCTGCCGCATCTGTTCTTCTCCTGCACTCCTCATGTCTCAGCTCCAGACATTATTGGTGGTCTTATGACTGTCTTAAAAACTTTACCTTTAGTCTTTGCCTTAATTATTCGATCATGCAATACTCTTGATATCTACTTCCAATGGTTCCATCCACACCGCACTCTATCTCTGCCTATATGAGATTCAACTAAATTCAATTAATGGTGAAAAAATATTTTCTTTAAATGTGAACACCTTGGAGGGCAAGCAACTCATCCTATATGCCAACTAAGGTCCATAATGTTTGACTTGATGCACGAGAAGCCTTTGATTGCCATTGTTTATTCATTTATACTCAGTCTGTTTCTGTGTGAGATGGTTTATATGAGGATTATTTCAAAATTAAAAAGCTAAATAAATAATAGTTTTGTTTCTTTATTTCAGATTATTGTTTGTGCTTAAAAGTACGGTTATCCCATGAGAAATAAAAGCTTGCATTTAATTAATTAAATTTTACAGAGCTGCAGATTGTGGTAGCACCTGCTTTTAGACCAATAAGTTACTTAATTTCTGGATGGTCCAAAAGTCAGTCTTCTCCAAAAGCAATCTAATAGTAAGGAATTTAAAAGACTAGGGGGCTTGCCCCCTGCGCACTTCGCTAGTCAACCCCCAGGGATAGGCATTGGGTGCCAGCTATTTTGTGGCTGGGCCACTTGAAGGGTGTTGAAAAGCCCCTCCATTAGACAAAAGCGATTGTATTTAAAGATATGGCAGAGAAGAGTATGTGGGATGCTGGAGGAAGACAATTTGGTCCTTAGTTATTAGAGTTAGAAAATCAGCTACTTGAGTATTTCACTACAACTGTCTATTTTTAGTTGGGCTGGCACCCTGCCCGGGGTTTGTTTCCTGCCTTGCACCTTATACTGGCTGGGATTGGCTCCAGCAGACCCCTGTGACCCTGTAGTTAGGATATAGTGGATTGGATAATGGATGGATGGAATATACCCTTCTTTGGACAGTGGGAGGAAACTCACGGAGACACAGGGAGAACATGCAAACTCCACGCAGAGAGGACCCCAGAACACAAACCCTGGTCTCCTTACTGCAAGGTAGCAGTATTACCACTGTGCCACCGTGCTGCTCTGGAGGATAGTCCTTTCCTAATTTCTTTGTACCAGCTGACAGGTGTACCTTAAAACTTTCAGATATTTCTCCATATTTATTTTGTTAGGATTTTATATTTTTCAAGGCTTTGGGAAACTTATTCTTGTTTATAACGTTTATAACATATATAAGCAGAGGCGTAGCAACATGACAGGCAAGGCATGTAATTGGCCAAGGCCCCAAAGTTGGAGGCGGCCCATGAATGTGTCTGTTTACTGAGGTATTCATTGCAAAGACAAGTCTGCAGGAACCCCTCTTAAAGTATAAGCTCAACATACTACAACAGCATAATCAGAAACACCTTTAAGATGAGCCCAAACCCTATTGCAAGAGTGTTTCTAAAGAATGTTATTTTTTTGTAACAAATCTAATTAGCACTGTTTTGATAAATAATAAAGAGGGTATACATGGGTTGACCCAGTTTGTTTAGACAATTTGGCCATTTCTAATTTGGCTTCAGTCAAGTTTTTCCAGGCCACACAGTAGTCAATATACAGACAAAATCAAACAGCACCAGTTCAGCCCACATTGTGAGTGGGTAACTGTGAGGCGAGGGTCAAAGAATTCTAAATTTAGTCCCTCCTCAGTCCTGACTCTTTCTATTACTGTTACCTCTGGTGAGAGAAGTTTTTCATCTTTAAGTCCAATTAAATTTTACTTAAGATCATCCATGTGCCAGGAGAGACTTTCAGACCAGAGCTCTATCTTCAATAGCATGAACTATAGGAAGGTCTTTGAATTAGGAGGAGACAGTGGCTGGATTTCTGTAGATAAAGCCCTCAAACAGCCATTTTGAAAGTTACAGTAGTACTGTTATTAACATTTTTTAATTCTATTTTGTGCACTTTTACTTTGTTTTTTTAAATACTATGTTGTGTAATTTGTTTGTATTACTATATGCATTTTACATTTATTACATTTGATTCAACTTTTTCACTAATTGAGAGCATGGGGAGGCTTGAGTGGAACGATGGACGGATTGGCTGGCTGGGTGGAAAGATAACTCTGTGCCCAGCCAGTATAAAGTAATGGGTGGACCAGTGGAAGCCAGAACTTAGGAGTGGTTCCATCACTCATACACTAGGTGGTAGTGGTCTTTGTATGAGAATCTGGTTGGGAAAACCGCAGGGGTGCTAGGGAAAAAGTGCAACTCTGTAGGGGTGCTGTCAGGGGAGGACCTCTTTACTTCCATTATGGCCTGGAAATGCTTTCTGGAAGATGGGATATTGTCCCAGAAACATTCCCATGTCTGGCTTAAAAGGAAGCCCGCTGCCACACATGGATAAGTCAGAGTACAGAGACAGAGCAAAACTCAGTGGAGATGAAGAAGGAGGAAGAATTGTTGGTTTACTGTAGTTTATTGTATAATTGTGGCTCGTTATTGAGAGGATTGTGAAGAGGGGCCTGGGAAAGGAATGAAAATCTTTTATTTTATCCTATCAATGTGTGGTGCTTTACAGTGTCTGTGGTTTGGGGCTCTCTGCTGCCCCCTTGTGGTTACAGTATTTTATTTTTTATAGAGCTTAATTTATATAAAGTTTTTTACAATATTAAAATAAAGGGTTTGTTTTTACTAAATTCTCCCTGTTGATCTTATCAATTTAGACTTTGCACTAAAATAATGTAAATAAATTTTGCCATGCTGAGACTCAGACCCAGATACGCAAATCATTATTGTGGTTGATTTTAACCATGTCAGTTTTAACCAGGTCTTTCCTAAATATCAACAGCAAATAAAATACCCTACCAGAGATGGAAATGGCCTAGATCACTGCTATGCAGCTATTAAGGATGCTTATCTTGGTAATTCTGACCATTCTATGATTCATCTTATTTCTGCTCAGAAACAAAAGCTGAAAAAATGGAAAGCCATTCAAAAGAACTCTTAGAAAGTGGACCAGCACAGCAATGGAGGAGTTTCAGGACTGCTTTGAATGTACAGACTGGAGTGCCTTCAAAACTAAAACCTTCAACATGAACAAATATACTATAACTTGCTATAACTTCATATTATTAGTTTTGTGAAGATGTTTGCACTCCAACAAAAACAATTGTGAAGTTAAGCAATGACAAGCCTTGGTTCACCACAGAGCTCATACAACAAAGCCAGGACAAAGAGGGTGCTTTCAGATTTGGCAATCATGAGGAATAATGGAAAGCCAAGTATACATTGGAGAAAGGGATCCAAAGTATGAAAAGCAGATAAGCTGTAGGAACAATTATCTGCAAATGACAGCTCATCCGTCTGGAGTGACCTTAAACAGGTCACTAACTACAAGAAGCAAGCAAAATAGTTCTGCTGATTCCAGTCTAGATAATTAGTTAAATCAGTTCTATGGTCTCTTTGAAAGACATTGACACAAAAACCTAAATGACGGTCTCATTGTTACTACTCTACACTCCTCTTCTTCTCATCTCCCAACTCCTGTCATCACTGCAAAATACTTCTGCAGCTTATTCAAAAAGCAAAATATTTAAAAAGCTGCAGGCCCGGACCTTATTTCCTCTTCCATACTCAGGCACTGTGCAGACCAGTTGTCTACAGTATTTGCAGGCATCTTCTACCAATCTCTGGATCTGTGCATTATTCCTGCCTGTTTCAAGACCTCCACCATCATTCCAGTAGCAAAGAAATCAAAGTTCATAGGCTTAAATTACTATAGACCAGTAGGTTTAACCTCTGTGGTAATGAAAACCTCGGAATGCCTTATTCTGAATCACCTCAAGAATGCTACAAAAGACTTCTTAGACCCATTTCAGTTTGAATACAGAGCCAACTGGTCTGTGGATGATGCAATGAATTTATATGTTAGCTTTATTTACTAACACCTTGATAAGCCAGGGACACATGTGAGGATCTTGTTTGTGGATTTTAGTTCTACTTTCAGTACAATCATCCCAGAGCTCCTACATAAGAAACTCACCCAGTTCAACCTGCCCAGTTCAATCTGTCACTGGATCACAGATTTTCTTACAGATAGGAAAAAGTGCATGTCGTTTGGCACACACATGTCTGACCCATTAACCCTTAGTACTGGTAAACAACTGGGATGTGTCCTTTCCCCATTACTCTTTATCACTTTAAAGAAATGACTGTACCTCTGGTGATTTGTCTGTCAAACATTTTAAATTTGCAGATGACACAACGCTAATAGAACTTATTTCAAATAATGATGAGTTCATAAACAGACAACAGGTGGAAAATCTGACATTGTGGTGCAGCCATAATAATTTGGACCTTAACATTCAGAAAACTCAGGTGATGATCATAGATTTCAGAAAACAGTCACCTGCTCACCTATCACCTGCTATAAATGGCTCAGCCATTGGAATGACAGAATCATTTAAGTTTCTGGGCAATGTGCTGTCACAAAACCTTAAGTGGAACAATAACATCACATGCATTATTAAGAAAGCCCATTAGAGAATGTTCTTTTTGTCTGAGCTGTGGAAATTAAATCTCCCTTAAGCAATATTGGCCTAATTCTACGCAGCCATCATCGAGTCCAGTCTGACCTCATCTATAACTGTCTGGTTTGGTGCTGCCTCTCTTCAGGCTAAGGCCAATCTGCAGTGTGTCAGTGTGTCATAAGAGCCTGTGAAAAGATCATAGGCTGTAACTTACAACACATTGAAGTCTTATATGAGTCCAGTGTAAGAAAAGGGTGCTGCAAATATCATTGCTGATCACCCAGGGCATCACCTGTTCCAAAGACTACCCTCTGGCACATGTCTTTACGCAGTAAAAGCTAAAATGACCTGTCACCTAAACAGTTTTTTTCCACGTGCAGTTCTTACTAATCAGGTCTGAGCTTATACTCTGTATCTATGTATACCTGTACACTAGACTGTCTGGACATTTTAATCCTATCTCTTTAATTTTTTTTTTGTATTGCCCTTGTATGCTTTATCATATTTTATCATTTTGTATTTTATCTTCTTATATTTATCTTTTGTATTCTGCGCTGTCCTAGTATATGTACCAATACTATCAAGACAAATTCCTACTACACATTAGTGTAACTGACCAATAAAATGAATTCTGATTCTGAAGTAATAGTATATCATATACATTTTGCTGATTTCAAGGTATCAATACAGCACAAAGAGAGTTCGAAATGTAAAAAAGGACAGAGGGTTATCAGTAGTTAAGAATGGTAAGTGATTATTTTGATAACTTTTAGGAGGGTGTTAACTAAGGATTTGTTGAGCATTTGTTGAAGGCTAGCCACAAACTGAAAGAATTTTAAGTAATACATAACATCATTTTCCCATTGCTTTGTGATAGTTGGAATGGACTCCTCAAATTGAGCAGAATAAGGCGGTGAGCTAGTAGCGTTGTGAAGGCTATTATGATAGAGTGCTCATTAAGCTGTAATGTACTGTCCAGTAGTTCCCTAAATTGGCAATTAGAGAGTGGAATTTATAGTGAACCAGACCTATTCTTTATTTTTAACATTGTATATGTAATGAGAACAGTTGGGGACCAACAAAAAACAGACCCAGGTTGATTACATGTAGTACTTAATCTGAGAGCTTTTATTTTTGTTTTTCTTTCAGGTTCTGCTTTTCTGATGTTTATGGTACAGTACTGGCATTAAAACTATAGATTGTGGAGGATTCTTTTTTTGGTGGTGCTGTGATGCAATTAATCATTAGGTTCACAAACCATTTAATTCTGAGAACAAATAAAATATTTTGCAAAAATCTAAGGTTGCTCAGTATCATGTTTCAGCCAGCATATCACCCCTGGCTGGAGTTCAAAGTCATGTTTCAGGTCTATTATGCCTATTTTTATGTCATTTATTTGTATTAATGTTTCTGTTATTTATTATGTACATTATTCTTATTTATTTGCACGTAGCCAGCTTACGTCTCTTGTGTTTTGTGTATGGTCCCAAAACGTTGCGGGCCATTTGCCAATCACTGTCAGGAACAGCCCTCAACCCTATTTATGGGAGGGCCTTCCATAGAACCTGGAGGTTCATTGTGAATGTGCTAGGAAGAGTAGTGTTTGTTGTTTTTACTGTACCAAATACAGTAAAACCTTGCACACTGGTAAGGCTCCAGATGTGTGGCTTCACATGGTTAACCATTTACAAGAAATCCTGGGCAGACCCTACGAGGCTTCCTTTTTCCTTTCCTGTACCTATGATCTGGATAATTACTACACCTATCTAGGAATCAATGGTCAAGTATGAGGCTGGTATGCTACTGAAAGTCAAAAGATGTTTTTTTATAAACATTTTTCTGGCCCTTTCTGGCATCTAGTTTAGGTTTGACTGTATTTCCCCATCCAAGAGAGCAATCTTGAAAGTGCTTTTGGAGCCTTTATGCTTCTGGGACTCTCCAGGTCACAACACCCAAGAAAAGTCCTGTATTTCTGAAATTAGTTATCTGTGCAGCAAATATTAATCTGCACATGAAAACACTACCATTAGAATAAAGACAAATAAACATTGATACAATAAAAAAGCAACAAGAATGTATTGTGTTTTCCAAAACCATATTGATATCTTGTGAAATGCACAGAGTATTAGTTAACAAGATCTTCACCTCTGCTTACATCTGTTGAACTGGGTATGTGGTCACTTGCATACTGGCTTGGATTGACTCACTGAAAATGACTGCAGATGTTATTGCCTCTAACCCCAAGTAAGCGGTGTGAGGTAGAGATGAAGCTGATGGTGTAAATGTGTAGGCAATGGGAAAGTCAGAGGAAAGATCTTGGAGCCAAATGAAGGAGTCATGAAAAATCAGAGCAGTGTTGGAGGGTGGTTGATTAAGGAGATATCTTCTGGTAAAACTCTTGTGAGGAGAAAAGGCAAAGACACTGCATTTCACCCAGATTGGTGATTATAAATATTCAGTCAAATAATGCTATAAAATTACACAAAATGAAGATCAATGAATATAGTATTTTGTCATGTAGCAGAACCATCAATGAACAGTATTAAAAAAATATGTCAACATACATCAAATATTTACCTCTGCAAGCAGAACCACAAATGATTATTAATTCAATAAATGGTATACAACGTGCCTAGTACATACTAGTCAACACTCGACATATTCTCAATGTCAGTCCAAAAAGTTTGGACATTTTCATGTTTCACTGTCATACAACACTGAACTTGAACACTGAAGTTGATTTAATTTGGCTTTTTTGATGTTGATCAACATTAAAGGACTCTTTATTGTCAAAGTGAAAACAGATCAATTTGATCAAAAAAATCTTGATCCCAGCACCTTCTCAATACCCAGTTCACTTTGTCAATAAAATATACTGTAAAATACTCTCAGGAATCCGGCAGGTATGTACAAATTTAAAATGCCTCTGGAACAAACCAAATAAGATATGTGTTCTTGGCTTGTAAAGTTCATTGTTTGGACAAGGCTTTTATACATACGAATATGCAAGAGCATATTTAGCATATACCTGATAACATCTAATTAATAGGCAAGTACATTTACTTAAGAAGGGAAAAGATTACACACATATTATGAATATGAAAAGAGACTCAAGGTCAGAAGCTGCTTCCTACAGGAGCGTTTGTATATTTTAAAATGAATACACAAAGGCCAGTTAAAAGCACCTTGGTTATACTGGTAGTCTTATGGCATCTTTTCAAGAATAACTTTAAGCCAGCTGCATCTCTTAAAACACTGCTTGCTTATTTAACACAGTTAGAAACATTGTGAACCTAAGAGTCCATGATGCTAGAGTTATTAAAAGAATTTCTCCAACAACACACATGAAAGAAAAAAAAATAGAATATAACAATTTATTGGGTTTTTCATGCTACCTCTGCCAAGGTTGCTCCTAGTTCCATTGACCAGAGATTTTGATTCATCAGAGCTTCCTGCACATCTTTTTGGAAACATACTTGTGCTTGAATGTGACTCTCTGGAAGCAAGAAGTATATAATGTAATTTATACATACATTTATTCATAGTATCCAGAAAAAAGTATTTTGTTAATTGTGTTAACATACAGAAGTGAAAGTACACTAAAGTTGGATTCTTCTTTCATTTCTTGGCTGTGTAAGATTATCATGGAACATGTAAAGCAAGTGAATCCAGCCTTCAAAAGCAACTGACCTCTCAGTGTCACTTTTCATCAGTTGCTTATGTGACAAGGAAGCCAAGTCTCAAAGATGGACAATAGATCAGCACACTTCTGGTCCTGCAGGTTGTGGAGATACAAATATTAAACAAAGTAATTGAACGGAATAATAGAAAGTTTTTCTTCACACAGAGAACCATGGAAACATAGAATAAATTGCCAAGTAGTGTGACAGAGAATAGAACTTTAGAGACCTTTGAAACTTGACACAATCTTATTACGGAGAAATTAGTTTGATAGGATTGGTGAGCTAATATTGGGCTTAATGGTCTGTCCTCATCAATGTTTCTGAAGTTCTAATTAAACCCAACCATATTTTTGTTACCATGGCACAATGTGTTTTTTTTTTATTTTACTTGTCCCATTACATAATTATTGCTGATTATGAATAGATTGAACCAAATACTAAGAAAAAAGACTGGCTGAGGAAAAATCCCAGCCCCCATCCAGATCTAGGTGTGAAAAAGTTATTATAATTAGGGTCTACATGCGGAATACTTTCATTACTAATCAAAACTAATTTAGCCTTGGTCACAATAAATGTAAAAACATCAGCCCATACTATCAATGTGAGGTTACTATGAGATTGATTTTAGTGGCCATTATAACACAGTCAAAAGATATTCGAAAAAAACAATTAAAAATGAGTGATGTTTGTATTCACAGTTATAGCCATAATATACAAACGGAGAGAGTCTGGAACAGTAGGGAATATTCTCAATAGTGGCTACTATGTGAAAATATGTACGTAAGCAATAAGTAAAAATGCCACTGTTTTCTAAAAAATGTACATCAACATACAGCATAAGATTAACAAAACACTCTCATCTCAGTTAAAATCATAAAGCCACCGTGCGATAGCCTCTGGGTAAAACTAAACTGCATGATAAAGCATACTGAGAACAATAGTAAGAACATAAGTGCTCACCTCAAGTTTTCTGAAATGTATCTGGACATTCTTTAAGTGACAATAATGAGGTCCTTTGAAGAGATGACTGAAAAGTGGAACTTTTAGATAAAGGAAAGCACTAGCAACATGTTGGTAGTCACAGTGATTGCCATGTATAAAGTAAAAGGTTTACTTCAGCAAATAATGGAATCTGGGAGCTCTGTACCCTGTAATAGTTTCATTTATTATTGAAACAGAAAGAAGGTATTAGACATTGCAGACATGAGTTCCATAAAGTAAGGAAGCTTTAGAAAGAAGATATACATCATAGTATGAATGTAAAATACTGTGTCATTAACTCATGGTATGGTTCGCTTTTTTTCGTCCTTATTGTCACATGTACAGAGTACAGAGCAAATGTAACTTGCATTTGTTAATCTATATGCAACAAGTCACCACCGTAATAATTTAATGATTATTTTGTCACACCATCAGACACTCTGCTAATATCTTCTACATGCTTAATGCTTTCAGTCTCTCCCCTATGTTCTACTCACGTCACACTAAATTTGCAGTCCGGTGACTGCAGTTATTTAGCAATTATGGAATAAGGGAGTCCATGAATTTAAATAAAGCTTCTGAGCTATGGTCATCTCTCAGTTTTTGAGAATTTTGAGAGCATCTTCCCTGTTCTTTGAGCGCATTTATCAATAGTCAACCATTAATTTTGAGCTCTTGCCTCTTCAAGGAATCAGGAAGACTGATTCACAACTCCAAACCCAACCATACATTTTGTTCTCAGCAGTTCTTGCCCTTTAAGGAATCGGAAAAACTGTCCATTGATGCACTGAACCAGCTTTTAGTGTCACAGAGAGCAAAAAAAAAAAAACCCAACTCTTAACTGATAACCTGTACATCACATACATACACACAAACTCACACTCACTCAGACCAGCTCAGTTTTTATTAATCATTTAACCTATCATGCAGGTCTTTCAGATATGGAAAGAAAACTGAACTTCTCAGAGAAAAACCCATACAGACATGAGGAGAACATTCTATATAAACTTCTAACTGACTGTGCCTGAATTAGGATTCTAAAAAGGGTGATCAAAACTTTTCCATGCATATTAATTAGCTAGTATTTTATCTTCTTTCCCATCTGCTCCCTTTATCGCATTTTCTTCTCTCACATTTAGTGAGAATCACTATATATATTTAGCATATTTTAACATGTAAAAAGGGAACCAGTGAACTGGCTTAATGACTTAATACTGTAAATGAATAAGCCACAAATTTGTAAGAATAAAAAAATTAACAAAAATTAAGCAGAAAAAAAACTGGTGTGATTTGCATTTCACTATAAACACATTGAGGAACTAAGAAAAAATAGGCTACTGCAGATTAAATACATGCTTCTGAGATATAACCTAACTAAAGTGCTAAAATACTGCAGAAATAAATTTCTGCTCAACTGAAATAGAGGGCCATTTATCAAGATGCTTTGTCCTGAGGCTACCTAAGTTCCAGAGATGAAAAATGTGCAGCCCTTATCCCCTTGTTTACTTATTTGTCATTTTTATCAGCTTTCCACAATCATTACATTCCCTTTCTTCCCAATATTTCATTATTATAGGACAGTTATTGGACGGTATGGTCTAAGTGTCCACTGCTATGCCGATGAAACACAACTTTATATAAGTGTTGATGCAATTGCAACATCTTCACCTGTTGCACTGACTGACTGCATTCGGAAAATCAATCATTGGATAACAGCTGATTTTTTACGACTTAATCCTGATAAAACAGAAATCCTATTGGTTGGTACCAAATCTGTCCTCTCTACCCTTCATGGGCAAAAAAATTGATATCGATGGGATCCTGGTTGATCCCTCAGCACTACTCTGTAATTTGGGTGTCATCTTTGATCAGCTTCTTACTTTTCAACCACACATTAGCTCAGTCGTACAGACAGCTTATTTTTTTTAAATTAATTTTATTGTAATCATTCCATACAAATCAATCAATTTTTACAAAAAGTAGGATTGAGAACAAGTCGACCCCCACCAGACAGCTTACTTTTATCTTTGTAACATTGCTCATCTGCAGTCTTTCTTCAGTGTGAAGGATACTGAAACACTCATTCATGCTTTCATCAATACCCGTCTGGACTATTGCAATGCATTGTTTTATGGCCTCCTGACTAAATATATCAATAGATTACAATATGTTCATAATTCTACTGCTCATCTACTTACACAAACTAAAAAATCTGCTCACATCACTCCTGTCCTTTATTATTTGCATTGGTTACCAATCTTTTCAAGAATCAAATATAAAATTATTCTTCTCACTGTCAGGGATGCCAGGGGCCATGACCCGGCCGGGACGCCAGGAGGGACCGGAAGAGGGTCAGAGCCCTGCCTGGATCACGTAGGGTTTGCCTTCCGGGTTGCTTTGGGGGCCACGGGTCAAGGGCATGGAAGCCTTTCCCTGTAGGGGCCTGTGGTCACCGCCAGGAGGCGCCCCAGTGCCTTGGGAAACTGTTACCATGGCACTTCCGCCACCCCAGGAAGTGCTGGGGGGAAGATTTATGACGGCGCCCGGAGAGCAGCCGGGAGGACAGCCGGCACTTCCGCCACCCTGGGGCATGGCCAGAAGAAGATTGCCGGGAACACCTGGGGCTCATCCGGGTCCTCTATAAAAGGGGCCGTCTCCATTCATTTGAGGCGAGAGTCGGGTGGAAGGAGGACGAGGCAAGAGGAGCTGTGGAGGCGGCCCGAAGACAAGGCATTGTGGCCAGGACTGAGTGATTGGTTTGGGGTTTGTGCACGTGATTGGGTCTGAGTGACCATTGGACTGGGTCTGAGTGACCTTTACTGTAAATAATTGTGTTTAATAAACGTGTGGTGGTTTTTAAACAACATGTCCACCTGTCTGTGTCCGGGCCAAGTTCACATCACCTTTAAAGCCCTTCATGGTTTAGCCCCTCATTATCTGTCTGAGCTGCTGCTTCCTTACACTCCTGCTTCTGCATTAAGATCATTGTACACTAACTTATTCATTGTACCCATATACAGGTTAGTAACTATGGGTGGCAGCGCTTTCAATGTGATAGCCCCTAAAATTTGGAATGCTCTTCCTCTCAGCCTTTGCAAGGAAAAATCTATTATTCATGTCAAACTCCTATTAAAAACACATCTCTTCAATGAGTATTATTCATTTTCTTGTATGTAATTTCTATTGTCTTGATAATGTGTTTATTGAATTGTAAAGTGTCCTTGACTGTATGAAAGTCAGTCAGTCATTGTCCAACCCGCTATATCCCAACACAGGGTCACAAGGATCTGCTGGAACCAATCCCAGCCAGCACAGAGCACAGGGCAGGGACAAATCCTGGGCAGGGCACCAGCCCACTGCAGGGCATGCACACACACCTACACACCAAGCACACACTAGGGACAATTTAGGATCACCAATGCACCTAACCTGCATGTCTTTGGACTGTGGGAGGAAACCGGAGCACCCGGATGAAACACGCGCAGACACAGGGAGAACATGCAAACTCCACGCAGGGAGGACCCGGGAAGCAAGCCCAGGTCTCCTTACTGCGAGGCAGAGTATATGAAAGCCATTACATAAATAAAACATATTATTATTTTTATTAATAATAATTCTTATATCCCTTCACATACTTGCAAAAGAAAATCTTCTTTGCAAATAATATTCAAATTCTTTTGGAATGGTCTAGATGGACCATCTCTGAGCATTTTGGTCCTGCAACATTGACACATGCTCTTCACTTGAGGTAATGGAGAGTCATAAGCAATAAAGTCTTTTAAAATCTTCAGTATTCGATTATTGTATATTTCTTGGTTACTTTTAATTTTATTTATCATAAAACTAATGTCGTGCTTGATTCACTTGGCTGTTTTCTTGTTCTCGTTTTATCTTTTTAACAATCCAGTCCAGAGTCCAGAGTGACTGGAGTGATAAATTAGAACTATCTGTGGCTTTAATCTGTTGCTTTTTAAAATTTTCCTTATGTTATGAATTTTGGGTGAAGAAGGAAAATAGGTTTCCACAACATTTACATATTATTTGTTGCTGTATTCATTCTATTCCTGACTTAGATTTAAAATAAAATCACTGTAAGGTGAATCCCTCTTGTAAGGTGTAAAAGGCATTTCTAGGTGCTTTGCATCAAGAGGGGCATCTGGCCATAAAACATTAACTCTGATACTCCTTATATACTCAGCAAAAAAAGAAACGTCCTCTGACTTTCAACTGTTTTTACTTTCAGTAAACTTAATGTGTAAATATTTGTATGAACACTAAAAGAGTCAACACCATAAGACATAAACTAAAAATGTTTCACAATGTGTCCCTGATTGAAGGGAGGCTCAAAATCAAAAGTACCAGTCAGTATCTGGTGTGGCCACCAGCTGCTTGAAGTACTGCAGTGCATCTCCTCCTCATGGACTGGACCAGATTTGTCAGTTCTTTCTGTGAGATGTTACCCCACTCTTCCACCAAGGCACCTGCAAGTTCCTGGACATTTCTGGGGGGAATGGCCCTAGCCCTCACCCTGCGATCCAACAGGTCCCAGACGTGCTCAATTCCTTCGACGATAAACACGAATCTGTCCATCACCCCTGGTGAGACAAAACCGTGACTCATCAGTGAAGAGCACTTTTTGCCACTCCTGTCTGGTCCAGCGAAAGTGGGTTTGTGCCCATAGGCGGCGTTGTTGCTGGTGATGTCTGGTAAGGACCTGCCTTACAACAGGCCTACAAGCCCTCAGTCCAGCCTCTCTCAGCCTATTGCGGACAGTCTGAGCACTGATGGAGGGATTGTGTGTTCCTGGTGTGACTCGGGCAGTTGTTGTGGCCATCCTGTACCTGTCACGCAGGTGTGATATTCGGATGTACCGATCCTGTGCAGGTGTTGTTACACGTGGTCTTCCACTGCGAGGATGATCAGCTGTCCTTCCTGTCTCCCTGTAGCGCTGTCTTAGGCGTCTCACAGTGCGGACATGGCAATTTATTGCCCTAGCCACATCAGCAGTCCTCATGCCTCCCTGCAGCATGCCTAATGCACGTTCACGCAGATGAGCAGGGACCCTGGGCATCTTTCTTTGGGTGTTTTTCACAGTCGGTAGACAAGTCTCTTTAGTGTCCTACGTTTTCAGAACTGTGACCTTAAATGCCTACTTTCTGTAAACTGTTAAAGTCTTATAATCTTTTTTTTTCGGCTATCAACATAGGACATGCATTTATTACATCTATGGAATACAGTGAAGCAAGACGAAAATGTTATATACCATATGAATCTAAAAAGATGTCTGATCACAGTTAATGAGAGAAGTGCTGTCAAGGCACGTATTATGTAAAATATTATTGGAGTGTTTCCTTCCTGATAAATGTACCTTTACTGAACCGTATATACTCGCGTCTTGAAACCTGAAAAATCAATCATAAAATCCCCGACTTATACACCCATTCAAAAATGTGACACTTAAATTTTTTTTTTTACATATCCC
Organism: Polypterus senegalus; assembly: GCF_016835505.1. NCBI lineage: Eukaryota > Metazoa > Chordata > Cladistia > Polypteriformes > Polypteridae > Polypterus > Polypterus senegalus. The sequence goes on from NC_053158.1 coordinate 54,716,731, forward strand.
TGCATCCTCAAATCTTGCAGCAATTTCAAAGAAACATCGATTTTTGTTGCAGCAGTGCTGTTACCAATTTCTTTCACCACTTCAACTACTTTTAATTTAAAACCAGCTTCATATTTTCTTCTGATTGAATGCTCCACTGTAGATAAGGGATGCTCTTACGATAAAGGTATATGAGGGTGTGAGATACAAAAAACACAAAACAGTGCAAACATTGCTTCAGAATAGTTTGAGTATTACCATGTGGTCACGCGGGCACAATACATAAAAAAAGTCAGTGTGCTCCGTGGTTACTCTGTCAGGTGGGCATTAGCGTATCATAATCTCTTGGACCAATAGCATGAGTTTTCCGCATTCGACTTATACGACCGACATTACACAATACCAGTAATGGCGTACTGCATATCAGGCAGTAAATACACTTGACTTGAGTATTCCTAGTTTTCATACTCTTTCTCAGCCTCTGTTTAGCATTCGTTTGCTCAGAGGTTGATGCACTTGCTGCTTCCTGAGCAGCTCTTATTTTCTCAACCCTAACGGCCCGTTGCTTCTCTTCTTTCGTTGCCATCTTTTCGCGTTAAACTGATTAAGTTAGTTTTGTGTTGCAATTACTTAGTACATTTTCTTTAATTTTTCAATCTGCCTCAAGAATGATTAGCGAAGGTGGTAAGGAATGAGAACAGCGTCAATACGCATGCGCCGCACAGCCGCCCTGCTGTGCGTTGCCAAGAGTTGATTCTACAATAAAATAAAATAAAAATAAAAAGAGTAATAAAAGTCATCACCCCGAAAAGGGTTAGTAGACGACATGTAGTATATGTGTACCAAATTTCAAGTCAATAGGTGAAACGGTTTGTGAGCTACAGGTGATTTAAAATCCTGGACAGACAAACGAACAGCCACGGTAGCATAGGCCTATTATATAAGAAGACAAGAAAGTATATGGTAAAATCAAGCCCTGACTTATCTGTGGGAGAACTTAAATGCGATTATATATGGTAACTGAATTTTATATGACTTTAGGAAACACAGTTTTGGATTGGTTATCATTAATAATTCAAGGGATTTGCTCAACATATATGATCAAAGATATTGTAAAGGTACTCTCCTTATTTGTGTGCTTGTGATAGACTAGTAGCAGAAAGTAGTTCAGAATGAAAATTAATAAAATGTTATCTGAATTAGGAAAGAGAAAGAAAATTAACTACTCCTGGAGGAGCATATAATAAGAATGTATTTTGAATAAACGGGGTCAGTTATTCAGACTATTTTTCGATTTTTGTGTGCTTATGTTCCAGGAAAAGAGGCACTGCCTGTCTCCGCAGTAAAAGAAGCCAGCATTAGTCAGAATGCCAATCCTTCTCAGGACACACCCACACTTCTTCATAACAGGCCAATCAAAACTCACTAATTAGTTTAACCTGCCTTTGTTTGGACTGCAGAAGGGAATCAGCATCCATCCATCCATTATCCAACCCAATACATCCTAACTATGCTGGAGAAAAAACATGTTGACTCTTGGAAAACATTCAAATTACAAACAATGCTCTCCAGCCAAAAACAGAATTAGTGCCAAAAGCTATGTGTCAATTGACCATTTGTTCATTTATATACACAGTTCATGTTCTCAACCTGCTTGTTTCAATTTGGGGTTGATATGCTGGAGTCTTCAAGTAGCGTCAATCACTAATTCTCCCAGACACAATCATAACAGGCAGAATGTGTGTTTCTGGGATGTGTAAAGAAATGGGAGTAATGAAATGAAAAAAACAACACGCACACACACAGACTCGGGAAAACCTGCCAACTTTAAGCTATAATTTGCATTGTGTCTGGATCTACAGTCTTTGTTTATCTTTTAGACAGCTGGTATTAACCATTAATCCTATTCACAATTTTTTCAACTCATCTGTCACCTCAGATATTTTGAGCATAAATAATATGGGACAAAGAAATGTTGTACAGTTGTGCTTGAAAGTTTGTGAACCCTTTAAAATCTTCTATATTTCTGCATAAATATGACCTAAAACATCACCAGATTTTCACTCAAGTATTAAAAGTAGATAAAGAGAATCCAGTTAAACAAATGAGACAAAAATATTATACTTGGTCATTTATTTATTAAGGAAAATTATCGAATATTACATACTTGTGAGTGGCAGAAGTATGTGAACCTTTGCTTTCAGTATCTGGTGTGAACCCCCTTTGCAGCAATAACTGCAACTAAACGTTTCCGGTAACTTTTGATCACTCCTGCACACCAGCTTGGAGGAATTTTAGCCCATTCCTCCAAACAGAACAGCTTCAACTCTGGGATGTTGGGGGGTTTCCTCACATTAACTGCTCGCTTCAGATCCTTCCACAACATTTCGATTGGATTAAGCTCAGGACTTTGACTTGGCCATTCCAAAACATTATCTTTATTCTTCTTTAACTATTCTTTTGTAGAACGACTTGTGTACTTAGGGTCGTTGTCTTGCTGCATGACCCACCTTCTCTTGAGATTCAGTTTATGGGTAGATGTCCTGACATTTTCCTTTAGAATTCTCAGATATAATTCAGAATTCATTGTTCCATCACTGAAGGCAAGCCGTCCTGGCCCAGATACAGCAAAACATGCCCAAACCATGATACTACCACCACCATGTTTCACAGATGGGATAAGGTTCTTATGCTGGAATGCAGTGTTTTCCTTTCTCCAAACATAATGCTTTTCATTTAAACCAAAAAGTTCTATTTTGGTCTCATCCGTCCACAAAACATTCTTCCGATAGCCTTCTGGTTTGTCCACGTGATCTTTAGCAAACTGCAGACGAGCAGCAATGTTTTTTTGGAGAGCAGTGGCTTTCTCCTTGCACACCATTGTTGTTCAGTGTTCTCCTGATGGTGGACTCATGAACATGAACATTAGCCAATGTGAGAGAGGCCTTCAGTTGCTTAGAAGTTACCCTGGGGTCCTTTGTGACCTTGTTGACTATTACACACCTTGCTCTTGGAGTGATCTTTGTTGGTCGACCACTCCTGGGGAGGGTAACAATGGTCTTGAATTTCCTCCATTTGTACACAATCTGTCTGACTGTGGATTGGTGGAGTCCAAACTCTTTAGAGATGGTTTTGTAACCTTTTCCAGCCCGATGAGCATCAACAACTCTTTTTATGAGGTCATCGGAAATCTCCTTTGTTCGTGCCATGATACACTTCCACAAACATGTGTTGTGAAGAGCAGATTTTGATAAATCCCTGATCTTTAAATAATACAGGATGCCCACTCACACCTGATTGTCATCCCATTGATTGAAAACACCTGACTCAAATTTCACCTTCAAACTAACTTACTAACTTCTGATCCTAGAGGTTCACATACTTTTGCCACTCACATATATGTCATATTCGATCATTTTCCTCAATAAATAATTGACCAAGTATAATATTTTTGTCTCATTTGTTTAACTGGTTTCTCTTTATCTACTTTTAGGACTTGAGTGAACATCTGATGATGTTTAGGTCATATTTATGCAGAAATATAGAAAGTTCTAAAAGGTTCACAAACTTTCAAACACAACTGTATATACAACTGAATCACAAGTTCTGGTGAAGCACATTAGGGGGCTGTGGTGGTGGTGTGTGTGTGTGTTTAAAATAAAAATGGTGCAGCTCAGGCTTCATGGTTGTAGTGTTGAAGTTTGGCCCAGGAATGTTTGAGGAAATTGGCTAATCATGTTTACATGTTAAAGCACGAGCAGGTCAGCTGGTTTCATCATTGACACTCCTTGGGTCTTTAATGAAAGCTGCTGCATCCACAAGTATAAAGACAGTCCGAGTAGGTAGAATGAAGGGTATATATGGGATATGGTCACTCCTGCTGAGTATCCTGGGAGAATTAGTGACCAAAGGGCTTCCGGGGCTCATCCTAAGGATGCTTGTGTGAAGGTGGTGGGATGATGGAGTCAGGCTGGGGTGTCCCAGTGATGACCAAATAGAGTGGCTGGGATACAGGGGGTTAACAGCACTAGCTGGTGTCTCCAGTCCAGCTGAGCAGACCAGATGGATGAGCAGGGGTGGAGAAAAATTAGCAAGGTGTACTCACAGTAGCAATTTGTTCCATGCCCGAGCACGTTTGTCTACATGTTACCTCACAAAGTCTAGTTCATTTGGCTTTTGTGATTGTTTCATCCAATGTCATTTGAGTTAAAAACTGATTTTTGTTCTCACTTACAAATGAATTTGAGTTGTATTGGAAAGAAAAGGGGCGAATTTCTCCCTTAACATCTTTCATCTGCGTAAAAGTCTGCTAGATAGATAGATACCCTCAAGACTCTCCAGCAGCTTCTCCGAAGAGCCAAGCAAGCCCACTGCATGGCACTCAGGTGCTTTGCTAAATCCGACAGTCAGTCGTATTCCTGTCCCACTACTGACACCAATATAGCCCTGGTGTTGAGCACCAGTATAGATTCTGTGCTCTTTACATAGCTCTTTTAAATGGTTCCCTATCCTTAACAGGACTGCTTGCAGTTGCCAGACTAGATGGTATTCTGTTTGTGACTGTGCAGGTGTTCTGTTATGGAAGAACTGTGCCAGCTCATACTATGGGTGACTCATTCCTGGCTGATGAAACTTGTCAGCACTGTTACAGATCTGTTAAAAAGTATGCTTTTAATGTGTGTTTACTAAAGCATGTAATTGCATTCTGTTACCTCTGTTGTTTTTGAATATTAATCACTGTCATAAAACACAAATGTGATTATTAACTTTTTGATGAAGCGACAAAAAAATAAATAAATAAATAAAATAATTCCCAAATACATCTGAAAATTACACCATGTATACATTACAATTTGTTTCTGGCATTTTCCGGGAGGTAGAAGCTCTGTCAGACATTGATTGGACGATTTGAATTGTATCATTAGTGGGATGGTAGCGACAATATTAGGTTTTTGGGGGCGTTCTAATGGTAATGACCTCTTTGGTGAAATATTCTGCTCTTTTGATACAAAGAATGCGTAGGAATCAGCTGAGCTCTGCCTACTTGCAAATGCAAAACTTTAAGAAGCTAGAAATTGAATGACTTATTTTATTAACAGTCACAGTTTTTCTTATAAAAAAGAAAATATTTTAAATGATGCTCAAGGCCTCCAACGTTTGAATAATGAGTTACATTTTTTTTGTATTACTAGCCACACGCTCTCCAACAGCGGCCATATCATGGAAATGCAGCAGGGGGCGCTGTTAATTTAAATGCTACTTTTATTTCCTGTCAGGACACTCGTTCTTGTCGTCGGCGCTTAAATTCAAAACAATACAAAACATGGAGACTGAGGAAGTAAATGCTGTAGATCTGGCTATGTCAGAGGGTTTTATGCAAGTAGCTGCTGTAGCTAAAAAATGGATGGTAAAGTTCATGTCGCATTCTCTTTACTATTACTTCAGCAATGACAGACATGATGAGTTTAAGACGACGATTGACGTTTTACAAGGTGTGTGTTTAGTGCATTTTGTTTTACTCTTGGTGTTTACTCTGATTTTTGAGTGAAAGTTTCTAATTATACTGTTTTTTTCTCTCTCTTTTTCCATGGAAATGTCACATTGTCTTCTTTGGTGTCCGCTGTCACCATGTACCCTAAATGCTTTTCAACTATTTGCAGTTATCAGTTTTTGGGCTTCTGACGTAGATTTACTAAAGTGCACTGTCGTAACGGCGTGTCTGAAAACCAAACATAGTTTGTATATTGAATTTGCTTTTTTTTCCATTAGATTTATCTGTTTTGACGGCAGTCATTTGTATGGGTAATGGTAATTTATTAGCAGTGTTTGAACAATAAACATCTTCCGTAACAAAGTACAATGCTTTTAGTACCATGTAGTACATCTCTCTATCGATTATTTAATTTATAACTTATGAAATCTTAATAATGCATGCCTCTGTAATAGCGTTCGATGTGCGAAATTCTTTTTTTGTTATTTTTTAAATTTCCTGAGTTTCTAATTGGACGCGTGTAGGCCTGCAGTAGCCCCCAACAATCTGAACGTTGTAAAGTGTGTAGCGTAAAATACCAAGATTAAGGCTTCATAGTAATGCAGTAATTGCAGATTTATAAATAATGTCCGCGTCACCTTACATTTGGCAAGTAAACTGTACCTCCCTTTCTGCTTCCCGAAAAAAAAAAAACTTGGAATCTTTAAGGAATGCAGGTCTTCCCCTTTTACTTCTATCGAGCCTTCAATTCGAGGTAGCTCTAGTATGTTTGTACTAGTCTAAATTTATGGAGGGCACTTTTCATATTGGAGATGTTGAGCTAACTTCAATTTACGATATCAGCAACTGGGTTTTCACCAGACATTCTAATTAATGATACCTGTAATCTCTTTTTGACTTGTTAGAATATGAATTTATTTATAATTCTATTTTTGACTACAGCAAATCGTGGACTTTTCCATTGACTGTCAAGGTACTTTTGGTTGCAGATAACAGTTGTCACATTTTAACTTGTCAAACCTGAATTACAGAGAAAATTGAATTTTTAAGCATTTAATTAAAATACAGATAAAGATATCAAACTGAACATTGCAGTATTACAGTTTGAATGTTCCTTATAAGTGAATAGGAACAGTCTCACAATTTTCATGCAATTACAGAAAACAGCTTCCATATGCATGCCTGTGCAGCTTCAACTTTAAAGTTGTTGATTAAATAAAAAAAAAAAAAACTCGCATCAAAAACTTCACAACAAGTAGTCATAGCTATCCTGCTGGATGAGAGGTTAATGTAATAGAGCTACCGTCACCTCATTTGTTCTCATCACTTCTTCTTGGACATGTTTCTGGGCTTTAGTCCTAAACATACATCCCCATGTATCTTTGTTAATCTGATTTTCTCTTCTTTGTCTCTGGAACAGCTTTACATTTTTTTTTAATGTTTAGCCTGCCACATTTTGTCCACTGAGAATATTTTACTTTCATTCTGCTCCTTAAGATAGTTGGTTAGATCTTAGATGCCCAGCTGCAGTGTCGAGACCTTTGTGAACATTATTATAACTATCCAAGAAAATGCAAAATGTATTGCACTTTCAAAATTCATATTGCTAATGCTAACACATTTTCACTTTTATTTTTCTAAGATACAGTTTTGTATATCACCCAGCAGATGGCACTCTTGCCTTTAAAGTCTTAAAATTAGTATTGTGTAGCACTTGAGCACTCTTTTAATGTGTTCATATTCACCAAGTTGTTTGTGTGGATATCCCTGATAGCCTTTGGAAACGATTATAATTTTTTTTTTCTAGTTCATCTTAAAAGAAAACGAGCAGTTGACAGACTTTTCCATCTTTGTGCAAACATCCATCCCATAACTTCAAGAATATTGTAGAAACTTTACACAGTTGAGGTTGGATTCTTAATCCAGAAATTTTAATAAATTGTTTTTCTACATTTCTTCAGTGCAGAAAATGCAATGTACTCCTCTCACTATATTGGAAATTTTGATTAAGATAACAATCAAGAAACTGTTTGCAATATGAACTCTTAGCTAATGTGGCTCCCAACCTGGTGGCCTAGCATTTGAAGTGCTTAGCTTGGTGTGGATGGAGTCATGTAGAAAATAATGTACATCTCAGTTTGCACAGTATCTATAAATAACATCACAACAAAGTTTGTTGAGATATATATATATATATATTTAAAAAAATTTCAGATGTCTATTTGCTGCAAAATCAATTTCTTTATCCATGTGTAGACTACCTTTGTACTCGCTGTGTATAGTAGTGTTGTGGATAGAAACTTAAAAGTACAGAGTATTAATAATGTTACTAATATTAATAGAATTCCTGTGCCTATTCATAATTAAAAGATATATATACGATAAGTTAAAAAGGTTATATTCACTATTCTCTAATCTGAAAGCCAAAAGTTAGATGATAAATACAAATCTATTGTTTTCCAAAAGCTGCAAAGCATGTTTTTTCTGGATACCACACTTTGTTTGCTTTTCCACAGCAAACAAAATGATACGGTAAATCCACATTGTTGAAAGCATGTATGATGTTGCTTCTGGAATCCGTGAGTAATCGCCATTCATCTTGCGTGCAGACCACGCTATTTTAACAAATAAACATGCTAGACTTGGACCTGGCACAGGTGACACTGTCATACGTGTGACCAAGAGTGCAGACTGGCACTGTTTTGTTTAGCAAACGGGCACAACTAAAATGGTTTGACATGCATTGGTAATTCTGCAGATTGTTTATGGTTATAAGGATATTTGAGTGATCAAGAACATTTCTCCGTTAGTGTGTTTTGTATTTTGGATACTAGTTTTTATTTGTTAGCAGTTATTTTGAATAACCGTTAATTCTGTTTATCTTCCCAGCGATGATAGATGCGTTTGATCCTGCAGTCATCAGTGGTCTGCATAAAACAATGAATGTTTGTCAGTTTTTATCACGAATCCTAAATGGAAAAGAAACGGGTAAGTTTTTTTTTTTTTTTTCTTTTTAAAAATATATGTATGTTAAGATAGGTATTCAAAATGTAATTTCTTTTACACACATTTTCATTAGACAAATGATATGATTTGTTTTCCAGTTTTTAAATAATATCTACACCTATAGTAGCATAAATATCTAGTATCAATATAGACTTTTAGCAACAGTTTTTCTTAATCATTCTGTTTATCATTTTTGTTTACAAATACAAGCCAAGTCTATATATAGAAAGTTACATTTTTACTGTGTATCAGGGACCTACAAATGTCCGTTGCAATGCAATATTGAGTCAGCTTGCTAAACACAGATTTCCCATTCAAGTAAAGAATTGCTAAGTGGTCACAGTTTTTCAGTCTTTTGAACAAGGAAGTTAGAAATATATTTACTACTTTCTTAGGCTGTAGTTCACACTTTCTGATTATTTTAGGTCTGTTATTCTGCTCTGTAATCATTGACTCTGTCACTTATGTGCTTAGTTATACATTCTATCTCCTGATACATTCACTTTGTCCCTTACTTACTATTTAAGGTTCACCTGTCCTCTCCTTGTCAGTAATGTTAAGTTAACCAGAGCACCTTCCGCCAGAGATTTGTGAATTCTTCCTATGTAACAGGCTGTTTAAATGTTTTTAGTTCCTATTCAAATCACAAGTTTTACACTAGATAATTAATAGTGGTTTTGAGTGAACTGATGCCAAAATGTGAAGGAGGTAATGATACCGATAACTGGGTCTCTGAGTCCTGCTGAAAACCAAAAGTAATACTAGGTAGTTCAGTACAGTTATGAAATTGACTCTTTAAAAATAAATATGTATATCTAACCCTTTTGGGTAAAGTTCCAGGCATTTTTTGTTAGGATTGCTGATTTGTCCAAATGTTGATGTGCTTAAGTTTATATCATTTGATGGACTACTATGTCATTGTAGTTGGCTTCCAATATATGGTCTGGTTTCACATCTTCCACTACTTGTCAGTGCAGCTATGTAGCCACTAGGAATGGTCCAATCAGGTGTAGTGTGTTTTTTGGGCCTAAATCACTGATTTCATGTTACTAGAATTGTCTGATTGAGATACAGATTCTGATTTTGTTTTCTTTTTCATTTTTTATTTCTTACAGTTAAACTGATGAACACACAGGTGTTACCTTTTCATTTTGTTTTATTAAGAAAATAAAATTCTGTAGGTTTATTGTTCAGTGACCATAACAATACTAAAATAAATAAAATCCCTTTAAAACATACTTTTTAAACTAATTAAACGTACAAAAATATTTAACCATAATACATACATTGTCTTGGTTTACACCTAATAAAACGTAGTTCAGATAGTTCAAAGCACTTCAGTTTCAGGTTAAGTACCATATGCTCATGTTGGTTTATAATTTGTGTCTCTGCTAATTTGCTTTGGCAGGTGCTAAATATTTCTAAGAATATTGTATATTTTGTTTTATTCAAGCACATAACAGTATATGCAGATCATGCATTGTGCATAAGATTAGTGCATTAGGGTGTTTTGTACATCTGATAACATACATGACAAGTTTGAGTAAGTTATGGATACAAGCAGTAGTATTTATTCATTCTATACATTTTCAAGATGGTTTCTTTGAGGATGAGAGAATATCACCCTTGGAATCTGCTTTTTTGATCTGGCAAGTCATCAGAGATGAGCAAGAGAGTGAAGACGATGTAGTTTATAATGAAATCCACAATCTCCTGGCAGTACAGGTTAGTTTTACACCTATTGTATTAATGAAAAAGCTAATATAATTTTGCAATTTGCTTTTTGTCTAACATGTTAAGGCTGAATTAATTATATTTGTGAAAATACATGTGCCAACTGATATGGTAATACTGAGAACTTAAAATTGAGCTTGGTTGTGTTTGTTTTTATTTTGTTTATTTTTGAAGCCTATGTCAAATTAATTAAAAGCTTTCTCATATATGGGATGCCATGAAAAGTACAAGTGAAGATGTATAGCTGCTTCTTTTCTTGCATATATTAATGTTAATGAAGTAAAGACCGAGGTCCTGTTCATGATGTTAATTGAAATGTCTTTGTTTAACAATTTTAGGCTGTGGCAGTTTACATGGAGCAGGGAAAATTTAAACATGCTTCAGAAGTACTTGATAGAATTTCAGAAAAGCATGACTTGGAAGAGGTATACAAAAATGTTATTTACTAAAGCGCACTTTTTTTCTTGGTTGAAGTTTTCTTTAAAGAGCAAAATATTCATTTAACACTTTGGAAACTGATCATTCAACATTTTAATCCATCTTTTGTAGCTGATAAAGAAGTATATGAAATAAATACATTGCTATTACTACATTTTTCTTTTAAAATCTTCTATTTTCAAAATTCTGAAGGGCAAAAATTCCTGGAATTTGTCAATAACACAGCTATTGCATATAGTAATCAATTATGCCGCTAGATTTTGCGTGTCTATAGTCTTGTTTATCAGTCTGATCGCAATGCATATTTGTGACACTCATTCTTTAATCACGCAGGTGACTTGGAAAACATTTGCTACAAGCCAGAAAAAAGCACATAAGGTCATTGAACATCAACGCAATGATGGTTGCTGTTTTCAAAATTTGACTTATTAATAAAGAGTTTCCCCATGAACAGACTGTTAATCGGCTACATTACACTAAACTGCTGAGAAAGCTGCAGGTGATCATCAGGAAAAACATTCTGGAGCAGTGGTGCACGGAACACTACATTTTGCACCATGACAGAACAGTGCACCTGCACACACTGCTACATCATGACAGTGCTCTCAGTGCATTATCATGCAAAGAGTTCTTGACCTAGAACAATTTGGTTTTGCCTCACACCTCCCACACTCGCCAAATCTCGCTCCCTGTAAATTTTTTTTGTGGTCCTCAGAGTTAAAATTAAGACTGAAGGGAAGTTAATTTACTACCATGTTATAAATCCCGGAAACATTCAGGAGGCTGTAGACACAGAAACTAGAGATGAGTACAGGAACTGTTGTAGAAGCTCTGAGACAAGTATATTGCATTTCAAAGGAGTAATTTGATGGTGACTAAAAGGGAATTGCTGTAAGTTGTGTAATCAAGTTTTTATTTAGCTATTTTTGGAATTTTTATTAACCCTGTAGAGACTGCAGCTAAAATGAGGAATTTATACCAATTTCATAATCGTTCAAGTAATAATTGTAAAGTGTTATTTTCAGAACAGACTCATCTCAGATACAATAATATGCAAAAAAATGAGTTTGTCAGGATCATATTCAGTGTCTAAATTGCTCAAAAATTACAAACAATTATAATCGGTGGTTCTCAACATGTACAGGAACTTTGTGAAAATACATACTAGACCATTATGGCAAAGGTTTTTTGATTGCTGAAATGTATTCTTCAGGGTCTTGAGTGCCGGAAAATATGTCAAATAATCCACTCAGAAAACTACAAACTTTTTATTGTCCCTAATCTTTGTCATGGAAAGCTGGCAATAAGCCGAGAAGTGGTGTGCACAAAGTAATTATTACAGCACAACAATAAAAAATTTGTGTTGTAGCCACTCAGTGCACTATAAGCTTAGTTTCAAAATATTGTTTCTCTTCTGATAACTTTTATTTGCTGCATAGGAGAAAAGAGAGCAATTTTATTTTATTTTTTTGCTTTTGAGTTCAACATTGAAATAGGTATTGCACAAGATAACTAAATGCAATTAACATTGTAGCCTTTCACTGTATGCTACATACAGTGGTGTGAAAAACTATTTGCCCCCTTCCTGATTTCTTATTCTTTTGCATGTTTGTCACACAAAATGTTTCTGATCATCAAACACTTTAACTATTAGTCAAATATAACACAAGTAAACACAAAATGCAGTTTTTAAATGATGGTTTTTATTATTTAGGGAGAAAAAAAAATCCAAACCTACATGGCCCTGTGTGAAAAAGTAATTGCCCCCGAACCTAATAACTGGTTGGCCCACCCTTAGCAGCAATAACTGCAATCAAGCGGTTGCGATAACTTGCCATGAGTTTTTTACAGCGCTCTGGAGGAATTTTGGCCCACTCATCTTTGCAGAATTGTTGTAATTCAGCTTTATTTGAGAGTTTTCTAGCATGAACCGCCTTTTTAAGGTCATGCCATAGCATCTCAATTGGATTCAGGTCAGGACTTTGACTAGGCCACTCCAAAGTCTTCATTTTGTTTTTCTTCAGCCATTCAGAGGTGGATTTGCTGGTGTGTTTTGGGTCATTGTCCTGTTGCAGCACCCAAGATCGCTTCAGCTTGAGTTGACGAACAGATGGCCGGACATTCTCCTTCAGGATTTTTTGGTAGACAGTAGAATTCATGGTTCCATCTATCACAGCAAGCCTTCCAGGTCCTGAAGCCGCAAAACAACCCCAGACCATCACACTACCACCACCATATTTTACTGTTGGTATGATGTTCTTTTCTGAAATGCTGTGTTCCTTTTACGCCAGATGTAACGGACATTTGCCTTCCAAAAGTTCAACTTTTGTCTCATCAGTCCACAAGGTATTTTCCCAAAAGTCTTGGCAATCATTGAGATGTTTCTTAGCAAAATTGAGACGAGCCCTAATGTTCTTTTGATTAACAGTGGTTTGCGTCTTTGAAATCTGCCATGCAGGCCGTTTTTGCCCAGTCTCTTTCTTATGGTGGACTCGTGAACACTGACCTTAATTGAGGCAAGTGAGGCCTGCAGTTCTTTAGACGTTGTCCTGGGGTCTTTTGTGACCTCTCGGATGAGTCGTCGTCTGCGCTCTTGGGGTAATTTTGGTCGGCCGACCACTCCTGGGAAGGTTCACCACTGTTCCATGTTTTTGCCATTTGTGGATAATGGCTCTCACTGTGGTTCACTGGAGTCCCAAAGCTTTAGAAATGGCTTTATAACCTTTACCAGACTGATAGATCTCAATTACTTCTGTTCTCATTTGTTCCTGAATTTCTTTGGATCTTGGCATGATGTCTAGCTTTTGAGGTGCTTTTGGTCTACTTCTCTGTGTCAGGCAGCTCCTATTTAAGTGATTTCTTGATTGAAACAGGTGTGGCAGTAATCAGGCCTGGGGGTGGCTACGGAAATTGAACTCAGGTGTGATACACCACAGTTAGGTTTTTTTTTTAACAAGGGGGCAATTACTTTTTCACACAGGGCCATGTAGGTTTGGATTTTTTTTCTCCCTAAATAATAAAAACCATCATTTAAAAACTGCATTTTGTGTTTAATTGTGTTATATTTGACTAATGGTAAACATTTTGTGTGACAAACATGCAAAAGAATAAGAAATCAGGAAGGGGGCAAATAGTTTTTCACACCACTGTAAATTTAGTATAAAATTAGTATTTGTGTCGTGATGGATTTATTTTATTCACCACATCATTAGTGCAGCTATTGCATCGCACATTCTCCTGTTTACTTCACTCTCGTATATTCTGTTAGAGAAAGGAGCAATGCAAGCTGGCTGGAACCTCCGAGGGAGTTCTAGTGCTGTACATTTTCCTTTGAATTCATTGTGGAAAGGTGAATAGCTGTTCACTGTGCACTCATTATACCATATAATCTAAGCAATCAGAATGTGTGTAAAAGACTAAGAACATTAAGTCTTATTATTTCACTGTTTGGAAAAGACCAACACAAAAATATGCATAGGAGCTCTAATACAGACACACTTTTGTACTGTATCCCATAGTGTCATTTGAGGGTGGGGATTGGTGGTGTTTGGGGAAATAAAATCAGTTCACAAGCCAAGGCTCACTCGTTTCCTATGTAATGTGTGCCAAGTTTGAAAAGCATCACCAGCATAATGATTAAATATATTCAATTTCCAGCTAAATGAACTGTTGAAAAACTAGATTATCATTGCCATTGCCTGGTGGGGCAGTATGTGATGGGTATGGGGCACCTCCACATGTTATTCCCCTTATAGCCATGCTCCTTTTTGGAGGCTGAGACTAATTTGTATGTTACTGGCATGTGAATATGGCTCTGCCTGCATGGGTGGGTGTACTGCAGCTCAAAATCTACAATTTCTAAAGGAAGGAAGTAGCTGTTATTTTGGTCTAATTCACCTAATTTTAAAAAACACACTTTTTTTGTTTAACAGTGGGCACACTTGAAATTGTACACCTAGTTTTTTGGTTGGGTTTTGTCTAGTTTCTATGATAAAGTAGCATTGAGCTATTAATGGAAATAGAAGACAAAGTGCCTCTGATGCTGCAGTCTCCAGAGGGTTAAAGTATTGCTTTTATGTTTTCTTTATAACAAGCAAATAAAGATTTCCTTAATTGCATGTATAAATCTACATTTGAAAAATAATCTTAAGGGTAATGACAATTTTCATATAGATTTGTTGTAATGATTTTTCTTTTTCACAAAAAGTCTTTGTTGTGCATGTTGTATACAACTTTAATATAATGGACATCTTGTTTTGCAGTCCTTTAAAATGAAGCTTTCTCTCATTGTCTCAAAGAAAGACACATTTCATCAATTGATTTTGAACTTCAGTTATCAACGTCTAATAGAGAAAGTAAAGATGTTTGTAACTTCAATTATGGAAAAACGTCGTCCTGACTTTCTTTTAATGGTGAGTAACAAGAATTTGTTACTGTGCAATGTTTACAGTATAGTAAAGAAATGTAGGGTAGTAAGAATTCCACCTGCTGTTAGTGGTGTGGGGGTTTTGGTGACTCATTTAGTACTACTTAATGGTAATATTAGCATGAAACTCTATCTAAATAGATTAAATATATTGTACATGCTTCTTCTGGAATCATTTTGACATTCTTTTTTTAATTTTTAAGAATGTTGTCCTTACAGACATAATGAATAATAGACTATTATGCAGTGTATATATACACTTGTTGAAATATTGTTGAAACTATTGAAAATTGTAAGAACAGAATCTAAGTATACAAAAACACAACCAGAGCAGCACTGGTAATAACAATAATTACCCTATCAAATATCTATGACTAGTCTACCAACACGATGGAACAGCAGGCTCCCCACACAGGACTATGGTACATGCAGTTTTCAATAAGGACTAGAGTGCATGTGGTGATTGGAGAGCAGTAACAAACTGCAAATGCCTTTGTGAAAGTCTGATTTAGTACACGTTAGTGTCTTCTTTATCTATGTGTGATAAAGGGAACATTTGCTTCTTATATAGCTGCTAACACCTGTTCTTCAGTCATATGTTCTGCCAGATGTCTGCAAAGTGTAGATACTAGCACTCAAAAATGAATAAATCCCACTCCATACAATCTGTGACACCACATATTCTGTCACTGCTTTCCTTCCGCTCCTTAACACAAAGAAACACACACATTTTCAAGCAATCCCAAAACAGTTAATCCAGTAAATAGTTGGGATCTAAGCTAGAGTCTATCCTGTGTGCATTTGGTGCAAACCAGGAATTTAGTCTGGACAGGTCAACTGTCAGTTCAAAACCGACCCCACTCACTTATACACAAATATGGGTCAGTTGGTTTTCATGAACAAATTTTAAATCATTTTAAAATAGCATTCCCTTGGAATTTAGAGGGATGTAAAGAATTGAAATACTTGATAGCCTTCAGAAGTAGGGGCATTAAATCAGCTGTAGGACAATAAGACCATTCAATATTTTAAGTTTTTGGTGCTACAGAAGGCCTGTTAAAACTGCAGCTTTAACAGGAATTCAGAAGTACTTTGGTCATCTTCAGTATTTCATCTGATAAAGGTATTAATCAGAAACCTCTACAGAGACTCCTTAAGACAAAAAGGCGACTAAATGGACATATTTAGGCTTGTAGCCGCAAACTGAACTCTGGTTTGATGTGATGGACAAAATAAGGCACATGTAAGCAGGCACTGATATTGTAACTAGAAGGAACAGAGGTTAATCCTTCTTGTAAAACCAGCTGCGTTCATCCAGTTTGTTCTCTTTGGGGGAACTGAAAGCTGACAAGTCGCTATGTTTGGGATTAGAAGCTTGAAGACTGACTTTGGCCTGGAAGCTATTCTCCATGGTGCCTTGGAGCTTTATACCCTGAACTACCCCAAAGATATCCACTCTGCCAAGCCAAACTCTTTACCAGTGACTGGAACCTGTCTCGGAAGACTGAGAAGCAGCATTACTTCAAGACAGGATCTTCAGCAGCTACATTCTTGTGCCAAAAAGAGTAATCCTTTTCCCTTTGAAGTTTCAGAGGGCATGCCACAAATTCTAACAGCAAGCTGAGTAATGCAACGCAACACAATGAACTGTGTAACGCAAGAAGAGTCCTCCACTTGAACTTGCAGAAAACAACATGGAATTTTGCATTGTACATGACTTTTTAAAACCATGGTGTCGTAAAACTATTGGAACTCAAAATAGCCAATAAACAGCCTGTCTCTTCTGTGTTATGGTTGTCTGTCTCATCTGTTCTGTGTTATCTTCTATGTCAATATATAGTTCTAGTATTTCTTTAATCCTAATATTATTCTGTTTCTTAAAATCTCTGCTTCAGAACCTTGAGCTAAATCTAACTGGCGGAAATCCCTTCTATAAAGAAAGTTAAGGACAATTAAGTGAGGGCCTTACAAAATTATTTTATTAATTACTAGCATTGCCTAAGGCAGAACTGAATTTTTTTTGATTGCTTAAAAAGAATTCCTCTTCTCACATTATTACACATTTTATACACAGCAAATCAGTTTAACCTTTCACTACCATTCACACAAGACTGGGAAGTACAAGACAGCTTTGCAGATTTGTGACATTTGAAACTTATTGGGGATGGCTGATGGACCATATCTGCAAATTTTAATTTTTCCTCTGGAAAAAGGGTCCTCCCTTGCAGTCTGTGGGATAAACATAAGTTTGGTGACTCAAAAATTCTCAAAACTTACATTATATGCCTGTAAAATAATACCTTCTTTGCTAAACAAAATTCTTTAATCTGTTAAGCAATAAAGCAGGAGTGTTATATTTTGTCAATGGCATTTTAAGAAAACAAAACTGACCCCAGTATCAATTGGATTACTTGATTTAGAATGAAACAAACTGAGGTTGTCTTCTTCAATGTGCCGTTATTATTGAATCTTTCAATTTGTTTACTTGCGGGTATTTGTGAAATATGCTGCCATGTTCCGTATATCTAATGTATAGGTATACAAACCGGATTCCAAAAAAGTTGGGACACTATACAAATCGTGAATAAAAACTGAATGCAATGATGTGGAGGTGCCAACTTCTAATATTTTATTCAGAATAGAACATAAATCACGGAACAAAAGTTTAAACTGAGAAAATGTATCATTTTAAGGGAAAAATATGTTGATTCAGAATTTCATGGTGTCAACAAATCCCAAAAAAGTTGGGACAAGGCCATTTTCACCACTGTGTGGCATCTCCCCTTCTTCTTACAACACTCAACAGACGTCTGGGGACCGAGGAGACCAGTTTCTCAAGTTTAGAAATAGGAATGCTCTCCCATTCTTGTCTAATACAGGCCTCTAACTGTTCAATCGTCTTGGGCCTTCTTTGTCGCACCTTCCTCTTTATGATGCGCCAAATGTTCTCTATAGGTGAAAGATCTGGACTGCAGACTGGCCATTTCAGTACCCGGATCCTTCTCCTACGCAGCCATGATGTTGTGATTGATGCAGAATGTGGTCTGGCATTATCTTGTTGAAAAATGCAGGGTCTTCCCTGATAGAGATGACGTCTGGATGGGAGCCTATGTTGTTCTAGAACCTGAATATATTTTTCTGCATTGATGGTGCCTTTCCAGACATGTAAGCTGCCCATGCCACACGCACTCATGCAACCCCATACCATCAGAGATGCAGGCTTCTGAACTGAGCGTTGATAACAACTTGGGTTGTCCTTGTCCTCTTTGGTCCGGATGACATGGCGTCCCAGATTTCCAAAAGAACTTGACTCGCCTGACCACAGAACAGTCTTCCATTTTGCCACACTCCATTTTAAATGATCCCTGGCCCAGTGAAACGCCTGAGCTTGTGGATCTTGCTTAGAAATGGCTTCTTCTTTGCACTGTAGAGTTTCAGCTGGCAATGGCGGATGGCACGGTGGATTGTGTTCACTGACAATGGTTTCTGGAAGTATTCCTGAGCCCATTCTGTGATTTCCTTTACAGTAGCATTCCTGTTTGTGGTGCAGTGTCGTTTAAGGGCCGGAGATCACGGGCATCCAGTATGGTTTTACGGCCTTGACCCTTACGCACAGAGATTGTTCCAGATTCTCTGAATCTTGGATGATGTTATGCACAGTTGATGATGATAGATGCAAAGTCTTTGCAATTTTTCGCTGGGTAACACTTTTCTGATATTGCTCCACTATCTATCTGCGCAACATTGTGGGAATTGGTGATCCTCTGCCCATCTTGGCTTCTGAGAGACACTGCCACTCTGAGAAGCTCTTTTTATACCCAATCATGTTGCCAATTGACCTAATTAGTGTTAATTGGTCTTCCAGCTCTTCGTTATGCTCAAATTTACTTTTTCCAGCCTCTTATTGCTACTTGTCCCAACTTTTTTGGGATTTGTTGACACCGTGAAATTTTGAATCAACATATTTTTCCTTTAAAATGATACATTTACTCGGATTAAACGTTTGATCTGTCATCTACGTTCTATTACAAATAAAATATTGACATTTGCCATCTCCACATCATTGCATTCAGTTTTTATTCACAATTTGTTTAGTGTCCCAACTTTTTTGGAATCCGGTTTGTAATAGCCAATGAGTAATTTGGTTTTATGTGCCCTTTAGCATTGTAAACAACTTTTACTTTGATACAGTACAGTCAAGTACAGTGGAACCATGGTTCACTTAACGTCTCGGTACACGTATTAACTCGGTTCACAACCAAAACGTTCGCCAAACTTTTGCCTCGGTTCATGACCACACACTCGGTATACGAACAAGCCAGTTTCCCTTTCGGTTTGTGCACGCCAATTTCTGCATGTGTTGCATTGTTCTCGGGGGTTGGGGGGGACGGCGTGCACATGCGTGCCTGCCTGCTGCAGAGAGAGAGAGAGAGAGGGAGAGGGCTTGCATATGCGTTCCTGCCTGGCTGGTTCATGCACATCGATTACTGTATTTAAGCAGAGCCGCTCCCTGTTCATTGTTCTCAGTCAGACGTGCGTGCTTTACCTGCGCTCTCTTTGTGCTCTACAGTATTTCGTGTGCTTTTGCAGTTAACTATGGCTTCTAAGCAAGTGAATAGTGGTGAGAAGAAAGTTTTGAAGAAAATTGAAATCGAAGTAAAAGAAATTATTGAAAAGTTTGAGCGTGTTAGTGATCTTGCCACCGAGTACAACAAGTCAAAATCTATGATTTCGACTATTCTAAAGCAGAAAGAATCTATTAAAGCAGCTGATTTTACAAAAGGATTTACAGCGTTAACCAGGCAGAGGCTTCAAGTGCTGGAAGAGGTGGAAAAACTGTTTACCAGTTTACTCATTTACCAATTTGAGAACCCTCATGCTTTTAAGCAGCACAATGTAAACAAAGCCAGACTGCCAGTAATGTGGAGGGCAAACACGAAGGGTTGGGTCACAAGGACTTTGTTTTTGGAATGGCTGCATGAGGCTTTCGCTCCCACTAGCTAAACAGCTAAAAACATCAGAAACCTAAGAAATCACAAGAGAGAAAACACCTGAAGGAAAACATCCCTTCAAAACTGTAACCTCCTCTCCACCCTGTTCCTCCTCACTTCATGCCAGAACTCGACTCATGCAAGGTTAGTTTTCTTGGTGGTTTATACAGTAGTTTTTGTATCACAGATTTTTCAAAAGTTAATTTTTCAGTTCGTAGCGTGATTTGTTGCAATGTTACTTTTCTCTTTTTTCAAATGTTTGTTTTTTTTCCCTGTGCTTAAAACTCTTTTTAAAAAAGTGTTTACAGCGATCGGGCTGTAAGGCTATTAGCATGAACTCCTGCAATGTTACTTTTTTGGTTGCTTGTGGTTGGTTTTTAAATTAAAGTTCGGATTTGTTCAAATGTTCCCCTCTGTTCAGAGAGAGAGCGCGAGCGAGCCAGCTCGTGTAGCTGAGCAGGGAGCCTGGGTGTTTTGTCTCAGTGTTATTCAATGTTTTTACATTAGTTTACTATTACACTGTGCATTCTATGGTGTAATTAACTATATTAGTGCTTCATCTTTACATATATTTACATATATACATACAGTTTGTACTGGTCTGGAACAGATTAATTGTATTTACATACAATCCTATGGGGGAATTTGCTTCGGTTCACGACCAACTCGGTTTACGACCAGAGTTTTGGAACGAATTATGGTCGTGAACCGAGGTTCCACTGTATATCCAATTTCCTGTTAGAACTGGAAGTGTAAAAACAGTTGTTCTGCAGTGACATGGATCTGTTCATCTTATAGAGAAGTCAACTTTCGAAGGAAAAAAAAAATGAAAAAATATGTAAACAAGTGTAATCTCAAAATACTGGCTTAGTGATGGTGCAGTAATTTCTTTATGTTAAAAAACAGTGCACAAAATTAAAGAGGGGTGACTGCTACTGAAAATTGATTCCCTTGCCCTCACCGTGCTGACTACTGTTCCGTTTTAATGAACTAGTCCAACTTACTACTTTATTTTTCTTCCTTTGATGAAGATTTCATTAAAGAATTTATTAATGCTTTTTCATTAATTAACTATGTTTGCTAACTTTTGTAAATTTATAAAACTGAGTGGTTTCTGTAGACTGTTAGACTGTTTTCTAATATGTTCACAATTAGTAATATCCTACAGTATTCCAAAGAGCCTGCCTGCAAATCCTATTCTCACCAGATACCACACTTTGCTTTGTGAATTTCTAGTGCCAGTCAATATGAAGCATAATTGTTATAGAAATGCCTTTTATTTTAAATGATAAATGTTCACTGCACTCTCAAAATGCTTTCCATTTGAAGGATTTACGGTTTCTGTTTTGGCTTTTTTGAGGCTGCAGCAAGTACTGTAACATCACGCAAACAAAAATGCCTTTCTGCACAAACATCAGAAGATAATGAAAGTTGCACATCATCAGAAAAAGAAAATAAACTTGAAAGGTGCGCACTTTTCCATTAAATATATACCACCTATTATTATTATTATTATTATTTGTGTGTCTTGTTAACAGCTGTTGTAACTACATAATATTTTATGTGTGGATTTTAAAATATTGTAGCCTTTGTCCTCTGTTAACCCAGATTTTTGATTAGGTTCATTTTCAATATGTTGAAATATCACTTCTATTTTTCCAAACAATTACTAGCTATTATTGTGCATATTAATTTGTTTTTGATTCATGTTGTGATTTGCAGGAATATTTAAAAAAAAAAAAAAATCATTTGGCACATGGAAGGCTTACTAGGCAAGCAAATTGTCTTGAAGTAGTTAAGCAAAATTTACAAGGTCACAAAGTTTACTGTCTAACTATCTAAAATTATAAGCAGAGAGGGAACTATAACAATCACAGTATGTTCTTTTAAGTATTCTGACTTCAGGACTATTAGTAAAATCAGACTGAAAATAGAATTAAAGAAGTAATGACAATTAACAATGAGAACAGCAGGCATAAGGGCTAATGGTGCTAAGTGCTAAAAGACTACAGCACATTGTTATACCCAGTAGCATGTTCATTTGTATATAATAGAATAAAATTTTTAAAAACCAAGATAAACACTAAATTATCCTCATGTAACATGCATACGTTTGTGTCATTACTGTAACAATTTAGCAAACCCAGATTTGTAATTTCTGAGTTGACACTAAAGCATGCACTGGGAAATTACATCTTATTGGATGTTAAATTTAAAGTGGAGGTAATACATCCTTAATGATATGATTTTTTCCCCCCCTCTTCTCAGTTAGATTTTGCTGACCTAGAAAATAGTAATATGTTTTTTTTTTCTCTAATGTAAAGTGCCTTAAACTCCAAAGCATAAGATGTATAAAATGGAAACGTAAACATTCATTCATCCATCCATTATCCAACCCGCTATATCCTAACTAAAGGGTCACGGGGGTCTGCTGGAGACAACCGCAGCTAACACAGGGCGTAGGGCAGGGAACAAACCCTGTGCACAGCTCCAGCCCACCGCAGGGCGAAAACATAAAGAATAAAAATTTAAACGCATGTAAAGATTTCAAAGTGTTCTAGGTATTTTATGTTTCAGAAAGATTTTTTTTTTTCTTCTTGATCTAAATCTGGATTTATTAGATTTAGGGGTAACAGTATGAGAGAGGATTTTTATGTATCAGGCTAGTTGAAACCATTTTAAACTTTTTTTGCTCTGCAATATTTACATTCTGAGTACTACAGTATATTAGTTTTTAATATTCTGTTACAAAACATATAATTTTGTCATAGCATTAAATACAAGCTACCTGTATTTAGCAGTTTGTGATAACACATTGAAGACAATAGGTAAATAAAGTGTAACAAAGTACTTGTTCAGTTCTCTGGATTAAAAATAGGTAACACTGACAGTAAAAAAAACATTAATGCCTACAAATAACTTTCTCTTTATTGCTTTGCACAATTCATAGCTGATCACTTAATAGGACATCATTTCCTGGAAATATATTGGTGGACCTGGAAGAAAACCTGTGCAGAATGCTTTCAGTAAACCTGATATATACAGTCGTATGAAAAAGTTTCTATTTATTAAATTTCTGTTAATTCTTTAGATTTTTGTTTATCATTGACTAAGCTTTCAAAGTAGCAACTTCCTTTTAATATATGACATGCCTTATGGAAACCGTAGTAGTTCAGCAGTGATATTAAGTTTATTGGATTAACAGAAAATATGCAATATGCATCATAACAAAATTAGACAGGTGCATAAATTTGGGCACCCCAACAGAGATCTTCCCTCAATACTATACTTAGTTGAGCCTCCTTTTGCAAATGTGGATGGAGGAGTTTTTGACCATTCTTCCATAGAAAATCTATCCAGTTCAGTTAAATTTGATGGCTGCCTAGCATGGACAGCCTGTTTCAAATCATCCCATAGATTTTTAATAATACTCAAGTCAGGAGACTGCGATGGCCATTCCAGAACATTGTACTTCTCCCTCTGCATGAATGCCTTTGTAGATTTTGAACTGTGTTTTGGATCATTTTTGTTGGAATATCCAACCCCTGCGTAACGTCAACTTTGTGACTGATGCCTGAACATTATCCTGAAGAATTTGTTTATATTAGGTTGAATTCATCCGACCCTCGACTTTAACAAGGACCCCAGTCCCTGAACTAGCCACACAGCCCTACAGCATGATGGAACCTCCACCAAATTTGACAGTAGCTAGCAGGTGTTTTTCTTAGAATGCGATGTTCTTCTTCAGCCATGCAAAGCGCTTTTTGGTATGACCAAATAACTCAATTTTTGTCTCATCAGTCCTAAGCACTTTGTTCCCAAATGAATCTGGCTTGTCTAAATGAGCATTTACATACAAGCGACTCCGTTTGTGGAGTGAGTGCAGAAAGGGCTTCTTTCTCATCACCCTGCCATACAGATGTCCTTTGTGCCAATTACACTGAATTGTAGAATGATGTATAGATACACCATCTGCAGCATCTTGCAGGTCTTTGGAGGTGATCTGTGGGTTGTCTGTAATCATTCTCACAATCCTGCGCATAGCCGCTTCTGTATTTTTCTTGGCCTGCCAGACCTGGGTTTAACAGCAACTGTGCCTGTGGCCTTCCTTTTAATGATTACATTCCTTACAGTTGAAACTGACAGTTTAAACCTCGGAGAGAGCTTTTTGTAGCCTTCCCCTAAACCATGATACTCAACAGTCTTTATTTTTAGATCTTTTGAGAGTTGCTTTGAGGATCCCATGCTGTCACTTTTCAGAGAAGAGTCAAAGGGAAGCACAACTTGCAAATGACCACCTTAAATACCTTTTCTCATGATTGGACACGCCTCTCTATGAATTTCAAGGCTTAACTAGCTAATCCAACCAATTTGGTATTGCAAGTAATCAGTATTGAGCAGTTGCATGCATTCAGATCAGCAAAATTGTTCCTAGGAAATGAAAGACATACCACTGCTATCTGTTTTGTTGAAAGTAGAGTAAATTATTATGCAGGCTGAGAGGGGTTCCCAAACTTTTTCATATGACTGTAACAGCTGAAATGTTTATATTCTTAGTTTGATTCCTTGAAACATCCCAGCTAATGTGCTAAACTACCTCTAAATGAAAAACTATATAAGAGCATGCTTTAATTGTTACGTTTATTCCTGTAACTACTGCTTGTGGATTATTGTAGCTGCCTTTACTGGCTTCAGTTTCATTTAATAGTCACTTGTTTAGAAACTCAAAATGAACTATATTAGAAGTGAAAGAGTCAATTGAGTAAGAATAAAAGAAAAATGTGTTTTATTTACAAATGCCTTTGAAGAAGGAGTGTGTTCTTGTGCAACTGAAGTGTGTGGCTTCGGCCTTGAAGGTGCACAGTTAGTAACTACTATTTATTTTGTGATGGTACATTTCACAATGAATATAATTCTTCCCCCACCACAGTAATGATGGACAGCCTGAAACTTTTCAGTCAAGCAGTAAGAAAGGAAAAATGTAAGTATTGTCTTCTGTTTCTAATGTATTAAATATTAACTGGACATGCTTTCCTATCTTACCTGGTTGACTTTAACCACAATTGCTTTTAAAATATTTTTATTTATTACTGTATTTTTATCCATTCAGTGAAGAAATGGAACATTTATGCCACCTACCAAATGGAAAAGAACATCCTATCCAATTAAGGTAGTGACCGATGTATTCCATTTCAGTCTTTACAAGTTATATTGATTGAGAGGTATTGGAAAACTTGGGAGTTAATCAGAATTCAAGTCTAATTCTCATAAAATTTTAATTTATAATAGTAATTGAAATTCAGATGTTTTATAACACTGTGTTTACCATAAATGGTGGATATATTTATATAAATACTGTACTGTGTAATTTATTATGATGTTGTAAATATCTTTAAGTGCTCCATACATTAATAAATCTGAATTATTTAAGAGCTGGTTAGAGCATCTTCAGTAGTGTTCTATTTTTTAGTTTAGTTTATGGTTAATCAGTCATGATGCACATTTTCACTAACCAAATTGGCCTGAAATAAAAGATCATCTCTAGCTTTAATTATTTGTGTAGATTAGCAAAAGTGAAGTTTTCATTTTTCTGTTTAAACACAAGGTTTTCCTATTTCTTGAGGTGTCCTTACTCTAGGCTATTCAGCAAGTCTTGACACTCATCAGATCCAATGCCAGTATGAATAAGTGTTTTATTAAAAACCAATCACTTGTATTAACATTAGATTCATACATGGTTGATTATTTTTCAATGTCCGTTTTATTATAAATTATTAAATATTAATTTATTAAAGGGTACACTATATGCAGGTATTTAGCTCATGGGAAGCATTATGTGTTTTTTTCAGAGTAGCTATATGGTGCAGTTTACAGTGGTTTTGTGCTGCATATATTTGTATGGATGCTTACATATAATATTTGAATGCACTGCATACATTTTTTTTTCTGCTGGACCAATTATTTGAATGTAAGCCTACTTAGTATTTAATCTTTGCAAAACGCTTGGAATTAAGGTACATTGAGACCTGTATATAGAAAACGTATCTGCATCTTATGAACTATTACACTTCAGATTCAACTGGCCAGCAACACAATTTTCCCACTATTTTCAAAATAGAAATTTTGTTAAAAGAGATTTACCCAATTTTCCAGACCATCCATCCATTTTTATTAAATAGGCAATACTGGTCAGTCTTGACTCATACAGCATTTCGACAATATATTAAAAACATCTCTAAGGAGTTTTCATTTCAAGGGTCCTAAGATATGGTGGGTAATGGCTGATTCAGTTAATATCAGTGAAAAGGAGTGGAAGTCATCCATACGTAGAATTCGTTCTAGCTCAAGCACTCAACTTAAAATCTTGCATCGATCACACTTGCCTCATTTAAAATTACCCAAAATGTACCCAGGGCAAGATCCAACTTGTGACATTTGCCATCTTTCTCCAGCATCACTCAGCCACATGTTTTGGAAATGCAACCAATTAGTTTTGGGCAAAAATCTTTACTTATGAGACAGTCTTGGTGTTGTCACAACCTCTTCTAAATCCATTAACAGTTATATTTAGTGTACTCCCAGATGGGCTTTAAACGAATGAGGATAAATTGATTGTAATAGCCTCAAACACACTATTAGCAAGTTGTGTTACTTTAATTAACAAGAAATCCCAACCCACCTTTCATTAGTGAGTGGGTTACTGATGCTCTATACTACTTGAATTGGGGGTCTAATTCTCACTTAGAGAATCTGTTCCAAATGTTTTTTAAAACATGGCAAGATATGATTGATTGAAAAAATTCAAGACTAAGCATTCATATTAGGGGGCAAAGGACTAGGTTTGTTTGTGTTCTGTAATCTCTCCACTTTTGGCTCTCCTTTTTTCCCCCTGAGATGGGGTTGAATTTTTTTTCTGTTAGATTTTGTTTTTTCTTTTTTTTTTTTTGATTTTGCAGAGTGTGTTCTTTCTGAAGATTGATTTTTGAAGTAATTTTCTGTATAAGTTCAGCAATTGTTTGTTTGAATATTGCTATGTGCTTCATGTCAAATGGGTGCATCTTAAATGTCCTGATGTGTTTGATATACTCTTGTCAGGTCATTTCTGCCTTACAATCATGCGGATGAAAGTTGTGTTTGCCCTATTTGCTAATAGTTGTTCTTATTTAGGGGTATTTTTTTGTTTGGGTTATTTTTGTTTTTGAGACAGTTGCTTCCTCCTCATTTTTCCAGCAATTTTTAATGTGTTTTTTGGTTGTGATTATAACTGTATTCAATTTTTTATTTCCCTGTTTATTGTCACAAGTCTGTTTTAGAACATTTTATTTTCCTTAACAGGCCCAAAAGAAGACTTTTCACTATGCAACAGCTTTGTCAGGATGAAAGCACATCAGGCATTTCTTTGTGTCAAGAAAACAAAGATTTAAAAGGTATTTTGTTTGTTTTGCTCTTAATATTTTTTGTTCCCTGTAGCTTATCCCTCATTATATATTTACCTCTGAGATTAATTTACAAAATAATTTCAGTTCGTAAACCAGTTGTACTGATCGGTTAGGGAGGGACTGGTGATGCATAATTTTGTGATAGCTCAAAACACTAATAATGGTGAAACACTGTTTCTACAAGTAACTTTTCATTATCTCCATTTCTCTCTCTACACTGCTGTCTGTTCCCATTCTGATCAGTAGATGGCAGTAGACGTGAATGAGAAGCATAGAATTATTTAGGCAGATGTGAAATAAAACTTTAGCCAATCTAGTCAAAGTATGAGCATGTCTTGGTAGTGTAACATTTTAAGTAACTGTTTTTGTTTTTTCCAAGGATAATACTTTGTCAGTACTTTTAATCATTCTTATAAAAGAATAGTAATTGTTCCGTTAAAGGCATTGCTTCAATTTTGTGTCAAACCAGGTACCATTTTAGTCATAACTAGGGCTTTTTTATTATTGTTAGGGAGTTGCATTAATGGAATTATTTTTGTATATTGTATAAGAAATATTCTTTTACTACTCCGAGTGGGAGGTCTGCCAGCTTTGTTACACAATTGGATTTTTTTTTTCTTTTTGGCAGAGAGGCCTTTGTATTTCCGATTACAGAAAAGAGTCATTAAACATAATTCACAAATTAAAGAATCAAAAAAAAGACGGGTAAGTACATGGAAAGTAAATATAAAGATTGCACTGTATTAACAACAATCACAACCTCAGTTTAGGATGTTTCATTGTTAAGTCTGTTTTAATACTGCTACAGAAACAAATTTCAAAGCTTCATGTTGTATGTCAAATGTATGCTAATAATGCATCAGTTGCATCTCATTCATTGTGGGCCAAGGAGGACTGCAGTGGTTGTCAAGTGACTAATGACAAAGTAAAATGCATCCTCTTTTTATCAATGAATCAGTAAGTACTAGATTTTTTTTAGCACTGTTTTTTGGTTTTTTTTTTTTGGTTTTTTTTTCCCAGTCTGGATTCCTCTCCTGGGATGGTTTTTACTTTGTGCTTGATAGCTCCCAGGATGAGCTGTCTCTCACTGAGATCCTGCTTTTAAATAAATGGAGTCAGAGAGTAAACATATTGTTAAAAGTATTATTGGTTTCTAAAAGTGTTTTTCTCTAATGTTTGCTACTTCTAACTTTATAAAGCAATTTGTACCATTTTATTGTAAGGCGACGATTAAAAATGGAGGCAAAGCAAGTTTTTTTTAGGTTTTATTTATTTATTTATTTTTTTAATTACTGGATGAGTTTGAACAATAATGATTTCTGTTCAGTGTTTATATGCAGAATGGCACACAGGCTCATTTGTCAAGATATTTAAAATCACATTTTCTTGATGTATTTTCTAGCCTTGGAAATATGAGGAAGATCAGCATCTGATTGCAGGAGTAAAACATTTTGGAGTGGGACACTGGACAAAAATTCTTCAGCATTACACTTTTAAAGGCCGTACTGGTGTTATGCTTAAAGACAGGTGGCGAACTCTAAAGAAGAATATGATTGTTTACACTGATGAGTGATCAGCACTTTAATTTATTATAGTAAAAAATGACAGTTTTTGGACTAGAATTCTAGAATGATGTGTTAGGTGTTTTTTCTTTTGGGAGTTTACTTTTTATATTTACTTTTACACAAGCAATCTATAAATAATGATGTTCCCTTTGGAAAATATAAAGCAGATAAAAATATGTAAAATATTAACAGTTCTTTAAAACAATGAAAAGAGTCATTGTGTTGTATTTTGATAATACAATAATGATTTTTTTGTGTGTGGAACATATGTAACTAGATCATCTGTATTAATTACTTCTGTCTACTTACTCAGTACTTATGTTTTTTTTGTTTTTGTTACTGTATATATATACACTATAACAGGAGAAACTTTACATTAAGCTTTGCCGATATTAGTATCAGCATGAGGTTAACATAAAAGAAAAGTTATCATGGGCTGTATATAAATATTAAGAAATTTTGACTGCCATACTTTTATCTGTTTGTGTTTCAGTCTTCAGGCGTCTTTAGATGCGACAACCAAATCAAGCATCACTGATATAATACTAAGATGTAAATAATCACTGTGATGCAAAATAGAGCACACTGTCATGCACTATTGACAGAATTGTCAACACCACAATCAAACCATGGAAGAATGTCACAGAAACTAATTTTGTTTAGCTTTAAAATAGTGGACAACAATTTGTTCTGTCAGAATACACCACAGCCACTAAAAGATTATATCATTTAATTCTTTATTTCTTAAGTTTTTATAGTAAGTGTACATTATCTTAATTTGGATCATTAAATGCATTGCAAAATCATCATAAATAAGTTAGGCAATGTTGTATCTGTTTTTTGTTTTGTTAGTCACTGTCTTTACTGTCTTTCTACCTTCCACTTTATATAAAACTTAAAAGTGTGATGAAGGATTTATCAGTTCTGTACAGTAAAAGGCAAAAACATTGACACTTTGGGATGGGACTTCTGCTTGCAGCACCAGTTGTTTCCAGCTAAAAGCCTGCTGTTACCTTTTTCTCAGCACTTATATATGGACTAATTTTTTCATATTGGCACGTGACATTCACCTTCACTGCAAAGGATTTAACTTCAGCTTTCCTCTGTATATTCAACAATAATCAGTAGGCTGGCCATCTAAAAGCATTTGGATATCCTCACCAATCCAGATAACTGACAAATGAAGAGGCCAAACTTTTTTTTTTTTTTCTTCTTCCCTTGCTGAAAATGCTATCCTTCATCCTTTTACCAGCCAGTAATTAGTATTAGTGACTGTTTCATACTGGACTTGGAGTTTTCTGTTAGTGTATATTTTTGTTACTATGGTTACATTTCTTTTGCATATGTATTTAGTGTGTGCTGGGGAAATGTTTAAAATGTAAATGGGGCCTGTACATAAGTTACACTCCAGTTTAAATAATACTGAGTTTGCTTTTATTCTTTAATTGCACTGAGTCATTTAGAGGAGTATAATTTTATAAGTTACTGTATATTTGAGTGTTTTAAATTTCCTGCTGTTTAGTTCATCTACTTGTAATATGTGCTGCTTACAGTGTTTGTAGGGCTGTGGATATTTGAAACTGAGCTTACGTGTTTGGTGCTGGCCTAGTTCAAATCAGTTCAGCTTCTGGCCTGGTGGTTATTAAAGTTTGGTTTGTCACAATTAAGGAATTGTGATCATAACTAGAAATTTTTACAGCAGTTCTATTTATTTATTTGTTTATTTATTTATTTTTTTAAAGATCATATGCTAACATTGCCTTGACTTCACCAAGCTAAGCCAAGTTTCTCGGCCCCTGCTGGTGTGAAAGCATCCCATTATCAGGATATTGTTGGTACCATGCTTACCTGTATGTAATGTGTCAAATGAAGATTGTTGTACATAGTTTACATACTACAGTACAATGGAATTCTTACTTGCATCTTTCCTCAGAAATGTTGACAAAAATACAATACACAACAATAGGCACATACACTCAAAGTGTGTATATAGCTTGCATTGTATGATAAAGTGTTTTGTTTTTAGGATTGTGTGTTAAGCAATCTATGGGTTAAAAACTGCAAACAATTCTGTACCACTTCCTGAAGAAAAAAATGAGAATGGCAATTATATACAGAATGTTTGAGGTGTTTATTAATGCTGTTATCCTTTCTAAGGCAGCAAATGTTGTATACAGTATGTCCTTAAGCTGGGTGTTGGTAATGCTCTGTCCCACCTTTACCACCCTCTGCAGTGTTTTACTTTCTTGAGCCAAGCATGTGCCATACCTAGATATGATTAAGTGAGCAAGAATGAAGTCCCATTGTGCAACTGCACAAGTTTGTGGTAACTGATAGAGGAAAGAAAACTGCCCTCAAACATCTAAAGAAGAAGTGGTGCTGGCGAGCCTTGCTGACAAAAGATGAAATGTATTTTGCCTACTTCAGTTTATCGTTGAGTATCTTGGGACATGGATTGTGTTATGTATAGACTTCACCATTATAAATTTAAAGTGCCATAGAAATATTTTTGTTTGTAATGCACTGTAAAAGCAGCAATATTTGTTACTAAACTGTCTTCTTTCATATTGGTTTTCTAATGCTTGATTTTTCTTGCTGTTTGATCCTCCTCAAAACCAACCACATTCTGTTATTGCCTTTTATCTTGCTGCATTTTGTATGGTTCCTCAACAACCCAAGTAACTTGTGGTTCTAATCTCTCCCATTTTTGCAAAAAAATCCCTAGATGTTCATAAGTGGAACTGCTACAAAATATTTAATTGGAATCCAGAATCTTGATTTTCACACATTTCTGACAGTTGGAAGATGCTTCTCATTTTCCATTTCTTTTTTGCTAATATTATTTGTTACTGCCTATATGTACTTGTATCTTATTGCCAGTCATCCTGTTTGATTGGTAGGTAGGTAGGTTGGACTTTATTTGCCAGGGGAAACTTTGGAATTTTAAAGACGTTCATTAAATAAATATTATAATGACAAACTAAAAATTCACAATAGAATGATTAAAACAAAATGAAAATTTGTGGCTTGACAGTCACAGTGAGGCATTAGGTCGGCCATATTGCTGTTGGTATGAAAGAATGCCACTATTTTTTCTTGACAAACTTCTGCTGAATAATCCGTTGGCTGAAAGTACTCCATGCTAGTGTGTCAGAGAGAAAATGTGCAGCTTTGTTCATAATGGCACTTGGTTTTGTTTAATTCTCTCCATTGCTAAAACCTCCAGGGGGTTCTGAATGTGTCCCATAACTGAGCCAATCTTTTAATTAGCTTGTTAATTCGGGGACCTCGCCTTATGTGATGTTCATTGATCAGCAGCCCCTTTGGTTTTGCTGATGTTAAGTTGCAGACAATTCTTTCTGCACCAAGAAGCAAAATTCTCCAACAGATTCCTCCTATAGTCTGTCCCATTCCATTTATCAATACAACGCATAAATGCAGAATCGTCTGACAATTTCTACAAGTGATATGACCTGGTGTTGTACCTGTAGTCTTAGGAAGTACAGAGTGAATAGAAAAGGAGACAGGACTTTTTCTTGTGGTGCCACAATGTTGCTCATATCTGTGTCAGAAACACCGTCCTGTAGCCTCACAAATTAGCCAGCTGTTTAGAAAAGCAAGAAAATTGATACAGTATATTGCTTAAAACAATGCTTGGGCCTAGCTAGTTAATACCTAACAGAAAAACCTTATGTATATTGAATTTTTAAATTGTTTTCAGCCTCTTTTGCAAGCTGTTGTTTCTGATATGTTTCAGTCATCTGATAGGAAGATGCAGAACAGCTACATGCTCATTTGATATTGATGTAACATCAATCTATAAAGACAGATGCCTGACTGCAATCAACAAGTGGAGGGTAAGCACACCCCTAACATTCTAACAAGTCAGGCAATAGCAAATACAAGAGCCAAGATTGCAGCAATACTTTTTTCATAAATTGGTAAACTAAAATGTAAATAAATACATAATATGAGTACTCAAC
Organism: Polypterus senegalus; assembly: GCF_016835505.1. Taxonomy (NCBI): domain Eukaryota; kingdom Metazoa; phylum Chordata; class Cladistia; order Polypteriformes; family Polypteridae; genus Polypterus; species Polypterus senegalus. The sequence goes on from NC_053158.1 coordinate 54,749,783, forward strand.
TAGTTGACGACAACACAATTTTTCGAAAATGCAAGTCCACTGCATTTTGTCCAATTTTAACATCTGTTTAACTCTTAAAACACACACTTCCTATAAATAACCAGACAAGAAATCACAAACGCTTGAAGTGAGAAACATGTAACTGATGCCAGCATGTACAAAATCAACAATAGAGTTTGGTAGGACCCTTCCTGTAGCCTTAATTTCATAGTTATGTATTTTAATACATTTTGCATGTTGGACATACAAGGAAAAATTTCAGAGCAGTCTACACAAAACAGTGCCAATACTACAATATTTTTGCCGATGCCTGATTCTCTCAAAACCCCCGTTTTCCCCCACTTTTGTTTCTGACAGAAGTGAAACTTGCTTCAGCATGCTGCCTTCAGTTGACAAGTAATGAAATGTGCTGTATATACTGTAGGCAGCACATCAGTCCAATTATATCAGCTGAGAAAGGTAAAAACTACAAAGAATGAGTTTTCCAATGATTATGATTGATTTGTGTATATATTGAAATAATTGTTGATTTAAATGCGTTTTACTAGGCAAAGTTAATGGTCCAGATGGAATCTGTTTTTATAGTGTAATGATTGGGTGAAACCAGGTAGTTCTTTTTAGAAAATGTTTTATTTGTCGGCAGATAGCAGAGTAGTCTGAAAATTGTCACCCTTGAAAACTTCTTTTCAATTCAGTTTATTTTTGTACAGCACTCTTCACTGAGCGAAGACTCAGAGAGCTGTAACACATTCACAGGTAACTGCAATTACAAACTATACAAATTATTAATTACATAATTAACACATATATAAAGACAGATTTGTTGAAACACACAGGAAGAAAAGCAGTTCTAAACTAACATAAATGGAACCTAAAAACCCTTTAACAAAAGTTGCGTCCTTTCACCAGTGTTTTGTATTTTTGTACACAAATTTTTGCTGTGCCTCATCTCTGCCCTGCATATTTTTAATATTCTGCTCTAACAGGGTTTTTTCATACACAACAATTCCATAAGAGGTTTTTTAACAATAAATTTTCAGATCTTATTAAAATTATACACTAACACCATCATTGAAGTGAGGAAGCTGAAGTAGAAAGAAAAAGTAAGTAACCCCAAAATTAAGTATTAATCGAGTTGCATCCTATAATATTGGTGAATCCTGGTTAATGATCCATTACCAAATCATTCCATGACTACAGTTATTTAATATGGACAAAATCAAGTTTTCCTGAAATGAATAACTCTTCCATTTTCAAATGTTCTGTATCTTTGTTTTAGGAAACTGCCGTCGTCTTCTGCTTTTTAAACATGACAATGGGGTTGGTAAAATTTGGGTGGAACAGTTGAGGTTAACAGCTATAAATAGATAATAAAAGCATTATTAAATCCTCAAAGATTCTGCTTGCCGTCAGTACAGTAAAATGTTTTAGCTTTTTGAAAAATAAGATCCCATCATGTACATTAAAAATAACAATATTAGCATTTATACCTTTTAGAAAAGGGGCTGTTCATCAACAGATTAACTTCAACAAATGAATGGAGCAGTTTTTCAAATGTTATATACGATAATCTTTTTTTTTTTGGTCCAGTGACTTAATGTGTATTTTTTTTTTTATTGTCCAATACTATATTTTTTTCATTATCTTCTAACACACATGGCTAACTGAATTTCCCATTATGGGATAATAAAGTTTAGTGGAGCACATGGCAGCCTCCAGAGTCTTAGAAGTCCATTAAATATGGCAATACTAATTCTTTTATCTACCAAATTAAGAATCTTATTATACAGTGCATCCGGAAAGTATTCACAGCGCATCACTTTTTCCACATTTTGTTATATTACAGCCTTATTCCAAAATGGACTAAATTCATTTTCTTCCTCAGAATTCTACACACAACACCCCATAAAGACAACATGAAAAAAGTTTACTTGAGGTTTTTGCAAATTTATTAAAAGCAAAAAAACTGAAAAATCACATGTACAGAAGTATTCACAGCCTTTCCTCAATACTTGGTCGATGCACCTTTGGCAGCAATTACAGCCTCAAGTCTTTTTAAATATGATGCCACAAGCTTGGCACACCTATCCTTGGCCAGTTTCGCCCATTCCTCTTTGTAGCACCTCTCAACCTCCATCAGGTTGGATGGGAAGCGTCGGTGCACAGCCATTTTAAGATCTCTCCAGAGATATTCAATCGGATTCAAGTCTTCAAGTCCTGAAGCCACTCCTTTGACATCTTGGCTTTGTGCTTAGGGTTGTTGTCCTGCTGAAAGATGAACCGTCGCCCCAGTCTGAGGTCAAGAGCGCTCTGGAGCAGGTTTTCATCCAGGATGTCTCTGTGCATTGTTGCAGTCATCTTTCCCTTTATCCTGACTAGTCTCCCAATTCCTGCCGCTGAAAAACATCCCCACAGCATGATGCTGCCACTACCATGCTTCACTGTAGGGATGGTATTGGCCTGGTGATGAATGGTGCCTGGTTTCCTCCAAACGTGACGCCTGGCATTCACACCAAAGACTTCAATCTTTGTCTCATCAGACAAGAGAATTTTGTTTCTCATTGTCTGGGAGTCCTTAAGGTGCCTTTTGGCAAACTCCAGGCGGGCTGCCATGTGCCTTTTACTAAGAAGTGGCTTCCATCTGGCCACTCTACCATATAGGCCTGATTGGTGGAATGCTGTAGAGATGGTTGTCCTTCTGGAAGGTTCTCCTCTCTCCACAGAGGACCTCTGGAGCTCTGACAGAGTGACCATCGGGTTCTTGGTCACCTCCCTGACTAAGACCCTTCTCCCCTGATCGCTCAGTTTAGATGGCCGGCCAGCTCAAGGAAGAGTCCTGGTGGTTTCGAACTTCTTCCATTTACGGATGATGGTGGCCACTGTGCTCATTGGGACCTTCAAAGCAGCAGGAATTTTTCTGTAACTTTCCCCAGATTTGTGCCTCGAGAGAATCCTGTCTCGGAGGTCTACAGACAATTCCTTTGACTTCATGCTTGGTTTGTGCTCTGACATGAACTGTGGGACCTTATATAGACAGGTGTGTGCCTTTCCAAATCATGTCCAATCAACTGAATTTACCACAGGTGGAATCCAATTAAGCTGCAGAAACATCTCAAGGGTGATCAGGGGAAACAGAATACACCTGAGCTCAATTTTGAGCTTCATGGCAAAGGCTGTGAATACTTATGTACATGTGCTTTCTAATTTTTTTTTATTTTTAATAAATTTGCAAAATTCTCAAACTTTATTCACATGGTCATTATGGGGTGTTGTGTGTAGAATTCTGAGGAAAAAACTAATTCCGTTTTGGAATAAGGCTGTAACATAACAAAATCTGGAAAAAGTGATGCACTGTGAATACTTTCTGGATGCACTGTATATGATGCTAAAGGTGTGCCATCCATCTGTTCAGCTTCCAAGGCTTGCTTATGATTAAGTGCACATTTTTTTTAAATGTTTGTAGCTTACAAGATCATATTTATATTAGCTGGGGAAAAATATACTCTGCATTTATATGCAACATTAGGCAGTTTACTTAATAAGAAATGTATTGGATGTCTTCAAGTAAAAAGAAAGCTGTGCACGACTGGGCATGAGCACTGTTCCACTCTTCTGACCTTCCTCCATGTTCCTCGACATTTGGTATTGCCAACTGCTTGCCATTGCAGGGTTTCATTCCTACAATAAAGAGAGATGCATTTGGATTTTTTTAGTGCAAGTACACTATTATCTCAATTATTATGGGAAAGATTTTTTAATTAGTACATTGGAGACCTCTGCTGTCTTAAATCTGTTGAGATCATGTGTGTGCATGTGTATATGTGTGGAGCTTATAAGTTCTACAGATGTCTGCATTGTTTTTCTCCAGGCAGTTCAGTTTCCTCTTTTATCTGAAAGTTTTATGTTAGATTGGCTACATCAGTGGCATTTCTGGATTAAGGGGCAGTAGGGCACAGCCACACCAGATGTTGTCCAAAATAAGTAATAAACTTTCCACAATAATATAACTTCTTCTTAAAATGTTTATAATAACCCAACTGAAGTATTTTATTTCAAAATTTCCATTATATGCTCATCGTAACTGCTTATACAGAAAAGTGCAGCAATCCTGTATATGGCTGATGCACATCTCCATTGGCCCTGCAGTCTTTTAGGTTTACTCTTGGGTGTGTGTGCACACATTCCAGTTTAGAGATGAAGCTACAAAGCTGTATTTTCATCAAAAACTGAGAACTGCTCATTGAGTGAAGTGTATCATTTCATATTTAGAGTAATAAGAAAAATGTTATTACTTTATAGTTTTATTATTAAAATGCTAGGATAGTGTTTTTTTTATTATTTATTAGAAAACCTCCAAAAATGCACTGTCCTTAAAAGAGAGAAATTTGTGAATACCCCTCAATATTGGCACCATCTCCTTGACAAGCTTGGTAGTCAATGTTCATTGCAGGAGGCTGACAGAAAACGCACACCGTAAAGCCCTCGCGCAGATACTGCATCCATCGTGCAAAGGGGCGGCTTTCATGAGTGCAATGATCAGACAGTGTCTCCATCTTATATTGCACACAGTACCTGTTGCGGAAAAGCAAGCAAAATAATTCATGAGCTCTACATGTTGAACAAATGAAAACTGTATACAGTAAAAGGTGGTAAAACATTGTGTTTTGAAGAAAAATCTTTATATATACATATATATATATACATATATATACATACATATATATATATACATATATACATACATTGCATCCGGAAAGTATTCACAGCGCATCACTTTTTCCACATTTTGTTATGTTGCAGCCTTATTCCAAAATGGATTAAATTCATTTTTTTTCCTCAGAATTCTACACACAACACCCCATAATGACAATGTAAAAAAAGTTTACTTGAGGTTTTTGCAAATTTATTAAAAACAAAAAAACTGAGAAATCACATGGTGATGAGTGGTGCCTTGTTTCCTTCAAATGCGACACCTGGCATTCACACCAAAGGCTTCAATCTTTGTCTCATCAGACCAGAGAATTTTGTTTCTCATTGTCTGAGAGTCCTTCACGTGCGTTTTGGCAAACTCCAGGTGGGCTGCCATGTGCCTTTTACTAAGGTGTGGCTTCCATCTGGCCACTCTACTTACTATACAGGCCTGATTGGTGGATTGCTGCAGAGATGGTTGTCATTCTGGAAGGTTCCCCTCTCTCCGCAGTGGACCTCTGGAGCTCTGACAGAGTGCCCATCGGGATCTTGGTCCCCTCCTTGACTAAGGCCCTTCTCCCCTGATCGCTCAGAAAGTAACCACGGAGCACATGGCCCTATTCCGAAGTGATGTTTACACTGATTTATGTTTTTTGTATCTCACACCCTTGTACACCTTTATCATAAGAGCATCCCTTATCTAAGATGAAGCGTTCGATCAGAAAAATTTAAAGCTGGTTTTAAATTAAAAGTAGTTGAAGTGGCGAAAGAAATTGGTAACTGCGCTGCTACAACAAAATTCGATGTGTCTGAGAAACTGGTGCAAGATTTGAGGAAGCAGGAATATGTAAAAAAAAAAAAAGTTTCATCTCACACTAGCTGGAAGAATTAACACTGTTAAGATGAATATTCTTCCTAAGCTCCTTTTTTAATTTCAAAACATACCAATATACATTAATAAATCGTTCTTTAAGCAATTAGATTCAACAATAACCTCATTTATTTGGAATTCTAAACATCCACGCATCAAAAGAGCGACCCTACAAAGACAAAAGGCAGAAGGCGGCATGGCTCTACCTAACTTCCAGTTTTATTACTGGGCGGCAAATATACAGTCGATAAGAACCTGGACACAAATAGAAGAACATACACAGGCATGGACCGCAATAGAAGTAAAATCCTGCAGTACTTCTTTGTATTCCTTGCTTTGTGCTCCAATAAACACACGTTATCGGCAATACACTAATAACCCAATTGTGCTCCACTCACTTAGAATCTGGAACCAATGTAGAAAGCATTTTAAGACGGAGAAGCTTCTTTCTGTGGCACCCCTGCAAAAGAACCACCTCTTTCAACCCTCACAAACATATGCAGTTTTAATATCTGGAAAAATTTGGAATTAACTTGCTTAGAGACCTTTATATAGACAAGCGTCTTTGCATCCTATGAACAATTACGTTCCAAATTTAACATTCCAGCTACAAATTTCTTTCACTATCTTCAAATCAGGAACTTTGTTAAACAGAACCTTCCAGATTTTCCTCATCTTGCACCCTCATCCACGCTGGAAAAATTATTGCTCAATTTCAAGGAGTTAGACTCCATCTCTACAATATATAAAATCCTTTTACAATCCCTTCCTTTCAAAGATCCAAGAGGACACTGGGAAAATGACCTCTCAATTAATATATCAGAAAAGGAGTGGAAAGTAGCAATGCAGAGAATTCACTCAAGCTCCATATGCAAAGCATACAATTATACAACTCAAAATTATATATCGAGCACATCTGTCTCGACTAAAACTCTCCAAAATGTTTCCAGGGCATGATCCAACCTGCGAACGTTGCAACCAAGCCCCAGCCTCACTAGGTCACATGTTCTGGGCCTGCTCCAAATTAACATTATTCTGGACAAAATTTTTAATTACCTCTCAGACAGTCTTGGACTCACAATCCCTCCTAACCCATTAACAGCTGTGTTTGGGGTTCTTCCAGAGGGTCTTAAAGTGGAGAAAGACAAACAAACTGTGATTGCATTCACTACACTGTTGGCACGCAGACTTATTCTGATAAACTGGAAGAACCCAAACTCTCCTCTTTTAAGTCAGTGGGAAACTGATGTGTTATATTATTTAAAATTGGAAAAATCAAATACTCAGTTAGAGGATCTGTGCAGACTTTTTTCAAAACATGGCAGGATCTAATCAGTAATATTTTGAAATGATTTTATAAAGCACAGAGAATTTGTTGATTTAGGTATTTTTAAAAGCCTTAAATTTTATTGGCTTGCTCTCTCTCTCAAGGGTGGGGATCGATCTGTTCTTAGCATAATTCTTTTTTTTTTGTAAAAACTTGATTGCTATGTATTGATTGTAATAAAATTAATAAATAAAAAAAAAAAAAAAAGTTTCACATTTTTGAATGGGTGTACAAGTCGGGGTCTGATTTTTCGTGTTTCAAGACGTGAGTATATATGGTATTTTCAGTAGTCACATTTTTATCAGGAAGGAAACACTCTGATCATATTTTACATAATACAGTTGTCATTATGGGGTGTTGTGTAGAATTCTGAGGAAAAAATGAATTTAATCCATTTTGGAATAAGGCTGTACCATAACAAAATGTGGAACAAGTGATGCGCTGTGAATACTTTCCAGATGCACTGTAAATGCTTAGACAGCACTTCTCTCATTAACTGTGATCAGACAACTTTTAGAAACTCACCCCAAATTTTTAGATTCATATGGTAAATCACGTTTTCGTCTTGCTTCACTGTATTCCATAGATGTAATAAATGCATGTCCTATGTTGATAGAAGAAGAAAAAATAAAGATTATAAATGTTAGGATCATGGTGGCAACGCACGGAGTCAGGCCCAGCAGATTGTTCTGTATATTACTACAGAATCCAGATTAGATGTAATGCCTTTAGTTGGCATTGTTCTGACACACTGTCTCCTCCAACTGGGCTATGCCTACTTTTGTGCATTGGAAGTGAGGTGCCCACATAACCTCAAATGGCTGCTTTTAAACCAGAGATGTACCAAGTCTTACTTCAGGGACCTCTGATTGCTAATGTTTTCACCGTGTCACATAGAGTAGTCCAGCCACATCTGTGGGGAAATCTCTTTTCTCTCACTTCTAGTTATGGATTTATGCTTTTGTTTATAGGAGAATGGCAATATCGATTGTTTTCCAACATGAAATCTTAACTTAAAATCCAGCTCTAGCTTCACCAGCATTGAGGAGAACTGTGACTGCAGCATTGTAGCCATTAGTCTGTGTACCATTGGTTGTCAGATTCCACTCTGCTATCATCGATGAATAAGATCTCAAGGTACTTGCTGCACCCTACTTTTTTAGTAGGAGCTTTTGCTCTTGAAATGGAAAAAACAAAATACTTGCAGAAGGAAACCAAGTATGGAGGCATTAACTTACATAGATTCAACTGCAACGCTAGAAATCCAGGAAGTGAACAGATTGGTTTTCTGATGAATATTCTGCCTTATCCCTAACAAAAAGACCTTTGTTTAAATCTCTGCCTAACAATAACAAATAACATTTGAACGGAATTGGATGAATTTTTTCAGTTAGGTCAGTGCCATCATGATAGTATTATAGAGGAGGAGATTCATAACAAAAGCAGTACCCTTACCAAAAAATGGATTAAGGCCACTCGGTGCTTCCAGAGCAAGATTGTGAAAGAAGATGATGTCTACCAAGTTCAGGAATTCCTCAAAGTACTGATTTTTCATCTTTACAACCTCCACATTTGAGGTTAATGTTTTCTTTCAGATAGTTTTTCAGAATTGGACACCTTGACATGTTCTATAACCCTGTAGTAGTCTGTGTAATTCCCTATGCTGTAGTATGCTTGGCCAAGAGAGGCTCACCAAATCAACAAGCTGATTAAGATGGCAGGTTCAGTTATGGGATGCATTCTCGGCCTGGTGAAAGTAGTAGTGGAGGAAAGAATGTAAACAAAACGGGCCTTATGAACAATTGAGTACTTCAGTTGAATAATTTGTTGGCTTGAAGTGTGTCAAGAAAAGCTACTGATTGCTCTCTTTAGCCAAGTAAGAGATTTTCTTCTTTTTTTTTTTTGTGTAATATTTTGTGCATTTGAGGGAGGCTCATCTATCTGTCAGTCTGTACAAAAGTATGAGCTTTGTAATATTTGAGACATTCCAGACTGATGTTGTATTGCACATGTCATTTTCAGTGTTATTTTAAATTTGAAAGCTACCCCAAAGATTCCATAAATTCCTGGGGCCTCATGTGTAAACGGTGTGTGTACACAAAAATGTTGCGTAAGAACGTTTCCACTTTCAAATCGCGATGTATAAAACCTAAACTTGGCATAAAGCCACGCACATTTCCACGGTAACTCATACCCTGTCGTACGTAAGTTCTGCACTCGGTTTTACAGACTGCCTGCACCCAGCGTCCAAGCAGCTGTTCCTGTGTGGTTATCCTTTCTTTTTTTAGAAAAACACTGAAATTAACCGCATATTGTTTATTAGTTTAATGCATCTCATTGTAGTTAATTGTAACAATATAGTGGTCCACAGAATGGTCGAACTATTCCAAATACCATAACTGCTTTATCGTTATTACTCTCACTGTCCCTTCTTTCAGCTGCTCCCGTTAGGGGTTGCCACATCGAATAATTTTTTTCCATATTACTCTCACTGCACCACTCGGAGTAGTTATCTCACTGTATCTGAGTGTGAATCACAGTTGTACAGCAGCTGATCGGAAAGAGAATTATCGGTGTACAGCATCAAAATGGTCCAAAAGTCTCTGGTAATGAATAATGCTTTTAGAAATTCAATGTTTAGGCAATTCTTAATTATTCCTTAATTTTCAGGTGGTTTATTTGACTCACGGCAGACTTTTCAAGTTATTTAAGTGTAGATGATAGCACATTATCACAGTTAATTTCTTTGTCCTTAACTGAATAGTATTAAAAGTGTCGAAAGCTAAATATTTTAAAGTAAATCAATCCAAGTGTATAGATAAGTCCCTTGAGAATCTTTACTAAAATACTTGGCAGTAATAAATATAGGCGGCTTTTCCACATCAATATGTGCTTGTCAAAAACAAATTTGGCAGACATTTTCATGTGTAGAAGACCCCGCTTTGACACACCCACCCCGAAGATACTTAAGAAAGTGGATTAAATTGGAACTGATACCCATTTACTAAAAGTATGCACAGGTACCCCATTAATCCACGCAGCCAACAATTCTATTAAAGCAAGTTTGTGAAAACAGGACTTCCAGACCAAGAAAGTGACAGGTTTGGGATTCTTCCATTGGGAAACTATTAGACTTTTGGCTGCTATTATGGCCAGTGGTAGTGACGAGAAAGAGAGAGAAATCTAAAAGAACAGAGTGGTAGGAGAGCAAGGAATAGAGATGGATAAGAGGGTGGAGAGGATCATCGCAATTGAAGCCCAAAGAACAGCAACAGTGGGGCATTCCCAGAACGCAATGAGAAAAGTGCCCTGATGGCAGATTAGTAAGAAACATTTCAAATTATTTTCAATGTAACATTGCCTAAATAAGCTGGAATCAAATAGAAAAATAGAGAGAATTCAAACATTTCTGAAAAATGCATTTTAGCAGCCCTATATCGTGACATTAACCATGTGTTTTCACCTAAGTCCACATTAATTAACTGAGGCAGTCTTACCGTAGTTTAGAGCACAGTATCGCCCCTCTGGGTCAGTGTATTCAAGGCAGCCGGCCTTTTCTTCTAGAGGTGGGCATGGCACACCACCATTTTCAGGTTCCTGCTCAATAACTCGATGTCGAATCTTGTAGGCTGGTTTGCACTGTTGAGCACAGCCACTCCAAAGACTCCACTGGCTAACTACACAGGCACGTACTGCAATCAGACAGGTTAATGTTAACAATCTATAATTTAGTTTTAAGGCAGACAAAATGCATCACTTCTCTGTGATCATGGAGCACATTCTAATGAGCCTTGGTTGCACTCTTAAAAATACTGTTTCTTTAATGGCATTTTATGGTTCCTTGAGTTGAGTCGTTCCTCTTAGAACCATTGCTTGACAAACCACAATTCCATTCTGGGAAGGCTTCTCTACATAAGAAATTGGTTCATTGTGCTTTGAACTTCCTAATAATTAGAAGAAAAACCTGAAATGTTTAATGAGCTTAAGAAAACTTAGACTTAGCTGTCATTTTGTATGGAGAAAGAGTCCTTTTAAAATGAAGATAATTAGGTATTTCATAAATCTGTGGTTATTTACTGTATGGAGGCTTTTATGGATTAAAGTAAATAAAGGTTCTCTCTGGAATCTGCATGTGGATGGGTCTTTTGGGAACCAACAATGGTTCTCATGTGGCATCACTCTAAAAAACCACTCTGCCCCCTTTTTATTTGTGTACCTCAAAAAGTATAAATTATGTGTCTATGAAGTTCTAAAGAGATATAAGAAATAGAGCAAATGCCAAGGAGGTGATTCACAAAATAAATGTATACCTAGCAACATAAGACAAAAAACTTCAGGCAGGATTGTACTATTTGCTTAATCCAGGGTGCATACACCGTTTATTATAGGGAACTGCTGTACAATTTGACACACTGGGAGGAATATTCAAAAAATATTAAGTGATAGGTAGGAGGTGATGCTGAAAAGTATTCATACATTAATGATTAAAGATATAATAATCGGGTGACACGGTGGCTCAATGGGTAGCATTGCTGCCTTGCATTTAGGAGACCTGGGTTCGCTTCCTGGGTCCTCCCTGTGTGGAGTTTGCATGTTCTCCCCGTGTCTGCGTGGGTTTCCTTTGGGTGCTCCTGTTTCCTCCCGCAGTCCAAAGACATGCAGGTTAGGTGCATTGGCGATCCTAAATTGTCTCGTGTGTGTGTGTGTGTGTGCTCTGTGGTGGGTTGGTGCCCTGCCCGGGGTTTATTTCCTGCCTTGCACCCTGTGTTGGCTGGGATTGGCTCCAGAAGACCCCCCCGTGACCCTGAAGTTAGGATATAGCGGGTTGGATAATGGATGGATGGATGGATATAAAAATCAAGCATATGGATATAGATATACAGAGACAGAGAGGTAGATATAGAGATACAGTATATAAATGTAATGCATATATTAAACAGCATGATTCAAATACCACAAAATACTTAAGATCATCATATGAGTATAAAGAGACATTAAAAACTAAGCAAGAAAGACAAGTAAGAGGAAATACCCATATGTCCAAATTATACAAGACATCAATACTTAAAAGTATTTGAACACAGAGATTTTCAAGAATTGACTATTATATGTAAAATTTGAAAGGAAATGGCCATAAGTGATACATGACTAATAGTAAAATGCTAACCTTAAAATTAAATAAAGAGCACACAAAGTATGCAAAAAAAAAAATTGAAATATACAGGGTGGTCCAGATCTAATTGTGCAGATCCAGATCATTTGGATGACTTTGATTTATGCGGGGACGATTCCAGTTCGGTGCGAACATGATTCTTCATGTCGTCAGTTCACACACTTCTCGATGGTCTGGGATTTTTTGGTGATTTTCTATGTAATAAAATTTAAGTTATAGCGTAATGAAATGTGCATAATTAGATCTGGACCACCCTATATACACAATCAACTTCCAAAATATACAATAATACAAAAAAACAACTTAAAAATAAAATGAAAGAAAAAACAACAAGAAATCACAAACAGTGCACATAAATCATGGAGGACAAATGCAATCTAGAAGAGAATTGAAAAAGGCCCAAACATAGCACAAGAATGTCAAAAATAGATCAATACTTTTTTGAAGCAAAGTTACATAGACAATGGCTTTTTGTTTTTTTTTTGTTTTAAGAACAAAAGTACATTATTGACACATTTCATGGAAGAATGTCTTTTTCAGGGCAGTTAAAAAAACTAAAAAAGAAAAGAGTATTTGTGTGCTTGTGACTGCACCATTTGTGAAAAATTAAAAAAAAAAAAAGTGGTCTCTAAAGTAGTTTCAAGTTCAAGAAATCCTTTATCTTGTTTGTATAATTTTTACACCTTCAGCCTTACCCTCATTTCTCCTATTTGTTACTCTGGTTTTTAAGTTTTTCTTTTTTTTTTTTTTTTTTAGAGCTCTATCATATTCAGTACAGTTATCGGAGACTTACGTGTCTCTAAAGATTCTGATCTTTCAATTGATACTGCTATTAAACATATTTCTAGAGTAGCCTTCTTTCATTCAAGAAATCTTGCAAAACTTACTGAAAAAACATACTTGTGCATGTATTACTTCGTGGTTGAGTTACTGCATTGCTTTGCTCTGTGGCTGCACTTTAGTGTCTCTTAATAGAATTCAGTTAGTTCAGAATGCAGTAGCTAGCGTGCTTATGAGAACGAGAAAACATCTTTACTTCTTTTTTCTAATCTTTATAATGTCGTCTTATAAAATTTTATATTGAATACAAGATACTGCTGCACACGTATAAAGGCTTAGATAGTTTTGGACCTCAATATTTTAATGACCTTCTAATTCTTTAGCATCCTTCCCGCATACTTCAGCCTCAAAGCGCAGGATATCTTGTAGTTCCTAGAGTAAAGAGAGACACCGGTGGAAATAAAGCCTTCACTTATAAAGCACCCTATCAATGGACCAGCCTTTCAGTAGAGGTATGAGATTCAGACGCTCATTTAGTGGTCAAATCATGCTAAAAACATTTGTTTAGTCTGGCCAATAAATAAATATTTCACATTCACAATTAAATCTACACTCCTGTTTCACTTTATCTCCTTTCTTGTAAGTTGCTGGTGTATTGTATTATTATTTTAATTTTTCCAAATAATATAGACAACTTCTTATTTTGTTCATTAATTATCCAGTTTTGGCCTAAGAATTATTATTATTTTTTATTATAAAAAAAAAAATCTTAGAAGAAGATGAGACGTGATTTTCTCTGAGAAAATGTCACGTGAGAAAGAGATTTAGCCATGCTGGAAATAAAAGACAAAGAGTAGATGACAAAGTAGAACGTTCTAAAGAATTCACAAATGTTGGCACGGTACTCATGCAGAGCAGGTTAGAAATAAAATTTGAAAGTCTCAAAAAAAAGAATAGTAAAGATCGCACTAGCGCAAACTAATGGAAATTATTACTCTTTGAAATAACATAACAGCAGCAAAAAGAGATTGAACATATTGTTCAGTTTTAAACTTTAAGTCGGTGAATTGTAAATCATCTAATTCGTGTTGCCAGCGAGACTTAACATTCCAAAAACGTTGGCACGTTATGAAGTCCCGTGAGACAGAGACTTTTAACATGAGATTCTTTCAAGTTACGCCCTACTTACAACTATTTTCAAACAAGACCATGATCATCTAACCTCAGTCGTGTGAATGCTTTTGTCAGACACACTCCTGCACTCTCAGCTCTTATAAATTTTATCAGGACAATAATTTTATATGTTCTAATCAAAATTCAATGCAATCTTGAAGAACAGTTAATTCCAAATGTTGTTTTTACTAAAGTTTTAAAGTTAAAGTGAAAATAATGCATATTTAACAATTTCCATGAAAATAATCTCTTTAAATTGTATATCCGGTAAACCAAACTCAGGGGTGGGTGAGCAAGGGGCAGAGCCCCCTTCTGTGTGTATATATATATATATATGTGTATATATATATATATATATATATATATATGTGTGTGTATATATATATATATGTGTATATATATATGTATATATATGTATATATATATATATATATATATATATATGTATATATATATATATATATATATATATATATATATGTATATATTATATATATATACATATACACACACACACACATACACAGTAATCCCTCCTCGCACACATACACAGTAATCCCTCCTCGATCGCGGGGGTTGCGTTCCAGATCCCACTGCGATAGGTGAAAATCTGCGAAGTAGAAACCATATGTTTCTATGGTTATTTTTATATATTTTAAGCCCTTATAAACTCTCCCACACTGTTTATAAATATTCCCGCAGAGTTATACAGCATAATCCCTTTGTATTCTCTTAGATATTAGGTAAGATTCATTGAAATTATGTTTATAAACACACTGTTTATATACAGTAAAACCTAAATATTATTTTGAAGATATTGAGTGTCTCCGATATCACATTTTACAGCCATTACGATAGACATGCCACCAGCAATAAATACGTACAATGCCACAAAAATAGTATACAGTAAATGTGTGTGTACAGTGACACTAAACGTACGTACATGTACTAAGTACAGTGTACTGTAAGTAGAAAATTAATTATGGTTACTGACCAACACACGATGACTTGTCCGATAACAATGAGTTTTATTTTACTGCACAACAAAGGAGAGCGTTACAGCCCCTAAAGGAGCCACTTCAGGCGATTGTGTAGCACTGCCGTTGTTCTTCTTCTGGCAGTCTTCAATCCAAATCCCTAAAGCAGATTCCATCCAGACTACTGCCTTATTACATCCACTTACAACTTGTTTTGCACCCTGGTTAAAAGGACACTGCGGCCATAGATCTTATATTGCTTTCCTACTTTTTAAATAAAAAGAATCTTAGCCTTCAACAAATCCAAAACGTTTACCTTTTCGGCAATCGTTAACATCTTCCGTTTGCGCTTGGGCACGGCCCCTGAAGCAGTAGCAGATCGTTTTGGAGGCATAATGAAGGGCTTGACTATGCACAAAGATAAAAACAAAAGAGCACAACTCTTTACACAGCGAAACACGTTGATGCTGAATGAGCGAGACGAGACTTCCTGGTTAACACTGCATTCAGCAAGCAGGAACTTTACTGCGTGCTCTGAGTGGTTAGCTTCTCAGTCAGGAGAACTTAACTGCGTGCTCTGATTGGTTAGCTTCTCAGTCATCCGCCAATAGCGTCCCTTGTATGAAATCAACTGGGCAAACCAACTGAGGAAGCATGTACAGGAAGTAAAAGACACATTGTCTGCAGAACCCGCTGCGAAAAAACGCGTTATATATTTAGTTATGCTTTCATATAAAATCCGCGATAGAGCGAAACCGCGAAAGTCAAAGCGCGATATAGCGAGGGATTACTGTATATATATGTATATGTATATGTATATGTATATATGTGTGTGTATATATATATATATACTGTATATATATATACTAGCAGAATACCCGCGCTTGGCAGCGGAGAAGTAGTGTGTTAAAGATGGAAAGAGAAAGAAAAGGAAACATTTTGAAAATAACGTAACATGATTGTCAATGTAATTGTTTTGTCACTGTTATGAGTGTCGCTGTGAGATATACATATATATATATATATATATATATATATATATATATATATATATATATATATATATATATAGCAAAATACCAACTTCAGCGCTTATGTCATGTGTTAAAGAAGTTATGAAAAGAAAAGGAAACATTTTAAAAATAATGTAACATGATTGTCAAAGTAATTGTTTTGTGTATTTGGTGGCAGCGTCACAAAGTTGTTTTCGTAGCTGCATCAGAAAATGTACCACCACGCCTGACACGCCTCCTTTTACTGTTTTCTCACAGCTTGGATTGCTGCTGTCATATATATATATATATACATACACACATACACACACATACATACATATCTTCATATCTACATATCTATATACATATCTACACACACAAATTATATATGTATGTATGTGTGTGTGTGTATATATATATATATATATATATATATATATATAATCTAGATAGTGGTATATATGTGTGTATATATATATATATATATATATATATATACACATACATATACTTGTGTGTATGTTTGTATGTGTCTATATGTGTGTGTATAGCTTTGGTCACTGAGTGCAAGGGAAAAATAATGAAATATAGTCTATAAGTTATTAAACAGTAAAACATTAACGTTTTAAGAAGTACAGGTACATTGAGCACTACTGGAGTGGTTATGGTAAACTACATTTTAAAGACTGTGTAACAAAACAGGTAAGTAACTAACAGCAGCTAAAATGTATATGGATCATCTCTCGGTAGTAGATCCCTTTTGAAAGGCGCTACACGACGGCTGTGGTATAGAAATTACATTTTCTATGTGAACGCTCAAATTTGTGCCTCTGGTAATGTGCCTTACCGCAATTAAAGAAAATTATTTTGTGTCCTCTGCGTGTTAAGAGAGAAAGGCTTTGGTTTGGGATAAAAGGAAAAAGGTGTAAAGAAAGGAAAGTTGCCTTTTCTTTTATATAGTATAGAGAGATGTGTTCGCTGACGCTATGATCGCCTTTTGGGGACAGTCGCGTGGGTCTTGTGTAGACTGGTGAGACGCCCCGCCATTAATCGGCTGTGATGGCACTGTCAGTCCTCTACTCGTGTGCGTGTGTTCATAATCCGAGCTGAGGACCTGATAATCGTATACGTGCAAAAGAAAGTGTGAATCGCCTTAATATTATTTTGCCGTGGTGTAGAAAAGGGGTCCCGTGTTTGCACTTGTCTGGGCTATAGCTCAGGGGAGGATGAAAAATTAAAAGTGCTCACTTTGACTTAAGGCAGAAGCGCAGTCAGCGCCTCAAAGGCCGGCACAGCTATGCACGTGCGCTGGCTGCTCGACTTTTGCTGGGCAGGAGACCCCTTTTGTACACACGTTCATGATATCAAAAGTCTCAGCTTTTGGAGGTAATTCATATATTATATATATAGCAAAATACCCACTACCGCAGCGGAGAAGTAGTGTGTTAAAGAAGTAATGAAAAGAAAAGGAAACATTTTAATAATAACGTAACATGATTGACATTGTCATGAGTGTTGCTATCATATATATTCCTGCCTAAATAAGTCACCCTCGCTTGCTTCTTACTTTTTACCGCTCATTTAATCATGGCTAGTGGCGGAAAAATTATAAAATGGAAGGAGGATGGCTTTACCAAAACAATTATTGATGGCAATCGATTATTCATAAAGCTTGAATTGGTGATCTGTTTTTCTGTGTTAACCTCATATTTTTTCATACTTCTTCTCAAACTAAGGTGGTGCGAGGGTAAAATGAATCGGGATGCGCTGATCAATGTAATCTGCTTGTAATGCAAAGTGTGATTAAATGCATTATTTTTTAACGCGTTATGGAGCACATGCATCGAAGCTTCTCAGCTGTGCTTGTGCTAAGAAAAGGAAAGATTTTAAAAATAGCGTAACACGATTGTCAATGTGACCTTTTGTAAGTAGTGCCTGGAGGATTCAGTGTGTTGAAACTCTAGAGACAGCGTGTGTATTAACTTGTGGATTTTTCTGTGAGTATTTGGTGGCAGTGTGACGGTTGCTTCGAAGATGAGCTGGCTCAGCTCAGAGCGAAATGAGGTAAATGGGAGGGAGATGATGACGTGACTCCCCACCCGCCTTTAACTGTCAATCCCCACAAACACAGTCTCTGAATTTGCATAAGCACACCCCTTCACCTACAATTTTAACTTAGTTACAAAGTGATCAAAACTCTCTTATATCCCGCGCCCTCTCATTAAACTTGTATCCCGCATTACCTGTGGGCATGTGAAACGCCAGCGGTAGCCTGTCTATGAACTTAATTTAAAGTTTAGGTTTACACCTTGCTTTCTTTCCGAGGTAGCAGCACTCATGAATATGGTAGTATATGTCACTCGCTCGCTTCTTATTGTTTCGCTGCCTTCTCAATTATATAATGCATGTTTTCTTAAGCGCTTTTTGGAGGTCTTCCTGGTTTTCTACGCACTGCGTTGACAGTCAGTTCACGTGATTACGTGGGAGGCGTGATGATGTCACACGAAACTCCGCCCCCCACGTCTTTGCAGCTCAACTCCATTACAGTTAATGGAGAAAAATACCTTCCAGTTATGACCATTAGGCGTAGAATTTCGAAATGAAACCTGTCCAACTTTTGTAAGTAAGCTGTAAGGAATGAGCCTGCCAAATTTCAGCCTTCTACCTACATGGGAAGTTGGAGAATTAGTGATGAGTGAGTGAGTGAGTGAGTGAGGGCTTTGCCTTTTATTAGTATAGATGTGTATATATGTGTATATATATGTGTATATATATATATATATATATATATATATATATATATATATATATATATATATATATATATATATATATATATATATATATATATATATGTGTGTATGTGCTCTAAGTGCCGATGCTTTCAAGTGAACGAGAGGAGCCGATGTCCGTCGAGCAGAGCCGAAACTTCGGCCGCTCCACATCGGACTAGGATCATACCATTATGTGAAAGAAGTAAGGGGGGCAGACGCTCCGAAGACAGCGAGTGTTGGTACAGGCCAGGTACACAGAGCAACACTGTCGCTCTGTGTATCTGTCGCTGCGACAGACGAGGAGCCAGATTTAAATGCAAGCGCATCGTGAAGAAAAAAGAAGAGTAAAGAAAAGAGTGAAAGCGAAAAAGAAGCAGCATCTGGCTGCATTTCAGTGATATTGGAGACTGCAAAGCTAAGTGCAGAATATGAAAATATGCGTTAGAGCAGGGTCAACAACAAACCTGCACAGACATATAAGATCCACCCACCCATCCGTGCAACTGGAAGAGACCGTGCCCAACCAATGGGGAACTTCTGTCAATGCATGATTTCATGGTACATTGATCAGTGCTTCCCAAAACCTCACTATGTAAAGACGGCGTTGGAATATTTCGGAATATATAATGTAAGCGCTGGAATATATAAAGTCAAATCTTGAATATATAAAGTCAGCGTCGGAATATATTGTCACGCTTGGGTCACAGATTTGCACAGAGACACAGGAGGTCGTAGAAACAAGAAGGATTTTTATTCAAACACTGCAACACATGCGCTTAAACGTGCTCCATGACGAGAGAGAGAGAGAGAGGGGGGCAATCAATCAATCATTTTTCAACTGACAGGCGCTGCACAAGGCTTTTAAGTTAGCGGAGTATCGCGCGAGGTTTGCATTACGCGTTATAGCGCAACTCAGAAAGTAAAGAGCAATATGAGGGTAGTCTGTGTTTCAGGGGTTCTGGTTTGCCCAGGGGCGTCTGCATCTTCTTGGGGTGCGATCAGCCCTCTAGCTCACACCCTCCCCCTCAGCTTTATTCACATTCCCGTGAATCAAGCGACTCTCTGTACCAGGTTCATTTAGTCGTGATAATACGTCTGCGTTGACGTGTTCAGAACCTGGTCGATGTTTTACTGTGAAACGGTAAGGTTGTAAGCCCAGAAACCATCTCATGAGGCGAGAGTTTGTATCTTTCTGTCGGTATAACCATTGAAGTGGACCATGATCAGTTACCAAAGTGAAGTTTCGTCCCCACAAGTAATAGCAAAGCCCTCCACCTCACAATATAAAGTAAGCGCTGGAATATATAAACACAAAACTTCAATATATAAAGTCATCGTCGGAATATACAAAGTCAGTGGTGGAATATCCATCCATTTTCCAACCTGTTGAATCCGATCACAGGGTCATGGGGATCTGCTGGTGCCAATCCCAGCCAACACTGGGCACAAGGCAGGAACCAATCCTGGGCAGGGCACATGCATCATTTTGAAAACATTAACCGAACAGTGTTTTTTTAATTAATTTTCCTGAATACGTTTTTGTTAACTTACTTCAGTTCAGAGTCGTTTCAATCAATATATTTTGACTTTGACTTTATATAATCAGGAATGACTTTATAAATTCCGACGCTGACTTTATATATTCAGGTTTTCACTTTATATATTATATTCCAGCGATGACTTTATATATTCAACTTTTGACTTTATATATTCAGAAACAAGTTTGACTTTATATATACTGACACTGACCTTACTGTATATATTCAAGTTTTGACTTTATATATTCGGCAATGACTTTATATATTCAAGTTTTCACTTTATATATTCTGACGCCGACTTTATATATTCAGAAAATCAATATATTTGCCTGTTTCGCACCCCATAGTATATGTGTGTGTGTATATATGTACACATGTGTATATTATATACATATGTGTATATATATCATCACCCTATATGTGTATATATATATGTGTATATATAATACACATGTGTATATTATATATATATATATATATATATATATATATATATATATATATATATATATATATATATAGATATAGATATAGATATAGATATATAGATATAGATATAGATATATAGATATATATATATATAGATATGACAACACTCATATCAATGACAAAACAATTACATTAACAATCATGTTACGTTATTTTTAAAATTTTTCCTTTTCTTTTTCATAACTTCTTATACACATTACTTCTCCTCAGCTGGTATTCTGCTAGTATGTATATATATATGTATATATATATATATGTATATGTATATATATATATATGTATATATGTAGATATGTATGTATATATATGTAGATATGTATATAGATATGTAGATATGAAGATATGTATATATATATATATGTATGTGTGTATGTGTATGTGTGTGTATATATATGACAGCAGCAATCTAAGCTGTGAGAAAACAGTAAAAAGGAGGCGTGTCAGACGTCATGGTACATTTTCTGATGCAGCTACCGAAAACAACTTCGTGACGCTGCCGCCAAATACACAAAACAATTACTTTGACAATCATGTTACATTATTTTTAAAATGTTTCCTTTTCTTTTTCATAACTTCTTTAACACATGACATCGCTGTGAAGCGCGGGTATTTTGCTATATATATATATATCACAGCGACACTCATAACCGTGACAAAACAATTACATTGACAATCATGTTACGTTATTTTCAAAATGTTTTCTTTCTCTTTCCTTCTTTAACACACTACTTCTCCGCTGCTAAGCGCGGGTATTTTGAGATAGAGATAGAGATAGAGATAGATAGATGGATATGAGAACAACACTGATATCAATGACAAAACAATTACATTAACAATCACGTGTCCCACCGGCCCAACACAGTCCCAAGCACAAAACACACAAAAACCACACTTTCCTGCTCCACCACTCCTCCCAGGCAACCTCGTCCTCTTCCTCCTGACTCTGGCCTTGATTGCTGGGAGGCAGGCCCTTTTATACCCCACCCGGAAGTGTTCCAGGTGCCTGACCAGCTGGTCTTAATTGCACCTCCGGGTGGGGCTGATAAACCGTCCAGCGTGGTGGCTGGTTGTCCGCAGCACCCCCTAGCAGCCACCCCATCTCCCAACCGGGCTGCTGTGGTGGACTCCATGTCCCATGGAGCCACAGGGAAGATTGAGGAGGGATCCACGGCCAGGGAGGCTGCCCCCAAGCGCCCTGGGGAAGGTACTGCAATGTCCATGATGGCTCCCCCGGGACGTATGCAGCAGAGGCGTCCCGGCCAGGCATGGGACCCGGCTGTCCATCATAATATATACAGTGGTGTGAAAAACTATTTGCCCCCTTCCTGATTTCTTATTCTTTTGCATGTTTGTCAAACAAAATGTTTCTGATCATCAAATACATTTAACCATTAGTCAAATATAACACAAGTAAACACAAAATGCAGTTTATAAATGATGTTTTTTATTATTTAGGGAGAAAAAAAATCCAAACCTACATGGCCCTGTGTGAAAAGTAATTGCCCCCTTGTTAAAAAAATAACCTAACTGTGGTGTATCACACCTGAGTTCAATTTCCGCATCCTCCCCCAGGCCTGATTACTGCCACACCTGTTTCAATCAAGAAATCACTTAAATAGGAGCTGCCTGACACAAAGAAGTAGACCAAAAGCACCTCAAAAGCTAGACATCATGCCAAGATCCAAAGAAATTCAGGAACAAATGAGAACAGAAGTAATTGAGATCTATCAGTCTGGTAAAGGTTATAAAGCCATTTCTAAAGCTTTGGGATTCCAGCGAACCACAGTGAGAGCCATTATCCACAAATGGCAAAAACATGGAACAGTGGCGAACCTTCCCAGGAGTGGTCGGCCGACCAAAATTACCCCAAGAGCGCAGAGACGACTCATCCGAGAGGTCACAAAAGACCCCAGGACAACGTCTAAAGAACTGCAGGCCTCACTTGCCTCAATTAAGGTCAGTGTTCACGACTCCACCATAAGAAAGAAACTGGGCAAAAACGGCCTGCATGGCAGATTTCCAAGACGCAAACCACTGTTAAGCAAAAGAACATTAGGGCTCGTCTCAATTTTGCTAAGAAACATCTCAATGATTGCCAAGACTTTTGGGGAAAATACCTTGTGGACTGATGAGACAAAAGTTGAACTTTTTGGAAGGCAAATGTCCCGTTACATCTGGCGTAAAAGGAACACAGCATTTCAGAAAAAGAACATCATACCAACAGTAAAATATGGTGGTGGTAGTGTGATGGTCTGGGGTTGTTTTGCTGCTTCAGGACCTGGAAGGCTTGCTGTGATAGATGGAACCATGAATTCTACTGTCTACCAAAAAATCCTGAAGAAGAATGTCCGGCCATCTGTTCGTCAAGTCAAGCTGAAGCGATCTTGGGTGCTGCAACAGGACAATGACCCAAAACACACCAGCAAATCCACCTCTGAATGGCTGAAGAAAAACAAAGACTTTGGAGTGGCCTAGTCAAAGTCCTGACCTGAATCCAATTGAGATGCTATGGCATGACCTTAAAAAGGCAGTTCATGCTAGAAAACCCTCAAATAAAGCTGAATTACAACAATTCTGCAAAGATGAGTGGGCCAAAATTCCTCCAGAGTGCTGTAAAAGACTCATTGCAAGTTATCGCAAACGCTTGATTGCAGTTATTGCTGCTAAGGGTGGCCCAACCAGTTATTAGGTTCAGGGGCAATTACATTTTCACACAGGGCCTTGTAGGTTTGGATTTTTTTTTCTCCCTAAATAATAAAAACCATCATTTAAAAACTGCATTTTGTGTTTACTTGTGTTATATTTGTCTAATGGTTAAATGTGTTTGATGATCAGAAACATTTTGTGTGACAAACATGCAAAAGAATAAGAAATCAGGAAGGGGGCAAATAGTTTTTCACACCACTGTGTATACACAATATATATATATATATATATATAATATACAGTAATCCCTCGCTATATCGTGCTTCGACTTTCACGGCTTCACTCCATCGCGGATTTTAAATGTAAGCATATCTAAATATATATCACGGATTTTTCGCTGGTTCGTGGATTTCTGCGGACAATGCGTCTTTTAATTTATGGTACATGCTTCATCAGTTTGTTTGCCCAGTTGATTTCAGACAAGGGAAGGGATGGCTGAGAAGCTACCCAATCAGAGCACGTATTACATATTAAATAAAACTTCTCAATGATATACGATATGCTTCCCGCGTGCTGCTTCGCACACTTAAAAGCTCCAACAACCCGTACTGATTTTTCATTGTTTGCTTTTCTCTGTGTCTCACTCTCTCTGAGAAATACAGGCAGATACTTGTCCATCATGCAATACCATCAGGGAGACGTATGATTGGCCCCATTATCTGCTCCTGACGGAGGGGCTGTTTGCTTAGAAGATACGGACGCGCCTGTAAAAAAAATGCTGAAAGGCTACCTTCACATTGATCCCTTCTTTGCGCCGCTTTATCTCGGTGCTTGCATAGTTAAAAGCGCACCAGCCCTATTGATTTTTGATTGTTTACTCTCTCTGTGACATTCTCTGCTCCTGACGGCGCACCTTGAAGAGGAAGATATGTTTGCATTCTTTTAATTGTGAGAAAGAACTGTCATCTCTGTCTTGTCATGGAGCACAGTTTAAACTTTTGACTAAAGGGTGATCATGTCTAGAGGGCTCTAAATAATGTTAAAAAAACGTATTTAGAAGGTCTTAAACAGGTTTTCAATGCTCTAACTGCGAAAATATTAGATTTATAAATAAAGAATCCTACTTGGAAATCCATTTATCTGGCTGGAGCGGATCAACCGCTATAAACGAGGGTTTACTGTATAACTTTGCGGAGAATATTTATAAACAGTGTGGGAGAGTTTTTATAAGGGCTTAAAATATATAAAAATAACCATACAAACATATGGTTTCTACTTCGCAGATTTTCACCTATCGCGGGGGGTTCTGGAACGCAACCCCCGCGATCGAGGAGGGATTACTGTGTATATATACTTGGTATACGTCCTGTTTGGACACGCAAAATTTTGCTTGGTATACGACCTTTGTTTGGAATACGACTCGCGTGCTAACCTTGTTTACCTCTCTCGAGACAAAGCCACGACTGCCCACGAGCGTTAGTGCGCCAGTTGCTAGCATTCAGTGAACAACCCGCACTATAACTCTCTGAAGTTTCATGTGTGTGATATAGCGGGTCCACAGCTCCTGTCAAAGTCCAGCTTTAAAATAAATAATCACCGTGCTCGCAGCTTGGTGAGGGGGCGTGGTGGTTAGTGGCTGAAGGTTGTCAGGTCGATTCGCGATGTGAGCGTTTCTCACCAAAGTGCACTTGTGAGGGACCGTCCGCATTCATGATTGTTCCTGGGGTTGCTTATCTTGATAAACAGAAGCGCGAGTCAGCTAGAAGGGGAGTAAAAAGAAAGAAAAGACGGGAGGTTGAGTGAGTGAGAGAGAGAGGGCTGCTTATCTTGATAAACAGAAGCGCGAGTTGGCTTTAAGGGGAGTAAAAAGAAAGAACGGACGAGAGAGAGAGAGAGCGAGAGCACGCATGGATGAAGTGGCTGAAGCAGGCAGTCCGAAGGTCAGCTGCAAATAAGGCGACTCCCCAGTTGGGAAGCAGGCACCGGGCTTCTTGGGTTTTTTTTTTTTATTTAAAGAATGCTTCCTGCTTTTAACTTCGTTGTTTTTAAGAAGACTTTTTTGTATTGTTTTTAACCTCCACGTTTCACTTCTGATTTTATGGATTATTTATTGCAACTTTGGAGACTGCACTTTAATTTGAACACCTTGTTTTGTTAATTGTTTTAATAAAAGCATGTGTATATGTATATATATATATGGCCAAGTCTACCATCAACTTTGGCTTCTCTTCAGGTCAAATGAAGTGGATAAATGGCCTTGTGGGTTTAGACCTCTGCAGCTGCTTATGGTGTCTACAATGGTTTTAAGTACCTGGTCGTGCTGAAAGCAATATCGGCCTTTCCCAAAAGCCTTTGGACAGCAGCTCAAAATATACTCTAGTGTCTCCTTTCAATGACAGAGAGGGTCAAAGCTCTTGTCTCTACCACACCAGTGCAGGTCAGTCCACAAGATCTTTCTCTCCACAATTTGTTTCCATCTGGTTGATATCCTTTTTTAAAACCTTGATAGTAAATTTAGGAGCAATGTTATCAGATTTTAAAATCATGATATCAAATTTCAAACGTTTGATGTTAAATTTAAAAAAAATACTTGATATCAGATTTCAGAAGCTTGATATCATATTTGATCAAACATCGATATCAAAGGTACAACATTTTAAATCAAAATCTAAACTGCAAGCAAGTTGTGTTAGCAAATTTATCAATTTTATATAAACAGATACTGTATCAAAGATATAACATTCAGTTTTCAATTTTAAAAGCTTAATATGAAAGAGCTGATACCAAATTATACAAAGCTGACATCAAATACTAAAAGCCCAATATCAAATTTGTAAGTACTGATGTTGCGTTTAAAACTCATGATATCCACATTTTGAAAGCAGATATCAAATTCAAGGAATTAAATGTTAAAAACAGCTTGCCATACTTGCATCCATTTTTCTTTGTGCTTTTTCTTTCCTTTGTTTGTTGGTCATTCCCACCCTCTTGTTGCCTTCATTATGCCCTGGCATGGGTGGTGAACATTTTGTCATTTTTATATATAGAAAGATTGTGTCATAATAAACTGATGCAAACATTTTAATGCACAGTATACTGTCTTCCGAACTTCCATATTCATATTAAGTACTCAGATTTGATTTTGATTTGATGTACTTTGTTAATCCTCGCGAGGACATTTTCATTTCGCATGACCTTTAGGAGGTCGGAGTGCAGAGTTGGCCATTGTACAGCAATTTTCAGGTTAAGGGTCTTGCTCAAGGACCCAACAGAGGATGATCTCTTCTGGCAGTAACAGGACTTGAACCAGCAACCTTCTAGATACCAGCACAGACCTTTAGCCACAAAGCTACCACTCCGTCTTATGGTAAGGTTAAGAGCCAGAACCTACATCTGCTGCATTGAGCACAAGGCTGGAACTAACCGTGGGCAGCGTGAGTGTGTCCATCACAAGTTAAATTCACATTCATTTCAAAAAGTGCAATTATAAAGGAGCTAATCAGTCTAACTTGTACATTTTTTTAAATCTGGATGTTGCAGAGAAGAATATATATGAAACACATATGCAGATCCATAAAGACAAGGACTGAGCTGGAAGTTTAAACCGATTAGGCAGCAAAGCAACACTGCTGCCTTCCACAAGAATGGGACTGTTAGGTAAGAATTTATTATCCCACTGCCCATTTTATCATTTAACTGTATTAAAGTCTATTTCAGGTTACTGCTGGTTAAATCAGGACCTCCTTAAAAGTCACTTCACTGACATCCTGGTGAGTAAAATAGCACTTCCGTGCCATTTTTCACTGAATTCTTTTGAAATCACAGAAAGCCATTTGTTAAGACTGCAAATACATGCAATCACTTCTCTTTTATGTGGAAAAAGTCTGTGTGAGCACCTTTTATAATTTTATAAACTATATTTTTAAAAGCTTTCATAATTAAAATCCTTAAGCCTAATCTTGATTTGTCATGTTCTTTGCCATTTGGTTTCAAATCCAAAATAGAAAATTTTTTTTGGAGTTTCATTTGGCCATTATTATTTATTATTATCATTTATTATAATGTATTATTATTATTTTTTACAGGATATATATAGGCATGCATTCACTACATGTAACTCCAGCATCAATAATAAGGCTGAAAAAGATCTTCAGTTTGCAGACTCATTTACATTTATTGTCAAATAGTTAAGACAGTTATTTCTATTTCTATTTGAGTTACTTTTATTGTTTTCAGTTTTCAGTCATGTGTATGTTTAAAACAAACATCTAAATGTACTTTCCAGTGATTCACCAGTAGATTCATCTTTTTCTCTTCCTCGGTATCCAATTATTAAACTGCATTGAATTAAGATGCTATGTGACAATCACTCATATACAGTATATACCAGGGGTCTCCAACATGTCGCTCGCCAAAGGGTTAATGAATCCTACATAAATTTGAAAACTTGATTGGTCAAATTAGGGGTATGCGATCTTTCCAAAAAATCACAATCCATGATTTGAATTGCAATCTATCTTTTCACTTAAGAGAATATCCAGACTCAAACTCATCAAGGCCTAAGTAACACTTTATTTTAAATATCAAACAAAGTTGAATTCAATTGTTGTCTCGTTCGCTAGCTAAGCAGAGTAAAGGAACACACCCTGAAGCTGACAAGTGAGTGAGGAAGGCGCCTCTCCTCGGTCCACTGTGTGTCTCTCTGATTCGCGCAAATAAATCAGTACTGCAAGCAAACTATGATACATAGTGAAATGAGAGAAGTTGCAAAATCAACTGGAATGTTCAAGCAAATTATAGAAAAAAACCCCATCTAAATCCGTTAAGTAGTTCTCTCATGAAAAGCGGACAGATATACATACAGACAGAGAGACATTGGATTTTATATATTGTATATTAGTAAACCTTCAGAATGTGCAGTTAAAGTCTCAACAGCATTCTCAGGATTTCTGGAGCGTAGTAGATCCAAATAACTATAAGAATCTTCACCACGCAGCTCTGAAAATGTCTGCTTTCTTTGGGTCTCCATCCTTCTGAGAGTCAGCCTTTTCTGACATGAATGTCATGAAATCAAAGTTCAGAACAAGACTGATAGATGAACATTTAAATGACTCCATAAGAGTGTTTCTAAGTGGCTACACTCCACCATACACCTGCCTCTCTTGTTGACTCCATGCAGTGGCTGTCATCTGACTAACAAAAAACACATCACACATGCAAGTGGACATGTGAATACTCTTGTGAAGTGAAACAGTGGCATGGAACAAAATGACAAATGAATAAGTCATATCTGTGCATTTGGAATTGCATTGTTTTGTTTTCACAGCATTCAAGCTTTAATTCAATTGTATGAGTACACTAGATAATACATGCAGACATACAAAATGCACTTGCAGGTGAAGTAAATATTTTTTTTGATGTTTTAATACAAAATGTGAGTTGTGGACACCATTCAGGCAAAACAAGCTTATTCAGTTTGTTTGGGTTGAAATAAGCTAGGAGAATAAACGTTAGAAAACATGAGTAGCTCTTGGCCATTTTCATTTTGTAAAAGTAGCTCTAAGGGGAAAAAAGGTTGGAGACCTCTGGTATATACTATGAGATGGAAGGACTAAGGTACACACTGATGACCGTTCAGTCACATAAGTGGTGTGCTTATTTAAATTAATGGGAACACCATCCACCAAAAAGCCTAACATGTATCCTGCTCTACTTTCCTGTTGATATGCGTCACAGGAAAAGTCAATAAGCATGAACTGTGCCTCGCATTATTTCCCTGACAACTTAAATACTTCCAGTGCCTTCATACTGTTCAGTGTCACCAAAACTAAGAGAAGTTGCTAATATCTACATGGGGTGCCTCTTCATCCTGCTGCCCAGCCAGAAGGGCTTGCCAACAGTGTCTGCCCCACACTGTGGAGAGTTGGACCCCAGCTGCTAATGTACAGAGTATTCAGCAAGTACTGTAAGTGTTGAGACCTTTTGTCTTTCTGCACACTTTATTATGTTATAGACTTAATTGTAAATGGGTAAATTTTACAGTTTTGCACACCACTCAATATCCCATTATGTCAAAGGGAAAACATGTTTTCAGAAAGGTTTACAAATTTATTAAAATCAAATATTGAAATCTCTCATTTATACCATTTTGAGACCCATTGCTGTGGCACTTAAAATTGTGCTCAGGTGCCTCCTGTTTGCCTTAATTCTGCTTTGAGATGCATCTCAAACTTGATTGGAGTCCACCTGTGGCAAACTGAATTGATTAGACGTTGTTTAGAAAGGCACACGCCTGCGTATAGAGGGTCCCACAATTCACACTGCATGTCAGGACAAAAACCAAGCCATGAAGTCCAAGCAACTCCCTCTAGACATCTGCCATAAAACTGTGGTGAAGCATGGACCCAGGAAAGAGTATATAACATTTCTAAAAGTGACTGTCCCGAGGAACGCAGTGACCTCAATACAGTGGGATGCCAAAGTTTGGGCAACCTTGTTAATAGTCATTATTTTCCTGTATAAATTGTTGGTTGTTACGATAAAAAATGTCAGTTAAATATATCATATAGGAGACACACACAGTGATATTTGAGAAGTGAAATGAAGTTTATTGGATTTACAGAAAGTGTGCAATAATTGTTCAAACAAAATCAGGCAGGTGCATAAATTTGGGCACCGTTGTCATTTTATTGATTCCAAAACTTTTAGAACTAATTATTGGAACTCAAATTGGCTTGGTAAGCTCAGTGACCCCTGACTTACAGACACAGGTGAATCCTATAATGAGAAAGAGTATTTAAGGGGGTCAATTGTAAGTTTCCCTCCTCCTTTAATTTTCTCTGAAGAGTAGCAACATGGGGGTCACAAAACAACTCTCAAATGACCTGAAGACAAAGATTGTTCACCATCATGGTTTAGGGGAAGGATACAGAAAGCTGTCCCAGAGATTTAAGCTGTCTGTTTCCACAGTTAGGAACATATTGAGGAAATGGAAGACCACAGGCTCAGTTCAAGTTAAGGCTCGAAGTGGCAGACCAAGAAAGATTTCGGATAGACAGAAGCGACGAATGGTGAGAACAGTCAGAGTCAACCCACAGACCAGCACCAAAGACCTACAACATCATCTTGCAGCAGATGGAGTCACTGTGCATCGTTCAACCATTCGGCGCACTTTACACAAGGAGATGCTGTATGCAAGAGTGATGCAGAGGAAGCCTTTTCTCAGCCCACAGCACAAACAGAGCCGCTTGAGGTATGCTCAAGCACATTTGGACAAGCCAGCTTCATTTTGGAATAAGGTGCTGTGGACTGATGAAACTAAAATTGAGTTATTTGGGCATAACAAGGGGCGTTATGCATGGAGGAAAAAGAACACAGCATTCCAAGAAAAACACCTGCTACCTACAGTAAAATATGGTGGTGGTTCCATCATGCTGTGGGGCTGTGTGGCCAGTGCAGGGACTGGGAATCTTGTCAAAGTTGAGGGATGCATGGATTCCACTCAGTATCAGCAGATTCTGGAGACCAATGTCCAGGAATCAGTGACAAAGCTGAAGCTGCGCCGGGGCTGGCTCTTTCAACAAGACAAGGACCCGAAACACTGCTCAAAATCCACTAAGGCATTCATGCAGAGGAACAAGTACAACGTTCTGGAATGGCCATCTCAGTCCCCAGACCTGAATATAATTGAAAATCTGTGGTGTGAGTTAAAGAGAGCTGTCCATGCTCGGAAGCCATCAAACCTGAATGAACTAGAGATGTTTTGTAAAGAGGAATGGTCCAAAATACCTTCAACCACAATCCAGACTCTCATTGGAACCTACAGGAAGCGTTTAGAGGCTGTAATTTCTGCAAAAGGTGGATCTACTAAATATTGATTTCATTTCTTTTTTGTGGTGCCCAAATTTATGCACTTGCCTGATTTTGTTTGAACAATTATTGCACACTTTCTGTAAATCCAATAAACTTCATTTCACTTCTCAAATATCACTGTGTGTGTCTCCTATATGATATATTTAACTGATATTTTTTATCGTAACAACCAACGATTTATACAGGAAAATAATGAATATTAACAAGGTTGCCCAAACTTTGGCATCCCACTGTAATTGTGAAATGAAAGACATTTGAAGTTACCAGGACTCTTGCTAGAGTTGGCCATCCAGTCAAACTGAATAACCAGGCAAGAATGGCCTTTGTCAGGGAGGAGGCCAAGAACTCAATGGTAACTTTAACGGTGCCTCACCAGTCCATTGCTGAGATAGATGAACCAGTCGGAAAGGCGACCATTTCGGCAGCACTCCATCAATCAGGCATCTACACAGAAGTCAGTCTTGACTAAAAGGCATATGACAGCCTACTTGGACTGAAAAAGATTCTCTGGTCTATTGAGACAAAAACTGAGCTCTTTTGGCAGAACTACACGCATTATATCTGGCAGAGAAATATGCAGTGCTCATCACCTGCCTAATACTATCCCTGTGGTTGAAGTATGGTGGTGGCAGCATCCTGCTATGGAGGTGCTTCTCAGTGGCAGAGAGAATGGATGGGAAAATGAATGCAGTCAAGTACAGAGAGGTCCTTGAAGAAAACTTGTTCCAGAATTCAGATGATCTAAGACTGGGACAACGGTTCAAATTTTAGCACAACAATGACCACAGGCATACTGCCAAGACAATGCTGGAGTGGCTTTGGGACAAGCAACTGATGGTCCTTGAGTTGCCCAGACTTAAACCATATTGAACATCTGAGCAGAGACCTAAAATGGCTATTTACTGATGCGTCCAATCCAATCTAATGGAGCTTGAGAGGATCTGCTAGGAAAAATGGCATAAACTGCCCAAGTCCAGGTATGCAAAGCTTGTAGTGACTTGCCCAAGAAAACTTAAAGCTGTCATTGAAGTGAAGGGGCTTACACAAAATAATGCTTTTAAGAGACTAAATATGTATGTTATTAAGGGATTTCAGTTTTGGATGTTTGAAAACACATTTTCAGAATGGTTTTTGTTAGTTTGTCTTTATGACTTATTAAATGTGTAGATTGCAAGTCAAAATGAAACCTACAACAAAATAAAGTGGGCAGAAAGTGAAAGGGTCTGAATACTTTATGAATCTACTGCATATGTAATGTTAGCTTGATTTTAAGATAAAGGGTGAGATTCTCCTTTATTAACATTTTTGTTCATCTTACATAACACCTTTACTGTAATATCAAAATGTAAAATGCCTTTCTTAGACCTGCTTAATCCAAGTTATGGCCGAGAAAGGCCAGGGGCTCTCCTAGCAGCACTGAGTGCAAAGGCAGGAACTGACCTTGTTCTGCGAATTGGCCTATTGCAGAGTCTTCTAACAAACGCACACATGCCATCAGATTACACAGTTAAACTAAATTACATATCTTGGGGGAAGTTAAAACAATTTCTCAACAAAATAAAAATTATTGTAGGTCTTTACAGGAGAAAAACCAAAATATATTAATTTTATATGATAGACTTTCCACAATATTCCTCTGACCTGACTCTGTGACGCGTGTTGTGAAAGGCAACTAAAGGAGACTAGCATCCGGCTGTAAAACTGTCTGCTCCAATACTTTCTGTGAACAGGGCAACCAGCCAACGTGGGTGAATCTGTAAAATGACTTCTAATGTGGCAGAGAGTGAGACACTGCACAACAATGCAACAAAAAGTATTAAGGCTTAACCCAACAAAGATGCCAGCCTCCTGATCCTTGAGTGCCATAACGGCACCAGGTGTTTATCCCAAACATTCCATTTACTAGAACCCAGTACTTGTTATATGAAAATATATCATGTATTTATTTGTTTTTTAATGAATTTTATTGGTTTTAGGTTATCAGTAGAATTAAAGTACAGTATTATGAATTGATAAACTATTTGCAATTACAATTTTGATATTTTGTGTAGAAGTCACTTTCAGTTCTGTGTTCATCACCAAAGAAATTAATAAACACAATGTAATCAAATAGAGCTGAAAATAAGTACTCTCTAAATATATAAATGTAAAAGTGATGGCCCGAGGTGGTGCAAGGATTACGTGTTTATTTTAGAAAGAGTATTTGCTAAAGAAAGTATTAATGAGGGGCTGTCAAATACTGCAACACTTTAGGTATTTCACATAGTGCGAGTAGTACTAGGGTGTTGTACCATCTTAGCCATTATGGATGTAGTGAGAAGTCAAGCAAAATGACACCTTTTATTGGCTAACTAAAAAGATTACAATATGCAAGCTTTCAAGGCGTCTTGCCTGAAGAAGGGGCCCGAGTTGCCTCGAAAGCTTGCATATCGTAATCTGTTTAGTTAGCCAATAAAAGGTGTCGCTTTTCTTGACATCTCGCTACATCGTGCGAATTTAATTGTCTCATTTTTTAAATAATAAAAGGCATTTTTTTCTCTGTGTATTACAGAAGGTTTATTAAGAATCATTCAATTGATTGTGACGAGAATAGTACTGTGAAATCTGTTCTAAGATGGTGTTGCATGCACGGTCATTCCCTGTAGTTTTATTAGAGGATGGGGCGCTCAGTGTGTAAAAGCTGCTGCTGTTCAGTCAAGTTAGAAGAGAAGGCATAAATGAAACGTGTCTGATGGAAGAAGGCTCTTAACAATATCTTACAAAGGTAAGGTCCAGTCCCTGTGCGTGTTAAATATTTATCTAGATTAATTCAGTTCTTGTGGATCTTTAGCAAGAATTAATTCTAATTTTTTTAAATTCCTGAAAAAAATTAGATAGAAGTAGGGCCGACAATGTAAATAAGCATTCTATCTGTTCTTGCTTTTCTTGTCATTTGAAAATGTTACTGTAAGGTACTGTTTCTAGAGCAGTTATTTAATTTGATGATTTTCTCTTTCTTTCATTCTGTCATGTTAAATTTTTACTAAAAAGTTTTTCTTTTTTTTAAAAAAATCAACAAAGCATACTGTGGACCAGAGTGAATAATAACCTCCTAGTCATTAGCTTGTTTTCTTTATTTTTTTTCTACTAAGTTTATTACTTTATGACAGACGCTGGTCCTGAGTTACCTAGATAACTGATGACTGCCTTTTCACTTTAACGTCTTTGATAAGAGAGAAAAAAAACATTTTAAACAAGGTAGTGAGCTACAATGAAAAAAAAAAAGTTGATGACTAAGTCCCTGTGATAGCAGTGGCGTAGCTCAAGTTTGTGACACTCAGGGCGGTGCTTCAGTTTGCCGCCCTCCAACATATCTGAATATGTTAACCTATTTAAATCGAAAATTAAAATGATGTATAGAGAAAAATGAAGATAAATTTTGCATAGATTTATTCATATATAGAAAAACAGCAATGATTTTTCACAATAATTATTTATTAGCATCAAATGGACAAGAATATAGTAGATGCTCTGATAAGCCTTGTTCTAATTAGTAGTTTAATATAATTACGCTGCAAAAACCAGAACCAGTGTAGTGTACAAGTGATAGGTGGGGATGTTTTCTGTGCAGAACAAGAACGTATTCGGATTGATAACGATACAAAATTATAAATTGTAAATTTATTGGAGTAATGTTTGTGTATTTTTGTTATTGCCTCATAAATTTCAACTGCTGTGTCTGATGCCATCACAGAACAGTCTGAAAATTATTTTTGAAGCATTTGTGGATAAAAATCAGAGAATTGTTACTTTTTTCATTCATGAGTGATACTTTTCCCAAACCCTGCTGCTTTCACACGAATTGTACTGAGCCTTTTGGCAAATAATGCCGCCTCCAAAAATGTGCTGCCTGGGGTGGACCGCCCCCTCCGCCCGCCCCTAGCTACGCCACTGTGTAATAGACAGGGGTCTGTTCCTGCCCTTTGCTTCCTGGGTTAGACCCCAACTTCTCCACACCCCTCTGGATAAGTGGGTTTAGAAAATGGATGAATGGATTATTGATTTCATTCACCTACAACTATGTGAAATTTGTATTAATCCCTTTCCTCGGGTTTTGTTTCATTTAATATGCTAAAAAAAATTAGAGAAGAAAATAAACCCATTACTCTGTAATATAGCTGTTATGGTCTGAGGGTTGTTGGCACACCAACAAGTCAAAAACTGGAAGGTGCTGACTTCATAGAGTATGTTTATTTTAAACAAAGAACTTGACACAAAAAGACATCCTGATTTTTTTTTTAGAAGCACAAAATCTATTTAATGTTTCTTTCTTTGATAGATCTAAATGTGTGTGTACCAAATTTTGTGAACTTTTTTGGAAAATAAATATGGGGGTTAGGTTTACAAAGTTTCAACTTTAGACTAAATAGTTGGACTATGTTCAAAATCTGATCTGCTCTTAAGACTTCCATGTTGTCTACAAAATTTGATTAGAATTTGTCAGTTCTTTCTTGAGTTACAGTACCCACAATATTTTTCACGCAGCAGCACAAACATTAGAATGATCTAGGCAAGAACAGGTTATTCTGCCCAATTTAAATCACCATCCTATCCACTTTAAGAGCGAGAGAGATGAGGAGCATGCACTGATATCGTGTTGACGCACCCACCACACAATGAACCACCTGGATTGTGAATTCTACTAAAATAATGTCGTCTACTTTGGAAAGTCCCAAAAATCCTGCTATCTACCACATGACTTGGTAACTAATTCTAGGTGTGTGTAGTTCTCTTTGTAAAGAAAAACTTTAACAAGTTTCCAACTGTGTCCCTGTGTTCTTACTCGTCTTAAAATAACAGTCTCAATCCACTGTACTAATTCTCTTCATAATTTTAAACACTTCATACAATCCTTCTCATTTTTTTGCTTAAACTAAAAGGGTTCAGCCCTTTTAATCTTACCTCCTAATCCATTCCCTGTACCCCTGGAATCAGCCTAGTTGCTCTTCTCTGGACCTTTTTTAGTTCTGTCCTTTTTGCAACCTGGGGACCAAAAATGCACACAAAACTCCAGATGAGGCCTCACCATTGTGTTATAAAGCTTGAGCATCACCTCCTTGGACTTGTACTGTACACATTGTGCTATATAACCTAACATTCTGTTAGCCTTCTTAATAGTTTCTGAACACTGTCTGGCAGTTGATGGTGTCAAGTCCACTACGACTCCTAAATCCTTCTCCGAAGGTGCACTTTTGATTTTTTAGACCTCCCATTGTGTATTCAAACCTAACCACCTACATGTAAAACATTACTTTTACTTGCAGCAGATTAAATTGAATTCATATCTGGCAAAGCCTGTATGCTGCCTACATCCCTCTGTAATAATTCAACGGATTCCGGATTATTTACCAATCCACCCAGCTCGGTATCCTCTTATATTCCTATCCAAACCATATCTCTCTATTATAAAAACAAATCTTGGAAGACTTGAAAGATGATGATACATGATTTTCTCAGAGACACTTTAACATCCCACGAGAGAAGGGAGTGAGACAAAAGGACAGCTACAAGCTTTTAAATGATCAACGCACAGTACGACAAGCAGAACACGCAGCTCAGCAGCAGCAGTAGCAAGCCAGCAGCTGATCTTTAGCATGTGTTCAGCCCCTTTGTGAGCAAGCGAAGCGAGCAGGGGGCAAAGCCCCCAATCGCAGCAGCTTTAGCATTGCCCACGTGAGACACCACTCAACATCAAAAAATTCCTCGAATGCAGAGGCACATCGTTCCAAAAATTCTTAATACACATTTTTAGGATATTAATCTGTTTTTCTGTTAAAACCCAGAGTGTTTTTTGTTCTTTTTTTATGAAAATGATACTTCCTCCTCATGTAAAGTAAAATCAAAAATCGATAAGTATTGTCATTATTGGTAATACCTTGCACACCATTGACAGTTGCTCCTTGCCTTGCACCATATGCTGCTGGGTTTGGAACTGTTTATGCAACTTTCAGTTGGAATAAACACATTTGGAAATGAGCTGATAGTTATTGATAATGAATAGATGAATGAATCTCTATTTAGAATTTAAGAAACTTGCAGAGAGGTAGTTGATTTAAGGCATCGAGATGGTAGTAGGGACTGACCTCGGATGAAGAATCTGCTTTGATAGGAAATTTGCAGCCTTTGTGATCCTCCAATAGTAGATATTAAACCTCCATTCTGTGAGGTTGACTATCCATAAAAAAAAAAGTAATGCCAGATATATTTTAAACACATACAAGGTAACTTTTGTTTAGAGTGAAGTGTGTGTGTGTGTGTGTGTGTGTGTATGTATATACAGTATACAGTGTAGGGGGTCAATAACATTAAATAGAAGAACCATTTGTATTTGTTTGTGCAGTTAACAAAGCAGCAACAAAGATAATAAAAAAACACCTTACCTGGGCACGTCTGAGGATAATCAAAGCAGCAGTCACCTGTTTGCCGGCAAGTCTCGTCACAGAAACAAATCCCATAAGCCCCGTCCATTCTCCAGTCGGTGCTTGTGCAGGTGAAATCCCTGCCTTTGCAACATTTACCAGCGCATCCTCCATCTAGGGGAGCCATCTGGCTCAGCAGAAAAGCCATCAAGATAAAACAGGCACACTTTGCACTGGCCATAATTAAAGAAGTTTTATGAGTAGCTGAATGCAAAGTGCTAATTCAGTTTTTTCCCAGAAAGCAACTGTTCTTCTCAGAAATGTATGATGAAGAAAACTCTAAAGAATTTTTTTCTATTTTTATATTGCGTGTTTCATTGCAGCCTGTAGTTATCCCACTTATCAAAACTTTGTGAGCAAAAATTCCCCACAACACTGCCTCTTTATGGAAATGCAAAACATGTTCACATAATACTCTGGGTAAAGAATAGCACCATTCTTTTCTGAAGTGAAACAAGCACTGTAAGTCAAGATGATTTTCTTGGGGTGGTGACTTTCTGGATCCCCCTCTTGTTGTTTGAAAATGCGCTGAGTAAGTAAGCCCGGTGCTTTCCCCCCTAACCCTCCTTTGCTTTCTCTCAGTCTCTTGTCTGACTGTTTTATGCTGGCACATCAGTGGAGTCAGATCAGAGAGATGTGCCCGCTCTGCTTTTACAACAAGCTCTTACAGTGCAGAGAGGAATGTAAGCATTTGGCGAGACTCCAGAATAAAGAGCTGGAGTTATGTAGCTCAAATCCACTCTCGTTGTACCACTTTAATTAATAAAGATCACTCTAAACTGGAATAATACAGGTACTGGTGGCACACATTTGAGATAGCAAAGCTTTGTCCTGCATGCCTTGCTTGTTTGGCTATTTTCTTATTAAAATTTACACTAAAAACATAGGAAGCACTTGTCTACAATGAGAGAACAGTTATTGTACGAATTCTTGTACCAATTAAGTAAAACTTCAACAGTATGAATGATCTCTCTGGAACAGCATCTAGTGCTTCAGCTAAAAATACAGTGTTAGACTTAATGACATTTTTATTATTAAAGTTTTTCTTGTGCCTCACAATACAGAATACAGCAGAATACATACATAGCTACAGCGGTAATGACCGGTGCTCAACCTGCCACAAACATCTGTCCCTTTGCTAACCTCTCACATAATGTGCTGACTCATTTCATTTAAGGGGTCTACTTAAAAGCTGAGATTATTTTACTATTAAACAAGCTATTACAATATATTACAGCTCAGACTCTTATATCACTGTCGGCAAGCAAGTGATTTGTAAGTGACTGAAAGTGTGCCTCTCAAAAGGATTACAGAGTGGCATAGTCATTAGCACTGCTTCCTCATGGCGCAGGGACCTAAATTAGATTTCTGGCCCAATCCCCATCACCACGGAGGTGGCATGTTGAGCCCATGTTTATGCTGGTTTTATCCTGATTTTGTAGTTTCCTCATGAGCACTGTGTCTACAGAGGAAAGAGAGTATTGCAAGGATGTGGGTTGTACATGTGAAAGGAGTATGGCCAAGGCAGGGCATTAGGGCCAACCAGAAGCAAGACAACATAGGATATGTTAAATATCAATCATCAAGTAAAATATTAATATTGGATTTGTGGGTTTTAAATTGGAGATCAGTTCTTGTACACTTGCAAACAGGAGCACACGAGAAGAATCGTCAGTTTCTCTTGTCATTATACACATGGTTGAGTTCACTCAAACATTAACAAACATTAATACTCAACTCAATACAGACCAAAGTATGCTTTAATAAATATGCAAGACCAATGCAGGCAGCATAAGGTTGGGGTACCTCCACTACAAAATATAGACTGAAATACCTCTTAATCTTTAATAGTTTATGGAGGTTTCCTGTTTTTAGATTATGTTTAGTGAAGATTAAAAGTTGCTATGGATTGGCTTATAGAGTCAAACAATTTGTTGGACTGTTAGTTTTTCTTTTCTTCTTGGCAAGAGCATAGAATTTCCTCCAGATGCATTGACTCTGATTTTTTTCTTTGGAAGTTTCAATATCATCTATTATTATCTTAAGTTTGACCTGATTAGACATAAAATTAAATCATTGATTTTAAAGCCAAATTAGGAAAGAACTTTGTAAGCAATATAGTTAAGGACAACTTGTACTGTGTGTGTTTTTAATAATGGAAAGGCATGCCTCTGGAAAAAGTCTAGAAAAAACCACAACATTGAGTTACCAAAAACCTAACCACCTACATGTAAAACATTACATAACTGAAGTTAATAATAATAATTCTTTGCATTTATATAGCGCTTTTCTCACTACTCAAAGCTCTCAGCAATTGCAGGTTAAGGCCTTGCTCAAGGGCCCAACAGATGTGTGTGCGCCTAAACCAACTAGCTCCTAATGCGGAAGAAGAAACTCACAAGGATGTGCCAAAAATAACTACAAAGAAGTGTAAAGAAAAATTCCAAAACACAAGATGCAAAAGCACAAACAAAATGAAGTATCTTGAAGTCCTGCACTTCTCGCATCACATGACTATCTCCATTTTTCCTATTGCTTGAGCCGTTCTGCTGAGGATGTTTTGTCATCTACTCTTCATCGGGCCCTGTCCCATTTGGATAAAAGAGACAATAGGTGAACTGACTTTAAAGAAAGTGAAAATATGTTATGCTGATTGAAAATAAATCTTTCATGTGTCGTGTAAATTTTCCAAAATATTTCCTGAATTAAAGCTGAAAGTCTGCACTTCAACTGCGTCTGAGTTGTTTCATTTAAAATTCATTATGGTTATGTACAGAACCAAAATTAGAAAAATTGTCTCTGTTCAGATATTTATGGACCTAACTGTAGGTGAGATTACAGTTGCTCTGTTTTAAAAATAACTGCAATGTTTAAACATAGCAGTGACAGAAACATCGCAGTTATTTTTATTAATAACTGAAAACTGTAATAATTCAAAATAAGTTCACAGAATCATAACACCTGGAAAGCCAATTCACTTGGTATACTTAAATAGCAGACTGAAAGTTACAGATGTTCAGTGGTGAAGCACAAAGATAATGTGCAAACATCTTTACCATGTAAAAATCCTTCTGCAGGCCAACATGTTTGATGTACTAAAGACTTAAAAGAAGGCATTGGCTCCATTTTAGGTGATGTTCCCATAGATTCTTCTTGTACGCTTCTGTAAATTGTACTATTAGCTTTTGTAATAATGTTTCTCAGCTGTAGCCTTCATGCCCAGTGATGTGTAAGGTTTCTGAAATCTAAAGAGATTGTGGCTGCACATCACATTATTTGTGACTGCCATGTTCCCTCCTTTTCTAGTCCTTTTACACACTAGGATTTATCATACTCTCTGCGACAGAACTTACTGATCTACCAAATTCCAAATATTCTCCTTAGATTACAACAAGTTAATACTCATATGCTTTTCAATATTGCGCAAATGTAAACAGTTACATTCCCACCTAACATCAGAACGTGAAAACTGTCAGACGCTAATCTGCAGAGATAAAGAGTGGCATTCAATTTTCCAGTGTAAACATCTTAGTCTAACCCATATGAGTTTATTAAATTACATTCCTGATAGTGACATGC
Source organism: Polypterus senegalus (assembly GCF_016835505.1). Taxonomy (NCBI): domain Eukaryota; kingdom Metazoa; phylum Chordata; class Cladistia; order Polypteriformes; family Polypteridae; genus Polypterus; species Polypterus senegalus. The sequence goes on from NC_053158.1 coordinate 54,791,124, forward strand.
AGAGTCAATTTAAGTGCCATTCCTTTAGGATTCACTCCTAACAGTACTTTTGAGCCCCTGCAGCTGTTGGATCAGAGATAAATAACAACTGATGAACAGTAAAATTTATGATGATCACACTTGTTTATACATTTTGTATTACACATGTAAAATATAGTTTCTCCTGCTTAAGTGAAGAAATATAATCTACAAGTTTCAATTAATGAAACAAGTGTATTTCAGCCTAAAAATTACTTAGTCCAATTCTTCCCTGATCTGTTTTAATAGATATTTTATTCATGATTGTTCTTTCACCTTAAAAATTAAGGTAAAGCCCTGGTTTTTTAGACCTAGACGCAGTCTCTATATTTTTCTATGAAGGTTTTCAAAGTGCAAAGATGTCCTCACAATATTGTTGTGGGGTATGGACATATTATCTTGACAGCCATTATCCCCAACAATAAAAGAGAGTCTGTAAAATGGCAAGCTTATCAACACTTCAGATTTTTATAGAAAAGCTAGACTCCATCATTTTGATATTTTTAAATGGCAACTGTGTACAGGTTTCTAAAGCACCAGCTCATGGACACACAGTGATAATAATAGAGATTTCTACCTCTGCTGCTTCCCAGCCGTGGGTTTGGCTTGTTACCAAGTAGGCTGCTTCTCACTAGACACCATTTCACATTTCAATTTGAGTCATAAAGTCTCTCTGAGCCTCCTTATTCTATAGATCCTTAAGATTCCAGTTAAGGCCCTACAAACCTCATTGGCTGTTCTTGTGTAATATTTGACCAGTCCATCTGTACTCCATTTCCCTGATCTCAATATCTGTGGAGCATTAATGACTACTATAAAGATACAATTCAGAGATCCAGTTTTCTGGTTTTCAAATGTGAAGTATATTCTGCAGGTACCTGTTTTCTAAATACGTAATGTTTCCTCATTATCATTGTAGACACCACCTATACACTCACCTAAAGGGTTATTAGGAACACCATACTAATATGGTGTTTGACCCCCTTTCGCCTTCAGAACTGCCTTAATTCTATGTGGCATTGATTCAACAAGGTGCTGAAAGCATTCTTTAGAAATGTTGGCCCATATTGATCGGATAGCATCTTGCAGTTGATGGAGATTTGTGGGATGCACATCCAGGGCACGAAGCTCCCGTTCCACCACATCCCAAAGATGCTCTATTGGGTTGAGATCTGGTGACTGTGGGGGCCATTTTAGTACAGTGAACTCATTGTCATGTTCAAGAAACCAATTTGAAATGATTCGAGCTTTGTGACATGGTGCATTATCCTGCTGGAAGTAGCCATCAGAGGATGGGTACATGGTGGTCATGAACGGATGGACATGGTCAGAAACAATGCTCAGGTAGCCCGTGGCATTTAAACGATGTCCAATTGGCACTAAGGGGCCTAAAGTGTGCCAAGAAAACATCCCCCACACCATTACACCAGCCTGCACAGTGGTAACAAGGCATGATGGATCCATGTTCTCATTCTGTTTACGCCAAATTCTGACTCTACCATTTGAATGTCTCAACAGAAATCGAGACTCATCAGACCAGGCAACATTTTTCCAGTCTTTAACTGTCCAATTTTGGTGAGCTTGTGCAAATTGTAGCCTCATTTTCCTATTTGTAGTGGAGATGAGTGGTACCCGGTGGGGTCTTCTGCTGTTGTAGCCCATCCGCCTCAAGGTTGTGCGTGTTGTGGCTTCACAAATGCTTTGCTGCATACCTCGGTTGTAACGAGTGGTTATTTCAGTCAAAGTTGCTCTTCTGTCAGCTTGAATCAGTCGGCCCATTCTCCTCTGACCTCTAGCATCAACAAGGCATTTTCGCCCACAGGACTGCTGCATACTGGATGTGTTTCCCTTTTCACACCATTCTTTGTAAACTCTAGAAATGGTTGTGCGTGAAAATCCCAGTAACTGAGCAGATTGTGAAATACTCAGACCGGCCCGTTTGGCACCAACAACCATGCCACGCTCAAAATTGCTTAAATCACCTTTCTTTCCCATTCTGACATTCAGTTTGGAGTTCAGGAGATTGTCTTGACCAGGACCACACCCCTAAATACATTGAAGCAACTGCCATGTGATTGGTTGATTAGATAATTGCATTAATGAGAAATTGAACAGGTGTTCCTAATAGTCCTTTAGGTGAGTGTAGTTCACATCCATACAGGACTACTGAAAAGACATTAAAGTTGAAGATCTGAATAATAATTCCTAAATTAAGATTATCAGAGCACAATTTATTCTTCAGGATTGCAAAAGAGCACCTATCTTTGACAAACCATACAGTAACATCCAAGGTAGGTGAACGCAACTACTGTATATCTGCAATTAGTTGGTCTGCAGCAGTGAAATTGACATTGTGTTCAATATTTATCTTCATCTTAATTTTCATTCTTGTCAATTTGACATGAGAATTATGATCATTGAGCTTGTCCTTCATATTATTGTACCTTCTAGAGAGCAGCATGATACCATCTGCATAATCCAGATGGATGGGATGTCATATAATGGCCACCTGTTCAATATCTGCCTGTCTGTACTATGCATGTATAACAATCAGAAAAAGTTAACAGAATGTAGTTTTGTCTCACTTCAGCAGTGATCTAAATTGGCCCGATAAACCTCAATCTTGCAGGACCTGACATAGGACTGATAACATAGTATACGTTAATTAGGTTGCACGTTTTCTCTAGGCCCTCTTCACCATTTTCACTGGAATGTTTTACAGATGTTTTCATGTTGCAGGTGGTCAAATTCTTTCTTAAAATCATGCATAACCATGGAAAAAAGACTTCCAGAATTCACTGATTTGCTTGATAATTATTTCAAGCATTGTAGTATGATTTATGGAAGAGCCACCAGCATTAAAACCAGTCTGTTGACAACAGATGGGGGTATCTGTCTTCTTATGAAACCGAGGAAGACCTTACAGAAGGTTTTTAAATTAACATACAAGTGGATAACGCCTCGAAATTCTTGAACCATCTCCTGAGCTGCACTGCACGGTCAGCAATAAACCATCCAGTTTCATCCATGAGTGGCATTTTGGATAGGTGTTAATTAATAACCCTCAATGGTGAGATGTTCTCCCCACCTCCATATGTCAAGTCTACGTATTCAGTCCTTCAATTTCTCCAGCTCAGACCATTCGTGCTGTACTTATACTTTTTATTTCTTGGTTCTGGCATTGACAGTTGAAGACTTTGCTTCTGTCTGCCTGTACAGTTTGCTGCAGGTCTCCACAAAGATGCAGTTCTTTCAGCATAACCAGGATAATGTTTCTAGTAGTAGAAGTAATAAATGCATTATTAATGCTGTTCAGTTTATGATCAATTGTCACTGTGAAGAGTGGTCTGTGGTGTTTATTGTTTAATGTTAATTGTAAATAAGCACTGTCACACACGTGCGAGTAGGAGACAACTAAAGGGCCTGAATAATGATAATTATACATTCGACAAGGGGGCAGCGAGGTCTTTCTCAATCCCTTGCAGACCATTCTCGGGAAATCCCACAGGGTTCCAATGCCTCCGATGATATCTTTTTCCGGTCCCGCCTATGATGACGTCACTTCCAGTTCCGGCTCCGATGACATAATTTCCTACACTGGCCTTTAACGCTGACATCTTGTCTCCATACCAGCAGTTCAGTTGTGGACTCCAATCTGTAAAGATCTGTGCAATATATTAACCTTTTGCAGGCAGGACATAATGTACGGCTGGCTGCCCCAAACCTTTCTTTGATGTCTTTTTGTGATTATTGCGAGTGTAAAGTGCTTGCTCTAATCAGGCATGCGTGAGTGCACAAATGCACGTGCGAGTGCATGTGTCAGCCAGGTACCTCATTAGTTCCTTAGAGGAAGCAGCACATGCTGGCACAGTAGACAGGAGGAGGGAAGAGATAAAAACGGGGAGAGAAAATGGAAACAGTGTGAGGAGAGAGCAGCATCGGGTGGTTTTGATGAGATGGGCCTAACAGCTAGTTGGGGAAAAGTTCACATTCTCTCAGGCCAGTCAATATTTATATCTCCTAATAGTATGTGAAATTGCTTTCGGGGATCTTGTTAATAACAACATATAAATTCCTATAAAATGTGTAGTTTTCATTCATAACTTTGGTACTATAGGTGTAGAACATTGAATTGTAATAACATTTTTCACACGTGCCCTAAACCTACCTGTTACAATTTGATTCTAAATATGGTTTCCATATAATTAAAGCTACCCACTTGTGAGAACTTAGCAAGAATTCACCACTGTGCTTTTTCTACTACTGAATCTGAGTAAAGTAGGACTTCTCCGGCTGGTATCATGTGTTTAAGGCACTCAGCTCCCCTATCCATTTGTATCTAATTCTTAATGCCAAAGATCATAGCCAACTTTCTGATTCAGTCTCTTTCTCTAATGGTTTCAGTATAAGTATAATTTTGGGAGACAGTTTTTCAGCCGCCTATGGTCCCTAGTCTGATGATGGAACTCTGACCTACATCTCGTGGTACCATTCCTTGCCTGGCCCATTAGTAAAGACATGTAAAGCTTGGATGTCCCTCTGAGAAGTTTCTAGCAGAACTCTTTAGATCCTTTGAGCACACAAGACTTTTCACCATGAGAAGGTGAAAATAAATACAATTGGGTTTTGCTACTGTGTCTATACTTTTTGCACAATAATCTCATTGTATTCCAAGCGATTTTTGTTCTCCTGTCACCATTATTCCAACATAATTTGTATTTCTTTTTTCAGCCAGACTGGATGAAAAAATACACTCTGTCCTCAGCCACAATCTTCAGCTTCTCATGGAAGGCTAAAGTCTTTTTTGTTCCGAGTATCCAAAGTCAGGCTGTTTGGTCTCCCCCCAGTGGGCTGTGTCTGTTATACCATTTGCTTCATTTTTAGATCTGTTTTTTAAGCTGTTTTTGTTTATTGCTTTGTGTTTATAATACCCGTTAGGGTTTTACTGGAACAGACAAGTGACCATGTCAGGCATATGAAACATGCTCCTGGTGGTCAACTCACAGTTTCTTTTTCAGGCTGGTGTTCGGTTGTGTTACATTTTCAAACTCTTTTCTTTCATTAAGTCTACCTGTCTCTGCTTAAATTAAGATGGTTTAGCATCATGTTTGCACTTGCATAAAATTCTATTCATTTATTTTTCTTTATATCTGCCTGTTGTTCATAACAATTTGGAGCACATGTGCATTACATTGTTAGAATCTTCAGGTGATGCATTCCTTCATGGAATAAGAAATGTCTTAGAGAGCAGGAAAGTTCATTGATGAGGAGACGATGAAGTCCGAGAGATTTAGAAAGATGCTATAAAGACTTCTCAATGAAGTGTTATCTCTGGGTATGAGGAGTGAACGTATTTCAACTATATCCGTATTTATGATAAAGTGTTAGAATAATAAGAATATACATATGAATACGATTGACAAAAATACTACTTTATGCAGAATATGTTTACTGTACTTTATTTAATACATTTAAGCCAGTTAGCTGTTTTATGTTTTCTGCCACCCATTTCCTGGGAAATATGCTATTGAGTTAATACTAAAGTTGCATTATATTTGGTAAAAACTTATTTTTAATTAATGTTCTTAACTGCTACTAAAATACAATAATCAGCAGTACTTCAGGAGTCAAATAAATATGTTTTGAGCAATGTTTTGTGCATAGTTTGAATTGTTGAGGTATGAGCAGAATGTTTTTAATGAGTTTACATTGGTGTTACAGGCAGCTGAATGGCTGCTCATCTATTGTTAATGTGATTCTTCTAAGGCACTACAGAGTGTACACGTGTGGGCTTGCGACTCTGTCTGGCATTGCAAATTTCTGGATGGACACGTGGGAGATGTTCTGTTCATGTATACACCCATTGGTTTAGACCTGAATTATTCCAGGAATTTCTTGTCTTTGTAGCAGTTAAAAATTGTAGGCTATATGATTCATTTAAGGAAAAGCTTTTTCTAAATGCAGTGGATAGGGCACCTGGGTGCAGCATCTCTTACTGATGTTTATTTTTTAACAGAACTTTTTGAGTTACTTCTGTAAAAGGTGTTGTTTACATATACTTCAAGTTATTTTCATATGTTAGGCATATTCTAGTTGATTCTGACTTTATATTAAGACTTAACATTTGTAGCCCACTCAAAAACACAAAGGATATCCTGATAATTTCTTTTAGTGCTATACAGTAAAAATTATTTTAAAACCCATCCATTACTAAAACAGAATAATCCACTTCAGGGACACTGGTATACATAGCCTGTCCTGCAGCATCAGCTGTGTGGTAGGAATGTAATACAGACTGGCATTACAAATTTTGCTACGCTTTGGCACAAAAGACTTTGCTAAAAGTACTTTTGCACTTGTATTTCGAGCAGTTTTTTTGTTCACGGGGCCTCCTTGGAATGCAGCTTCTGGGTGTTATCTGATAAAATGATCAATCACAAAGTGATAGCCAGAGATGTATCCTTGATGCACCTTCTTAAGGACCCTAACTCAATGATGGACAACATAGATGGACAAAACTTTGCACCAATCATAAATCAAAAAGTGTGGTTTATGTGCACCAAGAGACCAATGGCAAAACATCTCCCACTTACCTTAAAAACGATTACCAGCACTAGATTTAAACCCTTTCTACATGCTCACTACTCTTATCCTAGCTGTAATATCTGCTTGTAGCAGGGACCCTGTTGCCTTGGGTGTGGCTGTAACAAAGGCTGAACTAATCCCCTTTACTTCAAAGGTCAACCTGGTGCTGAACTGAGGAAGTGGAAGACTTATCTACATTGGAGTTAGACAAAGGTGCCATTAGTCCAAACCTTGCTAAGGAAAAGCAAGTGTATGAGCAAGAGTGAAACTGTATATAAGCCCATACTTGCCTTGCTAAAGATGGAACTTGACTGATCACCAACTGCCCAGCAGATGTAAACCTCAGTAGCAGAAATACACATTCTGCGTTTAAAACCACAAGCCGCAAACTGCAGTACTGCTTGCAACCAGAAAGTACAACCAAGGTGAAGTAGTTGAAGGGCTGCTGAATAAAAGAGAAAAGTGAACTGAAGATCTTTCCATGGGTGCCATAGAAAGCAAATCAGGAATGGAACAAAGGATTGTCTCCATCTAACCATAAGTACGCCTGTTTTGATTCAGAGAGCTACTGACTGTAACTTAATACTCCGGATAAAGCCAGCTGATGTACTATTGTATTGGTATCACTGTGTGGAAGATCAATGAACCACGTTAATTATCAAATATGAGAGCTTTATTACAGTAGGATTCAACTCCTAACAAAGATAAGATTTGAATAACCTTCTGTGCTTTGAGTTATCATATTTAAAGATTCTACATCCTCACCATTATACAGTACTTGATTTTGCTGCCCAGTTAGCTCTGTAAAAACAATAAACAAAAAATACAGTAGACAAATGATCCAAAAAATTTTTTAGGTTTGTTAATTAGAGAACTGATTAATTAAATCTTATGAAACGTTTGCAAAAATTCTGTCTCAACTACGTAATACAGTGCCTTGTGTTCTTTTGACCATGAAACGGCTCACAGTTTACAGCTACATATCCCAGAATTAAAAACAGGACATTGCCTGCCTCCTTAGTAAAAACATTTATCCTATGTGTGTCATTTTCTATTGAAAGAACGACATTCTAAAGTAAGCATATAGTAAATGTGACACAAAAAACATATAGAATTAAAGAGCAAGAAAGCAATATTAATAAACGTTTATATTGATAAGTAAAATAAATTCCACAACACTAACCAAAAACTAATTAACTTAGAGAAGGATATGTTTTTAGCTGTTATACATTTCACTCCCAAAATCCAGCAGGAAGTTCAGAGCAGCATCTCACACCCATACAAAATGTGTATGGTGTGGTAAACCAGTGTGGACCAGATGTGAACAAATCAAAGCTACCTTCATGCTCAGACACTAGAAGCTTTATAACTATCTAAAGAAATTATCCATCTTGACCACGTGAATCGAAAGATCATAATTCATATGTTACCTGCCTTTTTCTATAGGAGAGAAAAAGACCTAACTTATTGATTCTCTCTTTTTACTTAGATATGTGCCTATAGGAGACAAAAAGTTCAACTTAGCTAATGTAAATACATGCTTTGCATTATTATTATTCTTTGTTTATATATGTACTGTAAATACATATATATCTATATATACTTGCATATATCTATTGTCTGTTTTACTAATGTTATTGATATATTGCATTATTTGGTTTATTGTAGCAAATGTGTCTGTGTTTGTTCAAAACTAGTATATCACCTTAACTCTTTGAGGGCTGAATATGTTTTCCGAATAACAGTTTCTGAAAAGCGATGGTTTCACACAGAAATCAACATAAAACGTCTGTTGCTACATGCTATGGCTGCCAGTTTTCCAAGAATGTGCAGCAGGTTTGCTGTCTTCACATGGCTGGGGCAGCAGCAGCAGTGATCACGGGCGCAGTGCATTGCAATGTGGTTTCTACCTCTTCTCATTGTTAAGTGGCAGTTCTACCTGGTGAACATTGTCAGCACCATGATTATCTGGGGACCAATCAGCTGAGGCTGGAACCTCACATTCGTTTTCGATCACTTGTATCAAAATCGGAGTCCGACAAGACATGGTCCAGTTCAGAGATAATACGTAAAATGACGTCTGCGGAGTATTTTGCTTTACGCATTCGCTTTGATGTCACGTGAGTGCAAGAAATCTCGGTCAGCCCAATGAATCTAACGTTCCTTCAGACAGCGAGAGTCCAACTAAAACATAACAGTTGGTTTTGTCACGGTTTACAGTCGATGACCATTGTCAGCTCCTCCTTTTGACAAAAGTCGCCATCAGCCCTGAAAGAGTTAATGTCTTAATCACAACAGAGAAAGTGAAAGTTATTTAATATAGACTTTCACCAATTTAAATTGTACAGATCTCTTTGTATTTCTAACATTCCAGATGAAACATGAAACAGATCCTGTGCACACATTTACAAGAAACAACCCTGGACAGGAGACCACACATTGCACACTTATTCTTAGAAAAATGTACAACATCCAGATAGCAAAACATACAAATCTTAAAGGAGAAAATGGAGTACATTTAGGAAAACTTACACCAACAAAAAATATGCAAAAACAGTTACTATGCTGGAATTCAAGCCAAAAATTCTGGAGCTTGGAGGAAATATCAATAACCATTATGCTACCATGATGCAAAATCCATCCATTATCCAACCTGCTATATCCTAACTACAGGGTCACGGGGTGTGCTGGAACCAATCCCAGCCAACACTGGGCTCAAGGGAGGAAACAAACCCCGGGCAGGGTGTCAGCCCACCACAGATAATGCAAAATATATTGAAGAAAATCTCTTACTGTTTTAGGCTCCTGTAGTTGCTGACCAACACCTTATGACAAAAGAACAAAATATAAATAACTTCATAGATTAACATTGCTTATTTTGTTCAGTTAAATAGTGAATCACATACTTGGAGGCAAGTTTAGAGTCATGTAGTTGAGGTGGAATCCCTGACAACTTTTAAAAAGATACCTGCATGAAATATTAGGACCACTTAGCTCATAGTTAAGTGGATTAAATGGGGTCTTAACATTTTATAAACTAGCTATATTCTTAAATGCTAATATGGAAATGTAAAAGACAGTTATCTCTTTGATTACAATACAGTCATATTCCTTTAGAAGAACTGCAGCCAATTTACTAAATTTCAGGCTGTAAAATACTGTACATTAAGTGAATTTGAATTTGTTTTTAAAGAAAAGAGTCCGCACTACTGCTGCTGTTCGGTTTAACATTATCTGTCAGTAAATTGATATTTTCATGAGCTCATGCACCTTCTGTTTAGTGGCTTTTATCTACACATTTTCCTGGGCTAATGTGTGAATGAAGAAACAAGCAGAGTTGGCTCTTAGGACATATACAGCACTCAAATGAGCAAAAATACTCTTCACTGGAAAACCACAACATAGAGATGAGAAATTCCTTGTTTTAGCGATGATAGATAAAAGTGCAGTACATTTCTAAAAATACCTTCGTTTGCTGTAAAGAAGTCCAATTTTACATAACATTTTAATATTACTTATTTTTATTGTTATTAGAATTAGTAAGTGGAGATCTGGTTAATATCAGATACAAAAATCTCCTTGAAAATGTGAACCTATTTCACGGCTAGATAAAATGTATACCAAAAAATAAATTAAAATAATGTAAGCTTCCAAAGCAAAATAAAAAAAAAAAATGATACTGGTGTTGTTGTCTTGCGAGATATGACACTAGATCAGGGCACAATCCAGGTTGTCACATTTAATCAGCAAAATAAAGAGCCGCCGATGCTATCTTTTTCATGTCTGGTTTGGTGCTCCATTTCTGTTGACCATCGGCCCAGAATGAGATGCCACTTTCTGTGTCTGTAAGAGACAGAGCCCCTTCTCATACCAGGGTTGGATGGCTTACCAAGAATGAGTCACAAGGGAGATCCACAGATGCATATATGTAACAGTGGACCTATTTGTGAGCCTATTGCGTCTTTGTGAATAATCTTACTTGTTCAGACACATTAAGGTTACTAAATTAGACGGGCATCTAAACAAACACACAGGAAAATGATTATCAGTGGTATGTACAGAATGACTTGTAAAATAATTACTTCTTAACCTTAGATTCAGTAGATTGTCGAGCCCTCCAAAAGCACATAGTCTACATCATGTAACATGAGGTCTAGTTTGCTAGAATATCTCTTTAGGGAAAAATGATGATGATAATGATCACATTTCCTGAACCACAAAATAGAAGGAGACCTATAAAAAACATACACTCACCAGCCACTTTATTAGGTTCATCTGTTCAACTGCATGATACTTTAAATATCTAACCAGCCAATCATATAGCAGAAACTCAATTCATTTTTGTATGTAGACGTTGTCAAGATGACCAACTGAAGTTCAAGTCGAGCTTCAGAATTGGGAAGAACGGCGATTTAAATGACTTTGAGTGTGGTATTGTTGTTGGTACCCAATGAGCTGTATTTCAGAGACAGCTGATTTATTGGAATTTTCGCACACAACCATCCTTACTGTTTTCAGAGAATGGTCCGAAAAAGGGACCATTGGGGTTGATTGGTGAACTAGCATCAGCTTATTTCTTTCGTGTATTTATTCTTTTTTTTTTTCCTTGGACGACATTTTTAGAAAGGAAAGAGGACACAGGTTTGGACTGCTTATTTTCTATTCCATCTTATTTATCTATTTTTCTGCACTCATTGTTTTAATATGTTTAATTACACATCATTTTTTATTTTTACTAAAATTGATTGCATGACACTGGACTTTGATCTTTGATTGTTGTCATGATTGAAGATCATTTGGATTTATGTCATAACTTTTGTCTGTGCCTCAGTTCTTTCATCCACAGATCCATCTGCTTATGATCCTGGGAGGCTAAGTCAGAGATAGAGTACCATTGCACAAGGCATCACAATTTGTAATCCAAATGTGTTTTTATACATTACGTTAATATTTAATGTTGCATATAATTTCGATATACAGGGAGTGCAGAATTATTAGGCAAGTTGTATTTTTGAGGATTAATTTTAATATGGAACAAACACAGTGCTATCAGTCAATCCAAAATGTTAATAAACCTGAAACCTGAATGTTTCACAACGGAAATGTGAGTGTGAACATCATCAGGGGAATACATATGTGCGCACAATTATTAGGCAACTATTAGTGTGCAGATTTATTATGCAACTAAAGGAAAAATGAAAATTTTCCCATCTCACTTGTTTATTTTCATCTGTTATAGTGAGAATAATAAACAAGCACCACAAAATTTACAAATAAACATCTCTGACATTTCAAAAAAAATCAATCAATCAATGAATGACCAATATAGCCACCCTTCTTTCCAATAACAGTCATAAGCCTTTCCATTCATGGAGTCTGTCAGTTTCTTGATCTGTTGACGATCAGCTTTTTGTGGAGCAGTGACTACAGCCTCCCAGACACTCTTCAGAGAGGTGTATTGTTTTTCTCCCCGTAAATCTAGCGTTTAAGAAGTGCCCACAAGTTCTCGATAGGGTTTAGGTCAGATGAGGAAGGGGGGCCATGTCATTATTCCTACATCTTTAAGGCCTTTACTGGCTGGCCACGCAGTGGAGAACTTCGATGCAAGTGATGGAGCATTGGCCTACATAAAAATCATGGTCTTTTTCCTGTATCACTGTTTGAAGAAAGTGTCTTCGAAAAACTGGCAGTAGGTTTGGGAGTTGATTTTGAGTTCATCTTCAATGCAAAAGGTCCAACTAGCTCATCTTTAAAAATACCAGCTCATACCAGTACCCCACCTCCACGTTGGAGTGGAGCTCTGTGCCCATTACTGATCCACAGGTCCATCCATCTGGTCCATCAAGAGTCACTCTCATCTCATCGGTCCATAAAACCTTTGAAAAAAATCTGTCTTCAGATATTTCTTGGCCCAGTTTTGACGTTTCAACTTATGTTTCTTGTTCAGTGGTGGTTGGGTTTCAGCCCTCCTTACCTTGGCCATGTCTTTGAGCACTGAACACCTTGTACTTCTGGGCACTCCAGGTAGGTTGCAGCTCTGGAATATGAAAGTACTGGAGGATAATGGGTTCCTGGTAGCTTCACGTTTGATTCTTCTCAAATCTTTGGCAGCTAATTTGCGTCTTTTGTTCTCAACACGTTTCTTGCGACCCTGTTGACTATTTGCAACAAAATGTTTGATGGTTCTGTGATCACACACCAATATCTTAGCAATTCCAAAAGTGCTGCATCCCTCTGAAAGACTTTTTACAATTTTTGACTTTTCAGAGTCAGTTAAATCTCTTTTTTGGCCCATTTTGCCCGAGGAAAACTAGCTGCCTAATAATTCTGCACACCTTGATATAGGGTGTTGATCTCCTTAGGCCACACCCTCCCTCATTACACAAATACACATCACCTGACGTGCTTAAATCCAATAAGCATTCAAGTTAATACAGCTTGGAGTTGGAATATATGCATTAAAAATGATGATATGGTCAAAATACTTGCCTAATAATTGTGCACACAGAGTACAGTATCTCCAGATATCTCCCGGCCCAGGGATTTGTTCCTGCCTTGCGCCCTGTGTTGGCTGGGATTGACCCTATGTTAGGACATAGTGGGTTGGATGATGGATGGATAATATATTATTTAATATTATATTACACTAGGATGCTTTGCCCGCTGCTCGCTTTGGTCACCAACCCCCGGGCCAGCGCTACACGCTCGTGTATGGGGATGCAGATGTACAATTTAAAGAGATGGGAATTGTTACATATGCATGATAGAACTAACTATTTACATTATATCAAGTAATTAACCATATTAAAAAATAGTAAAGCATAAAAATTTGACAGTAAATTATGTTTCATGTTGCATTAGAGTTATTCATTGCATTATACGTTTTCGTTCTGTTTAGATTTGAGATGTACTACAAAACCTTTCTTGGATACATTCTTCTTTCAACAGTAATTCGGAACGGCGGAAAACTGAATGGAGTTAATGGTTGTAGTTACTCTTTGGAATATTGTAAATTGATGTTTTAATCTTCTGCACGATCACCACCATTTCAGCATAGCCTATTGATATGCATTTAACCAATCTGCTGTTTAACTGATCAACAGTTTTCTCGTTAATTCGTTTGACTTCATCAACTCTTGGTGCTAGGATTGCCTGTGTACTCATTTCTTCCGTTGATAATCCTTTGGGATGACATTCTTCAATAAGATTTGGACATAGTAAGTCTTCTTTTATTGGGAACTTAAAGTGAGGAAAACGTAAAAAATTATGAGTTAAGAGAGCAGGAACCGTGTCTGTCAAAAGCATTCACATGAATGAGAGGTGAGAGGGCCGTGTGCGTGGTTAAATATGGTAATGAGGAGGGTGGGACTTGAAAAAATCTCTTGGAAAAAAGTCTTTTCTCAGGATTTCCTTTTATAAATAGACAGATTATATTATGCTATGTCATTTGAGAAACCTTTAAACAATTTAGCCTGATTGTAATTGTTACATCACCTTCAGAAACATAGCCAGGACAGTGTGTTTAACTGCTAAATATGGTAATAATTATATCTGTGCTACATAATTGCTGTGACTAAGTGTGCCTGGACTCTGGAGGAGAGATATGACAGAGAAAGGCCATGTTTGAATATTATGTGAGCTAATACCCAGTTTGAGCATAACAATCAGTTTAATTATGCCTTCTGCAAAGGTTGAATGAGGTTAAGATGCAACAATTGGCATGGTGAAGGTGAAAAAGACCTGTTATGAAGACTGGAGGTGGTAGAATTGAAACTGCTAACCACAGTAAGCAGAAAGTTGCCAATTATAGTGTAGATTAAGACTGGACAACAGTGGTTTAAACTGAAGTAACTGACACGTCTGAAAGTACTGTACTGTTCAATGTTATTCTGCTATATCCATATCATTTCTCATATAGCAGTCATGTGTTTTCTAGGGGCGGCACGGTCGCACAGTCGGTAGCGCTGCTGCCTCGCAGTTAGGAGACCTGGGTTTGCTCCCCGGGTCCTCCCTGCGTGGAGTTTGCATGTTCTCCCCGTGTCTGTGTGGGTTTCCTCCCACAGTCCAAAGACATGCAGGTTAGGTGCATTGGCGATTCTAAATTGTCCCTAGTGTGTGTGTGTGCCCTGTGGTGGACTGGCGCCCTGCCCGGGGTTTGTTTCCTGCCTTGCGCCCTGTGTTGGTTGGGATTGGCTCCAGCAGACCCTCGTGACCCTGTAGTTAGGATATAGCAGGTTAGATAATGGATGGATGTGTTTTCTAACAATAACCTTTTCCACAGGACATTTCCAACCATGTGTTTATTAACTGATTGTTCTTTCTGCTGTCTTTTATATCCTGATATATAATTCTTATACAATAAGTGTGTTCCCCAGCTCTGCTGCCACACTTCTGTTATTTGATTCTTTTAAAGCAGTTCAGTTTTTATAATAGTTTATCTTGACCACATTGAGAAAATAAGGTTTTTCTATGACATAAACACATAACTCAGAATTTTTGTAGCAGGTGTGCCGCCCAACCATATTACTTATCCTTTCAACCCTGTTAATCACTTGGAATGTCAAAAATCCCCACATTCTCTTTGGCATCAAGTCTGTCAGCCTAATCATAAACCTTGATATAAGAGGTTCTAAAGAATAAAATGAGCAATATGACATTGATCTGTAGTGAAGGAGGAAAAAGCATTACCATGTCATTCAACAAACGCTTTCAGGGCCTTCAAGGCGTAGCAGATAACAGTGCTGAGCTGATGTTTTGCATTCAGCATTTTGGCAGAAGAAAGCATTCCCAGGCATCATTGATATAAATACTGTATTTGAGGCAACAAGTCAGCTTTTTGTTTAAGACTTGAAATTATACAGAAAAGGAGTTTTGGAATGAGGAGAAAAACAGCTAACAGTGATAGGTTTGAAAAATATGGTAACAATATGTTTCTGAATTCAATGAAGTGTGTGTGTATATATATATATATTTTGTGGTGGACAGCCGAGTCCCTTGCCTGGCCGGGAAGCCCCTTCGATGTATGTTCCGGGGGAGCAACCATGGGCTGCTCAATACTTCCCCAGGACGCTTGATGGCAGCCTCCCTCGCGGACAGTGGTGCTTCAGCTTTCCGCAGGACTCCATGGGAATTGGAGTTTGCTCCCACAGGTGCCACCAGGGGGTGCTGCAGCTGGAACTCCTGAGCCCGTATGGACGGCGTATTTGCCACACCCGGAAGTGCAGCCGGAACTCAGCAATCAACCACCTGGAGCACTTCCAGATGGACTATAAAAGGGGCCAGCAGCCACCACTTGTGGCCAGAGTCGGGAGGAAGAGGACGAAGCTTGGAGAAGGAGGAGTGGTAGTGCCAGAGAAGAGTGTGTTTTGAGTGCTTTATTTGTGTACTCGGGCCATGTGAGGGTCACGGGGAAAACATGCCCCACAGGTGAAGAAAATAAAAAGTTCTTTTGTTTCTATATGTCTGTGTTGGGTCGGGCACCTATATGGCGCTATTTACTACATATATATATATATATATATATATATATATATATATATATAGGACCACCAAGGCAGGCACCACCACCCCAACCCAACCTAGACACACGCAGAGACAGACACACAGGAATTTTATTTTTCCTTTTCTCTTGTGGGAAATGCCTTCCCCATTCCCACAAGTATAACCCTTGTCTCAAAGTCTCAAAAGCACACAGCACAACACAACTCTCTTCCTTTTCTTTCTCTTTTCTCCTCCTCTCCTCCGGGAAAGTTCTCTGGCTCCCCAGGTAGTGATTGCTGGCCCCTTTTATAAGGCATCCGAAGTGCTCCAGGTGCTCGTTGATGCATTTTCAGCAGCACTTCTGGGTGTGGCAGAAGATCTGCTGAGAAGGGGTCAGCAGCAGCTGCAGCTCCCATGGATCCCAACAGGCCTGTATCAAACTCCAATTCCCATGGAACCCTGCGGCAGTCCATGGAATCGCTGCAACCCAGAGGGGCTGCCACCTAGGGAATTGCTCTGGCCACGCTGCCACCCCTGGTCCTTCCTGCATGAAGCCGTCCCAGCCAGCCAAGGGCCCCGGCTGCATGCCACAATATACAGTATATATAAACAGTATTTATCAGTTACAGTATGAACAGCCTAAATAACCAGGAAAAACAACAATAATATTAATAATAAGAAAAAAACAATAATCCCAAAATAGATCCTTATTAACTATAATGAAAGCAAGAATGAACTGCAATGATTTAAATGAAAGTCAGATCAGTGACACAGCCAAGATGTTGCCAGTTCAGTCCATGCCACTGTTATATTTCAGTCAGTATTCCTCCCCTGACTGGGGCTCAAATGTCTCTTTTAAGTCTGCTTTGTTTTTTGTTATGTTAACATTGTTGATTCTTTAGTTTCATGACATCAAAGCATTTTTACTAAATGAAATGTGTTTTATCGGTGGTCCCACAAGCAGCTTTGCTACCTGCTCATCACTTTCAACAACAACAACATTTATTTATATAGCACATTTTCATACAAACAGTAGCTCAAAGTGCTTTACATAATGAAAAATAGAAAAATAAAAGACATAGTAATAAAATAAAATAAGTCCACATTAATTAACATAGAAATGACTGCCTTCAGCCCTGTGTAGTTTCGGGAAATCCCACAGTTCCTTGTGGTTTATTTTGAATATACTAGGGTGTTTGGTGAGTTCTCCTGTGTTTTGCTCTTTTGATATTTTTATAATTTATTAGATTTTTGTGATGTTTAGCTCTGTTTTTTAACAATTCTTTGGGTTTCTTGTATTGGGCCTATGTTTACTTTTGGGATTGCCCATTTTGAAGGTATTACCCTCTGAGAGGATATAGCGGGTTGGATAATGGATGGATGGATACCCTCTGAGCCTTTTGGCTTTCTCTCCTCAGAGGTTAACATTGTGCTCCAGAGTGTTTTAGTATAAAGTCAATTCTCAACTTTCACTAGAAAACCTAAGTCAAAGACACAAATTCATCAGTGATGTCAGCTTTGAGATCCTTAAGGGTCTCAGAGTATGGGAGTTTACCAGAGGCGAGTTGACATTTAACTATGAGGCTGTGATTAATGATGGGATCGGCAGACTTTATATCTCTAGCTCGTCTCAGCCTTCCTCAGTTTTGTGGATATAATGCATTCGTCACAACAGCTTTATTTTCTCAGTAATCCACGTCACTGATTTAGTATATTTGGAATTGGAGCCTGACGGACTTGCACTATACTAATGATTAAAACACAAAACTTAATGTGTTTAAGCAAAACAATGAGAATATGCAACAAATGCACAAGGAGCTCTTTACAATGGTAGGGTAAACAAGATGGGTGAAGTGACTTGTAGGATTCTAGCTGCTGCCTAAACTTGTGTGACTCGCACCTCATTTTTTTTTTCTCGAATGCACATATACACAAAGCCTGTGAATATGCGCGGTCGCCATTGCAAAAATAAAAATGAGGTTACTAATAAAATCACATGAATGCTTGAAGTCTGAGCCCACAAAAGATTGTTGAAGATCAACTGTAAATCTTCCTATTTATTAAGATTAATTGTAGCTCTATGTGTGACTAAAAGGGGTTTGATGGTTTCACCCTTTCTAGTGGGTATTTTGAGTGTTTCTTGGGATTTTCTAGTTCATAAGAGCCATCACCTTTTACATTCTTATATCTGGGACCATCTGGAAACTGGGGATTTTCAAGAGGTTGGTGGTTACAGCAGTGAATAATGTCCATGTATAAACTTGGATTGAGCCTGGTGATTCTTATTAATTTTAGAAAATACATAGTGAAACCATAAGAAGAGATAAGAATCTAAAAACTGTTAATAAGCAGCAAGCTAAATGATCCAACAGTATCATAGTCATGGTTAAGGTCATGGTTTTGGCCTTTTGCACATTTGTGATTATCTCTTTGCGTTATAACTTTTTGTAAACATTTACTTTGATCTTTGCCACTTTGATTTGTTTTAGCTCCTGCTTAAATTCTGAACTTTATTTTTTGAACTTCTGATATAATAAAATACATGACTTATCCTATTATGGTTGCCACTTCGTTCAAATCTGAATTCCTTTTTTGGTGTGCCTGGCCAGCCACATGTGCTCTCAGTTCTATGTGTGTGGTAAACTGGCAGTGCTTGATAGGCTTAGTAGAAAAAAGGGAGAATAAATGTCATGGATGTTTTCAGTTTTATAAAATATTTTTGCCTTCTCTTTGACCCTGAATGGTCATGATTATGGGAGATCAAGAAAGGAAGTGCAAAAGGAGATAAAGCACCAGGCTTAACTAGCATAAGCAATGATCATACATGGAATGAAAAGGGAGAGAGAGCTGAAGACATCCGTATGTTGGAGTCTTCTTAGGTATCATAGAACTGCCCATAAGACGCATCAGAGCAGCAACCAAGGCAATATATAAAAGTCAAGGTCAAGAAACTAACTTGAGAAATTTGTAAAGTTTTAAAATGTCCTTAACTAAAATACTAAAGACGTTTATTGTGTCAATACAGAAAATCCAAAACACAACAGCAGTGCATTGCCATCTTTTATAGGCAGGAGGTGACAATTCAATAGGCCACATGACCACCAAAAGTCATAGTGATAGAAAACAACATAACAGCCATAATAATTGCAATGGTGGTGAGGTTTTACACAACCAAAAATTATAAAATAATGCAATAAAATACAAGTGTATATCAGTACATGCCAAAACCAGGATTACAAAACTGAAACCTGCAAACACCAGCACAATTAAAAGCATACAACTATAACATTTATCCTTTATTATGAACTAAACAGTTGAATTTTTTGAAAAAAAGACAAATCTTTAATCTGTCTGGTACTTGCTGAAAAGGGGTAATAGAATAATTTAAAAAGATTTTCTATCTCTTGCCTTATGTGTAACTTCAGTGCCTTTCCTCCCTTTCTTGAGTGCATTCCCACAATGCCTGCTTCTCTGTCTCTCATTATTTTTGAGGTGTCTTGCCTGCCTCTTTGAAGGCGACTCTCTGAGCATGCATCTCACACTTGCACTTCTACTTTCATCATATCAACAAAGCCAAACTAACCAATCACAATAAAGTCAAACTGACCAATCAGATTGCTCCGAGGAACTGGACACACAGATCTTAATGTTTTATTATATACTGTAGTAGATGTGTTTACAATGTGTAGCAGTTTATGGCGCTATACCAGCGCTTAACCCGACACGGACGGACAGACAGAGGAGGCACACTAATAAAACACAAAAGTTTTATTTTATTTTCTTCACCTGTGGGCAATGCCTTCCTCGTTTCCCACAGGCACAACAGTCCCAATGAGCACTACCACAACAATACAAATAACTGTTCTACTTCTTTCTCCTCCACTCTTCTCCGGCACGCTTAGTCCCTCTCCTCCTGACTCTGGCTCCCGGAGTGGTGTCTGTTGGCTCCTTTTAAAGCCCACCCAGAAGTGCTCCAGGTGTTTGATGACCTATTTCCAGCTGCACTTCCAGGTAGCGGAAGAACCGCCCACACGGGCTCAGGAACAACTGCAGCACCCCCTGGCGACACCCCCAGAACCCAACAGTGTTGCAGAGAACTCCATCTCCCATGGAGCCCTGCGGGAATCCGAGGCACCACTGCCACCCATAAGAGCTGCCATCTAGCATCCCGGGGATGGACTTTTCTGTCCACGCTTGCTCCCCCGGTCCCCTCAGTGAAGAGGCGTCCCAGCCGTCTGTGACAAATGCTATCAAAAGGTGTTTGGCCCCTTTTTCATTTGCACTGTTATTAATTATTTGTGACACAGAATTTTTTTCGGGTGCTCAACCAAAATCTAATATTAGGCGAAGCACACCTGAGTGAACAAGTGTGATTTTTATTTTTTTAATAATTCATTTATTGAATTAAAATGTTTTTTCCAATACTTCCACAAAACAGTTATTGTTTTTTTTAGCAAAACTTATGTGAAATAAATTGCATTCCTAACTAATAATATTTGCCATTGTGTAACATGAATTATTTTAGTTTTCAAAAGGATTTAACTGCTGAAGTATAATTACTGTATATCTTTCTGCATGTCTTTTGTTCTATTTGCATATCAATTAATGGACTATAAAAAAGGTTACTTGTAAATAAGTGAGAATAGAGGTTATGTAATAAAGTGTGCACCCAGATGATACATAGCTGTAAATGCCCGTGTAAGTATCTGATGGTTCAACATGGCATTCGAAATCCAAAACTGTACTTGCAGAAAAGTGCTTATTGGCTACAGATGATCAAAACTATTCACATGATATTGAATTTGTAGCGAATTGTAAAGTTTCAGCTTGCAAAAAATATTACAACAGAAATTAAATATCATTTGTAGTGAAATTTGTGCCATTCATATAAGAAACAAGGAGTTTATTTAAGTGTTTTCATGTGTTAATTTCAAATGGGTCTGCCTGTCATTTAGTATTTAATGAGAGATTTCATGTGGGTAAAAAAAAAAAATCACGTCAGTGCTGTGTAATGTGTCCAATGCTGTGTTTTAGTGTGGACAATTTACAGCCTGTCATGTTTTTAAAAAGTGTACTTCACTCCTCTGCACTAATGGTGAATGAGAGGCATGAACAGAATTGTTTTTACTGGAATATCCATCCATCCATCCACTATCCAACCCGCTATATCCTAACTACAGGGTCACGAGGGTCTGCTGGAGCCAATCCCAGCCAACACAGGGTGTAAGGCAGGAAACAAACCCCGGGCAGGGCGCCAGCCCACCGCATTTTACTGGAATAGTAAGGATTAAATGCTTTACCAGGCTGTGGAAAAGAAAACTGATAAATGCTGAACTGTGAACAAGGCTTTAGAGAGCAGAATTCCTTCTTTTCAACCAAAAAAAAAAAAAAACTGAAAACTGACTGACTCTTGAGCATGGGAATGGCACTATATAAATAAAATGTATTATTTATTCTCAAACAGTGAACAGGTTAACTTTTTTGTTCTTTTGCTGCCATCTTGTGGTTTCTGCAAGTATTGGCGCTAACATTAAATTTAAAGACAAAGCACATGAAAAATGATCTTCTATTTATCAAAACCACCTAACCAAGTTCAGGACTGTGAGATTTAAGGCAGTCACAGGAACACGGGGGGCTATGCAGGTGTATTTAACTGAGGTATTTGACAAAGCCTGAGGAAATAGTTGGGAAGCCAACTGGGCATTTAATATGAGTGTTCCAATAAACTATGGCACTGCATAAAAACAAAACAAAAAAAAAGCAAAAAACTCTCTTTCAAACTACCTTCTAGGGCAAATTTTTAACAGCTTACTCCTAGAGCAGGTCAGTTTTGGGAGCTGGTAGTCTCAGGTCCAAGAAATGACACCTTTTTCCCAGGCTGGCCAGTTTATATAAGGCAGCAACCAGAAAGGGCTGGCATTTTCTGATGGAGTCATATGCCCTCATTGGGCATCAGCTGCAGGAGGAAGACACTGGACAGTTGGTGGCAGTGCCCCCCGCGGGTTCAGGAGTGGTATAACCTGCATGGTTTTAGCCCTGAAGGTGACACAGGGAACAATATACACATACTGTACATACACAAAGAGCCACTTTAGAGCCACTAATTAAACTATTATACATATCACTAAGATGTGAAAGGAAACTTGTAATACCTGGAGAAGAACAAATGTAGACAACCTGAGAATGTGCAAACTCCATTCAGGTTAGTTTGACACTGCAAGATGAAGAACAGAAAAGTTTCAGCCTTTGTGACTTCACTAAGTAGGCTGAGGCCCCCACAATTGTGAGATGGATTAGATGGGCCTGACGAGAGTAGGTGATTTCTTAATGAGCATATGTGAGTCACTGGCTCTTTGTGTATTTCAACCCACTTATTCTTATCTTTAAAAAAAATTTCCCTATTGTGTACATGTCCCATTTTGCAATGGTTGACAGAGTTTGACATTTGACATTTTTTTTAAAGTTTAGCAAGAAAATGTTAGGGATTTACAGAAATTAAGGTACAATAATAAAGCCCAAACTAGCAACAAGTGAAAGGTAAAGAAGTTTTGCGACAATTCATGTTGAGAAAAATGTAAAGCTTGAGCTTCTTCACTTTGCAGCTACTATTTAACCCTCTTTTGTGTAGTAATCTCCACACATATTACTAGCAAAGTTACTAGAAATTCTGCTCAGCTAGGGAGTGTCATCTTTAAGATGCTGAACTTATTTGGTTGCCTTATTCTCTAATAATGGCTCAACACCCTGATACGGAGGTTCCTGCTGGTGACGATTCATATTGGGAAGCCATGAAAAACATTTTGATTGAGCACAGTGGCATTCTGAATGCAACCATGCAAACTAAATACACCAAACCTAAAACTGAAAGAGCACATAAAAAGAAAGAATAAGTAATAATGACCAGACATAACCACACTCTTGTTCAAACTTGGCACCTTTAAAATTAAAATTACTGACCAAGCAACCAGGACATTATTTCAACTCCTACCTATCCAAGATGTGGATCCCAAACCATGCTGACTCCTTCAGGCCTCGTGCTGTTATTATAACATTTCTGAAAGAAGCTTTTCATATTCATGATATCTCACGGGGAGGTTAGTTATTTCCTCACTTTAGACTAAGAGTTTTCAAACTTTTTTCAGCCACAGACCCCTTTACCAAAAACTTTTAAAACCATCGACCCCCTAGTCATTTACTTTATGTACTCAAATTAATACATTTGTACAGTACTCGATATTAAATATTTCACTAGATATCAAACTTTTCATTTTAATCACTTGTAATTAATGATTGAAAAAGATAAAAGGACTACAGAATATGGCATTATCTTGTGCAACATTTAACATCGAAACCTGCACTAACGAAAATTAAAGCAAAAAAATACAAGCAGAGTTTTTTTACATTTTTGACATTTATGAAATAAATATGTAAATTCAAAATAAGTACAAATAGTCCAAAGCTGTACTTTCTGGATTTCTTTTTTGATTCAGTCATATTATTATCTGAAGAAATAAAAACTTTTATTAACGAACAATTTCGACAGCCCCGTGATAAAAAAAAAATATAAAGTATGTACTTACTTGAAACAGAAGATTTTTGTTCAAACTCGAATAAATAATCTGTGTCCTCAGATTTTCTTTTTCGTAATACTGCTCCTCAATAAATAATTATATTCAGAGTTCAAATCACAAATAAGTACATGTCACATCAAACAAACCAATTTATAGTGTTTTATGAAAGCATGACCATACAAGACTGATAGATTCTGCTAATATCAAATATCCATCGTCTCGTCCCACCACGAGCAAGTGCGGACATGCAACGTTTTTTCTTGTCCACACTTGCTTTGATATGTTCGATAAGACAATGCACGGACATGTTTGTGCTACATGTATTTTCATGCATTCTTACGTGTGACTCTTTTACTGACACATTTTACCTTTTCGTTCGCAAGTTTGGTATGTAATGTGTTTGTCTCAAAAAAGTGTTTTTTTAAATTATTTTACTTCTTTATTAGGTACCTATTGGAATTATAGATATTTTGAAGCAACAAACAAATAGCAGTAGTAAGGGGGTCTATTTTTGCTGTTGTCGACCCCTGAATTTTTTTATTGAAACTATCGACCACTAGAAAGTTCAAATCGACCCCAGGGGGTCGATATCGACCTTTTGGAACTCTTGCTTTAGACCTTTAACAGTGAAAGAAAGAGCTCTGCAGTTGGGAAGGCCAGAGGAGATGGTTGGTTCTCCCATAACTGGTAAAGGCGAAGTTCAGCCATGGCTGTCACTCTGTGTATGACTTTCCCCCAAAGAGGCCTTTTGCATTGGATAGTTGGATAATGGATGGATGGATAGATACATTTGTCACCTATGACTCCGTCATGTACTGATTCACATTGTGTTCTTTATTTACATAAAGACTTGATGTGCTAATTGTTCCTGAGTGTTAATTAGGTTTGATCTTATTTGCAGTTCATGTTCAGATTGTAGTTCCCTGGGACACTGTCGCACATGCCATTCCAGCTTCTGTTTATTATATTCACCTACAGTGACCTTATCTGTTTTATTCTGGTAATTACTTATATTATGTTGCTTATATTGAGATATTGCTTATATCTCTGACTTCAAATGAAGGGGTGGGTTCTGGAAGGGTGTGGGATTTGGGCTTCTTAATTGCCACAGTATCACCTTTAATTGCCCGGTGCCATTTCATATTTATCTCCTCTGTTTAATTGCTGTGCTCACTTACTGTTATCAGGAATGGCCTCAATTTCCCACAGTTGTTGGCTCTTATTTTTGTTCAAAACAGTAGGATTGGACAGGAGATGGGGCCGTTAATTGTCTTCTCTTCTATTACTGTGTATTTGTATGCAGGTTTTATGAATGGCTTAGTATCCACTGTAGTTGATGGGGTGTTTGCTGTTTGGAGAGGTAAACCTCCTCTTCCTCATCTCCTCCTCTTTGGCTATACAGTAATCCCTAGTCGATCACGGGGGTTGTGTTCCAGAACCCCCCGCGGTAGGTGAAAATCCGCGAAGTAGAAACCATATGTTTGTATGGTTATTTTTATATATTTTAAGCCCTTACAAACTCTCCCACACTGTTAACATTATTAGAGCCCTCTAGACATTAAATAACACCCTTTAGTCAAAAGTTTAAACTGTGCTCCATGACAAGACAGAGATGACAGTTCTTTCTCACAATTAAAAGAATGCAAACATATCTTTTCTTCAAAGGAGCGCCATCAGGAGCAGAGAATGTCAGAGAGAGACAGCGAGATAAAAGCAAACAATCAAAAAATCAATACGTGCTGTTGGGCTTTTAAGTATGCCGAAGCACCGCGATAAAGCGGCCGGCCGCAAAGAAGGGAGCAATGTGAAGTCCGTATTCTCGAAGCAAACAGCCCCTCTGCTCACACCCCCTCCGTCAGGAGCAGAGAATGTCAGAGAGAGACAGAGAAAAGCAAACAATCAGGCACCGTGCGGGAAGCATATCGTATATCATTGAGGAGTTTTATTTAATACTTAATACATGCTCTGATTGGGTAGCTTCTAAGCCATCCGCCAATAGCGTCCCTTGTATGAAATCAACTGGGCAAACAAACTGAGGAAGCATGTACCATAAATTAAAAGACCCATTGTCTGCAGAAATCCGCGAACCAGAGAAAAATCCGTGATATATATTTAGATATACTTACATTTAAAATCCGCGATTGAGTGAAGCCGCGAAAGTCGAAGCGCGATATAGCAAGGGATCACTGTATTCTAAGTTTGCTAGATTTTTAGCACTGGCTTCTCAATCTCTCTTTGCTTGCATTTTTTCTTTAGTTCTCTACTTACCTTAATCATGCCAATTTCTAATATTATTTCTTGGAACATCACAGCCTTGATCTTTGCTCTCCACCATACAGATGTGCTGGACTCTTTTCACTGACATTTTATAGATATAACCATAATCACACATATCAACTACTGATGTTGACCACTGTCAAACCAAATAAGATTGTTTGTGGTTCCTCCAAAAAATGGAGTCAGTTCATTCTCTTCAGGAGGTACTTGCCAATCAATACCACGGAAATGAGTAATGATACCATGTTACATGAAATGGGAAATCATAAACTGGCAATTGTATCTACATAAGCAGGTATGCCTTCTCGCTCATCATATTTTCATGTTTCTTAAGCTCCATGGCTATGAATTGTTAGTCAGAATTGACTTTAATGCAGAAATAAATCCATTATAAGACCATATCCCCCCTCCACTGTTTCAGTGCACTCCCTCTTCATGATTTCTTTCTGTAAAATAAGTGCCATCTGAAATTTACTTGGTAGTTTTTGCTTACTAAATGCCTCAGTGAAAGAGTTCTTCTAGCCATCAGATATAGTCTCACATTGATTATATACTCGTATCCCTCTCTGTAGAGTTTTAAAAGCATTTTTCTTCCCAGTGTGCCTTTCAGATCAGCATGTCTGCTTTATGCAGCTACATGTGCTCCTCACTGGGGATTCAACCCATCTCTTTTAAATAATAAGTTTTTTTTTTTCTGAGTAGCCTGGAAACAAACTAAATGAATTTCTGCCTTTTAACCAGGGCTCAGTGAATTTTTCTAGTGCAGTTTGGAAGGCAGTTTAAAGATTTAGCCAAGACTTTACTGTTGCACCCTCCAATCACCAATCCTGTGTTAAACACCAAACAATCTCTGAATTATAATTCAGATGTTTTGGTTGATAACAATCACAACCTATAAATTAAAGTTAGAACTGAACACAATGGACTGTTGATTCAGAGAGCAGAGTTGATGATTATCCATGCTAGGAAAAATTATTGAATATTGATAAATTACTTGAATTAAGTGTGACACATTTGCCACAATCCCTGCTTTAAAAGACCAACTCAGACTCAACATTTCAAATTAATTTAGTTCAGTTTATGTTTGTGTAGTGATCTTGACTGATGGCAGGTACAGAAAACTGTGACACATTTTCAGGTAAAAGGATAAGTTTCACAAAATTACAAAATACACATGAAGACACAGATTTGTTCAAACAAAGCAGTTTGAAATTGATTAACATAAATGGAAACTATCAATAGCTCTCTGTTAAATAATTATTGAACTATGGGCAGGAGAGAATGGAGGAAAGGAACATAACTCCAGTCAGAAAGAGAATCCCTAGAAAGTGCTGGAGTCAATAGTTAAGTATAAGACCAAAGGTTAAAGACAAAGTCAGACATAGCCACAGTCCTAGAGACCTCGGCTAACCACCTGTCAATCCCCTCCTGTGCATTCCACAGTAGAGTGTGCGCTGGGCTGTCCATTCCAATATTAGGAACACTCCGCCCAATGGTCTCAGTATCTCTGATGACTTTTTCGTGTGCAGGAACGTAGGTGGCAGTAGGTCATTGGCACCAGGGTCAATAACATGATACCAAGAAGAGAATAGAGGAGGGTTAGTAATGGTTAATAGCTATTGTATCCTTCTATATAATTTGATACTATCCGTATGTATGGTGTTCGCAGCAATATCTCGAGCAGCCACAAGAGCAGCGGCCGCAGGAAGGATGCGTAGGAAACAAAGTCACATGACTGACGCGGAAAGTAGACTTGCTAATGCGACCACACGTACACAATGAGCACAACAAACGGATGAGCAGTGTATGGCTACAAATGCTACTAACGCTGAATGAAATTGTGCAAATCGGACACAAAGGACAGATGAAGAACATGCGCTACAGAATGCTACTAACGCTGATTTCACAAACGTTGAATTTGTTGCCCGATTTGATCGGGCTTCCAGTCGCTAGTTACTTATATTTTGGTACAAATTATTAACAGATAAATCAGCAGCTCTACTCAGGGTATGCTACAATAAAGTAGTGAGTCTTTAGCCTCGATTTAAAACTTAAGACTGAAGGGGCTATCGCTCTAACTTAATTTTGTCTTATAACCTTCTCTCCTTTACTTACTACTGCTTATCTGAGTTATATGAGTTATGTGTTTCTTAAATTAACAAACCATACATGAAAACCATTGAGGGCTGGCCTATGGCTATTCAGTTGTTTAAATCCTAGATATCTACCATTCATTAACACTTTCCCTTCTGCTCCCCTTTACTTTCACTAGGCTACTAAAGCTTTACCTTTCTTGAGAGATACATGTCTGTTAGTTCAGTGTCCCAGTGTCTCATCAGCCTCCTTCTTTTACACCCTTATTCAGGTGTACCTTGGATGGGCATGAGAATGTTATGGATACTGTCCCAAATATTTTGCATGATCTTTTTAATTTGCTGTAGTGGAAATATCTTAATTGATCACAAAAGAACAAGTGAAAGGCAAAAAGAAACAATGAAAATCAGAACAGAATACCCAAAGCACCCACCTACCCAAGTGTATAAAACTTGTTAATACAGCTTACCATACAGCCCCTTGTGAACTGACTCTCAAACTCTTCTTGTTGAGGCCTTATGACTTTTCTACCCAATCAGAAAACACTGCAGACATTTTGTTGCCAGAGAGCGACAGTGGCTTATTGAATTCCAGATAACTTAAATTTATCACCCCTCCTCTCCTAAATACTGTGTTCCTGCTGTCTAAGGGTACACTGGGAAGGGGACTCTGAGTTTCTTCTCCCACATCTAGCAAATATAAAGATATACCGTATTGATCCTCTCCTGTCGTGAACTGACTTAGAGAATATCTGTTTATTTAAACTTATTTTATTTAAATTTTAACGACAGAGACAAAGTCTTTTCAAGACAACAATCAATTTGCTTATTGTGCAAACAGAAATGTGGAAGATGCCCTGCTTGTTATCTTACATCAAATCTGCACCTTTCTTGATTAGCCTGGTTCATATGTCAGAGCACAATTTTTGGATTTTTCTTCAGCGTTCAATACCATACAGTCTTATATACTGATTGGGAAATTGAACAGTATGAATGTAAACCCATTTATTACACTATGGATTCAGAACTTTCTTTTAAACTTTCACAGACAGTTAAAGTTCAGGACACTTTTTCATTAGTCATTCATTCAAACACAGGAAGTTCGCAGGGGTGTGTCTTATCACCATTACTGTTTACTCTGTACACAAGTGACTTGTGACAAAACAATGACCACTGCTTCATTATTAAGTATGCAGATGACACCATGCTCATAGGACGCATATCTGGGGAGGACGAAAGCCACTATCTGAATCAGGTGGACTGGATGGGAAACTGGTGCAATAAAACTCTCTCACTCTGAATGTAAAAAAGACCAAAGAAATGATATTTGATTTTAAGAGACAGAAATCTGTATGTTCACCTATTGTAGTTCTGAGAGAGGAGGTAGAAATAGTGACAGAATATAACTACTTAGGAACTTACCTAGATAACAACCTTAACTGGAATACAAATACAAAAAAAAATTATTCTCTAAATGCAACCAGTGCTTATTTCTCCTCCATAAACTCAAACTATTTAAAGCAGACAAGGAACTCTTGTTGTCATTTTATCACAGTCTGATCCAGTCTGTGATCACTTTCTTTTTCATTGCCTGGTTTAATAGTCTGACAAACCAAAACTCAAAAAAGCTCCAGCAGATTATGAAGTATGCAGCTGAAGTTATTGGGGCTGATGTAGATGATTTGACTAGCGTGTGTATGGCAGAGGGCAATGTTAAAGAAACTGGAAATCATCTCAACTGATGACAGTCATCCATTACATGTAGAGCTAAAGTTCAGTAAATCAGGAAGGATAGTCGCTTTGAAAACCCACACAAATCGCTCCACAAACTCCTTTCTTCCTAGTGCCATACGACTTTTCAATAAGAAATATCGGAGATAATGATTAAGGTTTTGATATATATCCTGTAACCTTTTTTTTTTGGTGTAAATATGCATTATCTAACTGCCTTACATTAACCTTTCTTGTTTCTGTTTGTCTGTTTTATCTCATTCTGTCAGTTATTAGATGCAACTGAGAAGGCACATTTCATATTTTCTTGTGTAAACATGACTAAATAAAGAAACCTTGAACCTTAAACTACAGGGATTTAGCTCAAACCAAACATACACTTAATTAGCTATTAATGACAAAGGCAGAGCTTAAAAATGAACTTAAATTAGAAAATGTAATTAACATTGAATAAATAAGACAACTTTTTAAACAATAATAACAAAAACGATAATAAAAATAAAGATAACAATTACTAAGCCAAACTTTGGTAAAGATAACAATTTCAATGCTTGGACAGATAATTGAATCTGAAACTCTTAGAACTCGTATAACTTACATGTCAACCTTAAATCACATTTCATTAAAAAGTCACACCAGTGTATGGGCCTACACATGCACAAACATCCACACGTGGAAGTTGCAAGCCTGTATCCATCGCATGTGAACGTAATGACCATAAAACAAGCAAAGGGCTCCTTCACTCCTATGATCAAGAAAGAAAGAGGTTACTGCTGTAAAAGTATCCGATATCCACTTCTGCTGAATTAAACTGTCGTACACCATGATGAGACCCAGTATCTCGCAACAACGTCTTTCCCACATGGATTGAAGAATCAGGCCCTTTCACCAGCGAAAAGGTTTGTCTGTCAGCAGGAAACTGAGGCGGTTTCTCTTGTATCTGGCTTTTCAGTATTTTAAATAATAGCAAGCAAAACACACACATTGTGCAAAGATAGCTTACTAAACAAATATACTTGTTCGTTATGTGAACCTCAGCAAGCTACTAATCTAGTAACTTAGACGCAGTTGCCAATACTATACTGTCCAGGTATAATAAGCAAAAGAAAAAAAAATCAATTTTCTCTATTTCCTATTTCTATTCCTTTCCTTTAGTTTCTTTTGTCTAGAACTCCCATATCACTCACTGTCTCCTTGTCTCCTCTTACTTCAGCCACAAAGCAGCATTCCCCCAAAGCCTGCAGGTGATTGGCTGCTGCTGCCTCACTGACCAATCAGAGACACTTTGATCTTTGGCATGACAGAGACCTACATCCTGGCTAGCTGCAGGTCTCTCTGTTTTGCAGAATACAGAACAGGTAAAGGGATAGTGGTCAATTAACAGCTGCGTTACATAAATGAAAGGTTTTTGGCATTACAGATAGACAGATGCACATGAAGACACACACTCTCTATTCAAAGCATACAATGTATATTGTATTTCTTCCAATTTAAAAGTATTTTTTTTATATTTCTGAACCTTAAAATTGGGGTGAGTCTTACATTTGTCACACCTCATAAGACCATCTGCAGCTAAACAAATACGGGAAGTAAGCTCATGCGGGTTTGTGAAAGGGAAAACCATTTGCAGTGTGCAAATTTGCATGCAGGAAACTAATTTGCCATACATGAGCTTGTCAAGCTGTCCCTGAGTCTACTGGTGTGTGAGCCAAAGGTGCTATACTGTTTGCCAGAAGGGAGGAGTAAGAAATAATCCTGTTTATTCATCTGTGGCAGTGACTGTTATAAAAGTCCTGAGGAGAAGGCAGCTAAATGCACCTGGCAGTTAAAGGCAACTACAATGACAACTTATGGTTATGAAGAGTTTCCATCGGACCTGAAAGTGCTTCCAGATGGCAATCTTGTTGCACTGGAAGTACTACAGGGTTCGGGTTGAAAAGCAGCCTGTCTGCTTGATCTGAAAGTCAGAGTTTGGAGAAGATGGACAAGGCCTGCTCAGAGGAGAGTGGAGGAGGAAAAGAAAAGGAAAGAAATCATGACAAACAAAGCTTTGATTTCTCTTTTATATTATGGGGCTGAAATTGAGTACATTTTCATATACTGTCTTGCTTCCCTTATTTTGTAAAAGAATGAAAGCTTGGATTATCCCAAGAGTTTAAGTTCACATCAGATATATATTTATGTGGACAAACCTAAAAGTATGTCATGATATGATTTGCTAGATGGCTAGAGGGTGACAATCCAAGAGATAGATTTTGTTCTTTTTTTTTAACATGGGATGTATTTGCCTTTCGTTACTGTTTTTATATCCTATCTCCCCTTTCTAACTACTTGTGTTTTGGACACTATTGTGTTTGTTGTCTGTTAATGACAAATATGTTGTGAGATTTCTGAGGTGAGGAATACAGAAATTTTGAAATAAGGTACTTATAATCACTAATCATTACCCTGGAGAGTGGTAACATGCTATACGCCTCATATGCAAATAAAAATTTCACAATACTCTGTACACATGACAATAATGACCCTATAAACCTATAGAATCTGTTGTATGTTTAGAGTAAATACAAGCAATGGTGCCTTCAAAAATGTAACTATAGAAAGGATGATTAATTTAATTTAAAACAATATTGGAAGTTACCTGTTTTTTTTAAGGCATTTACTGAAGAAATAACAATTATAAAGATCAATGTTATTAGCATTGTTAAATTAAAAATAAAAAAATTAAAGTAAAAAGTGATTAGTGAGGATGTTCTAATGACCTTGTACATCAGCCTCAAGTTGTGGACTAGAAATATAAGAGAAAGTGCTGTGTGTCTTAGTGGTATTGCTCATATCTATTGCAAGAAAAGTCACAGAAAAGTACAGTAAAACCTTGGATGCGAGTAACTTGGTCTGCGAGTGTTGTGCAAGATGAGCAAAAATTTTTTAATAAAAATACGAGAAGTATGTATACGCTTTGTCTGCAGAAGGTGGCATGGCTCTACCTAACTTTCAGTTTTATTACTGGAAAGCAAACATACAAACTATAAAGACCTGGGGCCTCATGCATAATGCCGTGCGTAGAATTTGCACTATAACATGACGTAAGCACAAAAGCCGAAATGTGCTTACGCACAGAAAAATCCAGATGCATAAATCTGTGCGTTCGCCTACTTCCGCGTTCTTCTGCTCCATAAATCCCGATCAGCGTGAAAAGTAACACACATGCACACGCCTTCTGTCCTACCCCGTCTCCTCCCAGAATTATGCCTCTTTGAATATGCAAATCAATATAAATAGCCCTTAAGCTCAGCGTTCTGTGAAAAGGCAATGGCAAAAGCAAGAGGGAAAATATAAGAATTTCAGCGAATACCAAGTGGAGGCAAAGAAAAACGTACTATTTGTTGGTTTAAACAGTGGTATAATCAACAAAAGGAAGTTGATTGAGTGACATAGTGTGTTGGAGAAACTTGAAAGCTCAAGTTCACAAAGTCGCACAGTGCCCAACATAAAAAAGAAGTTGTCACATATCGCGAAAAGTCGCGGTGAAAAGGCGAGACATAGCCCACCATCTGAGTGTCATATGAAAGCTTATTAGGGTACAAAGAAAAAAAGGCACACAGTAGGAAAAAAGCACGAAATGTTAACTTTAATCTCGAAATTTCCACTTTAATCACATAGTTTATTTTGTCATTAAAGTAGAGCCTCATAAACTTCATCTTAAAATCGTTTACTAGTTTCTCAAATCCCATCGTAACTAAAGTAGCATGTTAAATGCTTTATTTTGTATTTGATCTTTTGCTCTATGTGTGTGAATCACTACGTGCTTCTGCTTTCTATTTCTCTGACTTGACACAAAATCCATTACATTCATGATATTACAGCTCTCTGAATAATTAAAATACTGAGATGTATACGTGATATCTTTTTCATGATGATAGGAGTTAAAGCATGTCATTAAGCAGGGGAACACGGTACGTGATTGTGTGCGACCTTCAATGAAATTATTGTAGCAGTACTGTCTCTTTCAAACGTACTAATCTCCAATTCCTGGCCTTAATTTTCTTTCTCCAAATACCCAATCGCCACACAATCATCTCTGTAATAGACGTTAAGCCATTTGTAAGCTTACAATGACAATTCTTGAAAACTTTTAAGGAACATTGAAATATCTTTGTAGTACATTTTTAATTATTCTATCCATCTATCCTGCCAGTGTCGCGTCAGCCCCAGAAAGAATACAGGACAAGGCAGGATCAATCCGTGAACTAGCTAGCGCTGCAGAACCGTGTCCTCACATGTTTAACTATTAACAATACAGATTATTTAAATGAGGTTAAAGTTTTATCTATATAGTATAATCAACATATTTTGCTGCATTTCATTTTAAAAATGATATCGTCATCATATGTAAATACGCGCTTTATAAAGTGGCGCAGGTTGTGCAATATTATAACTGTAGTGCAAGTTTACAGTGAGGTGATTGTACTTATAAATACAAACCGTTCTACAAGTAGCACTTGATGGACTGATTGATTGTTTAAAGTTCTTGGGATGAAACTGTTTCTGAACCGCGAGGTCTGTACAGGAAAGTCTCTGAAGCGTTTTGCCGTGGCTGAGGTAACGTGTGCTTGATGCTGTTTACCGATAATTCTCTTTCCGATCAGCTGCTGCTGTGATTCACACTCAGATACAGTGATATAAATACTTCGAGTGGTGCAGTGAGAGTAATATGGAAAAAGATGATCCGCTGTGGCAACACCTAACGGGAGGAGCTGAAAGAAGAAGAAGAAGAAGTGAGAGTAACAACGCTAAAGCAGTTATGATATTTGGAATACTATGGCTATTCCCTGGACCATTATATTGTTACAAGTTAATTACAATCAGATGCATTACACTAATAAACAATATGCGGTTAGTTTCAGTGTATTTATAAAGCCGTGTCAGGAAAATAATGAGTAATCACACAGGAACAGTAGCACTGCTTTGACGCTGGGTGCCGCCAGTTTGCAAAACTGAGCGGAGAACTTGCGTATGACAGGGTATCAGGTACCGTGGAAATGTGTGTGGCTTTACACCAAGTGTAGGTTTTATACATCGCAATTTGAACATGGAAACGTTCTTACACATTTCTGTGCGTACACACCATTTATACATGAGGCCCCTGGACATGGACACAAATAGATGAACATACACAGGCTTGGTCTGCAATAGAAGTAAAATCCTGCAGTACTTCTTTATAGTCCTTGCTTTGTGCTCCAATAAATGCAAGTTATTGCCAATATACTAACAACCCAATTATGCTTCACTCACTCAGAATATGGAACCAATGTAGGAAGCATTTTAAAATAGAGAATCTTTTATTGATTTTATCAGCACTTCTGCACGAGAACCACCTTTTTCCACCCTCGCTAACATATGCAGTTTTTAATGCCTGGAAAACATTTGGGATTAAATCACTTAGAGATCTGTACATAGTCAATTGTCTTTGCATCCTACGTACAATTACACTCCAAATTTAACTTTCCATTAACACATTTCTTTCACTACCTTCAAATTAGAATCTTTGTTAAACAGAACCTGCCCAATTTTCCTCACCTCCCACCTCCCTCTATGCTGGAAAAAATATTGCTCAGTTTCGAGGACTCAGACAGCATTTCTGCAATATATAAAACCATTTTACAGTCCCTCCCTTTCAAAGATCCAAGAGAACAGTAAAAAAAGGATCTCTTACTCAATATTTCAGAAAAGGAGTGTAAAGTAGCAATGCAGAGAATCCACTCAAGCTCCATATGCGCAAAGCATACAATTATATATGAACTCAAAATGATATATCAAACACATCTGTCTCGCTTAAAATTGTCCAAAATGTTTCCAGGGCAAGATCCAACCTGCAAACGCTGCAATCAAGTTCCAGCCTCACTGGGTCACATGCCTTGGACCTGCACTAAATTAACATCGCTGTGGACCAAAATTTTTATATGCCTTTCAAACAGCCTTGGTGTCACAATCCCTCCTAACCCATTAACAGCTGTGTTTGATGTTCTTCCAAATGGGTTTAAGGTGGAGAAGGACAAACAAACTGTGATTGCCTTTACTACACTATTGGCATGCAGACTTATCTTGCTAAACTGGAAGAATCCTAACTCTCCTCTTTTAAGTCAGTGGGTAATTGATGTTATATACTATTTGAAATTGGAAAAAATAAAATTCTCACTTAGAGGATCTGTGCAGAATTTTTACAAAACCTGGCTGGATCTAATCAACAACATTTTAGAATAAGCTTTTAAAGCACTTCTCTCCCCATTTCATTTTCTTCTCCATTTATCTTTATTCACTTATTAATTCATCTATTTACTTATTTTTACTAGTTTTAAATTTTATTCTGCTGCCCATGCTCTCTTTCTCAGGAGTGGGGGTTGATTTGATTTCAATCCTATTTTTGTAAAGTTGATCTATTTGTATGGAATGATGTGTGATTTCAATAAAATTAAAAAAAAATGTTTACGCTTTGTCTGCTGAGCATCACGTGATCACAACTGCGCCGATGGTTCTTCTCTCTCTCTCTCTTGCTGCAGGATTGTAGGTAATTGTCTCCCATGAGTGTATACTGTTTACTATAGCATTGTGACCCCGTATGTGTGCGAGCGATAAATCTGTTTAACGACACTGCAATGTCACATTTCTGCAAAATCCTCAAAAGGAGGCAAAAGCAATTGTCATTGGATAGGTTCCTTGTTAAAGTCACAAAAAAAAAAGATAAAGATTCCAGTGAGCCAACAGATATCAGTGATTCTGTTTAGTTATAGTGAAAGTCATCCTGCACAATAACCCTCCTCCTCCTCCTATCCTCTCTCTCATCTCCCTCACACCAGCCACGATTCTTTTCAAAGGTAAAGTGCAGGTCAATTTGTTTTATGTATTTTTACTTTATATTTTGTATTAATCATTTTTATATGAATAATTTTGGGTTGTGGAACGATTCATCTGAGTTTCCATTATTTCTTATGGGGAAATTCCCTTTGATACACGAGTGCTTTGGATTACAAGCATGTTTCTGGAACAAATTATGCTCGCAAACCAAGGCACCACTGTATAAAGAGCAGGGGCACCCACAGGCAAAACACCATACAACTGAAAGAAAACGCAGTTTCACAAACGTGTTGAAAAAGAGAAATCGCTTTGACAGACACGAGTCTAAGTATTAACTGCTTCAAGATAACGGATCTCCAGATAATAAAGACTTCTGGCAGGAAGAGGCGGGTCCAAGTGGACTGACACCAGAAGTGATGTCAAGGGTGGTAAAGCAGTCAATCTTCTGGTGTACAGAGGGAGGAAAAGAAAACATGTCACTAACTAGTG
The DNA here is from genome assembly GCF_016835505.1 of Polypterus senegalus. NCBI lineage: Eukaryota > Metazoa > Chordata > Cladistia > Polypteriformes > Polypteridae > Polypterus > Polypterus senegalus. The sequence goes on from NC_053158.1 coordinate 54,828,223, forward strand.
CCATTCTATCTTCTGGCGGAAGATTACCATCACCTTAGCCCTTAAGCCGTGTCCAGTGCACACATACATGACACCATCTATCTATCTGTTGTCCTAGAAGGCATGGGTTGACCAATACCCCAGCCAGGGTGGACGGTTCCTTACCCATCCAGGTTGTCATGATAACGGGCAGATATGGATGTACGGGTATCCCTACTGGGTTGGTTAATGGAAGCTTTCCTGGCCATTATGTGGGAGGGGGGTTGTAGTTTTGCTGGAGACCCTGTCGGGGTTCTTGGGTGGCTCTAGGAGGAGCTGCTGGGAGCAGGCTTCTCTGTCAAGGAGAGGTTCCACTGGGCCCGGATATGCTTCTTGTTGCACTGGAAGTACTCCAGCATTCAGTTTGAAAAGCAGCCACTCTGCCTCATCTGAAAGTCATAGTTGTGAGGATGTGGACAAGGCTTGTTGGAGGAGAGTGGAGGTGGAAAAGAAAAAGAAAAGGATCTATCTATCTATCTATCTATCTATCTATCTATCTATCTATCTATCTATCTATCTATCTATCTATCTATCTATCTATCTATCTATCTATCTATCTATCTATCTATCTCCCTCTTTTCCTTACAGTGTGATTTATGGTATATAATTCCATATGCTGTTTGCTCATTTGGTTCATCAGCTACAGCATATTGCATTACAGAACATTTTTTATATAGTTCATCAATGCTAAAGCAAAAATTGACAATGACAAGGAAGAACTTCAACCCGTCCATATGTAGTAGACTATCCCACATGACTGACTGATAATTGACATGATTATCTTTTTTAGGAACTCATGGTTATATGTGAATAATGTCATCACAAAATATTTTGAACCACTGCTTCACAAAGATTATAGATCAAGAGTTCTAAGCTATACTGTATTTTAATCACATTTTAGAAAACCAAAATATGTTCTAGTGTGGAGCATGTGAAGATGCACCCTTTCATTTTTGAATGAAATAAACACCACTTCCCTTTTCTTACAAAATCACTATAAATACTTTTAGACAATCAGTTCCTTCCAAACATTCCACATGATAGTAAGAGGTTTCACTGTTGACAGCATTAACAAAGTCCTGCTTATTTTTATTAAGTTATTTCATTATACAGTATTTGTTGCTAATCATTGTACTTGTGTATTGCCTTGATGAGGATTGTGAGCTTACTATGTTACACAGCAGCACTTAAAGTTTAAAAGAAGCAGACTACCACAAGTGAGCTGAGTTTTTATGAAGTGTTGTTAAGGACTTAAACTCATTCTTATCAGCACATGTGCGCTATACTAAAACACATACAGGGCTGTGATGGTTCAGGTTGGCTCCACGCTCCCTTGTTACTTCTGGAAGCCTCTTGGCTCATCGATAGTCATAGATCGAGGTGAGCCAAGCAAATGAGGACATACACATGCAGCAAGAGTTAGGTGCAAAAAAGGGATAAGTGCTTCTACTAAAATCAATCAAAACCAAGTGTCCAATAGTGCAGTGAATTTTCTGTAATAAATAAATAATCCAAACCTAAAAGCAAAACAGTGTCCGTATGGAGGTTAAAATTATCCACAAATAAATATCCTTTAAAATCAAGATAAAAATTGCTAGCAGGAAATGTTTCTAAAAACTCTCTGGTGTATCCTTTCTAAAACCAATGTTTCCTCTGCTTACCCCTCACAAAATCCTATTGCCAGAGGAGACGTCCTTCTGACACACACAGCCAACCTTCCATCATAGGCTTGGGTCACTGCTATCACCCCTGGCTCCTAGCACTGCGCTTCACTGAGCCTCTCCTTCACTCCTTCAGCTCCCACTGCCACTCCTCGGCTTTATACAGGAGCGAGCATCGGGTCACTCCACACTCCCCAAGAAACATTCAGTTGGACTGGCCCTCTTTAGCCCCCTCAAGCATCGCCAGCCCTACTCTCTTCCTAGTGACTCTACTCCTGGCTGCCTGCCTCCTTTCTACTGTACCCTGGTGGTCCTGGTCCTGCTGTCTTCATAATGTTTCCATTTAAACTCCAACTTTCTTATTCTCTTCTTCTGATCTTCCTTTCTATTTCTGTGTCCGTTCCTCTTTATGTCCACCTGCCATGCAAGCTCCTCTTCTATTAGCTTGAATGAGTGCAGATGTGTCCCTCTCCCCACTCTGAAGTATGAATGTGGCACCTGACTGACCCACCTGCATTTTCACTTGAATGCACAATTAGCCAAGCATTACAATCAACCCTGGAGCAGTGCCATCATGCACATATTTGCACCCGTTCTGAGCCTGCATGCTCCCTGGACAGGATTACTCATTTAAAATCTGCACAACGCCACGGACCACTTATCACAAGGGTGTACTGAGATTTTGTTTTATTTGATTTTATGCATATGCAGCATTGAATAGTAAAATATTGTTTAAGTATAGCAGACTTATTATGTGCTTAAAATTTCTTAATTTGCCAGGTACAGGCCATTAAGTAACACCTGAGTAAGTTATGAGTTTGTAGGGTTTTTTGGGCCTTCATATTAGCACTTAGTGTATGTACTGTTTAGAATAATTTGTGTCTTAAGCTCCTTTCCTGATCCATCCATTATCCAACCCGCTATATCCTAACTATAGGGTCACATGGGTCTGCTGGAGACAATCCCAGCCAACACAGGGTGCAAGGCAGGAAACAAACCTCGGGCAGGGTGCCAGACCACCGCAGGGCGCACACACACACACCCACCAAGCACACCCTAGGGACAATTTAGAATCGCCAATGCACCTAACCTGCATATCTTTGGACAGTGGGAAGAAACCCACGCAGAAACGGGGAGAAAATGCAAACTCCACGCAGGGAGGACCCGGGTCTCGTAACTGTGAGGCAGCAGCGCTACCCACTGTGCGACCATGCCATACTTTTCCTGATTTATTTGTGAAATTGCCTGACATCTTTTTGACATTTTTTTTGCATTGCAAAGAATTGTGACACATGGAATAACATAACTTAAAGTTACACATTTATTGGCCTGACACTGAGCTATTACTTCTTCAAATGGCTCCAGCATCTCACAGAGCTCTTTGATGAGTTTGATTGCATTTGTTGCTAACTGAACAGGGTTTTGAAGGTCTGACAAAACTTGTGAGGGACACTGAAGAAATGACCTTTTGTATCTTCAGCTGGCCATTCCACCTTTAGATGATGCTTAAAGATTGTAATCCCCTGAATATTTGCAATCAATGATGATTATTATGATTGAATGTATTTGATTTGTTTTACCGTCTTCTGTTTGATTTCTCATGTTTAGCCAATCAAGACAACATCTCTTCAAAATTAGAATTTCATGGAGTTTAGTAGATTTCCTGTCATTCCAGTTCAATTCCCGTTCTGCTTCTTGCGAGTTTGGGGCAATTACAACTGCTGGAATTGAATTAGAATTTACCATGAATTTTCAATTATGAAAAGTCAAACCCTAATTTAAGCATTCTTCTTTGTAATAAATTCCACATATGGAAAGACATGCAGGTTAGGTGCATTGGCGATCCTAAATTGTCCCTAGTGTGTGCTTGGTGTGTGGGTGTTTGTGTGTGTGTGTGCGCACCCTACTGTGGGCTGGCAACCTGCCCGGGGTTTGTTTCCTGCCTTGTGCCCTGTGTTGGATGGGATTGGCTCCAGCAGACCCTCGTGACCCTGTAGTTAGGATATAGTGGGTTGAATAATGGATAGATGGATGGATGACACGGCAGCACAGTGGTTAATTCTCCTACAGTACAGCTGCCTGAAATTACATTCCTGTGTGGAGTTTCCAGATACTCAACGTATGTATGTGGGTTTTCTCCAGATACTCTGGTTTCCTCCCACACCCCAAAAACCAGTTGACTGGCATCTCTGGATTGAAACTGCAACTGAAACTCTAGAATGAGTGAGTGTTGGTGTGTACATAGCTATTCCATGTGACCCATGGCTGTCAAATCCAGGCCTGCCTTCTTCCTAGTTTTGGATGCTCTCAGAATAGATTGAAGTATCACTGCCTTCCATGATGTGTTTTGTTATTTGATTCCCTTACAAATGTGTTACATTTTTTACCCACTTAAAATTTTTATACAATGCTAATGCTGAAGTAGCAAACAATAATAAAGCAAATAGCTTACTTGTGTACTGCATGTAAACACCACACGGAGTAAATCATAACTGTATCATTATTCTGTAAGAGCCAATCTTAGAAAGTTAAAGTTTTGAGTTAAACACATTTTAATGTTTGCTTAATTTGAATATAAATTTCTTTCATAGTCATAACCTATGGTATAGTCCTTTCCCCCTATAAGTTAGTAAGAAATAGAATCTTCTTACTATAACTGAGAAACAGTATGATAATAAGCTCTTAGTTGTGGTAAGAACAAGTTCCAGTAAAGAGGGGCTTGAAAGACCCATTTTCAAGTTAGAAATGGGATAAGCATACAATTTTCTGACCGTTTAGAAATGGTTCTGAAACGTTTTGAAATGGTAACGATTTGAGATATAACAAGATTAAGCCTAGAACTGAATTTTTCTTAACATTATTAATTTTTCCTTTTTTTTTGCTATTTTAATTTTCTTTTTTGTGTGAACTTTTTTTCTTTGAAACTTAACTTTTAAAAACAAACATATTTTGTCTGTGGAATCATTTCTTGCTTTTGTTGAATCCCATTTTTTGAGTTGAAGCTGCAGAACTTGGTAATTTTGGGAAAACGCAGCTACATTTTCTATTTTGCATCATGTGTAATTTAACCAAAACTCAGAAAGGAATGACATTAAGTAATTAATACCTGAAGGCTGTAACTGGCTGTTACTGAAAAAAATTAGGAGGACCAGCCTCCATCCCTCTTTATTCTTCTTCTGGGAATTGGCAGAGCAACATTTGTAAGATTCTGCCAACTCTGTGCCGAGTAGTGTAATGATGCTTTAAAGATGCTAATCTAAATATCTGCAAAATACATTAAAAATTTGTTTGCTAAGTATTGTACAATAACAGCTTTATCCTGGTGAGGGAAGCTCATTTTTATGCTTTAAACATTTGTGTTTCCAGTTACAGATGCTAATTTATTGAAATGTGTACTTCACATGAGCAATATTGAATTGCGAATGAGAATGTGAGTTTTTAACCCTGAAAATGCCTGAATGTTTCCAGTGCAGTTTATTGATCTGTTAGTCTTGGTGAAAGCTATTATCCTTTAAACCTATTTAGACCCTACATTGCATGTTTTAATTAGGTATTATTTATTTTGGCAATGGTTTTACTTTATTATGATGGCCACCAGATGGCACTTGAAACAGTGACAGTTATTGTCTTGCATTGATAGCCACCCTGTTTTATTTAGTCTATTAATTACTTCTGGAGGATTAAATGTAAAATAATAATTGTAATTCATATTAAGAAAACAACAGCATTGAATGTGAATGCCCAGTAAGAAGAATGTGATCTGTAATATTACTTCTTGTGCAACGATACACAAACAATTGCGAAGCAAATAAGATAGTATGTGATATTTAAAAGAGAATAATGTCAAAACAGCATATGCTGTACGATGTTCTGGTGAGCTCATCACGATATGATCAGAATATTATGTAGAGTTCTAGTAGCTTTACAAGCAGCTTTATATGAAGTGGTCCAGAGGACAGCAACTAAGTGCATCCCTGGATTTGATGAAGTGTCCTACACTGACATGTAATGTGACGTGAGGCTATTTAGCCTTCTGCAGACAGAAAATTGTGGGGATGTTTGATCCAAGTTCTCAGAATACTGAAGACACACTCAATGAAGTAAGCAGGAGATTGTAACTTGAGATTTAAGACTTAACATAGCATTATCAATTGACTCTTGTACATTAAAAGTATCTTTTTCATTTATCAAGGTATAGGTTAGGTGCATTGGCGATCCTAAATTATCCCTAGTGTGTGCTTGGTGTGTGTGTGTGTGTGTGTGCGTGCCCTGCGGTGGGCTGGCGCCCTACCCGGGGTTTGTTTTCTGCCTTGTGCCCTGTGTTGGCTGGGATTGGCTCCGGCAGACCCCCGTGACCCTGTAGTTAGGATATAGCGGGTTGGATAATGAATGGATGGATGGATAGTTGCTTCCTTGAGAGATGTTTCAGTTTCTTGACATACATTAGTGGATTAAATATTTTATTGATTGAAAGAGAAATACTGTATGAGATACATTGTCATGCACAATAGTGTAGGGAGTGTCTCACAGGCTATGGTGGCTGAAAACATTGGGAAACAATAAGTTGGCTGTACAGTTACTACCCCGGCAGACCCTTTCAGTCCCACAAATACAGTACAGGCCAAAAGTTTGGACACACCTCCTCATTCAATGTGTTTTCTTTATTTTCATGACCATTTACACTCTCCTTCTTGGTCAAATAGCCCTTACACAGCCTGGAGGTGTGTTTGGGGTCATTGTCCTGTTGAAAAATAAATGATCGTCCAACTAACCTGACTTCTGCACAACACAACTGCTGTCCCAACCCCATTGATAAAGCAAGAAATTCCACTAAATAACCCTGATAAGGCACATCTGTGAAGTGAAAACCATTTCAGGTGACTACCTGTTGAAGCTCATCGAGAGAATGCCAAGAGTGTGCAAAGCAGTAATCAGAGCAAAGGGTGGCTATTTTGAAGAAACTAGAATATAAAACATGTTTTCAGTTATTTCACCTATTTTTTGTTAAGTACATAACTCCACATGTGTTCATTCATAGTTTTGATGCCTTCAGTGAGAATCTACCGATGTAAATGGTCATGAAAATAAAGAAAACACATTGAATGAGGAGGTGTGTCCAAACTTTTGGCCTGTACTGTGTATAAACCAAACCATTACTGGATGTTGGCATTCATTGTGAAACCAGCTTCAGTAAGGGACAGAGTTCTGACATACAAGGTTTAAAGCCCATCTCTTCAAAGAGCCTATGGCTGTGGCATTTTCTTGTTTTTTACCTTTCAGACCTTGGACATGAAAAAAGATTGCCATGGAGCCCTAGCTCTTTTTCACTTCCTTTATAATTTATTCACAATATGTTAAAAGCATACCAATCGAAATGTGTTTTAACCAGTTCAGGGTTGTAGTGGTTTGTAGCCTATTCCAGCAGGATTGGACCATCCCTATGTGGTGTGGCAGTCAGTTCGTTGCAAGGCTCACACTCATATGCACTCACACTCCCACTCTAATTAGAACATTAGAACATTTTGACAACAACCGGCCATTCGGCCCAATAAGCTCACCAACCCTATTCACCTAGATTCACCAAAATACTATCAAGTTGAGATTTTAAGGTTCTTAACATCCTGCTTTCTACTACACTATTCAATAATTTATTCCATTTGTCTGTGTGTGAAGAAAAACATTCTAACATTTGTAACATTTTTGCCCTGAACAGGGTTCCATTTGTGCCCTCATGTTATTAACAGCTGAGATCGACTGTGCTTCATAATTTAAAACATTTCAATCATGTCATCTCTTAATCTCCATTTGCTTAAATCAAGAAGGATCAGCCCCTTCAATGTTTCCTCATATTTTGTGCCCCTCAGTCTCAGAATCAGTCTCTCCTCTGGAGTATTTCAAGTGCTACTGTCTTTTTTGTAATGTGGAGACCAAAACTGGACAGAGTACCTCACTAGTGTGTTATATAGCTTAAGCATAACCTCCATTGACTTGTACTCCAATATCGGGGGTGGTAGAAATTTAACATCTTATTAAAGAAGAGAAACATCTCCTAACAGGACAAATCAGTAATCAGGCAGGAGAAAAGCTATTCATTGTATCTTTTAATTAATCCTCAGCAAAATGCCTTGGAGGGAACATTCTTCAAAAGCAGCCCATTACAGCAAGGTCAGAATGATCAGAATAGTCAGAGAAACACATAATAGATGTTCATTTTATAAACTTTTGAATTTACATACAGTGTCAATCAATGCATACATTTTGCTCTGGTTGGTTCATTGGTTTACACCCAAATGATTTATATAAAATAAAAGTATATTATATTATATTCTGGTTTTTCTTATACCTTTTGAGATGGTCCACCACCCTTGAAATTTCTGTGCTTATAACGATTGACCATTCTAGTTTATAGGACATCTGATGATTTCTTAGTCATCTCTTAGTCATCCTTCAGTACATTTTGTATATTACATCAGCCTTTCTTCTGGTGCATTCTTTATTTACGTGACCATCTCAGTATTTTTCCTAATAGAATTTGTTGTTCACCTGACCTTTATCTGGTTTCCGACATTTATTAGCCCTTTAGGCTATTTCTTAAAAATGAATGCTGTGTTACCCTAAAAGTATTCTTCTACATGAACCATATAAACAAACATCCTATTAGACTTTTTGATTGCTTCTGTGCACTGTCTTGATGTAGACAGTGATGAGTTCACTATACCTCCTAGGTCATTCTCATAAGGTGTACTTTCGAGTTTCAAATCTAACATTTCTGTTTCCTTTGTATAATACCTCATATTTACTTACAGTAGATTTCTCCTGTCACAGATCTTTCCAAGACCATATCTAAAGTCAGGGCCCTCCTCTTCATTATCTACTCTTTCACCTAGTTTGGTATCATCCGCAAGTTTAGTCAGGTTGTTGTTTATATTCCCATCAAGACAGTTTATAGTTTAAACAGCGGTGACTGTTTTTAATATACTGTATGGTGACCACCTTTAAGATCACCTAATTATGAGAAAGTTCCCCTCAACATAACTCTTTGCTTTTGAGAAATTTGTGCCCACCTACACTGCACCTTGAATTCTATTTTTTTTTTATTTTTTCACTAACTTTTAATGTGGTACCTTATCAATGTGTGGTCTTCAGGACAAAAAACAACCCAAAGACTCCCTAGCAGGTTTATTGTGAAATTGGTGAAATTGCAAAGGTGTCATCTAAGTGGGCCAGGACAGGTCATATCTTATCCGAGATGGATGTGTAGACGAGTGAAGCTGTGGCACAAATCGAGCAGGACAGGCTAGAACCAGTCTCAGGCAAACATTTGGTAGCTCATTGTGTAAACGTACAGCGTGCATGTACCACAAAGCTGAGTTTGTCTGCTTGGATTGAATGAGAAGAGAGGTGCATGCAAGTGCTGAAAAAATTTAAAAGTGCATGCATGAGCTGTCTCACCAAGTGCAAGTCACACTTGTGTAAGCTTCTACATTTTCTGTTGAATTCACAACAACTCCCATGGATGTGGCTGTGGTTGAGCATGAGTAGAGTGGACTGCTCTGTACACACACACACACACACACACACACACAGGTCTTTTGTTTATATGTGTCTAATATACTGTATACACTCTACTCTATAGGCAAAAAGAGAAGAGAAGCATTAGGTAATGGCGCAAACTCTCAACTCAGTGTAGAATAACCATTTGACAAACTCTAAAGCTGTTTCCCTAGCGCCTGTGTGTGTGTGTGTGCATATATATATATATGTGTGTACATGTGTATGTATATGTATATATATATGTGTATATATATGTATATGTGTATATATATGTATATATGTATATATATGTGTGTGTGTGTGTGTATATATATATATATATATATATATATTTATTGTGACAGATTGCAGCTCTCTTGACCCGTTGAACCCTCAGACCACTCGTCAGACACCAGGTAAAAGTCCAAATACTTGATTTATTAGGACAATAAAGTGCACAAAGCACCTTCTCCTCCCCAATACTCTTAAACAAATCAATAATCACTAATCACAAATACAATAAACAATCCACCACTCCCAGACGCGTTGCCTTCCTACCACCTCAACTCCACGCTCTGGTGTCTCTCTCAGTCTTTTATAGTCCTTGTCCCGGAAGTGTTTTGCCCTCTCTGTCCACGTGACTAGGAACACTTCCGGGTCAAATAAAAATCCTTTTTCTTTACCTCGGAAGCACGTCATTCCCCTTGTCGATGTGTACTTCCGGGGCGTAGGGAAAATAGTCACTGCTCCTCCCTGCAGCACCTTCTGGTAGCCCCCACGGTATCCAGCAGGGCTGTAAAGGAAAAGTTCAATGTCCATAATTCCCTGCTGGCATTCGGGGCACCTCCATGCTGCAGGGAGGGCTCGACCTGGTGGCGTGGGGGTATTGGCTGGGATGAACGGCCGGCCATCTATCACAATATATACTGTATATATATATATATATATATATATATACAGTATATATATATATACTAGCAGAATACCCGCGTTTCGCAGCGGAAATGAATCACGTATTATAAAGTAGTTTTTATTCCTGAGCTTTCAGCCCCTGCCAGGGGACTTCATCAGAGGATAATGCTTAGATTTACAAGAATCAAAGGCAATATATAGCAAAAAATTACTTGGGGGTGGGGAGTGGTGTAGCTAAGTCAGTGTGTTCGCGGGGGGGTATTGGTTGTAAAGTTTTATTTAATATGAACATGTTCTTCTTAACTTTGCATATGCTGGGTTTATGTCCAAATGTCTGTTGATGACGTTCTCGTTTGATAGCCAAGATTCAGCCAGCTCTCTGGCACTTTTAGAACTGGCGTTAAATCTTACTTGTACATTGGCCCAGTTAAATGTATGTCCTGTTGATTTAGTATGTGTATAGATCAGTGATCGTGAATCCTTTTTCTTACGCCGTTGCGATGTTCTTGTATACATGTTGCGATTCTTTTTGAGGTTTGTCCTATGTATACCGCTGGGCAAGAACTGCATGGAATGCTATAAACTGCGTTTCGTGTTTCTGCTGTCGATTTCTTGTTTTTAGTATTAAAGAGGACCATGCGCAAATTGTTCATGGGTTTGTGTGCTATTCTGATGCCTGACTTGGCCAGGATGCATGCTGTACCTTCAGACACCTTGTGGTGATAAGGAAGTGAGTACCGGGTGGGATTGGGTTCTGGTTCAAGTCGATTGTTTGCTGAGTTTTTTGGAGTCTTCTGTGTAAGCATCGTTTAATGAATGTTTTTGACTAACCGTTTCAGGTAAATATTCCCTGTAATCCAATTCACCATGGAAAGAAAATGAACCGACACATCAGCTTCCTGGACATCTACTGTACATTGAAAGAAATAATCACGCCACCCTGACCTTAAGTGTTCACCGTAAGTAATGCTATGCAGACAAGATATTACACTTCGCCAGCAACCACCCAATATGTCATAAATGGAGCTGTGTTAAAACTCTATTCAGAAGAGTCCACACCCATTGTAATGCGAAGGAGACAAAAACGAATGAAAGACACTATCTCTTCCATCTTTTCATTTCAAACAGATACTCAAAAACATTCATTAAACAATGCTTACACAGAAGACGCCAAAAAACTCAGCAAACAATTGACTTGAACCAGAACCCCCATCCCACCTGGTACTCACTTCCTTATCACCACAAGGTGTCTGAAGGTGCAGCACACATCCTGGCCAAGTCAGGCATTAGAATAGCACACAAACCCATGAACAATCTGTGCACGGTCCTCTTTAATGCTAAAAACAAGAAATCGACAGCAGAAACACGAAACGCAGTTTATTGCATTCCATGCAGTTCTTGCCCAGCAGTATACATAGGACAAACGTCAAAAAGAATCACAACATGTATACAGGAACATTGCAACGTCGTCAGAAGGAAGGACTCACGATCACTGATCATACTAAATCAACAGGATATACATTTACAGTGCATCAGGAAAGTATTCACAGCGCTTCACTTTTTCCACATTTTGTTATATTACAGCCTTATTCCAAAATGGATTAAATTCATTTTTTTTACTCAGAATTCTACACACAACACCCTAATGACAATGTGAAAAAAGTTTACTTGAGGTTTTTGCAAATTTATTAAGAATAAAAAAACTGAGAAATCACATGTACATAAGTATTCACAGCCTTTGCTCAATACTTTGTCGATGCACCTTTGGCAGCAATTACAGCCTCAAGTCTTTTTAAATATGATGCCACAAGCTTGGCACACCTATCCTTGGCCAGTTTCGCCCATTCCTCGTTGCAGCACCTCTCAAGCTCCATCAGGTTGGATGGGAAGCGTCGGTGCACAGCCATTTAAGATCTCTCCAGAGATGTTCAATTGGATTGTGGGCTCTGGCTGGGCCACTCAATGACATTCACAGAGTTGTCCTGAAGCCACTCCTTTGATATCTTGGCTGTCTGCTTAGGGTCGTTGTCCTGCTGAAAGATGAACCGTCACCCCAGTCTGAGGTCAAGAGCACTCTGGAGCAGGTTTTCATCCAGGATGTCTCTGTACATTACTGCAGTCATCTTTCCCTTTATCCTGACTAGTCTCCCAGTTCCTGCTGCTGAAAAACATCCCCACAGCATGATGCTGCCACCACCATGCTTCACTGTAGGGATGGTATTGGCCTGGTGATGAGCGGTGCCTGGTTTCCTCCAAACGTGACGCCTGACATTCACACCAGAGACTTCAATCTTTGTCTCATCAGACCAGAGAATTTAGTTTCTTTTGGTCTGGGAGTCCTTCAGGTGCCTTTTGGCACACTCCAGGCGGGCTGCCATGTGCCTTTTACTAAGGAGTGGCTTCCGTCTGGCCACTCTACCATACAGGCCTGATTGGTGGATTGCTGCAGAGATGGTTGTCCTTCTGGAAGGTTTTCCTCTCTCCACAGAGGACCTCTGGAGCTCTGACAGAGTGACCATCGGGTTCTTGGTCACCTCCCTGACTAAGGCCCTTCTCCCCTGATCACTCAGTTTAGATGGCCGGCCAGCTCTAGGAAGAGTCCTGGTGGTTTCAAACTTCTTCCGCTTATGGATGATGGAGGCCACTGTGCTCACTGGGACCTTCAAGGCAGCAGAAATTTTTCTGTAACCTTCCCCAGATTTGTGCCTCAAGACAATCCTGTCTCCGAGGTCTACAGACAATTCCTTTGACTTCATGCTTGGTTTGTGCTCTGACTTGAACTGTCAACTGTGGGACCTTATATAGACAGGTGTGTGCCTTTCCAATTCATGTCCAATCAACTGAATTTACCACAGGTGGACTCCAATTAAGCTGCAGAAACATCTCAAGGATGATCAGGGGAAACAGGATGTACCTGAGCTCAATTTTGAGCTTCATGGCAAAGGTTGTGAATACTTATTTATGTACATGTGCTTTCTCAGTTTTTTTTATTTTTAATAAATTTGCAAAAATCTCAAGTAAACGTTTTTCACGTTGTCATTATGGGGTGTTGTGTGTAGACTTCCGAGGAAAAAAATGAATTTAATCCATTTTGGAATAAGGCTGTAACATAACAAAATGTGGAAAAAGTGATGCGCTGTGAATACTTTCAGGATGCGCTGTAACTGGGACAATGTACAAGTAAGATTTAATGCCAGTTCTAAAAGTGCCAGAGAGCTGGCTGAATCTTGGCTATCAAACGAGAACGTCATCAACAGACATTTGGACATAAGCCCAGCATATGCAAAGTTAAGAAGAACATGTTCATATTAAATAAAACTTTACAACCAATACCCCCGAACACACTGACTTAGCCCCCACCCTCGCACCCCAAAGTAATTTTTGCTATATATTGCCTTTGATTCTTGTTAAGTCTAAGCAGTATCGTGATGAAGGCCCCTGGCAGGGGCTGAAAGCTCAGGAATAAAAACTACTTTATGATACGTGATTCAGTTTGTCCCTCTGTGGATCTCCAGCAGCAAATAGGCAAACCATATCACAGACTTTCTCTTCCACATATATATATGTGTGTGTGTGTGTGTATATATATATATATATATATATATATATATATATATATATGTGTGTGTGTGTGTGTGTATATGTGTATATATATGTATTTAATGTTACTCTTTGCTGTCATTTGTTTTATTCAGCAGTTTATACAAAAGATAACCTGTGAGCTGATTTGTACATTCAATATAAAACATTCATACACTCCCATGTCGACCCCACTTTTTCTACACCCGCCTGCATGCACAGTATGTGCCTAAGCTCTGGCATTACACACTCCTCAGTAGCATCTGTTCCCATAACCTGCTGCTGCATTCTATTGTTGAAAACCAGCTTGTGAATTAATCTTCCAACCACAACTCTCTGACCAAAGTTTTATAGACAGTTCACTCTGAGACGCTCAATATTGAGAGAAAGTGCAACTAAACCTCAAAACAAAAATCTTTACCACACACAAGCTTTCTATCTCAAGCCCCCTTAATTTGTTTTTTCCTGTATCTAACCCTGATGCCATTCTCTGGGTTCAGTCATCCCCACCTTTAGGTAAGGAGTTTTCTGTGATAATCTACAGAATCATTAGAATCAAAATGCATTCTGTTTTATAATTACCGCTTCCAGTTAATTATTATAGATTGTAGGAATTTTGTGGATTAATTTCATAGGCAATAATATATTGTGCGACATTATATGGATGAACCATTACCAAAGTGGATATAGGTGTGTGTTATTTGAGAAGCCATTTTATTGTCAAAGTGAACCTAATTAGGAAGAGTAATCACATACAAAGCACTTACTTTTGAGCTGTGTATGGGTCAGCCTTAACAGATGCTGGGTACCTCTTCTAACTGAGCAGACCGCTAGCCTGCTTTCCTGTCTCATCGCCCACTTCCTCTCATACCACAGCTTACTTCCTTCCGTTCTCTTTTTTTATGAAAAAGCTGGTCACACACCCTCATACTCAGAAAGCAGTCATCCTCTTTGTTAGAACTGTGACCTCAATTAGTTGAGACAGTGGGTGACCATCTTAAAATCTACCTTGGGTCTACTGCCTTTATAGTGTTATTGCCTACATTTGTAGATTGCAGCAACTACTAGCACTACCTTGTTTCCCATCATTATTAGGAGAACATACTGTTTAAACAGCAGGCATCTTGGACTGTTACCAGGTTGCATGCCCCTGCCAGGAACACCTTTTCAACCCAAGTTATAAAAATAGATAGTCAGATTTCATTTTAAAATTGCTGTTATCATGAAAAGTCTAAAAAGGATCCATTTTAATTTTTTTTTTCTTTTTGAAATCTCTACATTTATGTCTACAACTTACTGAAAGTCTGTCCAAACTGACTGAGAAAAATATACTATAATGCAAAGAATAATATGACAGGAAGCAATGCCTCCAATTTATTATTCAATAAAATTAGTTCCTTATGTTTACCTATCATCTTTTATGGGATATGCACTTTGGAGATACATGTCACATTTCTGAAGTGTATAACTTGCTAGAATATTTAATAGTGTGAGGGTGCTGGTGCAAGATTATGCCTCATAAATGTCAAAGAAGATATTAACTTGGCCTCAGAGATAAAAAAAGCATTTGTCCTTAAATACTACAAAACTTGCTTCCATCACACTCTGCTGACATTTCTACTAGCAAATCCATAGCAGACAGTGAATGTTCTGTCATGGGCTTACATTTTGGATGTTAAAAGAAGGTCAGCCAAAATCTTGTATCTGCTATCATTTCCCTCTAAATCCTGTTGTTTTGTTTCTATGCAGTACAACTAGAATACATCTCTTTGTTCTCACTAATTTATTATTTTTTAACTTCATTTAATTGGTTTCACTAAATTGGCTTTGTTGAGCATATGCAGTGGCATGCAAAAGTATTTAATCCCCTTGAAAGTCATCATAATTTTCTGCATGAGAAAAGATTTGTACATATATTTATCCAATCCTTATGGCTTTGGAAATGTATTGTTACAGCAGTTACAGCATAAAAGTTCACATTAAAAATATTGAATGGATAAATATGCCACAGTACATGTGAAAGAGTGCCTTGTGATGGACTGGCACCCCATCCGGGATTGACTTCTGACTTAAGTTTGCTCTGTTGCCTCAATTCTGTCAGCAAAGGAACATGATTAAGTGGGTTCTAAAAAGGATGGATGAATGAACAAATGCACATAATTTATTTCTTTTAGCGGAAGAAATGCAAGAAGTATTGTGGTAAGATATTACTGTATATCCTTGTAATGATCAAACATATTATTGTTGTCTCTTTTTACATGAAAGCTCAATTGATATATTGTGACCACATGGGGGCACCACTGAGCCCAAAAACCCCAGACACAATTAGGCCTGACACATATCCAAGTTTAGGTAAAAGTTCTTTTATTAATACGACATTACGTTCTCTATAGGCACCGCCACACGTATTATCAATGCTAGGTTCTTTTCCCTCTCCTTCTACTCCTCCAGGTGAGTGTCATCCGCCTCCTCTTCACTCTGACTCCCTTATCAAGGTGAGGTGGCTTCTTTTATGTCAGACTTATGCAATACTTTGCATGCATGGTGGAAGCACTCCTAGGTCATGGGGAAACTTTCCACAACCGGTAGTCTTCTGCTGGCAGCGCCCTCTGGAGGCACCCAGGGAGATCCCAATAGGGCTACTCTTCAGAACTACAGCTTCTACACAACCCTGCTGCTGTTTATTCTGAGACCATGCCAGAGAAGCATTGCCATGAGTCGTACTGGGGTGTTAAAAAGTCTTTGGTAGACAAACTCCCCTCGCCCATACATTAGTTTTTGTCCCGTACTGGTATTAGAAGTAGACATCATCCCATTGGGGATGTACCTACATCCATGCTGTCCTTTTGTTATGGCCTTCTTCATCCCAGTCAAGATGTCTGCCCATCTGTTATGGCATCTACAATATATAGAGAGCCTATAAAAAGTATTTGTATTTTATGGTTATATAACTTTGAATCACAGTTGATTTAATTTGGGTTCTTTACACTGGTCAACAGAAAAAGAGTCTTTAATGTCAAAGTGATAACAGATCTCTGCAAAGTGTTTTGAATGAATTACAAATATGAAACACAAAATAATTAATTGCATAACAATTCATCCCCTTTATTATGACACACCTAAATCTTCACTGGTGCCTGCAACTACCTTTAGATTTCACATAATTATTTCAATGGAGGTCACCTGTATGTAGTCAAGGAGTTTCCAATGATTGTAGTATAAATGCACCTTATGTGGAAGGTCCAACTTGTGGTGATGTGGCCAGACATACACAATGAAAACAAAACGAAGACTTCAAGCACCTCTGTGAAAAGGTTATTGGAAAGCATAAGTCAGGGGAAGAATATGAGAAAATTTCCAAGTCACTGAATATCTAGTTAAAACAGTCATTAAGAAATGGAAAGAGTCTGGGACAGCTGTAAATCTGCCAAGAGCTGGCCAGCCACAAAAACTGAGTGATCATGGAAGGAGAGGACTAGTGAGAGAAGCCACCAACCACTCTGATAACTCTGAAAGAGTTACAAGCCATAATGGCTGAGATTAGAGAGACTGTGCAGACAACAACTATTTCCATGATGCTTCACCACACCACATGTTTATGGCCGAGTGGTAAAGAGAAAGCAACTGTTAAGAATAGCATATAATCTCTCAGCAGCAGGCACATGGGAGACTATGAAGTCAACTGGAAAAAGATAATTTGGTTTGATGTGACCAAAATTGAGCTTTTTGGTAATCAGACTAAATGCCATGTTTAGTGCAAGACAAACACTGCATGTTTTCAAAAAACACACACATTCCTTTGTGAAGCATAGTGATGACCACATCATACAGTGTGGATGCCTTTCTTGCAACAGGCCCTGGAAGGCTTGTGAGGTTAAGGAGTAAAATGAAACGCAGAAAATTACAGGAACATCGTGGAGGAAAACCTGATGCAGTCTGCAGGGATCCTGTGTCTTTGGTGAAGATTTGCTTTCCAGCAAGATAAAGATAAAGCCAGGAATTGCTTTAAAAACAACAATATTAATGTCCCAGAGTGGCTGAGTCAGAGACCAGATCTCAATCCAAATGAGAATTTGTGGCTGTATTTCAACATCCTGATAGAGTTTAATCACAGAGCCGGACAATCCAATAAGGTAACATAGTCAGCCATCTAGAGCAGGGGTTCTCAAACTCGGTCCTGGGGGACCCCTGTGGCTGTAGGTTTTTGTTCCAACCAGATTCCTAATCAGTGACAACACCTGATAACACTGATCTCATTTAATTAGCTGGTATTATCTTTTATTCTACATTCAGAAAAGCACAGCAGCATGATTTTTACTTTTATAAGAAACTTAGAAATATTTCTGTTTTTGCTATAGATTTAAATGCTTAACTCTCTTTTTATTATATTTTGCCCTCTCTGTGCAGTTTGCTCCCTTCATTGAATCTTAATAATGACAATTAAAAACAAGCAGAGCAAAAACCCAAGCAAACAACACTCAATCGTGAAAGGCTGTAACTACTTTAGTGTCAGCCCCACAAAATAGTAAATAACGGATTAATTAAACAATTAGAACACCTAGAAAAGTAGAATGACAATCAAGATGAAAATACTGTTAAAAAGAAAAAAATACATATAACTGCTTAGTACATTTTAATACTTTTTTTTTTTACCAAACTTAGTTTTCTAATTTGTATAATGTTCCCAAAACAGGGAATCTGGGAAACAACAGTTCACTTAATTAGCCCAGGAGTCCAATTAAAAACAGAGGCTGGTTGGAACAAAAACCTGCAGCCACAGGGGTCCCCCAGGACCGAGTTCGAGAACCCCTGATCTAGAGCACCATCATAAGAGTAAAGGGGTGCAAGCTCCGCACATTGAGGAGGAAACTCCCCCTCTGATGATAATGAGTGGGTGCTGTTACCTGCTGGGCACTGTTTATGAACGTAAAATTGCGCAGGGTCATACATTTACATTTATTTGCCTGGCAGGCACTTTTATCCAAAGTGACTTGCAAAAGAGGTAAACATAACTGAGTAACATTAGGCTAGGGCCTGTTTGTTCAGTAAGTGTATTGGGACAAGTAACAGAAGTTAATTGCCACAAGTGAAAAGATGTAGTGACTAATAATTTTACAATTTTAGGTTACCAACAATATACAGGTGCCGGTCATAAAATTAGAATATCATGACAAAGTTGATTTATTTCAGTAATTCCATTCAAAAAGTGAAACTTGTATATTAGATTCAGTATCTCGGAAAATTAGAATATTGTGAAAAGGTTCAATATTGAAGACACCTGGTGCCACACTCTAATCAGCTAATTAACTCAAAACACCTGCAAAAGCCTTTAAATGGTCTCTCAGTCTAGTTCTGTAGGCTACACAATCACGGGGAAGACTGCTGACTTGACAGTTGTCCAAAAGACGACCATTGACACCTTGCACAAGGAGGGCAAGACACAAAAGGTCATTTCTAAAGAGGCTGGCTGTTCACAGAGCTCTGTGTCCAAGCACATTAATAGAGAGGTGAAGGGAAGGACAAGATGTGGTAGAAAAAAAGTGTACAAGCAATAGGGATAACCGCACCCTGGAGAGGATTGTGAAACAAAACCCATTCAAAACTGTGGGGAAGATTCACAAAGAGTGGACTGCAGCTGGAGTCAGTGCTTCAAGAACCACCACGCACAGACGTATGCAAGACATGGGTTTCAGCTGTCGCATTCCTTGTGTCAAGCCACTCTTGAACAAGAGACAGCATCAGAAGCGTCTTGCCTGGGCTAAAGACAAAACTGCTGCTGAGTGGTCCAAAGTTATGTTCTCTGATGAAAGTAAATTTTGCATTTCCTTTGGAAATCAAGGTCCCAGAGTCTGGAGGAAGAGAGGAGAGGCACAGAATCCACATTGCTTGAGGTCCAGTGTAAAGTTTCCACAGTCAGTGATGGTTTGGGGTGCCATGTCATCTGCTGGTGTTGGTCCATTGTGTTTTCTGAGGTCCAAGGTCAACGCAGCCATCTACCAGGAAGTTTTAGAGCACTTCATGCTTCCTGCTGCTGACGAACTTTATGGAGATGCAGATTTCATTTTCCAACAGGACCTGGCACCTGCACAAAGTGCCAAAGCTACCAGTACCTGGTTTAAGGACCATGGTATCCCTGTTCTTGATTGGCCAGCAAACTCGCCTGACCTTAACCCCATAGAAAATCTATGGGGTATTGTGAAGAGGAAGATGCAATATGCCAGACCCAACAATTCAGAAGAGATGAAGGCCACTATCAGAGCAACATGGGCTCTCATAACACCTGAGCAGAGCCACAGACTGATCGACTCCATGCCACGCCGCATTGCTGCAGTAATCCAGGCCAAAGGAGCCCCAACTAAATATTGAGTGCTGTACAGGCTCATACTTTTCATGTTCATACCTTTCAGTTGGCCAACATTTCTAAAAATCCTTTTTTGCATTGGTCTTAATTGATATTCTAATTTTCCGAGATACTGAATTTGGGACTTTCATTAGTTGTCAGTTATAATCATCAAAATTAAAAGTAATAAACATTTGAAATACATCAGTCTGTGTGTAATGAATGAATCTAATATACAAGTTTCACTTTTTGAATGGAATTACTGAAATAAATCAACTTTGTCATGATATTCTAATTTTATGACCGGCACCTGTAAAATATCACAGATCAAGTTTTTTCCAATCAATTAGTCTAAAGGGAGTGCAGTTTTTGCCACATGAAAGAGCACACTTTCCAGACCCTAAGGGGGATCAAACCAGATTGTCGAAATTTATTAATACCGACTATCCACTATGGACAATGAGAGGTGACATCCATTCACTCCACCTATGGTTCAAAATGGGCTTCAACTTGCACTGTTTAAGCAGTTTTGCAAAAAAAAAAAATGGGGAATGCAGTGTCCAGAAGTGCAAAGCTGTGCACACAGACTGAAGGCTATCATGGCTTGGTTCTTTTGTGCTTTATATTTGAACTAGATCACTTTGCAGAGAACTGTTTTCACCTTGTCATGAAAGAGTAGTTAAAATGAGGCACATTACCTGCATTATAAGGGAGTGTCAGTTACAACATTATGGCATTGTGGTGCGATTCCTTGAGGGTGATCCAGCTCGTAGGATCCTCATTGTTGGGAACCCAAGTGGCTGGACCAGGCCAAGGGTTCACCCACATAACACCTGGCTGCGGCAGATTGAAGGTCATTTCCGGAGGGTGGGACTGGACTGCGTGTCTGCCTGGGGGGTTGCCAACCAGGATCCCGAGCTGTTTCATTGTGTGGTGGGTGCGACAATGCGCTGTACCAGTGTGTTTTTTATTCAATACAAGTATATTCATGAGTTTAAAATATGCACATGAATTAGAGTGTCATATAATTTACTGGTGCCCTACCCAGAACAATTTCCAGCTTTAGATATTTTTTTTTGTTCATAAAGTATTTCTTTTAATTAAACATAAAGTGCAGAGTCACTGTCTTGTGTTTACATTGGCAACAACTTATCTTGTGCATATGCCCAAAGGCCACTGTGACCAACTTTATAGCAAGACTTATACACACCTCAGAATGAGGGTATATCTGAGCTTCAGGTTGCTATATTATTGAGTAGTGAAGTAATAAATTTGTTTAGCATTTTCAACATGTAATCTTTATAGTTATTGATTTTTCTAATGTCACACAGTTCATTCCCAAGCATTGTGCACTATAGAAAATTAATAAAATGAAAACTGTTGCTGTGAGATTAAATTTTGTTTATGAGTGAAGCAATCATTTACTTGTCACTGACTAGCTTTGTCTTTATGACCCTGAAGGTTTTCTGAACTCAAAGAAGCTTGTCATTCATGTTGCTGGTTGTCAGTAATTATGTGCCATATACCATCATTTTTATCTTTCTGCTTATTATTTTGCCAAGGGGATGAGATGGGTCAGAACTAGTGGTAACATGTGGAATGTGAGGCAGTTGGCCCAGTGTCTGAACCTACAACACCGTTTCAGTGTAAAGCTGTCCTGTCACATAGTGATCCAGTCCCAACCTCCATTTCTTAAAACAGACAAACAGTCCAACTCTTGATGAATTCTAATTTGCTTCAAATGCTTGGCTGCCACAAGCCAGTAACCCCTGTGGTCATTTTTCTAAAACCTCTTTCTTAAAACCAAAAATGCCAGAAGGATTGTGAAGGATCGTAATTACACATAATGAAATTCAAGATGACTCAACCATTTGCCCTCTGGACTAATCACTATCTGTGTGATGCTTGATTGTTCATTGTGCATCCGTACAGGTTTCTTCAAGGTGCTTCGGTTTTCCCCTTGCTTCCTAAAACGTTGACTCTTGACTCTAAACTAACCTAATCTAAGTGGCAGAAGGGGCCGGACTTGGAGTTGCTTAAGGATTTGAGGGACAGTGAGCACAGACAGTGTTACATCTACTCCTAAATGAATAGTATGAGGAAGGACTGGTGGCATGATTGTGCAGAGAGGTAATGCACAAGGCAGATTAGAGCACATGCAAACACATGGAAGGTGCTGTGATCAGGGTTTAAGGGTGGCTGAGGAGAAAGACAGTGTTTTTGGCTGCAGCATGACCTTATGGGAGAAATATTACTTGCTTTCCAACTCAAAACCATTTTAAACCCCAAAAACTTCATTTTACCGAGTTTCATGTTTCACAATAGTGGATATTAGGATCAATTTTGCTCTTTAGCTCATCCCCATATTTAATGAAGAATGCCCTGTAATGAACTGGCAGCCTGTCTAACGATGGTTCCATTATAGTTAGGATAAGGCTATGCTGTACTCTAGCACAGCAATGAAAAACTACAGATACAGAAAACAGATTATCAGTCCTAGTTGTGCTTGTATAACTTGTATATACGTACATATGCATTTTATGTACTTATTTTTTCGGTACTGAACAATGTACAGGTAAAAATACATCACATTTGACATTATTATTCATAATCCTGACTAAATATATCATGTGCCAATCATTGATATTTAAAGTTACTAAAATATAAACATTGGTTTGTACCCAAAGCATAATTATCTTATGAAAATATATACAGTAACATCCATCCATCCATCCATTTTCCAACCCGCTGAATCCGAACACAGGGTCGTGGGGCAGTAACATAATATGTAGGGAAATTATATTAAGTAATATATGTAATTCTGAATAATATGATGAAATATTATCAGAGGTTAAAAAAAGCAAGACTTAATCCTGAGCCAGTTAGTGTCTGTGCAGAGGTGGTTCTGTCTCCCTGTGTATGTGTCAATAATTTTCTGGGAAATTCACTTTTTAACACACACCCTAATGATGCAGAGTCTCGGTTCATTAGTGACTCAAAACTAGTCCAGTCCACTTCGAGTGAGTGTGTACGAGTGTGGCTTGCAATATTCTGCTTTGTGTGCAGTGCTTTCAGAACAGGCTCCAGTATCCTTTAGATAGATAGATAGATAGATAGATAGATAGATAGATAGATAGATAGATAGATAGATACTTTATTAATCCCAAGGGGAAATTCACATAATCCAACAGCAGTATACTGATACAAAGAAACAATATTAAATTAAATAGTAATAAAAATGAAAAAAATTAAAATAAAATTAATGTTAGCATTTACTCCCCCGGGTGGAATTGAAGAGTCGCATAGTGTGGAGGAGGAACGATCTCCTCAGTCTGTCAGTGGAACAGGACGGTGACAAAAGTCTGTCACTGAAGCTACTCCTCTGTCTGGAGATGACACTGTTCAGTGGATGCAGTGGATTCTTCATGATTGACAGGAATTTGCTTAATGCCCGTCTCTCTGCCACAGATGTTAAACTGTCCAACTTTAATCCTACAATGGAGCCTGCCTTCTTAACAAGTTTGTCCAGGTGTGTGGCGTCTTTCATCTTTATGCTGCCACCCCAGCACACCACCGCGTAGAAGAGGGCACTCGCCACAACCGTCTGGTAGAACATCTGCAGCATCTTACTGCAGATGTTGAAGGATGCCAACCTTCTCAGAAAGTATAGTCTGCTCTGAGCTTTCGTACATAGAGCATCAGTATTGGCAGTCCAGTCCAATTTGTCATCCAGCTGCACTCCCAGATATTTAAAGGTCTGTACACTCTGCACACAGTCACCTCTGATGATCACAGGGTCCATGAGGGGCCTGGGCCTCCTAAAATCCACCACCAGCTCCTTGGTCTTGCTGGTGTTAAGGTGTAAGTGGTTTGAGTCGCACCATTTAACAAAGTCTTGGATTAACTTTCTGTACTCCTCCTCCTGTCCACTCCTGATGCAGCCCACAATAGCAGTGTCATCAGCGAACTTAAGCCTAATATTAAAAATAATATTAAAAGGATGGTTTAAGAATATGAAAGATTGAATGAATTATATCACTTGTGGTGGCACGGTGGCGCAGTGGTAGCACTGCTGCCTCGCAGTTAGACCTGGGTTCGCTTCCCGGGTCCTTCCTGTGTGGAGTTTGCATGTTCTCCCCGTGTCTGCATGGGTTTACTCTGGTTTCCTCCCACAGTCCAAAGACATGCAGGTTAGGTGGACTGGCAATTCTAAATTCTGTTTGGTGTGTGGGTGTGGATGTGTGTGTCCTGCGGTGGGTTGGCGCCCTGCCCGGGATTGGTTCCTGCCTTGCGCCCTGTGTTGGCTGGAATTGGCTCCAGCAGACCCCTGTGACCCTGTGTTCGGATTCAACGGGTTTGAAAATGGATGGATATATCACTTGTGTCTCCAGTCCTTTAATATTTGTTTAGACAATAATATTTGACACACATGTTTTACCTGCATAAATAAGGAACAGGCTGAATCTTAACCCAGGTTTGGCAATGTAGATATGTGTGTGACACTTTGATCCCAAAATCATCCTGGTCTTCCTATTAACATTTGACATTGCAATTTGATTTCATATACTTTGTTAACCCCCAAGGGGAAGCTGTTTAATTATATGACTCTTGGGGGTAAGAGCAGTATTTCTGTTGGTATAAAGGAGCCCCAGTAGACTTTTTTGACACACTTCTGCTGAATAATTTGCTTGCTGAAAGTACTCAGTGTGTCAGAGAAAGGATGTGCAGCATTGTTCATAATGACACTCAGTATTGTTTTAATTCTGTCCTTTGTTGCTACCTCCAGGGGGTCCAGAGTATGTTCCCATAACTGAGCCTGTCAGATTAATTAGCTTGTTGATTCAGTGGGCCAATGTTGAAGTGATGTTACCAGCCCAACACAACATAGTGTAGAAAATCGTACTGGCCATCACAGAGTTACAGAAGATTTGAAGGAATTAAATCAAGGACAGGAGTGAAAAAGACACAGGTCATAATGTGTGAGAAATTTAATAATAATAAAGCTTTTTATTTATATACCACCTCTCAGGTGTTCATTGCACTTCACAAATATTTAAATGTGTACAAAAGGAATAATAGCACAGAAAAGATCAAATTAGTAACATTAGATACAAACTAATATTACACATTTTGCACCAAATTGTAGATTAATACATAAAATTCAAAATTCTAAATTATAAGAAAAAAACAAACAAGAAGAAAAGATTACTGAACAGGTAATCATAATAATAATACATATAAAAAATATATATATTGTGACCAAGGATCAGACCGAGGGCAACAAGAAAGAAATGTTAGGCACTAACTGAGCTACACCTTTTAATAAACTCATAAAAATAGCAAAAAACAGCATACTGGGCACCAAAAAGGTAGGCTACTTGCAGCCAAATCTCTAGCAAAATGGTGTCAGTGGATTGGCTGTCCACTATGATACTTCGGGTTCAAGCAAACCCCTCTTCTGTAGGACACCACTTTTATGGCATCTAGGGCAGAAGGGGCTTGGCCAGCTTGGCATGATTTGATTGGGGCTAGGCTTCTTCAACAATCTTCTTGTCAGAACGGTGTTGGGAAGAGGAGATACCTTTAGCGACAGTGCCTCCTCTTGTCATGGAGTGGAAGTGCTTGCTTCACTAGAGCCAGTAAGGTAGTCCACATGTGCACATGCAAGAAAAGTGATTTCCCTCCTATGCATTAGGTGGTACTGTATTATTGTCATTGTTCTGAGGAAACATGCAAGTAAGAAAGAATTAACAAATTTATTCTCTGAACTAATTTGTCTTTATTGAGTTTAGTTTGACAGAAATTACTCTTAGCTTTAAATGTGTTGGGCACAAAATATTTTAGCTTATTTTACTGTAGGTAAAAATTCCATAGAGATGTGACTTTGCATGGTAAGAAACTCATCTCTTGTGACACTTTACATTTGCAGTGCATAAGCTCTCTTGCTTTATATTCAACAGGCTTTTCAATATAACCCGGCATTTTATTTTCTTTAATTTGCTTCTAGACATCACAAAAGAGAATAAGAATATTAGGTCAGTTTAAACCCAAAAACATTTTGCTGTGTTTACTTTCTTAGAGTCAGTGTTACTTATCTTGTATTTATAATTAATTTAGCCTTTTAAAATATAAGCAAGACTTTTTTAGCAATCCATTCACTCAAAGATATACAGTACTAATTCTTCTCCATATTACATATTTGTTATGTTCAGACTATTAAATAATGTTTGTTTTACTTCAATATACCAGTTTATGTAATTCATGTTGTCTGTATTTTTCAATGTGAGATCTTTCCTACAGTCTCTATCATGCACTGTGTGACCCTAAGCAAGTCACTTTACCTGCATGTGTACTTGATATATGGAAGACTGTAAAATTAAATTATCTTCAGAATCTGTTACAAAGGATATTATATGAAAAAAATTAGTGTTAGAAAAATGTAAAATAGAACATAATGAAAATATGTGTGAAAACAGTACTTTTCACAGCATACTTTGTGCTGAAAATCACTTTTCTTGCATATTCATTTAAATGTGGTATGAATAAGCTGTGAATAACAGTTTTTAAATTAAATTAGATTTAATAAGCAAAGAACAATATTTTAACAGGGTTCTAAAACACTGAATATTCTAAAGCAGAAACATTTATAATCTCAGGATAAGGTTAGCTTTAAAAGAAAATAGCTACAGTATTTTTCATAAATTCTGTCCTAGGATTGGGACTTTGGCATAGTGGGTGGGTCTGCATATCCCAACGATCTTTAGAACTATACTATCTGAAGTTATATGCTTCTGTAAAGCACACCATACGAGGTGCAAGCTCTAGTAGGGGTGTACACCAGTAAACAGATGGTGCTTGTGTGACGCACTTATCCCAGTCAGGCTCATTCCACTTAGGAAAAAAAACTACTGTAATTGAGTTATGGGGAATTACTTTTGTGGAATAAAGCACCATTGTGCTCTTTGCCTTTGGCATATACAACATATTTACTTCAGCTCTAGACCTGGGCTAAAAACTTGGCACTTTTAACATCAAACCCTCCCATCAGCCAAAGCTAATTCTTTTGAAGCTAAAGGATGCATTTGTTTGTGGATCTACTATAGCTAACCTCTCTCCAGTATGAACCATCTGCATCTTTCTGTCTGGTTTGGCAGTATCAATCACAATCAAATGAGGCTTTTGCAAAGCATATTTCAGACACTTGGTCAGGTGCAAGATCTTCTACTGCTGACTTCCTTGGTCAGCAAGGAGAATGACTATAACTCATCTTGGCCAACCTTGATGGACAAACCTGTATACTGATTATGAAATACGTTGTAAATCTGGATCTGAATCGGGCCTACCTGTATCCAAGAAACCAAAAGCAAAATGTCTGCTCCTCTTTTCTTATAGCAGTGTCTACGCTAGCAGCCTGTTACCTTTCTGCATCAGCTCAGCCTGGGTTCAGGCCTGTTGTCCTGCATCTGTATATACAAGCATATATTGTGTCCATCTTCTAAAATGCTTGTGTTCCTCATAGATTGGTTTTAAATTAAAACCTTGGATTGAGGCTAATGGTCTGCAAGTGTTTTGCAAGATGAGCAAAAATTTTTAATAAATTTTAACTTGATTAATGAGCAAGATCTTGCAATATGAGTAGTAGGTATATGCAGCGTCACGTGATCACAACTGAGCCAGTGGTGGTTCTCTCTCTCTCGCTGAAGCATTGTGGGTAATTGTCTCCCAAGCTCAGTCTCATTTTTTTATTTTGCATGCAAGCGATAAATCTGTTTAACGACAATGCAATGTCACATTTCCACGAAATCCTCTAAAGGAGGCAAAAGCAATTGTCATTGGATGGGTTCCTTGTTAAAGTCACAAAAAAAGAAGAAGTTTCCAGTGAGCCAACAGATATCAGTGATTCCGTTTAATTATAGTAAAAGTCGTCCTACACAATAACCCTCCTCCTCTCCTCTCTCTCGTCTCCCTCACAACAGCCACGATTCTTTTCAAAGGTAAAGTGCAGGTTAATTTGTTTTATGTATTTTTACTTTATATTTTGTATTAATCATTTTTATATGAATATTTTTGGGTTGTGGAACGAATCATCTGAGTTTCCATTTTTTCTTATGGGGAAATTCCCTTTGATATACGAGTGCTTTGGATTACAAGAATGTTTCCGGAACAAATTATGCTCGCAAACCAAGGCAGCACTGTATTGTCAGAAAGTGTTCACAAAAGACACTTCTTGGGTTCTTTTGTACTGATAGCTAAGTTAATACTGGAAATACCTACATTGTTAACCTTGATTTGCATGTACATCTTGCAATACTGACCTTTTTTAACATTCACTCAGCACAGATAACCTCAAATACAAAGCAAGAATACATCAACAATGGCCAACTCTGGATAAATCAGCTTCGATACCTTACCAGGGACTAGAAGGTACTTCATTTATGAGCAGTCCCCTGCCTTGATTTGTAGATGTGCTCATTTGTCTTTGGATCACTGGGGTTTTGTACATATAAATGTGTAGGTCTGCACAATCTGACAGAGACCAAGGGCTTGCCTAAAGAATCTCCCGTTGTTGAGTTACAAATAATAGCTATCTGTACTTTTATTTCTACCCCTGAAGGAATGTGACCTAAATGAACAAAGTTTGTTGTATTAACAATAATCAGTTATTGCTAAATGTCAGTAAACAACTGGGCAACTTCATCAACTCAATACTTAAAATGTCAATTATTACTTATGTTTATTTACAGATAAAAAAACAGGTTAAATGTTGGATATGAAAACACCAAACATGAACCATTCAAATCGGTGACACAGTAAGCTTTAGATCAGATGGTGACTATACCTTTAGTTGTTGAAGTTTGTCTTCTTAAGCCAAACATGATGTCAGCACTGGGGTGGCAAAGAAAAGCAAAATTTGACCAAGTTTTTTTCATCTCTTTTCTTGGTTTTTATGATGCCTCTGAATATGCATCCATCCATTGTCTAACCCACTGAATCCGAATAGGGTCACGGGGGTCTGCTGGAGCCAATCCCAGCCAACACAGGGCACAAGGCAGGAACCAATCCTGGGCAGGGTGCCAACCCACCGCAGGACACACACAAACACACCCACACACCAAGGCCAATTTAGAATCACCAATCCACCTAACCTGCATGTCTTTGGAGTGTGGGAGGAAACCGGAGCGCCCGGAGGAGAACATGCAAACTCCATGCAAACTCCACGCAGGGAGGACCCGGGAAGCGAACCCGGGTTTCCTAACTGCGAGGCAGCAGCGCTACCACTGCGCCACCGTGCCGCCCGCCTCTGAATATTCTTTTTAAAATCTCTGAAAATTCTTTAAAAATCATTTTGTTTATAGGGTGCCTTTGATAGCTATTTTATGTAAGATTTTGCTTCATTAAAAACTGGACAATTGATAAGTTTCTATGGTCTATTTGCATTTTATTGAGGTTACTTTTTAAACATGTTGGCTTACAAAGTATATATACAGTTTAAGTTGTGAAAGACCAGCCTCGGCACAGACAGACATGGACTCCGAATGTTCAAAACACGCACCCTTTATTCTGCAACACACAACACCAACACAGTGCACAGATCACCACACTATTCTCAGTCTTTTTCTGTTCTTCAGGCCGCCTCTACTCCTCTTTCACAAGCTACGTCCTCTTTTACCCAACTCCGGCTTCCAAATGGAGTGCGGTGGCCCCTTTTATCTCGCCCCGGATGTGCACCAGGTGCTCTGCAATGGTCTTCTGGTAGCACTTCCTAGTGTGGCGGAAGTGCTGCCCTTGCACCCAGAAGCACTTCGGGCATACATAGCTCCTGGTTTAGCAGCACTTCCTGGTATGGCGGAAGTGCTGTCCTTCAGGGCTCCACAGGGTTGAGCTTCCAAGCTCCATCTCCATGGCCCTGATAGAATCCAGGGGGGCTACCCTCTTACGCCAAGGGAAAGATAGTGCCCCTCTCTCAGTCTGTCCTTCTTCCAGGCATCTCGGTGGTGCGGATCCCTGGTCGTCTGCCACAAAGTCTAAACATATACCCTCTTTAACATTTTTTATATACTTGTCTTCCCAGAATTCTTATCTAGTCCCAAACTCAATATTCTTTGAAAACACTTTGTTTTCAAAAGAAAAAAACAAACATTACTGCATTACTGGTCATTATGTTCTAATGAGTTCATTTGTACTTGCCTGTTGTTCCAGTTACAGAAGATTTTGATTACAAAACCTGACAATGTCAGGTTTCCCTTAAAAACAAATGAAACGAAACATTAAGTGTCATATTTAGCATATTTTAAAAGTACATTTTTTTCAGCATGCTGATATTGTTTAATTTTGTTTATTATAATGAGTGTGTGCGGTGGGCCCTGCCCGGGGTTTGTTTCCTGCCTTGCTTCCTGTGCTGGCTGGGATTGGCTCCAGCAGACCTCCATGACCCTGTAGTTAGGATATAGCGGGTTGGTAATAGATGGATGGATGGATGGATAATGAGTGTATTTGGATTATTTGTTGAAAAATAGTACATTGTCACATTAAGCCACAAGTCGAAACATAAAAATGATTAGATAGATAGATAGATAGATAGATAGATAGATAGATAGATAGATAGATAGATAGATAGATAGATAGATAGATAGATACTTTATTGATCCCAAGGAAAATTTAAGTAGTAGCAGCCAAGAATTATACCAAGTTAGATACACACATTTAAGTTCACACTATACAAATAACATTAAGTAAGTAGATGCTGTCAAATGCAATCACAGTACACTGGGGTAGGAATCTTACAGTCCAATGCAAGTAATGTAGATGGTATGTACAATAATGGCAGTGCAATGGGAATTGTGCAAATAATACTAATAACAAAGTGACAGGTGGTCCATAATATTAAAGTGACAGATACTAAAGTGATATAATAAAATAAAAAAGTGACATGGCTTTACTGATAGGGTAAAATGTTTAAAGTGACACATTAGGAAAAAAGGTTATACAGTGCTGACCAATTAATAAGATATCAGATGTAGCGCATAGCTAATATAGCAAATATAACTTATATGGTAGTTCCCACAAGAACAGAGAAGGAGCAACAGGCCCAGAACTCAACCACCCCTGTCCTTGTTGGGAATAGTTAAAGAGTCTAATGGCTCTTGTATCAGTCCATATTGCAGTTCTGTGATAGCAGCCTACCACTAAACAAACTCCTCTGCTTAAATATGGTTGTGTACATGAGTGATGTTCATTGCCCATAATAGATACAAGCTTGCACAGTGTCCTCCTCTCTGATACTGTCACCAGAGAGTCCATTTTCATGACAACTGCCAACCACAAATCCAGCTTGCCTGATAAGCTTTGTCAATACAATTAGCATCTCCCATATTCAAGCTACCCTCAATGCACATCACAGGATAGAAGAGAGTATTGGCAACCACCGACTGAACATCTGCAGGAGTTTCTGTTAAAGGAGCCCAGCCTCCTCAGAAAATAGGTCCAGCTTTGCCCCCTCCTGTGAAGAACCTTTGTGTTCTCTAACCAGTCCAGCCTGTCATCCAACTACACTCCAAGTTGTTTATAGGTCTTGACCCACTCTACGTCAACCCCTTCAATGGAGTCAGGTCTCAGTGGTGGTGTAGACCTACAGTAGTCCACAACTGCCTCCTTGGTTTTGGATTTGTTTAACAGCAGTTGGTTTGATTGACACCATCCCACAAAGTAATTCACCAGACCCCTGTGCTCCTTCTCCGGTCCACCCTTGACACACCCCACAATGGTCGTGTCATCTGAGAACTTCTGCATGTGGCATGTCACTGAGTTGTACAGTAGCTAAAGTCCCATGTGTACAGAGTGAAGAGGAAAGGGGAAGGAACAGTCACCTGTGGAGCTCCTGTGCTACTGATTACAGTCGGTGATGTGCATTTCCCCAGTCTGACACACTGATGTCTACCAGTGAGCTAATCTGTAATCCAAATCATCAGGTGTGAGTCCACTCCAATTCTGGAATGCTTGTCCCTCAGTATGAGGGGCAAGATGGTGTTGGAGGCACTGGACAAGTCAAAGAACATGATCGTTACAGCACTTCATCCTTTGCCCAGATGCCAGTGGAGGCAACTTATGATTGTTATAAATTGAAATTCATCTTTCCATATAATGCTAGTGTCCCTGCCTAGGAATGAGTGAGAGGCCCATCCCAGTTTGCTCTAATAATATATTCAACTTAGCATTAAGTGACAGCCAAGCAATACCATTTTCTAGCTAAAAAAAACTCAAGGAAGAACAACTAAAGGGTACATGCCATACTTAAGAAGAAGTGCTTTACCAGCTGTATATTATTATGATACTAATTGTATTTAGATAGCTCTATTATATTATCCTTGCAACATTTTTACTGTATTATTAAATTCTAAGTAAAGATATTGTTTTCTTATGTCGTAACAAATGTATGAAGCGGTCATTCTCTTCTTTTTCACATTTTGATGTAACTTATGAGCTGCTTGTTGTCTGTGTTGGGTGTTAAGCTTCAATGTACAGTAATTCTGCTGATACCTGCCAATATTTAGGGATTCTCTTAACAGTCTGTCAGTCCTAAATGGCTTTTGGCTGTGTTTCTGTCACCTTTTGTACCTTTTGAGCCACGTGCTCCTTGACATACATGCTGTGACTTAGTTTGTAATAAGAGACTGGAGAATTAGCACAGATATCAATACTAACAGATTAATGCATTGAAAGGAATGAATAGGAGCATAATAGGATTGTAATAACCCAATATGCCATTCAGAAATCACAGGCTGAAAAAAATCCCTAAAATGAAGTTTTCTTAGTAGCCATTAAGCTATCTCTTATACTAAATGAGAAAAATAGAGTAATGGGAGCCGCAAAGGCTCAAAACTAGGACACTTAAACATGTGTGCCACCATATTAAATAAGACAGCACATGATTTTCAGTTAATTAGGTTTTTCTTCTTTGTATAAGATCTAATCCACTATTCCCAGATAGGAGGCGTAAGCATTGGTCACACATTCATTCAAAATGACAGCACTTAAAAAAACAACCACAAAAAAAAATCCCCACAAATTCTTTTGCAAATATTTTTCTTGAATTTTAATAAGCCATTTCCAGTCATTTTAATCAGTTATTAATCCAACATCAATAATGCTTCCTTGTATAGTAACACCCAGCATGCTATTTGTACATCTGTAGCCTCTCAAATGTTGATTTAGCATTTACTCATGATGTTTTTTTTTTTATTTTTATATTTAGATTGCATGATATAAAAAGCAAGCAGTTGAACATATGTCTGTTCTTTATGTAAGTGACCATGCTATGTCACAGTGGTGGGTACATCACTTACAGATGTCTGTGAACAGCAATTTATGCTAATTATACTGAGGGTGACACACTCATTTTGCTCATGAGCAGGGAGATTTCCTTTGACAGGCTGAATATTGCACATAATGGGTCAGGGCAAATAATGTACTTGTTTAAAAAAAATACAGATTTAATTTATAGATTAGTTAAATCAAAGTAAAACATTACCTGAAGCAAAAGGTAACAATTTGATTTTTACAGAAGTCAGTAACAGAGGCAATATACTAAGAAAACTAAATGAAACTGTTCACAGGTAGGACATGGGGGCCCGTAGCAACTTGTTTGTGAAAGCAAGGGGCCAGGGCTGTTTAGGTGGGGTCTCAGGTAGGTCTCAATTTGAACTGATTGACTTCATTTTGTAGGTGGCTCCGGAGAGAAATATCTCAAGAATAAAATATGAAACAAAACACACACAGAAAAGAGGGGGAAAATAGTTACCTATTGTAGGACAGACTAAGAGAGAGAGACAAGGCAGGAAAAGGTAAGGAAAGTTTCTAAAGTTATCAAAACCAGCAAGCTATTCCCATGTACCGTGCCTTCCCATGGCTTGTTGTTTTGATATAAGTTGTTAGTGCACACTCTGTAAAATTGTTTTATTTTGCATAACCTATAAATCAGGTAACACTGTACCAAAGTAGGTAACACTGCTCACAGTTCCAAGATTCAAATCTGAGCAACATTGCCGTGTAGACTTTGTGAGTTATACCACCTATTTAAATGGGGTTTTCTTAGTATTCTCTAGATTTCCACCCACATTAAAAAGTTATGTTCATAAAAATAATCAATACACCACTGTGTAATATTTAGCAACCTCAATATATATGTGTTTTTATGTGGGAATTTAATTTTGTACATAAATGTTTATTTAAAGGGTGTTGTTTTTTATCATTACTGTCTTGTTTTATTTGTTTACGTGAGGCCATGTTGGCCACTCATCATCACATTCCCATTCATTTTGTAATAGTGTAAGGCATAACTGGCATGAGGAAGAAGAATAAAATTGAGCAGATTGGGAGATGGAACATAAGTCCTTAAAATAGAAAGAAAATTAAAACCTGGAAATCGATACCTTTGTCGTCAAAACCCTAACGCTAACCCAAACTTGTAGACTAAACAGAATAGCAAGAAATCATAATCTGTCATGCTTCAGCCAGCAGTTCTCCCCTGGTTAGGGTTCAAAGTTGTGTTTCTTGTCTGCATTGTGTTCCATTTATTTATAATAATGTTCCTTATGTTTATTACATTCATAATTATTTGTGTTTATTTGTAACTGGAAAATGCCTTGGTCATTTGTTTTGTGGGTGGTCCCCCAAGAGGTTTGACCACCTGCCAATCACCTCCAGGAACTGCCCTCCTCTGTATTTATTGGAGGGCCCCCCATAGCTCCTGGTGATTCATTTTGATTGCGCTAGGCAGTGGAGTGTAACTTGTGTTTTGCTGTGCCGCTTTGCTTTTGTGATTTCCTGGATTTTTTTAAAACTTATGTCTATTTTTGACTTTGCCTTGGTGTTGTGCTGGCTATGGATTGCTTGCCCTCTCAGGCAATTCCTTTTGTGTTCTTAGGAGCTTGTTGGACTACAGAGCCTTTTGTTAAAATAAATCTATTTTATAAAGATGAATCTAGGCCTGTTTGGAACCTAATTGAGGTTTTGATGGTAATTACACCCTACAGGGCAATTTTTGAAGATAAAATGTACAATGCATTTACAATCACAACAAGCTGGAGCCGTGATTAATGACGTTACCGATACTTCCTATATAAACAAGGTAGTAAGCGGCAGGCTCAACATCCCTCAGTGGATATTCCAAACAACCAAGCAATCTTAGTGATGGTTGCCTTATTTTTGAGTGATTTTTACCTTATTTTCCAAGTAGAATCTAGCATTTGGTTTCTTATTGGTTCTGACTACTGTTCCTTTATTTGGCCTTTCTCTTTGTCTTTGTCCTTGGATTTTATTTGCTCTGTTCTATTGTCTTGCTGGCTTTGGCTTGTGTTTTTTTGACTACATCTTTTAGATGTATAGATAGATTGACAGAAAGATGGAAAAATAGATTGAACTTTATTTATACCAGGGGGAAATGTGGCTTTTTACAGAAGCTCAATAAATAAATACTGTAGTATGATTATAGTTTGCCAAACAAGAAACCCCTCCCAAATAGGCACCTGAGTGACCAAAAGGAAAGACAACTACTAAGAAAGAAAAACGTTTCATCACTGTCATTCTGTTTGCTCATCCTGGAGTACCTTAGTTGTCCACATCATTGCAACTTTTGCTGGTGTAAATGGCTCTGTAGATATACATTTTTTCTATTTGTAGTTAGTTACATAGATAGGCAGATAGGTCTGTGGTGGGCTGGCGCCCTGCCTGGGGTTTGTTTCCTGCCTTGCGCCCCGTGTTGGCTGGGATTGGCACCAGCAGACCCCCATGACCCTGTAGTTAGGATATAGTGGGTTGGATAATGGATGGATGGCAGATAGGTAGTGTGACAGTGAGGCTCTTGTCCACCTCTCTAACCCTCAGGTACGACTCCAGACACTAGATAAAAGTCCAAGACTTCTTTATTTAATACCAATAATGTGCACAAAGCACCCTCCACACTACTCATAAATTCAATAAACAATAATACTATTCTCTCCTCCTCGCCCAGACACTTCGCCCCTCTACCTCCCAGCTCAGCTCAGTCTCAGGGCTTCCCCACAATCCTTTTATACACCCTGACCCGGAAGTGTTCCTGCCCAATCAGTCCACAGTTCCTTATTCCTTCCGGGTCAGGGTAAACAGTCCTTTTCTTCAACCCGGGAATACGTCGTTCCTTCCTGTCACGTGACTGTGACGTACTCCCGGGTTATAGGGCACATAAGAGCCCACGAGCCTCCCTACAGCGACTCCTGGTGGCCCCCAAGGTATCTAGCAGGGCTGTGTATAAACACTACATAGTCCATGAGGCCCTGCTGGAACTTGGGGTACGATCCTGCTGTCGGGAGAGCTCCTCCTGGTGGCCTGGGGGTGAGGGCCGGAGCACGAAGCCGGCAGTCCTCCACAGTAGAAATATTTTGTTAGCATCTGCCTGTACTTAAAACTCACTTTTTAACTGTACTGTATATTGACACACGCATGCACTTGGGGGATACCTTAAGGCAGTGGCGGCTAGTGAAAAACATTCTAGGTGGGGCTGTTTGTGCTTGTATTGTGTTCCAATATAATTTAATACAAACTGAAGGATACCAGTGCTCTGTGAAATAATTTAATTGGCATTAAAAAAATAATCACCATATTAGTAGATAATGAAACATATAACCTATAGTATACAGTAAAATTAGCAAACACACTAGTAAGACAAAGTATTAGGGATTTCTAGAATGCCATATATTGCTGGATGAGGTCATATGCTAAAGTCAATTATAAGCAAAGAGAAATGGTATTAAGGGAACTTGTATGTGTGTATTCTGGTGACATCTTATTTTTACAGGAATTTTGCCCTTCTGTCTTTTTGAGTAGCACATCTCTCAGTGACTCTAGTATTAAAGTCAGGAATGTTTCTGATCATTTTTTTTCACCATGGAGAGCATAGCCAGAGAGTACAGGAGGTGCTGTGCCACGGTGTGCCTCAAAAAGGTCCATGTCCGCTTTAAAGTAGAGAAGCGCCTCTCTGATTCTGCTGTCATCATGGGTGTGGTAAGGATCTTCAGAAAACTGATAGTCTCAGTGAATATGTCCTGAAGAAAAACTGGAACAGAGTCAATGGCACCACTACATGCATTCAACTCTTCATCCTCATAGATGAGGGAGAGTTCTGTTTTGAGCCTGACCTTGTTCAACATAGGATAGGCCTCCATAGTGGTTTCCAACAATGAATCTGGGAACTTTACAGCATGAAAATAAGTCCCTTTGCAACAGAGTGGCATTGATGAGGTGTTTGGTGAATGAGAACTGCTCTTTAGCATGACTCAAAATGATATGACATACCATACATGAAATGATACGTAATTAAAATAAAACATAGCATTACCCACAGTAAAGGGTGGAAATTTCCACGTCTCTCTAAGAAATGTGATCATTATCCACTTATAAGATGAGAATGTTACTTGTGACAAGCAAGTTTAATGCTTAACATTAGGATGGCAATTGTTCAGATTACTAATATAATAAGGAAAAATGCCTAATTAAGTATCTTGTAAAAAGAGCTATGTTAAATCTTACCTCTGTAGCCAACTGCTGCTCTTCACCTTGTCCTAGTGTTTTCTTTGTCTTTGTTGGCTGCTGCTGCACAGATTCACTGTATTTCCCATACAGAGAAGGACTAGAATACCTGATCCAAAACAGAAGTTACCCTCCACAATACTTGTTTCAGAAACTAACCTCGTGGAGACTCAAATTAGTCTGCCATTGTGTACTGTGTTAATAAACTGTATCTACCTTACATTACCATCCTAAACGGATTTCCTATTCACTATTTTTAAACAATTTTCTCTTAATAAAAATTTTCTTAGGCAATCCCTCTATTATAAAAAACAAATCTTGGGGAGGCAGACTAGAGAAACGAGACGTATCCTGCGAGAGACACTTTAACTTTCTCCCAGCTCTTAAAACAGTGACAAGCGACAAGCAAAACATGCAGCTCACAGCAGATGATCTGACCACTTCTCCTTGTGTGTGTTCAGCCACACTATAACCCATTCACACAACGCGAGCAGCAGAGACACAAAGTGGCAAAAAGGACAGCGGCTGTACAGGCTTTAAAATGATCGACAGACAGCGCGACAGCAGCTCTACCCATCCCCCCCCCCTTCACAACGTGAGCAACATTATACGTCCTGCAAGAAAGAGATTTAACCATTCCCAGGGCCGGAAATAAAGGACAAGTATTGTTTTTACAACGTCACGCGACATAAGGCAGTGAGCCATCATTTAAAACAAGTCCATGGACATCTAACCTAGCAGTTCTTGGATTGCTTTTGGCAGACACACATCATGTGCTCCCAGCTCTTAAAACGAATGTGATGCTCGCCAAAGAAAGACAGCAGATGATCCAACGCCATCTCCTTAGTGTGTGTTCAACCCCCTTCAAAGATACCTGCTGCAGGAAAGAGATGTAACCACGCCTGGGGCCGGAAATAAAGGACAAGTATTGTTTTTAAAAAAGATTTAAAATTAAAACTGAAAATAATGCATATGTAACAATTTCCATGAAAATAACAATCTCCTTAAATTGTATATCCGGTAAACCAAACACGGGGGTGGGCAAGCGAAGCGAGCAGGGGGCAGAGCCCCCTAGTAATTAATAATTATTTTCCTAATCATCTGCATGCTGTCGGTGAACCTTTGGATAATTCCTGTGATGTTGACAAAGTTGATGTTCCTCTTCTGTATCTGGTTAAGCAGCATGCCCTTGTGTGGCATGATCTTTTTAAACAGCGTCAGGAAAAAGAAGAAATCCTCATCTTGTAGCATTCTTTCAAAGGTCCCGGCCTGTCTGACAGTTTGGGGATCAAACTTACCAGAGTCTCTAATGGTCTGGAAATATCTTATAAGGTCATCCTTGTCCTCATACACAGTGTTAACTGTGTAACTGTGGAAGTTCCACCATGATGTCGAAGTGCCAAGAAGTCTGTGTGCCACTGCTTAATCAAGCCCAGTGGTCCGCTTAAATGACCAGGAGAAGAATGCAACAAATCCAGCAAGGTTTGCAAAAAAGTACTGAACCTTGGGGATGTGTAATGTTACTTGCTGCATGATGAGGTTCAAGTGATGCACATAGCAGTGGAAGTAGTATATACTACCGTAGACCTCCTTTCCCTGACACTGCACTTCAACTGTGTTCCCCTCATCATGGCAGCCCCATCATAGGCCTGAGTGATTAGTTTACTCTTTTTACCAACAGGAAGGATAGTGCTTAGCCTCTCCAACAGTGGTGTGGCGATTGTGTCAGTGGTAGCATACGGAAGAGGGATGAACTCGAAAAAACATTCTTGGACATTGTTAAGAATGTCGATGTACTGTAGCACAAGTACCAACTGACAGAGGGTAGAAATGTCAGTTGTCTCATCTGTCTGAATAGCAAGATAATCTGTATTTTTACCTTAATCTAGAATGTAATCTTTAATACCTGACAGCAGCAGTCCAAAAATTTCTTTTGGTCTTAAGGTGCTCCTCTAACACACTGTCAAACGATGCAACAAAATCGACTAAACTCCTGAAAACACCATAGTTGTCTGAGGGTTCGATCTCATTGTGGCCATGCATGGCCAGCATCAAGGGCCCCACAGAATTTAACATAGTCAATTATCTTGGATAAAATGTGTTTGTTCTTATTTACCTCTTCATTGTGTTCCTTCACCCCAAACCTGTGGCCTTTGTGATATGCACAGTGATATGCATTCTGCCTAACAAGGCTACCTTGACCGTACTCTCAATCTGTGCCTTTGTACACTTAAGGTTTTAATCTTTTCATGTAAATGTTTCATGTCCCTAACCCCTGAAACACTTCATGTTTTAAAAAGTAAGAACGGGAAGCAAAATATGGTGAGATGTTTTGTGAAAAAGGCCCCAAGAAAACACTAAACATTGATTCATTTTAAATAAGAAGTTACTATGGTTGCAGACCATGACCCTGTAGTTAGGATATAGAGGATTGGACAATGGATGGATGGAGTTACTATGGTTTGTTTTAGATTAGGTTGACAGCAGTTGGATTCTTCCCATCCATTGCAACTTTCTAAAATAATTTGTAATAGGACTTGGTATAAAAGACTCTATTCAAAAATAGCATTAAATGCTTCATTCCTCCACTTGTCTCTATGTGCGACTTTTGCTAATACAGTCTATTGGTTTGTAAAGCGCTTTTCGATGGCACTCACTAGGAACATCCATCCATCCATTATCCAACCCGCTATATCCCAACTACAGGGTCACGGGGGGCTGCTGGAGCCAATCTCAGCCAATACAGGGCGCACGGCAGGAAACAAACCCCAGGCAGGATGCCAGCCCACCACAGGGCACACACACACCAAACACACAATATGGGCAATTGAGAATCGCCAATGCACCTAACCTGCATGTCTTTGGACTGTGGGAGGAAACTGAAGCACCCGGAGGAGACCCACGTAGACAGAGGAAGAACATGCAAACTCCACGCAGGGAGGACCCGGGAAGCAAACCTGGGTCTTCACTAGGAACAGTGCTGTCTGAAATAAAAATTAATTAGTTAAACAATTTTGCTGTTACTTTCCTTTGATCTAACAAAAACACAAAAATGATAAAATAATTTGGTAATTTAAGAATGTAGGGTGTTTGCGACATCACACAATGAACTGCTTTCCAAGTGTCTACAGATACCTTTTCAGTTATGTGATATGGCTTCCCATAACAAAAATATTTCATGATATTAAAAAATAATAACCCAATTTAAACAGGCTTGACCTTAATGTTAAGTGTTAGGGACTCCAGGAAGTGCAAGTGGCCATGACAGGGTGAAGGATCAAAGCACACAATGTGGTTCAGAGTCAGAATTCTTACTTCTGTCAAAATATAAAAAAGCAGTTCCTCTTCAATGTGGTGATTTTTATATGATGGCCATAATAAATAAGTGATTAGTTTAATAACAGCATGCTCACCAGTAACTTTACTATAAGCTTTATAAGTTTTGTAAGCAAATCTCCTCTTGTTATTTTATATCAGCATATGTTCTGCCTACAGTTCCTATAATGAAATTATTGCTCAGTGGCAGCCTTCACGATCATACACTGCTGAATCAGGAAGTTGAACCCACTGTAGATGTCCAGTCAGAGACGAGACACAAGAAATTTTCCAGGAAAACCAGTTTATTTGTTTACCAACTTGCCCACACTATATGAAACTGGCAAAGGAATCTCTTTCACCTTTACTTGCCTGTCATATTAAGCAAGTGTGTGGTTTTCTTTCATATTTACGGACACTGAAAGGATACAGTATAAGCCATAAACACATTACTGGCCAGCTCACTGTATTCTGAAATGGCATCCAGACTTGTCGAGTGATGCTGCATGCCCTTTTTTAAATGAATAGGAACACCGGCCTTGTTAACAATTCTTTTTCCACTCCTATCAGGTTGCGATATTGCCAGTTACCATATTAAGTAGATCGAATCACCCAGTCTCATTTCCTCTCACTTCCTCTAAATAAGTATTTCAAGTGAAACTTACACATGCCTATCTTATTTTGGAGGAGTCTCAACCTTCATATACATTCAGTAGAAAGTGTATACACTGAGTAGCCACTTAACTGATTTTGGATCACATGACCTCACCATGTCATTCACGGGTGGCTATTGTAGATGATAGATAAGACAAAGAAGAGGCAAAAACATAGACGTAAATAGCTTTGAATACAGCATGACGGTGGGACCATATATGTACAAGTTTAGTACAGACAGCTTCACTGTTGTGGTTTTCAAATGCACAGTACCATTGTCATTAGTGTTTTAAAAATAGGCTACCACAGAAATATTTAAGAAACAAACCATTTTTGAAGGGAACCATAAGAGGCTGACATGACTTGTGTAGAGTGCACTGGGCAGCAAATATAGTTAACAATATGTCACTGTGATTTATATTTTAATTGGTTATGGGAACATGTGTTTTTTTTGTAAAATTTCATTTTACACCTAGATTTAGCTTGCATTAAAGAAAATCAATCAATTGATGCCCACATTTTAGAAATATTTTAGCATGTGCTAGGAATGTGAGATGCTATGTGAGGCAAAGAATAAGGTTCCTTTCAAAGTGTAAATATCCAGAGAGCAATTAGAAAACAAAATTCAAATTCGGGGTCAGGCACTACCTGAGTGTACTTGGAGTTGTATCAGTCACTGGGCAGATATTGTAAATGATATTATAAAGGATCATAAAGGAGGCAGCTGGAATACCCTAACTATTGTCTTCATGACTTAATACCTAAGTGCTGTCTTATTGGAAGTCATCAAACCATCCAGCCTTTGAGCTTCTTCTTCTGAACTAAGCCATTTGCAACCAGCTGGAGAGACACATTTGAGCCTCAGACAAGACACTTGCCTTATTCCTGCTGCCACCTTGAAAGGTGGAGTTCATGTGCTACCTTCCCAGCTATTTCTGTCTAAAAGCATGAATCCTCTGCTAAAGTGTTTTTTTTTTAATGTTCATGTATATTGAGGTGTTAATTATTTGTAATTAATGTAGACATCTTTGCACATATCTGTTTTCACTTTGACATTATAGAGTCATTTTTTTATTGATAAGTGCCAAATAAGCTAAATTAAATCCATTTTCATTTAATGTTGTATAACAGTAAAATGTGAAATCTTCCATGGGCATGAATACTTTTTAGTGGGACTCTATAAGTGTGTGTTTTTGGACTAGAGAACTATTGCAGTCAGACACTCCTGCTTGTGAGTCGATCATTCACCAATGTTGGTTCAACAGTGAATAGCAACTTCCAGCATTGCAGAATTCAATATACTAAGCATCGCAGAAGGGATGAAGTGACGAGGTGGGAGGTGGAAATGACTTTAGTCTTCCTGTCAGATGTGTTCATGTCTGAGGGTGAAAGAGGACAAGGCCTTACTGACAGTGCCACCTCACATGTCGGAATATTACAATCAGTTCCAGAGCCCGTAGGACAACCTCTACACGTGTGTAACAATTGTAAGGTTTCTAAACAATTTTGGGACTCCCCCCAACGGGGTGGCACACCGAAGAGCGTCCCGAAGCGCGATGGCCACGACTATGGAAAATAGCATATCGGTTGCCGGGGTAACCACGAGCTCCCAGTGCTGTGCCAGCTCACCGCGAAAACAAATCCGAAAAGATTGCGGTCATGCTATGAGCACCTGCTGTTTATGGGCAATGCTAGGAACATTATAACTGCAGGGAACAGTATTACTTGGCTATTAACCTGGCCCCAACCCTGCCTGATTGCTGGGTCTGTGTATAGGAGAGCGGTAGATCCTGCAACAATAAATAACCGTGCTGTTCCTGTTTCAAGCTGAATAAAGCGGGTTTTGCTAAAGTACTGAGACTCAGCCTCGTATTTTGGGGTGCAAGGCAGGGACTCACACATCACACAATATATACGTATATTTGCTTTTTTAATTGCCATCCATTATCTATATTAATAAATGAAACTGTCCAGTCTTAATTATATATTTATAGTAATTTAGCTTAAAACAATGCTTAGGTCTATATTTCATTCCATGCAACTGATAAGATTCTACTTATGGCATAATAGTTATATATGTGCTTTAGCATTTGGATGCAATTACAGGTATGTTCAGCTTATTGCTGCCTAGCTGATTGCCAGTGATTAAGAAATGCTAGCTTAGTTTCGACACTTCAGCATAAATCCTATGATAGTTTTAATGAAAGGCTCACTGGACAGACGAATTGTCCGATGAGTTATATTGTTTACCTTTTAACTAGTAGTTAAATTTCTGACAAACAGCAAAAAAGTAATTATACACTTTAATATGAAAGTAATAACACAGTACATACAGTAAATTGGATAATTTATTTAACCTTTTTTTAGATTACTTCATGACATAATGGGTGCAACCCAGTACAGTGTCACTGGTTCACTTCCTTTCTGTGTTGCAGAAAAGGCAAGGCAATCTTCAGAGTTGCAATAGGACTTTTGATATACAATTATTAGGAAATGAAAATCCCTAGAAATGTAATTAGCTCAACCATACAAATAAGGTTTAAATATAAAGCTCAATGCACTCATGAATGATATTATTTATCCTTTTAAGACCTAATGATATTTAACACACCATAAAAATGGGTAATGGATTGTCATGACTCAGAAGTCCCTAAAGCATAGAAGTCTCAAACTGCTCTTAAAAATTGCCCTCTGGGGGGATTACCTAAAAAGATCTTTCTAAAATAAAAGATGTATTTCATCAGAAAGCTTTGTAGTTCAAGAAGCTCCTAAAAGCACAAAAGAAATTACCTGAGAAGCCAAGGCAATCCACAGCAAATGCAGTCGCAATACAGAATCCCAAGGCGAAGTCAAAGACAGAGAACAGGTTTAAAACTTCAGGAAATCACAAAAAGCAATAAGGCACAGCAAAACACAGCCACTTCTTAGCTCGTTTGAAATGAACCACCACACCCTCCAATAAATAGAGTCAAGGGCATTGATTGGCTAGTGGCCATGCCTCTTGGGGAACTACCCACAAAACATCTGAGACATAACCAAGGTGTTTTCCATTTACAAACAAACACAAAGAATAATACACATAATAAAAAAGATTAAACATTAATATAAATAAATGGCACAAAAATGGACAAAACATAAGAAAATCAACTTTGAACCCAAGCCAGGGGAGAAATGCTGGCTGAAACAGGTCATGGATGAACAACAAATATATATATATGCAAATCAGTTCTGAAAATTAATATTA
This sequence comes from Polypterus senegalus, assembly GCF_016835505.1. NCBI lineage: Eukaryota > Metazoa > Chordata > Cladistia > Polypteriformes > Polypteridae > Polypterus > Polypterus senegalus. Next base: position 54,873,041 of record NC_053158.1, read on the forward strand.
TTATGCATAAATAACAAACTGCATAAAACATAACTGTTATTTTTTAAATTGTCCCTTCACATAATATAAGCAACACAAAATGCGTCCATAGAATTGCTACCTTATTTGTTTCAGTTCATTTGTGGAATTTGCAGTGGCCAATATAATTAGTGGACATTATCTTGAATTAGCCAACCACTATGGTAATAGGACTGATCAGTGACAACAATGAGTTGGCCTACAAAGCAGAGGTTCAGCACCTAGAAACATGGTACATGACAATAACATCTCCATCAACACCAACAAGACCAAGGAGCTCATTGTGGATTACAGGAAAACTAAAGGCAGAAGACACGCTCCCATCTATACAGATGTGGCTGAGGTGGACTGTGTTTTCAGCTTCAAATTCCTTGGGGTCCACATCTCTGAGGATTTTTCTTGGACAAATAAACACTTCCAGTCTGGTTGAAAAAGCATATCAGCATCTTTACTTTCTGCAGAGACTTGAGAAAGCCGTCCTGACTCCACAGATTCTGTTGAACTTTTGCCACTGCACTATCTCAAGCATATTGACTAACTGCATTATGGTGTGGTATAGCAACTGCTCTGTAGTTGGCCGGAAGGGCCTGCAACTCAGCAGGCTCAGGAACAGTTTCTTTTTTAATTAACACCATCACTATGCTGAACTCTTAACCCTTAGCACTCAATAGCTGACCTTTCTAAATTTCAGTACCTTCTGATTATGCTCTATGTATTTTCGCAGATGGCTGGGGACCCTAACCAGCCGGGACACCTGGAAGGACTGGGAGAGGGACAATACCTCTCTTTGACCATGAGAGGACAGCCACCATGGTGTGCATCAGGACCACGGGTTCATAGCTAGGAGGCTTGGCCCTGTTGGGACCTGTGGCCTCCGCCAGAGGGTGCCCAGAGGATTATGGAGCACAGGACTGCAACACTTCCACCACAACCGGAAGTGCTGCTGGAAGAAGTTCCAGACACCCGGAGTGCTTCTGGGTGCTCATGCGGCACTTCCACCACACCAGGAAGTGCTGCCGGAAGATCATTGTGAAGCACTTGGAGCACATCCGGGGTGGTATAAAAGGGGCTGCCTCACTCCATTAGGGGAGCAGCAGTCGGGAAGAAGAAGACAGAGCTTGTGAGGAGTGGAGTGGAGGCGGCAGAAGAGAAGGACAGAAAAGAGAGGAAAAGGACAGCGAGCATTTGTGGGGTTTGTGCACTGTGTATTGTGAGTGCAGAAGAAAATAATAAAAAGTGTGTGCTTTTGGACATCATTGTGCCTCAGTGTCTGTCTGTAGCCGAGCTGGACTTTTACAGTATATATTTACCTGTTTTAATATCTATTCTGTACATAAAACTATTTCATATACTATATTTATTTATATCATGTATCTGTACTTACTGGTCAGTATCCATATCTACATACTCTTCCTTGTATATACAACTACCTGTAAATTCAAATATCATATAGATATATATTCTCATTTGTATACTGCCGTATTGAACCTTACTGTCTATTGCACTTTAATGTACTATTTGCACCCAATGTCTATTGCACCTTACTCTACTATTTGCACTTTCTGGTTAGGTTTAAGTTAGGTGCTAAACTGCATTTTGTTTGACCTGTACAATAAAATTGAATCTAGTTTAATATAAAAATGATTAAAAGTCTAAAACAAGGGCCAGTTATATGTGTAAAAAGTCTTCTTACTACTTATTATGTGATATAATGTTTTCTTTAATTGGAAATGGAAATGAATATACTGTAATAGCAGACTACAGAAATGTTCAAGAATGCACTTGAACTGCTGTACTCCTGAGATGTTTAATATTCATTTCATGTGCTGTTGGTCACACCATTACATTTTAAATAATATCCAAGTCATATTCAGATTTTCAGTTGTACATTTCTCACCAACAACTTGCTTTTGACAATATTCTTGGTCACTTCTATAACTGCACAGTCATCTTACATTGTCAGCATGCTCATGTTGCCACAATGCCAATGCTTCATGTGAATAGTGACCATGAAGCAAACAAAAGTACAAAATGTCTGAGTCCAAAAAAAAAAGCACACAAAAGAGTGATGATATAATATCACTGTAATAAATATATCATCCAATTGAATTTTCTAAGCCAGCTAAATCATGAGCAGGGTTGCGGGGAGCTGTAGAGCTCACACACACACACTACAATTTAGTGTCACCAATCCAGCTAGCCTGCATGTCTTTGGACTGTGGGAGGAAACTCACATAAACATGGGAAAACGTGCAACAGTCAAAACAATTTATAAATGAAATTATATGCTGTTTGGGTGTATGTTTGTTTGTTCAACAATCATGCAAAAACAGCTGACCTCAATTTCATAAATCTTTGCATGTTGGTCAAATTTTAATTGTAGACTGTATGTTGTATCAGTTAGATAGTTTATAATGAAAGAGGGGCTTGTAAAGAAATAGGAAAATAAAAACATTATTTGCAGAATTTTAACATCCACAGGCCAGGCTATGGAATGAGAAGCAGAGGCAAGAAGTAAATTAAGAAAATGTTTTTGACTTTAGTACAAAGGGCAAGTCAAACTAAATGACCACAGTTGCTGATTCTCGTTTCCTCTATCGGTGTCAAATGATATAACTATAAATCGCAGGGGCTGATTGATACATGATTCCCACACAATTTTTCCATCACAGTTCCCAATTTTGTGTTACTTCCCAAAAGTATTGCAATGTTACCCTATGTTGGCATCTAATCAATATAGAGCATGTCATAATGAGCTACAGTTTCTGTCCACCTTTTTCAGTCTGTTGTGACATGACAAGTATAAAGCATCAAACAAACAATCTCTGTCTACCTTTTTTCTCTGATTTAATATTTGATACGATCCCACATGAGAGGTTGGGCATCAGACTAAAAGAAGTGGGAGTTCAGGGTGTAGTGTGAAGATGGGTGCAGAATTGGTTAACACAGGAAGCAAAGGGTTATGGTGCAAGGAACCTTATCTGAATTTGGTGATGTTAAGAGTAGTGTCCCTCAGTGGTCAGTGCTAGAGCTGATGCTATTTTTAATATATACTAGGGGACTCTGCCCCAGGTCGCTTTGCCCACCATCCCCTGGGAGGGTGGTTCACGCTAGCCACTTCACAGCTCTGCTGCTCGCGTATGGGGAAGCAGATCTACAATTTCAGCAGATTGTTATTTTCATGGGAATTGTTACATATGCATAATAGAATTAACTATTTTACATTACAATGAGTAATTAACCATAATAAAAAATAGTAAAACGTAATAAGTTAAAAGAAAATTATGTTTCATGTTGCGTTACAGGTATTCATGACATTGTACATTTTCCTTCTGTTTGGATTTAAAATTGACATGCAAATACTTTTTAAACTTTCACTTTTACTGTAAAACCTCAGTAAAAACAATTTTTTGAATTAGCTTTTCATCAGTATCGCATTGAATTTTGATTCTGTGTTTGCGATTACATCGTGACAACACAATGTATAATTGCCCGTGAGTGAATATTGTTTCTTTCTCTCCAATAAATAAACTGATTTTTTTTTAATGTTTGTCCCTGTGATTTGTTAATTGTCATAGCAAAAGCTATTCTAGCGGGAAACTGTAAATGTTTTAATGCGAGTGGCATATCAAGATCTCCTTAGGTGTCTAATCTTATCTGTGGAAGATGTACTACATTACCTTTCTAGTCACCTGTTAAAATTTTGCATGTCAGAATTGTTCGACAGCATAGTCTATTGATACGCATTTAACCAATTTGTCGTGTAACCGATCGACAATTTTCTCGTTAATTCGTTTGACTTCATCGTTTTTTGGTGCTAGGATTGCCCGTGTACTCATTTCTTCTGTTGGTAACCCTTCGGGATGATATTCTTCAATAAGATTTGGACATGATAAGTCTTATTTTATTGGGAACTTAAAGTGAGGAAAACGTAAAAATGTATAAGAGCTGAGAGTGCAGGAACTGTGTCTGACAAAAGAAGGACCATAGGCGTGGCTAAAAATATTTGAGAGGAGGGCGGGACTTAAAAAAATTCTTGGCAATAGTCTTGTCTCAAGATTTTCTTTTATAATAGAGAGATAAATGATTTAGAAAGGAATATAAATATCAGGCTGGCTAGGTTAGTACATTGGATCAAGACTGTTACTTTAAAATGATTTCATCAAGAACACAGGGACACAGTTGAAAACGTTTTAATGGTAAATTTTGCTCAAATTCTAGAAAGTTTTTCTTCACACAGAGAACCATAGACACAAGAAATACATTGCTAGGTGGTGTAGTATATAGTAGGACTTTATGGACTTCCATAGCTAGACTAGATTTTATTTTGACAGACTGAGGAGATCATTCCTCCCCCACACTATGCGTCCATCCATGGGGGTAAACGTTAACATTATACAAAGTTATTGCCTGTCTGTTATACCTTCATTTTTATCACTCTTTAATTCAATATTGTTCTTTATCAGTACTCTGCTGCTGGAGTATGTGAATTTCCCCTTGGGATTAAAAAAAGTATCAATCTACCTATCTATAGTGGATAGGACCAGCAAGCTTTGTTGTGCTGAATGGCCTGTTCTCATCCATATTGTTCTAATATTCAAACATCTCTACTGGCTGTAGAGTTCAGTAAGCCTTTAATCTCCTTTCACAGTTTAAAACACTTACTGTACTTTCCTTCTTTTCTTCCAGCTGCCTATGTTTCTCACTGTTTATGGGCACTGTACGCATTGTCTTTCCAGCAGTAAACTCTTGCAGACATGAATGCACACTCAATAAATACAATAAAACATACATACAATAAAATCAAACTTTTTTTTCTTGCTGTGAGTCACCAAGTTCTATCACTGAGTCACTAGGAGTGTCACACTACACAACTGGAACAATGGACATGTGATGCAACTATATGAAACTCCCTATGATATTTTGAAAATTAACTAAATGAGATCTACAACTGAAAACTATTGGAAAAATCATGCAGTGTGAAGCAGTCTTAAACTGGGCAAACATATTTTTGTTGTTTTACGTCTGTTTATTTGATGATACAGTATGCTCTCCTTTTGCTCATTCCTCCTTTAGTTATTTAATAATCTTGGCTTTTGTATAGTTTTCCATTCATGACATTACTCTGGGAAAGAGGGTTCTTACAATAGCAGCATCTGTTTGTGGCAGAGAGATTACAGAAGTAGAAATACTCAGGACAGAAAATGAATGGTCAGATGAATAAATTAAACTCCAGAGGAGGCAAAATGTAATGTAAACTGTACGGAGGCAGGCTATTGACTAAGCCATCAACAGGAAAATGTCAGCAAAACAAGCAACAAGAATCCTCTGCAAAGAGCAGATAAAACACAATGAAAGGAAGGAGACAATATATACAATTAGCAATAAAGATTAAATCCAAATACAGGCCTGGAAAATCGGGATGAAAATTAAGATAGATGGGACCTTAAAAATAAAAGAAAACACATTAGTAGAGCTTAATTGCTAAGGATGCTATGCTAGAGTAAACGGTGTATCTGTTCAATTCAGTTCACTAGGACTCATAGGTATTATTTCTAGCAGCACAATGAAAAGAATTAGTTGCTAGACTCACTGGTGCAGAAACAATCAATGACAATGGAGTGCACAGTACAATGACATGCAGTAGCAGGCGCAAAACACTAAAGAGCACAATGAGAACGAGAAAGAAATAATTATGTAACCATTCCAAATTAAAAGAAAACAAACAAATGAATAAATATTCAGTTTTAAATATACATCATATAATTTACTTTTACTCTCGGTCAGGACTTTTCCAAAGTTTTTATGCTCTGTGTTATCAACTGTACAGTAAAAATTCATGCTGTGCAAGACATCAGCCTGAATATGTTTTGTTAAACAAGATTAAGTTCAAGGAAATAATTGGATTTCTTCCAAATGCATATGTTAAAATTAAAACTGGTAGCTAGGGGAGAGCTTCTGCCATCTGTCACTGCAGCAGACCAGTACTATGCAGTTTGATGCCTTTCTTCTCGCTTTCATTTGTCTGTAATACCTAATTTTGTATGGGTATGTTAAATGTAACATAATATAACAGTCTTACTCAATGCACGGTAGGCAACAGCAATGAACGGAGTACTAATCCTTCAAAGGTTCCGCATACCCACACAGTGACAGTTATTTCTCACCATCTAGTCTTGCAGGGCCAGACATGATACTCAAGTCTGGAGTCACTAATGGTGTCACACTACACAAACAGGACATCTTCATAAAACACAGAATCCCAGTTACTCCAGTTGTGCACTTTAAACTTCTGGGTTTCAGAGAGACAGAGCAAAAGAAATTGAACAAAAGACTTGACACTGAGATAAAATTCAAAGCTAAAACTGATGTTATTAATTCAGGAGCTCAGTGGTACAAGGTAGCTGGAGTATAATAACACAATTTGTACATTGTAATGAGCACTGTGACAGAGTTGACGGACACACATACATACACAAACCTAGACCACTGCAGCTACTTGGCTCCACAAATTTGAGAAGTCCATCTGTCTAGTATTACATCTTTCTGCTATTTTAATTATTGCATCACTATGTGACATAACAACTGCAAATAGAGTTTAGATAAGTGTTGTGGTCTAGGTACATACTATGTGTTAAAATTTTGCATCTGTATGTTCACAAACATAGGTACCAATTTTAACCTTGCTTCAATTCCTGCACTATCATCATAACCATGAACAAAACAAAGAAGACACTGCACCTTAGACAAGAAAACTAGGCATCAATATTCTATTACACATCTAGATATTGGACTTCCTCACAGACTGACCTCAGACAGTACGTGTTGGAAAAAAACACCTCTGAGACTATCACCATAAGCAGAGGGGTCCCTAGTGCTGTGTTCTGCACTACACATTGTTCAATTTGATGGTTCACAACTGTTGTACCAAGCATAACTTGAATCATATCATCAAATCCACAGACAACACAATAGTGGTAAGCCTCATCAGTAATGATGATGACTCAGCCTACAGAGAGGAAGTGAACCAACTCATTGTCTGGTGTGATAACAACAACTTATCACTGAATGCCAACAAGACAAAGGAGATCATTATTTACTTCAGAAGGAAGCACATGGCACATACTCCACTTATAATCCTTGGCGACGCTGTGGAGTCAGAAAGAAGAATCAAGTTCCTGGGGTGCACATCATAGATGACCTGCCGTGAGTACAATCACCATGTCACTTGTCAAGAAGGAAAAAACAATTACTTCACTTCTACAACATTCTACAGAGGCACTATAGAGAGCATCTTGACCAGCAGCCTCTCAGTCTGGTATGGCAGCTGAACTGTTTCAGACAACAAGTCCCTCCAGAGAATGGGGAAGACGACAGAGAAATCATCAGAAACACCCTCCCATCTATACAAGATCCAAACTTGTCATTCTGCCTTAGGGGAGCCACCAAGATAGTCAGAGACTTCACCCATCCAGCCCATGTGGTGCAAGACTGACAAACTCAGTAGGAGTTTCTTCCCAGAGGCCATCAGACTGCACAACTTCCTCTAAAAACACACAGCATTCTTGACCTGTTGGGACTGTTGGATTCCTGAACACACACATAGACTGGTTGAACATGTATATTCAGAATATCATATCTCCTAAAATGCTGTTATTTCTGTGCATTGTTTTAAGCAAGCAGTGCCAGTTTTTCTTCACTTGAGCACTTACCACTATTCATCAATGTCAGGTTTACTTTTTTTTTTTGTTACATTGGCTAATAATGCAACAACATGAATCATAAATTGTAATATTTCTTAGATTGCACAATTTTCTTATGTAACATGTAATGGTTTTTATCTTTGTTTATTGAACTATACATATATTTTGTGTGTTTACGCTGTCTATTATGTCTGTCTGTTGTTGTATAACGTTCACTTATATTTATGTTTATGTTCTCACTGGAGAAATGCAATTTTATTCAGTTGTGCACTCCTTGTAGTACAGTTTGAATGACAATAAAGTAAATTCAATTCAATTAACTGCGGTGGGCTGGCGCCCTGCCCGGGATTTGTTCCTGCCTTGCGCCCTTTGAGGGCTGGGATTGGCTCCAGCAGACCCTTGTGACCCTATGATAAGGATATATAGCGGGTTGGATCGATCTCTAGATTGGTTCGCAGCTGAGTGTGAAGCGGCTGGGATGAGAATCAGCACCTCCAAATCCGAGACCATGGTCCTCAGCCGGAAAAGGGTGGAGTGCCCTCTCAGGGTTGGGGGAGAGATCCTGCCCCAAATGGAGGAGTTCAAGTATCTCGGGGTCTTGTTCACGAGTGAGGGAAAAATGGAGCGTGAGATCGACAGGCGGATCGGTGCGGCATCCGCAGTGATGCGGGCTCTGTGTCGGTCTGTCGTGGTGAAAAAGGAGCTGAGCCATAAGGCAAAGCTCTGAATTTACCAGTCGATCTACGCTCCTACCCTCACCTATGGTCATGAGCTATGGGTAGTGACCGAAAGAACGAGATCGCGAATACAAGCGGCTGAAATGAGTTTCCTCCGCAGGGTGTCTGGGCTTTCCCTTAAAGATAGGGTGAGAAGCTCAGTCATCCGGGAGGGGCTCAGAGTAGAGCCGCTGCTCCTCCGCATCGAGAGGAGTCAGATGAGGTGGCTCGGGCAACTGATCAGGATGCCTCCTGGATGCCTCCCTGGTGAGGTGTTCTGGGCACGTCCAACCAGGAGGAGGCCCCGGGGAAGACCCAGGACACGCTGGAGGGACTATGTCTCCGGCTGGCCTGGGAACGCCTTTGGGATTCTCCCGGAAGAGCTGGAAGAAGTGGCCAGGAGAGGGAAGTCTGGGCCTCTGCTTAAGCTGCTGCCCCCGCGACCCGACCTCGGATAAGCGGAAGAGGATGGATGGATGGACAATGGCTGGCATGGCAATTCAATTAATTTACTTTTACCACTAGTTCATTGATGTCTTTGAATGGAAAAGTACAATCTGATATAACAGAAAGTTTTTTTGCTTGCAACAGGTTATATTTATTTTTAACACATGCAATGCAATGTGCTCTAAACATATGCAACCCACATTTATATGTTTAATAGTTGTCTATTCAGGAGATGTTTTGGCTGTTTACGGTTTTATCGTAATAAGAAGCTCACTTGCTGTCAGACCAGATTAACAGGAGCACCATTACTCTTTGCAGTTCAAAATCAGTGCCCCTACTTCAAACAAAGACTTCATGAAGTGTTGGGTTGGTTTAGAAATGTGAGCCATCTAATTGCTCTCACCCAGTCTTAAACAAAATTCACTCAAGGTTGTCTCCTGATGTTTATATTATATATCTCGCTAGCAATTGAGATTTGGGAGGAAAAGTGGAGTACCTGGAGACAATCCCATACAGAGAAGGGGAGAACATGCAAACTACACCTTAACAAACCAATGGGTAAGGGATCTGAACCTCGGAAACTGGGCCAATGAGGCAACACGGTGCCACTGTGTAGCCTAATGTCAAATATATTTCTTCCCAAATTGCAAAATAAATCTAAATATTTTTCATAATTTTTTGCTGAGTATTTGTTCATACATCCACTTATACTGTACTTTTTCTGACTCTGATTGTTCCATTTCAGAGTTGTGGGGAGACTTAATTGATTAGCACAAAATGGGATGTCAGCATTGGCAGTAGAAATAAATAACTGCCATTATTCCTTGTTGTGTGCACTGAATAGTAGAGGGGTGTTCCATTTGGAGGTCTAAAAGCATGTATGTGTGTGTGTTAAATACAGAGTTAATAATGTGGGACAAGGTGCCAGTATGTACCGATACACATGCATTAGCTACCAGTGCTCACATGGCAACAATAAGAGACTGGATATCAGTTCACCTGAATTCATACTCATGCATACACTGACAATTGCTCCTCTTTGGCTATATTACAATTTCCAATTATAGAAACATGCAAAATTTTTGACACTGAACAGATCAGCATCTCCCCAAGGAGACCCACATCACTGCTCAGAGAATGTACAAACTGCACATAGACATTGACCTGACTAATAAATCAAATCTTGATTTCTTTAGGTGTGAAGTAGCAGAGTTCACAACTGTGCTGCCTTGAACTGAAACATATACTAGGTTAATTCACAAATCTAAATTGTCTTAACCTTGTAATGCATAAACAGGATTAAGAAAATAAGGATGGACATATAAATTCAAAATCATGCATCTGCCCATTTTATTTTTTATGTGATGTGGTAAGCTTTTCTTTTAAATAAATGATCTAAGTCAGTTTCATTGTTTACTTTTGTATACCCAATTATTTAGATGAAAGAACAGATAATGATATAATGCAATGAGGAATTTATTTAAGCTGATTTGCAGAAAAGCGCTCACTCCTAAACAGTCTTTAAAAGCTAGGATAGTTTACATTGTCGATTGCTTTGTTAATGGAATAATAAGACTCTCACTTTCTCACTGTTGAAGTGAGTGATGCAGTGGCAAAAAAATGAGCATGTCTTACCACACTTCCCTTTCTCCACCAAAAGTCTTGAACATGCTTTGGGGACATCTTAGCCTTCGGAGGTATACTCCCACTACAGTGTTCTTGGTCCAGGTATACCAAAGCCAATACATTCTTCAGAAAGTATTCAGAAACATCCTCCAAAAGATGCATAAACCAACTCAACTTCAGGAACTGTACCTCTGTTTCGAGCTTCAGCTTGTCAAAGAGCGTGAGCTCAATAAGTTCCCTTTAAATACAATATTATTCTATTGTAGGCATGGAGCTGGACAGTTTGACATCTGTGGCAGAGCGATGGATGCTGAGCAGGCTCCTGTCAATCATGAAGAATCCACTGCATCCAGTAAATCAATCAATCAATCAATCAATCAATCAATCAATCTATCTATCTATCTATCTATCTATCTATCTATCTATCTATCTATCTATCTATCTATTCTCAACTACTTGTACAAATAAATGCCTTCCTGTAATCTTTGGCAATGGTGATGATATAGACTCTTTTATGGGTGGCTTATCTCCCAGTACACCACAATCCCCACCAAACTATAGAAGTTACAGAATGTCCATTACTGTAGCATTGTACTAGCCAGTTTTACGGTACATCTCCCCAACCGAATAAACAACATAATAAATCCAAATAAGGCAGCTGTTCCTCCCAACATATGCATGGAGCAAAACCGCTGTTTTATAATACCACGTCAGGACCATGACATCAAATCAGAAGAATTGATTCTTATCCTAAACATGACACTCAGCTGTAATGTAGATATTTCATATAAAGCCATAAAGATGAAACATATAAGTAACACAACAAGCAGACCCCATACTTATCATTTTCCATGCTTCACCATCAAATCCTGTCCATTAAAAATATGTCATTTTCTTAACTTACTCAGTCTAATACTGGGTATTGAGGGAAGGCTGAGCAAGTCCATCATAAGGCACACGCATGCACACACCTAAAGTGACATGACACCACCATGTTGCCTCATTTTACAGTACAGTAGAGTAACATGTTGTATGTGCTCTGGAGACCAGAAGGTATTTTGTCAACAATGGTATGGCATGAAACAGTCCTAGACAGACAGACAGTCCATTGCAAGGCTCATTCGCACATACATCCACAAACCCACAGTGCTAACGTAGAATATAAATTAACCTAAGATGCACATCTTTTAGGATTTAGGAGGCACAAAAATACAATGTCAATCTATACTGCTCAAAAAAATTGAAGGAACACTTTTGAATCAGAGTGTAGCACCAAGTCAATGAAAATTCTGGGCTATTGATCTGGTGAGTTAAATAGCAGAAGGGGTTGTTAATCAGTTTCAATTGCTTTGGTGTTAATGAAATTAACAACAGGTGCACTAGAGGGGCAACAATGAGATGACCCCCAAAACAGGAATGGTTTAACAGGTGGAGGCCACTGACATTTTTCCCTCCTCATCTTTTCTGACTGTTTCTTCACTAGTTTTGCATTTTGCTATGGTCCGTGTCACTATTGGTAGCATGAGGCGATACCTGGACCCTACAGAGGTTGCAGAGGTAGTCCAGCTTTTCCAGGATGGCACATCAATATGTGCCATTGATAAAAGGTTTGTTGTGTCTCCCAGCACAGTCTCAAGGGCATGGAGGAGATTCCAGGAGACAGGCAGTTACTCTAGGAGAGCTGGACAGGGCCGTAGAAGGTCCTTCACCCATCAGCAGGACCGGTATCTGGTCCTTTGGGCAAGGAGGGACAGGATAAGCTCTGCCAGAACCCTACAAAATGACCTCCAGCAGGTCACTGGTGTGAATGTCTCTCACCAAACAATCAGAAACAGACTTCATGAAGGTGGCCTGAGGACTGGACGTCTTCTAGTGGGCCCTTTGCTCACTGCCTGGCACCGTGGAGCTTGATTGGCTTTTGCCATAGAATACCAGAATTGGCAGGTCCAACACTGGCGCCCTGTGCTTTTCACAGATGGGAGGAGGTTCACCCTGAGCACATGTGACAGATGTGAAAGGGTCTGGAGAAGCCATGTAGAACACTATGCTGCCTGTAACATCATTCAGCATGACCTGTTTGGTGGTGGGTCAGTGATGGTCTGGGGAGGCATATCCATGGAGGGAAGCACAGACTAGGCTAGACAACAGCACCTTGACTGCCATTAGGTATAGGGATGAAATCCTTGTACCCACTGTCAGACCCTATGCTGGTGCAGTGGGTCCTGGATTCCTCCTGGCGCACGTGAATGCCCGGCCTCATGTGGCGAGAATATACTGATGGATGAAGGAATTGATACCATTGATTGGCACTCATGCTCGCCTGACCTGATCTAATAGAACACCTCTAGGACATTATGTTTCGGTCCATCCAACACTGCCAGGTTGCACCTGAGACTGTCCAGGAGCTCAGTGATGCCCTGGTCCAGATCTGAGAGGAGATTGCCCAGGACACCATCCATCATCTCATTAGGAGCTTCCCCGACATTGTTAGCCATGCATACAAGCCGTGGGGGCCATACAAACTACTGAGTACGATTTGGAGTTGCTGCAATGAAATTTCGGGAAAATGGACTAGCCTGCCACATCATTTTTTCACTTTCATTTTCAGGGTATCTTTGAATTCAGCCCTCTGTAAATTGATAACTTTCATTTCAATCAAATGTTGTGGCATCCTTTCATTCCTAACCCTGTCCATATCAGTATAGATATCCAGCAGGATTTTTATAAAAAAACTACAGATTTATTCTATTTTGTTTATCTATTGTTTCTGTTAATGATAATTCAAATCAACCCTGGCAGCAAAAGGCACATTTTCAACAGTTTATGATTAACCTAATCTGTGTTGCTAGTGTGGGTGGATAGTCACGTTTCTAGATAAAAACTTTATGAACAAAAGTGCAACGTGCAAATTCTTCACAGCATTACAAACTGTTTGCACTCTTGGGCCATAAAATATTTCCTAACACAGAGAAGCATGGGATAAGACAAATTGCATTCCTGCCATTACTGAAATAAGGTTTTACCCATCCTCATTTGCAGCATTCAAATAATTTCTGGGCAAGTCACAGAATGCAAATGAATTCTGTATGGTGTCCCCACATGTCTAAGTCACAGTTTTGCTTTGCAAGAATTTAGATTCAAATAACTGCATTTTTTTAGTGCCCCATTGCACAAGATTGATAGTACACTGAAAATGTCTGATTTACTAAACTATTTCATGGAACACTTTTTTTTCATTTTGTATTTTATTTTTTATAAATTAGATGCTTAGGCTCACAGTAGCAGCGGCATCCTGTAGCTACCATAAATAATTTTCCTAGCAAAGCTCGTTTTAAAAATGATACTCTTTATAATTGGCCTATTTCACTCTTTTAACAAATGCATCACAGTTAGCCAATATTGTTCTTTTTAAATTTATAACAGTAATTATTCAATTCACAGTGCTCACTATAAATGCTGCTACATCTTGTACAATGTGAAACTGAATGATTGACTGTGTTCACTTTCCATTTCAGTTAAGTGGCTGTATTCCACCAGGACTTACGAAGAGTAATGTATGATGAACAGTTGCACACCAAACGGGAGAGATAGGAGGACAATGACCTCAGTCTATAATTTTCAAAGTGAGTTGAACTCCCTGCTTGACAAATAACTGCTCCCTATAGTCTGACCACAGCTGGAGGTTATAATTGAAGTCTGAAGACTGTAACAGCCGGGGAATACGGGAAGCTCATAATAAGGAGTGGGTCTGCAATAAACAAGGAGCAATGCAAGGTGGCTGTATTTTTCCATGAGTCACACTTTTGTTTTGTTAGCAGTAAGTTCTGTTCATATTTTGATCTGTTGTTAGTTTTTCTATCTAACTGCACCAAAATTGATTTGAACCTGCCTGCAGTAAGATCACAGCACTCTAAACACAAATGTTAAAACAGTTTTAAAACTTTGAAAGAAAATAATAATACATTCATTTTCCCAGCCCAATAAAGAGTCATTGCTGATAAATGCCTAGCTCAGTAGCTTTAGGTACAAGGCAAAAATTAGTCATGGACTAGGCACCAGTTCTGCGCAGGACACACTTGCACATTCTCAAACTTGTTTATTAGAAATTGCAATCAATCTAATTTGTATGCCATTGAGATATGTGCCTAGTAAAAAGTTACACAAGCAATGTGAAAAATCCACAAAGATAGTGACAGGACTGAAACTCAAAGTCAAGAAGCTCTGAAGCTGTGAGGTAACAGTGCTAATTCAAAAGTAGCATTTTTTATATAAATTAGGGAACCATTTCCAGGCTATAGCAGAATAAAAAAAAATGTGGTCTTTCCAAGCAGAAGAATTGGTTTTGGTTTACAATCCTTTCTCATGAGATCCTCTGATGTGCTTTCCTTACAGGCTCTTGTTGAGGTATGTAATAACCTGGCGGGATGAGAGGGGGTGCTGTTGTTAACATTATCATCTCCTTCGTTCCCCTCAGTGCCTAGAAACTGCTCAGAGAGAGCAACTGACTCCAGAAGGAGTTGTCATTTTATCAAGAGCAACGTGTCGGATGGAGCTTCCAAGCTGACTGACCCTAACCTGCAGCTAGAAGCTGAAGAACTTTTTTAAAGCCTTTTGTATCCCAATATCCCAAGGGCAATTATGCCAAAGAATGTACTGTACCTTTTATTTCTGTTACACATTAAACAGAACGTTTTTCTATTGCACCATATCATTCCTGCATCCAGTCTCGCCTTATAATAAAAAGTAACATTTCACCAAACAGGATGGTCCTTGTTCAGATCATAGATGTAGTGCAGTGAATCATTACTGACATGATAGGGACTAGGAACTTTTAGTTTCTTCTTGAGGATAATGGTATGCATTATGCAGTCCACGAAAATGTTTTCATCTACATGCTGCAATCAAAATATTGGGATAATCATCACTAACACAGAATATCTGAGTCAGATACTCTCTTCCCGTCCAGGACGACAGAAAGGTATAAGAAGCAGAGACTATAATTTTTAGTTTTGGGTGCACCAAGAGGGACAGCATATAATTAAGCAAGATAAAGAACTAGCTGTTAAGAACACAATCTAGAACATACAGTTAGAGGTTTTATTTTTTATAGTTTTGTAATATTTTCAGATTATCATTTTGCTTTTTTTTTTTGGCAAGGGCACAGCCATGTTATTTGTCGTTGCCATTTCAATTGCCATTGTTGCGCTTGTCATAATGACACTGATGTTATTTAAGATTGAGGTAAACAACTTTTAGCATGCAATTTATAGAGTTTACTAAAAATTAAAGATTTAATGATTAGTTTGGTATAAAATCTGTGTTGTTTTTGTTGATTTTTGCATTTCAGATCCCACTTGTTATACAACTCTGCCTTTGTCTATCCCTCTGTTAAATACCATTTCCTGATTCCGGATAAATATAATCACTTCTGTTCTTGTAGTACATCATTTGATTCAGAATGTATATAACACTAGGCTGCTATATTTGACTGTGGACTATTTTGCAAATCATTGTTTTCAGTTTGATACCCTGTGTCACACACATGTGCATGGGGGACAGTTTTTCAGGTTCAAATACTGATACTTGTCAGCCAGACCGGGTGTTGGCGCTCTCACTTAATCCTCTCTCCTCTTGTTCCTCTGCAGTTCACCCAAAGACCCGGCCCCTTGATGATATCACCACCGTGTCCACTCACTATTGACATCACTTCCGGCCAACACCGATGACATCATTTCCCTTATCCAGAATCTGTCATACTGCCACATCAGTTCCTGTTCTGGCCATCTTGACTCCATCTCTTCCTTTTGTCCACCATATTTAAGCCGAGTTAATTAACCTGTTAGCCAGTTCCATTTTGAAATCCACCTGTAAAGATGTGTTTTCTTTATTTTTGCAGTATATGGGGTGGCCATTCCCAAACCTTTTTCTGTCTGTGGTCTGCTTTTTACTACACCAACTACTTGATAACATATTTTCCATATGACTTTTGTCCAAATGATATCTCTCACTGTTTAAGAAATCAAGCACTCCTTGCTGAGCTTGTTTAATGAAACATGCATTTTGTAGTCTGGGAAAGGGAAAGAGCATTATAGTTTGCTATTGTTCATTTTGGTTTTATGTTGATGTGCTCTAGTTAGCTTTTTAAAGTACTTCTATTTACCATACCATGTACTGATCCTGCCTTAATCCTGTCATTTATCTGTAATGGGCTCAGAATCCAAATATCCCACGATTTAGAGTTAACAGATTCTGTGAACGATTTAAGTCCAGGAAAGTGGCAGCTTGCAGGGAGCTCTCAGATTGATCAGCATTAATGGACAGAAGGTTTTACTATTCAAAATTCAACTGTTAAAGCTGCAGTAGATGTGCAGGTATAGCTTCCTATTCCTTATAATAGGATTGTAATGTCAATGGTACTGCATGCGAGCTGTCAAGCTATAGTATTTGTGTGTTAAAGTGTGATGTTTAGGATTACTATGGATTCACTATACTCTTCCAGACCAAAGTGTCTGACCCACACATCCCATGCTTAGTCTTTCTATTTAGAAAACAACCTACATCTACCAAGATCTGGACAACCTGGTTCATAATAGTATTCATCCAGATCTTTGATACTATGACCTTCTGCAAAAATGTATTGAATATTTGTAAATTATTTTGTTTATGGAATGGTGATGAATGATGATTACTTGTATCTTTATTTCTATGTGTTTCAAATTAAATACCATATACAGTGAATTGTGTTGCTGTTACAGTAAAGTAATTTTCATTGTGTGGGCAAATGCTATGTATTGTTTTTCCATCTGTTGCATATTTCTAACATTTCATTATGTCAATACAATAATAAATATACCAAAACCTCATGCAGCATTCTTTGGCTTTTACTTGTCTAAAATACTATAAATTAGTCTTGGCATTTTCTTGGTGTTAACTACTGAACAATAAAGCTAGGCGGCACGGTGGAGCAGTGGTAGCACTGCTGCCTCGCAGTTAGGAGACCTGGGTTCGCTTCCTGGGTTCTCCCTGCATGGAGTTTGTATGTTCTCCCCGTGTCTGTGTGGGTTTCCTCTGGGTGCTCTGGTTTCCTCCCACAGTCAAAAGACATGCGGGTTAGGTGGACTGACGATCCTAAATTGTCCCTAGTGTGTGTGCCCTGCCTGGGGTTTGTTTCCTGCCTTGTGCCCTGTGTTGGCTGGGATTGGCTCCAGCAGACCCCTGTAGTTAGGAGATGGATGGGTGGACAATAAAGCTAGATAACACAACTATTTAGAGTTCAAACGTTATTAGTGTGTTGCAAGGGAAGAGGTGCACACTGTCCGGAGGCTTCAATCCCAGAATTAGAAGTGTCAAACCATTTTCAGGTTCTCATGGAACTGGCCAATATTTCTGAAAATTCTGAGATGAAAGGTATGAGGAGCCCCAATGGGCCACCTCAAAACCAGTCTGCAGAGAGAGTAGTTGGGGACTCATCATAAGGGGGACTGAAGTGCAGGCTTGCTCTAGAGACAGAGAGCCTCACACAGTGTTTTCCTTCTGGGTACACAAGTGAGAGAACTCCCTGGAAGGGTGGATAGGCTCTTGGCCAGAGTGGGGCTCACCACACCATTACACCACCACCACCAGCCTGGACTGTTGATTCAAGGCAGTTTTGGTGCATGGATTCATGCAGTTGCAGGCAAATTCTGACCCTACCATCTGTGTACCTCAGCAGAAATTGAAATTTATCAGTTCAAGCTATGTTTTTCCAGTCTTCAACTGACCAAATTTAGTGAACCTGAGAACCACTGTGGTCTGAGATCTTTGTTCATGGATGGCAAGAGTGGAACCCAATGTGGTATCCTACTGTTGTGGACCATCTGCCTCAAGGTTCAAAGTATTGTGCATGTTGAGATGTCGAGTTACCATAGTCTTTCTGTCAGTTTGAGCCAGTCTGGCCATTCTTCTCTGACCTCTCTTATCATCAAGGGGTTTCCATCCACAGGACTTTTGCTCACTGGATTTTTGTTATGTATGAAAAATCATATGAGATCAACAGTTATTAAATACTCAAACCATCCTGCCTGGTGAGGTCATTTTTTTCCATTTTTTTTAGTATGGACCATAACTAAAGCTCCTGACCTGTATCTGTATGATTTTATCCTGTGGTTTCAAAATATTTAAGTAGCTTTGCGATTCTGTTTCTTCTTGTTGATCTGGGTAGTTCAAACACAAGCATCTCTAAATGTTAACACTCTGTTTAGAAAAGTATATCAAACATATCCAAGAATACTATTGTGACAATTCACACTTCTTCTGAGTGTGTTTGTAAGGAAAAAAGTAGTTGCTTACTGCTACCTTAGGGAGTGGGCTCTAATGCATTGTTTGAATTTTTAAGTGTAACTTTGCTTGCTGTCAGCTTGCAACTTTTTTTTTATTTAAATATTTATTTATTTTGTTGTAGTTTGGCCTTCAGCACAAACAATAGTCTTCAAATGCAAAAATTATTTTATCAATTTATGACCATTCACATGCATACAGTTTACAGTAACCCTTACCTTTTTAATACCAACAGAGACACCAGCTGTTATCAATTCCACATGTTTACACATGATAGATTAGTTAAGAGGACGCTGTGAACATGTACAGTATACCAATGATTTGTGGATGGGATTTTTTTTTTTCTGAAATAGTAATAGAATTTTCGTGATTTAGACGTCTAGCATAATTTGGACTTTTACAAGGCATTATAAGATTAAATGATTTTACCATACAGATGTTTAAAAAAGTAATGATGCCATATTGAGGACTTTGTTTATAAACAGGGCAGCTGAATCAGATTTAGAGAAAAAATACTAAAGTAGACCAGTTTAGATACAACAATAGATCTAATTGCAAACAGCAGTTTCTCCGCAAATAAAAATAATCTGAAAAGGAAGTCACCCTGGTTTCATGATGCCACAAGTTATTTTTATGGCTTCTTGCATTAATGGAGAAAAGGAAAGCTGACTTTGCCTGGTCTGCATGAGCTGTAATTATTAAACATTTCTATAAAGTGTATCTGATTCATATTATACACCAATAATTAGAACAATGAGCTACCAGAAAAACTTTGTAAAACAGTCCCACCTAATATTAATAGGAATTAGTTTCCTTTAATCAAAATAATTAACTGTCTTGTATGTACCCTGTTTTTGACAGCCACTGCATGCTCAACCTACACAGAAGTGCATCTCTGTTTGAATTGCCCTTCCCAAGATTTCTTCCCATTTTCCGGTAAGGTGTTTTTTTGGGAGTGTTTTCTTGTCTTTTTAGGGAGTGAGGGCTGGGATGCTGTCAACTAAGCAGGGTCTGTTTAAGCCCAATGAGGCCTTCTTTGTGTGATTTTGGGCTGTAAAAAAATAAATTTTTGCTGTCACGGTTGTTATTCCTGGCTAGGCCTGGGCTTTCTTATGCTGAATCTTATAATGGTGTGCCATTTATGTTTATTGTGTATAACAATATATTTTTTAAATTACATTTAAAGTACAAATGCTGCATTGGAACAGTTAATCTTGTCAAAAATTATATAATACAATGACATCTTATAACAGATTGAAAAATCAGTCCCTTAAACTTCATTAGCACTGGAGACAAGATGCTTATACTGTAGTTTTATGTTTGGGAAATAAATGACAGTAATCAACTGATGTTGTATAAGTTACAATAGCAGATAAGTAAGAGTGATCGTGCTTTTTTAACTATTTTGTGATTATATTTATATTACTCAAAAATTAATACTTATTAACAAATCATTATTTAATTATTTGAGATCTCTCTATCATCAAGAGGTTTGACAAGTCTGGTAGTAAAGACTTTAATGAGCTGTACGACAGGCCACATGCTAAACCGTCATGATATAGTTCATGTTTTCTTTTTTCTGTCATTGACTGCTTTCTCAAAATTTCAATAAAACATTCTCTTATTGTGGAATTGCAGGTACCATTACTAGAGAATAATGACTGCAACACTGCTAAAAAAAAAACATGTCATTGACTTCTGAATAGGATCACAATTCTGGGATTGAATGAACATTTCTCAGATTATGAAGGCAGATCCTCTACATTATACAAAAAAAACATTTAGCATTAATTGTGTATGTTGTATATTGTACATTAAAGTGAACTTGCTTTTTAAGCTTGTTAAATTTGTGCTTTGATGTACTGAAAAACTCTGATCATAGACACCTTACTGAGGTGATTAATCATAGACTAGCATAGAAAGACATTTTTTGCTAGTGCATCTAAAGTTGCTAAGCTAGATATTATTCTCGTCCCCTGTGCAAACTCTACTTTTTTACTTAATTAAAACTCTGGTCTGTTTATCTGACTCCACACTAAACTGACTAATAATGAATGCTGCTTGAATTCAGCAGATGCAATATAATACATTTTTTTCTTTCAAGAGAATCATTGTAAGCTTTTCTTGCTTTTCTCATATTTATTTGAAGCATGTTCTATTATTCTTCACAAATACTTTAACATAGACAATAATCATACCATTCTATACTTTACCAATCTCAATCTCACTTAATCCAAATTATGGTCAATAAGGCCATAACATATTCTGGCAGCAATAATAATCATTATTATTGTAATATAATGTAAACTATATGTTTTTGAGGTAGTGCAGTATTTAATGCTGCTACTTCATGGATCTGGCGCCCTGAGTTTGATCCTTGTACCTAGCTGCTAACTATTATCTCTTTGAACTGGTTATGGATGTGTTGAGTCATGGAATGAATCCCCACAATGCATTTTTTTTGTTTGTTTTTATTTTTTGTTACTCATGACATAGTGCTGTGTAGCACCAGACAAGAGAAAGTTGGAAGAATAGAAAAAAGGCTATGGAAGATAGAAGATAAATAGAAAAAAGAATGTGACATATAATAATGGTCAGGATTCAGAAGTTAGCCTGCAAGGAAAGCTATTGAAAGGATTGAAGGATTATTGGTAGTCCAATATGGAAAACTAGATGCAGAGATAACCCATAGAGTGCAGTTTGGAAGGACCAACATGGAAGAAGATATCAGATGTACTGTGTAATTAAAGAATTAAGTCGAAGGTTAAATGTAACACTTTTAAGACAGTGGTAAGACCAGCAATGGTGTGTGGAGCTGAGACATGGGCAGTAAACAAAGCACAGGAGAAGAAGTTAGATGTGGCAGAAATGAGAATGTTGAGATGAATGTGTGGAGTTGCAAAAACAGACAATATAAGAACTGAGACAATCAGAGGTACAACATAAGAAAGTAAAGGAAAGCAGGCCAAAGTGGTATGGATATGTGGGCAAAAGGGCGGTGGTGATGATAGTACAGGGGAAGAGAAAGCAAGGGAGGCCAAAGCAGAGGTGAATGTATAAAGTAAATGAAGATTTGAAGGATCTGACTGGGGAGGAAGCTTAGGACCAAACTGTATTGAGAACGTTGATCAAACACATCAACCAAACATGGTAGTAGTAAAAGAAGAAGAGGAAGAAGATGAAGGGGTGTACATGATTGGGCTCAATGATGGACTCATGCCATCATCATTATTTTTGTAATTACAATGTGCTGAACATTTTTGGGTGTGTGCGTGAATGTGATTTTTAATGGACTGCTCTTTAGTGTCATCGGGAAAGGCTTCAGCTCTCCTCCTTGACCATGTTGTTGAATAAAGTAGATTGAAACATGGATGGATGAATATACTTGAGATTTCTGGGGAAAGGCAAATTTAGAATGTACATTACTTTTGTCGATACAACTGAACCATGGAGGAAATATAGTTAAAATGAGTAGGACCACATTAATGTACAATACAAACAAAGAAAGAACATCCATACCTATCACAGACATTACGAGCCAGGAGCAGATTTTGGCTGCCTGGGATTTGTTTCTTGCCTTGCACCCTGTGTTGGCTGGGATTGGCTCCCACAGACCCCCGTGATCCTGTAGTTAGGATATAGCGGGTTGGATAATGGATGGATCTGTTATGTTATTATTATATGTTTAACAAGTAGAATACCACTTGATGTTCAAAAATAAAGTATTAAAAAAACAAACAAAAGGAGGCAGCACATAATGTCATAATCATGTGTGGATATCCTAAAGTGTTGCTTTATGTTTTTTGTGCACATTTTGTTCTAGATCTTGATTTTTATTTCAATTAAACATTATTTTTCTGTCTCTAGTGTGATGCTATTTTGTGTTATTTTTCCATATTGTTTGAAGTTGCCACATATGGTTTCCAGTCACATGACTTTTGTCCTACCAGCTCCACTATAAAATATTGGGGTGCACTAGTTTCAAAGTCCAGGTTCAGGTTGTGGATTATTTACTTTGCTATCAACTCTTTTCTTTAAGTACTTCTTGCTTAATGTAGATTAGGCTAAAATGCACTTCCAAGAAGAGTTTAGCATTAGGACTGTTTGCTACATTTTCCTGACTTTGGCATTGCTTGGTGATTCTCATTTTGATGCTTCATTTTATAACTTGCATTTATGACACTTTGTCTACCTTTATTGATATCCTTTCACTTAGCATCTGTAAAGTTGCTCAGCTCCTGGTTTTTCTTTATCCTTTTCTTTCTTGTTACCTCCTGCCCATGCCAGATCCCAGTCTGGCTGCTAAACCAACTTGATGATACATACTGGTTTTGCCATTTTAACAGGACAGATAGGAGTTGCACTGGATGTTTAAGGGTTGTGTATTGTCCATGGATGCGGGAACACTATGGACCACAAAAAGTAGTGCTAATCTTGCATCGCAGTGGCACAAAGAGTACCATCCTTTACCGTGGAAGTGCTCCTAGACACCAATTTACAATAACTTAACAGTCAGAAAGCCAAATGCATTAAGTGTTAGTATTTGATATTTTTTATATATGTTGACGTCACTAGCATCATTTTGAGTAAGGCTGGTTGCATTGATAGCAATACCTCCACCTATATTTTCTAAAGGAACCCTCTATGTCTGGAAACCATTTATTTACTTTAATACTTATGAATAACTTGAATGCTACTTTAAGAATGTAGTGCCTTTTGATAGATGTGAGACAGTCAGATTCAAATTTAATTTACATTTACAATACAACTGGGGCTTGCTAAAAAAAATCACACACTATGAGGTTTAGGTAACAGATTAACAATAAAGATCTGCAGAGTGGTGGAGCTGAGGCTAGGGATTTGTGCTGGTATCCCGAAGGTTGCCTGTTCAAATCCCTTTCACTGCCAAAAGAGATCCTACTCTGCTGGGCCTTTGAGCAAGGCCCTTAACCTTCAATTGCTCCAGGGGTGCTGTACAATGGCTGACCCCTAATCCTAACCCCAAGGGGTATGCGATAACTAACAAATTCCTAATACGAGTAATTGTATAAGGTGAAATAAAAAACTATATATATATATATATATATATATATATATATATATTTTTTTTTAAACTCAAAAAGAAGCACCTTCAGCGTATCATCTGCAAATGGTTCCTTTTCTGGTTGTACATTTTCGTATTAAAGAATCATACTGTGCTGACCTAACAGCTGGCGCTGTTTTCTACGCACATTTCTGGTGCATTTAATAAGTGAATGTAAGGTTATCTCTTGCTTCATCTGCATGGAAGTCCCAAGATATTTCTCATTAACCTGACTCAAGCCATGTGGGAAGAAGTGTGTTTTATAATTGTTATCAGGAGTCCTGAAGGGATAGTACTCAGTGGGTTAAGATAGCATGGCAGCCTAGCCTTCCTCTTCACAGTAGTTCTCACCAGGTGGGGAAGTATTCTAATTTCAACCTTTGTGTCTTGCTAATACATATTTGACTAGAAAGGATCAGCCTAGCGTCAGATTTTATTACTGTTATCTGATGTCATTTTTTAAGAGTAACCCCTCCATTTATAATGAGTGATAGTATAATTGTTTGTTCCCACTAGTACAGAATAAAATAAAATAGAATACCTTTAACTGGCATTGTAGCAAATAAAAAGAAATTCAATATGTGACTCCCTAAGCGATGCTGTTTAAAACCACAAACAAAAGGCCAAATAAAAAAAGTATCCTGTTGTAACCGGATAACCCTCCAGTTTATATTTTGTGATTAGTAATGAAAAAGAATATTTTGACAAATATGTTCTTGTTAGCTGTAAAATAGTGCCTGGAAGTGGAGCAAATTTTATTAGGATGAATAGGATTCCACAGGTGACACTACATGTCCATAAGGCCAATATGGTGGAGGATTTCTGCCAGTTCTCCTTGCTGACAGATGGAAGCTGCCAATTGCTGTTATCTTTGTTCAGGCCCCTGCAGAGCTGCTTTCTCCTTTTAGGATTGTCAGGATTACGTGGGGCCACCAGAAGAAGCTGCAGTGGCATGGAAGAGTTTAATGTCCTTAGAAAGGGTCAGAAAGGCTATATAACTTTCTTTGTTTTTCCCTTCCAACTTTTCTTCTTTTGCGTCTTCATTATCCTACCTTCTTGTGTTCATACTTTTTTTTTTTTTTTTTTTGTTTAGTCTGGGTTTGGGCTCATCTCTGTAATTTCCGATGAAGGCTGAGGAAAACACACAGTTTCTTGCAGTTTCTTTAAATAAGCTTGTGGTGTGGTGATTTCTTTAGTGATCATTTTTATTGTGCGTTTTGTGATTTTTCTGGAATTTTTTATACCCTTGTTCTGTTTGTTTTTCTTTACTTTGAATACGGTATGTGAATTGAGACTTGTTTGTATTGGATTGTCTTTGTTTTTTCAGGCAACTCCTGCTGTGACTTGTGTGAACTTTAGAGCTTTTCTGTACAAATACATTTTTTTATTTATAAGATTCTTTGTTGCCCTCTTGATGGTTAGCTGGAGTATGAAAGTGTTTCCCTCTCTCGTGGGCATTTTGATTATTTTTGGGATTCTCTGTGCTTAGGAACTCTCTTCCCCATTCAGCCACTGTCTCATGCACTTAAGTCAAATCATGGTTACAAAATAGGAGCCAGTCCAAGACAGACTAATTCACATATCCACTCTAAAACTGGGGAGGCACGGTGGCGCAGTGGGTAGCACTGCTGCCTCGTAGTAAGGCGACCTGGATTCACTTCCCGGATCCTCCCTGCATGGAGTTTGCATGTTCTCCCCGTGTCTGCGTGGGTTTCCTCCAGGTGCTCCGGTTTCCTCCCACAGTCCAAAGACATGCAGGTTAGGTGCATTGGCGATTCTAAATTGTCCCTAGTGTGTGCTTGTTGTGTGGGTGTGTGTACCTGCGGTGGGCTGGTGCCCTGCCCAGGGTTTGTTCCTGCCTTGCGCCCTGTGTTGGCTGGGATTGGCTCCAGCAGACCCCCATGACCCTGTGTTAGGATATAGCAGGTTGGAAAATGACTGACTGACACTGACACTAAAACTGGATCAATTTAGAGTTGCCAGTTAGCTTCACACAAAACATCTTTGGGATATGGGAGGAAAAAT
This sequence comes from Polypterus senegalus, assembly GCF_016835505.1. Lineage (NCBI taxonomy): Eukaryota > Metazoa > Chordata > Cladistia > Polypteriformes > Polypteridae > Polypterus > Polypterus senegalus. The sequence goes on from NC_053158.1 coordinate 54,898,975, forward strand.
ACATACAGACCCATAGAATATATTTTAATTCTACACAGAGTTCATCATATATGGTGTGCTGTACTGCTTGTGCCACTCTGCTGTAATAAAGAATACCTGAATTCAAAGTTCTGTAGTCCTGCTACCGAGTTATGTATCTGTCCCAGAGCCAGCTGTTGTTTTACTGCATGTCATCATTGTTATGTAACAGTAGATTGCAGGGTTGTATACAGGACTGGCCAAGCATAACAAACTGTCTCCATAGCAAACCTGTAGCAGTTCAAATACGGTCAAACACAAACATATGTGCACTCAGGTGCATTTCAAGCCAATGACGTCAGAAGTTCTCTGAGTTACCTGTGCAACACACAACAAGGTGCTTTCTGCTATTGTGAAACTAATATGGCAAAAACTGTTCTTACCTTGGCATGGTTTTTGTTCCCTGTACACATTATTCAGTTACAATTTGTGAAGCATTCCTACTCTCAGAATCTGGTAGAAAAATGTGAGCATTCTCTCAATTAATTTTTCATATCTGCAGCATCTGTAGTGTGAAGAGTAAAATAACCCAAAGGTATCAGTTTATCTAAGGTGTAGATGCTGTGACATTCATTGACCATCCTGTTTTCTTTAGTTACATGTCATGTAATTTAACCTACTTCTTTCTAATTTTGCTTACAGACACTCATCTTAAAACAGATTAAAATAAACACTGTTCAGATTATAATTTATCTGGGGAATTATTTACCCAAGATAACTTACAGAAACAAAATACATTACAATTAATGTAACATAATATTCTCAAATATACATAATCCAGTTCTGAAGCATGGTGGGATGGAGTCAATCCCAGCAGCAGTGGGTACTATGTGGCAACTAATCCTGGACAGGGAGGGTATCACAGGGCCTACATTACAATTGTGTTCCACATATAATTTTAGTTGTCACAGACAGGTTTAATGACTTGTTTAGGTTTATTGAATCAGTCTGAGGAGGAGGCTAATAAATTCATAAATAGCATCTTAGGCAACCTACTGTTAAGTCTGAAAAGTATATACAGGGGACATGCATTTGAGTTTATGTTTATGTACTCCAAAGTTCCACTTTACTATACTTTTTCAATAGTGTAAAAGTATATCTGTGATATGTCATATACAGTGGATTCAAAAAGTATTTAGACCATTTTACTTTTTCACATTTTGCTATGCTGCAGTCTTATGCTGAAGTAATTTAGATTAATTTACAGTGGTGCTTGAAAGTTTGTGAACCCTTTACAATTTTCAATATTTCTGCATAAATATGACCTAAAACATCATCAGATTTTCACTGAAGTCCTAAAAGTAGATAATGAGAAACCAGTTAAACAAATGAGACAAAAATATTATACTTGAACACATAGGCTGGAAAAGGTTACAGAACCATCTCTAAAGGGTTTGGACTCCACCAATCCACCGTCAGACAGATTGTGTACAAATGGAGGAAATTCAAGACCATTGTTACCCTCCCCAGGAGTGGTTGACCAACAAAGATCACTCCAAGAGCAAGGCGTGTAATAGTCGGTGAGGTCACAAAGGACCCCAGGGTAACTTCTAAGCAACTGAAGGCCTCTCTCACATTGGCTAATGTTCATATTCATGAGTCCACTATCAGGAGAACACTAAACAACAATGGTGTGCATTGCAGGGTTGCAAGGAGAAAGCCACTGCTCTCTAAAAAATAATTGCTGCTCGTCTGCAGTTTGCTAAATATCACATGGACAAACCAGAAGGCTATTGGAAGAATGGTTTATGGATGGATGAGACCAAAGTAGAACTTTTTGGTTTAATTGAAAAGCATTGTGTTTCAAGGAAGGAAAACACTGCATTCCAGCATAAGAACCTTATCCCATCTGTGAAACATGGTGGTGGTAGTATCATGGTTTGGGCCTGTTTTGCTGCATCTGGGCCAGGACGGCTTGCCTTCATTGATGGAACAATGAATTCTGAATTATATCAGAGAATTCTAATGGAAAATGTCAGGACATCTGTCCATGAACTGAATCTCAAGAGAAGGTGGGTCATGCAGCAAGACAACGACCCTATGCACACAAGTCGTTCTACCAAAGAATGGTTACAGAAGAATAAAGTTAATGTTTTGGAATGGCCAAGTCAAAGTTCTGACCTTAATCCAATTGAAATGTTGAGGAAGGACCTGAAGCGAGCAGTTAATGTGATGAAACCCACCAACATCCCAGAGTTGAAGCTGTTCTGTATGGAGGATAAGTATAATATTTTTGTCTCATTAGTTTAACTGGTTTCTCTTTATCTACTTTTAGGACTTGAGTGAAAATCTGATGATGTTTTAGGTCATATTTATGCAGAAATATAGAAAATTCTAAAGGGTTTACAAACTTTCAAGCACCACTGTAAATCCACATCTGGCAACACTCAATACCCCAAAATGACAAAACAAACACAGGACTTTAGAAATTTGTGCAAATTTCTAAATAAATACATAAAAAAATGGAAATATCCCATTGGCACAAGTATTCAGACTCATTACTTAGCACTTACTTGAAGCACCATTGGCCGCAATTACAGCCTGGAGTCTTCCTGAGTATGACGTCACAAGTAGAACCTCCCAAGCTCTGTCTTGTTGGATGGAGACTGTGGGTGGACTGCTATTTTCAGTTCTCTCTCTGAGTTGTCTGTGAGACACTCATGATTTGGCTTTGCTTTGTGCTTAGCGTCATTCTTCTGATGGAAGGTGAATCTTCAGCCCAGTCTGAGGTCCAGAGCACTCTCAAGCAGGTTTTTATTAAGGATATATCTGTACTTTGCTCCATTCAGCTTTATTTAAATGGTATCTACACTTGCAGTCCCTGTCATTGAAAAAGAATTCCACAGCATGATGCTGCCACCACCATGCTTTACCATTGGAATGCAATTGCACAGGTGATGAGTGGTACTTTGTTTGCTCAAGGGATGAATCTTTTCTTAGTTTCAAAAGATTGTAGAATCTTGTTGAAGAATCTCCCAGTTGAGAGTTCTTTAGGTGCCTTTCCACAAACTCCAAACGGGCGTCCATTTACTAAGAGGAAGCTTCCCTCTGGCCACTCTGTTATAAAGGTCAGACTGGTGAAGTGTTGCAGTGACAGTTGTCCTTTTGGAAGTCTCTACCATTTCCATACAGGTTCTATGGAGTTCAGACAGAGCGACCATTGGGTTCTTAGTTACCCCTCTTACTAGAGCCCTTTCCCCATGATTGCTCAGTTTTGCTGGACGGCCAGCTCTAGGAAGGATTATAGTTGTTCCAAACATCTTCAGTTTAAGAAATATAGATGCCAGTGTGGACTTGGGAATCTTCAATACTGGAGGATTTTTTTGTAGTCTTCCTCAGGATTTATGTCTCAACAAAATCTTTGCTTAAAGCTCTGCAGGCAATTTCCTTGACCTTGTGTTTTGTTTTTTTGCTCTGATACACATTGCTAATTGTGGAACCTTTTATAGACAGGTGTGTGCTTTTCCTATTCATGTGTAATTAAAATAACTGACAACAGGTTATTCCAAATAAGGCATAGGAACGTCTCAATGATGGGCAAAAGAATGAGATTCATCTGAGCCACAGTAAAGGCTCTGAATATTTGTGTAAATGTGACATTCATTTTTTATTTTTAATAAATTTGCCTAGATTTCTAGATTTCACTTTGAATGTTTTCTGAATACACTATGCATCCAGTATACAGGTCATCCATCTGAAGTAAAGGATGTTTGGGCCTGGCCAGGACTTGGATGGGAGACCATTTAGGAAAAGCTTGGGTTGCTGCTGGAAGACGTATTGGTAAGACCTGCAGAATGCGCTTACCCTATTGTCTGAATGTGGATCCCAACACCCTAGTGCAGTGATGGGGACACAGTGCTGTATAAATGGCACTATCTTTCGGATGAGATGTAAAACTGAGGTCATTAAAGATCCTCAGGCATTCGTCATAAAAGTATGATGTATCCCAATGTCCAGGCTAAACTGACCACCATGGCCTAGTCATTCTGGACCCAAAATCATGATCTGTCTCTAATTGGCTCTCTCTCTCACCACTTCATCACCCAACAGTGAGCATACTGGCTCAGAAATGGCTGCCGTCCTATTATTAACCAGGTGGGTGCTACACATTAGTGGTGGTTGAAGTGGTTCCGCCACTCACTGAAGCGCTTTGAGTAGTGAGAAAGCACTATATAAATTTAAAGAATTATTATTATTATTAATAATAATAATTATCTAGTCCTCACCATGACCTAAAATAAAAATAATCTCAGGTGACAAATACCACACAACAGAATTTTACCTTACTCTTATATTATATATTAATAATATATTATATTATATTTACCTTACTCTTTTACTTACTATTCATCAAAAAATGTAGCAAAACACAGAAGAGATGTGTGAAAAAGTGTTCACTTTAAATAACATTGTTACTCATACAATGCTGTTTCTGAGAAGTGAGGAAGGAGACACATATATGTCTACAGGTATCCCTAGTAAAGCAGCCAGTCAGTGCAAACAGGAAAATATGACTTTATAGCATGTCAAGGAAAGGTTGTTCCTGGTTACATAGAACACAATGAACTTGTGGAAGTGTACATAGCAACTTAATTTTCCTTTTACAGATGCAGAATTAATTTTAATTTAGAAATTTACTTTTTACTTTTAGGATGATTCAGCCACATGATGGTTAAGTTTCAAAAATAATAGAATCAAGAGCTCCCGCACTTTGCTTGTTTTGGTTTAGGTGCTGTCAGTAAACAAAATAATTCTCATATAAATTGAATTTTAAGTTGAACTTAGTGATTTGCAACAGCAGCTTTCCATGTACTGACCTGTCTTGTGGAAAAAACACAGTAATGTTCTGTGTTTTTCTGTGTCTGCATAAGGAAAATATACAGCATGTGGCATGTTTAAAAAATGTATTGCACTCCTCTGCGTTAATATGAACAAAGGCATAAATAGAATTGATTTTACTGTTGTGGTACAAATTTAATGCCATACACAGGTGCAGAAAGTAACAAAGGGAAACACTGAAGTGTGAATGAAGTATTAATGAGTGGTATTTTTTGTTTTTCCCTTTAAATCCTCAAAATCCCTTTAGTGAGTTTCTTATGTTTCTTTTGTTTTGCAATTGTGAAATAGCCTGTGAAATACATTTCAGTGTCCATTTTGCAAAACTGTTTGTGCATCATAATTTGACTGTTTCACTCATCACTAGTGGTAATCCCTTATACTTCACAAGTGATGAGTGTAAAACGTCACTTGTTTCAGGAACACAAGAGTATCTGCTCTAATGGATGAAGAATAAAACTTATGCTGGGTGTTAACATTTACCCGGGGAAGATAGGTACAGTTTAATGAAAACAACCAAGTTCCCACCTACAGATGGTGAGAAATCCATGCACCTTTGCCAGAAAGAGGCATCTGGTATCAAGAAATTTGAACATTTTTTCTCTTTGTTTGGCCCTCCATGATTAGTCTTTTCTTGCTTTGCTGATGAAACAAAGCTTTACTAATGTAGCTTTCTTTAATTTTTGGTAAAGTTGTTATGATATTAGAATGATGTCAAATACTGTATATGCTACATACATATATATATATATGTTTTACAATAAAGAAACATCACTCTGTACTTAAACTAGTGGAAATACCAGAGGACCTCCAACATAATAAAATAGCCACTATATTTAACACTTATAAATAGGAGGGGTAAATAATACAAGCTAAAATCAGCAAGAAAATAAAGGTGACACAATGATAAAATCCTGATATTTCAGGATGTCATATGTTTGCTGACTGGTGGCATGTTTACCTAATTGCTCTTTCAAAAATCCGCAAAAGCAATCTCACAACTAGAATAACTTCTTCTCACCTTCAACTTCTTCCTTGACACTTTTTCTTTTTTACCTTTTTGCCAGTTCAGGCATAACTGCAAGTGGCTTGAGTATCACCGGAATCTGGATGGACACTGCCTTTTAGACCTAGTGTTACCAACCCCCAAACTAAATCCTGCAATCCTGACATTTTTTAACCATGTTTTAAATTCAATGAATCAAAAATGCATGGCAGATTGTAGGTTGTCAACGCACTTCCCACCAGAGTGTCTTTTGTACTGTCAGAATAATGTAGGCTTACCTGCCAGTCTGCTGAAATGTTCCTGTCAGTATGATGGCCCTTGAAAGTTTCCATATGGGGCATTCCCTAAAGTATCAGTGAATACTGACCCATGACTACCTCAAACATCGGCACTTAAAGGCTCCCAAGTCTCCAGTTTGGGTTCATTTGTTTCTCACAGTACCTAGAAATGGACTATAGGACTTTTTTCCTGTCTTTTCCCCTTTTAAGAGTTTCATTAGTCATTATGCAATATTCATTTTGTGCTATCTATTTTGGTATCTCAGTTCTGCTTTGAACAGTATGTGTTTTTATTTTCATGGAATTTTTATTGATGCAATGATGTCAAATTAATCTGATTTCCATCAATATGTGATCCACATACAAGATTTAAACCTAGCATTTATCAAAAAAAGTCCTGGCAGGATTCAATGTACAAAGTATACAAATGTCATAAAATTAGGTGGGTGATGTCCACCTTGTGAATACAGTAATTACTGCCCTGTACAGATAAGATTTAATATTTGCGTAAATTGATTTATTATTTAAAAACCAGGAGTGAGCATATATCAAAAATAGACTATAATTGATGTTCACTTGTTCTTTACTAAAACATTGTGTACAGTAATAATGGACCAGTTTACACTTTGCACAATTTACATGGAAATATGTCAGTTTCTCCAGAGAACTTCATCAATTATAGGGTAAATAATTACTACTAAAAAGAGAAGTAAAGTAAATAAAACAGATTTTTGATAAATAAAGAAAGGCCACAAGTTACCTCTGGCAAAGTTACTAATTACATGTGTGCTTGGCACAATACTTTAACCTGCTGCTTGGGTGGAGTTTGTACTTTCTGCCTGTGTCTGTATGGGTTTACCTTGATAGACAGGTTTTGTTCAACATCAAGAAAGATACGTATGCTAGATCAATGGTGGATGTATTATGTGACAGATTTGCATTCTGTTTGTACTAGGTTGCAATCCTTGTACTGGTTCCACAGCCCAGAGCTAGATTAAGTTATTTAAGTAATGGATGGTTAGTTTCTTTTCACTTAATACTTTAACCTTATAAAATCAGCGTGTGTCTGAGTCTTTTTTTTTGATAAATACGCATTTTAGGTGAGTAGGTCTCCTAGCTTGCAATTAATCTTAAGGAATCTAAAGACTGGCAACTTACTTTTGATATTGCTGGTCAACCATAAACACCCTTAAGGTCAATTATAAAGTGAAGTTCTAACTTTCTTTTCTCTTGAATACTACTCCAAACTGTTTTACAAAAAAAGCTAAATATTCTTACATTTGTGCCAAACTGACAGCTGATAATAGAACAGCCAGCATAGATTCCAAGGTTTTAATGGTTAAGTTACTAGAAATAACACTTACCAGTATAAACTGGACTATCCACACAAAATTTCAATGACATTTCTATTCTACAGTATTATGTTCACATAAAGCCTTAAATTATATGTCACATTACCGGTATTGCTGAGTTCACAGTGTAAGTTCAGCAGTAAGGCCATTTTGCTTCTTTTGTTAATCAGCAGAGAATATCGAGTTCCAGCGCTGCTGAGGCACTCCCATTTGTTTTTAGCAACACAGGCCAGAACTGAAGACGATCCTAACTACATTCTTTCTAGGAAAATCTAGTTTAGAAAGTAATCAGTAAACAAGTGTCTGCACTGGATTCAATAATCACAAATCCAGAAATCTATTTATTATTAGAAAAAGTCTCAGTTTTAGATTACCTATTATGAGTGAGGGCACAGATCTCCAAGCAATCCAAGTAGTTTTTTACTAGGGTATAATAAAGGCATTTTAAGTGACCAAACAGATCTTCTTGCTCACCAGTACAGAACTGTGATTCCTGTGGTTATACTCCATAAATATAACTAATTGTCAGACACACAGAATTTTATATGGTGAATCTTAATAACAAGTTAAGAAAGCATGGACATACCTGAGTTCTTGACTTGGAACTTCCTAATGCTGGACAAAGCCTGGCAGTCAGGGTTCTGATTGGGTTATAATAATTAACCCTGGTTTAGCTATTTCAAATGAAACAGTATTAGGTTTAGCTGAATGTAATGTTAGCAGCTAAAGATTAATTCAGCCAGAGATGTTAAAATTATATACTAATAATACTTTATTATAAATAAAAAAGCAATTTGAAATATTTAAGTATAACTGAGTGTGGGTGTGTGCCCTGAGATTGGATGATATCATTTCTGGAGGTTAGTTCCTGCCTTGGTTTCAGTGCTGATGGGAATGGCTCTTAATTCCATCAGCCCTGTAGTTGAGTTAATGGGTTCAGAAACTGGATTGATGAATGAACGGTCTATATTGTATTTGGCAGGCTGCTGAAGGATGTGTATATGTAAGGTAATAGGCAGATATTTCCACTGTCTGCAATCATGTAATTGAGCCACTTCTGATTTTCAACAATGATTTTGTCTGCCTCTCAGAATGTCAATGCTAAGCTCAGATGAGGGTTATCTCCCTGCAACAATGAAATCAAAAGAGATTGTTCAAAAAATGGACAAACTGCTGGATAGTCGATAATAGTTATGTAAACCAACCTTAGAATGAATGTTGGTGGTTAAATTTATGTCCACTTTTACTTGATTCTGGATTCTGAGTGGGGGTCCTTTGAGTTTAGCCTGTATTTCAGAGTTTTGCCAGCAGTGTTTTTCTGTTAGCTAACAACAAAATCATAACAACCAATGCATACTCAAACATCATCATGAATGGCTGAATTTGATGCTTGAACAACATACCATTACTCTTCTTGTTCTACCTAAGCTTTTTCTTGATCTAGATGTCAGACTCTGCTTTCATGCATATGCAGTGCTTCAATTTATCCTTTTTATTACATTAAGTTTCAATTAAATCATTTTGTTATATTTCATATTGTATAAAATGACATAAATGACATAAAATAAAAAGTGAATAATTTAGATTAGAAACCACAAAGTTAAAGTTACTTCCCCCTACCATTGACTTATTCATTTTGAGACTTTAAAAATACTGATTTAATCTGCTCACATTCCAGATACAGAAAAATTGAACCTTAATAACAAAAAAGGTGCTGAACTGTTTTGTTAAAATAAAGTAGGATGCTACATTATACTATTCTATTTTACAAGTACAAATAAATAAAGGATTTTTCTTGCAAACTGCCCAGATAGTGCTCCATCAAATGTAGCTTTCCTGCACTGCATTTAATAGTTAGAGTGTACAGACCTATTTTAAAATTACCCTTTCCTTCTATAATATAATACAGTACCTCTATACCGGAAAAAATAATGCTCAATTTCGAGGACTCAGACAGCATTTCTGCAATATATAAAACCATTTTACTGTCCCTCCCTTTCAAAGATCCAGGAGAACAGTGGGAAAATGACCTCTTACTCCATATTTCAGAAAAGGAGTGTAAAGTAGCAGTGCAGCTACTTACAGCTAGTCAAGCTCCATATGCTCAAAGCATACAATTATTCAACTCAAAATTATATATCAAGCACATCTGTCTCTCTTAAAATTGTCCAAAATGTTTCCAAAATGTTTAAAAGCCTATTAGACGGCCTTGGTGTCACAATCCATCCTAATCCACTAACAGCTGTGTTTGGTGTACTTCCAGATGGGCTTAAAGTGGAGAAAGACAAACAAGCTGTAATTGCCTTTACTTCACTACTGGCACGTAGACTTATCTTGCTCAACTGGAAGAATTCTAACTCTCCCATTCTAAGTAAGTGGGCAACTGATGCTATATACTATTTGAAATGGGGAAAAAATCAAATTCGCTGGATCTGTACAAAATGTTTTCAAAACCTGGCAGGATCTAATCAACAACATTTCAGAATAAGGATTTAAATTAAGAAAGTAGGTTGACTCCCCTATTTTACTCCATTTATCTTTATTCATTTATTATTTTATCTATTCATTTGTCTTTACTAGCATAAAGTTTTACACTGCTGGCCTAGCTCTCTTTCTCAGGGGTGGGGGTTGATTTATTTTGAACCTTTTTCATTTTTTTTCTTTTTGTAAAACTCGAGTTATGTGTATTGAGTGTTATTTGATTTTGAAAAATTCAATAAAATTAAAAGAAAAAAAAAATACTTGGAAAAAGTAGTTGCCGTGCAGCATCAGTCTCATCGTAAGCATCACAATTTATGTGAGAATTTCTGGACTGGCTTTTGCACTGGTCACAGTTCAGAAACAATGACATTATAAGGAAATGTTACAGTTTTCAATACCTTTGACCACTTTATTCTATAACATTACGTTGGGCTTTCAAACGCTGACCTCATCTGGGGGCTTATATTTATCAGATTCACAATTTCAAACGTGTAGAAAAGTGCTGAGAGTACTCTATCATTGTATTCAGAAGTTAAATATGATGTCCTACAGAACACAGTACTTAGACCTTTACTGTTTTCATTTTACACACTTTCAATGAGAAATATTTTTTGGTATTTGGTACACATATAATTAAAAGACAAAAAAATCATTTTTACTCATATGCAGATGATAATCAACTATAACTTTGTTTTAGAACAATTGACATGTCTCTATTAGTGTCATTAATTTATTGTGTTAATTAAAAGAGTGGAAAGATAATACCTACTTGTCATTGAATACAGAAAAACAAATCGTATTAAATGGAGGAAAAGATGCAAACTGTAACAATATTATTTTACTTTTTAACTTTGTCTGAATATTAGTTTTAATGAATCAATACACAGTTTAGGCATTTATCTTTGACACTTTATGCCTTGTAAAATACACATTACAATGTTTTCCATCTTAAAAATACTGAAAGATTAAGACAGGTTCTAAATATGTAGGATATTGGCACATGAATGCATACATTTATATCTAATAACCTCACTTCGCTCACCAACCCCCGGCCTGTGCTACGTGCCAGCCACTTCGCGTTTCACCAAACAAAAATCTTTTAATTCTCATGGATACACCTCTTCATTGGGAAGAAACACTACTTTTCCCTGAAAGCAACATGAATTAGACGATCTACAAGTCTCTGACTTAAAGTTTAACTCCGAGCAATATCTACATACTTCTGTCATATCACCTATGTCCATATATTCAATCTTTTTTCGCTGTTCCGTTGTTTCACCAAGTAATAATTTCCATTTGTTTGCACTAATGCGATCTTTACTATCAATTTTTTGAGACTTTCATTATCTCTAACCTGTTCTGCATGTGTATCACACCACCATTTTCTGAACCTCTTTATGATGTTCTACTTTGTCATCTACTCTTTGTCTTTCATTTCCAGCCCCGGGTGTGGTTAAATCTCTTGGTACAAAGCCTCGTCTCATGGGACATGAAATTATATCTCTGATAAAGGATTTTTTTTATATAATAGAGATAACTGACTACTGCAATGCATTATTCACAGGCAGTTAAAACTATTCTGTATGCAGCTTTCAGTTAATTCTAAATGCTGCTACAAGAATCAGTAAAAGAATGATAAAGTATGACCACATAACTCCAGTTCTTAAATCATTACATAGGATTTCAGTTAAGGTTAAAGCTAATTTCAAAATTCTCCTTCTGACATATAAAGCCTTAAATGGCCTTGACTCTACTCACCTACCTGAATTTATCACTACTTACACACCAAAACATGCATTAAGATCTCAAGATGCCAAACTACTAAATATTCCACTGATTAACAAAATTGTGGCCGGTGGTCAAGAGTTTAGCAACAGGGTCCCAAAGCTGTGGAATAATCAACCTGCTTATATAAGCAATATCCCATCGGCATTATCTTTAAAAAGCAGGCTGAAGACATACTAATTTAGTATTGCATACACTCACTACAGCTTCCGATTAGCTGTGCATATTGCATCTGTTTGTTAGTTATGTGTATCAAAATGTAAGCATTACAATAATTATGAACTGGTACTAACCCTCCTCTAATCAAATTTGATTCTTGGTATCATGCTATGGTATTTGATGCCACTGCTTTACCTCCAACCTGTTTTCAAAGACATTGAAGATACTGGGAGTATCGTAATCGATGCATGAAAAGATTCTGTAATCACATTAGATAGCCCAGCACAGACTTACACTGCAGAAAGTCCAAAACAGGTTGGCTATGCAGTTGCCCTAGGTCTCTTGGACTGTGATAATGTCAGGCATTGTCTTTTGACTTTGTGAAATAACTGGCTGTGGACTTCTCAGGTTATTTATTTATTTTATTTCAGAGATGCTGCTGAATGAAGCTTTTGTTTTCCACTCCTCTTTAATCAACTGGCCATCGCTCAAGTATAATGTAAATGGATATGAATTGTTAACTACCATTTGTGCTATTCAATTTGGTAATGTTTACTTTTACTGTATGTTCAAACGATGTTGTATCTTTATGTGTACTCATGATGTTATTAGTAATTTGGAACTTGTTACTAACATTTTACCTGTGAATGTGTCACAGCACTTTAAACCTGCACTTATTTAAGAGAATACAAAAATCAACAGAATTGAATTAAATCTTATACCCTTAGTAGCCAAGGGAAAAGCAAACAATTTTGTAAAATGTTTAATAAGACTAATGAAATAAAATAAGAAGTTAACTGCCGTTTTAGACAAAGATTATTACCATACATCTGCAAATATAAAATTGAATGTATTGTTATAAAATACCCAGTCTAAATACTAAATGAGGATAAACAAATCCAGAAAAAAAGAAACTGTACTGTTTCTTTGGTGTCTGAAATGATATATAACTGAGTGATCAAAATGTTTGATTTATTTTCAAGTACATCATCAAAGACTATAAATAATTAAGAGTACACTGACATCAGCTGTCTATATCAACTCGTTTGTATCTTTCTGTGTTTAGTCCATGATGGGTGCATGGGCCCAATGTTCAACATCAAGTGTGGAGAGAGCTGCAAAGGTTAAACATATTTTATTTTAATTCTAATTCAACACATAAATGCCTGACTCCCATTAAACCTGTTATATTGTTTTATATTATTTTTGTGGGTTAGTCATGTTTGGTTAGAATGTCTGGACTTGAGCCCAAATCCCAAGATGCAATGCAAATCACTTCACAGATGCTTTTTTACAGTGAATGTCCCTGTTTGTTTATTTTCTTCAGGTATACATTCATAGTATTACTTTTGTTTTAGTACTGTTTCCCTTTCAACAAATGTGTTCTTTATATTTTCCATCCTTATTTTGACATTTGGTTGAGGCAGACTTTGGATACATACGTACACTTTTCTTTCCAATTTTTCCTTTATTTTAGCAATTGGTATTACAAGTGGTTTTAGAAGGATCATTGATGCGCTTGTTATGAATCCTGGCAATATTTAATGAAAAATATACTAAGGCCTAATTGCTGAACTGGTCACAATACATTTTACGGCCTTGGCATTTCTTGAATTGCATATGTAACACTATATACTTATGATGTCTATTTTATATTAATGTAATTATTATTTTATATTAGTATTTATGTGAATAGTTTGTTAAATTAGTGAAAATTACAGAGAAACCATATCATACAAAGTACAGCACTCATTTATGTGGTAAATGGGAGGTGCAATTTACTGCTTCACCTAGGGCATCAAAAATGCTTTAGCCAGTACTGCCCGTACAGGCCACACTCAGGCAAGCACCCTCAGCCCTCCATCCATGGTCAATTTCAGAATCGTCCATCAGCCTGACAGGCACACCTTTGGAATGTAGTGGGAAACCAGTGTAGCTGTGCAGACAGCTCTGACTATTGCAGATGCGCCTTATACTGTATATATCAAAGCTCTAGTCAATGCAAACTCGACTGCAAGTGTTCTTACACAGACCTGGAACAGCGAGTACGTAACACTGCTCCCCTTTCACTGGCTCCCTGTAGGATTGAATATAAAATTATGGTACTAACCTATAAAGCGTTAAATGGGCTTGCTCCAGACTTCGAGTAACCTCCTCCATTCACTATGTCCCCATTAGGCCACAAAGGTCCACTGATTCTGGCAATCTTATTGTGTCCCAAAGCAATCTGTGCCATGTGAGTTACAGAGCCTTTAGCTCCACTGCACCCAGTCTTTAGAATGGCCTCCCTAAATTAAAAGGCTCAGCTGACTCTTTTCATTATTTTTAAAAATACCTGAACTCCTAAAAAGTATTGGTTCACGAAGGCATTTAATGTACCCTGACATTCTGAAGCTTCTTCCAACATATCCTCTCTGCCCTGGGGTTCAATATTATTTGTATTTGTATTACATTTTTTATTTGCTCAAGTTTTTTTTATAGTATTTTGTATATTTTATATTTTACTGGTTAATTGTCTCTTATTCTAATTAAAAGTCGTGTACTTCCTGTATTTATCTATATTTAGTATTTTATGTGGATATTATTTGTTTCCAATGTTGTATATGCTCTGTTGTTCATTTTGAATTTACATGTAATACTCTGAGCACGGGAAAGGAAAATTATAAAAAAAGTGTATTATTACTATTGTTATTGTGTCCATAGAAATTATGTATGAATGGTATGAATTTACTTCACTTTTTTGTCTGGCAGCGCCATGATTCACTATTCATGTTACAATTTTTGGGCTTCCCTCTATTTCTGGCCCACTGGACCTAAGAACCATAATTTTTAGGTAATTTTTGGAACATTTTCAGGAAGGTACACCTTTATGATAAGGAGTAAGGCGTAAACCAATACATGCCTTCAGCAAAAATGATCAGAAGAACCTAAAGTTGTGCATGCCCCATCAACTGACCCCAGAGGTTTACCTCCCAATGAGATAAGACGGGTCAAACTTACTCCTTTTAAATAAGCTTCGAAAAAAATGGGGATCGGTAATATAGGCAAGTGGAGTGAAATTTTATGCTTTTTTGAGGTTGTTGATCAAAAAGATGGTAATAATTTTGGTATTGGTGATCCTAGTCCTCTAAAAGCAATTTACAAAAGGTTAAGAATAACAAATGTCAAACACAAGCATGCATTTTATACTATTTCAAGGTCAGTGGCTACAATCTTGATGTGATTTTTCGTCCTTTTTAAGGGGGGAAGTCCAGGGGGTGAAAAATTACGGATTTATATTACAATTGCGATTATTTAGACATCGAATATTTCTAATGAATTACTTCATACAACTTAAAATTTAAAATATTTGACATAACTATTCTTGTTTATTAATTACTTATAAATACATTGGGCTATTGCTAATTGCGGAAATTACATGAGCTGGATAAGAACTTCGATTTCTCACCAGTGCCGTGAATTTAGATGTTATTTTTACTTTGTTAAAATCATACCGTGTTGAAATAATCAGTGTATCAAACAGTGAATGCCACAGAGGAAATGTTACGTATGCTGCGCCTCCCCGCCACCATATATGGTACATCAATGTACTCATTATTTTGAACTCGCACATGTGGAATACCAGTACAACAGTAATGTCGGATTTAGCTGAAAATGTATGAATATTCAAAGAAGAATAGTGCAGCAATATTACTGTGAAGTGCTAAAACAGACCAAAAACTCTGATATAGTGCTCTTGCAAGTGTGAAATCTATCTACCAATTACCTTAACAAAACATCCAAACCCATTGGGATGCTTTTTGAATTTGACACTTTGCCCAGTCGACACATAAAATGAGAAGCACGTACTATGCGCCAATGACCCACACTGCATTTACGAGGGGGAGTGTACATCATAAGTTTCTTCGCTAAGTACGTAGAACAAAATAAGCATCCAGCAAAGATATGATAAGTTATGAGCTCGACATATAACATGAAAAAATTAATAGGCGTCAATATAATAAGCAAAGCTACACACGTCCACTTCATCCCAGTAACAACGCTTTCCCCCTAACGGCATACCAGTAGACTAGCCCGGGAAACTGTATACTTGTATTTGGGAGTTCTAAAAACGTCACCGCTTCAAAGCGCGAGAGGCGGGGAATGACAGTAAAGGGCGTGGTTTTTTTTAGAAAACTCCGTAATCCCACAGTGCTCTACTGCAGTTAGCTCGTTTCTTACTCTTTTTTCCTTGAAAAGAAGATAAGCAAGCGTGGGAGGGGATCAGACAGACAGTGAAAGCAATGGACTACACCCACCGGAAACATAGTCCGCAATGAATTAAAATGGAAGAAAACAGCTGTATTGCAACACCTTTTTGATCCAGAAAGTGGGGACACAGTTCATCTCACGGATTTGGCATATTTGCGCATTCGGATGACTTTTGTCTATATGTTCATTTTAGAAATGTAAAGGTATGTGGCACGTAAAAGCCTGTCAATGACGAAAAACGGGAAACTCAAGTGAGTGGCGTCTCCCCCCCTTCCCCACAACCCTTCTACTGCTCCCGGGAAACCAGCAAACGCGGCCAAAGAGAACAAGAGGGGGCAGTGCGGACACAGTCGTATTGTTTTAGGATCATTTTACATTTTTGTCGGCGAGTGAAAGAAGTCGTGAACAGGAAAGGTCTTGTGGTTTCTTCGTCAGAGTCAGCCGGCATTCTCGGTTGGGACGCTTCCATCGTTGATAATGGGCGGACAGTGCTGACATTCCTTTCGGACAGGCCCCTTTTTCTTCTTCCTTAACTGTGAATCTGCGCTTGTTTGGCAAAGAAAACTACTTCACATCTTGGCTTTTTACCATATCTGTATTTTTGCCTAGGACCCACTCGAACGCCCGGAATGATGCCGACAATACCTGCAGCCTGACGTCTTAAGACATTTTTTGACATTTCCTCGTTTGCCAGAAGGAAGAGGAGGGGAGGAAACTCGGAATCCACTCACTCTTCATATATGGGCATCCGCGGTTTACCCCCAGATATTAAGAAATAAAATATTTTAATGGGATTGGATTCGTTCATCGTGTTCCACCGCCACCACCTTTAATGAGAAGATGCCGATTTTCAAGAGGTTACTGCGGGTGTCCAACCGCTCCTTCCTGGCCTTCATTTTCTTCTTCTCCTTATCGACATCCTGTCTCTATTTCATTTACGCCGCCCCTGGTATAGGTAAGAATACATTTGTATCTTTTTTCAGGCATATTGCTTCACACATCTTTAAAATGGTTACATTTTTAAAATTATGATTTGACAATCGATTGTGTTGTTTTTTTTCAGTGGACGTTGCATTTCTGTATTTTTTTCGAATGCTGTCTATTAATAGGATGCGAGGAAAAGTTGGGCCGATATGCTCCTATCATTCCTAGGTGTTTTGGGGGTGACTAAAAAGTCCCCTCTTTTCTGTATGTGCTCGCGCCTTTATCTCCCAGGTTTATTCTGTAAACTGGAGAAACGAAAGGGCACAAACAGTTGGTTCATACGTTGTATCCCAGCAGGTCTTCGGTTTTCCTACCGTTCAGTTAATAGGCCAGTACAACCAGTAAGGAAGGATTCGGTTAATGAATCCAATTGAGGATCAGTGACAGTGTGTAGTCACGCCTTGGAATGATTGATCCACCTTGAGGCGCAGTATGCATTAGTAAGCCCAGCACACGTGCGAGCCCATGTATACAGGGGGCGTCATGTGTTCTTCACTTGTATATTGGGGATGTACACATGTTGACAAAATGAAATGCCAATATTTCCTGTAGAACAGTTTCAATCGAAAAGGCGTTTTAACAAAATTAAATACCCTGTTCATTGGATCTATTTAGTTAACAACCAGGCATGCCAGATATTTTCAGTTTCTGTTTTCTAGTTTGTAATATGCACAATCATAAATTTTTGAGAATCGGCACATTACATTACAGTAAGATCGAATTGAATACCACACATAAACCCATAATATTGTAGAGCATGTGAATAAAATACCTGCCAACAAAAGGGAAGAGCCGCTCATTCCAAATTCAACGCTTTTTTATCTCCTGCACATGTTTTAGGTATATCCACACACCTTTTAGAGTTTCCTGATCAAGTAGAGTTATGCATTTAGAAATGGTCGATGCTATGTTTAAGGTGTGGTTTGTGTTAAATTTTCTTGCTGGTTATAATTTTATGTTACCTTAAATTTATCATGATATTATAATGCAAAGTCACCAATTTACATTTTTACAGCTTGCATTTCCTTGCACAGCATCTTCAGAAAAGATATTGAGATTTTACTCAGAAGCACAAGTCAGCATATCCATGTCAAATACCTTACTGGGTATGTGAAAAATGTAGGCATGGGTAGCTTTTTAAAATAATGTTTTGACCTTGCACACAAAACCACAACGTATTTAAACTATTTTTGTAGTGAAAATCGTATCGTTTGTTATCTGTGGAGGAACGGTATAATCGGGCACAGTGCTTTAAACAGTAGTGTTTATTCATGTTGAGGTAATTTGTGAATTTCAAACTTTGATGATGGAAACCAGTTGAATTAAGAAAGACTTCATTGAGTGTTCCTGTTGAATGTTGTGTTTTGTTTTTATAAATCTCATTTAAAAAATCTTATTTACTTTTGAATGAAGTGACTTTGGTTTTATTTATATATGATGTCTTAATGCTGTCATATTGATCTTGTTTTCTTTGGGGTCTGCTAAGAAGTCATTGTTTTTTTTTTGTCTGTGCAAATTCTTTTTGAGGGTTCCTAAACATTTCAGAAGCATATAGTGCCAATAATTTTAAGTTTGCATAGTGTAGAATCATTACTGTCAGCACAGAGAATAAGGAAGTGATGAATGTAGGGTTCTTTTTCAATTGAAATTTAAATAGTTTGGGTTCAGATTGACAAACTGTTTATTAGGCAAATCCAAACACACATACAACTCTTATGGACTATGACTCTGTGTTCTGTTGTGGTAGAACATCTGGACCTACTGAATTTTGCCTATCAGGCAAAGATTGAAGTGGAGGATGTAATTATCTGTCTGCTCCATAAAGACTTATTCTCCTCTGCACGATGTGAAGATTGTTTTCTTTATGTCCAGTTCCTTCAGTACCACCCAGCCATCCCTGTTAAGAGTTAAGTTCAGAGATATGCAGGTGGATAAGCCAGTGGTGCTCTGGTTAATGGAATATATGTCCATCAGACTGTAGTTTTTGTAAGACTCTAGCAGAAGTGAACTACACTGGAACACTATAAAGACCACTCCTGTCTCCTTATAAAGATCACTCCTGTCTCCTTATCTCTTTATGCCCCAGACTATAAATATGACACCAATTTATCTGAAATTTTCAGATGTTTCTGAACATATGCGGTGTATTGATAAGGGTAATGAGACAGAATCAGGTGGAAGACTTTGTTACTTCTTGCAAAATAATTTTCTGTTTCTTAACCTAGGCAAAACCAATGAACTGATTGATTCCCAGTGCACCAAACAATCTCTACAATTACCCATTCTATTGTTTATTAAGATGGGACACACTCTTAGCTCCATGGTGTAATAGTGATGGAGAGAATTAGGACAAAATGGAGTGCCATTATGAACAATTTTGCACATCCTCTTTTTGACACACCTACACTGGGTACTTTGTGTCAATGAATTATTCAGCAGAAGTGTGTCAAGAAGTGCAGTTGGGACTTCTTCATATCAATGGCAATGTGCTTGCACAAGTGTTTTTTTTTTAAAGTACAAACTGGCCTTGCAGATGCACAGAAAGTAGAAAATAAGAATTCTGAAAATTAAAAGTGTAGCATAATGCAGTACATTTTAATGCTTCTCTCTTGACAACACTGTACTGTCAGGCCTTATAATTATTTTTACTCACAAGCATATACTTAAGGTTCATAAAATGTTTAGAGGTTGTTTGTTTCCTTGGAGAGGTGTAATGTTAGGAGTTTTGTCTTAATCTGTTAATACCTGACAAGGTTAAGGTTAATAAACAAGATGAGTCAAAATTATGTTGGCTCTAATGGTACTGCTATGTATATACTTTTTTTGTGGACAATTTATGTGCCACATATAGTAAATGTGTTGAACATGATAACGAACAGGTTGAGACATTCCTCTAAATCATCTTGCGTATATGAAGTATGTTTTGTGAATAAATTGTTTCCACCATTCAAAATGTTAACATAATTTTGACTCGCCCTGTACTGTATCTAAACATCACCATCAGCCTGTTTAAGAACCCAATTATTAGTTTGCATAAATATATGTGTACATGTATGCATGTTGTGTGACCCACTAGGGTATGGATGCAATAAATACTCTTTATTGAGGGTATGTATATTGTTGTTGTGTTTTTTTTAATTTTATTTTTAGTAGGTTTACATCCATATGTCCGTCATTGCTAATTTAGACTTGAAACCTAAGTTACCACTAAAAGCAAGAACTACTAGACATACATAGATTCTTCTGGTTAAACACGGTCTCTGATTCTTGTCTGTTTCTTTGTGATCTTAAAATTATTTGTGTATAATGTTGGAATGATGTCATGTATTGTAAATTATGCTGTTAAATGTATTTTCCACTTGTCATGTATATGGATGTATCATCAAGAGATATTCCTAGTGTTGCCTTACTGTAATAATATTTAATTTCCTATGTGACATTGTAAGTTGAAACGGTTCGTAGTTGATTGCAATTGGGGATATAACCACTTTAAGTTAAACTGTACAGGATATTAAAATTAAATACTGATCACAATCATGAGCTGAACTTGATATTAACAAAAATGTATATTACCTATAAAGAGACTTAACAAATTAAAGAATTATGATTAAAGCAACTGAAGCAACATGAAAATATTTGTAACATTAGTTTCATTGTTTTATCACAATTTGGTGGCAAGGTTCACAATGCTTTTGCCCATTCACACTGAAACAAGCTCTGGCGGTGGGCGCACTGTGAATACTATACATTAGAACTATTTGAGCTCCATCAGTGAAGAATTTAGTTTCACATACTGTATGTCTGTATCCAATTATCTATCCTCTGATTATTTTGGTTTGTTTTTTTGTTTGTTTTTCCATTCATTTACTGATTAGAACAATATTGTGGAAATTTATGCTTCACACACACTGCATTTTGGCCACCCCACATACCCAAAAGTGTGATCTTTTCGCATTTTTATCACTTCTTTTTCAATTGCATTGCAATTGCAAAGAGCATTTCAATTAATTAAAAAGGAACAAAAAATGAATATTGGGGTTTCAAGAGCTTGTTTCTTTAGTAGTTTCTTCAATGTCATCTGTGATTTATCATGGGATTAGTAGAACAGTGGACTCCAGTGATGTTGTCAAAGGTTAGTCAACAGTTTAGTGTAACATGCCCATTTCATCTTTAGCAACACTTCTTCAGAATTATGCCTTTCTTGTCTTTTATGTAATTTGGATGGTGTTTCTTTTACTGAACAATCCATTGCATTTTAATAATTTTGTTTTTTTGTATGTTTGTGATACTACCGATACATGTTATACTTTATAAGGCTGGATGGTTCACATACCTACTACAACAGGCAGCATACGGATCATGGACAATTCTTAATATGTCTCAGCATGAAGAGTGGTTACAGTTGGCTTAATCAGCAGTAAGAATGTATTTATGTCCTGAGCTGTTTCATAATGTCGTATTAATGGAAGTAGAGTGGGGAGGTATAGAGGTCTCAATTTTGAATATTCAAGACTTTAAAAACATTGAAAGATATTCTAAACTCAGATCTGTAAGGCTTTCGTGCCTTGAATTTTACAGTTAGCTACTTTTTGTTTTTAAATGCAGCTTGAACTTTGGAGTAGAATACTCTGGTCTACTTAGAATGCTGTATGATGAAACTGATAGTGAGTACATGTTCTTATGGGGCAGAACTGACCTGAAAAGGGTACCCTATGGAGGGGTATTAATGCATACACTGACTTTTTCGGTATCTCTACCAATTGTTTTATTTCTTTGGTTATAATTAAAAAAGAGAGAACATCAATAATTAGGATGCATAGCCTTTAACTATTGTTAAAAAAAGAAAGTATAGATTTTATAGCAAATTACTAGGAGCAGAGTTGTCAATAAGTGCTGTGAATATTACAGTAGGAAACTACATGAAAGCATGTTTACTGTAATTGCTGTACAGTACTCTATAGTTCACTGTAAACACCACTTCAGTAATTTACAGTAAAATAAACACTTAAGTCACAGTGTAAAAGGAAAAAAAAGTGTCGTACTTTTACAGTTTTCAATGAACACAGTTCAAAATTGTAAGCGTGTCATTATAAATGTTTATCTGTTATACATAACACACACATACACACAGCCTATATCAATTGTTAATATAAAATGAAAGCAAAATGTAAAACTTTTTTAACAGGAGTAGATTACATCGTGTTCTCTGCTTTAGTTATGGAAAGATACTCTGGTTAAGAAAAGGTTATACATGTTGCCTTGTGGATAAGGATGTGTCTACGATATATGTTGTGTGTCAGGATGATCAGTTTATTGAAAACAACCCACTAGGTCTGTGCCATATCCTATTGTCCAGTTTAAATTTTTACATGACGAAAAGTGTGTTTCCTGATATCAAAGATAAATGTTCGCCATATCCTATTGTCCAGTTTAAATTTTTACATGACGAAAAAGTGTGTTTCCCGATATCGAAGATAAACATTCCTGTACACACACAGCAAAGCCACAAGCCCAAACAGGACAGAGAGTGAGAACAGCATGTGACCCTCTGATGATGATTTAGTACCTTAAAAGGGGATCTAGTTCAATAGTATGAAAGTGGTTTAGCTAGAACATGACAGACCTCCAACAAAGCAAAATATGCAAGAAACCTGTTACAGCTAAAGGTGGAAACACAACAAACTTGTTACTACTTGAAGCAAAAACACACCGTCCAGAACAACCAGGTAATGAGGGCACACAAGGAAATCCTGGCAGCTGGTGATGTACAGCCAAAAAGTGACAAATAACTCAAGTATGCATCTCTGGAACATTCACTAGTTGCACTCAGTATGACAGGAGGTGCAAACGGTGGATGGAAATGATTGATGTGGTTACATGTTGTTTGGCTAAGGAAATGCAAATCTAAATAGTGGAAAAGGAGGGCTTTACGCAAATGGTTAAAAAGCTCGACCCAAGATACAGCATCCCAGGTAGGTTTTGTTGTTGACCGCCTTGCCTGCGATGTGTAAAGTATGTTGTGACAAAATTTAGCTTTAATTTTAATAAGCTGTCAAAAGAAAAAAACAACAAATAAAAGCGTTGTTTGAAAGTGCCTGGTTAACATTCTGAGCACACCCCCATCTTGACAGTATCTCTAATGTGATTGGTTGAATGAGATGAAGTATTTTGTTCTTGCAATTGGATTGGCCAAAAGAAGCAAATGGTGAAGACTTGACGAAGACTGTGTGTACGTGGAATCCGCTCCCTGACTCCAGCTTCTTTTTGCTTTGAATAGGGAAAGGAGTGAGAGAGAGAACCACCTGGAACACAGAAACACAGAAAGGAAGAAGTTTAGTGATAAAGTACCAAAGTGACCACTAGCCTCATACTCAATAGTGTGGCAGCCACTAATGATGGCGAGAGGTCTTAGCGTGCCGGAAAGTTTCCGTCTGGACTGGTTTGCAGTTACGAAGGAATTGCAAAGAAAAAATGAGACAACGCTCTGTGAGCCAGGAAAGAGAAAGCTGTTGGTTTTCTTCAAACAAAGTTTATTTACTGTTTTACTAGGGGGCTATGCCCCCTGCTTGCTTTGCTCGCCAACCCCTGTGTTTGATTAATCGGATATACAATTTTAAAAGCATTTTTTTTTCTTTCATTTCATTATTTGCACTTTTACTTTAAAGCTTCATTAAAAACAATATTTGGAATTACCTTTTCTTCAAGGTCGCATTAAATTTTGATTCCGTTTTTGGAGACACATTGTGACAATGCAACTTATAAGTGCCCATGAGTAAATATTGCTTCTGTTTCTCTAATAAATAATCTGACTTTTTCAAATGTTTGTCCCTGTGATTTGTTAATTGTCATAGCAAAAGCTATTCTCATGGGAAACTGTAAACATTTTAATACGATTGACATATCAAGATCTCCTTTGGTGTCTAATGTTATTTGCGGAATATATACATTACCTTTCTTGTCGCCCGTTAAAATTTGCATCGCTTCTCCATGATCATAAATATACACCTAACCGAATTGTGTTTTCTATGAAATTAAACTTGTTGTTGGTTTAACTGTTGCGGCACCACAGATTCTCATAGTGTATGGTCCATTATTGTGTAAATCTACGTTTTGTGCATTGAATGATGTGAAGATGAAAAGACTTTGTTTTCTGCTCTTTGCCTTTTATTTCTGACCTCGCTTTGTCCTGCTTTTTTTTTTCAATTACACCTAGTCCTGATGATTAATTTCCTTTTATTTGCGCTAATGAGATCTTTTCTATCTTTTTTTGATACTGTAGCGACTGACGTAATAAAGTGTCTCAAAAGTTTTACTTGAACAATCACTGACTTTGTAACCCCAAACACAACTTTCTAGCACCCTCTCCAACCCCTCACCCCCCAGGTCTCACCCCCTCTTACCGCATCAATCAATTCCCGCTATCAGTTTTCCGTGCTGTACTTCGCCCTCCCTCAATCGGATCTAACAGTCGCTTAAAATAAAAAAGGCTTCAACCTGGCTGGCACGCTGCACCCATTCTTAAAGAAACATTACCCCAATAAAACTGAAACCTCATCTACCCCTATTCTTAATGCATAAACTAATCTTGAACTATGAAATGAATTTAACATATCTTGGCAGAACACAAAAAAAAAGTTAACACACAACTTGGTTCACGCAGGCTGTTTTATTTTTGTTCTGCTACGCATATAAGTATGTGTGGGGTGGGGGTGGGGAGAGTGGCTTGCTTAAGATTTAATGAGAAGTACTGAAGTCTGTAAGATTATAAATTATTTTTCTGTAAACTTTTGACAATAAGGATGGCTTGTTAACTCTCAAAGTGTTTACTTGTACGGTTCCAACACTAACATTCTAACTTGCCTTATTTCATGGTATATCCATTTTAAGCTTACACAAAAAATAGAGGCAATGTCACAGTTCCAGCACTGATATTCTACATCATTTGATGACAATCTGAAAAGGCAATTGCTATTATTTTTAGTTACTGTTACTGTTTATATTTTGACTGAAGGTTTGCTTACATGTGATCTTAAAATTTGAAGTCAATTTTATTAGTTGACAATATTGTGCAGGCTCCGGAAGAGTTAGAAAGTTAAATTACTTTAGTTATTATAATTGAAGATGTGAGTTCCAAAATCTGCTAATTACACCTTTTGTTAAAATTTAGTGAACACGTGATTGTGACTTTTCATGCAGTTGGTCATGTGCCGAACATATGTTTGAGCTTCAAAATCTGCTAATTGCAACAGTGTACCGCTATAGTTTTAGGGATTTAGTTTCAAAATCTGCTAAGTATGGACCCAGATTAATTCCAAAGTCTGTTAAGTAGGGCAGCCACTCGGCGCCTTGCATTTTGTCACGTGATCGAGTTTAATGGCAGACATTAGCATGGAGCAAGGAGAGTATGAAGAGTTAGTTTCTAAAGCTAAATATCCACGAAAGCGAATTAGAAATGTTGAAAATTTGAGAAAAGTTGTGGGGAAAAAAAGAGACAATATAGCGGCAGTGGAAAAACGTCACACGTGTCCTGCAAGCATGCATATGTTACTCGACATCGGGGAACACGATGCGAAGTTGGGCGGCTGACTACTGCAGACACTCTGAATTTTTATAGCGATTTCTACTGCAGCCAAGACAAACGCAGCCAAGATGCATTCATTTTGACACATCTTTCCATATCGAAACCAAAGCTTCCAAGACAAAAAAAGTCACTGAAGAGAGCAAACACAGTGCAGTATTATATTCGGAACACAACAGGAGAAGAAATAAGAGTTTGTCAAGCAACATTTTGCTTGGTTTTTGTTGTTGGACTATCTCAAGTAAATGGTTTGACAAGTCATTGGATAAAGATGGGTCAGCAAAAACTAGATCATTGTGGTGGGGCACAAGTGAAATCTTCACTGACAGTTGCAAAGGATGAAATCAGGAAACACATTGAGAGTTTTCGGTGCCGCAGCAGCCACTACAGACGTCCAGAAACAAACATACCGAAAATACTCCTGAATGCTCCTGAACTTTGTGTTAGACGAATGTGGAGGATGTTTCTGAAGGCAAATCCTGGAATGAAAATCAAGTATAATCTGTACCTCAAAATTTTCAACGCTGAATATAACCTTTCCTTTGGAAGCCCAATAAGCGACACGTGTTCTTTTTGCAAAATAAAGAAGGCAGAGATAATTCAGACGACAGATTCGGCCAGAAAAGCTGAACTTATCAAACTTCGTTTCCACGAGATGCAGGCGAAGCGTTTTTACACTTTATTAAATCATACTGACAGTCCGGGCCTCAAAACAATGACTATTGCTTTTGACATACAGCAAAATCTGCCTTTACCAAAGACTTTGATTTCTAAGGCATTCTACGCTTGTCAGGTTTGGGCATACAACATGACCTTTGTTATACAGTGAGTCCTCGTTTATCACGGTTAATCTGTTCCAGACTCTACCGTGATAAATGAATTTTCGCGAACTAGGATTCTTTATTTATAATTCGAATATTTTCGCAGTTAGAGTATAGAAAACCTGTTTACGACCTTCTAAATATGTTTTTTAACATTATTAGAGCCCTCTAGACATGAAATAACACCCTTTAGTCACCATTACACTCGTATTACCCAATATATTAGACAAAATAACAAAAAATAAGACATATTAGACATTACAAATATCATATTACTAGACGTACTCGCCTTTTAAGGCGACCGACTTTTATCCTCAGTTTTTGTGTGCTCCATGTGTACATCAGGCATGTAAGCGTAGAGAATGAGAACATCAAAGTGCCCATTCATAACATCTCCCGAAAACCAAACTTTTTTTTTTTTATCCCCTCAAGTGCCTGTCCAAAGTCGTACAATGTCAGCCCTAATCTGTACCGCTAAAGACGGAGTTTCATGCACTAAATAAGCTATAGATGAGAATAAGCAAGCACCATCTCCCCTGATATTTACTACGCTCTGAGGCATTTGTACTCCATCAACATTAATTATTTCCAGAGACATAATTTTGTCTATTTTTCCAGTGTATCATGCACAAAAGCAAGGGAACGATGAGAGCACTAGAACTCTGCTCACATCGCGTCGCTTCGTACCTCAAGCCGCAAGTAGTAAGTCTGTAATAAGCGGAATACCGCTACGATTTGCACTCGCGGGACGGAAGGACAATCCAGAACGCTTTTTTATAGTAGATTATTGTACTGTACATTTAATTGCACACAACCACTAACCTACGAAGGTACAACCTCAGTAGGAGAGTCTTCAGCAGGTGCGTTGTTGTCTTCAATGAAGAAGTACTAGGCAGTGGGTGTCTGGGTACGCGGCTTAAGAACATCTTGATAGGCAGTTGCTGGCGCTGTCTTTTCATATGCATGAGGAGGCTTTTGTAGGGTATTGGCATCTTTAATCATATCCAAGAGTTTCACCTTCTCCTGGATAGTAAGCATCTTTCTCCGCCGCTTAGTTTTATTGTCAGAAGGCTTAGAAAAAGCAGCACATTTAGGAGCCATTGTAGGGCTTAGATAAAAGTTCTCAGAAAGCGCATGCGTAGTGATGTAAGCGTGTATGAGAAAAAAATCGCGATAGAGTGAAACCGCGAAAGTCGAAGTGTGATATAACGAGGGATCACTGTACATTCAATTGATGGAAACAAGGCTGCACAAGACAAGGACCATGTTTTTATATATACTTGGTGTGAAAGTAAAGCAATGAAAACTTCAAATGAATGTACAAGTGCCAAATTCCTCAAGATGTTCAATTGTTGAGATTATTCTCAGACAGCTGCGCAGCTCAGAATAAGAATGTAAACTTGCTCTCAGCACTTAAACATTTTGTTGCAGTAAATCGGCCAAACACCATCATTCAACAGTTTTATCCGATACGAGGTAATTTGTACATGCCTCCAGACCGAGTGTTTGGATGTATTGAACGAAGGCTTCGGCAATATGAAACTGTTCTGCTGCCTGAAGAATATTACAGTGTGGTATCCGAATTTGCAACTCTCCGAGTTTTAGGATCAGGCTGGCAGGTGTACAACTACAAGTCAGTAGCTGCAAAAGTCTGCAAGAAGAAACTGCTGTTTCAGCTCACAAAGGCTCGATTAACGCAAGTTACCAGCAT
This sequence comes from Polypterus senegalus, assembly GCF_016835505.1. Classification (NCBI taxonomy): domain Eukaryota; kingdom Metazoa; phylum Chordata; class Cladistia; order Polypteriformes; family Polypteridae; genus Polypterus; species Polypterus senegalus. The sequence goes on from NC_053158.1 coordinate 54,927,235, forward strand.
TAATGTCGAGATCAAGATGACATACTCGGAGAATTTTGCAGCCACTCTATTGTGAAATGTGGCAGCAAAATAAAGAACGTTTCACCAACTGTACTGCAACTTCACTGCTGTGTCAATCCTGCAAAGGCTAACAATGTGAAAATGCTCTTAAGCAAAATGGGAGTCAACATTGATGATTCAGAGACACTCGAACAGTTTTATAGCCCCATCATAATAAAGGCCAGCCAAAACAGTAAAATAGTTGCTGATAGTGATATGGAAATGGATGACGATGAAGATATAGACTATTAATGTCTCGAGATTTGACATTCGTTCTGTAAACAAACATTTTGGATTTTAGGTTTCTCAAACTTTCTATGTACTATTCGGTAAATTAATACTTTTGAAGAGTTTTTCAAATATTTTTGTTAGGACACTGTTTAGACTTATTTTTGTGAAGTTCTTTGTTTTCTATTAAATATTTCTTGATCAGCTTGAGTAAAGATGAAACTTTCTTACAGTAAATCATCTAAAACGTAGCCTTTGGTTAGCACCAAAACCTGCTAAATATACATTTTTTTTTTCATTTATTTGCAAAAAATAAAAAAAATCAGATTTCTCATCTATACTGTAAATGACATTCACATATGAGGCAAATGACATTCAGCAAATAGAAGTTTCAAAATTTGATTTTAATTTCTTGAAATTTATTTTCCTATTTATCTCCAAAATTTATCTTTTGTACTTTGCTGATTTTGGAACTGAGCTCTTCAATTGTTCAACTAAAAGGGAAAACATTACCTTGGCTACTTTTGTGCTTACGTTTGACTTATGCTGTGTCACACTGTATACAATGCTGTGTTACTACTATTGCACTCTAAGGCCGGGGTTATACTTCACGCGACACGATGCATGCTGCAGCGGACACTCCTGCTACGCAAGCGTTGTAGTGTTTATACTTGCGCGCGTACTTTACGTAAATCTGGAGGAATCCACCAGGTAGCAGTGCGAGATATTATCGCTGTGAGAACATGTTCGGCTTCTCTGTGTTCTGAATTGCCTAAAACCCCTATTAAATTCCGATAACACCTTACCGCAATATCTCTGAAAAGGATGTTTATTGTTTTAATCCATAAATCCAGGGATGTATGTGTCCATTCCAGGAAGCATTGGGCACGAGTGAGAAACAGTCCCTTGGCGAGGCCTCAGCTCATCGCAAGGTGAATACAAGCACACACATACACTAGCGTCATTTTAGCGGCACCAAATCCCCAAATCTGCATATCTTTGGAAGGAAACCGGAGCACAGTGTGGAATACCAGCAACATAACTCCCTGCGAGACAGCAGTGCTATCGCTCCACCACCGTAACACCCCCATGTGTGTAATTATTCCCCCATGTGTGTATTTATTAACAGTATTCATTATTTAAACGAAATTATATGTAAAATGTAACATACACATTTTAATGCATTTCATCATGAAAGTGATATCAAGTATAAATCTAAAGATTCTAAATGTGCAGAGAGTTGGAATATCATACATTTAATTTGTTCTGTTTGGCGATCTATTGCTGCTTTCCGCTGCTGAAGCAAAATGCCGACATACAGATGCATTCATGGTGCTTTTATATTCAAGCGTCGCATATTCCCGATCATAATGACACAATAGATTTTAAAAGTCTCACATACCATACCATCTTTTGTGCCATCTATTTTTTATTGTTTTACTTTACCTGCTGTCAGGTTCAAGAAGCTCGTAGCGATTGAAAACTGGGATGACGTTTACGACCGTCTGCTTTAATGATAAAGTAAACTACGAGGTTAAAGTGGACATTTGAGATTAAAGCGAAATTTCCACTTTAATCACAAAATACACGTTTTCACCGTGTCCTTCATTTTTTTCTCAGTGGCTCAAATATAATGCTATACATTATGTTGCTGTTGTTAAGTTGCAAAAATTAAAAAATAAAAAAGACATATATAAATTTTTTAAAGTCTCACATACCATCTTTTGTGCCGTCTATTTTTTTTTTTTTTCTTTTTGCAACTTCACATCGGCTACATAATGTATAGTGCTGTATTTGAGCCATTCATCAAACAGCAAAGTGTGCACATCAATCCCTGAAGGATCTCCATAGAGGCTTGCTGTCACATGTAGATAGTAAACAGAGACTCTGACGTCACGTTCCGACTTTTAGCACACTGCGCCCCCTGACTTTTTGCTGGTACTGCAACTTGCGCACGTGTCGCGTTAATTTCTGAGGACCTGCTCAGAGGACGCGTGAAATGAACGTTGGGAACGCGTGGCAGCCATGATGCGGACACGTACGCATTCTGAGTGTGAAGTATAAATGAGCCCTAATGCTGCACCAGCTGGCACCTTGTGGCAGCAGATTCACACTTTGAATTAGGTAGTCTGTCATCAATGACAGTAGCTCATTGGAAAAGAAGGATGGAAAATACCTTTCATTTTGGTTTCACTAATAAATGTTGCTGCCTACAAGCTGCAATGACTGATAATACGGTGTTTGGCATTTTTGTTTCTAAATTTCCTTGAAATATTGTGATATAGTTTCAAGGCTATATCGCACACCTCTACAACCCACCCTAAATTCTCTTCCACAACCACACAAAGCCTGCAGCATTTGGGGAAATTTTAAGTTTCTTTATGATCTTTAAATTTCTTTCTCACTAGCCTTTATCCCTAAGGGAGCATTTCCATTCACAAATTGTCTGTGTGCAAATAGTGTTTTCCACCATGAATAATACAGCAGAAAATGTAAGAAACGTCCTGAAAAATGGTCTTAACTGTACAAGGTAATCCACTTAACTGTTTTTTTGGTCTGGTTCACATTACTCAAAAATAATCAACCTGAGGTGAAAGGCTATATAATATTTTAAGTTGTATCAATTTTATACAACAGTACCTTGGGGAAAATAGTCCATCCAGATTCTGAGGTTAAAAAAGAAAAGCTAAACTATGTTGTCTCAAGAAGGAGAGGTTATGTAGTGTGTGCGACTGGATGCTTTTATTCCCAGCAAAAAAAAGTTAGACATCTCTGGATGCACTTCATTTTTCCCCCTAAAAGTAATTAAATGTAAACAGAAGCATAAACAGCTTTCAGTGGCATATGCCTACACGTATAGCTACAGTATAGGCTCTATGCAGTAGTATAAATCAGCCATAAGGCCGCTCTCGCCCTTAAAATAAACAGACATCTTCTACTAGATGAAATAAGATATACATTTTCATTTTACTACCTTTAATTATTTCTATTGCGCACACACATTTGGAATATGATTTTTCTATTATCAAAATTGTGTAATGATGTTTATTACAATGCATTTTAAAAACATTTCTTTATCCCCTTTTAATTGTCACAAAAACATGCAAATGCTTACAATTTTGAAACAATTGCATTTTCAATCTTAATTGTAAATTTCTGTAAGTTATCATACCTAAACCTTTAATTACAGCTGTGTCTATGGCTTATTTGTATTTTAAGGTTATTTCTATTAGTGAAATGAGACAAAGTTTAGCTGCACCTACTGCCTGATGCTGCCAAGCTTACAGGGCTTGTGGTTTTTTAAGAGCACTATACTGGAATTTATAGGTTTAGATAATTGATTTTGGGTTGACTTGTGGTTGGTTGTGTTTTTAGTATACAGACCAGATTTGATAAAAGAAGTGTTGGCGATAGAGAGGAATGCATGCCTTTCAGCATTTTTATTCTATAGACTTCATTTTTTTGCCTTCTGAAAACCCACAAGATAGAGTTGCAGTACTTTTTTTCACTCATTTGGAAAGAGCTTGTCTGCCTTCTGTTGTTTAATTAATAACTGATATTGTACTTTCAAGAAACCAGTTGCTGACCCTGATAATCTGAACAATTTCCGACCAATTTCAAATCTGCCATTTTTATTTTAAATACTTGAAAAACAGTTTCAGCACAGTTACAAGTACATCTAACTGGTAATGATCTATTTGAGCAATTTCAGTCTTGTTTTTTTCTCTTTCCATAGTACAGAGCTTTGGTTAAAAATTCTAATGATTTACTAATGGCCACTGACTGTGGGCTGCTGACCATTTTGGTATTGCTTAACCTGAGTGCAATGTTTGATTCATTCTTCCATAGTATTTTGTTAGACATATTAGTTTCAATTAGAATCTGTGATATTTCTTACACTTGGTTTACATCATATCTCTATAGTCATACACAGTCTGTTTAACTCAAGAAGTGGTGTTTCCCAAGGCTCTGTTTTGGACCCTCTTTTATTTATTGTCTATCTTCTATGCCTTGGTAATATCTTTAGGAGATTTGGCATTCAGTTTCACTGTTAATGGTGATAACACCCAGTTGTATTTCTGCACAAAGTCCAGTTCTGCCCTTCCTCTCCTCATTCTTTCTGACTGCTTATCTGAAGTAAAAAAAACTATCTCTTTTCTAATTTTCTCAAACTTAATGATAACTTAATGATTCTCTTCATTGGCACAAAATCTGCTCTCTCCAAACTTGACCGTTTTTCTTTGACATTTGATGGTTAAATAGTTTGTCCTCCTCAGGTTAAGAGCTTGGGTGTCGTCCTCGACAGCAGTCTTATCTTTCAAAGCTCATGATAACAATATTATCCAGTCCGCTTATTCTCACCTTTGCAATATAAATCATCTCTGTCCATTCCTCACACATAACATTACTGCTGTTCTTGTACATGCTCTGGTAACATCACATATAGATTACTGAAATTCTGTATTGGCTGACCTCCCTTACAAGCTCCTACATAGACCTCAGCTGGTCCAGAATTCTTCTGCTCGAGTTATTACCGGGACCACCTCTGTAGGACAAATTACTCCAGTTCTTTGTGAACTTAATTGGCTCCTGGTTCAATACTGCATTACTATCAAGATTCTGCTATTAACATTCAAAGTTCTTCATAGGTCTCGGCTCTTCTAAATATTTATACACCCACTTGTGCTCTTAGATCTTTTTACTTAAATCTCTTAGATACACACACTGCTCGTTTATCCACCATGGGGCCTAGATCCTTTAGCTGTGTTTCTTCTCATCTTTGGAACTCCCTTCGTCAAGATATCTACAACATTGATTCCCTTCCCATCTTCAAATCCAGACTTAAAACTTAATCTTTATAACTTGCCTACTCCCATTGATTATACAGTGTTAAACTTTTAGGATCACATATATAAAATGTTATTTTAATTGTGTATTGTTATTTTAAATTGTATTGTTTATTTTTTAGTATTTATATCATTTTATTAATTCTTCGATTTGGCAAATTTTCTTTTGAGTTTTTTTTTATTTTTTATAAAGGTGTCCTTGAGTGCCTTGAATGGTGCCTTTAAATAAAATGATTTTATTTTTAAGACTTTTGCCAGTCCTAAAGCTCAGTTATACTTAGAGGGCATCACAGCTGTTAGGGTGCACTAGTGTGCGTGTTGTGTACATTTCGTCAGAAGTTGTGGTGCTCAGTCCCATGCCATGGTGTGGTAACTCAGTTTATTGCTCCACTTTCTTTAATATAAAAATCAGTTTACTGACCACTGGGTGAAAATCATTTGATTTAGATTGGCGACAGATCAGTCAGATCATTTAAACTAAACAAATTAAATTTCTCAATATAAAGGCCATGAACACTAATGTGTTTGTTGTAATGTTCACAAAGCTTTCCTGGGTAATTAAGATAGCTTTGTTTATGCAGCCACTCCTCAGAAAATTACTTGAAGTAATTTTCATTTGTATGAGGTATCCCACAGATGTAGTTGTTCAGATTAGGAAACAATTACATAGTATTTTCAGAGTATCATTTGCAACTTGTAGAACAGGGGTTCCCAAGTTCAGACCCAGAAGACCACTATGGCTGCAAGTTTCTAACCTAATTATTCAAGATACTATTTCTCAGTCTCTGTTTTTTCAAAAAAGACAAAACTTGCATAGAGATATTTTAATGTTCTAACTTTATTTTCAAAATTTTCATTATCATGGTCTTCATTACAATTTTCCAGGTGTCCTGGCCATTGTTTGCTAATGAGCACATTAGTGGGTCTGATACTCAAGTAGCTGCAGCTAGGGCTGTGCGATAGTCACATAATTCTTTCAAAAGATCAGTGGTCGAAACCATCATGGTTTGGGAAGGTTATGATTAGAGACATGCTTTTGTATTACGAATAATTAGCTGTTTTACCCTTGCATCACGTAGAAATTGTTTACACTGAGTGGTGGAGTAATAGTGTGCAGGCAATTTACCTCGGGGTGCAAGAGTTAGTTTTGTCGTCTCACAGTTGGTTGGTTAATTCCAAGTTCATTTCAGATAACTACAAATCACAATGTCATATTAACATTAAGCTCTCAAATGATATCTGCCTCATTAAGTGGAATTGTTTCTCTGCTGGGTACTCAAATGTGGCACTTGGTGCTATGGCCCACCTACCATGCTGTTTTGCTTGCCTAAGGTAAAGTCCTCTCTGATGGAGGATTGCAGGAATCATGGGAAAGAGGGGTCCTTTCATCGGATTAGTGCTATTCCAGCAATGAAATGGCCAAATGGGGGCAGTTTGATGAATGAGGTCTTCAGGACTCTAAACAAATCCAAATCATATAATGTGATATCATCTACTGTTAAATTCTACTCCATACTTTTAAAATTTTTATTTTTATACTATATTGAGTTTTTGTTCTGTTCTGTGTATTGTACTGTATTGTATTGACCCCCTTCTGTTTGACACCCACTGCACGCCCAACCTACCTGGAAAGGGGTCTCTCTTTGAACTGCCTTTCCCAAGGTTTCTTCCATTTTTTCCCTGCAAGGGTTTTTTTTTTTTTGGGGAGTTTTTCCTTGTCTTCATAGAGAGTCAAGGCTGAGGGGCTGTCAAGAGGCAGGGCCTGTTAAAGCCCATTGCGGCACTTCTTGTGTGATTTTTGGGCTATATAAAAAATAAATTGTATCGTATTGTAATTGAATAAATGTCTACCAACAGGAAACTTGAAGTTAATTGTTTCTCTTTCTACCATCTTCTGGGCAAAATAAAAGTGACTTGGTATGTATTACAGAAAAAAAAACGTACTTTGTATTGTCATGGCTTGGCTATGGCAGATTTTTTGCCTGTTCTTATCATGGGTGCAAATGAGATGCTGTCAAAGGTGCATAATGCTGAGTGTTGATTGGTATTGAGAGTTTACAGTATAAGATGTACATGCAGAAGTACAACAACACTGGCTCAAAAAAATAAAGTAACACACTAATTTTATATAGAGAGTAATCCGTTTATTTCAGGTTTATTATTATCTTGTGTGCACAGTTCAGTTACATTCCTATTTGCATGCAAGCACTGCTTGAATTGGAATCTCCTAAATTGTTTTTATTTTTATACAATGGAGCATGGGGCTCCTCTTTGAAAGATGGTGGGTGTGTGTGTATTAGGATACGATATTGATCCCAATGAAGCGTCAAACACCACTCATATTGGCCCACTTTAATTACTGCCCACAAGATCAAAAGACACACTACCACTTTGCTTGTCCACTGTTAAAATCTTAACTACATAGGTAAAATATAACACCACAATGTTAGACTCCAGCTGTCCTGCAACCCTTCCTGGGATAAAACAGATGGTGAATTAAAAAAAAAAAAAAACACTGCAATGTTGCTTACAAATTACATTAGGCTGATGATCAGCACCCAACGTATTGCATGACATTCCATCACACAAACGAGCAGCTTCAGGGGACTCTTGAAACGAGCAAACAAGACAAAGTTTCAAAAGAATTTGAAATTGTGTGGTTACAGTGAGTAAATATTTTAAGGATAGTGAGCTATCTAAAAGAGTGAGAAACCATGGGTACCAAGAGTCAGCCGGCACCACAGCAAGCATAGACCTGCACGCGACCAGTTGAAACTTTTCGTCTGATGCATTGATCAGGCTGCCTTCCCTCAACTGCAGTGCAGTCCTATTAAGTTAGCTAAAATAAGAAATCTCACATGCCTACTAATGCGAATATAAGTGTACATCAATGATGTGCCCAACCAAATGGCGATGGATGATATCGTTGGCTCAGTCCTAGCTGCAGCCTTTCAGTGTTCAGTTTTGTATATCCTGGTGTCTGCCTTCATTCATTGATAATTTCCATTATTGGATTGCAATTAAGAGAGTAATAAAAGGGAAAATTACTAAAGAGAGGCGTGCTGTGACAAACATTCAGATTATTTCTAAATGTATTATAAATGTAAATCTCGCATCACTGTGATTGCATAATGCATTTAAAAGAAAACAATTGCCTGTATGTATCATTCATTAATTTACTGATGCCTACTGGTGCATATTTATCATTTTCCTTGCATTTTAAATTCTGTTTTGCTTATTTTAATAAAGCAAATTTAATACATGCCTGCATGGTATTTTTAAAGCATTTCTCATTGTTTTTTAATTTATTATCTAACTCATTATTCCTCTGTTTCCTGTAATAAATGATTCACTGTGACAAAGACAGAGGTTGGCTTCAAGTGCCTTCTTTGTTTCCAGGAGTAGATTCTGATTTCAAGTGTCTAGGATATGTTACTGTAATTTACATGTAAACATTAATCACATCTTTAATTATAAAAGGTTTGCCACGTATTTGCAAAATAGCCTTCAGTCGTATAACTATTCCAAATCAAGCTCTGCCATTGCCCTCTGTTCCCCATTAAAAACTGAGGGATCAGCTGAAGAGGAGATTGCCAGTTATTGTGGTATGTGTTGTTTTGTTAAAAATGATTATTTCTTGAGGAGGAATGATTTTTTTCTCAGAATAAATATACTTCAGTTAAATGTTGGAATTCGCTTTTATTTTTTATTTATTTTTTTTAAATAAATAATCCTTTTTACCCCAGTTTATTAGGAGTGCCAATAACTGTGGAGGAGACTGTGTAGCATTTTAAAGAGCATAAGTTATATGTAGAAAATTTCAGCTATGTAAAAAGTTACCTGCAGATGCACAAACAGATTTATATAAAATTAATAATTTGTGATGATTGACATGGAACAGTGTCTAGAAGAATATTCTTTTTATGGTCTAAAAGTGTTTGCTTTTGTGTTATACTGTATTAATCATTTGAACGCCTGGTATGTTTTTTGTCAATTAAACAACATTGTGTTTAATTGTAGTGTTTTGAATGAGTATTTAGCTACAGGCACTTTTGATACATTTTGATGTCTCGGATTGTAAAGGATTGATTGGTTAAGTTGTATTTTTTTTTCTCCTAATTGATTCACAAAGCCTGATACACATTTTTAGCTGATGTATTAAAAAGGGAAATAACGTGCGGTATTGTGTATACAATAGAAGGTCTGAAGTTGTAATTGCAAGCATACATTTCCGGTGATTAATACTTCAACAAGTGACATATGTCTTGAACTCGAACCATATAGGAAATTGTGGGTCACTTGTTTTAAATGAATTAGTGAGGTTACCATATTTCACATCTTTATACAAATAGGTCACACAGTATTGTAGAATAGAATAAGTTTGAACTGTGATTTTACTAGTGGAGCAGTAGAAGTCCGGCAAATGGCACAAAACTGCAAAATGGTTGAATTGCAGAATCGATTGCATATACAAAGTTTTTACTTTTAAAACATACAGTACAATCAGTAAAGAAATTTTTAACTGGAGACCTATTTTTAAATGCTTAAATTTTTTATAAGACAAATATAAACAGTAAACTAGGTGAATTCTTTTCAGAAACCAAATTTAAATTAAATACCCAGTAGTTTTTATTTAGACATTTAGTGAACTACAATTATTTATATTGTAATTGCTATGCGTGTCTCTTTTGAAAAGTAAAGTTTTTAAATGGAATATTTTACTGAATAATACAATTGTTACCTTGTCACAATTAACAAAGATGTATCATGACAAGGTATAGGTAGGTATGTATTAGCCTTGTTTAGTAGAAAGCTGTTATTTCTGGTTGTACTAAAACATGACAAAAACATTTTAGCCTAGTCAAAATAATGACAGTTCATCATTCAAGCAATTAAACTCAATCAATTCTGAAAATTTAAATAACTTTGAAAAATTCCTCAAGAGCAATTGCCAAAATCATCAGCTGATATAATAAAACCAGTTCTCATGAGGACTTCAAGTTAAAAACAGGCCAAGGATACCCTTTAAAACATGAGATACGCTTACCAACTTCAGAAACTGTCAATTAAATGCAGATGACAGCTCAAATAATGCTTTATTGAGTTCAAGTACTAGGTACATCTCAATATCGCCTGTTCAGATAAGTGTGTTTGATTCGGGTCTTTGTTAGAATTTCTGCAAAGAAACCACAGCGACCACTCTTGAAGGAGACAGGATAAAGTACTTGGGCCAAGACATATGGAGAAAATCTGTCTTTTCCAGTTCAAAATTGAGATATTTTTTTGGTTCCAATTATGTGGCTTTGTGAGATACAGTAAATGTGTGCTCATACCATGCAGCAAGTCTGGTGAAGTTTGTGGGTGTGTTTTACTGGTGACACACTTAACCAGCATTCATACTACTATATTAATCAAGTGCCCCCTTTTAGGTTTGCTTTGAGTTAGGTTGTCATTTGTTCTTTGTCAGAGCAGTGGGCAACCAAAACTCCTCTCCAAGCTGTGTAAGGGCTATTGATGTTAACTCACCACTTTTTATCTTTCTTGAACTATTTACACAATTTATAATACATTCAACATCAAAGCTTGTATTATGAGTAAAACATGAATTTTTGTGCAGGATTGCAAGAGTCGCATGTTTTTAAACCCATGCCGGGAAAGAGAGTTGAAAATTCCACTCTGGCAGTTCTAGGTACAGTTGAGGCAACTTTTAATTCAAATTGACCATCTTAAGATGTATGACTAGTCTGCAGCCGTGATGAAATGAGGCGCTCTTTATCTTCATTCTAAGCAATTTTTTTTTTTTTTTTGAAAACTTCCACAATTATAGACATAATGCTTCTTTGAGGCAGACCTTTGTAGTTAGTAGTTAAATGGTATAGAATGCATTAGCTGTAGCATAGAATTACAGAGATAGCAGTCAGAGAGGCTGCTAGAGTATATCTGCATACTTGATTGTTAAATTGGTGCTGTTTCTTCTTCCAAAGGAGTGAATATTAACCTTGCATCTAAAATGTAATGAGTGTTTTGAAACCATGTGCATATTACATTGTATGGAATCAAATAGGATTTAGATTCCAGTTATGAGTATATTACTGCTGAACAATTGCTGTTCTGCGGTTAATTCTGAATGAGGCAGCAAAAAATAACAAAAGCAGTAGACTGGTTATGTGTGTTATGAGGTTCCTTGAAAACAATGCAGGAAAAACTGGTTTTACCGAACTACAGTACTCTAATGTATTGATCTTCAGTAGAGTAGCTTATTGTTATCTTTGCAAAATGAAAACGAGATAAAATTTTAAAAATAGGGAGATATTTGGAAAAGGAAAGTATCAGAAGTATATTTTATAGTTGAATAATTTGCATTGACAGTCAAATATTTTTTTCAGCAATTATTTTTAATCAGGTAAAGTTTCCTTTACTGATACAAACAAAGGTCTCAAAAACGCAAATGTTAAGAGTGATAAGTCTGATTTGAAATGTGTTTTGTTACAAAGTGGACTATAATGAGATCCAGTATATCTTTGTATTTACTAATTAGTGTGACACTGACATCATAATTGTATTTTAATTTTTTTTTGCTATTCATTTACACCATAATTTATCAATTATTGAACAGAAAATGCCTAATAAATTGGTATGCCATGTGATAAGAGAAATCATGCAGACCTTTGTCTTAATGTTATTTTTTATTTTTTCAAATGAGCTTCACCATTGACAATACAGGTACAGTGATCCCTCGCTATATTGTGCTTCGACTTTGGCGGCTTCACTCCATCGCGGATTTTAAATGTAAGCATATCTAAATATATATCACAGATTCTTCGCTGGTTCACAGATTTCTGCGGACAATGGGTCTTTTAATTTATGGTACATGCTTCCTCAGTTTGGTTTGCCCAGATGATTTCATACAAGGGACGCTATTGGCGGATGGCTTAGAAGCTACCCAATCAGAACATGTATTACGTATTAAATAAAACTCCTCAGTGATATACGATATGCTTCCCACGCGGTGCTTGATTGTTTGCTTTTTTCTCTCTCTCTCTCTCTCTCTGACATTCTCTGCTCCTGACATGCATTCCTTTAAAGAGAAGATACGTTTGCATTCTTTTAATTGTGAGAAAGAACTGTCATCTCTGTCTTGACATGGAGCACAGTTTAAACTTTTCACTAAATGGTGTTATTTCATGTCTAGAGGGCTCCAATAATGTTAGATAGATAGATACTTTATTAATCCCAAGGGGAAATTCACAAAAAGTAGTAAAATAGTAAAAAGTGTCCAGGAAGCAATTCCACATAAAAGAAAGTGGTAGAAGTGATCAGTGAAATAGAGAAAAATAGAGATAAAAAGGTAAAAAGATGGTCATATACAGAGCTGCTGGAAAGGCTGCCACTCAGATGCGGCGCCGGAAATTAACAGTGTGGGAGAGTTTATAAGGGTTTAAAATATATAAAAATAACCATACAAACATATGGTTTCTATTTCGCAGATTTTCATCTATCACAGGGGGTTCAGGAACGCAACCCCCACGATGTAGGAGGGATTACTGTAGTCCCCAGATTACAGACATTCAACCTACGACTTACGAACGGGGCCACAGCTGTGACACATGCGCCTCAGTAACTGCCGCTCTGTCATCTTCGGCCAGAGGATGCTGCAAGCGGTGGCTGGAGAGGGGCGATTTCGCTGCTTGCGCAATGTAGTGTCCCTAAGTGGTTTCACTACCAACCCACCACACATGGCTGTCCCGTTCGTTCTCAATGTGCGGCTGGTAATGCTGCCAGCGGTGGCTGGAGGTGGCCAATTTTGCTGCTCGCTCAGTGTAATGTCCCTCAGTCGGGTTTCACTGCCCGCCCAGCATACACGGCTGCCCCATTCGTTCTCGGTGGGCGGCTGGTAATGCTGCAAGCGGTCATCCTGTTGTGGCAGAACGGAGGCCATTGAGGGTGAACGGGGCGGCGGGGGGTACCATTGTAGTGTGCATCAGATAGGCTGCCTATTGAATGGGGGCGATTCACTATCCGTCTTTGGCCGCACCGTGTTCGTTCTCGGTGGGTGGACACTGCAGGCAGATACTGTAGTGGAGGTGACTGTGAGGTGGGCTGGTGATTAACTGCACCTCGATGCCCCCATTCATTCTCAATAGCAAGCCTGCTTGTACTGTTACATACATAGTAGGAAGTTTATTTTTATTAGACGCGCTGACGAGGGGTGCCTTCCTCCTGTGATAGCGTGTACAGTGCTGGGCAGAAGAGCTCATCTTAATCTTTTGTATTCACCCTTCAACAATGTCTCTGAAACACAACTCTGATGCAAATGCTGGTGATACAGTAAAGGGAAAAATCATCACCATTTATAAAAAATTAAGTAGAAATAAAAAGATCAGGGAGAGGTGAAACTCCATCATTCATTGGCTGAGTACTTGGTTACAGTTGGTCAACAATAGCATTTATTAAATTTATGCACTTGTTCCGACTTACATACAAATTCAACTTAAGTACAAACCTATAGTCCCTATCTCATATGTAACCCGGGGACTGCCTGAACATTTTTCTAAATGAGTTTGCAAAGTGTTCAACATAACCTACAAGAATTTACAAATTCAATAAACTCAGTTAAAAAAAAAAAAAGTAGCTAAATTATTCCAAAACATGTGCACACTATTTGTATTTTATATTGAGACAGGAAAAATCCTCTCAATTCAGTGAGCAGTCAGTTTGAAATCTTCAATACTATTGGCTTTACACCATGTGGAATGTACACAGCCTTTCATATTTTGTGCTGTTTTTTTAAAGTTCTCAACCGTTCAGCAAACATGATCTTCCTACTAATAATTTAGTTAAATTAATTGATCTACTTGATTTAAATGTATTGATCCACTTTAAAAGTGTTAAAATAAGCAATTCTTCCTTGCAGAGTCACATTAAACTAAACAAAATTCTCTTTGCACCTCTGCTACAGATTTAAATTCGATGCTTGCAGTAATAGCGAATATGTGATTAAATAGAAACCAGTAATCCATAACCACCAAAACTGCTTTTAATATGACACTGCCAAGGCACTTTATACATACCCCCACCTTATTACTCACACTTTACAATCATCCAGAAAGTCATTACATTCTTGTGATGCATCTGTCATTTTCATTTCAGTATTTCAATCTAGTGTCAGTGGTGTCTTTACCCATGTCATTGATCTCATCCATTTTATTGGAAGTCAAGTCAGTTAGATTGTTTAAATGTTTATGGGGGTTAATGGTATCATAGGTGGTATTGGTTTTTTTTTTTTGTATATAATATAAACTATGGTCGGCACGGTGGCGCAGTGCTAGTGCTGCTGCCTCGCAGTTAGGGGACCTGGGTTCGCTTCCCGGGTCTTCCCTGCGTGGAGTTTGCATGTTCTCCCCGTGTCTGTGTGGGTTTCCTCCCACAGTCCAAAGACATGCCGGTTAGGTGGATTGGCGATTCTAAATTGGCCCTGGTGTGGGTATGTTTGTGTGTGTCCTGTGATGGGTTGGCACCCTGCCCAGGATTGGTTCCTGCCTTGGGCCCTGTGTTGGCTGGGATTGGCTCCAGCAGACCCCCGTGACCCTCTGTTTGGATTCAGCGGGTTGGAGAATGGATGGATGGATGGATATAAACTATTTTTGCTATAGAAATGAAAGCTCCCTGTGATGCATCAAAAGCATTGTTTCGCATTCTAACTGAAATAAATCGTATGGTATTCAACAAATTCAAAGGTTTCAGGACAACATATTTCTAAATATTAATGCAAAATGAATGTGCTAGATGCTTAAAATCATTTATTGTAATTCGTAAACTCAGGTTTGGAGCTAAATAAGAAATACAAACTGAAAGTAAGAATAAAATGGCAGAAATGTAGTTTATTCCATAACTAATACACAAAAAATTAAAATAAGAAAAAAAAATTAGAAGGTTACTGTTTTTATTCAGTATGGAGCAGACAGTGCATGAAATGAATGGAGGGGCTTATTCTGCATGGCCATGTCTGCTGTGATTTCGATTAGTAGTTAGTGTAGTTGTCTGACCACTGACAAAAAAGATTATTTTCAGGGTGTATGCTTTGTAGCCAAAACTGTGTTTTGCAACATGGAAAGTGACTGTGGCTCTGTACCCCTGATGCTTGTCTGCCAATTTGAATATGCAGCAACCACTTTATGTAACTTTGCTTACCGGGGACCTGTGTTGCTGGGCAAGCAGTAGGGCACTTTGCTGGAACTGAATATTTTTTAATGGCCAACCGGTGTGCTTTATCTTTAAATATTGTGCTGCTTGAAATGTCATCCTGTGTAAAACCAACTCATTTGCAAACAGAGCCAACCCTACGTGTTGTAAAATCTTCCTCTTCTTCCTTTTTTTTTTTTCCCCCTCTTGCACTCACCACTGCCAGAAGAAGCTGAGGCAATTAAAGTGCTGAATGTTTCAGTATTAATTTTTTTTGCATATTGTTTTTCTTAAATATCTAATTGAAAATCCAATATATTGCCCAGCCCTAATGAGAGTATTTATGTTTTGCTTATATTTTTGGAATATTTTATTTTTGTATTTCATGCATTGTCCCGATGAGTTTCTAGCAAATGAGCAGACATCTTGAACTGTGTGATTTTTTTTTTTTTTTGGGATTATTTATTTATGTATTTGTTTATTGCTGATGCTTGCTTGTGGGTATCAAAATGGAAATGTCTGATATCCGTTGGTGAGGTGATGAATAGTCTGACTAGTAGGTGCTGCTTGTACTTGCTAAAAGCTACCCGGCTGTGCTTGCCTTTTATGGTTTTGTTTCAGTCACTGTTGGGGAAAACCCACCACCATTTTTAAAAATTAGAGTGTCTGTTGTTTGATGGGGCCCTCTACAGCAGATTGGGGAGCTAAAAGTTTCATTAGCTGCAACAAGTAAAGTTCTTCAATTTGTTAATTGTGAATCTGGATAAGTCAAGAAAGCTAGTTGGCTTGGCTTAGTCAAGTACAGTTTGATCAGATTCACACCATGCCCCCCAAATTAAAACTATGTCCTTTAAAGATGCCCAAACCCACCACCACAGAATATAGATAAAAGCATATGTATGTTTTTTGTTTCATTAGATGTGACTCTTAATCCTAAACATCTAGTATGATGTCCTTGATATAGGTATTTTGTCAGTAGTTCTGTTTTTGTCCCCCCATCATTTAGTCAAGAGACACCTGATGCTTGTTGTACATTTGTATATCCCCCAGTCACCTCAAGTTCTAAAAGCCTTTTTGGATTTGAAATATCTAGATTATGACTTTCATGTCCTTGGCCAGATGGTTGTAAGAAGGTTTTCAGTAGTCCATTACATAGTTTAAACAGAACTCTACTTTCAGCTCTACTGAAAGAATATTAGCCTTAAGGGCTACTTCACTCAAACACTAGCATATAGAGTACTGTAAAGCAAGCTCAGGATTTTAATTTTGATAACAAGGGTTATTCTGTGCTCGACAGGTTTTTGTTGCTTTACGTTTGATAACAAAATTCAATTCAATACTAAATAAATTATAAGGAAACATTTTTGAAATGATCTAAGCATATTAACATAAATTAGGAGTAGACTTGACAATATGATATCACAATACAGTTTCTGGTCTTCAATTGGTATACTGTGTTACTAATCTATGTCCTATTCCATTAGGTTAAAACTGAATTTCTTCAGTTTTCACACCATATTTTTTGCCATCTTCTTGGGTTTCAAGATGAAATTTAGTTCATTGAAACAAAAGAAGGGAATATGTACTTGGTATCTTTAAAGCTGCAGGCAGACTGATGGAGACACTGCATCCATTTTTATTAGTGTGAACTGTAAACTCAATTTTAACCTGCTATATCCTGTCACAAACTTGAATAAGAGCCATAACAAGGTTTGGGCAGCCACCCGTATATTGTTTTCCTAGCTGCAAAATTTCAAACAAATGGTAGCACTGGTATGAACAAATCAGAGTCCAAAACAGAACTGATTGAACAGGGGAAAGGTGAAGGCTTTTAAAGGTCAGGATAGGAAGTGATATCAAAGGGGCCGGGACCAGTAGGGTCTTCAACCAACATAGGCTTGGGCCCAAACATGACATCAAGGAGGCTGAAATTAAAAAGGTCTTCATTCATAGGTTTCAGACCCAGAAGTGACGTCAACAGGGCCAGGCGGAATTTCGCATGAATGGTCTGCAGGAAACCGAGAAAGAATCATTGTACTCTGCCACATGCCGGTCTGATTCGGAATTGCCCTCATTCAAGCCCTTTAGCTTCCTCCCATGCGCATGTGTGTGACAATCCATTTAGAATAAAAATTTTCAGGTGCAGGATGATTCTCCAGGCTTTGTAAAATATTCAGACTACATTGTTAACATATAGGTTCTATTATTTGTACTTGTACTAATGAAACAGCAGAAATTATTTGTTTACATGCTGTTGTACAATTCCACATAGACTTACATAAAATTGCATTTCCATTTACAGTTCAATGCATCCAGTAACACTGCTGTCATTGCATCATATATTTGGATATTCATGTCTGGAATTTTTATTATCTTTCTCAAACAATTGAATATTCAAGCAGTTATAAAACTGTGTCTTATGGTATTTTCATGTTGTCTTTTTTTTTGTGTCATTCATCTCTGCCATTTGCATGAGATGTTTCTCTTTTTTTTCTTTCAGGTACAGTGAGCTCCTGAAATGATCAAGATTGTGAACGTATGTTTCACTAATCGGATCATTATTACTTGGACACTGCAAAAGTGGATTAGGCATATATCCAGTCTTAAAAATACAAACCTGCCTTACTCTAGCCTTTAAGTATTTAAGACTATCCATTTCCAAATCTCTTAGTAAGCCTCAAAAGGAAGTTTTAAGTGCAACTTTAAGGTTTCAGATGTGTCAGAAAGGAGTAATTGGCTTTCAGATTAAGTGTCTGAACAAGAATTTCATGTTTACAGCATTGCAGTGCCCATTTTCTAATGGTGATTTGAAATAATAGCTCAGAACTGTTTTATTTTTAAAGCAAAAGGAACTAGCATCTTCTGCTTATGCTACCAAAATGGAAAGCACCATTACCAACATTTGCCATAAACAACTGTATTCTAATAGGGTGTGGTGTAAAACAAAATTGTGTGAAGAACAAGTTGAATTAAAAAAATATGGGAATCATTAAGTAGTTGATCTCCAATTCCAGCTTTGCTTCTTGATGGTATGGCCTAAAGCTCTGGATCATTCGTTGATAGTGTTACACAACTGGTGTTAATTTATTCTGAGTAATCTGTAATGTACTGATATTTGCTATATGCAGTTCTCTATTTACAAGGATGTGGTAGAAGGTACTCAATTTGTCTTGTCAAGGCATATATCTGAAATTGTGCAAAATTTGTTTAGTTTTGTCACTTATTCCAAATAGCCTAAATAATAATTAATAGCTCCAAATGGCTTTTGTGGCTGAGGGGATAGTAAGTTTAAAAAACATTATTTTTGAGTGTTTCCCATAAAATCCAGTATTGTAACATCATTATAGAGGTTTGTCTGTAGTCACAGACATGTATTTTAAAAATTGACCAGACGTCATAGAGCAATTAAAATGGCTATTTGTGCAGATCACAACTAGTTCTAAACATATAAGCAGGAATCTTTGCATTGATACTGTATGTATTTGTTGTGGCCTTCTAGCATTCTAATCCAAAATAATATTAAAATCTTTAAACCTAACTTTGGCTTTGCTTTTTCTTTTTTCATCATTGTGCTCAACGCTTTGGACATGTGAGATTTCAGTTTCTGTACTGGTCTGGCTACCCATCCTCTAATCCCTCTCACTTTGCTTTTCATCCATACTCTCACTCGCAAAAAAATAAAATAAATAAAAAAAGACAATCTTTCCATGAACTGTTCTTTTGGTCTTGTTTCTGAACCATCTTCATTACAAGCTTTTGCAGACTAGGGCTGGGTGATAAAATGATAAAGATAATTATTGTGAAATGTTTCTTGATGGAAATATAACACATCACTGATACAACTTCAATAGAACTCATTCCATTCATGTTTTGATAGACAATATGACAAGTTAATGATGAGAGTAATGCTGTGCCAAACCAATCATGTGGTTGGAACAGCATAAGAGTAGCAGCTGTCCGCAAAAAAAAACATGCTAGAGCAGCTGTAAACACCAGTTACTCAGGTGTGGAAGGAGATAAAAGAGAAAATGATGACAGAAAATGTTAACAAAAACTCAAAAAAAAAAATCTGTTACTGAAGTAGACACCCTAAAAGATGCAGCCCAAGGCTTAAAACATAAGGACATTGTTGAAAAGAAGGGCAAAAGGAATTTGGAAATGTCAAAATATTTTAGCTGTTTAAAGTCCAGAAGCAGACTAGCTTGCACTGCAAATTGTGTTGAAAGCATGTTTCCACAAAGACAGGTAATACCACTAATCTTTTATACCAACTGAAACAGTGCTATCCTTTAGAGCATGCACAATTCAAGATTTTATGATCCCAGATCTAAGCAAGTGCTGCGCTAATAAAGATTTCCTGTACCATATTTGTTTTATTTTTTTTTATTTTATTTTTTTTTTGCTTTTGAGTAGAGGTCTGTGCTGGACTGATTTTGTTTTTAAGCCCACTTCTGCAGAACTCCATCCTGCTCCTGCTGGCTCTCGCGTCTACTTGGCTTTATTTGTCTTGCTCCCAAAGAAACACTTTAATTTCATTAAGGGTAAAAAAATCGTGTATGTTTGATAAGCCTGTTTAACATGATTGTGTACAAGGAAGTGCCTGAAGGTTTCCCGTTTGGCCCAGTTGTCCTTTTCACTTTTTTTTGTTGAAATTCTAGTTCGTCTGTATTTAAAACAAATCTTCAATAGGACTTGAATAATAATTTCTGAGCTCAAGTTCGCATGTCGCTTTCACAGAAAAATATCAATAAAAGAACATTGTAAGCAACATGTCTTGTGAAAGCTTTGTAGGTAGGCAACCAATTACTGTTCTATATTGAAATAAAGTACGATCTATGTTAATATCAACTGTTCATTCCACAAAAATGTGAAACGGAAGGTAGGAGCTGTTTTGCGTACAATTCGCAACATAGTCAACACAAGTTTAAGTGTAAAACATACACTTTTCTAGTTGGCAAATTAACAAACACTCCCCACTTTCTCACGGGCAAGTTGCACATTGTCACACAAGTTTAAGCTTAAAGCGTATGCTTGTCTAGTTGGCATATTACTGGTAGCTTAACAAACACTCCCCACTTTCTTACAGTACTTTTTGCTGTAACCAAGCAAAGCTCTCTTCACGTACTGGCATCTCATTTGCTTGTAATGCAAACTCTGTAATAAAAGAGGCCATTATTAACAGCCGACCAGTGAAATTCACCGCATGCTTTGATTGGTGCAGTTGCATTAAATAGCGATTATTACAAATCTCTTCTTGTTCCTGTACCTTTGCGATTCTTCTTAATAAAATAAAAAATAGAGAAACATTAGCTTTGGGTTTAGAAATGTTGCTACTTTGTCGAGCATGTGGATAAGAGCTAGTGCTGAACAGTTTGTTGACAAGTTCTTTCAGTAATATCTGATTTTAAATCAGTCGTTACAGTTGTGGGGTCTCTTCTGAAATCATTCATATATGCATTTTTTTTAATTATTTATTTATTTTTTTTGATGCAGCTAATTGTCAAATTGGTGCAACACTGAATTCAGTACTATATATTGTCTCCACAGACCTGTTTGTCGTCCTGTACCAGGGGAGTTTAATAATTTATCTACCCGAGTATGAAAGAAAGTAGCAAACATATTGAAACAATTGGGCTTGTTGGGAAATGGTTCAAAGGTTACTCGTGCACAGTTGTGGCTCAGTGCAAGTCTAACATTCCAAGAAACAGGAGATCAGGAGTGTCCTCGTACGAATCAAATAAGAAAATGGTAGATTTGGAGCAACATTCAGTGATGCAATTTCTCACCAAGGGAAAAAGCCAGAGGAGATCCATGAACATATGACTGCAGTTTATGGTGAGTCTGCCCTATCATCCTACAATGTAAAAGTTTGGAGCAAGCAGTTTAATTAAGTAAGCTCGAGAGTCCTTTGAAGGTGACCCTCACACTGGACGGCCTATGGAAGCAACTTCCACAGAAATGTGCAAGAAAGTTGTGGATTTCATTTGGTCAGACAGACAAATTAAGGTTTCCCAAATAGCTGAAGAAATTGGCATCTTGGCAGGTACAGTTAGTAAAATAATTCATAAAAGGTTGGGCATGTCAAAGGTCTATGCAAGATGGGTTCCAAGAATGCTAATGCCATGTCAGAAGACCACGAGGCGCCAGTGCTGTCAGAAGAACTTGGAGATAACTGCGTGAACACCAATTTAGTTTTTTTTTTTTCTTTCATCGTTTGGTGACTGGAGATGAGACTTGGGTCTATCACAGAGATCCTGAGTCCAAAATGGAGTCAGTGCAGTGGAAGCACAAGTCATCCACCACCCCAGAAATGTTCAAGACAGAAGAATTTAAGGGCAAAGCTTTGCAGCCATCTTCTGGGAAATCGAAGGACTTCTGCTTCTGGAGTTCATGCCACACAGGCCAACCATAAATGTGAAGAGTTAAGCCAACACAATGATTGCTTTGCGAGAGTCAAAGAAGGAGAAAACATTAGGAAAACTGACAACAGGTGTGCTGCTTCTTCACGACAAAACACAGATTCACATGTCACATCAATCAAAGGTTGCCATCCGAGAATGTGGGTTCCAGCAGCTGAAACGTTCACCCTACAGTCCTGACCTTGCTTCCTCACATTATTTACTGTTCCAAGTTTTGAAGAAATCTCTCCATGGACAACAGTTTTCAAGTGATGAAGACGTCAAGGCAGCTGTGACGTCTTGGTTTGAAGATCAGTTTTTTTTTTTTTCATTGCAGGAAAAGTGGATGAAGTGTAAGGAGCTATCTGGGGACTATTTTGAAATATAAAACAAATATTTGGAAACTCTTTTCTTTCCTACTGAGGTAGATAAATTATTGAACACTCATTGTATGTTTAAAATACCTGGCTAACTTTTTTCACACTAGCCAGAAGCTGTGCAACTTCAAGTGCATTCTTTATTACTGCTGGTGTAAAAGCACTTGAGAGAATCATGTTAAGAATTTGGGCACAGCCGTTTTATCTGGTGTAGCCACACAAGGCAGAGACCATGTGTGCACCTTGGTCAGTAAGTCTATTCCAAAGGCTAAATCCCAAATGTTTTCATCTGTTTTAATCATGCTTGCTTTAAATCGTTTTGCAAAAAACACCATTGACATAAGATTGCAACTCTCATTAATATAACGGATAGTAGCAGATATAAAAGAGGTTTTCTCAAAAGTTTTCGGTCCGAATATCAGTATAACAGTACACCCATAATTATTAACAGTTTCTAGCATGTCATACATAACAGGGGTCGGCAACCTATGGCACGTGTGCCACACTTGGCACGCCAAGCAATTTCAAATGGCACGCAGACTCTTCACGTTTCCTGTATAAAGTTGATTATAAATTGATTAGCGGGGTTTCCTCGCTCATTTCGAGCAGGGTATTGTTGTAACGAAGTAGGTCAGGGAACAGTCTATTTGCAAAATATAGACAGTAACGCCCACTACGTTGGTTTTGCATTTCGTTGTATAAATGTTTTCTAATATGAACATTGGTTTATAAATGTTTTCTACTTTCCGGTCATGTGCTGCAAATATGCAGATCTACAGTAGATCTACAAAGGCGGATGCCGTAGTTGAATAATATATATGGTTCATATTGATTAATCTAAATATATCCATTGTATAAAAAAACTGAGATGGTCATATTTTTATTAGTTCCTAGATCTACTTAGAAAAAACGTCAATATAATTAAGGCCCACGCTTCTAAACAAGCTGTGTACAGCGATCGGCATTGTAGTGTCATTATGACTAGTTATAGCTGACAGTTTACTGACGGTTTTCCTCTCATATGCACGTATGTAGATCTGTTGGACAAAAGAATATGGATTTGTTGGACAAAAAGATCGTGCTGTGTGTACTTTCTGTTGTGAAAGCGTTGCGTGTCGCACATCTAGTGTACAAAGACACTTTCAAACAAAACACCAGTCTAAGTTTAAAACCTCAGAAGAGAAAAGTGAAGCTATCAAAAAGCTATTTCTGGTTTGAAAAACAAACTAGTATTTTGAGCAAAGCAGTTGGAATGAAGATTAAAGCTACTGAATGTAGTTATAAAATAGCTGAATGTTTTGCTTTGAAAGGGAAACCGTTTACAGACGGAGAATACATCAAAGAAACTTTTTTAAGCAGTGCTGAAATTTTATTCGGTGATTTACCAAATAAGGAGATTATATTTACTCGTATTAGAGAAATACCAATTTCTGCAAGATCAGTTGAGAGGCATAACTGATTTAGCTGAAAATGTAACAACTAAACAAATATCTGGATTAAAACAATCTCAAGTATTTAGTGTTGTGCTTGACGAAAGCACTGATTTAAACGATTTGTCTCGCTTAGCCTTGGTTGCATGTTAATATCAACTGTTCATTCCACAAAAATGTGAAACGGAAGGTAGGAGCTGTTTTGCGTACAATTCGCAACATAGTCAACACAAGTTTAAGTGTAAAACATACACTTTTCTAGTTGGCAAATTAACAAACACTCCCCACTTTCTCACGGGCAAGTTGCACATTGTCACACAAGTTTAAGCTTAAAGCGTATGCTTGTCTAGTTGGCATATTACTGGTAGCTTAACAAACACTCCCCACTTTCTTACAGTACTTTTTGCTGTAACCAAGCAAAGCTCTCTTCACGTACTGGCATCTCATTTGCTTGTAATGCAAACTCTGTAATAAAAGAGGCCATTATTAACAGCCGACCAGTGAAATTCACCGCATGCTTTGATTGGTGCAGTTGCATTAAATAGTGATTATTACAAATCTCTTCTTGTTCCTGTACCTTTGCGATTCTTCTTAATAAAATAAAAAATAGAGAAACATTAGCTTTGGGTTTAGAAATGTTGCTACTTTGTCGAGCATGTGGATAAGAGCTAGTGCTGAACAGTTTGTTGACAAGTTCTTTCAGTAATATCTGATTTTAAATCAGTCGTTACAGTTGTGGGGTCTCTTCTGAAATCATTCATATATGCATTTTTTTTAATTATTTATTTATTTTTTTTGATGCAGCTAATTGTCAAATTGGTGCAACACTGAATTCAGTACTATATATTGTCTCCACAGACCTGTTTGTCGTCCTGTGCCAGGGGAGTTTAATAATTTATCTACCCAAGTATGAAAGAAAGTAGCAAACATATTGAAACAATTGGGCTTGTTGGGAAATGGTTCAAAGGTTACTCGTGCACAGTTGTGGCTCAGTGCAAGTCTAACATTCCAAGAAACAGGAGATCAGGAGTGTCCTCGTACGAATCAAATAAGAAAATGGTAGATTTGGAGCAACATTCAGTGATGCAATTTCTCACAAAGGGAAAAAGCCAGAGGAGATCCATGAACATATGACTGCAGTTTATGGTGAGTCTGCCCTATCATCCTACAATGTAAAATTTTGGAGCAAGCAGTTTTAATTAAGTAAGCTCGAGAGTCCTTTGAAGGTGACCCTCACACTGGACGGCCTATGGAAGCAACTTCCACAGAAATGTGCAAGAAAGTTGTGGATTTCATTTGGTCAGACAGACAAATTAAGGTTTCCCAAATAGCTGAAGAAATTGGCATCTTGGCAGGTACAGTTAGTAAAATAATTCATAAAAGGTCGGGCATGTCAAAGGTCTATGCAAGATGGGTTCCAAGAATGCTAATGCCATGTCAGAAGACCACGAGGCGCCAGTGCTGTCAGAAGAACTTGGAGATAACTGCGTGAACACCAATTGAGTTTTTTTTTTTTCTTTCATCGTTTGGTGACTGGAGATGAGACTTGGGTCTATCACAGAGATCCTGAGTCCAAAATGGAGTCAGTGCAGTGGAAGCACAAGTCATCCACCACCCCAGAAATGTTCAAGACAGAAGAATTTAAGGGCAAAGCTTTGCAGCCATCTTCTGGGAAATCGAAGGACTTCTGCTTCTGGAGTTCATGCCACACAGGCCAACCATAAATGTGAAGAGTTAAGCCAACACAATGATTGCTTTGCGAGAGCCAAAGAAGGAGAAAACATTAGGAAAACTGACAACAGGTGTGCTGCTTCTTCACGACAAAACACAGATTCACATGTCACATCAATCAAAGGTTGCCATCCGAGAATGTGGGTTCCAGCAGCTGAAACGTTCACCCTACAGTCCTGACCTTGCTTCCTCACATTATTTACTGTTCCAAGTTTTGAAGAAATCTCTCCATGGACAACAGTTTTCAAGTGATGAAGACGTCAAGGCAGCTGTGACGTCTTGGTTTGAAGATCAGTTTTTTTTTTTTCATTGCAGGAAAAGTGGATGAAGTGTAAGGAGCTATCTGGGGACTATTTTGAAATATAAAACAAATATTTGGAAACTCTTTTCTTTCCTACTGAGGTAGATAAATTATTGAACACTCATTGTATGTTTAAAATACCTGGCTAACTTTTTTCACACTAGCCAGAAGCTGTGCAACTTCAAGTGCATTCTTTATTACTGCTGGTGTAAAAGCACTTGAGAGAATCATGTTAAGAATTTGGGCACAGCCGTTTTATCTGGTGTAGCCACACAAGGCAGAGACCATGTGTGCACCTTGGTCAGTAAGTCTATTCCAAAGGCTAAATCCCAAATGTTTTCATCTGTTTTAATCATGCTTGCTTTAAATCGCAAAAACACCATTGACATAAGATTGCAACTCTCATTAATATAACGGATAGTAGCAGATATAAAAGAGGTTTTCTCAAAAGTTTTCGGTCCGAATATCAGTATAACAGTACACCCATAATTATTAACAGTTTCTAGCATGTCATACATAACAGGGGTCGGCAACCTATGGCGTGTGCCACACTTGGCACGCCAAGCAATTTCAAATGCGCAGACTCTTCACGCCTGTACGGGTTTCCTTGCTCATTTCGCACTTGGGCGTAGCAGCCAATTTCAAAGTCGCAGACTCTTCACGAAACTAACCTGTATAAAGTTGATTATAAATTGATTAGCGGGGTTTCCTCGCTCATTTCGATATTTTAACGATACCCACTATAGAACAACGTTGGTTTTTGCATTTTATAAATGTTTTCTAATATGAACATTGGTTACGACTTTCCGGTCATGTGCTGCAAATATGCAGATCTACAGTAGATCTACAAAGGCGGATGCCGTAGTTGAATAATATATATGGTTCATATTGATTAATCTAAATATATCCATTGTATAAAAACTGAGATGGTCATATTTTTATTAGTTCCTAGATCTACTTAGAAAAAACGTCAATATAATTAAGGCCCACGCTTCTAAACAAGCTGTGTACAGCGATCGGCATTGTAGTGTCATTATGACTAGTTATAGCTGACAGTTTACTGACGGTTTTCCTCTCATATGCACGTATGTAGATCTGTTGGACAAAAGAATATGGATTTGTTGGACAAAAAGATCGTGCTGTGTGTACTTTCTGTTGTGAAAGCGTTGCGTGTCGCACATCTAGTGTACAAAGACACTTTCAAACAAAACACCAGTCTAAGTTTAAAACCTCAGAAGAGAAAAGTGAAGCTATCAAAAAAGCTATTTCTGGTTTGAAAAACAAACTAGTATTTTGAGCAAAGCAGTTGGAATGAAGATTAAAGCTACTGAATGTAGTTATAAAATAGCTGAATGTTTTGCTTTGAAAGGGAAACCGTTTACAGACGGAGAATACATCAAAGAAACTTTTTTAAGCAGTGCTGAAATTTTATTCGGTGATTTACCAAATAAGGAGATTATATTTACTCGTATTAGAGAAATACCAATTTCTGCAAGATCAGTTGAGAGGCATAACTGATTTAGCTGAAAATGTAACAACTAAACAAATAT
The DNA here is from genome assembly GCF_016835505.1 of Polypterus senegalus. Lineage (NCBI taxonomy): Eukaryota > Metazoa > Chordata > Cladistia > Polypteriformes > Polypteridae > Polypterus > Polypterus senegalus. The sequence continues at coordinate 54,954,318 of NC_053158.1, forward strand.
CTGGATTAAAACAATCTCAAGTATTTAGTGTTGTGCTTGACAAAGCACTGATTTAAACGATTTGTCTCGCTTAGCCTTGGTTGCAATGTATCTTGAAAATAATCACATTTATGAAGAGTTGTGTTGCTTATTGCCACTTCATGACACAACCAAAGCAGAAGACATTTTGACTGCATTTATTAGTTATTTTGCTAAACATGACATAGACTTAAACAAGTTATTCTGTGTGACAACCGATGGTGCTGCTGCAATGGTTGGCAAGAAGAAAGGATTTGCAAAACTTCTTGAAAATTATGTTGGCCGCAAACTTTTGAATTTTCATTGTATTATACACCAGGAGAGCCTATGTGCAAAGACCTCATCTCTGAATTTGGTCTCTGTGATGACAACTGTTGTTGAAATAGTCAACTTTATAATTTCTCATTCTTCACTGGTTCACAGGCAGTTCAAGTTTCTTTTACAAGAAATTGAGTGTGAATATGGAGATCTTCTGCTACACAGCAATGTTCGCTGGCTTAGTCGAGGCAAAGTTTTAAATAGATTTGTCAGTTGTCTTGGAGCTATTAAGGTGTTTCTTAATGAAAAAAAGAAACATTTTCCTGAACTGAATGATGAAAACTGGGTGTTAAAGTTGATGTTTCTGACTGACATAAGCACACATTTAAATTAACTTAATCTGAAATTACAAGGACAGGGACAAACAGTACTTGATCTTTTCAGCTATTGGAAAGCATTTACAATGAAACTAGACATTTTTACCTGTGATATCAACATCAAAGCATTCAGGTACTTCCCGAATGTGAAGAATCTCTCAAATCATTTTGAAGTAAATGTAGATGAGCTTCAAGAGTACATTGAAGCACTCAAAGCAGAATTTGATAAACGAAGTAAAGACTTCCACATTCATGGATCCTTATTTTCGTATCTCATTAAGCCTGATATAATTGATTTGGAAACTACCCAGTTGGAACTATTTAGTTGGATGGATATTGATGACTTTGAAATGCAACAGATTGACTTCAGATCTTCAGAATTATGGACATCAAAATTTGTTGAACTATGGAAGTCTCTGGAAAATGAAAATCTAGAAAAGTCTGCAGCTATTCTCAGCTGTTGGAGATCCCTTCCGAATTATTACATCTGTTTGAAGAAAATTGCTTTTGCTCTTCTTTCAGCTTTTGGATCAACCTATTCCTGTGAGCAAATTTTCTCTCACATGAAAGCAGTGCTAAATCCACAGCGTAGTCGCCTAACGCCTGAACATTCAGAAAATTATGTCAAACTCAAAGTGACAAAGTATGTTGTCGATATTGAGCAACTGGCCAAGACCATGCAAGGGCAAGGCTCCCATTAATAATAAAAAAGTTTTTTTAAAAATCTTTCAAGAAACTCTTATTTCTTTTAATGTTGTTTACAACTTTACATTTTATTGAATATCACTATATATTAATTAATTAAAATATAAAAATAAAATATATGGTAAAATAAGAATATTGACCTCGACTTGTATAAAATGATATGTGATGTTGGCACTCTGAATAATTTGAAACCTTAAGTTGGCACACAGTTAGCAAAAGGTTGCCGACCCCTGATATATAATATCCTTTCTCAGTGTTTGGCTTTATATACCTCATGCTGTGGTACTGTGTGTTGGATGGGGCAGTATCTTTATATTTAAAATGTAGCAGTTTTGGCTGCCTTGTCAACCAGGTACTGCTCCAGTTAAATATAGCCACTACCAGACACTGTTGTAAAGCCCTATATCTCTGCAAATAAAATCCACACATTTATCCTGTGCTTTGCTTTTAACATCAGTTGGTACTTTTGACAAGTATGTCAGTTTAGTTTGACCCATTACTACTGCACATGCGCAGCATGGCACTTTAAACCTGAGGTGTCTGACTTTTGTCCACTGTATGTTAGCACATTTATTGCAGCAAGCAAACAGCACTTGGTTGCCATCATCATCGATGACAACTGAAAATGACTGCCCAATATCTGGCTTACCTTTACTGAGTTTTGCAGACATGTACTCTGCATTTTTTTTTTAATGCTGTGTTCACCGCTGTGGATGTAAGGCTGTCTCCGGGGTCTTCAGTCATGGGAAGGCTGCAAGGGAGACGGTATATGCATGCGCCCTAACTGATTAGGTAAATGAATTATGTGAATTCATGATTTTTTTTTAACATAATCTATAGAATGAATGCATGTTATGTTTTAATCTTAATTTCAATTCCTAGACTCTAGCTCCCACCCACACACGAGTGTCAACTGGCTCTCTCCTGCTCACAATACTGAAATCAATTGCAATTGCATTGAGTCCTGCAGTACAGACCTCTACCTTAGATCATAAGCTGACCACAGCTGAGTGAATATGTTAGTTTTGTTTATGTTCTCCTTCATTTACATGTGAAAGCTGCTTGAATTTGTACAGAGGATATATACAGAATGTTTTATCTGTTTTTGGCTTTGTATCTCAACCATTTAAAATGGTTAAATAAATGAAAGGATACAGTATAGAGGTTTTGAGATTTTATTTTGAATAAGATTTTAGAATTGAGATTTTGTTTGCAATTGACCAAAGAATTTACTTGTGCATTTTGTTTGTGTTGTCCTGTAAAACCTGAAGCTTTTGACTGGTCAGAATTAATATGTTAATTTATTATATATACACTATATTGCCAAAAGTATTGGGACACCCCTCCAAATTAATTGAATTCAGGTGTTCCAATCACCTCCATGGCCACAGGTGTATAAAATCAAGCACCTAGGCATGCAGACTGCTTCTACAAATACTTGTGAAAGAATATATCGCTCTCAGAAGCTCAATGAATTCAAGCGTGGTACTGTGATAGAATGCCACCTGTGCAATAAGTCCATTCATGAAATTTCCTCACTGCTAAATATTCCACGGTCAGCTTTTAGTGGTATTATAACAAAGTAGAAGCAGTTGGTAACAACAGCAATTCAGCCTCGAACTGGTAGCCCACGTAAAATCACAGAGGGGGGAACAGCGCATGCTATGCAGAACTCTCCAATTTTCTGCAGTCAATAGCTATAGACCTCGAAACTTCATTTGGCTTCCAGATTAGCTCAAGAACAGTGCGTTGAGAGCAGTGCAGACGTGTCCTCTGGAGTGACAAATCACGCTTCTCTGCCTGACAATCTGATTGAAAAGTGTGGTTTGGCAGTTTCCAGGAGAACAGTACTTGCCTGACTGCATTGTGCCAAGTGTAACGTTTAGTGGAGGGAGTATTATGGTGTTGGGTTGTCTTTCAGGGGTTGGGCTTGGCCCCTTAGTTCCAGTGAAATAAACCATTTTCAACAATTTCATGCTCCCAACTTTGTGAGAACAGTTTGGGAATAGCCCCTTCCTGTTCCAACATGACTGTGCACCAGCGCACAAAGCAAAGTCTATAAAGAAATGGATGAGTGAGTTTGGTGTTGACTGGCCTGCACAGAGCCTTTTGGAATGAATTAAAGCAGAGACTGAGAGCCAGGCTTTCTCATCCAATTATCAGTGCCTGACCTCACAAATGCTCTCCTGAAAGAATGGTCAAAAATTCTCATAAACACACTCCTAAACCTTGTGGAAAGCTTTCCCAAAAGAGTTGAAGCGGTTATAGCTGCAAAGGGTGGGCCAACTCCATATTAAAGCCTATGTATAAAGAATTGGATGTCATTAAAGTTTGTGTGTGTATAAAGGCATGCATCCCAATTCTTTTGGCAATATAGTGTATCTATTTTATTTATTTGAAATACAGTTGTAAAATGTAGTACAGTACATTTGTCGTGTTCAACTTCTCACAGAAAATAAGGTTAATTTTGGTTTAAATATTTACGATATCTTCACATCTCACTTAAGAGTAGAAAGGAGTCTTTAAGCTTGTCAGAAGTAGTGATTTGATTTATATCATAATATATATTAATATTCTTATTTTCGTGATAAGATTTTTTTCCATATCGCTCAGCAAGAAGTACAACCCAGTAGCTGCATTAGTGAGCCACCTCTTGGTCTATGCAAAAATTTAGTTTTTCCTTGTATTTCTTGGAGGATTAAAGGCAATTACCAAACAGATACATTGTTTCTTGCATTGCACAACCTGTAAAAGAAATTTTAAAATTTTTGACAAAAGTGAAAAATCTAAGACCCTATGAGGATCTGTATTTTTGTCTTCATTGTTAGTCTAGAATTTGTTCATAGGTGCATTTGAAGAGTTCTGTATTTGGCTGCTGCGGTGGGCTGGCGCCCTACCCGAGGTTTGTTCCCTGCCTTGCGCCCTGTGTTGGCTGGGATTGGCACCACCAGACCCCTGTGACCCTGTAGTTAAGATATAGCAGGTTGAATAATGGATGGATGGATGTATTTGGCTGAATTTGTGATATCATTTAAACTAGAGTAGATATTAATGGTAGGAATGTTTAGAATCAGCGGGTATCTACATCCAGTATAAAAACCTGACAAAACCGTCGGGTAGCAAACTACATTGGGTGAAACCTAGAATAGTGCTACTATGATGGTGCAAGCACTAATTTAGTATTGACAGACAATTGCATTTTCTTTTAAACTGAAATGCTCACGAACCACTGACTCTTTCTGAAACTTTCTGCTTGAGATCCTTATCCATGCTTTGATTTATACCATTTCCCTAATCCTCTTAAAGGTACAATTTAATGAAAAATTTTGTTTTTAATTCGTTTACTCATGACACCCCTTGTTCAGTGTAATCTTCAATTCTGTGTGTGTGTGTGTGTGTGTGTGTGTGTATATATATATATATATATATATATATATATATATATATATATATAAAATACACACAAATCAAATGTTTTAGAACACCTCAGTTTTTTTTAGTTTTTATGGAAGTGCATACAGATTAATGTCTTATTTTATCCTAAAATCAAAGCATAGAACAAAACAATGGTAATTTAAAAATATAAGTCAATATATCATTAAGTGTCATGATGCCCAAGGGCGCATACAGCGCCCTAATCCCAACACAGACAGGCAGAATACAAGTGCAAGCACAGACACTTTTATTTTTCTTTCTTTCCCGTGGGAAACTCCTTCACCTGTTTCCCACCAGTACAGCACAGTCTCAAGCACAAAGCACAGGGCCGCACACAGCTTTTTCTTCTTCCTCTTTTCTCTCGACTCCACTCCTCCTGGCGAGTTTTGTCTCCTCTCACCCGACTCTGGCTCACGGAGTAGTGGCTGCTGGCTCCTTTTATAAGGCACCTAGAGCTCATTGACCTTGCTTTGATAGCACTTCCAGGTGTGGCAGCAGTGGCCACGGGCCCCAACAGGGTTGAGCTTTCATGCTCCAAACCTGTGGTACCACCACACTCTAGTGCTTTGGGGGAGGCAATGCTCCGGAAATGCTCCTTCCCCCAGTCCTTCCAATGTAGAGGGTATCCTGGCCAGGTAAAGGCTCTGGCCGTCCACCCCAGTGTATAGAGTGTTTTTCATATTTTAATTCATCAAAGTAGTTACCTTTTCCTGATCTAGCAGCCAAAATGTGGTAACACTTTTGACAGAGAATACCAGTCACTCTGCAAGCCACAAACTCTGCCTCCAGCAAAAGAACCCCCAGACCATCACACTTCCTCCATGTTTGGTAGTTGATGTCGCACACTGAGGAGGATATTTTCACCAGCTCGACAGCATACAAACATCCTGCATGATGAACTGAAGATTTGAAATTTTGATTCATTGGTCTTCCAGTCTGCAGTAGTCCACAGCCAGTATTTCAAGGCCCTATTTTGTCCTTTTTGGAAATGGCAGCCACTCACCCTGTCAAACCTGCGACATAAAATCGCCTATTCACAGTAGAAACTGAGACGAGTTTTTCAACCCCAGTTAAGCTGTGCTTGAAGCTGTTATGATGTGAGGCACCTGTTATGCAAGCTGGTTGCCTTCTGATTGAGTTGTGGCTTTGGGTCTGCCAGATTGCTTCCTATCAGTTTTTCTTCCAATTTCCAGGAGCCTTTGCATTGTATAGGACACCGTACTCAATGACACTTGGATTTTTTTTTGTAATTTCTGTAAATGAAAGGTCTATGCTTCTAAGAGTAATAATGCTCTTGTATCATTTCATTTGTTAATTGCTGTTTTCTTGCCATTATTATAGGAATTTACAACTTTCTGCAGTGTAATATTGCTCAAGTAGTACTTGTGACAGTAACCGTCTGTTCCAGCTTTGCTATAAGACAAGTGGTTTTTAAGTAATCAACAGACGTTGAGACATCCGTGCAAAATGGTTGCTTCAACTTGTAAAGTTTATCTTAATTGCTGCAGAGCATGTGTAGGTTGTAACCTATTACAGTAATCCCTCCTCGATCGTGGGGGTTGCGTTCCAGACCCCCCCGAGATAGGTGAAAATCCGCGAAGTAGAAATCATATGTTTGTATGGCTATTTTTATATATTTTAAGCCCTTAGAAACTCCCCCACACTGTTTATAAATATTCTATGCACAGTTATACAGTAAACCCTTGTTTATCGCGGTTAATCCGCTCCAGACAGATAAATGAATTTCCACGAAGTAGGATTCTTTATTTATAAATATTTATAAATATTTTCGCAGTTAGAGCATAGAAAACCTGTTTACGACTTTCTAAATACGATTTTAACATTATTAGAGCCCTCTAGACATGAAATAACACCCTTTAGTCAAAAGTTTAAACTGTGCTCCATGACAAGACAGAGATGACAGTTCTTTCTCACAATTAAAAGAATGCAAACATATCTTCTCTTCAAACGAGCGCCATCAGGAGCAGAGAATATCAGAGAGAGAGAAAAGTAAACAAAAATCAATAGGGGCGTTTTGCTTTTAAGTAAACGAAGCACCGTGATAAAGCCGCCAGTGAAGGGATCAATTTGAAGGTAGTCTTTTCAGCTTTTTTTAGAGGAGCGTCCGTATCTTCTAAGCAAACAGCCTCTGAGCAAACAGCCCCTCTGCTTACACCCCCTCCGTCAGGCGCAGAGAAAAGCAAACAATCAAAAATCAATACGGGTTGTTAGAGCTTTGAAATGTGCGAACGTATATCATTGAGGAGTTTTAGTTAATATGTAATACATGCTCTGATTGGGTAGCTTCTAAGCCATCCGCCAATAGCGTCCCTTGTATAAAGAAGGTACAAAAAACTGAAAAGGTCTATCTATATATCTATATATATATATATATATCTATATATATATATATATATATATATATATATATATATATATATATACCCGCGCTTGGCAGCGGAGAAGTAGTGTGTTAAAGAAGAAAAGAGAAAGAAAAGGAAACATTTTGAAAATAACGTAACATGATTGTCAATGTAATTGTTTTGTCACTGTTATGAGTGTCGCTGTGATATATAGCAAAATACCCGGCTTCACAGCGATGTCATGTGTTAAAGAAGTTATGAAAAAGAAAAGGAAACATTTTAAAAATAATGTAACATGATTGTCAAAGTAATTGTTTTGTGTATTTGGCGGCAGCGTCACGAAGTTGTTTTCGGCAGCTGCATCAGAAAATGTACCACGATGTCTGACACGCCTCCTTTTTACTGTTTTCTCACAGCTTGGATTGCTGCTGTCATACATACATACACATACATATCTTCATATCTACATATCTATATACATATCTACATATACACATATATATATACATATCTACATATACACATATATATATATATATATATATATATATATATATATATATATATATATATATACCTACCTACCTATATCATATATACACATACATACATATATATATATAATTTGTGTGTATGTATGTATGTATGTGTGTGTATATATGATGTAGATAGGTAGGTATGTGTGTGTGTGTGTGTGTGTGTGTGTGTATGTATATATATATATATATATATATATATATATATATATATATATATATATATATATAAAATATATATATATATAAAAATATATATATACATACACATACATATACTTGTGTGTATGTTTGTATGTGTCTATATGTGTGTGTATAGGTTTGGTCACTGAGTGCAAGGGAAAAATAATAAATTATAGTCTATAAGTTATTAAACAGTAAAACATTAACGTTTTAAGAAGTACAGGTACATTGAAATTACATTTTCTATGTGAATGTTCAAATTTGTGCCTCTGGTAATGTGCCTTACCAGCATTTAAAGAAAATTAGTTTTGTGTCCTCTGCAGTGTTAAGAGAGAAAGGCTTTGGTTTGGGATAAAAGGAAAAAGGTGTAAAGAAAGGAAAGTTGCCTTTTTCTTTTATATAGTATAGAGAGATGTGTTCGCTGACGTTATGATCGCCTTTTGGGGACAGTCGCGTGGGTCTTGTGTAGACTGGTGAGACGTCTCCGCCATTAATCGGCTGTGATGGCACTGTCAGTCCTGCACTCGTGTGCGTGTCTTCATAATTCGAGGTGAGGACCTGATAATCGTATCGTGCAAAAGAAAGTGTGAATCGCCTTAATATTATTTTGCCGGTGTAGAAAAGGGGTCCCGTGTTTGCACTTGTCTGGGCTATAGCGCAGGGGAGGATGAAAAAATTAAAAGTGCTCACTTTGACTTAAGGCAGAAGCAGTCAGTGTCTCAAAGGCCGGCACAGCTATGCGCGCTGGCTGCTCGACTTTTGCTGGGCAGGAGTCCCCAGTTTGCAGACACGCTCATGATATCAAAAGTCTCAGCGCTCTTTGGAGGTCATTCATATATTATATATATAGCAAAATACCCGCCTCGCAGCGGAGAAGTAGTGTGTTAAAGAAGTAATGAAAAGAAAAGGAAACATTTTAATAATAACGTAACATGATTGACATTGTCATGAGTGTTGCTGTCATATATATGCCTGCCTAAATAAGTCACCCTCGCTTTGCTCTTACTTTTTACCGCTCATTTAATCATGGCTAGTGGCGGAAAAATTATAAAATGGAAGGAGGATGGCTTTACCAAAACAATTATTGATGGCGAATCGATTATTCATAAAGCTTGAATTGGTGATCTGTTTTTCTGTGTTAACCTCATATTTTTCATACTTCTTCTCAAACTAAGGTGGTGCGAGGGTAAAATGAATCGGATGCTGATCAATGTAATCGGTGTACCAGGAAATCATGCATTGACAAAAGCTCCCTTTGCTTGTAATGCAAAGTGTGATTAAATGCATTATTTTTAACGTTATGGAGCACATGCATCGAAGCTTCTCAGCTGTGCTTGTGCTAAGAAAAGGAAAGATTTTAAAAATAACGTAACACGATTGTCAATGTGACCTTTTGTAAGTAGTGCCTGGAGGATTCAGTGTGTAGAAACTCTAGAGACAGCGTGTATTAACTTGTGGATTTTTCTGTGAGTATTTGGTGGCAGTCTGACGGTTGCTTCGAAGACAGCGTTAGCTGAGCTCAGCTCAGAGCAAAATGAGGTGGGAGGGAGATGATGGCGTGACTCCCCACCCGCCTTAACTGTCAATCCCCACAAACACAGTCTCTCGAATTTGCATAAGCACACCCCTTCACCTACAATTTTAACTTAGTTACAAAGTGATCAAAACTCTCGCTTATATCCTCGTCCCTCTCATTAAACTTGTATCCCGCATTACCTGTGGGTATGTGAAACGCCAGCGTAGCCTGTCTATGAACTTAATTTAAAGTTTAGGTTTACACCTTGCTTTCTTTCAGCTGGCAACACTCATGAATATGGTAGTATATGTCACTCGCTCACTTCTTATTGTTTCGCTGCCTTCTCAATTATAAAATGCATGTTTTCTTAAGCGCTTTTTGGAGGTCTTCCTGGTTTTCTACGCACGCGCTGACAGTCAGTTCATGTGATTACGTGGGAGGCGTGATGATGTCACACAAAACTCCGCCCCACGCCATTTCCAGCTCAACTCCATTTCAGTTAATGGAGAAAAATACCTTCCAGTTATGACCATTAGGCGTAGAATTTCGAAATGAAACCTGCCCAACTTTTGTAAGTAAGCTGTAAGGAATGAGCCTGCCAAATTTCAGCCTTCTACCTACACGGGGAGGGAGGGAGGGGGGGGATGTAATACATGCTCTGATTGGGTAGCTTCTAAGCCATCCGCCAATAGCGTCCCTTGTATAAAATCATCTGGGCAAACAAACTGAGGAAGCGTGTAGCATAAATTAAAAGACCCATTGTCCACAGAAATCCGTGAACCAGCGAAAAATCCGTGATATGTATTTAGATATGCTTACATTTAAAATCTGCGATGGAGTAAAGCCGTGAAAGTCAAAGTGCGATATAGCGAGGGATTACTGTATTTGGTCCCTGAAGTAGCCCCATTTGTAATATTCTTAAATTTCATTTTTTCAGATTTTGCTAAACTAAACTTTAAATTTAAACCTTTTGCAGTTTAATGCTCACTTTTTCACCATTTCATGTCACCTAGTTAAATTTAGTAGTAGATAGATTGATAGATAGATAGATGATAATATTTCAACACAGTGCGTTAGTGGGGCAAGATGTCCTAAAACTGAAATAAGCGTTGGAAAGGACAGTTTTGGTTGCAATTTCATTTTATTATTAGTTGTAGATTTAAAAGGAAGAAAATGGGTGAAGTTAATAGGTTAAATCACAGTCTATAATTTTACTTCATTATAAAACTGCATCTAAAGCTGAAAACTTAAAGATTGACCATCTATTGATTCTGGGATCACATATTTTCCTTATTTTGGTGGTTGATGTGAACATTTGTTTGATATGAACAAGTTCCTGACCTGATTTCAGCATTTTATTAATTGTGCTGCAGACTGATTGGATAATTGCATGGATTAACAGGTGTACAATGGTGCCTAATAATTTGCTCAGTGGGGTGCAAGTGTTTGAGACTGCTTTTTTTTGATCCTGTGAACTTTTGCACAGGAAACTAGCTAACCTTAGTAGAACTACAGAAATGGATGTTACATCGCTGATAAGAACAATGCATTTTCCTTAAACATTGATTTAATAGGTGTCTGTAATAAAACATAGGCTTCAGCACAAATGTTTATTTCAGATTGACCAGTTTTAATGTGTGCGTGTGCGTGTGTGTGTGTGTGTGTGGTAAGAGAGTATTTCCATCGATAAACTCAAGTCTTATCCCACAATTTTTTGACTATGGAAGTTTTAATGCCTGTTAAATGTTCATTTTTTTTTCTCCTCGCTCTCTATTAAAAGTAGTAAAAAGGCTCCTCCATTAAATGTCATCGTCTTGGTGTTCCTTTCCTCTAAATAAAAGTTTCCACAGATTGTGTAGCTTTAGAGTCTGGGTGAAATATGTCATTGGTTCAGTCCATTTGCTAGTTTTTGACAAAATTGCATGTTTGCCTTATTTGTACATGTTTGCTATGTAAAATTTGATTGTATTACTCTGAATGAAAGTTACAAGTTTTAAATAGTCCATCTTATTAAACTTTTTTTGATTTTTGAGGTTATATGATAGTCCACAAAGTGTGCTGAGTTGATTAAATCTTTGATTTAGATTGTTAGATTGGTGACCATAAGCTTAAACCATAAGCTTATACCACTTGCTATATAAAAGCAGGCATAATGTTGTTAAGCTTAACTGAAAAATATGATATTGCTTATCACAAACCATGATACTGCTTTTATCTTGCAGCAAACACCTACCTCTTTATGATGCAAGCCCAAGGTATAATGTTACGAGACAATGTAAGAACAATAGGCCACATGATACGGTTTTACACCATCAAAAACAGCACCATTAATGGAACAGGTAAGAATGTTTTTGGAATTAATTTCTAGTACTTGCTGATTTTGTTATTTCTTACTATGTTTTGGCCAGTATTGCCTTTGAATACACAATATTATTTGATAAGTGAAGTACATTCTATTTACTGTTTTTTTTAAACATCGCGTTTGTATTCATTAGCAACCATTATATCCCAATGGATTTCAGTATAAAGATGGTGAGTGTGACTTTTCCCTTGCGTTAAAAGTGGTATTAAAACAATTTAAATAAAATTAATATTTGGTTATGGATCAGAAATGTTATAGTAGTGTGTCATTACAGTTCTAAAAATAAAATAGAAATTAATTGGGACATAATTTGATAAAATGTATGCAATATCAGATTATTTGTTGAGTAATGACTAAATTGTATTCATTGATAAAAGTCTGATTAAATAGGTCTGTGTCATTTAGTAGCATTACATCAAGTGCATAATTTCTTAGTGTGCTGAAATGTCTCCTTGCTATAACTCCTGTATATTTGTGACAGTCCAGGTCGTCAGTGAAAAGTTTTCATATCAAGACATTACATCTTGTTTTCCATAATGTAAGATTTATAAAAGAAATTGTATTTAAGAATATAAAACACATTTAATAAATCTTGTCAAGTGCATTTTGCTTACCACATTGGTACATTTATTTTCTAAATAAAAGCAAAACAACTATTTAGGAAAAAAAGTTCTGCTAGTGGTGTAAGCAAAATGTACTTGACAAGATTTTTTTATAAAGCCAAAAATCTTAAATACAAATTTCTTGATAAGTCAAATCTTAAAACAAGGTTTAATTGGTTGATATAAAATCTTTTCATTCACAGTGGAACCTCAGGTCACGAACGTCTCGGAACATGTACAAATTGAGTTACGACCAAAAAGTTCGCCAAACTTTTGCATTTGTTCACGACCACACACTTGGGTGATGAACAAGCCAGTTTCCCTTCCGGTTCGTACGTGCCAATGATTTCCGCACGTGTTCAGTCTCTCCCTGTACAGTACATTGGTCTCGGTCAGACGTGCATAGCGCAGAGGGACTTTGCCTCAAAACTGTAGTCTCCTCTCCACCCAGTTTCTCCTCACTTCCTTCATGCCGGAACTCGACTCATGCAAGGTTAGTTTTCTTGGTTGTTTATGGTTAGTTTTTCTATAAATTACAGATTTTTCAAATGTTAATTTTTTTCCCTTGTGCTTTAAAACTCATTAAAAAAAGTGTTTACAGCGAGCGGTTCATAAGGCTGAACTCTTGCAATGTCAAGTGTTACTCAATGTTTTTACATTTAGTTTACTATTACACTGTGCATTCTATGGTATCATTAACTATTTTTGTGCTTAAAAATCTTTAAAAATATATATATATTTACATACAGTTTGTACGTTCCAGAACGGATTAATTGTATTTACATACAATCCTATGGGGGAAATTAGAGTTTTGGAACGAATTACGGTCGTGACCCGAGGTTCCACTGTATATTTAATATTTTGAAGTATTAATCCTTAAGTGTGCATATGTTTTGTTTTTTTTTTTTCTTTTCATACCTTGAATTTTTCCTTTACTTCATTCATTGCTTCTCCAAATTGCACCCAACACACTTTATTTACACTATGTACTGTCACGTGCACCCCCAGTGCCTCAGTCCAGGCCCACAGTCCTTTGTGCCTTCCTGGCCGCCTCCTGTCCTCGCTCTCCAGCTCAGTCTGCTTCCTCCCGGACTGGAAAAATAAGGCTCCCGGATGAGCCCCAGGTGTTCCGTCCTTACCTAATGTCGGCTGTCTTCCTGGCAGCCTCCGGGTGCCAACGAGGGTGTGGCGGAAGTGCCAGGCTCCCGGGATAATAGGCACCGGCGCCGCCTGGCGGTGGCTCCCTACACTGGGCTTCAAAGCCCTGTACCTGAGGCCCCTGCCTAACCAGGACGGACGCCCCACTCTGTCTGGAGGAGTCCGGTCCTCACAGCCCGACCGGCAACCGCGGGATAAACTCGGGCGCCGCCTGGCGGTGACCACGGGCCCCTACAGGGAAGGGCTTCCATGCCCTCAACCCGTGGCCCCAACAGAACCAGGACGGGCCTTCTGACAACCCTCCTCACGCCCTCCTGGCCCCGGCCGGGCTCCAGCCCCGGCCGGGGGCCACAACTGTTTCAGTGCAGGTTTTGGTACCACTTGGTAAAAAGGCACCAACCTAATACCAACGAGGTTATGCTCACACACGAAGAGCCAATTTAGAGTTTACAGTCTTTAACACCTTTACAAAAAATTGACAACCCCACATAATCATGAGACATTCAAGTGCCACAAAGAATGCCAATGCCATGATTTGAACCCAGAATCCTGAAGCTGTTAGAAAGCAGCGCTGACCTCTAAGCAATATGTTTTGTTTTGTTTTTTTCAAGGTAACTTTTAGGCTTACAAAGGATGCTCTTGATAAATTGTGAATGACTGACAATATTGTCTTTCCTGACTGATTTTTCCACCTGTTTATGAAGTTGGGAAGCTTCAGCACCTGCAGCCACCATTATAAGTGTTCTTTCCTCTCCCTTTCAGTGTACAAGTCTCTCTTACAGCCCTAGATCAATCATTTCACCTTTGTTCCAATTAACTCACATTTAGGTATGACAGTATTTCTGTCATTTGTTCGTTTAAACTTGAAACAACCTGGTATGGGTAAGTATATAGCTGTGTGCATGGTAACGGGCATTTCATGCAGCAGGCTAACCCTTAAAATTCTAGCATATTCCCAGCTCACCCAGCTTTGGAACCATCTGCAGTCTGATATTAGTCAGGCGAGCTGTTGCTATCCATATGCTATAAGGTAAATTGATTTGTGTTCTTTCAGAAAATACTGAAATGCAGATTTTCATTCTTCATATGTATGTTTTTCTTTTTCCAAATTGTGGTCCCATGCATTCTGTTTAGTTTAATTACACATGAGATGTGTCAAGAATATGATTGGAAATTTTCCAGAAAGGCACACATCCAATGTATATAAGGTCCCACCATGCATACTGTATATCAGGACATAAACTAAGTTATGAAGTCTGAGGTACTCTCTCTAAACCTCTACAATAAAATTGTGGTGAGGTATAGACCAGGGCAAGGGTATTAACCCATTTCTAAAGCTTTCAGTATTCCCAGGAGCACATTGGACTCAATTATTTTGAAGCTGAAGAAGTTTGAAACCACCAGGACTCTGCTTAGAGCTGGGCAAACTAAGTCACTGGGAAAGAATTGCATTCGTCAGGGAAGAGGTGACCAAGTAACCAATGGTCTCTGTAACATAGCTTCAGAAGTCCTTTTTTGAGATTGGAGAACCTGTCAGAAGGATGACTACCTTATCAGGACTCTGCTGAATAGAATTTAAAGACACTAAGAGCATGAGGAAAAAGATTATCTTGTCTGATAAGACAAAAATTGAACTCTTTGGGCAGAATCAGCACGAACCTTATCATTCCTACAGAGAAGCATGGTGGTAGCATCATATTATGGGTGTGCTTTTCGGTGGCAGAACAGAGAGACTGGTCAGAATTGTAGGATGAATATAGCCAGATACAGAGAAACCCTTGAAGAAAACCTGCTTCAGTGTTCACGCGATCTCTGCATCAGGCAGCTGTTCACCTTTCAGCATGACAATGAACAGGAGTGTACATCCCAAGATAATACTGGAGTGGCTATGGAGCATGCAACACTGGAATGATTTTGGGGCAGGTCTCTAACTCTCCTTGAGTAGCTTGACCAAAAGTCAAGTTTGATCCCCATAGCATATCTGTGGGAGATCTGAATATGTTAGCTTACAGACACTTTCCATCTAGTCTAGCAGAGTTTGAGAGGATCTGCCAAGAAGAATGTGATAAACAGCCCAAACCCATACAGAGTTTGTAGAGACTTTAATTGCTGCCAAAAGGGGTTCTACAAAGTGCTGAAATAAATGTCTGTATAAATACTTTCAGTATTTAAATGAAAGATTTCAGTTTTTGATTTTTAATAAATTTGCAAATCTTACTGAAAATGTATATAGATGGGCAAAAATGACAAATTTATCCATTTAAATTAGTATCTGTAAAACTGTGCAGAAAGTTGGAGTCTGAATTAAGTTGTGAATCAACTGTTTATTATTCTGTATAATATATGTAAATGTGACATACATGAAGTGTTTTTTAGATTATTTTCTTATCATTTAGATTATCCAGATGGCAATAATTCCAGCGAGTTAATTGCTCAGCCTACTACATATCTCCCTGAGAATTTTACCTATTCTCTAAACCTTCCCTGTCCAGAAAAACTACCTTCTATGAGTAAGTACTTGAACTGAAATACCTATGTGTTATTAGCTTAACATTATCTACGGTAGTCCCTGATTAGCAGACATTCTGTTTTGTTCAATGGTGTCATGATTCAGTAACTTCTAAGTGTTGTTTTAAATGCTTGATCTTCCTAATTAAAGAGGTGGCTTGTGATGCAGTAGCATTTGTTAAATCAGTGATGGCGAACATTTTCGGCTCAGCGTATCAAAAATTCTGAAAATGCCTAACTTGACTCTGCTGGTGTGTCACTCCCACCAGACAAAAGAGAAACAATTCTTTACATATTCATTTATTTTAAAAAAGTCCAATCGTGTGGTGCTATGTATTATAAAAGTAAAAGAAAAATCATTGACTTACTGTAGAGAAAATGGCATGCACACTGATTGTAATTGGGCTTATAATAGTGTGCTAAAAATGCTCTTCTTTTAATAGTAATTTTGAATTGAACTGAAAAACTATAGAACACATTGCATTTGATTTGACATCAGGTTATGACTTTTTTTGTTGCTGAGCTTTAATAGATAAGTCTGAAATTGAAGGTAAGTACTTTGTGAACTTCAAGCCCAAGCAAACAGTACTAACTTCATCTGTAAGTCTGTTTCTTTTGTACGTTTTAATGTTGTTAACGCCTAGAATAAGGTTTTGCAAAAGTATAACGTGGAAAATAAGACCATGTATCATGTCACGAACGCAGTACGTACAGGATACGTGCGAAATGAGGGTTATCCCATAATTTCTTTTCATTGTGAGGTTCAGAGCTTCCATAGTTGTTAAATTGGGTCCTGGCACAAAATAATTCAGTGCTCTTCACACGAGCAATGAATACAAAGCTGATTTCATGCAAATGCTGGTAGTGTGCTCATTTTAGAGACTGCAGTTGCACGCGCACACTTTGACCATGAAAATGAGCTTCCTTTGCAGCAGTTAGAAGTCAACTGAACTGTATGGCTGCTGTGATGAAAGATGAAGTGCTGATATGGCTAGTGAGAATCAATTTTAAGCTGTGGGTGGTGCAGCGTCTCAGAATATTGTTCGTTCAGTTTCTTTGGTAACTCTGGTGTTGGCGAATACTGGCGTGTCACTGAAAATGTTGTGGCATATCACATTTGACACACGTGACATCGGTTCACCATCACTGTGTTAAATAATAATTTATATCTTCAGTAAAGTTCCTGTTTTTTTATTTATCTTGCTTACAGTTGACTAGCATATTGAAATTGTAAGAGGTTAATGCTTTTGATGTTCCTTACCATTATGTACATATGCAATATGTTTTATACTAGGGACTGGCACAATATTAAGCAAAGCTGTCTTAAAACTTCATGTTCTCTCAAATAAACATATGTATATATACTAATAAAAGGCAAAGCCCTCACTGACTGACTCACTCACTCATCACTAATTCTCCAACTTCCCGTGTAGGTAGAAGGCTGAAATTTGGCAGGCTCATTCCTTACAGCTTACTTACGAAAGTTAAGCAGGTTTCATTTCAAAATTTGTTTGTTTATTACGATTATAGTTATTGTGTAGGTATTTTAGACTTAGTTTACATTGTTCAGGTACCCATTTCCTTTATCATTCCAACCGTACCCCCATTAACATGTCTATGGAGGTGATCACCATCGATCAAAGAACTGTCACTTACCGAGTGGTTTCCATGCCCAGGGATGGCACCTACCTTTTCCATTCTCTTTGTTACATATTGCACGGCCATATCAGACTCACTCTTGATATCTGGAGGAACATTGTGTCTTTTGTATTGTATGACTGGGACAGGTTCAAGGTGTGGACTGATGACGGTACAGGAGATAATTATTCTACTCAAGAGCACTAGAAGAGTGAAATGCTTAAGCCCTTCACCTATGCATCTGCATGTGAGTTTATGGCTGCCGGTGAATTGTTCGGTTGTCGCTTTCAGGTGTATCGAAATGGCCAAATATTTTACACCTTTTGACAACCGCCAATGCCTCTTAAACATCTTCGATTGACAGGTGACGATTTCAGTAGTGGACACTTTGATGTTTATGAATGTTTAAACTCTCAAAAGCTGGATGTAAAGTTATTGATGAAACCGGTTGTATACTTACAACGCTTGACAGATGCTGAATGTCTCTTCAACACAAGTCCTACAAATAATGTCGTAATTGAAACAAACCATGAAACGCAAACCGATTATGACCGAAGCAATCCATGCTGTGAGATTTGAAACAAGATTTCTGTTCACATGGCCAACAGTACGTTGCATGCTCAAGAGTAAGCTCAGCGCACAACTTGGTCATATTACAACCGGAGGGCCGAACTCACAATGTGGTATACAAAGAGATACTTAACAAATAATTATTGGTATATTTTCCCTCAGTTTAAAAAGGTTTAATTTTCTTCTTAATAAAAATTTTAAGGCAGTACTTCGCCTCTGCGAAGCGAGGGTATTTTGCTAGTGTGAGTATATACAGTAATTTTTTTTAGTTTTAGCATTCTCAAAATCACTTAATATTGTTAAGGGTCATGGTGGCTGGAGTTGATCCAGTGAGCCATTAGGCACTTTACATTGTAAAAGTACACTTTTCCATCTACTATGCATGGTTTTAAGATATATGTTTGTGGAGCTTAACTTTTATGACAGAGTATCCCTGTGGAAAACTCGAGATTTTAATGCATGCCCTAAAATATAAACAAGTTCTGTAAAGTGCAAAGTTGTCTATTGTACCTGCATTTTTATCAGTCTTTAATTTAATATTGTTTTTTATCAGTATGCTGCTTCTGGAGTATGTGAATTTCCCCTTGGGATTAATAAATTATCTATGTGTCTGTCTAAAGGCTAAATTATTTAGGACAATATTTATGGAAGGGAGAATTTTAAAATTGTCTCTGAACTATCTGGAAAACCCTGTCAACATTTAAGGTTGCAGTTCTTAGTTCATTTTATTATCCTTTTTGTACAGCCCGACTAAAACATTAAAGTAGTCAAGTCTGCATTAACCAAATGAGTAACCATTGAAATCTTTTAGCTTGAAAGACTGCCAAAATCTTATATTTTATTGTTGGAAGAAACAGGATTTCAGAAGAGCAGAATACTTGAATCCATCCCTTTTTGGATTTCCAACTCATTAAAATAACTTTTTTTTCTGACCTAAAAGGTAAATGAGTATCAGTCATCTATAGCTTCACACAAGCAAGTGCCATTTTGTTTAAATTATTCTCAGTTGGGTTTGATCAGCATATGAATGAGTTAATATTGTATTCTTATGTAATATCTGTTAAGAGTCAATATAGTCATATTTTAAATACTATGCCCTATGTGTTGCTTTTTTATTTATTTTTTTAAATCTTTATCTAGAGGGACTTATAGATGTTAATATGACTGAAATTACACTAGAAGAAATTTATCGCAACCTTTCTAAGAATATGCATATTAATCCTGCTGGACATTGGAAGCCTGATGACTGCCAACCACGGTGGAAGGTAAATGAACATGGACAATTCTCACTAATTTTGGGGTTGAAAAAATTTGTGGAGTGTTAAAAATCTTTATTTAAGTATTCACATATTGTTGTGAATGTTTTGTGTTATTACATTTTTTTACTTTTTTTAAAGTGCAACTTGTTTTGATGCCATCTTGTTTGCCATAGGTGCCTCCATTTTGTGGCACAGTTACTATCAAATTACTAAGAGAGGCCACTCAGATGTGCACAGAGATTAACATCATCATCATTGTACATTTGTCCATTTCCAGGTTATCCAAGATTCATACAAAACTTACACTAACAAATCTATTTTATTAGTTTATTCTTGGTCATTAGAGTTCGCTTTGACTTTACAGCTTTGAGTTTTGGGTTTCATTTCTGGTTAGAAGACAGGATTCTTTTTTTTTTCGTTTATAAAAGTCTTGCATGCTGTATTGTGTCACAAATGATTTATTGAGCATCAACAGCAAGGTTATCTCAAGCCCTTCAACAATCTTCTAGTACACTTACATTTATAGGACAAAGAGTCCAAAGACATTTGATAGTTTACATTGTAGAAAAACATTTCATGATGGTATGGCTTTATTAAAATAATTAATTTACAAAGAAATAAGTTACTTTGAAAAAACTGTTAAAACTGCAGAAATCAGTATGCTTTTGATGTCATACTTGTAGTCACCAAACCCTTGTCATTTTAGCGCTGCTGTTTTGAAACTCACTTCTAGCAACTGTATTTTACACACCAATGGCAGGATAGCAATCTTACTCTTATGCAAAAATAACTCACTAAAAAATACTTATTTGAATTATATTTTAATTAAGTGTAATTTACATTTTTCCTTTGTTCGTTTTAAAGTTCTGTATTATCCAGGAGAAAAAGCTATATACAGTATAGTAGATTAGTGCCTTTTACCCTCATGCACTGTCTTTAAGGAGTATTGATGTTTTTTGCAAAAGCACAGTTGGTGAACACTGAGTATATCGTATTATTTTGTTAATAGGATTCATTTTGAGTGATGCTGTAGTTATTCTGTCAGGGATACCTCAGTTTTTTGTGGATTTATTTGGAATGAATATATTGAACAAAAAAGGACAATCAGTATTTATTGCTCAGATCATCATCCTGATACGTTTGTGTCTCCATTGTTCTTGTATTTGTGTCATTTTTTGAATCTTCAGCAATTATCCGTGCTACCATTCCTGCAAGCATGTGTATGAAACAAAACTGTCAAGTCTAGCACTTCAGGCTATTCTAAACAAAAGCAAACCAAGAGCATATATATATTATATATAATATATAATATATATATTCAAGCTTGTTAAGTATAAATACCTGTAGTTTCAACTAAGCACAACTCTGTTAACTTTGAAGGTATTCAATAAAATTTGATACGGTTTATGAACAGTTCTTGTGTTGCATATACATGAAGCATTGTCATACTTCTGTTAAGCAGCAATATGGGATTTTTAATTCCTCATTTTTCTCACCATGTCACATAGTGGTGTCTGCAGTAAGAGGAGGTAGCTGAGAGGAGAGAAATTTGAATTCCTCTTTGACTCTTCAAACTAAAAAATATTGAAATACTATGCCATGAAAAGTATTCAGCCCATAACCCTTTTTTTTCTTCAGATAAATGATTGTCACAACTTAGGACTTTTATTAGTTTGGGAATTTTTATTTTTGTACATTTTAAAATCTTTTTAAAGTGCTACTCCAAAAATACAAAATTTTCAACCATTAAATATTCCAAAAAAAGAAATATTGACATTCGCTCAGTAATTGCCTTGCCGTTACCAACTGTTGCAGCTATTACAAGAAGTATTAATTGTTTACAATGTACTGGAACAATATTCCCCAATTCCTTCTGTCAGTATACAAAGTTAGTTAGGGAATGGCAGAGGACAACAATTTTTAGATTTTACTACAGGTGTTTGATAGAGTTAAGGCCAGGACTCTGACTCGGCCAGTCGAGAAAATCAGTTTTCTTAACCTTTAGCCTCTATTGTGTTGTTTGGGTCATCGTGTTGTTGAAAGATAAATCTCCTTACCATTTTAAGCTTTCTGACAGATGAGAGCAGTTGTCCTCCAGAATCTGTGTTGTGCAGCATTAATCGTCCCATCAGTCCTGATCAGATTGCCACTAACTGCTGCTGAAAAACATTCCCACAACATCGTGCTGCCGACACAAAATTTTACGGTGGATATAGTTTTACCTGGCTGATAGCCTAGCCTCTGACAAGTGTGCCATTCTTGTTTAGTGGACCACATTGGAACCCAAAGTATATTTCTCCTTAATTGTATCATTTGATTTTTCAATTCTGTTTTGTCCTTAATTTGGTTTGCCTTGTGGAAAATATTTTATATAAATTTGGACCTCAGTGACATCGAGGACTTCATCTGAGCAAAAATGGCCTTGTATTTACAAAGAGTAGAAATGCTTCTTTAATCTCATTTTTTTAGCAAATTGTTGAAAGGGTTTCAGTTTGTTTCTTCTGATTTAGCCTGATTTGTGTTTTTTAAGCTGTAGGAATGATATATCTAATATATTGCAAGTTTAGAACTTGAGACTATAAAATGTGAAAATAGTTTTTGATGTTCCAATACTTTTTCAAGGCACTGAATATTCTAATTTCATAGCCATATTGGAAGCAAAATGGACTCTTCTGAAAGAACCTGCATGAAAAGGATGGTCAATATTGAAGAGGGAGTAGTAGTAGTTAAAATGGGAGTAGTAAATGTGTAACATGGAATGTTTTTTGCAACTGGCACTGTGGTCATTTCTGCCCTCTGAAAAGACAACAGATTTTCTTTGCTGTGATGGATGAGTTGGCTACCTGTCTTTGCAACCATGCTTTATATTTTATTACTTGGCCTTTTTTATTTTGATGCCTATTTCACTCTGTGACTTAATACTTACCTTGAACTTAAGGAGCTGAAGGGGAGGATAACAATGCTTAGTAGTATGATAGCATCCAAATAGTATTCTCTTAATCTCTAAAAGGACTTATTTGTGTGAACACTCCGTTAATGATTGCTTAGATCACTAAGGGTGGAATTGGTATTCTCTGTATTTAGCTCTTTCTCATCTGCAGAGAAGGAGCTTCTGTTTGTTCAGATTATACTAAACACAGCAGCTGCTGCATTGCTTGTTTAGTTTGCAGTTTGCATGCTTAATTAATCAGCACATGTGTTACATATGCTTTATAGAGTGAGTAGCGAGTTGGCAGTTGTTGTGAATTTGTATTACACTTCAGAGTTGAGGATTAATAGGCTCACAAAGTGCTGTATTTTTCCTAGTATTTATCAAAAGTAAAAATGCCATCTCAAAAATACTTATTTGCTGCTAAAAGGAAATTGCTGTAACATAGAGTGGTTGTCATACAAAACATTTGACAAAGACTGGCATTTTTAACTGCTTTAATTAGATAACCAAGAAATATTTTGTAATGTACAAACCCTTAAGTAGAATTTACATGTCAAGAATTATGATATTAATGTGATTAAATAGAAACCTTCTGCACCTATCTGAAAATTGGTTTTGTACAAAATGGGAATGAGAATCTTTCTTTGCTTTGTTTTATAATATCTGCATGTGTTTATTTTTTAGGTTGCCATCCTTATTCCCTTTCGGAACCGCCATGAGCATCTCCCAATCCTTTTCAGACATTTAATACCAATGTTGCAAAAACAACGTTTGCAGTTTGCCTTCTATGTCATTGAGCAGGTAAAACTACTTAAAATTCAATCGAATGCTTGCAGTATTGGCTTTTAGTGATAGCAGGATCGTGATGTATGCAAAACAATCACCTTTCCTTGAGTAAACATCTTGTCTCTTGTATTTCCTGGTTTTCGGTAACTAGAATTGATGCATTACAAAGTAGCATTAAGATTTATCTTTTGTATTTAAGTAAATGGCTTCAGTGTGTATGTATTTAAAAAGGTGCAATATTTTAATATTTTTTATTTTAAAAACCGTTCAAGTACCTTCACCCACAACTGCATTATATAAATGGGTGCACAAATTGATTTGATATTTGGGAATTTAACAACTATCTTTATGAAGCAATAAAGAACTAATTTGTTACAACGAATATCACTATTTAATATAATTTGAATCTATATTAAAAATTTCTTGTTCAAAGGGAAACTAACATTTGATTGTAAAAGAATATTTTTTTATATATTTTATATATATATATATATATATATATATATATATATATATATATATATATATGTAAATCCTTGCCATAATTTCGGCATCATGTTGCACTGCAACTAACTGTATTTTGCATGTGTTTTGAACATCATCTCTACGATCAGTATTTTGAAAATATTTAATTGCATCATAATTCATGAAATGGACAGATTTTTCTATACCACTGCACTGCTTTTTGGTTAACGGGTGTAATAACAGATTTTAAACAATTGTTTAGCACCCTAAAAGTATTGTTTTGCTCCTGATCCTGTTCCATTTCATTCTTGAACCTGAAATCCCTGAATTGCTGCTGATTACCGTTACGAATCCATTTGTACAGTCATTGCCAAAAGTTTTGTGAATGACACAAGTATTGGTTTTCAAAAAGACTGCTGCTTCACTGTTTTTAGATCTTTTTCTCAGATGTTTCTTTGGTATACTGAAGTATAATTGCAAGGATTTCATAAGTTTCAAAGGCTTTTATTAACAATTACATTACGTTTATGCAAAGAGTCAGTATTTGCGGTGTTGGCCCTTCTTTATCAAGACTGCTGCAATTCGCTCTTGTTTGCTGTTAATCAACTTCTGAGCCAAATCCTGACTGATGGCAGCCCATTCTTGCATAATGAATACTCGGAGCATTGACCACAAGTTCTCAATGGGATTAAGGTCTGGGGAGTTTCCTGGCCATGGACTCAAAATTTCGATATTTTCTTCCCTGAGCCACTTAGTTATCACTTTTGTCTTATAGCATGGTGCTCCATCATGCTGGAAAAGGCATTGTTCATCACCTAACTATTCTTGAATGGTTGGGAGAAGTTACTCTTGGAGGATGTTTTGGTACCATTCTTTATTCATGGCTGTATTCTTAGGCAAAATTGTCAGTGAACCCACTCCCTTGGCTGAGAAGCAACACCACACATGAATGGTCTCAGGATGCTTTACTGTTGGCATGGCACAGGGCTGATGGTAGTGCTCACCATTTCTTCTCTGGACAATCTTTATTCCGGATTCCCCAAACAATCGGAAAGAGGATTCATCAGAGAAAATGACACTAGCCCAGTCCTCAGCAGTCCATTCCCTGTACCTTTTGCAGAATATCAGTCTGTCCCTGATGTTTTTCTTAGAGAGAAGTGGCTTCTCTGCTGCCCTTCTGGACACCAAGCCATACTCCAAAAGTCTTTGCCTCACGGTGCATGAAGATGCACTCACACCTGCCTGCTGCCATTCCTGAGCAAGCTCTGCACTATTGGTGCCCCGAACCCACAGCTGAATCAACGTTAGGAGATGGTCCTGGCGCTTGCTGGACTTTCTTGGGTGCCCTGAAGCCTTCTTCACAACAATTGAACCTCTCTATTCTAATTCAGACAGCATGACTGAGTGATCTCCAACCTTGTCCTCGTCAGCAACCTGTGTTAACGAGAGGATCACTGAAATAATTTCAGCAGATTCTTTTGTGGCAGGGCTGATATGCAGTAGAAAATGTTTTTTTTTTTTTTGGGATTAAGTTCATTTTCCTGGCAGAGAGAGAGACTTCATTGGTCCTGTTTGGTTGATCTAGGGTTTGTCAGTGTTGCCTATAGCTTGTTTAGGATTGTAGTGTTTGTACACTTGTGTTCATTAGCTCATGCTTATTTTTTAAATTAACATAGTAGTCACTAGGGGTGGGCGGTATGACCAAAATTCTATATCACGGTATTTTTCTAAATTATCCCGGTTTCACGGTATTCAACAGTATTTTTTTTCCCCATGCACGAGTGGATGTTAACCACATTTTCCACTGCAATTACTGGCTAAGAATATAACCTATTCCACTGTCAGAAGTATTGTACATTATACAAAAAAAAAACATTTTAATGTGCAAACAAGTATTAATACAGTTTCGCATTGCCCCATAAAGTGATAGTTTTCAAGGGGGTGGCACTAATGGAGAAGGTATCACATTGCATGACAGATGCAGTCAAAATATAGAACCTTTTTATTGAAAACATTTAGCAAAAACAAACTATAATTTTGACAACATATTTTCAACCATACAAAGAGGCATTTAGACTTAGTAAAATATCCAGAAGTGCTTGTCAAAAATTGTATTGCACCGAATACGTCTTAGAAAAGGAATAAATAGTAAATATTTTTTGTAAACCAACTGCACTTTCTGTTAATGTTAACAATCTCTGTCCACTGACACGTTAAAGTGACTTTTTAAACAACTTTATCATCATTAAACTGCATAATATTTAAACTAATTAATAATGACAATAAAATAAATAATAGTATTATTACTGACTA